>NC_133411.1:56773000-58185000 GCF_049350105.2 Macaca mulatta
GTGGATCCCTTTGCTAGCCTTATTTCTGTGGAATCTGAGAACAGATATTTCGGATCCCTTTGAAGACTATAGGGCCAAAGGAAATATCCTCCGATAACAAAGAGAAAGGAGCTTTCTGAGAAACTTCTTTGTGTTCTCTGAAATCATCTCACAGAGTTACAGCTTTCCCCTCAAGAAGCCTATCGCTAAGACAGTTCTTGTGGAATTGGCAAAGTGATATTTGGAAGCCCATAGAGGGCTATGGTGAAAAAGGAAATATCTTCAGATGAAATCTGGAAAGAAGCTTTCTGAGAAACTGCTCTGTGATGTGTGACTTCCACTCACAGAGTTACATCAGTATTTCGTGGATGTCTTTGCTAGCCTTATTTCTGTGGAATCTGAGAACAGATATTTCGGATCCCTTTGAAGACTACAGGGCCAAAGGAAATATCCTCCGATAACACAGAGAAAGAAGCTTCCTGAAATACTTCTTTTTGTTCTGTGAAATCATCTCACAGAGTTACAGCTTTCCCCTCAAGAAGCCTTTCGTTAAGACAGTTCTTGTGGAATTCGCATAGTGATATTTGGAAGCCCATAGAGGGCAATGATGAAAAAGGAAATATCCTCAGATGAAATCTGGAAAGAAGCTTTCTGAGAAACTTCTTAGTGTTCTGTGAATTCATCTCCCAGAGTTACTTCTGTATTTCGTGGATCCCTTTGCTGGCCTTATTTCTGTGGAATCTGAGAACAGATGTTTCGGATCCCTTTGAAGACTATAGGGCCAAAGGAAATATCCTCCGATAACAAAGAGAAAGGAGCTGTCTGAGAAACTGCTTTGTGTTCTGTGAAATCATCTCACAGAGTTACAGCTTTCCCCTCAAGAAGCATTTCGCTAGGACAGTTCTTGTGGAATTGGCAAAGTGATATTTGGAAGCCCATAGAGGGCTATGGTGAAAAAGAAAATATCCTCACATGAAATCTGGAAAGAAGCTTTCTGAGAACCTGCTTAGTGTTCTGTGAATTCATCTCACAGAGATACATCTGTATTTCGTGGATCTCTTTGCTAGCCTTATTTCTGTGGAATCTGAGAAGAGATATTTCGGATCCCTTGGAAGACTATAGGGCCAAAGGAAATATCCTCCGATAACAAAGAGAAAGAAGCTTTCTGAGAAAATTCTTTCTGTTCTGTGAAATCATCTCACAGAGTTACAGCTTTCCTCTCAGGAAGCCTTTCGCTCAGACACTTCTTGTGGAATTGGCAAAGAGATATTTGGAAGCCCATAGAGGGCTATGGTGAAAAAGAAAATATCCTGAGATGAAATCTGGAAAGAAGCTATCTGAGAAACTGCTTAGTGTTCTGTTAATTCATCTCACAGAGTTACATCTGTATTTCGTGGATCTCTTTGCTAGCCTTTTTTCTCTTTAATCTGAGAACAGATATTTCGGATCCCTTTGAAGACTATAGGGCCATAGGAAATATACTGCGATAACAAAGAGAAAGAATTTTTCTGAGAAACTACTTTGTGTTCTGTGAAATCATCTCACAGAGTTACAGCTTTCCCCTCAAGAAGGGTATCGCTATGAGAGTTCTTGTGGAACTGGCAAAGTGATATTAGAACCCCTAGAGGGCTATGGTGAAAAAGGAAATATCCTCAGATGAAATCTGGAAAGAAGATTTCTGAGAAACTGCTCTGTGATGTGTGCCTTCCACTCACAGTGTAACATCTGTATTTCGTGGATCTCTTCGGTAGCCTTATTTCTGTGGAATCTGAGAAGAGATATTTCGGATCCCTTTGAGACTATAGGGCCAAAGGAAATATCCTCTGATAACAAAGAGAAAGAAGCTTTCTGAGAAACTTCTTTGTGTTCTCTGAAATCATCTCACAGAGTTACAGCTTTCCCCTCAAGAAGCCTTTCGCTAAGACAGTTCTTGTGGAATTGGCAAAGTGATATTTGGAAGAACATAGAGGGCTATGGTGAAAAAGGAAATATCTTCAGATGAAATCTGGAAAGAAGGTTTGTGAGAAACTGCTCTGTTATGTGTGACTTCCACTCACAGAGTTACATCTGTATTTCGTGGATCTCTTTGCTAGCCTTATTTCTGTGGAATCTGAGAACAGATATTTCGGATCCCTTTGAAGACTACCGGGCCAAAGGAAATATCCTCCGATAACAAAGAGAAAGATGCTTCCTGAGAAACTTCTTTTTTTTCTGTGAAATCATCTCACAGAGTTACAGCTTTCCCCTCAAGAAGCCTTTCGTTAAGACAATTCTTGTGGAATTCGCAAAGTGATATTTGGAAGCCCATAGAGGGCAATGGTGAAAAAGGAAATATCCTCAGATGAAATCTGGAAAGAAGCTTTCTGAGAAACTGCTTAGTGTTCTGTAAATTCATCTCACAGAGTTACTTCTGTATTTCGTGGATCTCTTTGCTAGCCTTATTTCTGTGGAATCTGAGAACAGATATTTCGGACCCTTTGAAGACTATAGGGCCAAAGGAAATATCCTCCGATAAAAAAGAGAAAGAAGCTTTCTGAGAAACTTCTTTGTGTTCTGTGAAATCATCTCACAGTGTTACAGGTTTCCCCTCAAGAAGCCTTTCGCTAAGACAGTTCTTGTGAAATTGTCAAAGTGATATTTGGAAGCCCTTAGAGGGCTATGGTGAAAAAGGAAATATCCTGAGATGAAATCTGGAAAGAAGCTTTCTGAGAAACTGGTCTGTGATGTGTGACTTCCACTCTCAGAGTTACATCTGTATTTCGTGGATCTCTTTGCTAGCCTTATTTCTGTGGAATCTGACAACAGATATTTCGAATCCCTTTGAAGACCCGACGGCCAAAGGAAATATCCTGCAATAACAAAGAGAAAGAAGCTTTCTGAGAATCTTCTTTGTGTTCTGAGAAATCAACTCACAGAGTTACAGCTTACCCCTCAAGAAGCCTTTCGATAAGACAGTTCTTGTGGAATTTGCAATGTGAGATTTGGAAGCCCATAGAGGACTATGGTGAAAAAGAAAATATCTTCAGATGAAATCTGGAAAGAAGCTTTCTGAGAACCTGCTTAGTGTTCTGTGAATTCATCTCAGAGAGATACATCTGTATTTTGTGGATCTCTTTGCTAGCCTTATTTCTGTGGAATCTGAGAACAGATATTTCGGATCCCTTTGAAGACTATAGGGCCAAAGGAAATATCCTCCCATAACAAAGAGAAAGAAGCTTTCTGAGAAACTTCTTTGTGTTCTGTGAAATCATCTCACAGAGTTACAGCTTTCCCCTCAAGAAGCCTTTCGCTCAGACAGTTCTTGTGGAATTGGCAAAGTGATATTTGGAAGCCCTTAGAGTGCTATGGTGAAAAAGGAAATATCCTCAGATGAAATCTGGAAAGAAGCTTTCTTAGAAACTGCTTAGTGTTCTTTTAATTCATCTCGCAGAGTGACATCTGTATGTCGTGGGTCTCTTTGCTAGCCTTATTTCTGTGGAATCTGAGAACAGATATTTCGGATCCCTTTGAAGACTATAGGGCCAAAGGAAATATCCTGCGATAACAAAGAGAAAGAAGCTTTCTGAGAAACTTCTTTGTGTTCTGTGAAATCATCTCACAGAGTTACAGCTTTCCCCTCAAGAAGCCTTTCGCAAAGACAGTTCTTGTGGAATTGACAAAGAGATATTTGGAAGCCCATAGAGGGCTATGGTGAAAAAGAAAATATCCTCAGATGAAATCTGGAAAGAAGCTTTCTGAGAACCTGCGTAGTGTTCTGTGAATTCATCTCACAGAGATACATCTGTATTTCGTGGATCTCTTTGCTAGCCTTGTTTCTGTAGAATCTGAGAACAGATATTTCGGGTCCCTTTGAAGACTATAGGGCCAAAGGAAATATAATGCGATAACCAAGAGAAAGAAGCTTTCTGAGAAACTTCTTTGTGTTCTGTGAAATCATCTCACAGAGTTACAGCTTTCCCCTCAGGAAGCCTTTCGCTCAGACAGTTCTTGTGGAATTGGCAAAGTGATATTTGGAAGCCCATAGAGGGCTTTGGTGAAAAAGAAAATATCCTCAGATGAAATCTGGAAAGAAGCGATCTGAGAAACTGCTTAGTGTTCTGTTAATTCATCTCACAGAATTACATCAGTATTTCGTGGATCTCTTTGCCAGCCTTTTTTCTGTTTAATCTGAGAACAGATATTTCAGATCTCTTTGAAGGCAATAGGGCCAAAGGAAGTATCCTGCTATAACAAAGAGAAAGAATTTTTCTGAGAAACTTCTTTGTGTTCTGTGAAATCATCTCACAGAGTTTCAGCTTTCCCCTCAAGAAGCGTATCGCTATGACAGTTCTTGTGGAATTGGCAAAGTGATATTTGGAAGCCCATAGAGGGCTATGGTGAAAAAGGAAATATCCTCAAATGAAATCTGGAAAGAAGATTTCTGAGAAACTGCTCTGTGATGTGTGCCTTCCACTCACAGTGTAACATCTGTATTTCGTGGATCTCTTCGCTAGCCTTATTTCTGTGGAATCTGAGAACAGATATTTCGGATCCCCTTGAAGACTATAGGGCCAAAGGAAATATCCTCTGATAACAAACAGAAAGAAGCTTTCTGAGAAACTTCTTTGTGTTCTCTGAAATCATCTCACAGAATTACAGCTTTCCCCTCAAGAAGCCTTTCGCTAAGACAGTTCTTGTGAAATTGTCAAAGTGATATTTGGAAGCCCTTAGAGTTCTATGGTGAAAAAGGAAATATCCTGAGATGAAATCTGGAAAGAAGCTTTCTGAGAAACTGGTCTGTGATGTGTGACTTCCACTCTCAGAGTTACATCTGTATTTCGTGGATCTCTTTGCTGGCCTTATTTATGTGGAATCTGACAACAGATATTTTGAATCCCTTTGAACACCCTAGGGCCAAAGGAAATATCCTGCAATAACAAAGAGAAAGAAGCTTTCTGAGAAACTTCTTTGTGTTCTGTGAAATCATCTCACAGAGTTACAGCTTTCCCCTCAAGAAGCGTATCGCTATGACAGTTTTTGTGGAATTGGCAAAGTGATATTTGGAAGCCCATAGAGGGCTATGGTGAAAAAGGAAATATCCTCAGATGAAATCTGGAAAGAAGATTTCTGAGAAACTGCTCTGTGATGTGTGCCTTCCACTCACAGTGTTACATCTGTATTTCGTGGATCTCTTCGCTAGCCTTATTTCTGTGGAATCTGAGAAGAGATATTTCGGATCCCTTTGAAGACTATAGGGCCAAAGGAAATATCCTCTGATAACAAAGAGAAAGAAGCTTTCTGAGAAACTTCTTTGTGTTCTCTGAAATCATCTCACAGAGTTACAGCTTTCCCCTCAAGAAGACTTTCCCTAAGACAGTTCTTGTGGAATTGGCAAAGTGATATTTGGAAGAACATAGAGGGCTAAGGTGAAAAAGGAAATATCTTCAGATGAAATCTGGAAAGAAGCTTTCTGAGAAACTGCTCTGTGATGTGTGACTTCCACTCACAGAGTTACATCAGTATTTCGTCGATGTCTTTCCTAGCCTTATTTCTTTGGAATCTGAGAACAGATATTTCGGATCCCTTTGAAGACTACAGTGCCAAAGGAAATATCCTCCGATAACAAAGAGAAAGATGCTTCCTGAGAAACTTCTTTTTGTTCTGTGAAATCATCTCACAGAGTTACAGCTTACCCCTCAAGAAGCCTTTCGTTAAGACAGTTCTTGTGGAATTCGCAAAGTGATATTTGGAAGCCCATAGAGGGCAATGGTGAAAAAGGAAATATCCTCAGATGAAATCTGGAAAGAAGCTTTCTGAGAAACTGCTTAGTGTTCTGTGAATTCATCTCACAGATTTACTTCTGTATTTCGTGGATCCCTTTGCTAGCCTCATTTCTGTGGAATCTGAGAACAGATATTTCGGATCCCTTTGAAGACTATAGGGCTAAAGGAAATATCCTGTGATAACAAAGAGAAAGAAGCTTTCTGAGAAACTTCTTTGTGTTCTGAGAAATCAACTCACAGAGTTACAGCTTTCCACCCAGGAATCCTTTCGCTAAGACAGTTCTTGTGGCATTGGCAATGTGAGTTTTGGAAGCCCATAGAGGGCTATGGTGAAAAAGGAAATATCCTCAGATGAAATCTGCATAGAAGCTTTCTGACAAAATGCTTAGTGTTCGGTTAATTCATCTCACAGAGTTACATCTGTATTTCATGGATCTCTTTGCTAGCCTGATTTTTGTGGAATCTGAGAACAGATGTTTCGGATCCCTTTGAAGATTATAGGGCCAAAGGAAATATCCTACGATAACAAAGAGAAAGAAGTTTTCTGAGAAACTACTTTGTGTTCTGTGAAATCATCTCACAGAGTTACAGCTTTCCCCTCAGGAAGCCTTTCGCTGAGACAGTTCTTCTGGAATTGGCAAAGTGATATTTGGAAGCCCATAGAGGGCTATGGTGAAAAAGGAATTATCCTCAGATGAAATCTGGAAAGAAGCTTTCTGAGAACCTGCTCAGTTTTCTCTGAATTCATCTCACAGAGATACATCTGTATGTCGTGGATCTCTTGGCTAGCCTTATTTCTGTGGAATCTGAGAACAGATATTTCGGATCCCTTTAAAGACTATAGGGCCAAAGGAAATATCCTCGGATAAAAAAGAGAAAGAAGCTTTCTCAGAAACTTCTTTGTGTTCTGTGAAATCATCTCACAGAGTTACAGCTTTCCCCTCAAGAAGCCTTTCGCTCAGACAGTTCTTGTGGAATTGGCAAAGAGATATTCAGAAGCCCATAGAGGTCTATGGTGAAAAAGGAAATATCCTCAGATGAAATCTGGAAAGAACCTTTCTGAGAAACTGCTCTGTGATGTGTGACTTCCACTCACAGAGTTACATCAGTATTTCGTGGATGTCTTTGCTAGCATTATTACTGTGGAATCTGAGAACAGATATTTCGGATCGCTTTGAAGACTATAGGGCCAAAGGAAATATCCTCCGATAACAAAGAGAAAAAAGCTTTCTGAGAAAATTCTTTGGGTTCTGTGAAATCATCTCACAGAGTTACAGGTTTCCCCTTAAGAAGCCTTTCTCTAGGACAGTTCTTGTGGAATTGGCAAAGTGATATTTGGAAGCCCATAGAGGGCTATGGCGAAAAAGGAAATATCCTCAGATGAAATCTGGAAAGAAGCTTTCTGAGAAACTGGTCTGTGATGTGTGACTTCCACTCACAGAGTTACATCTGTATTTCGTGGATCTCTTTGCTAGCCTTATTTCTGTGGAATCTGAGAACAGATATTTCGGATCCCTTTGAAGACTATAGGGCCTAAGGAAATATAATGCGATAACAAAGAGAAAGAAGCTTTGTGAGAAACTTCTTTGGGTTCTGAGAAATCAACTCACAGAGTTACAGCTTTCACCTCAAGAAGCCTTTCGCTAAGACAGTTCTTGTGGATTTGGCAAAGTGATACTTGGAAGCCCTTAGAGGGCTATGGTGAAAAAGGAAATATCCTCAGATGAAATCTGGAAAGAAGCTTTCTGAGAACCTGCTTAGTGTTCTGTTAATTCATCTCACAGAGTTATATCTGTATTTCGTGGATCTCTTTGCTAGCCTTATTTCTGTGGAATCTGAGAACAGATATTTCGGATCTCTTTGAAGACTATAGTGCCAAAGGAAATATCGTCCGATAACAAAGAGAAAGAGGTTTTCTGAGAAACTTCTCTGTGTTCTGTGAAATCATCTCACAGAGTTACAGGTTTCCCCTTAAGAAGCCTTTCTCTAGGACAGTTCTTGTGGAATTGGCAAAGTGATATTTGGAAGCCCTTAGATGGCTATGGCGAAAAAGGAAATATCCTCAGATGAAATCTGGAAAGAAGCTTTCTGAGAAACTGGTCTGTGATGTGTGACTTCCACTCACAGAGTTACATCTGTATTTCGTGGATCTCTTTGCTGGCCTTATTTCTGTGGAATCTGAGAACAGATATTTCGGATCCCTTTGAAGACTATAGGGCCAAAGGAAATATAATGCGATAACAAAGAGAAAGAAGCTTTGTGAGAAACTTCTTTGGGTTCTGAGAAATCAACTCACAGAGTTACAGCTTTCACCTCAAGAAGCCTTTCGCTAAGACAGTTCTTGTGGATTTGGCAAAGTGATACTTGGAAGCCCTTAGAGGGCTATGGTGAAAAAGGAAATATCCTCAGATGAAATCTGGAAAGAAGCTTTCTGAGAACCTGCTTAGTGTTCTTTGAATTCATCTCACAGAGATACATCTGTATTTCTTGGATCTCTTTGCTAGCCTGATTTCTGTGGAATCTGAGAACAAATATTTCGGATCCGTTTGAAGACTATAGGGCCAAAGGAAGTATCCTCCGATAACAAAGAGAAAGAAGCTTTCTGAGAAACTTCTTTGTGTTCTTTGAAATCATCTCACAGAGTTACAGCTTTCCCCTCAAGAAGCCTTTCGCTCAGACAGTTCTTGTGGAATTGGCAAAGTGATATTTGGAAGCCCATAGAGGGCTACGGTGAAAAAGGAAATATCCTCAGATGAAATCTGGAAAGAAGCTTTCTGAGAAACTGGTCTGTGATGTGTGACTTCCACTCACAGAGTTACATCTGTATTTCGTGGATGTCTTTGCTAGCCTTATTTCTGTGGAATCTGAGAACAGATATTTCGTATCCCTTTGAAGACAATAGGGCCAAAGGAAATATCCTGCGATAACAAAGAGAAAGAAGCTTTCTGAGAAACTTCTTCGTGTTCTGTGAAATCATCTCACAGAGTTACAGCTTTCCCCTCAAGAAGCCTATCGCTAAGACAGTTCTTGTGAAATTGGCAAAGTGATATTTGGAAGCCCTTAGAGGGCTATGGTGAAAAAGAAAATATCCTCACATGAAATCTGGAAAGAAGCTTTCTGAGAACCTGCTTAGTGTTCTGTGAATTCATCTCACAGAGATACATCTGTATTTCGTGGATCTCTTTGCTAGCCTTATTTCTGTGGAATCTGAGAAGAGATATTTCGGATCCCTTGGAAGACTATAGGGCCAAAGGAAATATCCTCCGATAACAAAGAGAAAGAAGCTTTCTGAGAAAATTCTTTCTGTTCTGTGAAATCATCTCACAGAGTTACAGCTTTCCTCTCAGGAAGCCTTTCGCTCAGACACTTCTTGTGGAATTGGCAAAGAGATATTTGGAAGCCCATAGAGGGCTATGGTGAAAAAGAAAATATCCTGAGATGAAATCTGGAAAGAAGCTATCTGAGAAACTGCTTAGTGTTCTGTTAATTCATCTCACAGAGTTACATCTGTATTTCGTGGATCTCTTTGCTAGCCTTTTTTCTCTTTAATCTGAGAACAGATATTTCGGATCCCTTTGAAGACTATAGGGCCATAGGAAATATACTGCGATAACAAAGAGAAAGAATTTTTCTGAGAAACTACTTTGTGTTCTGTGAAATCATCTCACAGAGTTACAGCTTTCCCCTCAAGAAGGGTATCGCTATGAGAGTTCTTGTGGAACTGGCAAAGTGATATTAGAACCCCTAGAGGGCTATGGTGAAAAAGGAAATATCCTCAGATGAAATCTGGAAAGAAGATTTCTGAGAAACTGCTCTGTGATGTGTGCCTTCCACTCACAGTGTAACATCTGTATTTCGTGGATCTCTTCGGTAGCCTTATTTCTGTGGAATCTGAGAAGAGATATTTCGGATCCCTTTGAGACTATAGGGCCAAAGGAAATATCCTCTGATAACAAAGAGAAAGAAGCTTTCTGAGAAACTTCTTTGTGTTCTCTGAAATCATCTCACAGAGTTACAGCTTTCCCCTCAAGAAGCCTTTCGCTGAGACAGTTCTTGTGGAATTGGCAAAGTGATATTTGGAAGAACATAGAGGGCTATGGTGAAAAAGGAAATATCTTCAGATGAAATCTGGAAAGAAGGTTTGTGAGAAACTGCTCTGTTATGTGTGACTTCCACTCACAGAGTTACATCTGTATTTCGTGGATCTCTTTGCTAGCCTTATTTCTGTGGAATCTGAGAACAGATATTTCGGATCCCTTTGAAGACTACCGGGCCAAAGGAAATATCCTCCGATAACAAAGAGAAAGATGCTTCCTGAGAAACTTCTTTTTTTTCTGTGAAATCATCTCACAGAGTTACAGCTTTCCCCTCAAGAAGCCTTTCGTTAAGACAATTCTTGTGGAATTCGCAAAGTGATATTTGGAAGCCCATAGAGGGCAATGGTGAAAAAGGAAATATCCTCAGATGAAATATGGAAAGAAGCTTTCTGAGAAACTGCTTAGTGTTCTGTAAATTCATCTCACAGAGTTACTTCTGTATTTCGTGGATCTCTTTGCTAGCCTTATTTCTGTGGAATCTGAGAACAGATATTTCGGACCCTTTGAAGACTATAGGGCCAAAGGAAATATCCTCCGATAAAAAAGAGAAAGAAGCTTTCTGAGAAACTTCTTTGTGTTCTGTGAAATCATCTCACAGTGTTACAGGTTTCCCCTCAAGAAGCCTTTCGCTAAGACAGTTCTTGTGAAATTGTCAAAGTGATATTTGGAAGCCCTTAGAGGGCTATGGTGAAAAAGGAAATATCCTGAGATGAAATCTGGAAAGAAGCTTTCTGAGAAACTGGTCTGTGATGTGTGACTTCCACTCTCAGAGTTACATCTGTATTTCGTGGATCTCTTTGCTAGCCTTATTTCTGTGGAATCTGACAACAGATATTTCGAATCCCTTTGAAGACCCGACGGCCAAAGGAAATATCCTGCAATAACAAAGAGAAAGAAGCTTTCTGAGAATCTTCTTTGTGTTCTGAGAAATCAACTCACAGAGTTACAGCTTACCCCTCAAGAAGCCTTTCGATAAGACAGTTCTTGTGGAATTTGCAATGTGAGATTTGGAAGCCCATAGAGGACTATGGTGAAAAAGAAAATATCTTCAGATGAAATCTGGAAAGAAGCTTTCTGAGAACCTGCTTAGTGTTCTGTGAATTCATCTCAGAGAGATACATCTGTATTTTGTGGATCTCTTTGCTAGCCTTATTTCTGTGGAATCTGAGAACAGATATTTCGGATCCCTTTGAAGACTATAGGGCCAAAGGAAATATCCTCCCATAACAAAGAGAAAGAAGCTTTCTGAGAAACTTCTTTGTGTTCTGTGAAATCATCTCACAGAGTTACAGCTTTCCCCTCAAGAAGCCTTTCGCTCAGACAGTTCTTGTGGAATTGGCAAAGTGATATTTGGAAGCCCTTAGAGTGCTATGGTGAAAAAGGAAATATCCTCAGATGAAATCTGGAAAGAAGCTTTCTTAGAAACTGCTTAGTGTTCTTTTAATTCATCTCGCAGAGTGACATCTGTATGTCGTGGGTCTCTTTGCTAGCCTTATTTCTGTGGAATCTGAGAACAGATATTTCGGATCCCTTTGAAGACTATAGGGCCAAAGGAAATATCCTGCGATAACAAAGAGAAAGAAGCTTTCTGAGAAACTTCTTTGTGTTCTGTGAAATCATCTCACAGAGTTACAGCTTTCCCCTCAAGAAGCCTTTCGCAAAGACAGTTCTTGTGGAATTGACAAAGAGATATTTGGAAGCCCATAGAGGGCTATGGTGAAAAAGAAAATATCCTCAGATGAAATCTGGAAAGAAGCTTTCTGAGAACCTGCGTAGTGTTCTGTGAATTCATCTCACAGAGATACATCTGTATTTCGTGGATCTCTTTGCTAGCCTTGTTTCTGTAGAATCTGAGAACAGATATTTCGGGTCCCTTTGAAGAATATAGGGCCAAAGGAAATATAATGCGATAACCAAGAGAAAGAAGCTTTCTGAGAAACTTCTTTGTGTTCTGTGAAATCATCTCACAGAGTTACAGCTTTCCCCTCAGGAAGCCTTTCGCTCAGACAGTTCTTGTGGAATTGGCAAAGTGATATTTGGAAGCCCATAGAGGGCTTTGGTGAAAAAGAAAATATCCTCAGATGAAATCTGGAAAGAAGCGATCTGAGAAACTGCTTAGTGTTCTGTTAATTCATCTCACAGAATTACATCAGTATTTCGTGGATCTCTTTGCCAGCCTTTTTTCTGTTTAATCTGAGAACAGATATTTCAGATCTCTTTGAAGGCAATAGGGCCAAAGGAAGTATCCTGCTATAACAAAGAGAAAGAATTTTTCTGAGAAACTTCTTTGTGTTCTGTGAAATCATCTCACAGAGTTTCAGCTTTCCCCTCAAGAAGCGTATCGCTATGACAGTTCTTGTGGAATTGGCAAAGTGATATTTGGAAGCCCATAGAGGGCTATGGTGAAAAAGGAAATATCCTCAAATGAAATCTGGAAAGAAGATTTCTGAGAAACTGCTCTGTGATGTGTGCCTTCCACTCACAGTGTAACATCTGTATTTCGTGGATCTCTTCGCTAGCCTTATTTCTGTGGAATCTGAGAACAGATATTTCGGATCCCCTTGAAGACTATAGGGCCAAAGGAAATATCCTCTGATAACAAACAGAAAGAAGCTTTCTGAGAAACTTCTTTGTGTTCTCTGAAATCATCTCACAGAATTACAGCTTTCCCCTCAAGAAGCCTTTCGCTAAGACAGTTCTTGTGAAATTGTCAAAGTGATATTTGGAAGCCCTTAGAGTTCTATGGTGAAAAAGGAAATATCCTGAGATGAAATCTGGAAAGAAGCTTTCTGAGAAACTGGTCTGTGATGTGTGACTTCCACTCTCAGAGTTACATCTGTATTTCGTGGATCTCTTTGCTGGCCTTATTTATGTGGAATCTGACAACAGATATTTTGAATCCCTTTGAACACCCTAGGGCCAAAGGAAATATCCTGCAATAACAAAGAGAAAGAAGCTTTCTGAGAAACTTCTTTGTGTTCTGTGAAATCATCTCACAGAGTTACAGCTTTCCCCTCAAGAAGCGTATCGCTATGACAGTTTTTGTGGAATTGGCAAAGTGATATTTGGAAGCCCATAGAGGGCTATGGTGAAAAAGGAAATATCCTCAGATGAAATCTGGAAAGAAGATTTCTGAGAAACTGCTCTGTGATGTGTGCCTTCCACTCACAGTGTTACATCTGTATTTCGTGGATCTCTTCGCTAGCCTTATTTCTGTGGAATCTGAGAAGAGATATTTCGGATCCCTTTGAAGACTATAGGGCCAAAGGAAATATCCTCTGATAACAAAGAGAAAGAAGCTTTCTGAGAAACTTCTTTGTGTTCTCTGAAATCATCTCACAGAGTTACAGCTTTCCCCTCAAGAAGACTTTCCCTAAGACAGTTCTTGTGGAATTGGCAAAGTGATATTTGGAAGAACATAGAGGTCTAAGGTGAAAAAGGAAATATCTTCAGATGAAATCTGGAAAGAAGCTTTCTGAGAAACTGCTCTGTGATGTGTGACTTCCACTCACAGAGTTACATCAGTATTTCGTCGATGTCTTTCCTAGCCTTATTTCTTTGGAATCTGAGAACAGATATTTCGGATCCCTTTGAAGACTACAGTGCCAAAGGAAATATCCTCCGATAACAAAGAGAAAGATGCTTCCTGAGAAACTTCTTTTTGTTCTGTGAAATCATCTCACAGAGTTACAGCTTACCCCTCAAGAAGCCTTTCGTTAAGACAGTTCTTGTGGAATTCGCAAAGTGATATTTGGAAGCCCATAGAGGGCAATGGTGAAAAAGGAAATATCCTCAGATGAAATCTGGAAAGAAGCTTTCTGAGAAACTGCTTAGTGTTCTGTGAATTCATCTCACAGATTTACTTCTGTATTTCGTGGATCCCTTTGCTAGCCTCATTTCTGTGGAATCTGAGAACAGATATTTCGGATCCCTTTGAAGACTATAGGGCTAAAGGAAATATCCTGTGATAACAAAGAGAAAGAAGCTTTCTGAGAAACTTCTTTGTGTTCTGAGAAATCAACTCACAGAGTTACAGCTTTCCACCCAGGAATCCTTTCGCTAAGACAGTTCTTGTGGCATTGGCAATGTGAGTTTTGGAAGCCCATAGAGGGCTATGGTGAAAAAGGAAATATCCTCAGATGAAATCTGCATAGAAGCTTTCTGACAAAATGCTTAGTGTTCGGTTAATTCATCTCACAGAGTTACATCTGTATTTCATGGATCTCTTTGCTAGCCTGATTTTTGTGGAATCTGAGAACAGATGTTTCGGATCCCTTTGAAGATTATAGGGCCAAAGGAAATATCCTCCGATAACAAAGAGAAAGAAGTTTTCTGAGAAACTACTTTGTGTTCTGTGAAATCATCTCACAGAGTTACAGCTTTCCCCTCAGGAAGCCTTTCGCTGAGACAGTTCTTCTGGAATTGGCAAAGTGATATTTGGAAGCCCATAGAGGGCTATGGTGAAAAAGGAATTATCCTCAGATGAAATCTGGAAAGAAGCTTTCTGAGAACCTGCTCAGTTTTCTCTGAATTCATCTCACAGAGATACATCTGTATGTCGTGGATCTCTTGGCTAGCCTTATTTCTGTGGAATCTGAGAACAGATATTTCGGATCCCTTTAAAGACTATAGGGCCAAAGGAAATATCCTCGGATAAAAAAGAGAAAGAAGCTTTCTCAGAAACTTCTTTGTGTTCTGTGAAATCATCTCACAGAGTTACAGCTTTCCCCTCAAGAAGCCTTTCGCTCAGACAGTTCTTGTGGAATTGGCAAAGAGATATTCAGAAGCCCATAGAGGTCTATGGTGAAAAAGGAAATATCCTCAGATGAAATCTGGAAAGAACCTTTCTGAGAAACTGCTCTGTGATGTGTGACTTCCACTCACAGAGTTACATCAGTATTTCGTGGATGTCTTTGCTAGCATTATTACTGTGGAATCTGAGAACAGATATTTCGGATCGCTTTGAAGACTATAGGGCCAAAGGAAATATCCTCCGATAACAAAGAGAAAGAAGCTTTCTGAGAAAATTCTTTGGGTTCTGTGAAATCATCTCACAGAGTTACAGGTTTCCCCTTAAGAAGCCTTTCTCTAGGACAGTTCTTGTGGAATTGGCAAAGTGATATTTGGAAGCCCTTAGAGGGCTATGGCGAAAAAGGAAATATCCTCAGATGAAATCTGGAAAGAAGCTTTCTGAGAAACTGGTCTGTGATGTGTGACTTCCACTCACAGAGTTACATCTGTATTTCGTGGATCTCTTTGCTAGCCTTATTTCTGTGGAATCTGAGAACAGATATTTCGGATCCCTTTGAAGACTATAGGGCCTAAGGAAATATAATGCGATAACAAAGAGAAAGAAGCTTTGTGAGAAACTTCTTTGGGTTCTGAGAAATCAACTAACAGAGTTACAGCTTTCACCTCAAGAAGCCTTTCGCTAAGACAGTTCTTGTGGATTTGGCAAAGTGATACTTGGAAGCCCTTAGAGGGCTATGGTGAAAAAGGAAATATCCTCAGATGAAATCTGGAAAGAAGCTTTCTGAGAACCTGCTTAGTGTTCTGTTAATTCATCTCACAGAGTTATATCTGTATTTCGTGGATCTCTTTGCTAGCCTTATTTCTGTGGAATCTGAGAACAGATATTTCGGATCTCTTTGAAGACTATAGGGCCAAAGGAAATATCGTCCGATAACAAAGAGAAAGAGGTTTTCTGAGAAACTTCTCTGTGTTCTGTGAAATCATCTCACAGAGTTACAGGTTTCCCCTTAAGAAGCCTTTCTCTAGGACAGTTCTTGTGGAATTGGCAAAGTGATATTTGGAAGCCCTTAGAGGGCTATGGCGAAAAAGGAAATATCCTCAGATGAAATCTGGAAAGAAGCTTTCTGAGAAACTGGTCTGTGATGTGTGACTTCCACTCACAGAGTTACATCTGTATTTCGTGGATCTCTTTGCTGGCCTTATTTCTGTGGAATCTGAGAACAGATATTTCGGATCCCTTTGAAGACTATAGGGCCAAAGGAAATATAATGCGATAACAAAGAGAAAGAAGCTTTGTGAGAAACTTCTTTGGGTTCTGAGAAATCAACTCACAGAGTTACAGCTTTCACCTCAAGAAGCCTTTCGCTAAGACAGTTCTTGTGGATTTGGCAAAGTGATACTTGGAAGCCCTTAGAGGGCTATGGTGAAAAAGGAAATATCCTCAGATGAAATCTGGAAAGAAGCTTTCTGAGAACCTGCTTAGTGTTCTTTGAATTCATCTCACAGAGATACATCTGTATTTCTTGGATCTCTTTGCTAGCCTGATTTCTGTGGAATCTGAGAACAAATATTTCGGATCCGTTTGAAGACTATAGGGCCAAAGGAAGTATCCTCCGATAACAAAGAGAAAGAAGCTTTCTGAGAAACTTCTTTGTGTTCTTTGAAATCATCTCACAGAGTTACAGCTTTCCCCTCAAGAAGCCTTTCGCTCAGACAGTTCTTGTGGAATTGGCAAAGTGATATTTGGAAGCCCATAGAGGGCTATGGTGAAAAAGGAAATATCCTCAGATGAAATCTGGAAAGAAGCTTTCTGAGAAACTGGTCTGTGATGTGTGACTTCCACTCACAGAGTTACATCTGTATTTCGTGGATGTCTTTGCTAGCCTTATTTCTGTGGAATCTGAGAACAGATATTTCGTATCCCTTTGAAGACAATAGGGCCAAAGGAAATATCCTGCGATAACAAAGAGAAAGAAGCTTTCTGAGAAACTTCTTCGTGTTCTGTGAAATCATCTCACAGAGTTACAGCTTTCCCCTCAAGAAGCCTATCGCTAAGACAGTTCTTGTGAAATTGGCAAAGTGATATTTGGAAGCCCTTAGAGGGCTATGGTGAAAAAGCAAATATCCTCAGATGAAATCTGGAAAGAAGATTTCTGAGAAACTGCTCTGTGATGTGTTCCTTCCGCTCACAGTGTTACATCTGTATTTCGTGGATCTCTTTGCTAGCCTTATTTCTGTGGAATCTGAGAACAGATATTTCGGATCCCTTTGAAGACTATAGGGCCAAAGGAAATATCCTCCGATAACAAAGAGGAAGAAGCTTTCTGAGAAACTTCTTTGTGTTCTGTGAAATCATCTCAGAGAGTTACAGCTTTCCCCTCAAGAAGCCTTTCGCTAAGACAGTTCTTGTGGAATTGGCAAAGTGATATTTGGAAGCCCATAGAGGCCTATGGTGAAAAAGAAAATATCCTCAGATGAAATCTGGAAAGAACTTTGTGAGAAACTGCTTGATGATCTGTTAATTCATCTCACATAGTTACATCTGTATTTCGTGGATCTCTCTGCTAGGCTTATTTCTGTGGAATCTGAGAACAGATATTTCGGATCCCTTTGAAGACTATAGGGCCAAAGGAAATATCCTCCGATAACAAAGAGAAAGAAGCTTTCTGAGAAACTTCTTCGTGTTCTGTGAAATCATCTCACAGAGTTACAGCTTTCCTCTCAAGAAGCCTTTCGCTAAGACAGTTCTTGTGGAATTGGCAAAGTGATATTTGGAAGCCTACGAAGGGCTATGGTGAAAACGAAAATATTCTCGGATAAAAACTGGGAAGAAGTTTTCTGTGAAACTGCTTTCTGAAGTGTGACTTCCACTCACAGAGTTACATCTGTATTTCGTGGATCTCTTTGCTCGCCTTATTTTTGTTTAATCTGAGAACTCATATTTCGGATCTCTTTGAAGACTCTTGGGCCAAAAGAAATATCCTAAAATAACAAAGAGAAACAAGCTTTCTGAGAAACTGTTTGATGTTCTGTTAATTCATCTCACAGAGTTACAGCTTTCCCCTCAAGGAGACTTTTGCAAAGCCTCTTCTTGTGGAATTGGCAAAGTGATATTTGGAAGTCGATGGAGGGCTATGGGGAAAAAGAAATTATCCTCCAAGAAAATCTGGAAAGAAGCTTTCTGAGAAACTTCTTTGTAATCTGTGACTTCCACTCACAGAGCTACATCTGTATTTCGTGGATCTGTTTGCTAGCTTTATTTCTGTGGAATCTGGGAACTCATATTTCGGATTCCTTTCAAGACTCTAGGGAGAAAGGAAATATCCTCCGATAACAAAGAGAAAGAAGCTTTCTGAGAAACTTCTTCGTGTTCTGTTAATTCATTGCACAGAGTTACAGCTTTTGCCTCAGGAAGCCGTTCGCAAAGCCTGTTGTTGTGGAATTCGCAAAGTGATATTTCGAAGCCCATGGAGGGCTACGGTGAAAAAGGAAATATCCTCATGAAATGTGGAAAGAAACTCTCTGAGAAACTGCTCAGTGTCCTGTTAATTCATCTCACAGAGTTACAGCTTTCCTCTCAAGCAGCCGTTCGCTATGCCTGTTTTGGTGGAATTGGCAAAGGGATATTTGGAAGCCCATAGTGGGCTATGGTGAAAAAGAAAATATCCTCCGAGAAAAACTGGAAAGAAGCTTTCTGATGAAATGCTTTGTGATGTGTAACTTCCTCTCACAGAGATACATCTGTATTTCGTGGATCTGTTTCCCAGCCTTATTTCTGTGGAATCTGAGAACTGATATTTCGGATCCGTTTGAAGACTATAGGGCCATAGGAAATACACTCCGGTAAAAAAAAGAAAGAAGCTTTCTTAGAAACTTCTTCATGGTCTGACAAATCAACTCACAGAGTTACAGCTTTCCCCTCAAGAAGCCTTTCGCTACGACAGTTCTTGTGGAATTGGCAAAGTGATATTTGGAAGCCCATTGAGGGCTATGGTGAAAAACGAAATATCCTCAGATGAAATCTGGAAAGAAGCTTTCTGAGAAACAGCTTAGTGTTCTGTTAATTCATTTCACAGTGTTACATCTGTATTTCGTGGATCTCTTTGCTAGCCTTACTTCTGTGGAATCTGGGAACACATATTTCGGAACACTTTCAAGACTATAGGGCCAAAGGATATATCCTCCGATAACAAAGAGAAAGAAGCTTTCTGATTAACTTCTTTGTGTTCTGTGAAATCATCTCACAGAGTTACAGCTTTCCCCTCAAGAAGCCTTTCGCTAAGATAGTTCTTGTGGAATTGACAAGTGGATATTTGGAAGCCCATGGAGGGCTATGGTGAAAAAGGAAATATTGTCAGATGAAATCTGGAAAGAAGCTTTCTGAGAAACTGCTTAGTGTTCTGTTAATTCATCTCACAGAGTTACATCTGTATTTCTTGGATCTCTTGGCTAGCCTTATTTCCGTGGAATCTGAGAACAGATATTTCGGATCCCTTTGAAGACTATAGGGCCAAAGGAAATAAACTCCGTTAACAAAGAGAAAGAAGCTTCCTGAGAAACTTCTTTGTGTTCTGTGAAATCATCTCACAGAGTTACAGCTTTCCCCTCAAGAAGCCTTTCGCTAAGACAGTTCTTGTGGAATTGGCAAAGTGATGTTTGGAAGTATATAGAGGGCTAAGGTGAAAAAGGAAATATCCTCAGATGAAATCTGGAAAGAAGCTTTCTGAGAAAATGCTTAGTGTTCTGTTAATTCATCTCACAGAGTTACATCTGTATTTCGTGGATCTCTTTTCTAGAGTTATTTCTGTGGAATCTGAGAACAGATATTTCGGATCCCAGTGAAGAGTATAGGGCCAAAGGGAATAATCTCCGATAACAAAGAGAAAGAAGCTTTCTGAGAAACTTCTTTGTGTTCAGTGAAACAATCTTACAGAGTTACAGCTTTCCCCTCAAGAAGCCTTTCGCTAAGAGAGTTCTTGTGGAATTGGCAAAGTGATATTTGGAAGCCCTTAGAGGGCTATGGTGAAAAAGGAAATATCCTCAGATGAAATCTGAAAAGAAGCTTTCTGAGAAACTGCTTAGTGTTCTGTTGATTCATCTCACAGAGTTACATGTGTGTTTCGTAGATCTCTTTGCTAGCCTTATTTCTGTGGAATCTGAGTACAGATATTTCGGATCCCTTTGAAGACTATAAGGCCAAAGAAATATCCTCCGATAACAAAGGGAAAGAAGCTTTCGGAGAAAATTCTTTGTTTTCCTTGAAATCATCTCACAGAGTTACAGCTTTCCCCTCCGGAAGCCTTTCGCTAAGACAGTTCTTGTGGAATTGGCAAAGTGATATTTGGAAGCGCATAGAGGGCTATGGTGAAAAAGGAAATATCCTCAGATGAAATCTGGAAAGAAGCTTTCTGAGAAACTGCTTAATGTTCTGTTAATTTATCTCACAGAGTTACATCTGTATTTCGTGGATCTCTTTGCTAGCCTTAATTCTGTGGAATCTGAGAACAGATATTTCGGATCCCTGAGAAGACTATAGGGCCTAAGGAAATATCCTCCGATAACAAAGAGAAAGAAGCTTTCTGAGAAACTTCTTTGTGTTCTGTGAAATCACCTCACAGAGTTACAGCTTTCCCCTAAAGAAGACTTTCGCTAAGACAGTTCTTGTGCAATTGGCTAAGTGATATTTGGACGCCCTTAGGGGGCTATGGTGAAAAAGGAAATATCCTCAGATGAAATCTGAAAAGAAGCTTTCTGAGAAACTGCTTAGGGTTCTGTTAATTGATCTCACACAGTTACATCTGTATTTCGTGGATCTCTTTGTTAGCAATATTTCTGTGGAATCTGAGAACAGATATTTCGGATCCCTTAGAAACCTATAGGGCCAAAGAATATATCGTCCGATAACAAAGAGAAAGAAGCTTTCTGAGAAACTTCTTTGTAATCTGTGACTTCCACTCACAGAGCTACAGCTTTCCCATCAAGAAGCCTTTAGCTAAGACAGTTCTTGTGGAATTAGCAAAGTGATATTTGGAAGCCCTTAGAGGGCTATGGTGAAAAAGGAAATATCCTCAGATGAAATCTGGAAAGAAGCTTTCTGAGAAACTGCTTAGTGTTCTGTTAATTCATCTCACAGAGTTACATCTGTATTTCGTGGATCTCTTTGCTAGCCTTATTTCTGTGGAATCTGAGAACAGATATTTCGGATCCCTTTGAAGACTATAGGGCCAAAGGAAATAATCTCCAATAACAAAGAGAAAGAAGCTTTCTGAGAAACTTCTTTGTGTTCTTTGAAATCATCTCACGGAGATACAGCTTTCCTCCCAAGAAGCCTTTCGCTAAGACAGTTCTTGTGGAATTGGCAAAGTGATATTTGGAACCCCATAGAGGGCTATGGTGAAAAAGGAAATATCCTCAGATGAAATCTGGAAAGAAGCTTTCTGAGAAACTGCTTAGTGTTCTCTTAATTCATCTTACAGAGTTACATCTGTATTTCGTGGATCTCTTGGCTAGCCTTATTTCTGTGGAATCTGAGAACAGATATTTCGGATCCCTTAGAAGATTATAGGGCCAAAGGAAATAAACTCCGATAACAAAGAGCAAGAAGCTTTCTGAGAATCTTCTTTGTTTTCTTTGATTTCATCTGGTAGAGTTACAGCTTTCCCCTCCCGAAGACTTTCGCTAAGACAGTTCTTGTGGAATTGGCAAAGTGATATTTGGAAATCCTTAGAGGGCTATGGTGAAAAAGGAAATACCCTCAGATGAAATCTGGAAAGAAGCTTTCTGAGAAACTTCTTAGTGTTCTGTTAATTCAACTCACAGAGTTACATCTGTATTTCGTGGATCTCTTTGCTAGCCTTATTTCTGTGGAATCTGAGAACAGATATTTCGGATCCCTTTGAAGACTCTAGGGCCAAAGGAAATATCCTCCGATTACAAAGAGAAAGAAGCTTTCTGAGAAACTTCTTTGTGTTCTGTGAAATCATCTCACTGAGTTACAGCTTTCCCCTCAAGCAGCCTTTCGCTAAGACAGTTCTTGCGGAATAGGCAAAGTGATATTTGGAAGCGCCTAGAGGGCTATGGTGAAAAAGGAAATAACCTCAGATGAAATCTGGAAAGAAGCTTTCTGATAAACTGCTTAGTGTACTGTTAATACATCTCAGAGAGTTACATCTGTATTTCGTGGATCTCTTGGCTAGCCTTATTTCTGTGGAATCTGAGAACAGATATTTCGGATGCCTTTGAAGACTATAGGGCCAAAGGAAATAATCTTCGATAACAAAGAGAAAGAAGCTTTCTGAGAAACTTCTTTGTGTTCTTTGAAGTCATCTCACAGAGTTACAGCTTTCCCCTCAAGAAGCCTTTCGCTAAGACAGTTCTTGTGGAATTGGCAAAGTGATATTTGGAAGCCTATCGAGGGCTATGGTGAAAAACGAAATATCCTCAGATGAAATCTGGAAAGAAGCTTTCTGAGAAACAGCTTAGTGTTCTGTTAATTCATTTCACAGTGTTACATCTGTATTTCGTGGATCTCTTTGCTAGCCTTACTTCTGTGGAATCTGGGAACAGATATTTCGGAACACTTACAAGACTATAGGGCCAAAGGATATATCCTCCGATAACAAAGAGAAAGAAGCTTTCTGATTAACTTCTTTGTGTTCTGTGAAATCATCTCACAGAGTTACAGCTTTCACCTCAAGAAGACTTTCGCTAAGATAGTTCTTGTGGAATTGACAAGTGGATATTTGGAAGCCCATGGAGGGCTATGGTGAAAAAGGAAATATTGTCAGATGAAATCTGGAAAGAAGCTTTCTGAGAAACTGCTTAGTGTTCTGTTAATTCATCTCACAGAGTTACATCTGTATTTCTTGGATCTCTTGGCTAGCCTTATTTCCGTGGAATCTGAGAACAGATATTTCGGAACCCTTTGAAGACTATAGGGCTAAAGGAAATAAACTCCGTTAACAAAGAGAAAGAAGCTTCCTGAGAAACTTCTTTGTGTTCTGTGAAATCATCTCACAGAGTTACAGCTTTCCCCTCAAGATGCCTTTCGCTAAGACAGTTCTTGTGGAATTGGCAAAGTGATGTTTGGAAGTATATAGAGGGCTAAGGTGAAAAAGGAAATATCCTCAGATGAAATCTGGAAAGAAGATTTCTGAGAAAATGCTTAGTGTTCTGTTAATTCATCTCACAGAGTTACATCTGTATTTCGTGGATCTCTTTTCTAGAGTTATTTCTGTGGAATCTGAGAACAGATATTTCGGATCCCAGTGAAGAGTATAGGGCCAAAGGGAATAATCTCCGATAACAAAGAGAAAGAAGCTTTCTGAGAAACTTCTTTGTGTTCAGTGAAACAATCTTACAGAGTTACAGCTTTCCCCTCAAGAAGCCTTTCACTAAGACAGTTCTTGTGGAATTGGCAAAGTGATATTTGGAAGCCCTTAGAGGGCTATGGTGAAAAAGGAAATATCCTCAGATGAAATCTGGAAAGAAGCTTTCTGAGAAACTGCTTAGTGTTCTGTTGATTCATCTCACAGAGTTACATGTGTATTTCGTAGATCTCTTTGCTAGCCTTATTTCTGTGGAATCTGAGAACAGATATTTCGGATCCCTTTGAAGACTATAGGGCCAAAGAAATATCCTCCGATAAGAAAGAGAAAGAAGCTTTCTGAGAAACTTCTTTTTGTTCCGTGAAATAACCTCAAAGAGTTACAGCTTTCCCCCAAGAAGCCTTTCGCTAAGACAGTTCTTGTGAAATTGGCAAAGTGATATTTGGAAGCCCATAGAGGGCTATGGTGAAAAAGGAAAAATCCTCCAATGAAATCTGGAAAGAAGCTTTCTGAGAAACTGCTTAGTGTTCTGTTAATTCATCTCACAGAGTTACATCTGTATTTCTTGGATCTCTTGGCTAGCCTTATTTCTGTGGAATCTGAGAACAGATATTTTGGATCCCTTTGAGGACTATAGGGCCAAAGGAAATAAACTCCGATAACAAGAGAAAGAAGCTTTCTGAGAAAATTCTTTGTGTTCTTTGAAATAATCTAACAGAGTTACAGCTTTCCCCTCAAGAAACCTTTCGCTAAGACAGTTCCTGTGGAATTGGCAAAGTGATATTTGGAAGCCCTTATAGGGCTATGGTGAAAAAGGAAATATCCTCAGATTAAATCTGGAAAGAAGCTTTCTGAGAAACTGCTTAGTGTTCTGTTGATTCATCTCACAGAGTTACATCTGTATTTCGTAGATCTCTTGGCTAGCCTTATTTCTGTGGAATCTGAGAACAGATATTTCGGATCCCTTTGAAGACTATAGGGCCAAAGAAATATCCTCCGATAACAAAGAGAAAGAAGCTTTCTGAGAAACTTCTTTTTGTTCCGTGAAATCAACTCAAAGAGTTACATCTTTCCCCGCAAGAAGCCTTTCGCTAAGACAGTTCTTGTGAAATTGGCAAAGTGATATTTGGAAGCCCATAGAGGGCTATGGTGAAAAAGGAAATATCCTCAGATGAAAACTGGAAAGAAGCTTTCTGAGAAACTGCTTAGTGTTCTGTTGATTCATCTCACAGAGTTACATCTGTATTTCGTGGATCTCTTTGCTAGCCTTATTTCTGTGGAATCTGAGAACAGATATTTCGGATCCCTTTGAAGACTATAGTGCCAAAGGAAATATACTCCGATTACAAAGAGAAAGAAGCTTTTGAGAAACTTCTTTGTCTTCTGTGAAATCACCTCACAGAGTTACAGCTTTCCCCTCAAGAAGCCTTTCGCTAAGACAGTTCTTGTGGAATTAGCAAAGTGATATTTGGAAGCTCATAGAGGGCTATGGTGAAAAAGGAAATATCCTCAGATGATATCTGGAAAGAAGCTTTCTGAGAAACTGCTTAGTGTTCTGTTAATTCATCTCACAGAGTTACATCTGTCTTTCGTGGATCTCTTTGCTAGCCTTATTTCTGTGGAATCTGAGAACAGATATTTATGATCCCTTGGAAGACTATAGGACCAAAGGAAATATCCACCGATAACAAAGAGAAAGAAGCTTTCTGAGAAACTTCTTTGTGTTCTCTGAAATCATCTCACAGAGTTACAGCTTTCCCCTCAAGAAGCCTTTCGCTAAGACAGTTCTTGTGGAATTGGCAAAGTGATATTTGGAAGCGCATAGAGGGCTATGGTGCAAAAGGAAATATCCTCAGATGAAATCTGGAAAGAAGCTTTCTGAGAAACTGCTTAGTGTTCTGTTAATTCATCTCACACAGTTACATCTGTATTTCGTGGATCTCTTTGCTAGCCTTATTTCCGTGGAATCTGAGAACAGATATTTCAGATCCCTTTGAAGACTATAGGGCCAAAGGAATTAATCTCCGATAACAAAGAGAAAGAAGCTTTCTGAGAAACTCCTTTGTGTCTGTTAAATCATCTCACAGAGTTACAGCTTTCCCCTCAAGAAGCCTTTCGCTAAGACAGTTCTTGTGGAATTGGCAAAGTGATATTTGGAAGCACATAGAGGGCTATGGTGAAAAAGGAAATATCCTCAGATGAAATCTGGAAAGAAGCTTTCTGAGAAAGTGCTTAGTGTTCTGTTAATCCATCTCAAAGATTTACATCTGTATTTCGTGGATATCTTGGCTAGCCTTATTTCTGTGGAATCTGAGAACAGATATTTCGGATTCCTTGGAAGACTAGAGGGCCAAGGAAAAAACTCCCATAACAAAGAGAAAGAAGCTTTCGGAGAAAATTCTTTGTTTTCCTTGAAATCATCTCACAGAGTTACAGCTTTCCCCTCAGGAAGCCTTTCTCTAAGACAGTTCTTGTGGAATTGGCAAAGTGATATTTGGAAGCCCATAGAGGGCTATGGTGAAAAAGGAAATATCCTCAGATGATATCTGGAAAGAAGCTTTCTGAGAAACTGCTTAATGTTCTGTTAATTCATCTCACAGAGTTACATCTGTATTTCGTGGATCTCTTTGCTAGCCTTATTTCTGTGGAATCTGAGAATAGATATTTCGGATTCTTAAGAACACTATAGGGCCAAAGGAAATATCCTCCGATAACAAAGAGAAAGAAGCTTTCTGATTAACTTCTATGTGTTCTGTGAAATCATCTCACAGAGTTACAGCTTTCCCCTCAAGAAGCCTTTCGCTAAGACAGTTCTTGCGGAATAGGGAAAGTGATATTTGGAAGCGCAAAGAGGGCTATGGTGAAAAAGGAAATAACCTCAGATGAAATCTGGAAAGAAGCTTTATGATAAACTGCTTAGTGTACTGTTAATACATCTCAGAGAGTTACATCTGTATTTCGTGGATCTCTTGGCTAGCCTTATTTCTGTGGAATCTGAGAACAGATATTTCGGATCCCTTTGAAGACTATAGGGCCAAAGGAAATAATCTTCGATAACAAAGAGAAAGAAGCTTTCTGAGAAACTTCTTTGTGTTCTTTGAAATCATTTCACAGAGTTACAGCTTTCCCCTCAAGAAGCCTTTCGCTACGACAGTTCTTGTGGAATTGGCAAAGTGATATTTGGAAGCCCATTGAGGGCTATGGTGAAAAACGAAATATCCTCAGATGAAATCTGGAAAGAAGCTTTCTGAGAAACAGCTTAGTGTTCTGTTAATTCATTTCACAGTGTTACATCTGTATTTCGTGGATCTCTTTGCTAGCCTTACTTCTGTGGAATCTGGGAACAGATATTTCGGAACACTTACAAGACTATAGGGCCAAAGGATATATCCTCCGATAACAAAGAGAAAGAAGCTTTCTGATTAACTTCTTTGTGTTCTGTGAAATCATCTCACAGAGTTACAGCTTTCCCCTCAAGAAGCCTTTCGCTAAGATAGTTCTTGTGGAATTGACAAGTGGATATTTGGAAGCCCATGGAGGGCTATGGTGAAAAAGGAAATATTGTCAGATGAAATCTGGAAAGAAGCTTTCTGAGAAACTGCTTAGTGTTCTGTTAATTCATCTCACAGAGTTACATCTGTATTTCTTGGATCTCTTGGCTAGCCTTATTTCCGTGGAATCTGAGAACAGATATTTCGGATCCCTTTGAAGACTATAGGGCCAAAGGAAATAAACTCCGTTAACAAAGAGAAAGAAGCTTCCTGAGAAACTTCTTTGTGTTCTGTGAAATCATCTCACAGAGTTACAGCTTTCCCCTCAAGAAGCCTTTCGCTAAGACACTTCTTGTGGAATTGGCAAAGTGATGTTTGGAAGTATATAGAGGGCTAAGGTGAAAAAGTAAATATCCTCAGATGAAATCTGGAAAGAAGCTTTCTGAGAAAATGCTTAGTGTTCTGTTAATTCATCTCACAGAGTTACATCTGTATTTCGTGGATCTCTTTTCTAGAGTTATTTCTGTGGAATCTGAGAACAGATATTTCGGATCCCAGTGAAGAGTATAGGGCCAAAGGGAATAATCTCCGATAACAAAGAGAAAGAAGCTTTCTGAGAAACTTCTTTGTGTTCAGTGAAACAATCTTACAGAGTTACAGCTTTCCCCTCAAGAAGCCTTTCGCTAAGACAGTTCTTGTGGAATTGGCAAAGTGATATTTGGAAGCCCTTACAGGGCTATGGTGAAAAAGGAAATATCCTCAGATGAAATCTGAAAAGAAGTTTCTGAGAAACTGCTTAGTGTTCTGTTGATTCATCTCACTGAGTTACATGTGTGTTTCGTAGGTCTCTTTGCTAGCCTTATTTCTGTGGAATCTGAGAACAGATATTTCGGATCCCTTGGAAGACTATAGGGCCAAAGAAATATCCTCCGATAACAAAGAGAAAGAAGCTTTCGGAGAAAATTCTTTGTTTTCCTTGAAATCATCTCACAGAGTTACAGCTTTCCCCTCCGGAAGCCTTTCGCTAAGACAGTTCTTGTGGAATTGGCAAAGTGATATTTGGAAGCGCATAGAGGGCTATGGTGAAAAAGGAAATATCCTCAGATGAAATCTGGAAAGAAGCTTTCTGAGAAACTGCTTAGTGTTCTGTTAATTTATCTCACAGAGTTACATCTGTATTTCGTGGATCTCTTTGCTAGCCTTAATTCTGTGGAATCTGAGAACAGATATTTCGGATCCCTGAGAAGACTATAGGGCCTAAGGAAATATCCTCCGATAACAAAGAGAAAGAAACTTTCTGAGAAACTTCTTTGTGTTCTGTGAAATCACCTCACAGAGTTACAGCTTTCCCCTAAAGAAGACTTTCGCTAAGACAGTTCTTGCGCAATTGGCTAAGTGATATTTGGACGCCCTTAGGGGGCTATGGTGAAAAAGGAAATATCCTCAGATGAAATCTGAAAAGAAGCTTTCTGAGAAACTGCTTAGGGTTCTGTTAATTGATCTCACACAGTTACAGCTGTATTTCGTGGATCTCTTTGTTAGCAATATTTCTGTGGAATCTGAGAACAGATATTTCGGATCCCTTAGAAAACTATAGGGCCAAAGAATATATCGTCCGATAACAAAGAGAAAGAAGCTTTCTGAGAAACTTCTTTGTGTTCTGTGAATACATCTTACAGAGTTACAGCTTTCCCCTCTAGAAGCCTTTCGCTAACACAGTTCTTGTGGAATTGGCAAAGTGATATTTGGAAGCCCTTAGAGGGCTATGGTGAAAAAGGAAATATCCTCAGATGAAATCTGGAAAGAAGCTTTCTGAGAAACTGCTTAGTGTTCTGTTGATTCATCTTACAGAGTTACATCTGTATTTCATAGATCTCTTTGCTAGCCTTATTTCTGTGGAATCTGAGAACAGATATTTCGGATCCCTTTGAAGACTATAGTGCCAAAGGAAATATCCTCCGATTACAAAGAGAAAGAAGCTTTGTGAGAAACTTCTTTGTCTTCTGTGAAATCACCTCACAGAGTTACAGCTTTCCCCTCAAGAAGCCTTTCGCTAAGACAGTTCTTGTGGAATTGGCAAAGTGATATTTGGAAGCCCATAGAGGGCTATGGTGAAAAAGGAAATATCCTCAGATGAAATCTGGAAAGAAGTTTTCTGAGAAACTGCTTAGTGTTCTGTTAATTCATCTCACAGAGTTACATCTGTATTTCGTGGATCTCTTTGCTAGCCTTATTTCTGTGGAATCTGAGAACAGATAATTCGGATGCCTTTGAAGACTATAGGGCCAAAGGAAATATCCTCCGATAACAAGGAGAAAGAAGCTTTCTGAGAAAATTGTTTGTGTTCTGTGAAATCATCTCACAGAATTACAGCTTTCCTCTGAAGAAGCCTTTCGCTAAGACAGTTAATGTGGAATTGGCAAAGTGATATTTGGAAGCCCATAGAGGGCTACGGTGAAAAAGGAAATATCCTCAGATGAAATCTGGAAGGAAGCTTTCTGAGAAACTGCTTAGTGTTCTGTTAATTCATCTCAAAGAGGTACATCTGTATTTCGTGAATCTCTTTGCTAGCCTTATTTCTGTGGAATCTGAGAACAGACATTTCGGATCCCTTTGAAGACTATAGGGCCAAAGGAAATATCCTCCGATAACAAAGAGAAAGAAGCTTTCTGAGAAACTTCTTTGTGTTCTGTGAAATCATTTCACAGAGTTACATCTTTCCCCTCAAGAAGCCTTTCGTTAAGACAGTTCTTGTAGAATTGGAAAAGTGATATTTGGAAGCGGATAGTAGGCTATTGTGAAAAGAAATATCCTCAAATGAAACCTGGAAAGAAGCTTTCTGAGAAACTGCTTAGTGTTCTGTTAATTCATCTCACAGAGTTACATCTGTATTTCGTGGATCTCTTTGCTAGCCTTAATTCTGTGGAATCTGAGAACAGATACTTCAGATCCCTGAGAAGACTAAAGGGCATAAGGAAATATCCTCCGATAACAAAGAGAAAGAAGCTCTCTGAGAAACTTCTTTGTGTTCTGTGAAATCACCTCACAGAGTTACAGCTTTCCCCTAAAGAAGACTTTCGCTAAGACAGTTCTTGTGCAATTGGCTAAGTGATATTTGGAAGCCCATAGAGGGCTATGGTGAAAAAGGAAATATCCTCAGATGAAATCTGAAAAGAAGCTTTCTGAGAAACTGCTTAGGGTTCTGTTAATTGACCTCACACAGTTACATCTGTATTTCGTAGATCTCTTTGTTAGCAATATTTCTGTGGAATCTGGGAACAGATATTTCGGATCCCTTAGAAAACTATAGGGCCAAAGAATATATCATCCGATAACAAAGAGAAAGAAGGTTTCTGAGAAGCTTTTTGTGTTCTGTGAAATCATCTCACATAGTTACAGCTTTCCCCTCAAGAAGCCTTTAGCTAAGACAGTTCTTGTGGAATTAGCAAAGTGATATTTGGAAGTCCTTAGAGGGCTATGGTGAAAAAGGAAATATCCTCAGATGAAATCTGGAAAGAAGCTTTCTGAGAAACTGCTTAGTGTTCTGTTAATTCTTCTCACAGAGTTACATCTGTATTTCGTGGATCTCTTTGCTATCCTTATTTCTGTGGAATCTGAGAACTGATATTTCGGATTGCTTTGAAGACTATAGGGCCAAAGGAAATATCCACCGATAACAAAGAGAAAGAAGCTTTCTGAGAAACTTCTTTGTGTTCTGAGAAATCAACTCACAGAGTTACAGCTTTCCCCTCAAGAAGCCTTTCGCTAAGACAGTTCTTGTAGAATTGGAAAAGTGATATTTGGAAGCGCATAGTGGGCTATGGTGAAAAGGAAATATCCTCAGATGAAATCTGGAAAGAAGCTTTCTGAGAAACTGCTTAGTGTTCTATTAATTCATCTCACAGAGTTACCTATGTATTTCTTGGATCTCTTTGCTAGCCATATTTCTGTGGAATCTGAGAACAGATATTTCGGATCCCTTTGAAGACTATAGGGCCAAAGGATATATCCTCGGATAACAAGGAGAAAGAAGCTTTCTGGGAAACTTCTTTGTGTTCTGTGAAATCATCTCACAGAGTTACAGCTTTCCCCTCAAGAAGCCTTTCGCTAAGACAGTTCTTTGGGAATTGGCAAAGTGATATTTGGAAGCGCATAGAGGCCAATGTGAAAAAGGAAATATCCTCAGATGAAATCTGGAAAGAAGCTTTCTGAGAAACTGCTTAGTGTTCTGTTAATTCATCTCACAGAGTTACATGTGTATTTCGTGGATCTCTTTGCAAGCCATATTTCTGTGGAATCTGAGAACAGATATTTCGGATCCCTTAGAAAACTATAGGGCCAAAGGATATATCCTCCGATAACAAAGAGAAAGAAGCTTTCTGAGAAACTTCTTTGTGTTCTGTGAAATCATCTCACAGAGTTACAGGTTTCCCCTCCGGAAGCCTTTCGCTAAGACAGTTCTTGTGGAATTGGCAAAGTGATATTTGGAAGCGCATAGAGGGCTATGGTGAAAAAGGAAATATCCTCAGATGAAATCTGGAAAGAAGCTTTCTGAGAAACTGCTTAGTGTTCTGTTAATTCATCTCACAGAGTTACATCTGTATTTCGTGGATCTCTTTGCTAGTCTTAATTCTGTGGAATCTGAGAACAGATATTTCGGATCCCTTAGAAGACTATAGGCCCAAAGGAAATATCCACCGATAACAAAGAGAAAGAAGCTTTCTGAGAAACCTCTTTGTGTTCTGTGAAATCAACTCACAGAGTTACAGCTTTCCCCTCAAGAAGCTTTTCGCTAAGACAGTTCTTGTAGAATTGGAAAAGTGATATTTGGAAGCGCATAGAGGGCTATGGTGAAAAAGGAAATATCCTCAGATGAAATCTGGAAAAAAGCTTTCTGAGAAACTGCTTAGTGTTCTGTTAATTCATCTCACAGCGTTACATCTGTATTTCGTGGATCTCTTTGCTAGCCTTATATCTATGGAATCTGTGAACAGATATTTCGGATGCCTTTGAAGACTATAGGGCCAAAGGAAATAATCTCCGATAACAAAGAGAAAGAAGCTTTCTGAGAAACTTCTTTGTGTTCTGTGAAATCATCTCACAGAGTTACAGATTTCCCCTCAAGAAGCCTTTCGCTAAGACAGTTCTTGTGGAATTGGCAAAGTGATATTTTAAGCCCTTTGATGGCTAGGTGAAAAAGGAAATATCCTCAGATGAAACCTGGAGAGAAGCTTTCTGAGAAACTGCTTAGTGTTCTGTTAATTCATCTCAGAGAGTTACATCTGTATTTCGTGGATCTCTTTGCTAGCCTTATTTCTGTGGAATCTCAGAACAGATATTTCGGATCTCTTTGGAGACTATAGGGCCAAAGGAAATAATCTCCGATAACAAAGAGAAAGAAGCTTTATGAGAAACTTCTTTGTGTTCTTTGAAATCATCTCACAGAGATACAGCTTTCCTCCCAGGAAACCTTTCGATAAGAGAGTTGTTGTGGAATTGGCAACGTGATATTTGGAAGCCCATAGAGGACTATGGTGAAAAAGGAAATATCCTCAGATGAAATCTAGAAAGAAGCTTTCTGAGAAACTGCTTAGAGTTATGTTAATTCATCTCACAGAGTTACATCTGTATGTCGTGCATCTCTTTGCTAGCCTTATTTCTGTGGAATCTGAGAACAGATATTTCGGATCCCTTAGAACACTATACGGCCAACGGAAATAAACTCCGATAACAAAGAGAAAGAAGCTTTCTGAGAAACTTCTTTGTGTTCTTTGAAATCATCTAACAGAGTTACAGATTTCCCCTCCAGAAACCTTTCGCTAAGACAGTTCTTGTGGAATTGGCAAAGTGATATTTGGAAGCGCATAGAGGGCTATGGTGAAAAAGGAAATATCCTCAGATGAAATCTGGAAAGAAGCTTTCTGAGAAACTCCTTAGTGTTCTGTTAATTCATTTCACAGAGTTACATCTTTACTTCGTGGATCTCTTTGTTAGCCTTATTTGTGTGGAATCTGAGAACAGATATTCCGGATCCCTTAAAAGACTATAGGGCCATAGGAAATATCTTCCGATAACAAAGAGAAAGAAGCTTTCTGAGAAACTTCTTTGTGTTCTGCGAAATCATCTCACAGAGTTACAGCTTTCCCCTCAAGAAGCCTTTCGCTAAGACAGTTCTTGTGGAATTGGCAAAGTGATATTTGGAAGCGCCTAGAGGGCTATGGTGAAAAAGGAAATATCCTCAGATGAAATCTGGAAAGAAGCTTTCTGAGAAACTGCTTAGTGTTCTGTTAATTCATCTCACAGAGTTACGTCTGTATTTCGTGGATCTCTTTGCTAGCAATATTTCTGTGGAATCTGAGAACAGATATTTCGGATCCCTTAGAAAACTATAGGGCCAAAGAAATATCCTCCGATAACAAAGAGAAGGAAGCTTTCTGAGAAACTTCTTTTTGTTCTGTGAAATCATCTCACATAGTTACAGCTTTCCCCTCAAGAAGACTTTAGCTAAGACAGTTCTTGTGGAATTAGCAAAGTGATATTTGGAAGCCCTTAGAGGGCTATGGTGAAAAAGGAAATATCCTCAGATGAAATCTGGAAAGAAGCTTTCTGAGAAACTGCTTAGTGTTCTGTTAATTCATCTCACAGAGTTACATCTGTATTTCGTGGATCTCTTTGCTAGCCTTATTTCTGTGGAATCTGAGAACAGATATTTCGGATCTCTTTGAAGACTATAGGGCCAAAGGAAATAATCTCCGATAACAAAGAGAAAGAAGCTTTCTGAGAAACTTCTTTGTGTTCTTTGAAATCATCTCACGGAGATACAGCTTTCCTCCCAAGAAGCCTTTCGCTAAGACAGTTGTTGTGGAATTGGCAAAGTGATATTTGGAACCCCACAGAGGGCTATGGTGAAAAAGGAAATATCCTCAGATGAAATCTGGAAAGAAGCTTTCTGAGAAACTGCTTAGTGTTCTGTTAATTCATCTTACAGAGTTACATCTGTATTTCATGGATCTCTTGGCTAGCCTTATTTCTGTGGAATCTGAGAACAGATATTTCGGATCCCTTAGAAGATTTTAGGGCCAAAGGAAATAAACTCCGATAACAAAGAGCAAGAAGCTTTCTGAGAATCTTCTTTGTTTTCTTTGATTTCATCTCATAGAGTTACAGCTTTCCCCTCCGGAAGACTTTCGCTAAGACAGTTCTTGTGGAATTGGCAAAGTGATATTTGGAAGTCCTTAGAGGGCTATGGTGAAAAAGGAAATATCCTCAGATGAAACCTGAAGAGAAGCTTTCTGAGAAACTGCTTAGTGTTCTGTTAATTCATCTCACAGAGTTACATCTCTATTTCGTGGATCTCTTTGCTAGAATTATTTCTGTGGAATCTGAGAACAGATATTTCGGATCTCTTTGGAGACTATAGGGCCAAAGGAAATAATCTCCGATAACAAAGAGAAAGAAGCTTTATGAGAAACTTCTTTGTGTTCTTTGAAATCATCTCACAGAGATACAGCTTTCCTCCCAGGAAACCTTTCGCTAATACAGTTGTTGTGGAATTGGCAACGTGATATTTGGAAGCCCATAGAGGACTATGGTGAAAAAGGAAATATCCTCAGGTGAAATCTAGAAAGAAGCTTTCTGAGAAACTGCTTAGTGTTCTGTTAATTCATCTCACAGAGTTAATTCTGTATGTCGTGCATCTCTTTGGTAGCCTTATTTCTGTGGAATCTGAGAACAGATATTTCGGATCCCTTAAAAGAGTATATGGCCAAAGGAAATATCCTCCGATAACAAAGAGAAGGAAGCTTTCTGAGAAACTTCTTTGTGTCCTGGAAATCATCTCACAGAGTTACAGCTCTCCCCTCAAGAAGTCTTTCGCTAAGACAGTTCTTCTGGAATTGGCAAAGTGATATTTGGAAGACCATAGAGGGCTATGGTGAAAAAGGAAATATCCTCAGATGAAATCTGGAAACAAGCTTTCTGAGAAACTGCTTAATGTTCTGTTAATTCATCTCACAGAGTTACATCTGTATTTCGTGGATCTCTTTGCTAGCCTTATTTCTGTGGAATCTGAGAACAGATATTTCGGATCCTTTTGAAGACTATTGGGCCAAAGGAAATATCCTCCGATTACAAAGAGAAAGAAGCTTTCTGAGAAACTTCTTTGTGTTCTGTGAAATCATCTCACAGAGTTACAGCTTTCCCCTCAAGAAGCCTTTCGCTAAGACAGTTCTTGCGGAATAGGCAAAGTGATATTTGGAAGCGCATAGAGGGCTATGGTGAAAAAGGAAATAACCTCAGATGAAATCTGGAAAGAAGCTTTCCGATAAACTGCTTAGTGTACTGTTAATACATCTCAGAGAGTTACATCTGTATTTCGTGGATCTCTTGGCTAGCCTTATTTCTGTGGAATCTGAGAACAGATATTTCGGATCCCTTTGAAGACTATAGGGCCAAAGGAAATAATCTTCGATAACAAAGAGAAAGAAGCTTTCTGAGAAACTTCTTTGTGTTCTTTGAAATCATCTCACAGAGTTACAGCTTTCCCCTCAAGAAGCCTTTCGCTAAGACAGTTCTTGTGGAATTGGCAAAGTGATATTTGGAAGCCCATCGAGGGCTATGGTGAAAAACGAAATATCCTCAGATGAAATCTGGAAAGAAGCTTTCTGAGAAACTGCTTAGTGTTCTGTTAATTCATTTCACAGTGTTACATCTGTATTTCGTGGATCTCTTTGCTAGCCTTACTTCTGTGGAATCTGGGAACAGATATTTCGGAACACTTACAACACTATAGGGCCAAAGGATATATCCTCCGATAACAAAGAGAAAGAAGCTTTCTGATTAACTTCTTTGTGTTCTGTGAAATCATCTCACAGAGTTACAGCTTTCCCCTCAAGAAGCCTTTCGCTAAGATAGTTCTTGTGGAATTGACAAGTGGATATTTGGAAGCCCATGGAGGGCTATGGTGAAAAAGGAAATATTGTCAGATGAAATCTGGAAAGAAGCTTTCTGAGAAACTGCTTAGTGTTCTGTTAATTCATCTCACAGAGTTACATCTGTATTTCTTGGATCTCTTGGCTAGCCTTATTTCCGTGGAATCTGAGAACAGATATTTCGGATCCCTTTGAAGACTATAGGGCCAAAGGAAATAAACTCCGTTAACAAAGAGAAAGAAGCTTCCTGAGAAACTTCTTTGTGTTCTGTGAAATCATCTCACAGAGTTACAGCTTTCCCCTCAAGAAGCCTTTCGCTAAGACAGTTCTTGTGGAATTGGCAAAGTGATGTTTGGAAGTATATAGAGGGCTAAGGTGAAAAAGGAAATATCCTCAGATGAAATCTGGAAAGAAGCTTTCTGAGAAACTGCTTAGTGTTCTGTTAATTCATCTCACAGAGTTACATCTGTATTTCGTGGATCTCTTTTCTAGACTTATTTCTGTGAAATCTGAGAACAGATATTTCGGATCCCAGTGAAGAGTATAGGGCCAAAGGGAATAATCTCCGATAACAAAGAGAAAGAAGCTTTCTGAGAAACTTCTTTGTGTTCTGTGAAACAATCTTACAGAGTTACAGCTTTCCCCTCAAGAAGCCTTTCGCTAAGACAGTTCTTGTGGAATTGGCAAAGTGATATTTGGAAGCCCTTAGAGGGCTATGGTGAAAAAGGAAATATCCTCAGATGAAATCTGGAAAGAAGCTTTCTGAGAAACTGCTGAGTGTTCTGTTAATTCATCTCACAGTGTTACATCTGTATTTCGTGGATATCTTTGCGAGCCTTATTTCTGTGGAATCTGAGAACAGATATTTCGGATCCCTTTGAGGACTATAGGGCCAAAGGAAATATGCTACGATAACAAAGAGAGAGAAGTTTTCTGAGAAACTTCTTTGTGTTCTGTGAAATCATCTCACAGAGTTACAGCTTTCCCTTCAAGAAGCCTTTCGCTAAGACAGTTCTTGTGGAATAAGCAAAGTGATATTTGGAAGCCCATAGAGGGCTACGGTGAAAAAGGAAATATCCTTAGATGAAATCTGGAAAGAAGCTTTCTGAGAAACTCCTTAGTGTTCTGTTAATTCATCTCACAGAGTTACATCTGTATTTCGTGGATCTCTTTGCTAGCCTTATTTCTGTGGAATCTCAGAACAGGTATTTCGGATCCCTTTGAAGACTATAGGGCCAAAGGAAATAAACTCCGTTAACAAAGAGAAAGAAGCTTTGTGAGAAACTTCTTTGTCTTCTGTGAAATCACCTCACAGAGTTACAGCTTTCCCCTCAAGAAGCCTTTCGCTAAGACAGTTCTTGTGGAATTGGCAAAGTGATATTTGGAAGCCCATAGAGGGCTATGGTGAAAAAGGAAATATCCTCAGATGAAATCTGGAAAGACGTTTTCTGAGAAACTGCTTAGTGTTCTGTTAATTCATCTCACAGAGTTACATCTGTCTTTCGTGGATCTCTTTGCTAGCCTTATTTCTGTGGAATCTGAGAACAGATATTTAGGATCCCTTAGAAGACTATAGGGCCAAAGGAAATATCCTCCGATAACAAAGAGAAAGAAGCTCTCTGAGAACCTTCTTTGTGTTCTGTGAAATCATCTCACAGAGTTACAACTTTCCCCTCAAGAAGCCTTTGGCTCAGACAGTTCTTGTGGAATTGGCAAAGTGATATTTGAAAGCCCATAGAGGGCTATGGTGAAAAAGGAAATATCCTCAGATGAAATCTGGAAAGAAGCTTTCTGAGAAACTGCTTAGTGTTCTGTTAATTCATCTCACAGAGTTACATCTGTATTTCATGGATCTCTTTGCTAGCCTTATTTCTGTGGAGTCTGAGAACAGATATTTTGTATCCCTTTGAAGACTATAGGGCCAAAGGAAATAAACTCCGATAACAAAGGGAAAGAAGCTTTCTGAGAAACTTCTTTGTGTTCTTTGAAATCATCTAACAGAGTTACAGCTTTCCCCTCAAGAAAAATTTCGCTAAGACAGTTCTTGTGGAATTGGCAAAGCGATATTTGGAAGCGCATAGAGGGCTATGGTGAAAAAGGAAATATCCTCAGCTGAAATCTGGAAAGAAGCTTTCTGAGAAACTGCTTAGTGTTCTGTTAATTCATGTCACAGAGTTACATCTTTACTTCGTGGATCTCTTTGTCAGCCTTATTTGTGTGGAATCTGAGAACAGATATTCCGGAACCCTTAAAAGACTATAGGGCCATAGGAAATATCCTCCGATAACAAAGAGAAAGAAGCTTTCTGAGAAACTTCTTTGTGTTCTGCGAAATCATCTCACAGAGTTACAGCTTTCCCCTCAAGAAGACTTTCGCTAAGACAGTTCTTGTGGAATTGGCAAAGTGATATTTGGAAGCGCCTAGAGGGCTATGGTGAAAAAGGAAATATCCACAGATGAAATCTGGAAAGAAGCTTTCTGAGAAACTGCTTAGTGTTCTGTTAATTCATCTCACAGAGTTACATCTGTATTTCGTGGATCTCTTTGCTAGCCTTATTTCTGTGGAATCTGAGAACAGATAATTCGGATCCATTTGAAGACTATAGGGCCAAAGGAAATATCCTCCGATAACAAGGAGAAAGAAGGTTTCTGAGAAAATTGTTTGTGTTCTGTGAAATCATCTCACAGAATTACAGCTTTCCTCTCAAGAAGCCTTTCGCTAAGACAGTTAATGTGGAATTGGCAAAGTGATATTTGGAACCCATAGAGGGCTATGGTGAAAAAGGAAATATCCTCAGATGAAATCTGGAAGGAAGCTTTCTGAGAAACTGCTTAGTGTTCTGTTAATTCATCTCAAAGAGGTACATCTGTATTTCGTGAATCTCTTTGCTAGACTTATTTCTGTGGAATCTGAGAACAGACATTTCGGATCCCTTTGAAGGCTATAGGGCCAAAGGAAATATCCTCCGATAACAAAGAGAAAGAAGCTTTCTGAGAAACTTCTTTGTGGTCTGTGAAATCATTTCACAGAGTTACATCTTTCCCCTCAAGAAGCCTTTCGTTAAGACAGTTCTTGTAGAATTGGAAAAGTGATATTTGGAAGCCCATAGAGGGCTATGGTGAAAAAGGAAATATCCTCAAATGAAACCTGGAAGGAAGCTTTCTGAGAAACTGCTTAGTGTTCTGTTAATTCATCTCACAGAGTTACATCTGTATTTCGTGGATCTCTTTGCTAGCCTTAATTCTGTGGAATCTGAGAACAGATACTTCGGATCCCTGAGAAGACTAAAGGGCATAAGGAAATATCCTCCGATAACAAAGAGAAAGAAGCTTTCTGAGAAACTTCTTTGTGTTCTGTGAAATCACCTCACAGAGTTACAGCTTTCCCCTAAAGAAGACTTTCGCTAAGACAGTTCTTGTGCAATTGGCTAAGTGATATTTGGAAGCCCATAGAGGGCTATGGTGAAAAAGGAAATATCCTCAGATGAAATCTGAAAAGAAGCTTTCTGAGAAACTGCTTAGGGTTCTGTTAATTGATCTCACACAGTTACATCTGTATTTCGTAGATCTCTTTGTTAGCAATATTTCTGTGGAATCTGGGAACAGATATTTCGGATCCCTTAGAAAACTATAGGGCCAAAGAATATATCATCCGATAACAAAGAGAAAGAAGGTTTCTGAGAAGCTTCTTTGTGTTCTGTGAAATCATCTCATATAATTACAGCTTTCCCCTCAAGAAGCCTTTAGCTAAGACAGTTCTTGTGGAATTAGCAAAGTGATATTTGGAAGCCCTTAGAGGGCTATTGTGAAAAAGGAAATATCCTCAGATGAAATCTGGAAAGAAGCTTTCTGAGAAACTGCTTAGTGTTCTGTTAATTCATCTCACAGAGTTACATCTGTATTTCGTGGATCTCTTTGCTAGCCTTATTTCTGTGGAATCTGAGAACAGATATTTCGGATCTCTTTGAAGACTATAGGGCCAAAGGAAATAATCTGCGATAACAAAGAGAAAGAAGCTTTCTGAGAAACTTCTTTGTGTTCTTTGAAATCATCTCACGGAGATACAGCTTTCCTCCCAAGAAACCTTTCGCTAAGACAGTTGTTGTGGAATTGGCAAAGTGATATTTGGAACCCCATAGAGGGCTATGGTGAAAAAGTAAATATCCTCAGATGAAATCTGGAAAGAAGCTTTCTGAGAAACTGCTTAGTGTTCTGTTAATTCATCTTACAGAGTTACATCTGTATTTCGTGGATCTCTTGGCTAGCCTTATTTCTGTGGAATCTGAGAACAGATATTTCGGATCCCTTAGAAGATTATAGGGCCAAAGGAAATAAACTCCGATAACAAAGAGAAAGAAGCTTTCTGAGAATCTTCTTTGTTTTCTTTGATTTCGTCTCATAGAGTTACAGCTTTCCCCTCCGGAAGACTTTCGCTAAGACAGTTCTTGTGGAATTGGCAAAGTGATATTTGGAAGTCCTTAGAGGGCTATGGTGAAAAAGCAAATATCCTCAGATGAAATCTGGAAAGAAGCTTTCTGAGAAACTGCTTAGTGTTCTGTTAATTCATCTCACAGAGTTACATCTGTATTTCGTGGATCTCTTTGCTATCCTTATTTCTGTGGAATCTGAGAACTGATATTTCGGATTGCTTTGAAGACTATAGGGCCAAAGGAAATATCCACCGATAACAAAGAGATAGAAGCTTTCTGAGAAACTTCTCTGTGTTCTGTGAAATCAACTCACAGAGTTACAGCTTTCCCCTCAAGAAGCCTTTCGCTAAGACAGTTCTTGTAGAATTGGAAAAGTGATATTTGGAAGCGCATAGTGGGCTATGGTGAAAAGGAAATATCCTCAGATGAAATCTGGAAAGAAGCTTTCTGAGAAACTGCTTAGTGTTCTGTTAATTCATCTCACAGAGTTACCTATGTATTTCTTGGATCTCTTTGCTAGCCATATTTCTGTGGAATCTGAGAACAGATATTTCGGATCCCTTTGAAGACTATAGGGCCAAAGGATATATCCTCGGATAACAAGGAGAAAGAAGCTTTCTGGGAAACTTCTTTGTGTTCTGTGAAATCATCTCACAGAGTTACAGCTTTCCCCTCAAGAAGCCTTTCGCTAAGACAGTTCTTGTGGAATTGGCGAAGTGATATTTGGAAGCGCATAGAGGCCAATGTGAAAAAGGAAATATCCGCAGATGAAATCTGGAAAGAAGCTTTCTGAGAAACTGCTTAGTGTTCTGTTAATTCATCTCACAGAGTTACATGTGTATTTCGTGGATCTCTTTGCAAGGCATATTTCTGTGGAATCTGAGAACAGATATTTCGGATCCCTAAGAAAACTATAGGGCCAAAGGATATACCCTCCGATAACAAACAGAAAGAAGCTTTCTGAGAAACTTCTTTGTGTTCTGTGAAATCATGTCACAGAGTTACAGGTTTCCCCTCCGGAAGCCTTTCGCTAAGACAGTTCTTGTGGAATTGGCAAAGTGGTATTTGGAAGCGCATAGAGGGCTATGGTGAAAAAGGAAATATCCTCAGATGAAATCTGGAAAGAAGCTTTCTGAGAAACTGCTTAGTGTTCTGTTAATTCATCGCACAGAGTTACATCTGTATTTCGTGGATGTCTTTGCTAGTCTTAATTCTGTGGAATCTGAGAACAGATATTTCGGATCCCTTAGAAGACTATAGGCCCAAAGGAAATATCCACCGATAACAAAGAGAAAGAAGCTTTCTGAGAAACCTCTTTGTGTTCTGTGAAATCAACTCACAGAGTTACAGCTTTCCCCTCAAGAAGCTTTTCGCTAAGACAGTTCTTGTAGAATTGGAAAAGTGATATTTGGAAGAGCATTGAGGGCTATGGTGAAAAAGGAAATATCCTCAGACGAAATCTGGAAAAAAGCTTTCTGAGAAACTGCTTAGTGTTCTGTTAATTCATCTCACAGAGTTACATCTGTATTTCGAGGATCTCTTTGCTAGGCTTATTTCTGTGGAAACTGAGAACAGATATTTCGGATCCCTATGAAGTCTATAGGGCCAAAGGTATTAATCTCTGATAACAAAGAGAAAGAAGTTTTCTGCGAAACTTCTTTGTGTTCTGTGAAATCAACTCACAGAGTTACAGCATTCCCCTCAAGAAGCCTTTCGCTAAGACAGTTCTTGTGGAATTGGCAAAGTGATATTTGGAAGCGCATAGAGGGCTATGGTGCAAAAGGAAATAAACTCAGATGAAATATGGAAAGAAGCTTTCTGAGAAACTGCTTAGTGTTCTGTTAATTCATCTCACAGAGTTACATCTGTATTTCGTGGATCTCTTTGCTAGCCTTATTTCTGTGGAATCTGAGAACAGATATTACGGATCCCTTTGAAGACTATAGGGCCAAAGGAATTAATCTCCGATAACAAAGAGAAAGAAGCTTTCTGAGAAACTTCTTTGTGTTCTGTGAAATCATCTCACAGAGTTACAGCTTTCCCCTCAAGAAGCCTTTCGCTAAGACAGTTCTTGTGGAATTGGCAAAGTGATATTTGGAAGCACATAGAGGGCTATGGTGAAAAAGGAAATATCCTCAGATGAAATCTGGAAAGAAGCTTTCTGAGAAACTGCTTAGTGTTTGGTTAATCCATCTCAAAGAGTTACATCTGTATTTCGTGGATCTCTTGGCTAGCCTTATTTCTGTGGAATCTGAGAACAGATATTTCGGATTCCTTAGAAGACTATAGGGGCAAGGGAATAAACTCCGATAACAAAGAGAAAGAAGCTTTCGGAGAAACTTCTTTGTTTTCTTTGAAATTATCTCACAGAGTTACAGCTTTCCCCTCAGGAAGCCTTTCGCTAAGACAGTTCTTGTGGAATTGGCAAAGTGATATTTGGAAGCGCATAGAGGGCTATGGTGAAAAAGGAAATATCCTCAGATGAAATCTGGAAAGAAGCTTTCTGAGAAACTGCTTAGTGTTCTGTTAATTTATCTCACAGAGTTACATCTGTATTTCGTGGATCTCTTTGCTAGCCTTAATTCTGTGGAATCTGAGAACAGATATTTGGGATCCCTGAGAAGACTATAGGGCCTAAGGAAATATCCTCCGATAACAAAGAGAAAGAAGCTTTCTGAGAAACTTCTTTGTGTTCTGTGAAATCACCTCACAGAGTTACAGCTTTCCCCTAAAGAAGACTTTCGCTAAGACAGTTCTTGTGCAATTGGCTAAGTGATATTTGGAAGCCCATAGAGGGCTATGGTGAAAAAGGAAATATCCTCAGATGAAATCTGAAAAGAAGCTTTCTGAGAAACTGCTTAGGGTTCTGTTAATTGATCTCACACAGTTACATCTGTATTTCGTGGATCTCTTTGTTAGCAATATTTCTGTGGAATCTGGGAACAGATATTTCGGATCCCTTAGAAAACTATAGGGCCAAAGAATATATCATCCTATAACAAAGAGAAAGAAGGTTTCTGAGAAGCTTCTTTGTGTTCTGTGAAATCATCTCACATAGTTACAGCTTTCCCCTCAAGAAGCCTTTAGCTAAGACAGTTCTTGTGGAATTAGCAAAGTGATATTTGGAAGCCCTTAGAGGGCTATGGGGAAAAATCAAATATCCTCAGATGAAATCTGGAAAGAAGCTTTCTGAGAAACTGCTTAGTGTTCTGTTAATTCACCTCACAGAGTTACATCTGTATTTCGTGGATCTCTTTGCTAGCCTTATTTCTGTGGAATCTGAGAACAGATATTTCAGATCCCTTTGAAGACTATAGGGCCAAAGGAATTAATCTCCGATAACAAAGAGAAAGAAGCTTTCTGAGAAACTTCTTTGTGTTCTGTGAAATCATCTCACGGAGTGACAGCTTTCCCCTCAAGAAGCCTTTCGCTAAGACAGTTCTTGTGGAATTGGCAAAGTGATATTTGGAAGCGCATAGAGGGCTATGGTGAAAAAGGAAATATCCTCAGCTGAAATCTGGAAAGAAGCTTTCTGAGAAACTGCTTAGTGTTCTGTTAATTCATGTCACAGAGTTACATCTTTACTTCGTGGATCTCTTTGTCAGCCTTATTTGTGTGGAATCTGAGAACAGATATTCCGGAACCCTTAAAAGACTATAGGGCCATAGGAAATATCCTCCGATAACAAAGAGAAAGAAGCTTTCTGAGAAACTTCTTTGTGTTCTGCGAAATCATCTCACAGAGTTACAGCTTTCCCCTCAAGAAGACTTTCGCTAAGACAGTTCTTGTGGAATTGGCAAAGTGATATTTGGAAGCGCCTAGAGGGCTATGGTGAAAAAGGAAATATCCACAGATGAAATCTGGAAAGAAGCTTTCTGAGAAACTGCTTAGTGTTCTGTTAATTCATCTCACAGAGTTACATCTGTATTTCGTGGATCTCTTTGCTAGCCTTATTTCTGTGGAATCTGAGAACAGATAATTCGGATCCATTTGAAGACTATAGGGCCAAAGGAAATATCCTCCGATAACAAGGAGAAAGAAGGTTTCTGAGAAAATTGTTTGTGTTCTGTGAAATCATCTCACAGAATTACAGCTTTCCTCTCAAGAAGCCTTTCGCTAAGACAGTTAATGTGGAATTGGCAAAGTGATATTTGGAACCCATAGAGGGCTATGGTGAAAAAGGAAATATCCTCAGATGAAATCTGGAAGGAAGCTTTCTGAGAAACTGCTTAGTGTTCTGTTAATTCATCTCAAAGAGGTACATCTGTATTTCGTGAATCTCTTTGCTAGACTTATTTCTGTGGAATCTGAGAACAGACATTTCGGATCCCTTTGAAGGCTATAGGGCCAAAGGAAATATCCTCCGATAACAAAGAGAAAGAAGCTTTCTGAGAAACTTCTTTGTGGTCTGTGAAATCATTTCACAGAGTTACATCTTTCCCCTCAAGAAGCCTTTCGTTAAGACAGTTCTTGTAGAATTGGAAAAGTGATATTTGGAAGCCCATAGAGGGCTATGGTGAAAAAGGAAATATCCTCAAATGAAACCTGGAAGGAAGCTTTCTGAGAAACTGCTTAGTGTTCTGTTAATTCATCTCACAGAGTTACATCTGTATTTCGTGGATCTCTTTGCTAGCCTTAATTCTGTGGAATCTGAGAACAGATACTTCGGATCCCTGAGAAGACTAAAGGGCATAAGGAAATATCCTCCGATAACAAAGAGAAAGAAGCTTTCTGAGAAACTTCTTTGTGTTCTGTGAAATCACCTCACAGAGTTACAGCTTTCCCCTAAAGAAGACTTTCGCTAAGACAGTTCTTGTGCAATTGGCTAAGTGATATTTGGAAGCCCATAGAGGGCTATGGTGAAAAAGGAAATATCCTCAGATGAAATCTGAAAAGAAGCTTTCTGAGAAACTGCTTAGGGTTCTGTTAATTGATCTCACACAGTTACATCTGTATTTCGTAGATCTCTTTGTTAGCAATATTTCTGTGGAATCTGGGAACAGATATTTCGGATCCCTTAGAAAACTATAGGGCCAAAGAATATATCATCCGATAACAAAGAGAAAGAAGGTTTCTGAGAAGCTTCTTTGTGTTCTGTGAAATCATCTCATATAATTACAGCTTTCCCCTCAAGAAGCCTTTAGCTAAGACAGTTCTTGTGGAATTAGCAAAGTGATATTTGGAAGCCCTTAGAGGGCTATTGTGAAAAAGGAAATATCCTCAGATGAAATCTGGAAAGAAGCTTTCTGAGAAACTGCTTAGTGTTCTGTTAATTCATCTCACAGAGTTACATCTGTATTTCGTGGATCTCTTTGCTAGCCTTATTTCTGTGGAATCTGAGAACAGATATTTCGGATCTCTTTGAAGACTATAGGGCCAAAGGAAATAATCTGCGATAACAAAGAGAAAGAAGCTTTCTGAGAAACTTCTTTGTGTTCTTTGAAATCATCTCACGGAGATACAGCTTTCCTCCCAAGAAACCTTTCGCTAAGACAGTTGTTGTGGAATTGGCAAAGTGATATTTGGAACCCCATAGAGGGCTATGGTGAAAAAGTAAATATCCTCAGATGAAATCTGGAAAGAAGCTTTCTGAGAAACTGCTTAGTGTTCTGTTAATTCATCTTACAGAGTTACATCTGTATTTCGTGGATCTCTTGGCTAGCCTTATTTCTGTGGAATCTGAGAACAGATATTTCGGATCCCTTAGAAGATTATAGGGCCAAAGGAAATAAACTCCGATAACAAAGAGAAAGAAGCTTTCTGAGAATCTTCTTTGTTTTCTTTGATTTCGTCTCATAGAGTTACAGCTTTCCCCTCCGGAAGACTTTCGCTAAGACAGTTCTTGTGGAATTGGCAAAGTGATATTTGGAAGTCCTTAGAGGGCTATGGTGAAAAAGCAAATATCCTCAGATGAAATCTGGAAAGAAGCTTTCTGAGAAACTGCTTAGTGTTCTGTTAATTCATCTCACAGAGTTACATCTGTATTTCGTGGATCTCTTTGCTATCCTTATTTCTGTGGAATCTGAGAACTGATATTTCGGATTGCTTTGAAGACTATAGGGCCAAAGGAAATATCCACCGATAACAAAGAGATAGAAGCTTTCTGAGAAACTTCTCTGTGTTCTGTGAAATCAACTCACAGAGTTACAGCTTTCCCCTCAAGAAGCCTTTCGCTAAGACAGTTCTTGTAGAATTGGAAAAGTGATATTTGGAAGCGCATAGTGGGCTATGGTGAAAAGGAAATATCCTCAGATGAAATCTGGAAAGAAGCTTTCTGAGAAACTGCTTAGTGTTCTGTTAATTCATCTCACAGAGTTACCTATGTATTTCTTGGATCTCTTTGCTAGCCATATTTCTGTGGAATCTGAGAACAGATATTTCGGATCCCTTTGAAGACTATAGGGCCAAAGGATATATCCTCGGATAACAAGGAGAAAGAAGCTTTCTGGGAAACTTCTTTGTGTTCTGTGAAATCATCTCACAGAGTTACAGCTTTCCCCTCAAGAAGCCTTTCGCTAAGACAGTTCTTGTGGAATTGGCGAAGTGATATTTGGAAGCGCATAGAGGCCAATGTGAAAAAGGAAATATCCGCAGATGAAATCTGGAAAGAAGCTTTCTGAGAAACTGCTTAGTGTTCTGTTAATTCATCTCACAGAGTTACATGTGTATTTCGTGGATCTCTTTGCAAGGCATATTTCTGTGGAATCTGAGAACAGATATTTCGGATCCCTAAGAAAACTATAGGGCCAAAGGATATACCCTCCGATAACAAACAGAAAGAAGCTTTCTGAGAAACTTCTTTGTGTTCTGTGAAATCATGTCACAGAGTTACAGGTTTCCCCTCCGGAAGCCTTTCGCTAAGACAGTTCTTGTGGAATTGGCAAAGTGGTATTTGGAAGCGCATAGAGGGCTATGGTGAAAAAGGAAATATCCTCAGATGAAATCTGGAAAGAAGCTTTCTGAGAAACTGCTTAGTGTTCTGTTAATTCATCGCACAGAGTTACATCTGTATTTCGTGGATGTCTTTGCTAGTCTTAATTCTGTGGAATCTGAGAACAGATATTTCGGATCCCTTAGAAGACTATAGGCCCAAAGGAAATATCCACCGATAACAAAGAGAAAGAAGCTTTCTGAGAAACCTCTTTGTGTTCTGTGAAATCAACTCACAGAGTTACAGCTTTCCCCTCAAGAAGCTTTTCGCTAAGACAGTTCTTGTAGAATTGGAAAAGTGATATTTGGAAGAGCATTGAGGGCTATGGTGAAAAAGGAAATATCCTCAGACGAAATCTGGAAAAAAGCTTTCTGAGAAACTGCTTAGTGTTCTGTTAATTCATCTCACAGAGTTACATCTGTATTTCGAGGATCTCTTTGCTAGGCTTATTTCTGTGGAAACTGAGAACAGATATTTCGGATCCCTATGAAGTCTATAGGGCCAAAGGTATTAATCTCTGATAACAAAGAGAAAGAAGTTTTCTGCGAAACTTCTTTGTGTTCTGTGAAATCAACTCACAGAGTTACAGCATTCCCCTCAAGAAGCCTTTCGCTAAGACAGTTCTTGTGGAATTGGCAAAGTGATATTTGGAAGCGCATAGAGGGCTATGGTGCAAAAGGAAATAAACTCAGATGAAATATGGAAAGAAGCTTTCTGAGAAACTGCTTAGTGTTCTGTTAATTCATCTCACAGAGTTACATCTGTATTTCGTGGATCTCTTTGCTAGCCTTATTTCTGTGGAATCTGAGAACAGATATTACGGATCCCTTTGAAGACTATAGGGCCAAAGGAATTAATCTCCGATAACAAAGAGAAAGAAGCTTTCTGAGAAACTTCTTTGTGTTCTGTGAAATCATCTCACAGAGTTACAGCTTTCCCCTCAAGAAGCCTTTCGCTAAGACAGTTCTTGTGGAATTGGCAAAGTGATATTTGGAAGCACATAGAGGGCTATGGTGAAAAAGGAAATATCCTCAGATGAAATCTGGAAAGAAGCTTTCTGAGAAACTGCTTAGTGTTTGGTTAATCCATCTCAAAGAGTTACATCTGTATTTCGTGGATCTCTTGGCTAGCCTTATTTCTGTGGAATCTGAGAACAGATATTTCGGATTCCTTAGAAGACTATAGGGGCAAGGGAATAAACTCCGATAACAAAGAGAAAGAAGCTTTCGGAGAAACTTCTTTGTTTTCTTTGAAATTATCTCACAGAGTTACAGCTTTCCCCTCAGGAAGCCTTTCGCTAAGACAGTTCTTGTGGAATTGGCAAAGTGATATTTGGAAGCGCATAGAGGGCTATGGTGAAAAAGGAAATATCCTCAGATGAAATCTGGAAAGAAGCTTTCTGAGAAACTGCTTAGTGTTCTGTTAATTTATCTCACAGAGTTACATCTGTATTTCGTGGATCTCTTTGCTAGCCTTAATTCTGTGGAATCTGAGAACAGATATTTGGGATCCCTGAGAAGACTATAGGGCCTAAGGAAATATCCTCCGATAACAAAGAGAAAGAAGCTTTCTGAGAAACTTCTTTGTGTTCTGTGAAATCACCTCACAGAGTTACAGCTTTCCCCTAAAGAAGACTTTCGCTAAGACAGTTCTTGTGCAATTGGCTAAGTGATATTTGGAAGCCCATAGAGGGCTATGGTGAAAAAGGAAATATCCTCAGATGAAATCTGAAAAGAAGCTTTCTGAGAAACTGCTTAGGGTTCTGTTAATTGATCTCACACAGTTACATCTGTATTTCGTGGATCTCTTTGTTAGCAATATTTCTGTGGAATCTGGGAACAGATATTTCGGATCCCTTAGAAAACTATAGGGCCAAAGAATATATCATCCTATAACAAAGAGAAAGAAGGTTTCTGAGAAGCTTCTTTGTGTTCTGTGAAATCATCTCACATAGTTACAGCTTTCCCCTCAAGAAGCCTTTAGCTAAGACAGTTCTTGTGGAATTAGCAAAGTGATATTTGGAAGCCCTTAGAGGGCTATGGGGAAAAATCAAATATCCTCAGATGAAATCTGGAAAGAAGCTTTCTGAGAAACTGCTTAGTGTTCTGTTAATTCACCTCACAGAGTTACATCTGTATTTCGTGGATCTCTTTGCTAGCCTTATTTCTGTGGAATCTGAGAACAGATATTTCAGATCCCTTTGAAGACTATAGGGCCAAAGGAATTAATCTCCGATAACAAAGAGAAAGAAGCTTTCTGAGAAACTTCTTTGTGTTCTGTGAAATCATCTCACGGAGTGACAGCTTTCCCCTCAAGAAGCCTTTCGCTAAGACAGTTCTTGTGGAATTGGCAAAGTGATATTTGGAAGCACATAGAGGGCTATGGTGAAAAAGGAAATATCCTCAGATGAAATCTGGAAAGAAGCTTTCTGAGAAACTGCTTAGTGTTCTGTTAATCCATCTCAAAGAGTTACATCTGTATTTCGTGGATCTCTTTGCTAGCCTTATTTCTGTGGAATCTGAGAACAGATATTTCAGATCCCTTTGAAGACTATAGGGCCAAAGGAATTAATCTCCGATAACAAAGAGAAAGAAGCTTTCTGAGAAACTTCTTTGTGTTCTGTGAAATCATCTCACGGAGTGACAGCTTTCCCCTCAAGAAGCCTTTCGCTAAGACAGTTCTTGTGGAATTGGCAAAGTGATATTTGGAAGCACATAGAGGGCTATGGTGAAAAAGGAAATATCCTCAGATGAAATCTGGAAAGAAGCTTTCTGAGAAACTGCTTAGTGTTCTGTTAATCCATCTCAAAGAGTTACATCTGTATTTCGTGGATCTCTTGGCTAGCCTTATTTCTGTGGAATCTGAGAACAGATATTTCGGATCCCTTAGAAGATTATAGGGCCAAAGGATATATCCTCGGATAACAAGGAGAAAGAAGCTTTCTGGGAAACTTCTTTGTGTTCTGTGAAATCATCTCACAGAGTTACAGCTTTCCCCTCAAGAAGCCTTTCGCTAAGACAGTTCTTGTGGAATTGGCAAAGTGATATTTGGAAGCGCATAGAGGCCAATGTGAAAAAGGAAATATCCGCAGATGAAATCTGGAAAGAAGCTTTCTGAGAAACTGCTTAGTGTTCTGTTAATTCATCTCACAGAGTTACATGTGTATTTCGTGGATCTCTTTGCAAGCAATATTTCTGTGGAATCTGAGAACAGATATTTCGGATCCCTTAGAAAACTATTGGGCCAAAGGATATATCCTCCGATAACAAAGAGAAAGAAACTTTCTGAGAAACTTCTTTGTGTTCTGTGAAATCATGTCACAGAGTTACAGGTTTCCCCAACGGAAGCCTTTCGCTAAGACAGTTCTTGTGGAATTGGCAAAGTGATATTTGGAAGCGCACAGAGGGCTATGGTGAAAAAGGAAATATCCTCAGATGAAATCTGGAAAGAAGCTTTCTGAGAAACTGCTTAGTGTTCTGTTAATTCATCTCACAGAGTTACATCTGTATTTCGTGGATCTCTTTGCTAGTCTTAATTCTGTGGAATCTGAGAACAGATATTTCGGATCCCTTAGAAGACTATAGGCCCAAAGGAAATATCCACCGATAACAAAGAGAAAGAAGCTTTCTGAGAAACTTCTTTGTGTTCTGTGAAATCAACTCACAGAGTTACAGCTTTCCCCTCAAGAAGCTTTTCGCTAAGACAGTTCTTGTAGAATTGGAAAAGTGATATTTGGAAGCGCATAGAGGGCTATGGTGAAAAAGGAAATATCCTCAGATGAAATCTGGAAAAAAGCTTTCTGAGAAACTGCTTAGTGTTCTGCTAATTCATCTCACAGAGTTACATCTGCATTTCGTGGATCTCTTTGCTAGCCTTATTTCTATGGAATCTGTGAACAGATATTTCGGATGCCTTTGAAGACTATAGGGCCAAAGGAAATAATCTCCGATAACAAAGAGAAAGAAGCTTTCTGAGAAACTTCTTTGTGTTCTGTGAAATCATCTCACAGAGTTACAGCTTTCCCCTCAAGAAGCCTTTCGCTAAGACAGTTCTTGTGGAATTGGCAAAGTGATATTTGGAAGCGCATAGTAGGCTATTGTGAAAAAGGAAATATCCTCAGATGAAATCTGGAAAGAAGCTTTCTGAGAAACTGCTTAGTGTTCTGTTAATTCATCTCACAGAGATACATCTGTATTTCGTGGATCTCTTTGCTAGCCTTATTTCTGTGGAATCTGAGAACAGATATTTCGGATCCCTTAGAAGACTAGAGGGCCAAAGGAAATATCCTCCGATAACAAAGAGAACGAAGCTTTCTGAGAAACTTCTTTGTGTTCTGTGAAATCATCTCACAGAGTTACAGCTTTCCCCTCAAGAAGCCTTTCGCTAAGACAGTTCTTGTGGAATTGGTAAAGTGATATTTGGAAGCGCATAGAGGGCTATGGTGAAAAAGGAAATATCCTCAGATGAAATCTGGAAAGAAGCTTTCTGAGAAACTGCTTAGTGTTATGTTAATTCATCTCACAGAGTTACATCTGTATTTCGTGGATATCTTTGCTAGCCTTATTTCTGTGGAATCTGAGAACAGATATTTCGGATCCCTTTGAAGACTATAGGGCCAAAGGAAATATCCTCCGATAACAAAGAGAAAGAAGCTTTCTGAGAAACTTCTTTGTGTTCTGTGAAATCATCTCACAGAGTTAGAACTTTCCCCTCCAGAAGCCTTTCGCTAAGACAGTTAGTGTGGAATTGGCAAAGTGATATGTGGAAGCGCATAGAGGGCTATGGTGAAAAAGGAAATATCCTCAGATGAAATCTGGAAGGGAGCTTTCTGAGAAACTGCTTAGTGTTCTGTTAATTCATCTCACAGAGTTACATCTGTATTTCGTGGATCTCTTTGCTAGCCTTATTTCTGTGGAATCTGAGAACAGATATTTCAGATCCCTTTGAAGACTATAGGGCCAAAGGAATTAATCTCCGATAACAAAGAGAAAGAAGCTTTCTGAGAAACTTCTTTGTGTTCTGTGAAATCATCTCACGGAGTGACAGCTTTCCCCTCAAGAAGCCTTTCGCTAAGACAGTTCTTGTGGAATTGGCAAAGTGATATTTGGAAGCACATAGAGGGCTATGGTGAAAAAGGAAATATCCTCAGATGAAATCTGGAAAGAAGCTTTCTGAGAAACTGCTTAGTGTTCTGTTAATCCATCTCAAAGAGTTACATCTGTATTTCGTGGATCTCTTGGCTAGCCTTATTTCTGTGGAATCTGAAAACAGATATTTCGGATCCCTTAGAAGATTATAGGGCCAAAGGATATATCCTCGGATAACAAGGAGAAAGAAGCTTTCTGGGAAACTTCTTTGTGTTCTGTGAAATCATCTCACAGAGTTACAGCTTTCCCCTCAAGAAGCCTTTCGCTAAGACAGTTCTTGTGGAATTGGCAAAGTGATATTTGGAAGCGCATAGAGGCCAATGTGAAAAAGGAAATATCCGCAGATGAAATCTGGAAAGAAGCTTTCTGAGAAACTGCTTAGTGTTCTGTTAATTCATCTCACAGAGTTACATGTGTATTTCGTGGATCTCTTTGCAAGCAATATTTCTGTGGAATCTGAGAACAGATATTTCGGATCCCTTAGAAAACTATTGGGCCAAAGGATATATCCTCCGATAACAAAGAGAAAGAAACTTTCTGAGAAACTTCTTTGTGTTCTGTGAAATCATGTCACAGAGTTACAGGTTTCCCCAACGGAAGCCTTTCGCTAAGACAGTTCTTGTGGAATTGGCAAAGTGATATTTGGAAGCGCACAGAGGGCTATGGTGAAAAAGGAAATATCCTCAGATGAAATCTGGAAAGAAGCTTTCTGAGAAACTGCTTAGTGTTCTGTTAATTCATCTCACAGAGTTACATCTGTATTTCGTGGATCTCTTTGCTAGTCTTAATTCTGTGGAATCTGAGAACAGATATTTCGGATCCCTTAGAAGACTATAGGCCCAAAGGAAATATCCACCGATAACAAAGAGAAAGAAGCTTTCTGAGAAACTTCTTTGTGTTCTGTGAAATCAACTCACAGAGTTACAGCTTTCCCCTCAAGAAGCTTTTCGCTAAGACAGTTCTTGTAGAATTGGAAAAGTGATATTTGGAAGCGCATAGAGGGCTATGGTGAAAAAGGAAATATCCTCAGATGAAATCTGGAAAAAAGCTTTCTGAGAAACTGCTTAGTGTTCTGCTAATTCATCTCACAGAGTTACATCTGCATTTCGTGGATCTCTTTGCTAGCCTTATTTCTATGGAATCTGTGAACAGATATTTCGGATGCCTTTGAAGACTATAGGGCCAAAGGAAATAATCTCCGATAACAAAGAGAAAGAAGCTTTCTGAGAAACTTCTTTGTGTTCTGTGAAATCATCTCACAGAGTTACAGCTTTCCCCTCAAGAAGCCTTTCGCTAAGACAGTTCTTGTGGAATTGGCAAAGTGATATTTGGAAGCGCATAGTAGGCTATTGTGAAAAAGGAAATATCCTCAGATGAAATCTGGAAAGAAGCTTTCTGAGAAACTGCTTAGTGTTCTGTTAATTCATCTCACAGAGATACATCTGTATTTCGTGGATCTCTTTGCTAGCCTTATTTCTGTGGAATCTGAGAACAGATATTTCGGATCCCTTAGAAGACTAGAGGGCCAAAGGAAATATCCTCCGATAACAAAGAGAACGAAGCTTTCTGAGAAACTTCTTTGTGTTCTGTGAAATCATCTCACAGAGTTACAGCTTTCCCCTCAAGAAGCCTTTCGCTAAGACAGTTCTTGTGGAATTGGTAAAGTGATATTTGGAAGCGCATAGAGGGCTATGGTGAAAAAGGAAATATCCTCAGATGAAATCTGGAAAGAAGCTTTCTGAGAAACTGCTTAGTGTTATGTTAATTCATCTCACAGAGTTACATCTGTATTTCGTGGATATCTTTGCTAGCCTTATTTCTGTGGAATCTGAGAACAGATATTTCGGATCCCTTTGAAGACTATAGGGCCAAAGGAAATATCCTCCGATAACAAAGAGAAAGAAGCTTTCTGAGAAACTTCTTTGTGTTCTGTGAAATCATCTCACAGAGTTAGAACTTTCCCCTCCAGAAGCCTTTCGCTAAGACAGTTAGTGTGGAATTGGCAAAGTGATATGTGGAAGCGCATAGAGGGCTATGGTGAAAAAGGAAATATCCTCAGATGAAATCTGGAAGGGAGCTTTCTGAGAAACTGCTTAGTGTTCTGTTAATTCATCTCACAGAGTTACATCTGTATTTCGTGGATCTCTTTGCTAGCCTTATTTCTGTGGGATCTGAGAACAGATATTTCGGATCCCTTAGAAGACTATAGGGCCAAAGGAAATATCCTCCGATAACAAAGAGAAAGATGCTTTCTGAGAAACTTCTTTGTGTTCCGTGAAATCATCTCACAGAGATACACTTTCCCCTCCAGAAGTCTTTCGCTAAGACAGTTCGTGCGGAATTGGCAAAATGATATTTGGAAGCCCATAGAGGGCTATGGTGAAAAAGGAAATATCCTCAGATGAAATCTGGAAAGAAGCTTTCTGAGAAACTGCTTAGTGTTTTGTTGATTCATCTCACAGAGTTACCTCTGTATTTCGTGGATCTCTTTGCTAGCCTTATTTCTGTGGAATCTGAGAACAGATATTTCGGATCCCTTTGAAGACTATAGGGCCAAAGGAAATATCCTCCGATAACAAAGAGAAAGAAGCTTTCCGAGAAACTTCTTTGTGTTCTGTGAAATCACCTCAGAGAGTTACAGCTTTCCCCTAAAGAAAACTTTCGCTAAGACAGTTCTTGTGCAATTGGCTAAGTGATATTTGGAAGCCCAAAGAGGGCTATGGTGAAAAAGGAAATATCCTCAGATGAAATCTGGAAAGAAGTTTTCTGAGAAACTGCTAATTGTTCTGTTAATTGATCTCACAGAGTTACATCTGTATTTCGTGGATCTTTGTTGCTAGCCATATTTCTGTGGAATCTGAGAACAGATATTTCGGATCCCTTAGAAAACTATAGGGCCAAAGGATATATCCTCCGATAACAAAGAGAAAGAAACTTTCTGAGAAACTTCTTTGTGTTCTTTGAAATCAACTCACGGTGATACAGCTTTGCTCCCAGTAAGCCTTTCGCTAAGACAGTTGTTGTGGAATTGGCAAAGTGATATTTGGAACCCCATAGAGGGCTATGGTGAAAAAGGAAATATCCTCAGATGAAATCTGGAAAGAAGCTTTCTGAGAAACTGCTTAGTGTTCTGTTAATTCATCTCACAGAGTTACCTCTGTATTTCTTGGATCTCTTTGCTAGCCATATTTCTGTGGAAACTGAAAACAGATATTTCGGATCCCTTTGAAGACTATAGGCCCAAAGGAAATATCCACCGATAACAAAGAGAAAGAAGCTTTCTGAGAAACTTCTTTGTGTTCTGTGAAATCAACTCACAGAGTTACAGCTTTCCCCTCAAGAAGCCTTTCGCTAAGACAGTTCTTGTAGAATTGGAAAAGTGATATTTGGAAGCGCGTAGAGGGCTATGGTGAAAAAGGAAATATCCTCAGATGAAATCTGGAAAAAAGCTTTCTGAGAAACTGCTTAGTGTTCTGTTAATTCATCTCACACAGTTACATCTGTATTTCGTGGATCTCTTTGCTAGCCCTATTTCTGTGGAATCTGAGAACAGATATTTCGGATCTCTTTGAAGACTATACGGCCAAAGGAACTAATCTGCGATAACAAAGAGAAAGAAGCTTTCTGAGAAACTTCTTTGTGTTCTTTGAAATCATCTCACGGAGATACAGCTTTCCTCCCAAGAAGCCTTTCACTAAGACAGTTGTTGTGGAATTGGCAAAGTGATATTTGGAACCCCATAGAGGGCTAAGGTGAAAAAGGAAATATCCTCAGATGAAATCTGGAAAGAAGCCTTCTGAGAAACTGCTTAGTGTTCTGTTAATTCATCTAACAGAGTTACATCTGTGTTTCGTGCATCTCTTTGCTAGCCTTATTTCTGTTGAATCTGAGAACAGATATTTCGGATTGCTTTGAAGACTATAGGGCCAAAGGAAATATCCACCGATAACAAAGAGAAAGAAGCTTTCTGGAAACCTCTTTGTGTTCTGTGAAATCATCTCACAGAGTTACAGCTCTCCCCTCAAGAAGCCTTTCGGTAAGACAGTTCTTGTGGAATTGGCAAAGTGATATTTGGAAGATCATAGAGGGCTCTGGTGAAAAAGGAAATATCCTCAGATGAAATCTGGAAAGAAGCTTTCTGAGAAACTGCTTAATGTTCTGTTAATTCATCTCACAGAGTTACATCTGTATTTCGTGGATCTCTTTGCTAGCCTTATTTCTGTGTAATCTGAGAACGGATATTTCGGATCCCTTAGAACACTATAGGGCCAAAGGAAATATCCTCCTATAACAAAGAGAAAGAAGTTTTCTAATTAACTTCTTTGTGTTCCGTGAAATCATCTCATAGAGTTATAGCTTTCCCTTCAAGAAGCCTTTCCCTAAGACAGTTCTTGTGGAATTGGCAAAGTGATATTTGGAAGCCCTTAGAGGGCTATGGTGAAAAAGGAAATATCCTCAGATGAAACCTGGAGAGAAGCTTTCTGAGAAACTGCTTTGTGTTCTGTTAATTCATCTCACAGAGTTACATCTGTATTTCGTGGATCTCTTTGCTAGACTTATTTCTGTGGAATCTGAGAACAGATATTTCGGATCTCTTTGGAGACTACAGGGGCAAAGGAAATAATCTGTGATAACAAAGAGAAAGAAGCTTTATGAGAAACTTCTTTGTGTTCTTTGAAATCATCTCACAGAGATACAGCTTTCTTCCCAGGAAACCTTTCGCTAAGACAGTTGTTGTGGAATTGGCAACGTGATATTTGGAAACCCATAGAGGATTATGGTGAAAAAGGAAATATCCTCAGATGAAATCTACAAAGAAGCTTTCTGAGAATCTGCTTAGTGTTCTGTTAATTCATCTCACAGAGTTACATCTGTATGTCGTGCATCTCATTGCTAGCCTTATTTCTGTGGAATCTGAGAACAGATATTTCGGATCCCTTTGAAGACTATAGGCCCAAAGGAAATATCCACCGATAACAAAGAGAAAGAAGCTTTCTGAGAAACTTCTTTGTGTTCTGTGAAATCAACTCACAGAGTTACAACTTTCCCCTCAAGAAGCCTTTCGCTAAGACAGTTCTTGTAGAATTGGAAAAGTGATATTTGGAAGCGCATAGAGGGCTATGGTGAAAAAGGAAATATCCTCAGATGAAATCTGGAAAAAAGCTTTCTGAGAAACTGCTCAGTGTTCTGTTAATACATCTCACAGAGTTACATCTGTATTTCGTGGATCTCTTTGCTAGCCTTACTTCTGTGGAATCTGAGAACAGATATTTCGGATCCCTTAGAAGACTATAGGGCCAATGGAAATATCCTCCGATAACAAAGAGAAAGAAGCTTTCTGAGAAACTTCTTTCTGTTCTGTGAAATCATCTCACAGAGTTAGAACGTTCCCCTCCAGAAGCCTTTCGCTAAGACAGTTCTGGTGGAATTGGCAAAATGATATTTGGAAGCCCATGGAGGGCTATGGTGAAAAAGGAAATATCCTCAGATGAAATCTGGAAAGAAGGTTTCTGAGAAACTGCTTAGTGTTCTGTTGATTCATCTCACAGAGTTACATCTGTATTTCGTGGATCTCTTTGCTAGCCTTATTTCTGTGGAATCTGAGAACCGATATTTCGCATCCCTTAGAAAACTATAGGGCCAAAGGATATATCCTCCGATAACAAAGAGAAAGAAGCTTTCTGAGAAACTTCTTTGTGTTCTTTGAAATCATCACACAGGGTTACACCTTTCCCCTCAAGAAGCCTTTCGCTAAGACAGTTCTTGTGGAATTGGCAAAGTGATATTTGGAAGCCCATACAGGGCTATAGTGAAAAAGGAAATATCCTCAGATGAAATCTGGAAAGAAGCTTTCTGAGAAACTGCTTGGTGTTCTGTTAATTCATCTCACAGAGTTACATCTGTATTTCGTGGATCTGTTTGATAGCCTTATTTGTGTGGATTCTGAGAACAGATATTTCGGATCCCTTTGAAGAATATAGGGTCAAAGGAAATATCCTCCGATAAAAATGACAAAGAAGCTTTCTGAGAAACTTCTCTGTGTTCTGTGAAATCATCTCACAGAGTTACCACCTTCCCCTCAAGAAGCCTTTCGATGAGACAGTTCTTGTGGAATTGGCAAAGTGATATTTGGAAGCCCATAGAGGGCTATGGTGAATAAGGAAATATCCTCAGATGAAATCTGGAAAGAAGCTATCTGAGAAACTGCTTAGTGTTCTGTTAATTCGTCTCACAGAGTTACATCTGTATTTCGTGGATATCTTTGCTAGCCTTATTTCTGTGGAATCTGAGAACAAATATTTCGGATCCCTCGGAAGACTATAGGGCCAAAGGAAATATCCTCCGATAACAAAGAGAAAGAAGCTTTCTGAGAAACTTCTTTGTGTTCTGTGAAATCATCTCACAGAGTTACAGCTTTCCCCTCAAGAACCTTTCGCTAATACAGTTCTTGTGGAATTGGCAAAGTGATATTTGGAAGCCCACAGAGGATTGTGGAGAAAAAGGAAATATCCTCAGATGAAATCTGGAAAGAAGCTTTCTGAGAAACTGCTCTGTGATGTGTGACTTCCACTCACAGAGTTACATCTGTATTTTGTGGATCCCTTTGCTAGCCTTATTTCTGTAGTTTCTGAGAACAGATATTTCGGATCCCTTTGAAGACTATAGGGCCAAAGGAAATATCCTCCGATAAAAAAGAGAAGGAAGCTTTCTGAGAAACTTCTTTGTGTTCTGTGAAATCATCTCCCAGAGTTACAGCTTTTCCCTAAAGAAGCCTTTCGCTAACATAGTTCTTGTGGAATTGGCAAAGTGATATTTGGAATTGCATAGAGGGTTATGTTGAAATAGGAAATATCCTCAGATGAAATCTGGAAAGAGGTTTTCTGAGAAACTGCTTAGTGATCTGTTAATTCATCTCACAGAGTTACATCTGTATTTCGTGGATCTCTTTGCTAGCCTTATTTCTGTGGAATCTGAGAACAGATATTTCGGATCCCTTTGAAGGCTATAGGGCCAAAGGAAATAATCGCCGATAGCAAATGGAAAGAAGCTTTCTGAGAAACTTCTTGGTGTTCTTTGATATCATCTCACAGAGTTACAGCTTTCCCCTCAGGTAGCCTTTCGCTCAGACAGTTCTTGTGGAATTGGCAAAGTGATATTTGGAAGCCCTTAGAGGGTTGTGGTGAAAATGGAAATATCCTCAGATGAAATCTGGAAAGAAGCTTTCTGAGAAACTGCTCTGTGATGTGTTACTTCCACTCACAGAGTTACATCTGTATTTCGTGGATCTCTTCGCTAGCTTTATTTCTGTGGAATCTGAGAACAGATATTTCGGATCCCTTTGAAGACTATAGGGCCAAAGGAAATATCCTACGATTACAAAGAGAAAGAAGCTTTCTGAGAAACTTCTTTGTGTTCTGTGAAATCATCTCAAAGAGTTACATCTTTCACCTCAAGAAGCCTTTGGCTAAGAGAGTTCTTTTGGAATTGGCAAAGTGATATTTGGAAGCCCATAGAGGGCTATGGTGAAAAAGGAAATATCCTCAGATGAAATCTGGAAAGAAGCTTCCTGAGAAACAGCTCTGTGATGTGTGACTTCCACTCAAAGAGTAACATCTGTATTTCGTGGATGTCTTTGCTAGACTTATTTCTGTGGAATCTGAGTACAGATATTTCGGATCCCTTTGAAGACAATAGGGCCAAAGGAAATATCCTGCGTTAACAAAGAGAAAGAAGCTTTCTGAGAAACTTTTTTGTGTTCTGTGAAATCATCTCACAGAGTTACAGATTTCCCCTCAAGAATCCTTTCACTCAGACAGTTCTTGTGGAATTGGCAAAGTGATATTTGGAAGCCCATAGAGGGCTATGGTGAAAAAGGAAATATCCTCAGATGAAATCTGGAAAGAAGCTTTCTGATAAACTGCTCTGTGATGTGTGACTTCCACTCAAAGAGTTAGATCTGTATGTCGTGGATCTCCTTGCTAGCCTTATTTCTGTGGAATCTGATAACAGATATTTCGTATCCCTTTGAAGACAATATGGCCAAAGTAACTATCTTCCGATAACAAAGAGAAAGAAGCTTTCTGAGAAACTTCTTTGAGTTCTGTGAAATCATCTAACAGAGTTACATCTTTCCCCTCAAGAAGACTTTCGCTAAGACAGTTCTTGTGGAATTGGCAAAGTGATATTTGGAAGCCCGTAGAGGGCTATGGTGAAAAAGGAAATATCCTCAGATGAAATCTGGAAAGAAGCTTTCTGAGTAACTGCTTAGTGTTCTGTTAATTCATCTCACAGAGTTACATCTGAATTTCGTGGATCTCTTTGCTAGCCTTATTTCTGTGGAATCTGTGAACAGATACTTCGGATCCCTATGAAGATTATAGGGTCAAAGGAAATATCCTGTGATAACAAAGAGAAAGAAGCTTTCTGAGAAACTTCTTTGTGTTCTGTGAAATCATCTCACAGAGTTACAGCTTTCCCCTCAAGAAGCCTTTCGCTAAGACAGTTCTTGTGGAATTGGCAAAGTGATATTTGGAAGCCCAAAGAGGGCTATGGTGAAAAAGGAAATATCCTCCGATGAAATCTGGAAAGAAGCTTTCTGATAAACTGCTCTGTGATGTGTGACTTCCACTTACAGAGTTATATCTGCATTTCGTGGATCTCTTTGCTAGCCTTATTTCTGTGGAATCTGAGAACAGATATTTCGGATCCCTTTGAAGACTATGGGGAAAAAGGAAATATCCTGCGATAACAAAGAGAAAGAAGCTTTCTGAGAAACTTCTTTGTGCTCTGTGAAATCATCTCAGAGAGTTACAGCTTTTCCCTCAAGAAGCTTTTCGCTAAGACAGTTGTTGTGGAATTGGCAACGTGATATTTGGAAACCCATAGAGGACTATGGTGAAAAAGGAAATATCCTCAGATGAAATCTAGAAAGAAGCTTTCTGAGAATCTGCTTAGTGTTTGTTAATTCATCTCACAGAGTTACATCTGTATGTCGTGCATCTCTTTGCTAGCCTTATTTCTGTGGAATCTGAGAACAGATATTTCGGATCCCTTTGAAGACTATAGACCCAAAGGAATTATCCACCGATACCAAAGAGAAAGAAGCTTTCTGAGAAACTTCTTTGTGTTTTGTGAAATCAACTCACAGAGTTACAACTTTCCCCTCAAGAAGCCTTTCGCTAAGACAGTTCTTGTAGAATTGGAAAAGTGATATTTGGAAGCGCATAGAGGGCTATGGTGAAAAAGGAAATATCCTCAGATGAAATCTGGAAAAAAGCTTTCTGAGAAACTGCTTAGTGTTCTGTTAATTCATCTGACAGAGTTACATCTGTATTTCGTGGATCTCTTTGCTAGCCTTACTTCTGTGGAATCTGAGAACAGATATTTCGGATACCTTAGAAGACTATAGGGCCAAAGGAAATATCCTCCGATAACAAAGAGAAAGAAGCTTTCTGAGAAACTTCTTTGTGTTCTGTGTAATCATCTCACAGAGTTAGAACGTTCCCCTCCAGAAGCCTTTCGCTAAGACAGTTCTGGTGGAATTGGCAAAATGATATTTGGAAGCCCATAGAGGGCTATGGTGAAAAAGGAAATATCCTCAGATGAAATCTGGAAAGAAGGTTTCTGAGAAACTGCTTAGTGTTCTCTTGATTCATCTCACAGAGTTACATCTGTATTTCGTGGATCTCTTTGCTAGCCTTATTTCTGTGGAATCTGAGAACAGATATTTCGCATCCCTTAGAAAACTATAGGGCCAAAGGATATATCCTCCGATAACAAAGAGAAAGAAACTTTCCGAGAAACTTCTTTGTGTTATGAGAAATCATCTCACAGAGTTACAGCTTTCCCCTTAAGAAGCCTTTCGCTAAGACAGTACTAGTGGAATTGGCAAAGTGATATTTGGAAGCCCATAGAGGGCTATGGGGAAAAGGAAATATTCTCAGATGAAATCGGGAAAGAAGCATTCTGAGACTCTCCTTAGTGTTGTGTTAATTCATCTCACAGAGTTACATCTGAATTTCGTGGATCTCTTTGCTAGCCTTATTTCTGTGGAATCTGAGAACAGATATTTCGGATCCCTTTGAAGACTATAGGGGCAAAGGAAATAAACTCCGATAAAAAAGAGAAAGAAGCCTTCTGAGAAACTTCTTTGTGTTCTTTGAAATCATCTCACAGGGTTACACCTTTCCCCTCAAGAAGCCTTTCGCTAAGACAGTTCTTGTGGAATTGGAAAGGTGATATTTGGAAGCCCATACAGGGCTATAGTGAAAAAGGAAATATCCTCAGATGAAATCTGGAAAGAAGCTTTCTGAGAAACTGCTTGGTTTTCTGTTAATTCATCTCACAGAGTTACATCTGTATTTCGTGGATCTGTTTGCTAGCCTTATTTGTGTGGATTCTGAGAACAGATATTTCAGATCCCTTTGAAGACTATGGGGCCAAAGGAAATATCCTCCGATAAAAATGACAAAGAAGCTTTCTGAGAAACTTCTTTGTGTTCTGTGAAATCATCTCACAGAGTTACCGCCTTCCCCTCAAGAAGCCTTTCGATGAGACAGTTCTTGTGGAATTGGCAAAGTGATATTTGGAAGCCCATAGAGGGCTATGGTGAATAAGGAAATATCCTCAGATGAAATCTGGAAAGAAGCTATCTGAGAAACTGCTTAGTGTTCTGTTAATTCATCTCACAGAGTTACCTCTGTATTTCGTGGATATCTTTGCTAGCCTTATTTCTGTGGAATCTGAGAACAAATATTTCGGAACCCTCTGAAGACTATAGGGCCAAAGGAAATATCCTCCGATAACAAAGAGAAAGAAGCTTTCTGAGAAACTTCTTTTTGTTCTGTGAAATCATCTCACAGAGTTACAGCTTTCCCCTCAAGAAGCCTTTCGCTAATACAGTTCTTGTGGAATTGGCAAAGTGATATTTGGAAGCCCATAGAGGGTTGTGGAGAAAAAGGAAATATCCTCAGATGAAATCTGGAAAGAAGCTTTCTGAGAAACTGCTCTGTGATTTGTGACTTCCACTCACAGAGTTACATCTGTATTTCGTGGATCCCTTTGCTAGCCTTATTTCTGTAGATTCTGAGAACAGATATTTCGGATCCCTTTGAAGATTATAGGGCCAAAGGAAATATCCTCCGATATCAAAGAGAAGGAAGCTTTCTAAGAAAATTCTTTGTGTTCTGTGAAATCATCTCCCAGAGTTACAGCTTTTCCCTAAAGAAGCCTTTCGCTAACATAGTTCTTGTGGAATTGGCAAAGTGATATTTGGAATTGCATAGAGGGTTATGTTGAAATAGGAAATATCCTCAGATGAAATCTGGAAAGAGGTTTTCTGAGAAACTGCTTAGTGATCTGTTAATTCATCTCACAGAGTTACATCTGTATTTCGTGGATCTCTTTGCTAGCCTTATTTCTGTGGAATCTGAGAACAGATATTTCGGATCCCTTTGAAGGCTATAGGGCCAAAGGAAATAATCGCCGATAGCAAATGGAAAGAAGCTTTCTGAGAAACTTCTTTGTGTTCTTTGATATCATCTCACAGAGTTACAGCTTTCTCCTCAAGAAGCCTTTCGCTAAGACATTTCTTGTGGAATTGGCAAAGTGATATTTGGAAGCCCATAGAGCCTATGGTGAAAAAGGAAATATCCTCAGATGAAATCTGGAAAGAAGCTTTCTGAGAAACTGCTTAGTGTTCTGTTAATTCATCTCAGAGAGTTACATCTGTATTTCGTGGATCTCTTTGCTAGCCTTATTTCTGTGGAATCTGAGAACAGATATTTCGCATCCCGTTGAAGACTATAGGGCCAAAGGAAATATCCTACGATTACAAAGAGAAATAAGCTTTTTGAGAAACTTCTTTGTGTTCTGTGATATCATCTCACAGAGTTACAACTTTCCCCTCAAGAAGCCTTTCTCTCCGACCGTTTTTGTGGAATTGGCAAAGTGATATTTGGAAGCCCATAAAGGGCTATGGTGAAAAAGGAAATATCCCCAGATGAAATCTGGAAAGAAGCTATCTAAGAAACTGCTTAGTGTTCTGTTAATTCCTCTCACAGAGTTACATCTGTATTTCGTGGATCTCTTTGCTAGCCTTATTTCTGTGGAATCTGAGAACAGATATTTCGGATCCCTTTGAAGACTATAGGGCCAAAGGAAATATCCACCGATACCAAAGAGAAAGAAGCTTTCTGAAAAACTTCTTTGTGTTCTGTGAAATCATCTCACAGAGTTACAGCTTTCCCCTCAAGAAGCCTTTCGCTGAGACAGTTCTTGTGGAATTGGCAAAGTTATATTTGGAAGCCCTTAGAGAGCTATGATGAAAAAGGTAATATCCTCAGATGAAATCTGGAAAGAAGCTTTCTGAGAAACTGCTCTGTTATGAGTGACTTCCACTCACAGAGTTACATGTGTATTTCCTGGATATCTTTGCTAGCCTTATTTCTCTGGAATCTGAGAACAGATATTTCGGATCCCTTTGAAGACTATGGGGAAAAAGGAAATATCCTGCGATAACAAAGAGAAAGAAGCTTTCTGAGAAACTTCTTTGTGCTTTGTGAAATCAACTCACAGAGTTACAACTTTCCCCTCAAGAAGCCTTTCGCTAAGACAGTTCTTGTAGAATTGGAAAAGTGATATTTGGAAGCGCATAGAGGGCTATGGTGAAAAAGGAAATATCCTCAGATGAAATCTGGAAAAAAGCTTTCTGAGAAACTGCTTAGTGTTCTGTTAATTCATCTGACAGAGTTACATCTGTATTTCGTGGATCTCTTTGCTAGCCTTACTTCTGTGGAATCTGAGAACAGATATTTCGGATCCCTTAGAAGACTATAGGGCCAAAGGAAATATCCTCCGATAACAAAGAGAAAGAAGCTTTCTGAGAAACTTCTTTGTGTTCTGTGTAATCATCTCACAGAGTTAGAACGTTCCCCTCCAGAAGCCTTTCGCTAAGACAGTTCTGGTGGAATTGGCAAAATGATATTTGGAAGCCCATAGAGGGCTATGGTGAAAAAGGAAATATCCTCAGATGAAATCTGGAAAGAAGGTTTCTGAGAAACTGCTTAGTGTTCTCTTGATTCATCTCACAGAGTTACATCTGTATTTCGTGGATCTCTTTGCTAGCCTTATTTCTGTGGAATCTGAGAACAGATATTTCGCATCCCTTAGAAAACTATAGGGCCAAAGGATATATCCTCCGATAACAAAGAGAAAGAAGCTTTCCGAGAAACTTCTTTGTGTTATGAGAAATCATCTCACAGAGTTACAGCTTTCCCCTTAAGAAGCCTTTCGCTAAGACAGTACTTGTGGAATTGGCAAAGTGATATTTGGAAGCCCATAGAGGGCTATGGGGAAAAGGAAATATTCTCAGATGAAATCGGGAAAGAAGCATTCTGAGAATCTCCTTAGTGTTGTGTTAATTCATCTCACAGAGTTACATCTGAATTTCGTGGATCTCTTTGCTAGCCTTATTTCTGTGGAATCTGAGAACAGATATTTCGGATCCCTTTGAAGACTATAGGGGCAAAGGAAATAAACTCCGATAAAAAAGAGAAAGAAGCCTTCTGAGAAACTTCTTTGTGTTCTTTGAAATCATCTCACAGGGTTACACCTTTCCCCTCAAGAAGCCTTTCGCTAAGACAGTTCTTGTGGAATTGGAAAGGTGATATTTGGAAGCCCATACAGGGCTATAGTGAAAAAGGAAATATCCTCAGATGAAATCTGGAAAGAAGCTTTCTGAGAAACTGCTTGGTTTTCTGTTAATTCATCTCACAGAGTTACATCTGTATTTCGTGGATCTGTTTGCTAGCCTTATTTGTGTGGATTCTGAGAACAGATATTTCAGATCCCTTTGAAGACTATGGGGCCAAAGGAAATATCCTCCGATAAAAATGACAAAGAAGCTTTCTGAGAAACTTCTTTGTGTTCTGTGAAATCATCTCACAGAGTTACCGCCTTCCCCTCAAGAAGCCTTTCGATGAGACAGTTCTTGTGGAATTGGGAAAGTGATATTTGGAAGCCCATAGAGGGCTATGGTGAATAAGGAAATATCCTCAGATGAAATCTGGAAAGAAGCTATCTGAGAAACTGCTTAGTGTTCTGTTAATTCATCTCACAGAGTTACATCTGTATTTCGTGGATATCTTTGCTAGCCTTTTTTCTGTGGAATCTGAGAACAAATATTTCGGAACCCTCTGAAGACTATAGGGCCAAAGGAAATATCCTCCGATAACAAAGAGAAAGAAGCTTTCTGAGAAACTTCTTTTTGTTCTGTGAAATCATCTCACAGAGTTACAGCTTTCCCCTCAAGAAGCCTTTCGCTAATACAGTTCTTGTGGAATTGGCAAAGTGATATTTGGAAGCCCATAGAGGGTTGTGGAGAAAAAGGAAATATCCTCAGATGAAATCTGGAAAGAAGCTTTCTGAGAAACTGCTCTGTGATTTGTGACTTCCACTCACAGAGTTACATCTGTATTTCGTGGATCCCTTTGCTAGCCTTATTTCTGTAGATTCTGAGAACAGATATTTCGGATCCCTTTGAAGATTATAGGGCCAAAGGAAATATCCTCCGATATCAAAGAGAAGGAAGCTTTCTAAGAAAATTCTTTGTGTTCTGTGAAATCATCTCCCAGAGTTACAGCTTTTCCCTAAAGAAGCCTTTCGCTAACATAGTTCTTGTGGAATTGGCAAAGTGATATTTGGAATTGCATAGAGGGTTATGTTGAAATAGGAAATATCCTCAGATGAAATCTGGAAAGAGGTTTTCTGAGAAACTGCTTAGTGATCTGTTAATTCATCTCACAGAGTTACATCTGTATTTCGTGGATCTCTTTGCTAGCCTTATTTCTGTGGAATCTGAGAACAGATATTTCGGATCCCTTTGAAGGCTATAGGGCCAAAGGAAATAATCGCCGATAGCAAATGGAAAGAAGCTTTCTGAGAAACTTCTTTGTGTTCTTTGATATCATCTCACAGAGTTACAGCTTTCTCCTCAAGAAGCCTTTCGCTAAGACTTTTCTTGTGGAATTGGCAAAGTGATATTTGGAAGCCCATAGAGCCTATGGTGAAAAAGGAAATATCCTCAGATGAAATCTGGAAAGAAGCTTTCTGAGAAACTGCTTAGTGTTCTGTTAATTCATCTCAGAGAGTTACATCTGTATTTCGTGGATCTCTTTGCTAGCCTTATTTCTGTGGAATCTGAGAACAGATATTTTGGATCCCTTAGAAGACTATAGGGTCAAAGGATATATCCTCCGATAACAGAGAGAAAGAAGCTTTCTGAGAAACTTCTTTGTGTTCTGTGAAATCATCTCACAGAGTTAAAGCTTTCCCCTCAAGAAGCCTTTCGCTAAGACAGTTCTTGTGGTATTGGCAAAGTAATATTTGGAGGACAATAGACGGCTGTGGTGAAAAAGGAAATACCCTCAGATGAAATCGGGAAAAAAGCTGTCTGAGAAACTGCTTAATGTTCTGTTAATTCATCTCAGAGAGTTACATCTGTATTTCGTGGATCTCTTTGCTAGCCTTATTTCTGTGGAATCTGAGAACAGATATTTCGGATCCCTTAGAAGACTAAAGGGCCAAAGGAAATATCCTCTGATAACAAAGAGAAGGAAGCTTTCTGATTAACTTCTTTGTGTTCTGTGAAATCATCCCACAGAGTTACAGCTTTCCCCTCAAGAAGCCTTTCGCTTAGACAGTTCTTGTGGAATTGGCAAAGTGATATTTGGAAGCTCTTAGAGGGCTATGGTGAAAAAGGAAATATCCTCAGATGAAATCTGGAAAGAAGCTTTCTGAGAAACTGCTTAGTGTTCTGTTAATTCATCTCACAGAGTTACATCTGTATTTCGTTGATCTCTTTGCTAGCCTTATTTCTGTGGAATTTGAGAACAGATATTTCGTATCCCTTAGAAGACAATAGAGCCAAAGGAAATATCCTGCCATAACAAAGAGAAAGAAGCTTTCTGAGAAACTTCTTTGTGTTCTGTGAAATCATATCCCAGAGTTACAGCTTTCCCCTCAAGAAGCCTTTCGCTAAGACAGTTCTTGTGGAATTGGCAAAGTGATATTTGGATGCGCATAGAGGGTTACGGTGAAATAGGAAATATCCTCAGATGAAATCTGGAAAGAACCTTTCTGAGAAACTGCTTAGTGTTCTGTTAATTCATCTCACACAGTTACATCTGTATTTCGTGGATCTCCTTGCTAGCCTTATTTCTGTGGAATCTGAGAACAGATATTTCGGATCCCTTAGAACACTAAAGGGCCAAAGGAAATATCCTCCGATAACAAAGAGAAAGAAGCTTTCTGATGAAATACTTTGTGTTCTGTGAAATCATCTCACAGAGCTACAGCTTTTCCCTCAAGAAGCCTTTCGCTAAGACAGTTCTTGTGGAATTGGCAAAGTGATATTTGGAAGCTCTTAGAGGGCTATGGTGAAAAAGGAAATGTTCTCAGATGAAATCTGGAAAGAAGCTTTCTGAGAAACTGCTCTGTGATGTGTGACTTCCACTCACAGAGTTACATCTGTATTTCGTGGATCTCTTTGATAGCCTTATTTCTGTGGAATCTGAGAACAGATATTTCGGATCCCTTTGAAGACTATAGGGCCAAAGGAAATATCCTACGATTACTAAGAGAAAGAAGCTTTTTGAGAAACTTCTTTGTGTTCTGTGATATCATCTCACAGAGTTACAACTTTCCCCTCAAGAAGCCTTTCGCTCCGACAGTTCTTGTGGAATTGGCAAAGTGATATTTGGAAGCCCATAGAGGGCTATGTTGAAAAAGGAAATATCCTCAGATGAAATCTGGAAAGAAACTTTCTGAGAAACTGCTCTGTGATGTGTGACTTCCACTCACAGAGTTACATCTGTATTTCGTGGATCTCTTTGCTAGCCTTATTTCTGTGGAATCTGAGAACAGATATTTCGGATCCCTTTGAAGACTATAGGGCCAACGGAAATATCCTGCGATAACAAAGAGAAAGAAGCTTTCTTAGAAACTTCTTTGTGTTCTGTGCAATCATCTCACAGATTTACAGCTTTCCCCTCAAGAAGCCTTTCGCTAAGACAGTTCTTGTGGAATTGGCAAAGTGATATTTGGAAGCCCATAGAGGGCTATGGTGAAAAAGGAAATATCCTTAGATGAAATCTGGAGAGAAGGTTTCTGAGAAACTGCTTGGTGTTCTGTTAATTCATCTCACAGAATTACAAATGTATTTCGTGGATCTCTTTGCTATCCTTATTTCTGTGTAATCTGAAAACAGATATTTCGGATCCCGTTGAAGACTATAGGGCCAAAGGAAATATCCTGCGATAACAAAGAGAAAGAAGCTTTCTGAGAATCTTCTTTGTGTTCTGTAAAATCATCTCACAGAGTTACAGCTTTCCCCTCAAGAAGTCTTTCGCTCAGACAGTTCTTGTGGAATTGGCAAAGTGATATTTGGAAGCCCATAGAGGGCTATGGTGAAAAAGGAAATATCCTCAGATGAAATCTGGAAAGAAGCTTTCTGAGAAACAGCTCCGTGATGTGTGACTTCCACTCACAAAGTAACATCTGTATTTCGTGGATGTCTTTGCTAGACTTATTTCTGTGGAATCTGAGTACAGATATTTCGGATCCCTTTGAAGACAATAGGGCCAAAGTAAATATCCTGCGATAACAAGGAGAAAGAAGCTTTCTGAGAAACTTTTTTGTGTTCTGTGAAATCATCTCACAGAGTTACAGCTTTCCCCTCAGGAAAACTTTCGCTCAGACAGTTCTTGTGGAATTGGCAAAGTGATATTTGGAAGCCCATAGAGGGCTATGGTGAAAAAGGAAATATCCTCAGATGAAATCTGGAAAGAAGCTTTCTGATAAACTGCTCTGTGATGTGTGACTTCCACTCAAAGAGTTAGATCTGTATGTCGTGGATCTCCTTGCTAGCCTTATTTCTGTGGAATCTGGGAACAGATATTTCGGATCCCTTTGAAGACTATAGGGCCAAAGAAACTATCTTCCGATAACAAAGAGAAAGAAGCTTTCTGAGAAACTTCTTTGAGTTCTGTGAAATCATCTAACAGAGTTACATCTTTCCCCTCAAGAAGCCTTTCGCTAAGACAGTTCTTGTGGAATTGGAAAAGTGATATTTGGAAGCCCATAGAGGGTTATGTTGAAAAAGGAAATATCCTCAGATGAAATCTGGAAAGAAGCTTTCTGAGAAACTGCTTAGTGTTCTGTTAAATCATCTCACAGAGTTTCATCTGTATTTCGTAGATCTCTTTGCTAGCCTTATTTCTGTGGAATCTGAGAACAGATATTTCGGATCCCTTTGAAGATTATAGGGAAAAAGGAAATATCCTCCGATAACAAAGAGAAAGAAGCTTTCTGAGAAACTTCTTTGTGTTCTGTGAAATCATCACAAAGAGTTACATCTTTCACCTCAAGAAGCCTTTGGCTAAGACAGTTCTTTTGGAATTGGCAAAGTGATATTTGGAAGCCCATAGAGTGCTATGGTGAAAAAGGAAATATCCTCAGATGAAATCTGGAAAGAAGCTTCCTGAGAAACAGCTCTGTGATGTGTGACTTCCACTCAAAGAGTAACATCTGTATTTCGTGGATGTCTTTGCTAGACTTATTTCTGTGGAATCTGAGTACAGATATTTCGGATCCCTTTGAAGACAATAGGGCCAAAGGAAATATCCTCCGATAACAAAGAGAAAGAAGCTTTCTGAGAAACTTTTTTGTGTTCTGTGAAATCATCTCACAGAGTTACAGCTTTCCCCTCAAGAATCCTTTCGCTCAGACAGTTCTTGTGGAATTGGCAAAGTGATATTTGGAAGCCCATAGAGGGCTATGGTGAAAAAGGAAATATCCTCAGATGAAATCTGGAAAGAACCTTTCTGAGAAACTGCTTAGTGTTCTGTTAATCCATCTCACAGAGTTACATCTGTATTTCGTGGATCTCCTTGCTAGCCTTATTTCTGTGGAATCTGAGAACAGATATTTCGGATCCCTTAGAACACTAAAGGGCCAAAGGAAATATCCTCCGATAACAAAGAGAAAGAAGCTTTCTGATGAAATACTTTGTGTTCTGTGAAATCATCTCACAGAGTTACAGCTTTTCCCTCAAGAAGCCTTTCGCTGAGACAGTTCTTGTGGAATTGGCAAAGTGATATTTGGAAGCTCTTAGAGGGCTATGGTGAAAAAGGAAATGTTCTCAGATGAAATCTGGAAAGAAGCTTTCTGAGAAACTGCTCTGTGATGTGTGACTTCCACTCACAGAGTTACATCTGTATTTCGTGGATCTCTTTGATAGCCTTATTTCTGTGGAATCTGAGAACAGATATTTCGGATCCCTTTGAAGACTATAGGGCCAAAGGAAATATCCTACGATTACTAAGAGAAAGAAGCTTTTTGAGAAACTTCTTTGTGTTCTGTGAAATCATCTCACAGAGTTACAGCTTTCCCCTCAAGAAGCCTTTCACTAACACAGTTCTTGTGGAATTGGCAAAGTGATATATTTGAAGCCCATAGAGGGCTATTGTGAAAAAGGAAATATCCTCAGATGAAATCTGGAAAGAAGCTTTCTGACAAACTGCTCTGTGATGTGTGACTTCCACTCACAGAGTTACATCTGTATTTCGTGTATCTCTTTGCTAGCCTTATTTCTGTGGAATCTGAGAACAGATATTTCGGATCCCTTTGAAGACTATAGGGCCAAAGGAAATATCCTCCGATAACAAAGAGAAAGAAGCTTTCTGAGAAACTTCTTTGTGTTCTGCAAAATCATCTCACAGAGTTACATCTTTCCCCTCAAGAAGCCTTTCGCTAAGACAGTTCTTGTGGAATTGGCAAAGTGATATTTGGAAGCCCATAGAGGGCTATGGTGAAAAAGGAAATATCCTCAGATGAAATCTGGAAGGAAGCTTTCTGAGAAACAGCTCTGTGATGTGTGACTTCCACTCATAGAGTAACATGTGTATTTCGTGGATGTCTTTGCTAGCTTTATTTCTGTGGAATCTGAGTACAGATATTTCGGATCCCTTTGAAGACTATAGGGCCAAAGGAAATTTCCTCCGATAACAAAGAGAAAGAAGCTTTCTGAGAAACTTCTTTGTTTTCTGTGAAATCATCTCACAGAGTTACAGCTTTCCCCTCAAGAAGCGTTTCGCTAACACAGTTTTTGTGGAATTGGAAAAGTGATATATTTGAAGCCCATAGAGGACTATTGTGAAAAAGGAAATATCCTCAGATGAAATCTGGAAAGAAGCTTTCTGACAAACTGCTCTGTGATGTGTGACTTCCACTCACAGAGTTACATCTGTATTTCGTGAATCTCTCTGCTGGCCTTATTTCTGTGGAATCTGATAACAGATATATCGGATCCCTGTGAAGAATATAGGGCCAAAGGAAATATCCTGCGATAACAAAGAGAAAGAAGCTTTCTGAGAAACTTCTTTGTGTTCTGTGATATCATCTCACAGAGTTACATCTTTCCCCTCAAGAATCCTTTCGCTAAGACAGTTCTTGTGGAATAGGCAAAGTGATATTTGGAAGCCCATAGAGGGCTATGGTGAAAAAGGAAATATCCTCAGATGAAATCTGGAATGAAGCTTTCTGAGAAACTGCTTAGTGTTCTGTTAATTCATCTCACAGAGTTACATCTGTATTTCGTGGATCTCTTTGCTAGCCTTATTTCTGTGGAATCTGAGAACAAATATTTCCGATCCCTTTGAAGACTATAGGGGCAAAGGAAATATCCTCCGATAACAAAGAGAAAGAAGCTTTCTGAGAAACTTCCTTGTGTTCTGTGAAATCATCTCACAGAGTTACAGCTTTCCCCTCAAGAAGCCTTTCGCTCAGACAGTTCTTGTGGAATTGGCAAAGTGACATTTGGAAGCCCATATATGGCAACGGTGAGAAAGGAAATATCCTCAGATGAAATCTGGAAAGAAGCTTTCAGAGAAACTGCTCTGTGATGTGGGACTTCCACTCACAGTTACATCTGTATTTCGTGGATCTCTTTGCTAGCCTTATTTCTGTGGAATCTGAGAACAGATATTTCAGAACCCTTTGAAGACTATAGGGCCAAAGGAAATATCCTGCGATAACAAAGAGAAAGAAGCTTTCTGAAAAACTTCTTTGTCTTCTGTGAAATCATCTCACAGAGTTACAGCTTTCCCCTCAAGAAGCCTTTCGCTAAGACAGTTCTTGTGGAATTGGCAAAGTGATATTTGGAAGCCCATAGAGGACTATGTTGAAAACGGAAATATCCTCAGATGAAATCTGGAAAGAAGTTTTCTGAGAAACTGCTTAGTGTTCTGTTAATTCACCTCACAGAGTTACATCTGTATTTCGTGGATCTCTTTGCTAGCCTTATTTCTGTGGAATGTGAGAACAGATATTTCAGATCCCTTTGAAGACTATAGGGCCAAAGGAAATATCCTGCGATAACAAAGAGAAAGAATCTTTCTGCGAAACTTCTTTGTGTTCTGTGAAATCACCTCACAGATTTACAGCTTTCCCCTAAAGAAGCCTTTCGCTAAGACAGTTCTTGTGGAATTGGCAAAGTGATATTTGGAAGCCCATAGAGGACTATGGTGAAAAAGGAAATATCCTCAGATGAAATGTGGAAAGAAGCTTTCTGAGAAACTGCTCTGTGATGTGTGATTTCCACTCACAGAGTAACATCTGTATTTCGTGGATCTCTTTGCTAGCCTTATTTCTATGGAATCTGAGAACAGATATTTCGGATCCCTTTGAAGACTGTAGGGCCAAAGGAAATATCCTCCGATAAGAAAGAGAAAGAAGCTTTCTGAGAAACTTCTTTGTGTTCTGTGAAATCATCTCACAGAGTTTCAGCTTTCCCCTAAGGTAGCCTTTCGCTCAGACAGTTCTTGTGGAATTGGCAAAGTGATATTTGGAAGCCCATAGAGGACTATGGTGAAAAAGGAAATATCCACAGATGAAATCTGGAAAGAAGCTTTCTGAGAAACTGTTCTGTTATGTGTGACTTCCACTCTCAGAATTACATCTGCATTTCGTGAATCTCTTTGCTAGCCTTATTTCTGTGGAATATGAGAACAGATATTTCGGATCCCTTTGAAGACTATAGGGCCAAGGAAATATCCCGCGAAAACAAAGAGAAAGAAGCGTTCTGAGAAACTTCTTTGTGTTCTGTGAAATCATCTCACAGAGTTACAGCTTTCCCCTCAAGAAGCCTTTCGCTAAGACAGTTCTTGTGGAATTGGCAAAGTGATATTTGGAAGCCCTTAGAGGGCTACTGTGAAAAAGGAAATATCCTCAGATGAAATCTGGAAAGAAGCTTTCTGATAAACTGCTCTGTGATGTGTGACTTCCACTCACAGAGTAACATCTGTATTTCGTGGATGTCTTTGCTAGCCTTACTTCTATAGAATCTGAGTACGGATATTTCAGATCCCTTTGAAGACTATAGTGCCAAAGGAAATATCCTCCGATAACAAAGAGAAAGAAGCTTTCTGAGAAACTTCTTTGTGTTCTGCGAAATCATCTCACAGAGTTACAGCTTTCCCCTCCAGAAGCCTTTCACTAACACAGTTCTTGTGGAATTGGCAAAGTGATATATTTGAAGCCCATAGAGGGCTACTGTGAAAAAGGAAATAGCCTCAGATGAAATCTGGAAAGAAGCTTTCTGACAAACTGCTCTGTGATGTGTGACTTCCACTCACAGAGTTACTCTGCATTTCGTGAATCTCTTTGCTGGCCTTATTTGTGTTTAATCTGAGAACAGATATTTCGGATCACTTTGAAGACTGTAGGGCCAAAGGAAATATCCTCCGATAAGAAAGAGAAAGAAGCTTTCTGAGAAACTTCTTTGTGTTCTGTGAAATCATCTCACAGAGTTTCAGCTTTCCCCTAAAGAAGCCTTTCGCTCAGACAGTTCTTGTGGAATTGGCAAAGTGACATTTGGAAGCCCATAGAGGGCAACGGTGAGAAAGGAAATATCCACAGATGAAATCTGGAAAGAAGCGTTCTGAGAAACTGTTCTGTGATGTGTGACTTCCACTCTCAGAATTACATCTGCATTTCGTGGATCTCTTTGCTAGCCTTATTTCTGTGGAATATGAGAACAGATATTTCGGATCCCTTTGAAGACTATAGGGCCAAAGGAAATATCCTGCGATAACACAGAGAAAGAAGCGTTCTGAGAAACTTCTTTGTGTTCTGTGAAATCATCTCACAGAGTTACAGCTTTCTCCTCAAGAAGCCTTTCGCTAAGACAGTTCTTGTGGAATTGGCAAAGTGATATTTGGAAGCCCTTAGAGGGCTATGGTGAAAAAGGAAATATCCTCAGATGAAATCTGGAAAGAAGCTTTCTGATAAACTGCTCTGTGATGTGTGACTTCCACTCACAGAGTTACATCTGTATGTCGTGGATCTCCTTGCTAGCCTTATTTCTGAGGAATCTGAGAACAGATATTTCGGATCCCTTTGAAGACTATAGGGCCAAAGGAAATATCCTCCGATAACAAAGAGAAAGAAGCTGTCTGAGAAACTTCTTTGTGTTCTGTGAAATCATCTAACAGAGTTACAGCTTTCCCCTAAAGAAGCCTTTAGCTAAGGCAGTTCTTGTGGAATTGGCAAAGTGATATATTTGAAGCCCATAGAGGGATATTGTGAAAAAGGAAATATCCTCAGATGAAATCTGGAAAGAAGCCTTCTGACAAACTGCTCTGTGATGTGTGACTTCCACTCACAGAGTTACATCTGTATTTCGTGAATCGCTTTCCTAGCCTTATTTGTGTGGAATCTGAGAACAGATATTTCGGATCCCTTTGAAGACTATAGGGCCAAAGGAAATATCCTCCGATAACAAGGAGAAAGAAGCTTTCTGAGAAACTTCTGGGTGTTCTGTGAAATCATCTCACAGAGTTACAGCTTTCTTCTCAAGAAGCCTTTCGCTAAGACAGTTCTTGTGGAATTGGCAAAGTGATATTTGGAAGCCCATAGAGGGCTATGGTGAAAAAGGAAATATCCTCAGATAAAATCTGGAAAGAAGCTTTCTGAGTAACTGCTTAGTGTTCTCTTAATTCATCTCACAGAGTTACATCTGTATTTGTGGATATCTTTGCTAGCCTTATTTCTGTGGAATCTGAGAACAGATATTTCCGATCCCTTTGAAGACTATAGGGCCAAAGGAAATATCCTCCGATAACAAAGAGAAAGAAGCTTTCTGAGAAACGTCTTTGTGTTCTGTGAAATCATCTCACCGAGTTACAGCTTTCCCCTAAAGAAGCCTTTCGCTCAGACAGTTCTTGTGGAATTGGCAAAGTGACATTTGGAAGCCCATAGAGGGCAACGGTGAGAAAGGAAATATCCACAGATGAAATCTGGAAAGAAGCTTTCTGAGAAACTGTTCTGTGATGTGTGACTTCCACTCTCAGAATTACATCTGCATTTCGTGGATCTCTTTGCTAGCCTTATTTCTGTGGAATATGAGAACAGATATTTCGGATCCCTTTGAAGACTATAGGGCCAAAGGAAATATCCTGTGATAACAAAGAGAAAGAAGCTTTCTGAGAAACTTCTTTGTGTTCTCTGAAATCATCTCACAGAGTTACAGCTTTCCCCTCGAGAAGCCTTTCGCTAAGAGAGTTCTTGTGGAATAGGCAAAGTGATATTTGGAAGCCCATAGAGGGCTATGGTGAAAAAGGAAATATCCTCAGATGAAATCTGGAAAGAAGCTTTCTGAGAAACTGTTTAGTGTTCTGTTAAATCATCTCAAAGAGTTTCATCTGTATTTCGTAGATCTCTTTGCTAGCCTTATTTCTGTGGAATCTGAGAACAGATATTTCGGATCCCTTTGAAGATTATAGGGAAAAAGGAAATATCCTCCGATAACAACGAGAAAGAAGCTTTCTGAGAAACTTCTTTGTGTTCTGTGAAATCATCTCACAGAGTTACATCTTTACCCTCAAGAAGCCTTTCGCTAAGACAGTTCTTGTGGAATTGGCAAAGTGATATTTGGAAGCCCATAGAGGGCTATGGTGAAAAAGGAAATATCCTCAGATGAAATCTGGAAAGAAGCTTTCTGAGAAACAGCTCTGTGATGTGTGACTTCCACTCACAGAGTAACATCTGTATTTCGTGGATGTCTTTGCTAGCCTTATGTCTGTAGAATCTGAGTACGGATATTTCAGATCCCTTTGAAGACTATAGTGCCAAAGGAAATATCCTCCGATGACAAAGAGAAAGAAGCTTTCTGAGAAACTTCTTTGTGTTCTACGATATCATCTCACAGAGTTACATCTTTCCCCTCAGGAAGCCTTTCACTAACACAGCTCTTGTGGAATTGGCAAAGTGATATATTTGAAGCCCATAGAGGGCTATTGTGAAAAAGGAAATAGCCTCAGATGAAATCTGGAAAGAAGCTTTCTGACAAACTGCTCTGTGATGTGTGACTTCCACTCACAGAGTTACTCTGCATTTCGTGAATCTCTTTGCTGGCCTTATTTCTGTGGAATCTGAGAACAGATATTTCGGATCCCTTTGAAGACTGTAGGGCCAAAGGAAATATCCTCCGATAAGAAAGAGAAAGAAGCTTTCTGAGAAACTTCTTTGTGTTCTGTGAAATCATCTCACAGAGTTTCAGCTTTCCCCTAAGGAAGCCTTTCGCTCAGACAGTTCTTGTGGAATTGGCAAAGTGACATTTGGAAGCCCATAGAGGGCAACAGTGAGAAAGGAAATATCCACAGATGAAATCTGCAAAGAAGCTTTCTGAGAAACTGTTCTGTGATGTGTGACTTCCACTCTCAGAATTACATCTCCATTTCGTGGATCTCTTTGCTAGCCTTATTTCTGTGGAATATGAGAACAGATATTTCGGATCCCTTTGAAGACTATAGGGCCAAAGGAAATATCCTGCGATAACAAAGAGAAAGAAGCGTTCTGAGAAACTTCTTTGTGTTCTGTGAAATCATCTCACAGAGTTACAGCGTTCCCCTCAAGAAGCCTTTCGCTAAGACAGTTCTTGTGGAATTGGCAAAGTGATATTTGGAAGCCCTTAGAGGGTTATGGTGAAAAAGGAAATATCCTCAGATGAAATCTGGAAAGAAGCTTTCTGATAAACTGCTCTGTGATGTGTGACTTCCACTCACAGAGTTACATCTGTATGTCGTGGATCTCCTTGCTAGCCTTATTTCTGAGGAATCTGAGAACAGATATTTCGGATCCCTTTGAAGACTATAGGGCCAAAGGAAATATCCTCCGATAACAAAGAGAAAGAAGCTGTCTGAGAAACTTCTTTGTGTTCTGTGAAATCATCTGACAGAGTTACAGCTTTCCCCTCAAGAAGCCTTTAGCTAACACAGTTCTTGTGGAATTGGCAAAGTGATATATTTGAAGCCCATAGAGGGATATTGTGAAAAAGGAAATATCCTCAGATGAAATCTGGAAAGAAGCTTTCTGACAAACTGCTCTGTGATGTGTGACTTCCACTCACAGAGTTACATCTGTATTTCGTGAATCGCTTTCCTAGCCTTATTTGTGTGGAATCTGAGAACAGATATTTCGGATCCCTTTGAAGACTAGAGGGCCAAAGGAAATATCCTCCGATAACAAGGAGAAATAAGCTTTCTGAGAAACTTCTGGGTGTTCTGTGAAATCATCTCACAGAGTTACAGCTTTCCTCTCAAGAAGCCTTTCGCTAAGACAGTTCTTGTGAAATTGGCAAAGTGATATTTGGAAGCCCATAGAGGGCTATGGTGAAAAAGGAAATATCCTCAGATAAAATCTGGAAAGAAGCTTTCTGTGTAACTGCTTAGTGTTCTCTTAATTCATCTCACAGAGTTACATCTGTATTTGTGGATCTCTTTGCTAGCCTTATTTCTGTGGAATCTGAGAACAGATATTTCCGATCCCTTTGAAGACTATAGGGCCAAAGGAAATATCCTCCGATAACAAAGAGAAAGAAGCTTTCTGAGAAACGTCTTTGTGTTCTGTGAAATCATCTCACCGAGTTACAGCTTTCCCCTAAAGAAGCCTTTCGCTCAGACAGTTCTTGTGGAATTGGCAAAGTGACATTTGGAAGCCCAAAGAGGGCAACGGTGAGAAAGGAAATATACACAGATGAAATCTGGAAAGAAGCTTTCTGAGAAACTGTTCTGTGATGTGTGACTTCCACTCTCAGAATTACATCTGCATTTCGTGGATCTCTTTGCTAGCCTTATTTCTGTGGAATATGAGAACAGATATTTCGGATCCCTTTGAAGACTATAGGGCCAAAGGAAATATCCTGCGATAACAAAGAGAAAGAAGCTTTCTGAGAAACTTCTTTGTGTTCTCTGAAATCATCTCACAGAGTTACAGCTTTCCCCTCGAGAAGCCTTTCGCTAAGACAGTTCTTGTGGAATAGGCAAAGTGATATTTGGAAGCCCATAGAGGGCTATGGTGAAAAAGGAAATATCCTCAGATGAAATCTGGAGAGAAGCTTTCTGAGAAACTGTTTAGTGTTCTGTTAAATCATCTCAAAGAGTTTCATCTTTATTTCGTAGATCTCTTTGCTAGCCTTATTTCTGTGGAATCTGAGAACAGATATTTCGGATCCCTTTGAAGATTATAGGGAAAAAGGAAATATCCTCCGATAACAAAGAGAAAGAAGCTTTCTGAGAAACTTCTTTGTGTTCTGTGAAATCATCTCACAGAGTTACATCTTTACCCTCAAGAAGCCTTTCGCTAAGACAGTTCTTGTGGAATTGGCAAAGTGATATTTGGAAGCCCATAGAGGACTATGGTGAAAAAGGAAATATCCTCAGATGAAATCTGGAAAGAAGCTTTCTGAGAAACAGCTCTGTGATGTGTGACTTCCACTCACAGAGTAACATCTGTATTTCGTGGATGTCTTTGCTAGCCTTATGTCTGTAGAATCTGAGTACGGATATTTCAGATCCCTTTGAAGACTATAGTGCCAAAGGAAATATCCTCCGATAACAAAGAGAAAGAAGCTTTCTGAGAAACTTCTTTGTGTTCTGCGAAATCATCTCACAGAGTTACAGCTTTCCCCTCAAGAAGCCTTTCACTAACACAGCTCTTGTGGAATTGGCAAAGTGATATATTTGAAGACCATAGAGGGCTATTGTGAAAAAGGAAATAGCCTCAGATGAAATCTGGAAAGAAGCTTTCTGACAAACTGCTCTGTGATGTGTGACTTCCACTCACAGAGATACTCTGCATTTCGTGAATCTCTTTGCTGGCCTTATTTCTGTGGAATCTGAGAACAGATATTTCGGATCCCTTTGAAGACTGTAGGGCCAAAGGAAATATCCTCCGATAAGAAAGAGAAAGAAGCTTTCTGAGAAACTTCTTTGTGTTCTGTGAAATCATCTCACAGAGTTTCAGCTTTCCCCTAAGGAAGCCTTTCGCTCAGACAGTTCTTGTGGAATTGGCAAAGTGACATTTGGAAGCCCATAGAGGGCAACGGTGAGAAAGGAAATATCCACAGATGAAATCTGGAAAGAAGCTTTCTGAGAAACTGTTCTGTGATGTGTGACTTCCACTGTCAGAATTACATCTGCATTTCGTGGATCTCTTTGCTAGCATTATTTCTGTGGAATATGAGAACAGATATTTCGGATCCCTTTGAAGACTATAGGGCCAAAGGAAATATCCTGCGATAACAAAGAGAAAGAAGCGTTCTGAGAAACTTCTTTGTGTTCTGTGAAATCATCTCACAGAGATACAGCTTTCCCCTCAAGAAGCCTTTCGCTAAGACAGTTCTTGTGGAATTGGCACAGTGATATTTGGAAGCCCTTAGAGGGCTATGGTGAAAAAGGAAATATCCTCAGATGAAATCTGGAAAGAAGCTTTCTGATAAACTGCTCTGTTATGTGTGACTTCCACTCACAGAGTTACATCTGTATGTCGTGGATCTCCTTGCTAGCCTTATTTCTGTGGAATCTGAGAACAGATATTTCGGATCCCTTTGAAGACTATAGGGCCAAAGGAAATATCCTCCGATAACAAAGAGAAAGAAGCTTTCTGAAGGACTTCTTTGTGTTCTGTGAAATCATCTCACAGAGTTACATCTTTCCCCTCATGAAGCCTTTCGCTAAGACAGTTCTTGTGGAATTGGCAAAGTGATATTTGGAAACCCATAGAGGGGTATGGTGAAAAAAGAAATATCCTCAGATGAAATCTGGAAAGAAGGTTTCTGAGAAACTGCTCTGTGATGTGTGACTTCCACTCACAGAGTAACATCTGTATTTCGTGGATGTCTTTGCTAGCCTTATTTCTGTGGAATCTGAGAACAGATATTTCGGATCCCTTTGAAGACTATAGGGCCAAAGGAAATATCCTCTGATAACAAAGAGAAAGAAGCTGTCTGAGAAACTTCTTTGTGTTCTGTGAAATCATCTCACAGAGTTACAGCTTTCCCCTCAAAAGCCTTTAGCTAAGACAGTTCTTGTGGAATTGGCAAAGTGATATATTTGAAGCCCATAGAGGGATATTGTGAAAAAGGAAATATCCTCAGATGAAATCTGGAAAGAAGCTTTCTGACAAACTGCTCTGTGAAGTGTGACTTCCACTCACAGAGTTACTTCTGTATTTCGTGAATCGCTTTCCTAGCCTTATTTGTGTGGAATATGAGAACAGATATTTCGGATCCCTTTGAAGACTATAGGGCCAAAGGAAATATCCTCCGATAACAAGGAGAAAGAAGCTTTCTGAGAAACTTCTGGGTGTTCTGTGAAATCATCTCACAGAGTTACAGCTTTCCTCTCAAGAAGCCTTTCGCTAAGACAGTTCTTGTGGAATTAGCAAAGTGATATTTGGAAGCCCATAGAGGGCTATGGTGAAAAAGGAAATATCCTCAGATAAAATCTGGTAAGAAGCTTTCTGAGTAACTGCTTAGTGTTCTCTTAATTCATCTCACAGAGTTACATCTGTAATTGTGGATCTCTTTGCTAGCCTTATTTCTGTGGAATCTGAGAACAGATATTTCCGATCCCTTTGAAGACTATAGGGCCAAAGGAAATATCCTCCGATAACAAAGAGAAAAAAGCTTGCTGAGAAACTTCTTTGTGTTCTGTGAAATCATCTCACAGAGTTACATCTTTCCCCTCAAGAAGCCTTTCGAGAAGACAGTTCTTGTGGAATTGGCAAAGTGATATTTGGAAGCCCTTAGAGGGCTATGTTGAAAAAGGAAATATCCTCAGATGAAATCTGGAAAGAAGCTTTCTGAGAAACTGCTCTGTGATGTGTGACTTCCACTCTCAGAGTTACATCTGTATTTCGTGGATCCCATTGCTAGCCTTATTTCTGTGGAATCTGAGAACAGATACTTCGGATCCCTATGAAGATATAGGGCCAAAGGAAATATCCTGTGATAACAAAGAGAAAGAAGCTTTCTGAGAAACTTCTTTGCGTTCTGTGAAATCATCTCACAGAGTTACAGCTTTCCCCTCAAGAAGCCTTTCGCTAAGACAGTTCTTGTGGAATTGGCAGAGTGATATTTGGAAGCCCATAGAGGGCTATGGTGAAAAAGGAAACATCCTCAGATGAAATCTGGAAAGAAGCTTTCTGAGAAACAGCTCTGGGATGTGTGACTTCCACTCACAGAGTTACATCTGTATTTCGTGGATCTCTTTGCTAGCCTTATTTCTGTGGAATCTGAGAACAGATATTTCGGATCCCATTGAGGACTACAGGGCCAAAAGAAATATCCTGCGATAACAAAGAGAAAGAAGCTTTCTGAGAAAATTCTTTGTGTTCTGTGAAATCATCTCACAGAGTTACAGCTTTCCCCTTAAGAAGCCTTTCGCTCAGACAATTCTTGTGGAATTGGCAAAGTGATATTTGGAAGCCCATAGAGGGCTATGGAGAAAACGGAAATATCCTCAAATGAAATCTGGAAAGAAGTTTTCTGAGAAACTGCTTAGTGTTCTGTTAATTCATCCCACAGAGTTACATCTGTATTTCGTGGATCTCTTTGCTAGCCTTATTTCTGTGGAGTCTGATTACAGATATTTCGGATCCCTTTGAAGACTATAGAGCCAAAGGAAATATCCTCCGATAACAAAGAGAAAGAAGCTTTCTGAGAAACGTCTTTGTGTTCTGTGAAATCATCTCACAGAGTTACAGCTTTCCCCTAAAGAAGCCTTTCGCTAAGAGAGTTCTTGTGGAATAGGCAAAGTGATATTTGGAAGCCCAATAAGGGCTATGGTGAAAAAGGAAATATCCTCAGATGAAATCTGGAAAGAAGCTTTCTGAGAAACTGTTTAGTGTTCTGTTAAATCATCTCAAAGAGTTTCATCTGTATTTCGTAGATCTCTTTGCTAGCCTTATTTCTGTGGAATCTGAGAACAGATATTTCGGATCCCTTTGAAGACTATAGGGCCAAAGGAAATATTCTGCGATAACAAAGAGAAAGAAGATTTCTGCGAAACTTCTTTGTGTTCTCTGAAATCACCTCACAGAGTTACAGCTTTCCCCTTAAGAAGCCTTTCGCTAAGACAGTTTTTGTGGAATTGGCAAAGTGATATTTGGAAGCCCATAGAGGACTATGGTGAAAAAGGAAATATCCTCAGATGAAATCTGGACAGAAGCTTTTTGAGAAAATGCTCTGTGATGTGTGACTTCCACTCTCAGAGTTACATCTGTATTTCGTGGATCTCTTTGCTAGCCTTATTTCTGTGGAATCTGAGAACAGATATTTCGGATCCCTTTGAAGACTATAGGGCCAAAGGAAATATCCTCCGATAACAAAGAGAAAGAAGCTTTCTGAGAAACTTCTTTGTGTTCTGCGAAATTATCTCACAGAGTTACATCTTTCCCCTCAAGAATCCTTTCGCTAAGACAGTTCTTGTGGAATTGGCAAAGTGATATTTGGAAGCCCATAGAGGGCTATGGTGAAAAAGGAAATATCCTCAGATGAAATCTGGAAAGAAGCTTTCTGAGAAACAGCTCTGTGATGTGTGACTTCCACTCACAGAGTAACATGTGTTTTTCGTGGATGTCTTTGCTAGCTTTATTTCTGTGGAATCTGAGTACAGATATTTCGGATCCCTTTGAAGACTAAAGGGCCAAAGGAAATTTCCTCCGATAACAAAGAGAAAGAAGCTTTCTGAGAAACTTCTTTGTTTTCTGTGAAATCATCTCACAGAGTTACAGCTTTCCCCTCAAAAAGCGTTTCGCTAACACAGTTCTTGTGGAATTGGCAAAGTGATATATTTGAAGCCCATAGAGGACTATTGTGAAAAAAGAAATATCCTCAGATGAAATCTGGAAAGAAGCTTTCTGACAAACTGCTCTGTGATGTGTGACTTCCACTCACAGAGTTACATCTGTATTTCGTGAATCTCTCTGCTGGCCTTATTTCTGTGGAATCTGAGAACAGATATATCGGATCCCTGTGAAGAATATAGGGCCAAAGGAAATATCCTGCGATAACAAAGAGAAAGAAGCTTTCTGAGAAACTTCTTTGTGTTCTGTGAAATCATTTCACAGAGTTACAGCTTTACCCTCAGGAAGCCTTTCGCTAAGACAGTTCTTGTGGAATTGGCAAAGTGATATTTGGAAGCCCATAGAGGGCTATGGTGAAAAAGGAAATATCCTCAGATGAAATCTGGAAAGAAGCTTTCTGAGAAACTGCTCTGTGATGTGTGACTTCCACTCACAGGGTTACATCTGTATTTCGTGGATCTCTTTTCTAGCCTTATATCTGTGGAATCTGAGAACAGATATTTCGGATCCCTTTGAAGACTATAGGGCCAAAGGAAATATCCTCAGATAACAAAGAGAAAGAAGCTTTCTGAGAAACTTCTGGGTGTTCTGTGAAATCATCTCACAGAGTTACTGCTTTCCTCTCAAGAAGCCTTTCGCTAAGACAGTTCTTGTGGAATTGGCAAAGTGATATTTGGAAGCCCATAGAGGGCTATGGTGAAAAAGGAAATATCCTCAGATGAAATCTGGAAAGAAGCTTTCTCAGAAACAGCTCTGTGATGTGTGACTTCCACTCACAGAGTAACATGTGTATTTCGTGGATGTCTTTGCTAGCCTTATTTCTGTGGAATCTGAGAACAGATATTTCTCATCCCTATGAAGACTATAGGGCCCAAGGAAATTTCCTCTGATAACAAAGAGAAAGAAGCTTTCTGAGAAACTTCTTTGTGTTCTGTGAAATCATCTCACAGGGTTACAGCTTTCCCCTCAAGAAGCGTTTCGCTAAGACAGTTCTTGTGGAATTGACAAAGTGATATATTTGAAGCCCTTAGAGGACTATTGTGAAAAAGGAAATATCCTCAGATGAAATCTGGAAAGAAGCTTTCTGACAAACTGCTCTGTGATGTCTGACTTCCACTCACAGAGTTAGGTCTGTATTTCGTGAATCTCTCTACTGGCCTTATTTCTGTGGAATCTGAGAACAGATATATCGGATCCCTTTGAAGACTATAGGGCCATAGGAAGTATCCTGCGATAAAAAAGAGAAAGAAGATTTCTGAGAAACTTCTGGGTGTTCTGTGAAATCATCTCACCGAGTTACAGCTTTCCTCTCCAGAAGCCTTTCGCTAAGACAGTTCTTGTGGAATTGGCAAAGTTATATTTGGAAGCCCATAGAGGGCTATGGTGAAAAAGGAAATATCCTCAGATGAAATCTGGAAAGAAGCTTTCTGAGTAACTGCTTAGTGTTCTGTTAATTCATCTCACAGAGTTACATCGGTATTTCGTGGATCTTTTTGCTAGCCTTATTTCTGTGTAATCTGAGAACAAATATTTCCGATCCCTTTGAAGACTATAGGGGCAAAGGAAATATCCTCCGATAAAAAAGAGAAAGAAGCTTTCTGAGAAACTTCTTTGTGTTCTTTGAAATCATCTCACAGAGTTACAGCTTTCCCCTCAAGAAGCCTTTCGCTCAGACAGTTCTTGTGGAATTGGCAAAGTGACATTTGGAAGCCCATAGATGGCAACGGTGAGAAAGGAAATATCTTTAGATGAAATCTGGAAAGAAGCTTTCAGAGAAACTGCTCTGTGATGTGTGACTTCCACTCACAGAGTTACATCTGTATTTCGTGGATCTCTTTGCTAGCCTTATTTCTGTGGAATCTGAGAACAGATATTTCAGATCCCTTTGAAGACTATAGGGCCAAAGGAAATATCCTGCGATAACAAAGAGAAAGAAGCTTTCTGAGAATCTTCTTTGTGTTCTGTGAAATCATCTCACAGAGTTACAGCTTTCCCCTCAAGAAGCCTTTCGCTAAGACAGTTCTTGTGGAATGGGCAAAGTGATATTTGGAAGCCCATAGAGGACTATGGTGAAAACGGAAATATCCTCAGATGAAATCTGGAAAGAAGTTTTCTGAGAAACTGCTTAGTGTTCTGTTAATTCACCTCACAGAGTTACATCTGCATTTCGTGGATCTCTTTGCTAGCCTTATTTCTGTGGAATCTGAGAACAGATATTTCAGATCCCTTTGAAGACCATAGGGCCAAAGGAAATATCCTGCGATAACAAAGAGAAAGAAGCTTTCTGCGAAACTTCTTTGTGTTCTCTGAAATCACCTCACAGAGTTACAGCTTTCCCCTCAAGAAGCCTTTCGCTAAGACAGTTTTTGTGGAATTGGCAAAGTGATATTTGGAAGCCCATAGAGGACTATGGTGAAAAAGGAAATATCCTCAGATGAAATCTGGACAGAAGCTTTCTGAGAAAATGCTCTGTGATGTGTGACTTCCACTCTCAGAGTTACATCTGTATTTCGTGGATCTCTTTGCTAGCCTTATTTCTGTGGAATCTGAGAACAGATACTTCGGATCCCTATGAAGATATAGGGCCAAAGGAAATATCCTGCGATAACAAAGAGAAAGAAGCTTTCTGAGAAACTTCTCTGTGTTCTGTGAAACCATCTCACAGAGTTACAGCTTTCCCCTTAAGAAGCCTTTCGCTCAGACAATTCTTGTGGAATTGGCAAAGTGATATTTGGAAGCCCATAGAGGGCTATGGTGAAAACGGAAATATCCTCAAATGAAATCTGGAAAGAAGTTTTCTGAGAAACTGCTTAGTGTTCTGTTAATTCATCTCACAGAGTTACATCTGTATTTCGGGGATCTCTTTGCTAGCCTTATTTCTGTGGAATCTGAATACAGATATTTCGGATCCCTTTGAAGACTATAGGGCCAAAGGAAATATCCTCCGATAACAAAGAGAAAGAAGCTTTCTGAGAAACTTCTTTGTGTTCTGTGAAATCATCTCACAGAGTTACAGCTTTCCCCTAAAGAAGCCTTTCGCTCAGACAGTTCTTGTGGAATTGGCAAAGTGATATTTGGAAGCCCATAGAGGGCAACGGTGAGAAAGGAAATATCCACAGATGAAATCTGGAAAGAAGCTTTCTGAGAAACTGTTCTGTGATGTGTGACTTCCACTCTCAGAATTACATCTGCATTTCGTGGATCTCTTTGCTAGCCTTATTTCTGTGGAATATGAGAACAGATATTTCGGATCCCTTTGAAGACTATAGGGCCAAAGGAAATATCCTGCGATAACAAAGAGAAAGAAGCTTTCTGAGAAACTTCTTTGTGTTCTGTGAAATCATCTCACAGAGTTACAGCTTTCCCCTCGAGAAGCCTTTCGCTAAGACAGTTCTTGTGGAATAGACAAAGGGATATTTGGAAGCCCATAGAGGGCTATGGTGAAAAAGGAAATATCCTCAGATGAAATCTAGAAAGAAGCTTTCTGAGAAACTGCTCTGTGATGTGTGACTTCCACTCACAGAGTTACATCTGTATGTCGTGGATCTCCTTGCTAGCCTTATTTCTGTGGAATCTGAGAACAGATATTTCGGATCCCATTGAAGACTATAGGGCCAAAGGAAATATCCTGTCATAACAAATAGAAAGAAGCTTTCTGAGAAACTTCTTTGTGTTCTGTGAAATCATCTCACTGAGTTATATCTTTCCCCTCAAGAATCCTTTCGCTAAGACAGTTCTTGTGGAATAGGCAAAGTGATATTTGGAAGCCCATAGAGGGCTATGGTGAAAAAGGAAATATCCTCAGATGAAATCTGGTAAGAAGCTTTCTGAGAAACTTCTCTGTGATGTGTGATTTCCACTTACAGAGTAACATCTGTATTTCGTGGATCTCTTTGCTAGCCTTATTTCTGTGGAATCTGAGAACAGATATTTCCGATCCCTTTGAAGACTATAGGGCCAAAGGAAATATCCTCCGATAACAAAGAGAAAGAAGCTTTCTGAGAAACTTCTTTGTGTTCTGTGAAATCATCTAACAGAGTTACATCGTTCCCCTCAAGAAGCCTTTCGCTAAGACAATTCTTGTGGAATTGGCAAAGTGATATTTGGAAGCCCATAGAGGGCTATGGTGAGAAAGGAAATATCCTCAGATGAAAACTGGAAAGAAGCTTTCTGAGAAACTGCTCTGTGATGTGTGACTTCCACTCACAGGGTTACATCTGTATTTCGTGGATCACTTTTCTAGCCTTATTTCTGTGGAATCTGAGAACAGATATTTCGGATCCCTTTGAAGACTATAGGGCCAAAGGAAATATCCTCCGATAACAAAGAGAAAGAAGCTTTCTGAGAAACTTCTTTGTGTTCTGTAAAATCATCTCACAGAGTTACAGCGTTCCTCTCAAGAAGCCTTTCGCTAAGACAGTTCTTGAGGAATTGTAAAGTGATATTTGGAAGCCCGTAGAGGGCTATGGTGAAAAAGGAAATATCCTCAGATGAAATCTGGAAAGAATCTTTCTGAGAAACTGCTTAGTGTTCTGTTAATTCATCTCACAGAGTTACATCTGTATTTCCTGGATGTCATTGGTAGCCTTATTTCTGTGGAATCTGAAAACCGATATTTCGGATCCCTTTGAAGACTATAGGGCCAAAGTAAATATCCTCCGATAACAAAGAGAAAGAAGCTTTCTGAGAAACTTCTTTGTGTTCTGTGAAATCATCTTACAGAGTAACAGCTTTCCCCTCAAGAAGCCTTTCGCTAAGACAGTTCTTGTGGAATTGGCAAAGTGATATTTGGGAGCCCATAGAGGGCTATGGTGAAAAAGGAAATATCCTCAGATGAAATCTGGAAAGAAGCTTTCTGAGAAACTGCTCTGTGATGTGTGACTTCCACTCACAGAGTTACATCTGTATTTGGTGGATCTCTTTGCTAGCCTTATTTCTGTGGAATCTGAGAACAGATATTTCGGATCGCTTTGAAGACTATAGGGCCAAAGGAAATATCCTCCGATAACAAGAGAAAGAAGCTTTCTGACAAACTTCTTTGTGTTCTGTGAAATCATCTCACAGAGATATGGCTTTCCCCTCAAGAAGCGTTTCGCTAAGACAGTTCTTGTGGAATTGTCAAAGTGATACTTGGAAGCCCATAGAGGGCTATGGTGAAAAAGGAAATATCCTCAGATAAAATCTGGAAAGAATCTTTCTGAGAAACTGCTCTGTGATGTTTGACTTCCACTCACAGAGTTACATCTGTATTTCGTGGATCTCCTTGCTAGCCTTATTTCTGTGGAATCTGAGAACAGATATTTCGGATCCCTTTGAAGACTATAGGGCCAAAGGAAATATCCTCCGATAACAAAGAGGAAGAAGCTTTCTGAGAAACTTCTTTGTGTTCTGTGAAATCATCTCACAGAGTAACAGCTTTCCCCTCAAGAAGCCTTTCGCTAAGACAGTTCTTGTGGAATTGGCAAAGTGATATTTGGAGCCCATAGAGGGCTATGGTGAAAAAGGAAATATCTTCAGATGAAATCTGCAAAGAAGTTTCTGAGAAACTGCTCTGTGATGTGTGACTTCCACTCACAGAGTTACATCTGTATTAAATGGATCTCTTTGCTAGCTTTATTTCTGTGGAATCTGAGAACAGATATTTCTTATCCCTTTGAGGAATATAGGGCCAAATAAATATTCTCCGATAACAAAGAGAAAGAAGCTTTCTGCGAAAATTTTTTTGTTCTGTGAAATCATGTCACAGAGTTACAGCTTTCCCCTCAAGAAACCTTTCACTCAGACAGTTCTTGTGGAATTGGCAAAGTGATATTTGGAAGCCCATAGAGGGCTATGGTGAAAAAGGAAATATCCTCCGATAAGAAAGAGAAAGAAGCTTTCTGAGAAACTGCTCAGTGATGTGTGACTTCCACTAACAGATTTACATCTGTATTTCGTAGATCTCTTTGCTAGCCTTATTTCTATGGAATGTGAGAACAGATATTTCGGATCCCTTTGAAGACTATAGGGCCAAAGGAATTATCCTCCGATTACAAAGAGAAAGAAGCTTTGTGAGAAAGTTCTTTGTGTTCTGTGAAATCATCTCACAGAATTACATCTTTCCCCTCAAGAAGGCTTTCGCTCAGAGAGTTCTTGTGGAATTGGCAAAGTGATATTTGGAAGCCCTTAGAGGGCTATGGTGAAAAGGGAAATAGCCTCAGATGAAATCTGGAGCGAAGCTTTCTGAGAAACTGCTTAGTGTTCTGTTAATTCATCTCACAGACTTACATATGTATTTCGTGGATCTCTTTGCTAGCCTTATTTCTGTGGAATCTGAGAACAAATATTTCGGATCCCTTTGAAGACTATAGGGCCAAAGGAACTATCCTCCGATAACAAAGAGAAAGAAGGTTTCTGAGAAACTTCTTTGTGTTCTGTGAAATCATCTCACAGAGTTACAGCTTTCCCCTCAAGAATCCTTTCGCTCAGACAGTTCTTGTGGAATTGGCAAAGTGATATTTGTAAGACCATAGAGGGCTATGGTGAAAAGGAAAATATCCTCAGAGGAAATCTGGAAAGAAGCTTTCTGAGAAACTGCTCTGTGATGTTGGACTTCCACTCACAGAGTTATATCTGTATATCGTGGATCTCTTTGCTAGCCTTCTTTCTGTGGAATCTGAGAACAGATATTTCGGATCCCTTTGAAGACTATAGGTCCAAAGGAAATATCCTCCGATAACAAAGAGAAAGAAGCTTTTGAGAAACTTCTTTGTGTTCTGTGAAATCATGTCACAGAGTTACAGCTTTCCCCTCAAGAAGACTTTCGCTAAGACAGTTCTTGTGGAATTGGCAAAGTGATATTTGGAAACCCATAGAGGGCTATGGTGAAAAAGGAAATATCCTCGATGAATCTGGAAAGAAGCTTTCTGAGAAACTGCTTAGTGTTCTGTTAATTCATCTCACAGAGTTACATCTGTATGTCGTTGATCTCTTTGCTAGCCTTATTTCTGTGGAATCTTAGAACAGATATTTCGGATCCCTTTGAAGACTATAGGGCCAAAGGAATTATCCTCCGATAACAAAGAGAAAGAAGCTTTCTGAGAATCTTCTTTGTGTTCTGTGAAATCATCTCACAGAGTTACAGTTTCCTCTCAAGAAGCCTTTCGCTCAGACAGTTCTTGTGGAATTGGAAAAGTGATATTTGGAAGCCCATAGAGGGCTATGGTGAAAAAGGAAATATCCTCCGATAACAAAGAGAAAGAAGCTTTCTGAGAAACTGTTCTGTGATGTGTGACTTCCACTCACAGAGTTACATCTGCATTTCGTGGATCTCTTTGCTGGCCTTATTTCTGTGGAATCTGAGAACAGATATTTTGGATCCCTTTGAAGACTATAGGGCCAAAGGAAATATCCTCCGATAACAAAGAGAAAGAGCTTTCTGAGAAACTTCTTTGTTTTCTGTGAAATCATCTCACAGAGTTACAGCTTCCCCTCAAGAAGCCTTTCGCTAAGACAGTTCTTGTGGAATTGGCAAAGTGATATTTGGAAGCCCAAAGAGGGCTATGGTGATAAAGGTAATATCCTCAGATGAAATCTGGAAAGAAGCTTTCTGAGAAACTGCTCTGTGATGTGTGACTTCCACTCACAGAGTTACGTCTGTATTTCGTGGATCTCTTTGCTAGCCTTATTTCTGTGGAATCTGAGAACAGATATTTCGGATCACTTTGTAGACTATAGGGCCAAAGGAAATATCCTCCGATAACAAAGAGATAGAAGATTTCTGAGAAACCTCTTTGTGTTCTGTGAAATCATCTGACAGAGTTACAGCTTTCCCCTCAAGAAGCCTTTCGCTAAGACAGTTCTAGTGGAATTGGCAAAGTGATATTTGGAAGCCCATAGGGGATATGGTGAAAAAGGAAATATCCTCAGATGAAATCTGGAAAGAGGATTTCTGAGAAACTGCTCTGTGATGTGTGACTTCCACTCACAGAGTTACATCTGTATTTCGCGGATCTCTTTGCTAGCCTTATTTATGTGGAATCTGAGAACAGATATTTCAGATCCCTTTGAAGACTATAGGGCCAAAGGAAATATCCTGCGATAATAAAGAGAAAGAAGCTTTCTGAGAAACTTCTTTTTGTTCTGTGAAATCATCTCAAAGAGTTACAGCTTTCCCCTCAAGAAGCCTTTCGCTAAGACAATTCTTGTGGAATTAGCAAAGTGATATTTGGAAGCCCATAGACGGCTATGGTGAAAAAGTAAATATCCTCAGACGAAATCTGGAAAGAAGCTTTCTGAGAAACTGCTTACTGTTCTATTAATTCATCTCACAGAGTTACATCTGTATTTTGTGGAACTCTTTTGTAGCCTTTTTTCTGAGGAATCTGAGAACAGATATTTCGGATCCCTTGGAAGACTATAGGGCCAAAGGGGCTCTCCTCAGATAACAAAGAGAAAGAAGCTTTCTGAGACACTTCTTTGTGTTCTGTGAAATCATCTCACAGAGTTACAGCTTTCCCCTCAAGAAGACTTTCGCTCAGACAGTTCTTGTGGAATTGGCAAAGTGATATTTGGAAGCCCATAGAGGGCTATGTTGAAAAAGGAAATATCCTCAGATGAAATCTGGAAAGAAGCTTTCTGAGAAACTGCTCTGTGATGTGTGACTTCCACTCACAGAGTTACATCTGCATTTCGTGGATCTCTTTGCTAGCCTTATTTCTGTGGAATCTGAGAACAGATATTTCGGATCCCTTTGAAGACTATAGGGCCAAAGGAAATATCCTTCGATAACAAAGAGAAAGAAGCTTTCTGAGAAACTTCTTTGTGTTCTGTGAAATCATCTCACAGAGTTACAGCTTTCCCCTCAAGAAGCCTTTCCCTAAGACAGTTCTTGTGGAATTGGAAAAGTGATATTTGGAAGCCCATAGAGGGCTATGGTGAAAAGGAAATATCCTCAGATGAAATCTGGAAAGAAGCTTTCAGAGAAACTGCTCTGTGATGTGTGAATTCCACTCACAGAGTTGCATCTGTATTTCGTGGATCTCTTTGCTAGCCTTATTTCTGTGGAATCTGAGAAGATATATTTCGAATCTCTTTGAAGCCTAAAGGACCAAAGGAAATATCCTCCGATAACAAAGAGAAAAAAGCTTTCTGAGAAACTTCTTTGTGTTCTGTGAAATCATCTCACGGAGTTACAGCTTTCCTCTCAAGAAGCCTTTCGCTCAGACAGTTCTTGTGGAATTGGCATATTGATATTTGGAAGTCCATAGAGGGCTAAGGTGAAAAAGGAAATATCCTCAGATGAAATCTGGAAAGAAGCTTTCTAAGAAACTGCTTAGTGTTCTGTTAATTCATCTCTCTCAGTTACATCTGTATTTCGTGGATCTCTTTGCTAGCCTTATTTCTGTGGAATCTGAGAACAGATATTTCAGATCCCTTTGAAGACTACAGGGCCAAAGGAAATATACTCCGATAACAAAGAGAAAGAAGCTTTCTGAGAAACTTCTTTGTGTTCTGTGAAATCATCACACAGAGTTACAGCTTTCTCCTCAAGAAGCCTTTCGCTGAGACAGTTCTTGTGGAATTGGCAAAGTGATATTTGGAAGCCCATAGAGGGCTATGGTGAAAAAGAAAATATCCTCAGATGAAATCCGGAAAGAAGCTTTCTGAGAAACTTCTCTGTGATGTGTGACTTCCACTCACAGAGTTACATCTGTATTTCGTGGATCTCTTTGCTAGCCTCATTTCTGTGGAATCTGAGGACAGATATTTCGGATCCCTTTGAAGACTATAGGGCCAAAGGAAATATCCTCCGAGAAGAAAGAGAAAGAAGCTTTCTGAGAAACTTCTTTGTGTTCTGTGAAATCATCGCACAGAGATACACCTTTCTGTAAGGAAGCCTTTCGCTAACACAGTTTTTGTGGAATTGGCAAAGTGATATTTGGAAGCCCAAGAGGGCTATGGTGAAAAAGGAAATATGCTCATATGAAATCTGGAAAGAAGCTTTCTGAGAAACTGCTTAGTGTTCTGTTAATTCATGTCACAGAGTTACATCTGTGTTTCGTGAATCTCTTTGCTAGCCTTATTTCTGTGGAATCTGAGTACAGATATTTCGGATCCCTTTGAAGTCTATAGGACCAAAGGAACTATGTTCCGATAACAAAGAGAAAGAAGCTTTGTGAGAAACTTCTTTGTGTCCTGTGAAATCATCTCACAGAGTTACAGCTTTCCCCTCAAGAAGCCTTTCGCTCAGACAGTTCTTGTGGAATTGGCAAAGTGATATTTGGAAGCCCATAGTGGGCTATGGAGAAAAAGGAAATATCCACAGATGAAATCTGGAAAGAAGCTTTCTGAGAAACTGCTTAGTGTTCTGTTAATTCATCTCACACAGTAACATCTGTATTTCGTGGATCTCTTTGCTAGCCTTATTTCTGAGGAATCTGAGAACAGATATTTCGGATCCCTTTGAAGACTATAGGGCCAAAGGAAATATCCTCCGATAACAAAGAATAAGAAGTTTTCTGGGAAACTTCTTCGTGCTCTGTGAAACCATCTCACAGAGTTACAGCTTTCCCCTCAAGAAGCCTTTCGCTAAGACAGTTCTTGTGGAATTGGCAAAGTGATATTTGGAAGCCCATAGAGGGCTATGGTGAAAAAGGAAATATCCTCAGATGAAATCTGGAAAGAAGCTTTCAGAGAAACTGCTTAGTGTTCTGTTAATTCATCTCACACAGTAACATCTGTATTTCGTGGATCTCTTTGCTAGCCTTATTTCTGTTGAATCTGAGAACAGATATTTCAGATCCCTTTGAAGACTACAGGGCCAAAGGAAATATCCTGCGATAACAAAGAGAAAGAAGCTTTCTGAGAAACTTCTTTGTGTTTTGTGAAATCACCACACAGAGTTACAGCTTTCTCCTCAAGAAGCCTTTCGCTGAGACAGTTCTTGTGGAATTGGCAAAGTGATATTTGGAAGCCCATAGAGGGCTACGGTGAAAAAGGAAATATCCTCAGATGAAATCTGGAAAGAAGCTTTCTGAGAAACTGCTTAGTGTTCTGTTAATTCACCTCACAGAGTTACGTCTGTATTTCGTGGATCTCTTTGCTTGCCTTATATCTGTGGAATCTGAGGACAGATATTTCGGATCCCTTTGAAGACTATAGGTCCAAAGGAAATCTCCTCCGATAACAAAGAGAAAGAAGCATTCTGAGAAACTTCTTTGTGTTCTGTGAAATCATCACACTGAGTTACAGCTTTCCCCTCAAGAAGCCTTTCGCTAAGACAGTTCTTGTGGAATTATCAAAGTGATATTTGGAAGCCCATAGAGGGCTTTGGTGAAAAAGGAAATATCCTCAGATGAAATCTGGAAAGAAGCTTTCTGAGAAACTGCTCTGTGATGTGTGACTTCCAGTCACAGAGTTACATCTGTATTTCGTGGATCTTTTTGCTAGCCTTATTTCTGTGGAATCTGAGAACAGATATTTCGGATGCCTTTGAAGACTATAGGGCCAAAGGAAATATCCTCCGATAACAAAGAGAAAGAAGCTTTCTGAGAAACTTCTTAGTGTTCTGTGAAATCATCTCACGGAGTTACAGCTTTCAACTCAAGAAGACTTTCGCTCAGACAGTTCTTGTGGAATTGGCAAAGTGATATTTGGAAGCCCATAGAGGGCTAAGGTGAAAAAGGAAATATCCTCAGATGAAATCTGGAAAGAAGCTATCTGAGAAACTGCTTACTGTTCTGTTAATTCATCTCACAGAGTTACATCTGTATTTCGTGGATCTCTTTGCTAGCCTTATTTCTGTCGAATCGAAGAACAGATATTTCGGATCCCTTTGAAGCCTATACGGCCAAAGGAAATATCCTCCGAGAAGAAAGAGAAAGAAACTTTCTGAGAAACTTCTTTGTGTTCTGTGAAATCATCTCGCAGTGTTACAGCTTTCCCCTCAAGAAGCCTTTCATTAAGACAGTTCTTGTGGAATTGGCAAAGTGATATTTGGAAGCCCATAGAGGGCTAGGGTGAAAAAGGAAATATCCTCAGATGAAATCTGGAAAGAAGCTTCCTGAGAAAATGCTCTGTGATGTGTGACTTCCACTCACAGAGTTACATCTCTATTTCGGGGATCTCTCTGCTAGCCTTATTTCTGTGGAATCTGAGAACAGATATTTCGGATTCCTTTGAAGACTATAGGACCAAAGGAAATATCCTCCTATAAGAAAGAGAAAGAAGCTTTCTGAGAAACTTCTTTGTCTTCTGTGAAATCATCTCACAGAGTTACAGCTTTCCCCTCAAGAAGCCTTTTACTAAGACAGTTCTTGTGGAATTGGCAAAGTGATATTTGGAAGCCCTTAGAGGGCTATGATGAAAAGGAAATATCCTCAGATGAAATCTGGAAAGAAGCTTTCTGAGAAACTGCTTAGTGTTCTGTTAATTCATGTCACAGAGTTACATCTGTGTTTCGTGAATCTCTTTGCTAGCCTTATTTCTGTGGAATCTGAGTACAGATATTTCGGATCCCTTTGAAGTCTATAGGACCAAAGGAACTATGTTCCGATAACAAAGAGAAAGAAGCTTTGTGAGAAACTTCTTTGTGTCCTGTGAAATCATCTCACAGAGTTACAGCTTTCCCCTCAAGAAGCCTTTCGCTCAGACAGTTCTTGTGGAATTGGCAAAGTGATATTTGGAAGCCCATAGTGGGCTATGGAGAAAAAGGAAATATCCACAGATGAAATCTGGAAAGAAGCTTTCTGAGAAACTGCTTAGTGTTCTGTTAATTCATCTCACACAGTAACATCTGTATTTCGTGGATCTCTTTGCTAGCCTTATTTGTGAGGAATCTGAGAACAGATATTTCGGATCCCTTTGAAGACTATAGGGCCAAAGGAAATATCCTCCGATAACAAAGAATAAGAAGTTTTCTGGGAAACTTCTTCGTGCTCTGTGAAACCATCTCACAGAGTTACAGCTTTCCCCTCAAGAAGCCTTTCGCTAAGACAGTTCTTGTGGAATTGGCAAAGTGATATTTGGAAGCCCATAGAGGGCTATGGTGAAAAAGGAAATATCCTCAGATGAAATCTGGAAAGAAGCTTTCAGAGAAACTGCTTAGTGTTCTGTTAATTCATCTCACACAGTAACATCTGTATTTCGTGGATCTCTTTGCTAGCCTTATTTCTGTTGAATCTGAGAACAGATATTTCAGATCCCTTTGAAGACTACAGGGCCAAAGGAAATATCCTGCGATAACAAAGAGAAAGAAGCTTTCTGAGAAACTTCTTTGTGTTTTGTGAAATCACCACACAGAGTTACAGCTTTCTCCTCAAGAAGCCTTTCGCTGAGACAGTTCTTGTGGAATTGGCAAAGTGATATTTGGAAGCCCATAGAGGGCTACGGTGAAAAAGGAAATATCCTCAGATGAAATCTGGAAAGAAGCTTTCTGAGAAACTGCTTAGTGTTCTGTTAATTCACCTCACAGAGTTACGTCTGTATTTCGTGGATCTCTTTGCTTGCCTTATATCTGTGGAATCTGAGGACAGATATTTCGGATCCCTTTGAAGACTATAGGTCCAAAGGAAATCTCCTCCGATAACAAAGAGAAAGAAGCATTCTGAGAAACTTCTTTGTGTTCTGTGAAATCATCACACTGAGTTACAGCTTTCCCCTCAAGAAGCCTTTCGCTAAGACAGTTCTTGTGGAATTATCAAAGTGATATTTGGAAGCCCATAGAGGGCTTTGGTGAAAAAGGAAATATCCTCAGATGAAATCTGGAAAGAAGCTTTCTGAGAAACTGCTCTGTGATGTGTGACTTCCAGTCACAGAGTTACATCTGTATTTCGTGGATCTTTTTGCTAGCCTTATTTCTGTGGAATCTGAGAACAGATATTTCGGATGCCTTTGAAGACTATAGGGCCAAAGGAAATATCCTCCGATAACAAAGAGAAAGAAGCTTTCTGAGAAACTTCTTAGTGTTCTGTGAAATCATCTCACGGAGTTACAGCTTTCAACTCAAGAAGACTTTCGCTCAGACAGTTCTTGTGGAATTGGCAAAGTGATATTTGGAAGCCCATAGAGGGCTAAGGTGAAAAAGGAAATATCCTCAGATGAAATCTGGAAAGAAGCTTTCTGAGAAACTGCTTAGTGTTCTGTTAATTCACCTCACAGAGTTACATCTGTATTTCGTGGATCTCTTTGCTAGCCTCATTTCTGTGGAATCTGAGGACAGATATTTCGGATCCCTTTGAAGAATATAGGGCCAAAGGAAATATCCTCCGAGAAGAAAGAGAAAGAAACTTTCTGAGAAACTTCTTTGTGTTCTGTGAAATCATCTCGCAGTGTTACAGCTTTCACCTCAAGAAGCCTTTCGCTAAGACAGTTCTTGTGGAATTGGCAAAGTGATATTTGGAAGCCCATAGAGGGCTATGGTGAAAAAGGAAATATCCTCAGATGAAATCTGGAAAGAAGCTTTCTGAGAAACTGCTTAGTGTTCTGTTAATTCATCTCACAGAGTTACATCTATATTTCGTGGATATCTTTGCTAGCCTTATTTCTGTGGGATCTGAGAACAGATATTTCGGATCCCTTTGAAGCCTACAGGGCCAAAGGAAATATCCTCCGATAACAAAGAGAAAGGAGCTTTCTGAGAAACTTCTTTGTGTTCTGGAAATCACCTCACAGAGTTACAGGTTTCCCCTCAAGAAGCCTTTCGCTAAGACAGTTCTTGTGGAATTGGCAAAGTGATATTTGGAAGCCCTTAGAGGCCTATGGTGAAAAAGGAAATATCCTCAGATGAAATCTGGAAAGAAGCTTCCTGAGAAACTGGTTAGTGTTCTGTTAATTCATCTCACAGAGTTACATCTGTATTTCGTGGATCTCTTTGCTAGCGTTATTTCTGTGGAATCTGAGAACACATATTTGGGATGCCTTTGAAGACTATAGGGCCAAAGGAAATATTCTCCGATAACGAAGAGAAAGAAGCTTTCTGAGAAACTTCTTTGTATTCTGTGAAATCCTCTCACAGAGTTACAGCTTTCCCCTCAAGAAGCCTTTCGCTAAGACAGTTGTTGTGGAATTGGCAAAGTGATATTTGGAACCCCGTAGAGGGCTATGGTGAAAAAGGAAATATCCTCAGATGAAATTTGCAAGGAAGGTTTCTGAGAAGTTGCTTAGTGTTCTGTTAATTCATCTCACAGAGAAACATCTGTATTTCGTGAATCTCTTTGCTAGCCTTATTTCTGTGGAATCTGAGAACAGATATTTCAGATCCCTTTGAAGACTAGAGGGACAAAGGAAATATCCTGCGATAACAAAGAGAAAGAAGCTTTCTGAGAAACTTCTTTTTGTTCCGTTAAATCAACTCAAAGAGTTACAGCTTTCCCCTCAAGACTCCTTTCGCTAAGACACTTCTTGTGGAATTGGCAAAGTGATATTTGGAAGCCCATAGAGGGTAGGGTGAAAAAGGAAATATCCTCAGATGAAATATGTAAAGAAGCTTTCTGAGAAACTGCTCTGTGATGTGTGACTTCCACTCACACAGTTACATCTGTATTTCGGGATCTATTTGCTAGCCTTATTTCTGTGGATTCTGAGAACAGATATTTCGGATTCCTTTGAAGACTATAGGGCCAAAGGAAATATCCTCCGATAACAAAGAATAAGAAGCTTTCTGAGAAACTTTTTTGTGTTCTGTGAAACCATCCCACAGAGTTACAGCTTTCCCCTCAAGAAGCCTTTCGCTAAGACAATTCTTGTGGAATTGGCAAAGTGATATTTGGAAGCCCACAGTGGGCTATGGTGAAAAAGGAAATATCCTCAGACGAAATCTGGAAAGAAGCTTTCTGAGAAACTGTTTACTATTCTGTTAATTCATCTCACAGAGTTACATCTGTATTTCGTGGATCTCTTTGCTAGCCTTATTTCTGTGGAATCTGAGAACAGATAATTCGGATCCCTTTGAAGACTATAGGGCCAAAGGAAATATCCTGCGATAACAAAGAGAAAGAAGCTTTCTGAGAAACTTCTTTGTGTTCTGTGAAATCATCTCACAGAGTTACAGCTTCCCCTCAAGAAGCCTTTCGCTAAGACAGTTCTTGTGGAATTGGCAAAGTGATAATTGGAAGCCCATAGAGGGCTATGGTGAAAAAGGAAATATCCTCAGATCAAATCTGGAAAGAAGCTCTGAGAAACTGTTCTGTGATGTGTGACTTCCACTCACAGAGTTACATCTGTATTTCGTGGATCTCTTTGCTAGCCTTATTTCTGTGGAATCTGAGAACAGATATTTCGGATCCCTTTGAAGACTATAGGGCCAAAGGAAATATCCTCCGATAACAAAGAATAAGTAGTTTTCCGAGAAACTTCTTTGTGTTCTGTGAAACCAACTCACAGAGTTCCAGCTTTCCCCGTAAGAAGCCTTTCGCTAAGACAGTTCTTGTAGAATTGGCAAAGTGATATGTGGAAGCCCATATAGGGCTACGGTGAAAAAGGAAATATCCTCAGATGAAATCTGGAAAGAAGCTTTTTGATAAAGTGCTCTGTGATGTGTGACTTCCACTCACAGAATTACATCTGTATTTCGTGGATCTCTTTGCTAGCCTTATTTCTGTGGAATCTGAGAACAGATATTTCAGATCCCGCTGAAGACTATAGGGCCAAAGGAAATATCCTGCGATAACAAAGAGAAAGAAGGTTTCTGAGAAACCTCTTTATGTTCTGTGAAATCATCTCACAGAGTTACAGCTTTCCCCTCATGAAACCTTTCGCTAAGACAGTTCTTGAGGAATTGGCAAAGTGGTATTTGGAAGCCCACAGCGGGCTATGGTGAAAAAGGAAATATCCTCAGATGAAATCTGGAAAGAAGCTTTCTGAGAGACTGCTTAGTGTTCTGTTGATTCATCTCACAGAGTTACATCTGTGTTTCGTGGCTCTCTTTGGTAGCCTTATTCTGTGGAATCTGAGAACAGATATTTCGGATCCCTTTCAAGACTACAGGGCCAAAGGAAATATCCTCCGATAACAAAGAGAAAGAAGCTTTCTGAGAAACTTCTTTGTGTTCTGTGAAATCACCTCACAGAGTTACAGCTTTCCCCTCAAGAAGCCTTTAGCTAAGACAGTTGTTGTGGAATTGGCAACGTGATATTTGGAAGCCCTTAGAGGGTTATGGTGAAAAATGAAATATCCTCAGATGAAATGTGGAAAGAAATTTTCTGAGAAACTGCTGACTGTTCTGTTAATTCATCTCACAGAGTTACATCTGTATTTCGTGGATCTCTTTGCTAGCCTTATTTCTGTGGAATCTGAGAACAGATATTTCGGATCCCTTTGAAGACTACAGGGCCAAAGGAAATATCCTCCGAAAACAAAGAGAAAGAAGCTTTCTGAGAAACTTCATTGTGTTTTGTGAAAACATCTCACAGAGTTACAGCTTTCCCCTCAAGAAGCCTTTCGCTAAGACAGTTCTTGTGGAATTGGCAAAGTGATATTTGGAAGCCCATAGAGGTCTACGGTGAAAAAGGAAATATCCTCAGATGAAATCTGGAAAGAAGCTTTCTGAGAAACTGCTTAGTGTTCTGTTGATTCATCTCACAGAGTTACATCTGTATTTAGTGGATCTCTTTGCTAGCCTTATTTCTGTGGAATTTGAGAACAGATATATCGAATCCCTTTGAAGACTATAGGGCCAAAGGAAATATACTCCGATAACAAAGAGAAATAAGCTTTCTGAGAAACTTCTTAGTGTTCTGTGAAATCAATTCACAGAGTTCCAGCTTTCCCCGCAAGAAGCCTTTCGCTAAGACAGTTCTTGTAGAATTGGCAAAGTGATATGTGGAAGCGCATATAGGGCTATGGTGAAAAAGGAAATATCCTCAGATGAAATCTGGAAAGAAGCTTTTTGAGAAAGTGCTCTGTTATGTGTGACTTCCACTCACAGAATTACATCTGTATTTCGTGGATCTCTTTGCTAGCCTTACTTCTGTGGAATCTGAGAACAGATATTTCGGATCCAGTTGAAGACTACAGGGCCAAAGGAAATATCCTGCGATAACAAAGAGAAAGAAGCTTTCTGAGAAACTTCTTTATGTTCTGTGAAATCATCTCACAGAGTTACAGCTTTCCCCTCATGAAGCCTTTCGCTAAGACAGTTCTTGTGGAATTGGCAAAGTGATATTTGGAAGCCCTTAGAGGGCTATGGTGAAAAAGGAAATATCCTCAGATGAAATCTGGAAACAAGCTGTCTGAGAAACTGCTTAGTGTTCTGTTAATTCATCTCACACAGTTACATCTGTATTTCGTGGATCTCTTTGCTAGCCTTATTTCTGTGGAATCTGAGAACAGATGTTTCGGATCCCTTTGAAATCTACATGGCCAAAGGAAATATCCTCCGATAACAAAGAGAAAGAAGCTTTCTGAGAAACTTCTTTGTGTTCTGTGAAATCACCACACAGAGTTACAGGTTTCCCCTCAAGAAGCCTTTCGCTCACACAGTTCTTGTGGAATTAGCAAAGTGATATTTGATAGCCCATAGAGGGCTATGGTGAAAAAGGACATATCCTCAGATAAAATCTGGAAAGAAGCTTTCTGAGAAACTGCTTAGTGTTCTGTTAATTCATCTCACAGAGTTACATCTGTATTTCGTGGATCTCTTTGCTAGCCTTATTTCTGTGGAATCTGAGAACAGATATTTCGGATCCCTTTGAAGACTATAGGGCCAAAGGAAATATCCTGCGATAAAAAAGAGAAAGAAGCTTTCTGAGAAACTTCTTTGGGTTCTGTGAAATCATCTCACAGAGTTACAGCTTTCCCCTCAAGAAGCCTTAGGCTAAGACAGTTCTTGTGGAATTGGCAAAGTGATAATTGGAAGCCCATAGAGGGCTATGGTGAAAAAGGAAATATCCTCAGATGAAATCTGGAAAGAAGCTTTTTGAGAAAGTTCTCCGTGAGGTGTGACTTCCACTCACAGAATTACATCTGTATTTCGTGGATCTCTTTGCTAGCCTTATTTCTGTGGAATCTGAGAACAGATATTTCGGATCCCGTTGAAGACTATAGGGCCAAAGGAAATATCCTGCGATAACAAAGAGAAAGAAGGTTTCTGAGAAACTTCTTTATGTTCTGTGAAATCACCTCACAGAGTTACAGCTTTCCCCTCATGAAACCTTTCGCTATGACAGTTCTTGTGGAATTGGCAAAGTGATATTTGTAAGCCCACAGCGGGCTATGGTGAAAAAGGAAATATCCTCAGATGAAATATAAAAAGAAAATTTAGGAGAAACTGCTTAGTGTTCTGTTAATTCATCTCACAGTGTTACATCTGTATTTCGTGGATCTCTTTGCTAGCCTATTTCTGTTGAATCTGAGAACAGATATTTCGGATCCCTTTGAAGTCTATAGGGCCAAAGGAACTATCCTCCGATAACAAAGAGAAAGAAGCTTTCTGAGAAACTTCTTTGTGTTCTGTGAAATCATCTCACAGAGTTACAGCTGTAACCTCAAGAAGCCTTACGCTCAGACAGTTCTTGTGGAATTGGCAAAGTGATATTTTGTTCCCCTAGAGGGCTATGGTGAAAAACGAAATATCCCAAGATGAAATCTGGAAAGAAGCTTTCTGAGAAACTGCTCAGTGTTCTGTTAATTCATCTCACCGAGTTACATCTGTATTTCGTGGATCTCTTTGCTAGCCTTATTTCTGTGGAATCTGAGAACAGATATTTCGGATTCCTTTGAAGACTATAGGGCCAAAGGAAATATCCTCCGATAACAAAGAGAAAGAAGCTTTTGAGAAACTTCTTTGTGTTCTGTGAAATCATCTCACAGAGATTCTGCTTTCCCCTAAAGAAGCCTTTCGCTCAGACAGTTATTGTGGAATTGGCAAAGTGATATTTGGAAGCCCAAAGAGGGCTATGGTGAAAAAGGAAATATCCTCAGATGAAATCTGGAAAGAAGCTTTCTGAGAAACTGCTTAGCGTTCTGTTAATTCATCTCACAGAGTTACATCTGTATTTCGTGTATCTCTTTGCTAGCCTTATTTCTGTGGAATCTGAGAACAGATATTTCGGATCCCTTTGAAGACTATAGGGCCAAAGGAAATATCCTCCGATAACAAAGAGAAAGAAGCTTTCTTAGAAACTTCTTTGTTTTCTGTGAAATGATCTCACAATGTTACAGCTTTCCCCTCAAGAAGCCTTTCGGTAAGACATTTCATGTGGAATTGGCAAAGTGATATTTGGAAGCCCATAGAGGGCTATGGTGAAAAAGGAAATATCCTCAGATGAAATCTGGAAAGAAGCTTTCTGAGAAACTGCTTACTGTTCTGTTAATTCATCTCACTGAGTTACATCTGTATTTCGTGGATCTCTTTGCTGGCCTATTTCTGAGGAATCTGAGAACAGATATTTCGGATCCCTTTGAAGACTATAGGGCCAAAGGAAATATCCTACAATAACAAAGAGAAAGAAGCTTTCTGAGAAACTTCTTTGTGTTCTGTGAAATCATCTCACAGAGTTACAGCTTTCCCCTCAAGAAGCCTTTCACTCAGACAGTACTTGTGGAATTGGCAAAGTGATATTTGGAAGCCCATAGAGGGCTATGGTGAAAAAGGAAATATACTCAGATGAAATCTAGAAAGAAGCTTTCTGAGAAACTGCTCTGTGATGTGTGACTTCCACTCACAGAGTTACATCTGTATTTCGTGGATCTCTTTGCTAGCCTCATTTCTGTGGAATCTGAGAACAGATATTTTGGATCCCGTTGAAGACTATAGGGCCAAAGGAGATATCCTGCAATAACTAAGAGAAAGAAGCTTTCTGAGAAACTTCTTTGTGTTCTATGAAATCATCTCACAGAGTTACAGCTTTCCCCTCAAGAAGCCTTTCGCTAAGACAGTTCTTGTGGAATTGGCAAAGTGATATTTGGAAGCCCATAGAGGGCTATGTTGAAAAAGGAAATATCCTCAGATGAAATCTGGAAAGTAGCTTTCTGAGAAACTGCTTAGTGTTCTGTTAATTCATCTCACCGAGTTACATCTGTATTTCGTGGATCTCTTTGCGAGCCTTATTTCTGTGGAATCTGTGAACAGATATTTCGGATCCCTTTGAAGACTATAGGGCCAAAGGAAATATCCTGCGATAACAAAGAGAAAGAAGCTTTCTGAGAAACTTCTCTGTGTTGTGAAATCAACTTACAGAGTTACAGCTTTCCCCTCAAGAAGCCTCTGGCTCAGACAGTTCTTGTGAAATTGGCAAAGTGATATTTGGAAGCCCATAGAGGGCTATGGTCAAAAAGGACATATCACCGATGAAATCTGGAAAGAAGCTTTCTGGGAAACTGCTTAGGCTTCTGTTAATTCATCTCACAGAGTTACATCTGTATTTCGTGGATCTCTTTGCTAGCCTTATTTCTGTGAAATTTGAGAACAGATATTTCGGATCCCTTTGAAGACTATAGGGCCAAAGGAAATATCCTCCAATAACAAAGAGAAAGAAGCTTTCTTGGAAACTTCTTTGTTTTCTGTAAAATCATCTCACAAAGTTACAGCTTTCCCCTCAAGAAACCTTTCGCTAAGACAATTCTTGTGGAATTGGCAAAGTGATATTTGTAAGCCCATAGAGGGCTATGGTGAAAAAGGAAATATCCTCAGATGAAATCTGGAAAGAAGCTTTCTGAGAAAATTCTGTGATGTGTGACTTCCACTCACAGAGTTACATCTGTATTTCGTGGATCTCTTTCTTAGCCTTATTTCTGTGGAATCGGAGAACAGATATTTCGGATCCCTTTGAAGACTATAGGGCCAAAGGAAATATCCTCCGATAACAAAGAGAAAGAAGCTTTTGAGAAACTCCTTTTTGTTCTGTGAAATCATCTCACAGAGTTTCTGCTTTCCCCTCAAGAAGCCTTTCGCTCAGACAGTTATTTTGGAATTGGCAAAGTGATATTTGGAAGCCCAAAGAGGGCTATGGTGAAAAAGGAAATATCCTCAGATGAAATCTGGAAAGAAGCTTTCTGAGAAACTGCGTAGTGTTCTGTTAATTCATCTCACAGAGTTACATCTGTATTTCGTGGATCTCTTTGCTAGCCTTATTTCTGCTGTATCTGTGAACAGATATTTCGAATCCCTTTGAAGACTATAGGGCCAAAGGAAATATCCTGCGATAACAAAGAGAAAGAAGCTTTCTCAGAAACTTCTCTGTGTTCTGTGAAATCATCTCACAGAGTTACAGCTTTCCCCTCAAGAAGGCTCTGGCTCAGACAGTTCTTGTGGAATTGGCAAAGTGATATTTGGAAGCCCTTAGAGGTCTATGGTGAAAAAGGAAATATCCTCAGATGAAATCTGGAAAGAAGCGTTCTGAGAAACTGCTTAGTGTTCTGTTAATTCATCTCACAGAGTTATATCTGTATTTCGTGGATATCTTTGCTAGCCTATTTCTGTGGAATCTGAGAACAGATATTTCGGATCCCTTTGAGGACTATAGGGCCAAAGGAAATATCCTCTGATAACAAAGAGAAAGAAGCTTTCTGAGAAACATCTTTGTGTTCTGTGAAATCATCGCACAGAGTCACAGCTTTCCCCTCAAGAAGCCTTTCACTCAGACAGTTCTTGTGGAATTGACAAAGTGATATTTGGAAGCCCATAGAGGGCTATGGTGAAAAAGGAAATATCCTCAGATGAAATCTGGAAAGAAGCTTTCTGAGAAACTGCTCTGTGATGAGTGACTTCCACTCACACAGTTACAACTGTATTTCCTGGATCTCTTTGCTAGCCTTATTTCTGTGGAATCTGAGAACAGATATTTCGGATCCCTTTAAAGACTATAGGGCCAAAGGAAATATCCTCCCATAACAAAGAGAAAGAAGCTCTCTGAGAAACTTCTTTGTGTTCTGTGAAATCATTTCACAGAGTTACAGCTTTCCCCTCAAGAAGCCTTTCGCTCAGACAGTTCTTCTGGAATTGGCAAAGTGATATTTGGAAGCCAATGGAGGGCTATGGTGAACAAGGAAATATCCTCAGATGAAATCTGGAAAGAAGCTTTCTAAGAAACTGTTCCGTGATGTGTGACTTCCACTAACAGAGTTACATATGTATTTCGTGGATCTCTTTGCTAGCCTTATTTCTGTGAAATTTGAGAACAGATATTTCGGATCCCTTTGAAGACTATAGGGCCAAAGGAATTATTCTCCGATAACAAAGAGAAAAAAGCTTTCTGAGAAACTTCTTTGCGTTCTGTGAAATCATCTCACAGAGTTACAGCTTTCCCCTCAAGAAGCCTTTCGCTAAGACAGTTCTTGTGGAATTGGCAAAGTGATATTTGGAAGCCCATAGAGGGCTACGGTGAAAAAGGAAATATCCTCATATGAAATCTGGAAAGAAGCTTTCTGAGAAGCTGTTTAGTGTTCTGTTAATTCATCTCACAGAGTAACATATGTATTTCGTGTATCTCTTTGCTAGCCTTATTTCTGTGGAATCTGAGAACAGATATTTCGGACCCCTTTGAAGACTATAGCGCCAAAGAAATATCCTCCGATAACAAAGAGAAAGAAGCTTTCTGAGAAACTTCTATGTGTCTGTGAAATCATTTCACAGAGTTACAGGTTTCCCCTGAAGAAGCCTTTCCCTAAGACAGTTCTTGTGGAATTGGCAAAGTGGTATTTGGAAGCCCATAGAGGGCTATGGTGAAAAAGGAAATATCCTCAGATGAAATCTGGAAAGAAGCTTTCTGAGAAACTGCTCTGTGATGTGTGAATTCCACTCACAGAGTTACATCTGTATTTCGTGGATCTCTTTGCTAGCCTTATTTCTGTCGAATCTGAGAACAGATATTTCGGATCCCTTTGAAGACTATAGGGCCAAAGGAAATATCCTCCTATAACAAAGAGAAACAAGCTTTTGAGAAACTTCTTTGTGTTCTGTGAAATCATCTCACAGAGTTTCTGCTTTCCCCTCAAGAAGTCTTTCGCTCAGACAGTTATTGTGGAATTGGCAAAGTGATATTTGGAAGCCCAAAGAGGGCAATGGTGAAAAAGGAAATATCCTCAGATGAAATCTGGAAAGAAGCTTTCTGAGAAACTGCTCAGTGATCTGTTAATTCATCTTACAGAGTTACATCTGTATTTCGTGGATCTCTGTGCTAGCCTTATTGCTGTGGAATCTGAGAACAGATATTTCGGATCCCTTTGAAGACTATAGGGCCAAAGGAAATATCCTCCGATAACAAAGAGAAAGAAGCTTTCTTAGAAACTTCTTTGTTTTCTGTGAAATGATCTCACAAAGTTACAGCTTTCCCCTCAAGAAGCATTTCGCTAAGACATTTCATGTGGAATTGGCAAAGTGGTATTTGGAAGCCCATAGAGGGCTATGGTGAAAAAGGAAATATCCTTAGATGAAATCTGGAAAGAAGTTTTCTGAGAAACTGCTTAGTGTTCTGTTAATTCATCTCACTGAGTTACATCTGTATTTCGTGGATCTCTTTGCTGGCCTATTTCTGTGGAATCTGAGAACAGATATTTCGGATCCCTTTGAAGACTATAGGGCCAAAGGAAATATCCTCCAATAACAAAGAGAAAGAAGCTTTCTGAGAAATTTCTTTGTGTTCTGTGAAATCATCTCACAGAGTTACAGCTTTCCCCTCAAGAAGCCTTTCACTCAGACAGTTCTTGTGGAATTGGCAAAGTGATATTTGGAAGCCCATAGAGGGCTATGGTGAAAAAGGAAATATCCTCAGATGAAATCTGGAAACAAGCTTCCTGAGAAAGTGCTCTGTGATGTGTGACTTCCACTCACAGAGTTACAACTGTATTTCATGGATCTCTTTGCTAGCCTTATTTCTGTGGAATCTGAGAACAGATATTTCAGATCCCTTTGAAGACTCTAGGGCCAAGGAAACATCCTCCGATAACAAAGAGAAAGAAGCTCTCTGAGAAACTTCTTTGTGTTCTGTGAAATCATCTCACAAAGTTACAGCTTTCATCTCAAGAAGCCTTTCGCTTAGACAGTTCTTGTGGAATTGGCACAGTGATATTTGGAAGCCCATAGAGGTCTATGGTGAAAAAGGAAATATCCTAGGATGAAATCTGGAAAGAAGCTTTCTGAGAAACTGCTCCGTGATGTGTGACTTCAACTCACAGAGTTACATCTGTATTTCGTGGATCTCTTTGCTAGCCTTATTTCTGTGGAATCTGAATACAGATATTTCGGATCCCTTTGAAGCCTATAGGGGCAAAGGAAATATCCTGCGATAACAAAGAGAAAGAAGCTTTCTGAGAAACTTCTTTGTGTTCTGTGAAATCATCTCACAGAGTTACAGCTTTCCACTCAAGAAGCCTTTCGCTAAGACAGTTCTTGTGGAATTGCCAAAGTGATATTTGGAAGCCCAGAGAGGGCTATAGGGAAAACGGAAATATCCTCAGATGAAATCTGGAAGGAAGCTTTCTGAGAAACTGCTTAGTGTTCTGTTAATTCATCTCACAGAGTTACATCTGTATTTCGTGGATCTCTTTGCTAGGCTATTTCTGTGGAATCTGAGAGCAGATATTTCGGATCCCTTTGAAGACTATAGGGCCAAAGGTAATATCCTCCGATAACAAACAGAAAGAAGCTTTCTGAGAAACTTCTTTGTGTTCTGTGAAATCATCTCACAGAGTTACAGTTTTCCCCTCAAGAAGCCTTTCACACAGACAGTTCTTGTGGAATTGGCAAAGTGATATTTGGAAGCCCGTAGAGTTCTATGGTTAAAAAGGAAATATCCTAGGATGAAATCTGGAAAGAAGCTTTCTGAGAAACTGTTCCGTGATGTGTGACTTCCACTAACAGAGTTACATCTGTATTTCGTGTATCTCTTTGCTAGCCTTATTTCTGTGAAATCTGAGAACAGATATTTCGGATCCCTTTTAAGACTATAGGGCCAAAGGAAATATCCTCAGATAACAAAGAGAAAGAAGCTTTCTGAGAAACATCTTTGTGTTCTGTGAAATCATCTCACAAAGTTACAGCTTTCAGCTCAAGAAGCCTTTGGCTCAGACAGTTCTTGTGGAATTGGCAAAGTGATATTTGGAAGCCCATAGAGGGCTATGCAGAAAAAGGAAATATCCTCAGATGAAATCTGGAAAGAAGCTTTCTGAGAAACTGCTTAGTGTTCTGTTGATTCATCTCACAGAGTTACATCGGTATTTCGTGGATCTCTTTGCTAGCCTTATTTCTGTGGGATCTGAGAACAGATATTTCGGATCCCTTTGAAGACTATAGGGCCAAAGGAAATATCCTCCGATAACAAAGAGAAAGAAGCTTTCTGAGAACCTTCTTTGTGTTCTGTGAAATCACCTCACAGAGTTACATCTTTACCCTCAAGAAGCCTTTCGCTCAGACAGTCCTTGTGGAATTGGCAAAGTGATATTTGGAAGCCCATAGAGGGCTATGGTGAAAAAGGAAATATCCTCAGATGAAATCTGGAAAGAAGCTTTCTGAGAAACTGCTCCGTGATGTGTGACTTCCACTCACAGAGTTACATCTGTATTTCGTGGATCTTTTTGCTAGCCTTATTTTTGTGGTATCTGAATACAGATATTTCGGATCCCTTTGAAGACTATAGGGCGAAAGGAAATATCCTCCGATAACAAAGATTAATAAGCTTTCTGAGAAACTTCTTTGTGTTCTTTGAAATCATTTCACAGAGTTACAGCTTTCCCCTCAAGAAGCCTTTCGCTAAGACAGTTCTTGTGGAATTAGCAAAGTGATATTTTGAAGCCCATAGAGGGCTATGGTGAAAAAGGAAATATCCTCAGATGAAATGTTAAAAGAAGCTTTCTGAGAAGCTGCTTAGTGTTCTGTTAATTCATCTAACAAAATACATCTGTAGTTCGTGGATCTCTTTGCTAGCCTTATTTCTGTGGAATCTGAGAACAGATATTTCGGATCCCTTTGAAGCCTATAGGGCCAAAGGAAATATCCTGCGATAACAAAAAGAAAGAAGCTTTCTGAGAAACTTCTTTGTGTTCTTTGAAATCATCTCACAGAGTAAGAGCTTTCGCCTCAAGAAGCCTTTCGCTCAGATAGTTCTTGTGGAATTGGCAAAGTGATATTTGGAAGCCCATAGAGGGCTATGGTGAAAAAGGAAATATCCTCAGATGAAAACTGGAAATAAGCTTTCTGAGAAACTGCTTAGTGTTCTGTTAATTCATCTCACAGAATTACATCTGTATCTCCTGGATCTCTTTGCTAGCCTTATTTCTGTGGAATCTGAGAACAGATATTTCGGATCTCTTTGAAGTCTAAGGGTCAAAGGAAATATCCTACGATAACAAAGAGAAAGAAGCTTTCTGAGAAACTACTTTGTGTTCCGAAAAATCAAGTCACAGAGTAACAGCTTTCCCCTCAAGAAGCCTTTCGCTCAGACAGTTCTTGTGGAATTGGCAAAGTGATATTTGGAAGCCCATAGAGGGCTATGGTGAAAAAGGAAATATCCGCAGAGAAATCTGGAAAGAAGCTTTCTGAGAAACTGCTCTGTGATGTGTGACTTCCACTCACAGAGTTACATCTGTATTTCGGGGATCTCTTTGCTAGACTTATTTCTGTGGAATCTGAGAACAGATATTTCGGATCCCTTTGAAGTCTATAGTGCCAAAGGAAATATCCTCCGATAACAAAGAGAAAGAATCTTTCTGAGAAACTTCTTTGTGTTCAGTGAAATCATCTCTCAGAGTAACAGCTTTCCCCTCAAGAAGCCTTTCGCTCAGACAGTTCTGGTGGTATTGGCAAAGTGATATTTGGAAGCCCATAGAGGGCTATGGTGAAAAGGGAAATATCCTCAGATGAAATCTGGAAAGAAGCTTTCTGAGAAACTGCTTAGTGTTCTGTTAATTCATCTCACAGAGTTACATCTCTATTTCGTGGATCTCTTTGCTAGCCTTATTTCTGTGGAATCTGAGAACAGTTATTTCTGATCCCTTTGAAGACTATAGGGCCAAAGGAAATATCCTCCGATATCAAAGAAAAAGAAGCTTTCTGAGAAACTTCTTTGTGTTCTGTGAAATCATCTCAAAGAGTTACAGCTTTCCCCTAAAGAAGCCTTTGGCTAAGACAGTTCTTGTGGAATTGGCAAACTGATATTTGGAAGCCCATAGAGGGCTATGGTGAAAAAGGAAATATCCTCAGATGAAATCTGGAAAGAAGCTTTCTGAGAAACTTCTGTGACGTGTGACTTCCACTCACAGAGTTACATCTGTATTTCGTGGATCTCGTTGCTAGCCTTATTTCTGTGGATTCTGAGAACAGGTATTTCGGATCCCTTTAAAGCCTATAGTGCCAAAGGAAATATCCTGCGATAGCAAAGAGAAAGAAGCTTTCTGAGAAACTTCTTAGTGTTCTGTGAAATCATCTCACAGAGTTACAGCTTTCCTCTCAAGAAGACTTTCGCTCAGACAGCTCTTGTGGAATTGGCAAAGAGATATTTCGAAGCCCATAGAGGGCTATGGTGAAAAAGGAAATATCCTCAGATGAAATCTTGAAAGAATCTTTCTGAGAAACTGCTTAGTGTGCGGTTAATTCATCTCACAGAGTTACATCTGTATTTCGTGGATCTCTTTGCTAGCCTTATTTCTGTGGAATCTGAGAACAGATATTTCGGATCCCTTTGAAGACTATAGGGTCAAAGGAAATATTCTCCGATAACAAAGAGAAAGATGCTTTCTGAGAAACTTCTTTGTGTTCTGTGAAAACATCTCAAAGAGTTACAGCTTTCGCCTCAAGAAGCCTTTCGCTCAGACAGTTCTTGTGGAATTTGCAAAGTGATATTTGGAAGCCCATAGAAGGCTATGGTGAAAAAGGAAATATCCTCAGATGAAATCTGGAAAGAAGCTTTCTGAGAAACTGCTCAGTGATGTGTGACTTCCATTTACAGTGTTACATCAGTGTTTCGTGGATCTCTTTGCTAGCCTTATTTCTGTGGAATCTGAGAACAGATATTTCGGATCCCTTTGAAGACTATAGGGCCTAAGGAAATATCCTCTGATAACAAAGAGATAGAAGCTTTCTGAGAAACTTCTTTGTGTTCTTTGAAATCATCTCACTGAGTAACAGCTTTCCCCTCAAGAAGCCTTTTGCTCAGACAGTTCTTGTGGAATTGGCAAAGTGATATTTGGAAGCCCATAGAGAGCTATGGTGAAAAAGGAAATATCCTCGGATGAAATCAGGAAAGAAGCTTTCTGAGAAACTGCTTAGTGTTCTGTTAATTCATCCCACAGTGTTACATCTGTATTCCGTGGATCTCTTTGCTAGCCTTATTTCTGTGGAATCTGAGAACAGATATTTCGGATCCCGTTGAAGACTATAGGGCCAAAGGAGATATCCTGCGATAACAAAGAGAAAGAAACTTTCTGAGAAACTTCATTGTGTTCTGTGAAATCATCTCACAGACTTACAGCTTTCCCCTCAAAAAGCCTTTGGCTAAGACACTTCTTGTGGATTTGGCAAAGAGATATCTGGAAGCCCATAGAGGGCTATGGTGAAAAAGGAAATATCCTCAGATGAAATCTGGAAAGAAGCTTTCTGAGATACTGCTTAGTGTTCTGTTAAGTCATCTCACCGAGTTACATCTGTATTTCGTGGATCTCTTTGCTAGCCTTATTCCTGTGGAATCTGAGAACAGATATTTCGGATCCCTTTGAAGACTATAGAGCCAAAGGAAATATCCTCCGATAACAAAGAGAAAGAAGCTTTCTGAGAAACTTCTTTGTGTTCTGTGAAATGATCTCACAATGTTACAGCTTTCCCCTCAAGAAGCCTTTCGCTAAGACATTTCATGTGGAATTGGCAAAGTGGTATTTGGAAGCCCATAGAGGGCTATGGGGAAAAAGGAAATATCCTCAGATGAAATCTGGAAAGAAGCTTTCTGAGAAACTGTTCCTTGATGTGTGACTTCCACTAACAGGGTTACATCTGTATTTCGTCGATCTCTTTGCTAGCCTTATTTCTCTGGAATCTGAGAACAGATATTTCGGATCCCTTTTAAGACTATAGGGCCAAAGGAAATATCCTCCGATAACAAAGAGAAAGAAGCTTTCTGAGAAACTTCTTTGTGTTCTGTGAAATCAATTCACAGATATACAGCTTTCCCCTCAAGCAGCTGTCCGCTAAGACAGTTCTTGTGGAATTGGCAAAGTGATATTTGGAAGCCCTTACAGGGCTTTGGTGAAAAAGGAAATATCCTCAGATGAAATCTGGAAAGAAGCATTCTGAGAAACTGCTCTGTGATGTGTGACTTCCACTGACAGACTTACATCTGTATTTCGTGGATCTCTTTGCTAGCCTTATTTCTGTGGAATCTGAGAACAGATATTTCGGATGCCTTTGAAGACTCTAGGGCCAAAGGAAATATCCTCCGATAACAAAGAGAAAGAAGCTTTCTGAGAAACTTCTTTGTGTTCTGTGAAATCATCTCACAGAGTTACAGCTTTCCCCTCAAGAAGCCTTTCGCTAAGACAGTTCTTGTGGAATTGGCAAGGTGATATTTGGAAGCCCATAGAGGGCTATCGTGAAAAAGGAAATATCCTCAGATGAAAACTGGAAAGAAGCTTTCTGAGAAACTGCTTAGTATTTTGTTAATTCATCTCACAGAGTTACATCTGTATGTCGTGGATCTCTTTGCTAGCCTTATTTCTGTGGAATCTGAGAACAGATATTTCGGATCCTTTTGAAGACTATAGAGCCAAAGGAAATATCCTCCGATAACAAAGAGAAAGAAGATTTCTGAGAAACTTCATTGTGTTCTGTGAAATTATCTGACAGAATTACAGCTTTCCCCTCAAGAAGCCTATCGCTAAGTCAGTTCTTGTGGAAATGGCAAAGTGATATTTGGAAGCCCATAGAGGGCTATGGTGAGAAAGGAAATATCTTCAGATGAAATCTGGAAAGAAGCTCTCTGAGAATCTGCTCTGTGATGTGTGACTTCCACTGACAGAGTTACATCTGTATTTCGTGGATCTCTTTGTTAGCCTTATTTCTGTGGAATCTGAGAACAGATATTTCGGATCCCTTTGAAGACTATAGGGCCAAAGGAAATATCCTCCGATAACAAAGAGAAAGAAGCTTTCTGAGAAACTTCTTTGTGTTCTGTGAAATCATCTCACAGAGTTACAGCTTTCCTCTCAAGAAGCCTTTCGCTAAGACAGTTGTTGTGGAATTGGCAAAGTGATATTTGCAAGCCCATAGAGGGCTATGGTGAAAAAAGAAATATCCTCAGATGAAATCTGGAAAGAAGCTTTCTGAGAAACTGCTCTGTGATGTGTGACTTCCATTCACAGACTTACATCCCTATTTCATGGATCTCTTTGCCAGCCTTATTTCTGAGGAATCTGAGAACAGATATTTCGGATCCATTTGAAGGCGATAGGGCCAAAGGAAATATCCTCCGATAACAAAGAGAAAGAAGCTTTCTGAGAAACTTCTTTGTGTTCTGTGAAATCATCTCACAGAGTTACAGCTTTTCCCTCAAGAAGCCTTTCGCTAAGAGAGTTCTTTTGGAATTGGCAAAGTGACACTTGGAAGCTCATAGAGGGCTATGGTGAAAAAGGAAATATCCTCAGATGAAATCTGGAAAGAAGCTTTCTGAGAAACTGCTTAGTGTTCTGTTAATTCATCTCACAGACTTACATCTGTATTTCCTGGATCTCTTTGCTAGCCTTATTTCTGTGGAATCTGAGAACAGATATTTCGGATCCCTTTGAAGAGTATAGGCTCAAAGGAAACATCCTCCGATAACAAAGAGAAAGAAGCTTTCTGAGAAACTTCTTTGTGTTCTGTGAAATCATCTCACAGAGTTACAGCTTTCCCCTCAAGAAGCCTTTCGCTAAGACAGATCTTGTGGAATTGGCAAAGTGATATTTGGAAGCCCTTAGAGGCCTATGGTGAAAAAGGAAATATCCTCAGATGAAATCTGGAAAGAAGCTTTCTGAGAAACTGCTCTGTGATGTGTGACTTCCACTCTCAGAGTTACATCTGTATTTCGTGGATCTCTTTGCTAGCCTTATTTCTGTGGAATCTGAGAACAGATATTTCGTATCCCTTTGAAGTCTATAGGGCCAAAGGAAATATCCTCAGATAACAAAGAGAAAGAAGCTTTCTGAGAAACTTCTTTGCGTTCTGTGAAATCATCTCACAGAGTTACAGCTTTCCCCTCAAGAAGCCTTTCGCTAAGACAGTTCTTGTGGAATTGGCAAATTGATATTTGGAAGTCCATAGAGGGCTACGGTGAAAAAGGAAATATCCTCGGATGAAATCTGAAAAGAAGCTTTCTGAGAAACTGCTCTGTGACGTGTGACTCCCACTCACAGACTAACATCCGTATTTCGTGGATCTTTTTGCTGGCCTTATTTCTGTGGAATCTGTGAACAGATATTTCGGATCCCTTTGAAGGCGATAGGACCAAAGAAAATATCCTCCGATAACAAAGAGAAAGAAGCTTTCTGAGAAACTTCCTTGTGTTCTGTGAAATCATCTCACAGAGCTACAGCTTTCCCCTCAAGAAGCCTTTCGCTAAGACAGTTCTTGTGGAATTGGCAAAGTGATATTTGGAAGCCCATAGAGGGCTCTGGTGAAAAAGGAAATATCCTCGGATGAAATCTGGAAAGAAGCTATCTGAGAAACTGCTTAGTGTTCTGTTAATTAATCTCGCAGAGTTCCATCAGTATTTCGTGGATCTCCTTGCTAGCCTTATTTCTGTGGAATCTGAGAACAGATATTTCGGATCCCTTTGAAGACTATAGGGACAAAGGAAATATCCTCCGATAATACAGAGAAAGAAGCTTTCTGAGACGCTTCTTTGTGTTCTCTGAAATCATTTCACAGAGTTACAGCTTTCCCCTCAAGCTGCCGTTCGCTAAGACAGTTCTTGTGGAATTGGCAAAGTGATATTTGGAAGCCCTTACAGGGCTTTGGTGAAAAAGGAAATATCCTCAGATGAAATCTGGATAGAAGCATTCTGAGAAACTGCTCTGTGATGTGTGACTTCCACTCACAGACTTACATCCGTATTTCGTGGATCTCTTTGCTAGCCTTATTTCTGTGGAATGTGAGAACAGATATTTCGGATCTCTTTGAAGACTATAGGGCCAAAGGAAATATCCTCGCATAAAAAGAGAAAGAAGCTTTCTGAGAAAATTCTTCGTGTTCTGTGAAATCATCTCACAGAGTTACAGCTTTCCCCTCAAGAAGCCTTTCGCTAAGACAGTTCTTGTGGAATTGGCAAAGTGATATTTGGAAGCCCATAGAGGGCTATGGTGAAAAAGGAAATATCCTCAGATGAAATCTGGAAAGAAGAATTCTGAGAAACTGCTCTGTGATGTGTGACTTCCACTCACAGAGTTACATCTGTATTTCGTGGATCTCTTTGCTAGCCTTATTTCTGTGGAATCTGAGAACAGATATTTCATATCCCATTGAAGTCTATAGGGCCAAAGGAAATATCCTCCGATAACAAAGAGAAAGAAGCTTTCTGAGAAACTTCTTTGTGTTCTGTGAAATCATCTCACAGAGTTACAGCTTTCCCCTCAAGAAGCCTTTCGCTAAGACAGTTCTTGTGGAATTGGCAAAGTGATATTTGGAAGCCCATAGAGGGCTATGGTGAAAAAGGAAATATCCTCAGATGAAATCTGGTAAGAAGCTTGCTGAGAAACTGCTCTGTGATGTGTGACTTCCACTGACAGAGTTACATCTGTATTTCGTGGATCTCTTTGCTAGCCTTATTTCTGTGGAATCTGAGAACAGATATTTCGGATCCCTTTGAAGACTATAGGAACAAAGGAAATATCCTCCGATAACAAAGAGAAAGAAGATTTCTGAGAAACTTGTTTGTGTTCTGTGAAATCATCTCACAGAGTTACAGCTTTCCCTTCAAGAAGCCTTTCGCTAAGACAGTTCTTGTGGAATTGGCAAAGTGATATTTGGAAGCCCTTAGAGGGCTACGGTGAAAAAGGAAATGAACTCAGATGAAATCGGGAAAGAAGCATTCTGAGAAACTGCAATGTGATGTCTGTCTTCCACTCACAGAGTTACATCTGTATTTCTTGGATTTCTTTGCTAGCCTTATTTCTGTGGAATCTGAGAACAGATATTTCGGATCCCTTTGAAGATTATAGGGCCAAAGGAAATATCCTCCGATAACAAAGAGAAAGAAGCCATCTGAGAAACTTCTTTGTATTCTGTGAAATCATCTCACAGAGTTACAGTTTTCCCCTCAAGAAGCCTTTTGCTAAGACAGTTCTTGTGGAATTGGCAAAGTGATATTTGGAAGCCCATAGAGGTCTATGGTGAAAAAGGAAATATCCTCAGATGATATCTGGAAAGAAGCTTTCTGAGAAACTGCTTAGTGTTCTGTTAATTCATCTCACAGAGTTACATCTGTATGTCGTGGATATCTTTGCTAGCCTTATTTCTGTGGAATCTGAGAACAGATATTTCGGATCCCTTTAAAGACTATAGGGCCAAAGTAAATATCCTCCGATAACAAAGAGAAAGAAGCTTTCTTAGAAACTTCTTTGTGTTCTGTGATATCATCTCACAGAGTTGCAGTTTTCCCCTCAAGAAGCCTTTCGCTACGACAGTTTTTGTGGAATTGGCAAGGTGATATTTGGAAGCCCATAGAGGGCTATGGTGAAAAAGGAAATATCCTCAGATGAAATCTGTAAAGAAGGTTTCTGAGAAACTGCTCTGTGATGTGTGACTTCCACTCACAGACTTACATCTGTATTTCGTGGATCTATTTGCTAGCCTTATTTCTGTGGAATCTGAGAACAGATATTTCCGATCCCTTTGAAGACTATAGGCCAAAGGGAATATCCTCCGATAACAAAGAGAAAGAAGCTTTCTGAGAAACTTCTTTGTGTTCTGTGAAATCATCTCACAGAGTTACAGCTTTCCCCTCAAGAAGCCTTTTGCTAAGACAGTTCTTGTGGAATTGGCAAAGTGATATTTGGAAGACCTTAGAGGGCTATGGTGAAAAAGGAAATATCCTCAGATGAAATCTGGAAAGAAGCTTTCTGAGAAACTGCTCTGTGATGTGTGACTTCCACTGACAGAGTTACATCTGTATTTCGTGGATCTCTTTGCTAGCCTTATTTCTGTGGAATCTGAAAACAGATATTTCGGATCCCTTTGAAGATTATAGGGCCAAAGGAAATATCCTCCGATAACAAAGAGAAAGATGCCATCTGAGAAACTTCTTTGTATTCTGTGATATCATCTCACAGAGTCACAGTTTTCCCCTCAAGAAGCCTTTCGCTAAGACAGTTCTTGTGATATTGGCAAAGTGATATTTGGAAGCCCATAGAGGTCTATGGTGAAAAAGGAAATATCCTTAGAAGAATTCTGGAAAGAAACTTTCTGAGAAACTCCTTAGGGTTCTGGTAATTCATCTCACAGAGTTACATCTGTATTTCGTGGATCTCTTTGCTAGCCTTATTTCTGTGGAATCTGAGAACAGATATTTCGGATCTCCTTGAAGACAATAGGGCCAAAGGAAATATCCTCGGATAAAAAAGAGAAAGAAGCTTTCTGAGAAACTTCCTTGTGTTCTGTGAAATCATGTCACAAAGTTACAGCTTTCACCTCAAGAAGCCTATCCCTAAGACAGTTCTTCTGGAATTGGCAAAGTGATATTTGGAAGCCCATGGTGAAAAAGGAAATATCCTCCAATGAAATCTGGAAAGAAGCTTTCTGAGAAACTGCTCTGTGATGTGTGACTTCCGTTGACAGAGTTACATCTGTATTTCGTGGATCTCTTTGCTAGCCTTATTTCTGTGGAATCTGAGAACAGATATTTCGGATCCCTTTGAAGACTATAGGAACAAAGGAAATGTCCTCCGATAACAAAGAGAAAGAAGCTTTCTGAGGAACTTCTTTGTGTTCTGTGAAATCACCTCACAGAGTTACAGCTTTCCCCTCAAGAAGCCTTTCGCTCAGACAGTTGTTGTGGAATTGGCAAAGTGATATTTGGAAGCCCATAGAGGGCTATGGTGAAAAAGGAAATATCCTCAGATGAAATCTGGAAAGAAGCTTTCTGAGAAACTGCTTAGTGTTCTCTTAATTCATCTCGCAGAGTTCCATCTGTATGTCGTGGATCCCCTTGCTAGCCTTATTTCTGTTGAATCTGAGAACAGATATGTCGGATCCCTATGAAGACTATAGGGCCAAAGAAAATATTCTCCGATAATAAAGAGAAAGAAGCTTTCTGAGAAAATTCTTTGTGTTCTGTGAAATCATTTCACAGAGTTACAGCTTTCCCCTCAAAAAGCCTTTCGCTAATACAGTTCTTGTGGAATTGGCAAAGTGATATTTGGAAGCCCATAGAGGGCTACGGTGAAAAAGGAAATATCCTCAGATGATATCTGGAAAGAAGCTTTCTGGGAAACTGTTTAGTGTTCTGTTAATTCATCTCACAGAGTTACATCTGTATTTCGTGGATCTCTTTGCTAGCCTTATTTCTGGGGAATCTGAGAACAGATATTTCGGATCCCTTTGAGGACTATAGGGCCCAAGGAAATATCTTCCGATAACAAAGAGAAAGAAGCTTTCTGAGAAACTTCTTTGTATTCTTTGAAATGTTCTCACAGAGTTACAGCTTTCCCCTCAAGAAGCCTTATTGTAAGACAGTTCTTGTGGAATTGGCAAAGTGATATTTGGAAGCCCCAGAGGGCTATGGTGAAAAAGGAAATATCCTCAGATGAAATCTGGATAGAAGCTTTCTGAGAAACTGCTCTGTGATGTGTGACTTCCACTCACAGAGTTACATCTGTATTTCGTGGATCTCTTTGCTAGCCTTATTTCTGTGGAATCTGAGAACAGATATTTCGGATCCCTTTGAAGGCTATAGGTCCAGTGGAAATATCCTCCGATAACAAAGAGAAAGAAGCTTTCTGAGAAACTTCTTTGTGTTCTGTGAAATCATCCCACAGATTTACAGCTTTCCCCTCAAGAAACCTTTCGCTAAGACAGTTCTTGTGGAATTGGCAAAGTGATAATTTGAAGCCCATAGAGGGCTATGGTGAAAAAGGAAATATCCACAGATGAAATCTGGAAAGAAACTTTCTGAGAAACTGCTTAGTGATCTGTTAATTCATCTCACAGAGTTACATCTGTATTTCGTGGATCTCTTTGCTAGCCTTATTTCTGTGGAATCTGAGAAGAGATATTTCGGATCCCTTTGAAGACTATAGGGCCAAAGGAAATATCCTCCGATAACAAAGAGAAAGAAGCTTTCTGAGAAACTTCTTTGTGTTCTGTGAAATCATCTCACAGAGTTAGAGCTTTCCCTTCAAGAAGCCATTCGCTAAGACAGTTCTTGTGGAATTGGCAAAGTGATATTTGGAAGCCCTTAGAGGGCTCTGTTGAAAAAGGAAATATCTCGGATGAAATCTGGAAAGAAGCTATCTGAGAAACTGCTTAGTGTTCTGTTAATTCATCTCCCAGAGTTCCATCAGTATGTCGTGGATCTCCTTGCTAGCCTTATTTCTGTGGAAACTGAGAACAGATATTTCGGATCCCTTTGAAGACTATAGGGCCAAAGGAAATATCCTCCGATAATAAAGAGAAAGAAGCTGTCTGAGAAACTTCTTTGTGTTCTGTGAAGTCATTTCACAGAGTTACAGCTTTCCCCTCAATAAGCCGTTCGCTAAGACAGTTCTTGTGGAATTGGCAAAGTGATATTTGGAAGCCCTTACAGAGCTTTGGTGAAAAAGGAAATATCCTCAGATGAAATCTGGAAAGAAGCATTCTGAGAAACTGCTCTGTGATGTGTGACTTCCACTGACAGAGTGACATCTGTATTTCGTGGATCTCTTTCCTAGCCTTATTTCTGTGGAATCTGAGAACAGATATTTCGGATCCCTTTGAAGACTATAGGAACAAAGGAAATATCCTCCGATAACAAAGAGAAAGAAGCTTTCTGAGGAACTTATTTGTGTTCTGTGAAATCACCTCACAGAGTTACAGCTTTCCCCTCAAGAAGCCTTTCGCTAAGACAGTTGTTGTGGAATTGGCAAAGTGATATTTGGAAGCCCATAGAGGGCTATGGTGAAAAAGGAAATATTCTCAGATGAAATCTGGAAGGAAGCTTTCTGAGAAACTGCTTAGTGTTCTCTTAATTCATCTCGCAGAGTTCCATCTGTATGTCGTGGATCCCCTTGCTAGCCTTATTTCTGTTGAATCTGAGAACAGATATGTCGGATCCCTTTGAAGACTATAGGGCCAAAGGAAATAATCTCCGATAATAAAGAGAAAGAAGCTTTCTGAGAAAATTCTTTGTGTTCTGTGAAATCATTTCACAGAGTTACAGCTTTCCCCTCAAGAAGCCTTTCGCTAATACAGTTCTTGTGGAATTGACAAAGTGATATTTGGAATCCCATAGAGGGCTACGGTGAAAAAGGAAATCTCCTCAGATGATATCTGGAAAGAAGCTTTCTAAGAAACTCTTTAGTGTTTTGTTAATTCATCTCACAGAGTTACATCTGTATTTCGTGCATCTCTTTGCTAGCCTTATTTCTGTGGAATCTGAGAACAGATATTTCGGATCCCTTTGAAGATTCTAGGGCCATAGGAAATATCCTCCGATAACAAAGAGAAAGAAGCTTTCTGAGAAACTTCTTTGTGTTCTGTGAAATCATCTCACAGAATTACAGCTTTCCCCTCAAGACGCCTTTCGCTAAGACAGTTCTTGTGGATTTGGCAAGGTGATATTTCGAAGCCCATAGAGGGGTATGGTGAAAAAGGAAATATCCTCAGATGAAAACTGTAAAGAAGCTTTCTTAGAAACTGCTTAGTGTTCTGTTAATTCATCTCACAGAGTTAAATCTGTATGTCGTGGATCTCTTTGCTAGCCTTATTTCTGTGGAATATGAGAACAGATATTTTGGATCCCTTTGAAGACTATAGGGCCAAAGGAAATATCCTCCGATAACAAAGAGAAAGAAGCTTTCTGAGAAACTTCTTCGTGTTCTGTGAAATTATCTCACAGAATTACAGCTTTCCCCTCAAGAAACCTTTCGCTAAGTCAGTTCTTGTGGAAATGGCAAAGTGATATTTGGAAGCCCATAGAGGGCTAGGGTGAAAAAGGAATTATCCTCAGATGAAATCTGGTAAGAAGCTTTCTGACAAACTGCTCTGGGATGTGTGACTTTCACTCACAGACTTACATCTGTATTTCGTGGATCTCTTTACTAGCCTTATTTCTGTGGAATCTGAGAACAGATATTTCGGATCCCTTTGAAGACTATAGGGCCAAAGGAAATATCCTCCGATAACAAAGAGAAAGAAGCTTTCTGAGAAAATTCTTCGTGTTCTGTGAAATCACCTCACAGAGTTACAGCTTTCCCCTCAAGAAGCCTTTCGCTCAGACAGTTGTTGTGGAATTGGCAAAGTGATATTTGGAAGCCCATAGAGGGCTATGGTGAAAAAGGAAATATCCTCAGATGAAATCTGGAAAGAAGCTTTCTGAGAAACTGCTTAGTGTTCTCTTAATTCATCTCGCAGAGTTCCATCTGTATGTCGTGGATCCCCTTGCTAGCCTTATTTCTGTTGAATCTGAGAACAGATATGTCGGATCCCTATGAAGACTATAGGGCCAAAGAAAATATTCTCCGATAATAAAGAGAAAGAAGCTTTCTGAGAAAATTCTTTGTGTTCTGTGAAATCATTTCACAGAGTTACAGCTTTCCCCTCAAAAAGCCTTTCGCTAATACAGTTCTTGTGGAATTGGCAAAGTGATATTTGGAAGCCCATAGAGGGCTACGGTGAAAAAGGAAATATCCTCAGATGATATCTGGAAAGAAGCTTTCTGGGAAACTGTTTAGTGTTCTGTTAATTCATCTCACAGAGTTACATCTGTATTTCGTGGATCTCTTTGCTAGCCTTATTTCTGGGGAATCTGAGAACAGATATTTCGGATCCCTTTGAGGACTATAGGGCCCAAGGAAATATCTTCCGATAACAAAGAGAAAGAAGCTTTCTGAGAAACTTCTTTGTATTCTTTGAAATGTTCTCACAGAGTTACAGCTTTCCCCTCAAGAAGCCTTATTGTAAGACAGTTCTTGTGGAATTGGCAAAGTGATATTTGGAAGCCCCAGAGGGCTATGGTGAAAAAGGAAATATCCTCAGATGAAATCTGGATAGAAGCTTTCTGAGAAACTGCTCTGTGATGTGTGACTTCCACTCACAGAGTTACATCTGTATTTCGTGGATCTCTTTGCTAGCCTTATTTCTGTGGAATCTGAGAACAGATATTTCGGATCCCTTTGAAGGCTATAGGTCCAGTGGAAATATCCTCCGATAACAAAGAGAAAGAAGCTTTCTGAGAAACTTCTTTGTGTTCTGTGAAATCATCCCACAGATTTACAGCTTTCCCCTCAAGAAACCTTTCGCTAAGACAGTTCTTGTGGAATTGGCAAAGTGATAATTTGAAGCCCATAGAGGGCTATGGTGAAAAAGGAAATATCCACAGATGAAATCTGGAAAGAAACTTTCTGAGAAACTGCTTAGTGATCTGTTAATTCATCTCACAGAGTTACATCTGTATTTCGTGGATCTCTTTGCTAGCCTTATTTCTGTGGAATCTGAGAAGTGATATTTCGGATCCCTTTGAAGACTATAGGGCCAAAGGAAATATCCTCCGATAACAAAGAGAAAGAAGCTTTCTGAGAAACTTCTTTGTGTTCTGTGAAATCATCTCACAGAGTTAGAGCTTTCCCTTCAAGAAGCCATTCGCTAAGACAGTTCTTGTGGAATTGGCAAAGTGATATTTGGAAGCCCTTAGAGGGCTCTGTTGAAAAAGGAAATATCTCGGATGAAATCTGGAAAGAAGCTATCTGAGAAACTGCTTAGTGTTCTGTTAATTCATCTCCCAGAGTTCCATCAGTATGTCGTGGATCTCCTTGCTAGCCTTATTTCTGTGGAAACTGAGAACAGATATTTCGGATCCCTTTGAAGACTATAGGGCCAAAGGAAATATCCTCCGATAATAAAGAGAAAGAAGCTGTCTGAGAAACTTCTTTGTGTTCTGTGAAGTCATTTCACAGAGTTACAGCTTTCCCCTCAATAAGCCGTTCGCTAAGACAGTTCTTGTGGAATTGGCAAAGTGATATTTGGAAGCCCTTACAGAGCTTTGGTGAAAAAGGAAATATCCTCAGATGAAATCTGGAAAGAAGCATTCTGAGAAACTGCTCTGTGATGTGTGACTTCCACTGACAGAGTGACATCTGTATTTCGTGGATCTCTTTCCTAGCCTTATTTCTGTGGAATCTGAGAACAGATATTTCGGATCCCTTTGAAGACTATAGGAACAAAGGAAATATCCTCCGATAACAAAGAGAAAGAAGCTTTCTGAGGAACTTATTTGTGTTCTGTGAAATCACCTCACAGAGTTACAGCTTTCCCCTCAAGAAGCCTTTCGCTAAGACAGTTGTTGTGGAATTGGCAAAGTGATATTTGGAAGCCCATAGAGGGCTATGGTGAAAAAGGAAATATTCTCAGATGAAATCTGGAAGGAAGCTTTCTGAGAAACTGCTTAGTGTTCTCTTAATTCATCTCGCAGAGTTCCATCTGTATGTCGTGGATCCCCTTGCTAGCCTTATTTCTGTTGAATCTGAGAACAGATATGTCGGATCCCTTTGAAGACTATAGGGCCAAAGGAAATAATCTCCGATAATAAAGAGAAAGAAGCTTTCTGAGAAAATTCTTTGTGTTCTGTGAAATCATTTCACAGAGTTACAGCTTTCCCCTCAAGAAGCCTTTCGCTAATACAGTTCTTGTGGAATTGACAAAGTGATATTTGGAATCCCATAGAGGGCTACGGTGAAAAAGGAAATCTCCTCAGATGATATCTGGAAAGAAGCTTTCTAAGAAACTCTTTAGTGTTTTGTTAATTCATCTCACAGAGTTACATCTGTATTTCGTGCATCTCTTTGCTAGCCTTATTTCTGTGGAATCTGAGAACAGATATTTCGGATCCCTTTGAAGATTCTAGGGCCATAGGAAATATCCTCCGATAACAAAGAGAAAGAAGCTTTCTGAGAAACTTCTTTGTGTTCTGTGAAATCATCTCACAGAATTACAGCTTTCCCCTCAAGACGCCTTTCGCTAAGACAGTTCTTGTGGATTTGGCAAGGTGATATTTCGAAGCCCATAGAGGGGTATGGTGAAAAAGGAAATATCCTCAGATGAAAACTGTAAAGAAGCTTTCTTAGAAACTGCTTAGTGTTCTGTTAATTCATCTCACAGAGTTAAATCTGTATGTCGTGGATCTCTTTGCTAGCCTTATTTCTGTGGAATATGAGAACAGATATTTTGGATCCCTTTGAAGACTATAGGGCCAAAGGAAATATCCTCCGATAACAAAGAGAAAGAAGCTTTCTGAGAAACTTCTTCGTGTTCTGTGAAATTATCTCACAGAATTACAGCTTTCCCCTCAAGAAACCTTTCGCTAAGTCAGTTCTTGTGGAAATGGCAAAGTGATATTTGGAAGCCCATAGAGGGCTAGGGTGAAAAAGGAATTATCCTCAGATGAAATCTGGTAAGAAGCTTTCTGACAAACTGCTCTGGGATGTGTGACTTTCACTCACAGACTTACATCTGTATTTCGTGGATCTCTTTACTAGCCTTATTTCTGTGGAATCTGAGAACAGATATTTCGGATCCCTTTGAAGACTATAGGGCCAAAGGAAATATCCTCCGATAACAAAGAGAAAGAAGCTTTCTGAGAAACTTCTTTGTGTTCTGTGAAATCATCTCACAGAGTTACAGCTTTCCCCTCAAGAAGCCTTTCGCTAAGACAGTTCTTGTGGAATTGGCAAAGTGATATTTGGAAGACCATAGAGGGCTACGGTGAAAAAGGAAATATCCTCAGATGTAATCTGGAAAGAAGCATTCTGAGAAACTATTCTGTGATGTGTGACTTCCACTCACAGAGTTACATCTGTATTTCGTGGATCTCCTTGCTAGCGTAATTTCTGTGGAATCTGAGAACAGATATTTCGGATCCCTTTGAAGGCTATGGGGCAAAATGAAATATCCTCCGATAACAAAGAGAAAGAAGCTTTCTGAGAAACTTCTTTGTATTCTTTGAAATGTTCTCACAGAGTTACAGCTTTCCCCTCAAGAAGCCTTTCGCTAAGACAGTTCTTGTGGAATTGGCAAAGTGATATTTGGAAGCCCATAGAGGGCTCTGGTGAAAAAGGAAATGTCCTCAGATGAAATCTGAAAAGAAGCTTTGTGAGAAACTGCTTAGTGTTCTGTTAATTCATCTCGCAGAGTTCCATCTGTATGTCGTGGATCTCCTTGCTGGCCTTATTTCTGTGGAATCTGAGAACAGATATTTCGGACCCCTTTGAAGACTATAGGGTCAAAGGAAATATTCTCCGATAATAAAGAGAAAGAAGCTTTCTGAGAAACTTCTTGGTGTTCTGTGAAATCATTTCACAGAGTTACAGCTTTCCCCTCAAGAAGCCTTTCGCTAAGACAGTTCTTGTGGAATTGGCAAGGTGATATTACGAAGCCCATAGAGGGCTACGGTGAAAAAGGAAATATCCTCAGATCATATCTGGAAAGAAGCTTTCTGTGAAACTGTTTAGTGTTCTGTTAATTCATCTCAAAGAGTTACATCTGTATTTCGTGGAACTCTTTGCTAGCCTTATTTCTGTGGAATCTGAGAACAGATATTTCGGATCCCTTTGAAGACTCTAGGGCCATAGGAAATATCCTCCGATAATAAAGAGAAAGAAGCTTTCTGAGAAACTTCTTTCTGTTCTGTGAAATTATCTCACAGTGTTACAGCTTTCCCCTCAAGAAGATTTTCGCTAAGACAGTTCTTGTGTAATTGGCAAGGTGATATTTGGAAGCCCATAGAGGGCTACGGTGAAAAAGGAAATATCCTCAGATGAAAACTGGAAAGAAGTTTTCTTAGAAACTGCTTAGTGTTCTGTTAATTCATCTCACAGAGTTACATCTGTATGTCGTGGATCTCTTTGCTAGCATTATTTCTGTGGAATCTGAGAACAGATATTTCGGATCCCTTTGAAGACTACAGGGGCAAAGGAAATATCCTCCGATAACAAAGAGAAGGAAGCTTTCTGAGAAACTTCTTTGTGTTCTGTGAAATTATCTCACAGAATTACAGCTTTCCCCTCAAGAAGCCTTTCGCTAAGTCAGTTCTTGTGGAAATGGCAAAGTGATATTTTGAAGCCCATAGAGGGCTATGGTGAAAAAGGAAATATCCACAGATGAAATCTGGAAAGAAACTTTCTGAGAAACTGCTTAGTGATCTGTTAATTCATCTCACAGAGTTACATCTGTATTTCGTGGATCTCTTTGCTAGCCTTATTTCTGTGGAATCTGAGAACAGATATTTCGGATCCCTTTCAAGAGTATAGGCTCAAAGGAAATATCCTCCGATAACAAAGAGAAAGAAGATTTCTGAGAAACTTCTTTGTGTTCTTTCAAATCATCTCACAGCGTTACAGCTTTCCCTTCAAGAAGCCTTTCGCTAAGACAGTTCTTGTGGAATTGGCAAAGTGATATTTGGAAGCCATTAGAGGGCTACGGTGAAAAAGGAAATGAACTCAGATGAAATCGGGAAAGAAGCATTCTGAGAAACTGCAATGTGATGTGTGACTTCCACTCACAGAGTTACATCTGTATTTCTTGGATTTCTTTACTAGCCTTATTTCTGTGGAATCTGAGAACAGATATTTCGGATCCCTTTGAGGAATATAGGGCCCAAGGAAATATCTTCCGATAACAAAGAGAAAGAAGCTTTCTGAGAAACTTCTTTGTATTCTTTGAAATGTTCTCACAGAGTTACAACTTTCCCCTCAAGAAGCCTTATTCTATGACAGTTCTTGTGGAATTGGCAAAGTGATATTTGGAAGCCCCAGAGGGCTATGGTGAAAAAGGAAATATCCTCAGATGAAATCTGGAAAGAAGCTTTCTGAGAAACTGCTCTGTGATGTGTGACTTCCACTCACAGAGTTACATCTGTATTTCGTGGATCTCTTTGCTAGCCTTATTTCTGTGGAATCTGAGAACAGATATTTCGGATCCCTTTGAAGGCTATAGGTCCAGTGGAAATATCCTCCGATAACAAAGAGAAAGAAGCTTTCTGAGAAACTTCTTTGTGTTCTGTGAAATCATCCCACAGATTTACAGCTTTCCCCTCAAGAAAACTTTCGCTAAGACAGTTCTTGTGGAATTGGCAAAGTGATATTTTGAAGCCCATAGAGGGCTATGGTGAAAAAGGAAATATCCACAGATGAAATCTGGAAAGAAACTTTCTGAGAAACTGCTTAGGGATCTGTTAATTCACCTCACAGAGTTACATCTGTATTTCGTGGATCTCTTTGCTAGCCTTATTTCTGAGGAATCTGAGAACAGATATTTCGGATCCCTTAGAAGACTATAAGGCCAAAGGAAATATCCTCCGATAACAAAGAGAAAGAAGCTTTCTGAGAAACTTCTTTGTGTTCTGTGAAATCACCTCACAGAGTTACAGCTTTCCTCTCAAGAAGCCTTTCGCTAAGACATTTGTTGTGGAATTGGCAAAGTGATATTTGGAAGCCCATAGAGGGCTATGGTGAAAAAGGAAATATCCTCAGATGAAATCTGGAAGGAAGCTTTCTGAGAAAAAGCTTAGTGTTCTCTTAATTCATCTCGCAGTGTTCCATCTGTATGTCGTGGATCCCCTTGCTAGCCTTATCTCTGTTGAATCTGAGAATAGATATTTCGGATCCCTTTGAAGACTATAGGGCCAAAGGGAATATTCTCCGATAATAAAGAGAAAGAAGCTTTCTGAGAAAATTCTTTGTGTTCTGTGAAATCATTTCACAGAGTTACAGCTTTCCCCTCAAGAAGCATTTCGCTAAGACAGTTCTTGTGGAATTGGCAAAGTGATATTTGGAAGCCCATAGAGGGCTTCGGTGAAAAAGGAAATATCCTCAGATGATATCTGGAAAGAAGCTTTCTGAGAAACTGTTTAGTGTTCTGTTAATTCATCTCACAGAATTAAATCTGTATGTATTGGATCTCTTTGCTAGCCTTATTTCTGTGGAATCTGAGAACAGATATTTCGGATCCCTTTGAAGACTCTAGGGCCATAGGAACTATCCTCCGATGACAAAGAGAAAGAAGCTTTCTGAGAAACTTCTTTGTGTTCTGTGAAATCATCTCAAAGAGTTACAGCTTTCCCCTCAAGAAGCCTTTCGCTAAGACACTTCTTGTGGAATTGGCAAGGTGATATTTGGAAGCCCATAGAGGGCTACGGTGAAAAAGGAAATATCCTCAGATGAAAACTGGAAAGAAGCTTTCTTAGAAACTGCTTAGTTTTCTGTTAATTCATCTCACAGAGTTAAATCTGTATGTCGTGGATCTCTTTGATAGCCTTATTTTTGTGGAATCTGAGAACAGATATTTCGGATCCCTTTGAAGACTATTGGGCCAAAGGAAATATCCTCCGATAACAATGAGAAAGAAGCTTTCTGAGAAACTTCTTTGTCTTCTGTGAAATTATCTCACAGAATTACATCTTTCCCCTCAAGAAGCCTTTCACTAAGTCAGTTCTTGTGGAAATGGCAAAGTGATATTTGGAAGCCCATAGAGGGCTATGGTGAAAAAGGAAATATCCTCAGACGAAATCTGGTAAGAAGCTTTCTGAGAAACTGCTCTGAGATGTGTGACTTCCGCTCACAGACTTACATCTGTATTTCGTGGATCTCTTTGCTAGCTTTATTTCTGTGGAATCTGAGAACAGATATTTCGGATCCATTTGAAGACTATAGGGCCAAAGCAAATATTCTCCGATAACAAAGAGAAAGAAGCTTTCTGAGAAACTTCTTTGTGTTCTGTGAAAACATCTCACAGAGTTACAGCTTTCCCGTCAAGAAGCCTTTCGCTAAGACAGTTCTTGTGGAATTGGCAAAGTGATATTTGGACGCCCATAGAGGGCTACGGTGAAAAAGTATATATCCTCAAATGATATCTGGAAAGAAGCTTTCTGAGAAACTGCTTAGTGTTCTGTTAATTCATGTCACAGAGTTACATCTGTATGTCGTGGATATCTTTGCTAGCCTTATTTCTGTGGAATCTGAGAACAGATATTTCGGATCCCTTTGAAGACTATAGGGCCAAAGTAAATATCCTCCGATAAAAAAGAGAAAGAAGCTTTCTTAGAAACTTCTTTGTGTTCTGTGAAATCATCTCACAGAGTTGCAGTTTTCCCCTCAAGAAGCCTTTCGCTACGACCGTTTGTGTGGAATTGGCAAGGTGATATTTGGAAGCCCATAGAGGGATGCGGTGAAAAAGGAAATATTATCAGATGAAATCTGGAAAGAAGCTTTCTGAGAAACGGCTCTGTGATGTGTGACTTCCACTCACAGACTTACATCTTTATTTCGTGGATCTCTTTGCTAGCCTTATTTCTGTGAAATCTGAGAACAGATATTTCGGATCCCTTTGAAGAGTATAGGGCCAAAGGAAATATCCGCCGATAACAAAGAGAAAGAAGCTTTCTGAGAAACTTCTTTGTGTTCTGTGAAATCATCTCACAGAGTTACAGCTTACCCCTCAATAAGTCTTTCGCTGAGACAGTTCTTGTGGAATGGGTAAAGTGATATTTCGAAGCCCATAGAGGGCTAGGTTGAAAAAGGAAATAACCTCAGATGAAATCTGGAAAGAAGCTTTCTGAGAAACTGCTTAGTGTTCTGTTAATTCATCTCGCAGAGTTACATCTGTATGTTGTGGATCTCCTTGACAGCCTTATTTCTGTGGAATCTGAGAACAGATATTTCGGATCCCTTTGAAGACTATAGGGCCAAAGGAAATATCCTCCGATAACAAAGAGAAAGAAGCTGTCTGAGAAACTTCTTTGTGTTCTGTGAAATCATCTCACAGAGTTACAGCTTTCCCGTCAAGAAGCCTTTCAATAAGACAGTTCTTGTGGAATTGGCAAAGTGATATTTGGAAGCCCATAGAGGGCTACGGTGAAAAAGGAAATATCCTCAGATGAAATCTGGAAAGAAGCTTTCTGAGAAGCTGTTTAGTGTTCTGTTAATTCACCTCACAGAGTTACATCTGTATTTCGTGTATCTCTTTGCTAGCCTTATTTCTGTGGAATCTGAGAACAGATATTTCGGACCCCTTTGAAGACTATAGCGCCAAAGAAATATCCTCCGATAACAAAGAGAAAGAAGCTTTCTGAGAAACTTCTATGTGTCTGTGAAATCATGTCACAGAGTTACAGGTTTCCCCTCAAGAAGCCTTTAGCTAAGACAGTTCTTGTGGAATTGGCAAAGTGGTATTTGGAAGCCCATAGTGGGCTATGGTGAAAAAGGAAATATCCTCAGATGAAATCTGGAAAGAAGCTTTCTGAGAAACTGCTCTGTGATGTGTGACTTCCACTCACAGAGTTACATCTGTATTTCGTGGATCTCTTTGCTAGCCTTATTTCTGTGGAATCTGAGAACAGATATTTCGGATCCCTTTGAAGCCTATAGGGCCAAAGGAAATATCCTCCGATAACAAAGAGAAAGAAGCTTTTGAGAAACTTCTTTGTGTTCAGTGAAATCATCTCACAGAGTTTCTGCTTTCCCCTCAAGAAGCCTTTCGCTCAGACAGTTATTGTGGAATTGGCAAAGTGATATTTGGAAGCCCAAAGAGGGCTATGGTGAAAAAGGAAATATCCTCAGATGAAATCTGGAAAGAAGCTTTCTGAGAAACTGCTTAGTGTTCTGTTAATTCATCTCACAGAGTTACATCTGTATTTCGTGGATCTCTTTGCTAGCCTCATTTCTGTGGAATCTGAGAACAGATATTTCGGATCCCTTTGAAGACTATAGGGCCAAAGGAAATATCCTCCTATAACAAAGAGAAAGAAGCTTTCTTAGAAACTTCTTTGTTTTCTGTGAAATGATCTCACAAAGTTACAGCTTTCCCCTCAAGAAGCCTTTCGCTAAGACATTTCATGTGGAATTGGCAAAGTGATATTTGGAAGCACATAGACGGCTGTGGTGAAAAAGGAAATATCCTCAGATGAAATGTTAAAAGAAGCTTTCTGAGAAGCAGCTCTTGTTCTGTTTATTCATATAACAGAGATACATTTTATTTCGTGGATCTCTTTGCTAGCCTTATTTCTGTGGAATATGAGAACAGATATTTGAGATCCCTTTGAAGCCTATAGGGCAAAAGGAAATATCCTCCGATAACAAAGAGAAAGAAGCTTTCTGAGAAACTTCTTTGTGTTCTTTGAAATCATCTCACAGAGTAAGAGCTTTCCCCTCAAGAAGCCTTTCCTTCAGACAGTTCTTGTGGAATTGGCAAAGTGATAGTTGGAAGCACATAGAGGGCTATGGTGAAAAAGGAAATATCCTCAGATGAAATCTAGAAAGAAGCTTTCTGAGAAACTGTTCCGTGATGTGTGACTTCCACTAACAGAGTTACATCTGTATTTCGTGGTTCTCTTTGCTAGCCTTATTTCTGTGGAATCTGGGAACAGATATTTCGGATCCCTTTGAAGCCTATAGGGCCAAAGGAAATATCCTGCGATAACAAAGAGAAAGAAGCTTTCTGAGAAACTTCTTTGTGTTCTGTGAAATCATCTCACAGAGTTATAGCTTTCCTCTCAAGAAGCCTTTCGCTCAGACAGTTCTTGTGGAATTGGCAAAGTGATATTTGGAAGCCCATAGAAGGCTATGGTGAAAAAGGAAATATCCTCAGATGAAATCTGGAAAGAAGCTTTCTGAGAAACTGCTTAGTGTTCTGTTAATTCATTTCACAGAGTTACATCTGTATTTCGTGGATCTCTTTGCTAGCCTATTTCTGTGGAATCTGAGAACAGATATTTCCGATCCCTTTGAAGACTATAGGGCCAAAGGAAATATCCTCCGATAACAAAGAGAAAGAAGTTTTCTGAGAAACTTCTTTGTGTTCTGTGAAATCATCTCACAGAGGTACAACTTTCCCCTCAAGAAGCCTTTCACTCAGACAGTTCTTGTGTAATTGGCAAAGTGATATTTGGAAGCCCATAGAGGGCTATGGTGAAAAAGGAAATATCCTCAGATGAAATCTGGAAAGAAGCTTTTTGAGAAACTGCTCTGTGATGTGTGACTTCCACTCACAGAGTTACAACTGTATTTCGTGGATCTCTTTGCTAGCCTTATTTCTGTGGAATCTGAGAACAGATATTACAGATCCCTTTGAAGATTCTAGGGCCAAAGGAAACATCCTCCGATAACAAAGAGAAAGAAGCTCTCTGAGAAACTTCTTTGTGTTCTGTGAAATCATCTCACAAAGTTACAGCTTTCATCTCAAGAAGCCTTTCGCTCAGACAGTTCTTGTGGAATTGGCAAAGTGATATTTGGAAGCCCATAGAGGGCTATGGTGAACAAGGAAATATCCTCATATGAAATCTGGAAAGAAGCTTTCTAAGAAACTGTTCCGTGATGTGTGACTTCCACTAACAGAGTTACATCTGTATTTCGTGGATCTCTTTGCTAGCCTTATTTCTGTGGAATCTGAGAACAGATATTTCGGATCCCTTTTAAGACTATAGGGCCAAAGGAAATATCCTCAGATAACAAAGAGAAAGAAGCTTTCTGAGAAACTTCTTTGTGTTCTGTGAAATCATCTCACAGAGTTACAGCTTTCAGCTCAAGAAGGCTTTCGCTCAGACAGTTCTTGTGGAATTGGCAAAGTGATATTTGGAAGCCCATAGAGGGCTATGTTGAAAAAGGAAATATCCTCAGATGAAATCTGGAAAGAAGCTTTCTGAGAAACTGCTTAGTGTTCTGTTGATTCATCTCACAGAGTTACATCTGTATTTCGTGGATCTCTTTGCTAGCCCTATTTCTGTGAAATTTGAGAACAGATATTTCGGATCCCTTTGAAGACTATAGGGCTAAAGGAAATATCCTCCGATAACAAAGAGAAAGAAGCTTTCTGAGAAACTTCTTTGTGTTCTGTGAAATCATCTCACAGAGTTACCGCTTTCCCCTCAAGAAGCCTTTCGCTAAGACAGTTCTTGTGGAATTGGCAAAGTGATATTTGGAAGCCCATAGAGGGCTATGGTGAAAAAGGAAATATCCTCAGATGAAATCTGGAAAGAAGCTTTTTGAGAAACTGCTCTGTGATGTGTGACTTCCACTCACAGAGTTACAACTGTATTTCGTGATTCTCTTTGCTAGCCTTATTTCTGTGGAATCTGAGAACAGATATTACAGATCCCTTTGAAGATTCTAGGGCCAAAGGAAACATCCTCCGATAACAAAGAGAAAGAAGCTCTCTGAGAAACTTCTTTGTGTTCTGTGAAATCATCTCACAAAGTTACAGCTTTCATCTCAAGAAGCCTTTCGCTCAGACAGTTCTTGTGGAATTGGCAAAGTGATATTTGGAAGCCCATAGAGGGCTATGGTGAACAAGGAAATATCCTCAGATGAAATCTGGAAAGAAGCTTTCTAAGAAACTGTTCCGTGATGTGTGACTTCCACTAACAGAGTTACATCTGTATTTCGTGGATCTCTTTTCTAGCCTTATTTCTGTGGAATCTGAGAACAGATATTTCGGATCCCTTTTAAGACTATAGGGCCAAAGGAAATATCCTCAGATAACAAAGAGAAAGAAGTTTTCTGAGAAACTTCTTTGTGTTCTGTGAAATCATCTCACAGAGTTACAGCTTTCAGCTCAAGAAGGCTTTCGCTCAGACAGTTCTTGTGGAATTGGCAAAGTGATATTTGGAAGCCCATAGAGGGCTATGTTGAAAAAGGAAATATCCTCAGATGAAATCTGGAAAGAAGCTTTCTGAGAAACTGCTTAGTGTTCTGTTGATTCATCTCACAGAGTTACATCTGTATTTCGTGGATCTCTTTGCTAGCCCTATTTCTGTGAAATTTGAGAACAGATATTTCGGATCCCTTTGAAGACTATAGGGCTAAAGGAAATATCCTCCGATAACAAAGAGAAAGAAGCTTTCTGAGAAACTTCTTTGTGTTCTGTGAAATCATCTCACAGAGTTACCGCTTTCCCCTCAAGAAGCCTTTCGCTAAGACAGTTCTTGTGGAATTGGCAAAGTGATATTTGGAAGCCCATAGAGGGCTATGGTGAAAAAGGAAATATCCTCAGATGAAATCTGGAAAGAAGCTTTCTGAGAAGCTGTTTAGGGTTCTGTTAATTCATCTCACAGAGTTACATCTGTATTTCGTGGATCTCTTTGCTAGCCTTATTTCTGTGGAATCTGACAACAGATATTTCGGACCCCTTTGAAGACTATAGCGCCAAAGAAATATCCTCCGATAACAAAGAGAAAGAAGCTTTCTGAGAAACTTCTATGTGTCTGTGAAATCATCTCACAGAGTTACAGGTTTCCCCTCAAGAATCCTTTCGCTAAGACAGTTCTTGTGGAATTGGCAAAGTGGTATTTGGAAGCCCATAGAAGGCTAATTTGAAAAAGGAAATATCCTCAGATGAAATCTGGAAAGAAGTTTTCTGAGAAACTGTTCCGTGATGTGTGACTTCCACTAACAGAGTTACATCTGTATTTCGTGGATCTCTTTGCTACCCTTATTTCTGTGGAATCTGAGAGCAGATATTTCGGATCCCTTTGAAGACTGCAGGGCCAAAGGAACTATCCTCCGATAACAAAGAGAAAGAAGCTTTTGAGAAACTTCTTTGTGTTCTGAGAAATCATCTCTCAGAGTTACAGCTTTCCCCTCAAGAAGCCGTTCACTCAGACAGTTCTTGTGGAATTGACAAAGTGATATTTGGAAGCCCATAGAGGGCTATGCTGAAAAAGGAAATATCCTCAGATGAAATCTGGAAAGAAGCTTTCTGAGAAACTGCTCTGAGATGAGTGACTTCCACTCACAGAGTTACAACTGTATTTCCTGGATCTCTTTGCAAGCCTTATTTCTGTGGAATCTGATTACAGATATTTCGGATCCCTTTGAAGACTATGGGGCCAAAGGAAATATCCTCCGATAACAAAGAGAAAGAAGCTCTCTGAGAAACTTCTTTGTGTTCTGTGAAATCATTTCACAGAGTTACAGCTTTCCCCTCAAGAAGCCTTTCGCTCAGACAGTTCTTGTGGAATTGGCAAAGTGATATTTGGAAGCCCATAGAGGGCTATGGTGAACAAGGAAATATCCTCAGATGAAATCTGGAAAAAAGCTTTCTAAGAAACTGTTCCGTGATGTGTGACTTCCACTAACAGAGTTACATCTGTATTTCGTGGATCTCTTTGCTAGCCTTATTTCTGTGGAATCTGAGAACAGATATTTCGGATCCCTTTTAAGACTATAGGGCCAAAGGAAATATCCTCAGATAACAAAGAGAAAGAAGCTTTCTGAGAAACTTCTTTGTGTTCTGTGAAATCATCTCACAGAGTTACAGCTTTCAGCTCAAGAAGCCTTTCGCTCAGTCAGTTCTTGTGGAATTGGCAAAGTGATATTTGGAAGCCCATAGAGGGCTATGTTGAAAAAGGAAATATCCTCAGATGAAATCTGGAAAGAAGCTTTCTGAGAAACTGCTTAGTGTTCTGTTGATTCATCTCACAGAGTTACATCTGTATTTCGTGGATCTCTTTGCTAGCCTTATTTCTGTGAAATTTGAGAACAGATATTTCGGATCCCTTTGAAGACTATAGGGCCAAAGGAAATATCCTCCGATAACAAAGAGAAAGAAGCTTTCTTGGAAACTTCTTTGTTTTCTGTGAAATCATCTCACAAAGTTACAGCTTTCCCCGCAAGAAACCTTTCGCTAAGACATTTCTTGTGGAATTGGCAAAGTGATATTTGTAAGCCCATAGAGGGCTATGGTGAAAAAGGAAATATCCTCAGATGAAATCTGGAAAGAAGATTTCTGAGAAACTGCTCTGTGTTGTGTGACTTCCACTCAGAGAGTTACAACAGTATTTCGTGGATCTCTTTGCTAGCCTTATTTCTGTGGAATCTGAGAACAGATATTTCGGATCCCTTTGAAGACTATAGGGCCAAAGGAAATATCCTCCCATAACAAAGAGAAAGAAGCTCTCTGAGAAACTTCTTTGTGTTCTGTGAAATCATCTCACAGAGTTACAGCATTCCTCTCAAGAAGACTTTCGCTCAGACAGTTCTTGTGGAATTGGCAAAGTGATATTTGGAAGCCCATAGAGGGCTATGGTGAAAAAGGAAATATCCTCGGATGAAATCTGGAAAGAAGCTTTCTGAGAAGCTGCTTAGTGTTCGGTTAGTTCATCTCACAGAGTTACATCTGTATTTCGTGGATCTCTTTGCTAGCCTTATTTCTGTGGAATCTGAGAACAGATATTTCGGATCCCTTTGAAGACTATAGGGCCAAAGGAAATGTCCTCCGATAACAAAGAGAAAGAAGCTTTCTGAGAAACTTCTTTGTGTTCTGTGAAATCATCTCACAGAGTTACAGCTTTTCCCTCAAGAAGCCTTTCACTCAGATATTTCTTGTGGGATTGGCAAAGTGATATTTGGAAGCCCATAGAGGGCTATGGTGAAAAAGGAAATATCCTCAGATGAAATCTGGAAAGAAGCTTTCTGAGAAACTTCTTTGATGTGTGACTTCCACTCACAGAGTTACATGTGTATTTCGTGGATCCCGTTGCTAGCCTTATTTCTGTGGAATCTGAGAACAGGTATTTCGGATCCCTTTGAAGCCTATAGGGCCAAAGGAAATATCCTGCGATAACAAAGAGAAAGAAGCTTTCTGAGAAACTTGTTTGTGTTCTGTGAAATCATCTCACAGAGTTACAGCTTTCCTCTCAAGACGCCTTTCGCTCAGACAGTTCTTGTGGAATTCGCAAATTGATATTTGGAAGCCCCTAGAGGGCTATGGTGAAAAAGGAAATATCCTCAGATGAAATCTGGAAAGAAGCTTTCTGAGAAACTGCTTAGTGTTCTGTTAATTCATTTCACAGAGTTACATCTGTATTTCGTGGATCTCTTTGCTAGCCTTATTTTTGTGGAATCTGAGAACAGATATTTCGGATCCCTTTGAAGACTATAGGGCCAAAGGAAATATCCTCTGATAACAAAGACAAAGAAGCTTCCTGAGAAACTTCTTTGTGTTCTGTGAAATCATCTTACAGAGTTACCGCTTTCCCCTCAAGAAGCCTTTCGCTCAGACAGTTCTTGTGGAGTTGGAAAAGTGATATTTGGAAGCCCATAGTGGGCTATGGTGAAAAAGGAAATATCCTCAGATGAAATCTGGAAAGAAGCTTTCTGAGAAACTGCTCTGTGATGTGTGACTTCCCCTCACAGAGTTACATCTGTATTTCGTGGATCTCTTTGCTAGCCTTATTTCTGTGGAATCTGAGAACAGATATTTCGGATCCCTTTGAAGCCTATAGGACCAAAGGAAATATCCTGCGATAACAAATTGAAAAAAGCTTTCTTAGAAACTTCTTTGTGTTCTGTGAAATCGTCTCACAGAGTTACAGCTTTTCTCTCAAGAAGCCTTTCGCTCAGACAGTTCTTGTGGAATTGGCAAATTGATATTTGGAAGCCCATAGAGGGCTATGGTGATAAAGGAAATATCCTCAGATGAAATCTGGAAAGAAGCTTTCTGAGAAACTGCTTAGTGTTCTGTTAATTCATCTCACAGAGTTACATCTGTATTTCGTGGATCACTTTGCTAGCCTTATTTCTGTGGAATCTGAGAACAGGTATTTCGGATCACTTTGAAGACTATAGGACCAAAGGAAATATCCTCCGATAACAAAGACAAAGAAGCTTTCTGAGAAACTTCTTTGTGTTCTGTGAAATCATCTCACAGAGTTACAGCTTTCACCTCAAGAAGCCTTTCGCTCAGACAGTTCTTGTGGAGTTGGAAAAGTGATATTTGGAAGCCCATAGTGGGCTATGGTGAAAAAGGAAATATCCTCAGATGAAATCTGGAAAGAAGCTTTCTGAGAAACTGCTCTGTGATGTGTGACTTCCACTCACAGAGTTACATCTGTATTTCGTGGATCTCTTTGCTAGCCTTATTTCTGTGGAATCTGAGAACAGATATTTCGGATCCCTTTGAAGACTATAGGGCCTAAGGAAATATCCTCTGATAACAAAGAGATAGAAGCTATCTGCGAAACTTCTTTGTGTTCTTTGAAATCATCTCACAGAGTAACAGCTTTCCCCTCAAGAAGCCTTTTGCTCAGACAGTTCTTGTGGAATTGGCAAAGTGATATTTGGAAGCCCATAGAGGGGTATGGTGAAAAAGGAAACATCCTCAGATGAAATCAGGAAAGAAGCTTTCTGAGAAACTGCTTAGTGTTCTGTTAATTCATCCGACAGTGTTACATCTGTATTTCGTGGATCTCTTTGCTAGCCTTATTTCTGTGGAATCTGAGAACAGATATTTCGGATCCCGTTGAAGACTATAGGGCCAAAGGAGATATCCTGCGATAACAAAGAGAGAGGAGCTTTCTGAGTAACTTCTTTGTGTTCTGTGAAATCATCTCACAGAGTTATAGCTTTCCCCTCAAGAAGCCTTTCGTTCAGACACTTCTTGTGGAATTGGCAAAGTGATATTTGGAAGCCCAGAGAGGGCTATGGTGAAAAAGGAAATATCCTCAGATGAAATCTGGAAAGAAGCTTTCTGAGAAACTGCTTAGTGTTCTGTTAATTCATCTCACAGAGTTACATCTGTATTTCGTGGATCTCTTTGCTAGCCTTATTTTTGTGGAATCTGAGAACAGATATTTCGGATCCCTTTGAAGACTATAGGGCCAAAGGAAATATCCTCTGATAACAAAGACAAAGAAGCTTCCTGAGAAACTTCTTTGTGTTCTGTGAAATCATCTTACAGAGTTACCGCTTTCCCCTCAAGAAGCCTTTCGCTCAGACAGTTCTTGTGGAGTTGGAAAAGTGATATTTGGAAGCCCATAGTGGGCTATGGTGAAAAAGGAAATATCCTCAGATGAAATCTGGAAAGAAGCTTTCTGAGAAACTGCTCTGTGATGTGTGACTTCCCCTCACAGAGTTACATCTGCATTTCGTGGATCTCTTTGCTAGCCTTATTTCTGTGGAATCTGAGAACAGATATTTCGGATCCCTTTGAAGCCTATAGGACCAAAGGAAATATCCTGCGATAACAAATTGAAAAAAGCTTTCTTAGAAACTTCTTTGTGTTCTGTGAAATCGTCTCACAGAGTTACAGCTTTTCTCTCAAGAAGCCTTTCGCTCAGACAGTTCTTGTGGAATTGGCAAATTGATATTTAGAAGCCCATAGAGGGCTATGGTGAAAAAGGAAATATCCTCAGATGAAATCGGAAAGAAGCTTTCTGAGAAACGGCTTCGTGTTCGGTTAATTCATCTCACAGAGTTACATCTGTATTTCGTGGATCTCTTTGCTAGCCTTATTTCTGTCGAATCTGAGAACAGATATTTCGGATCCCTTTGAAGAATATAGGGTCAAAGGAAATATCCTCCGATAACAAAGAGAAAGAAGCTTCCTGGGAAACTTCTGTGTGTTCTGTGAAATCATCTAAAAGAGTTACAGCTTTCCCCTCAAGAAGCCTTTCGCTCAGACAGTTCTTGTGGAATTGGCAAAGTGATATTTGGAAGCCCATAGAGGGCTATGTTGAAAAAGGAAATATCCTCAGATGAAATCTGGAAAGAAGCTTTCTGAGAAACTGCTCTGTGATGTGTGACTTCCACTCACAGAGTTACATCTGTATTTCGTGGATCTCTTTGCTACCCTTATTTGCGTGGGATCTGAGAACAGATATTTCGGATCCCTTTGAAGACTATAGGGCCAATGGAAATATCCTCCGATAACAAAGAGAAAGAAGCTCTCTGAGAAACTTCTTTGTGTTCTGTGAAATCATCTTACAGAGTTACAGCTTTCCCCTCAAGAAGCCTTTCGCTCAGACAGTTCTTGTGGAATTGGCAAAGTGATATTTGGAAGCCCATAGAGGGCTATGGTGATAAAGGAAATATCCTCAGATGAAATCTGGAAAGAAGCTTTCTGAGAAACTGCTTAGTGTTCTGTTAATTCATCTCACAGAGTTACATCTGTATTTCGTGGATCTCTTTGCTAGCCTTATTTCTGTGGAATCTGAGAACAGGTATTTCGGATCACTTTGAAGACTATAGGACCAAAGGAAATATCCTCCGATAACAAAGACAAAGAAGCTTTCTGAGAAACTTCTTTGTGTTCTGTGAAATCATCTCACAGAGTTACAGCTTTCACCTCAAGAAGCCTTTCGCTCAGACTGTTCTTGTGGAGTTGGAAAAGTGATATTTGGAAGCCCATAGTGGGCTATCGTGAAAAAGGAAATATCCTCAGATGAAATCTGGAAAGAAGCTTTCTGAGAAACTGCTCTGTGATGTGTGACTTCCACTCACAGAGTTACATCTGTATTTCGTGGATCTCTTTGCTAGCCTTATTTCTGTGGAATCTGAGAACAGATATTTCGGATCCCTTTGAAGACTATAGGGCCTAAGGAAATATCCTCTGATAACAAAGAGATAGATGCTATCTGCGAAACTTCTTTGTGTTCTTTGAAATCATCTCACAGAGTAACAGCTTTCCCCTCAAGAAGCCTTTTCCTCAGACAGTTCTTGTGGAATTGGCAAAGTGATATTTGGAAGCCCATAGAGGGGTATGGTGAAAAAGGAAACATCCTCAGATGAAATCAGGAAAGAAGCTTTCTGAGAAACTGCTTAGTGTTCTGTTAATTCATCCCACAGTGTTACATCTGTATTTCGTGGATCTCTTTGCTAGCCTTATTTCTGTGGAATCTGAGAACAGATATTTCGGATCCCGTTGAAGACTATAGGGCCAAAGGAGATATCCTGCGATAACAAAGAGAAAGAAACTTTCTGAGAAACTTCTTTGTGTTCTGTGAAATCATCTCACAGACTTACAGCTTTCCCCTAAAAAAGCCTTTGGCTAAGACAGTTCTTGTGGATTTGGCAAAGAGATATTTGGAAGCCCATAGAGGACTATGGTGAAAAAGGAAATATCCTCAGATGAAATCTGGAAAGAAGATTTCTGAGAAGCTGCTTAGTGTTCTGTTAATTCATCTCACAGAGTTACATCTGTATTTCGTAGATCTCTTTGCTACCCGTATTTCTGTGGTATCTGAGAACAGATATTTCGGATCCCTTGGAAGTCTATAGGGCCTAAGGAAATATCCCCCGATAACAAAGAGAAAGAAGCTTTCTGAGAAACTTCTTTGTGTTCTGTGAAATCATCTCACAGAGTAACACCTTTCCTCTCAAGAAGCCTTTCGCTCAGACAGTTCTTGTGGAATTGGCAAAGTGATATTTGGAAGCCCCGAGAGGGCTATGATGAAAAAGGAAATATCCTCAGATGAAATCTGGAAAGAAGCTTTCTGATAAACTGCTCTGTGATGTGTGACTTCCACTCACAGACTTATATCTCTATATCATGGATCTCTTTGCCAGCCTTATTTCTGTGGAATCTGAAAACAGATATTTCGGATCCCTTTGAAGACTATAGGGCCAAAGGAAATATCCTCCGATAACAAAGAGAAAGAAGCTTTCTGAGAAACTTCTTTGTATTCTGTGAAATCATCTCACAGAGTTACAGCTTTCCCCTCAAGAAGCCTTTCGCTAAGACAGTTCTTGTGGAATTGGCAAAGTGATATTTGGAAGCCCATAGAGGGCTATGGTGAAAAAGGAAATATCCTCAGATGAAATCTGGAAAGAAGCTTTCTGAGAAACTGCTCTGTGATGTGTGACTTCCACTCACAGACTTACATCCGTATTTCTTTGATCTCTTTGCTAGCCTTATTTCTGTGGAATCCGAGAACAGATATTTCGGATCCCTTTGAAGGCGATAGGGCCAAAGGAAATATCCTCCGATAACAAAGAGAAAGAAGCTTTCTGAGAAACTTCTTTGTGTTCTGTGAAATAATCTCACAGAGTTACAGCTTTCCCCTCAAGAAGCCTTTCGCTAAGACAGTTTTTGTGGAATTGGCTAAGTGATATTTGGAAGCCCATAGAGGGTTCTGGTGAAAAAGGAAATATCCTCAGATGAAATCTGGAAAGAAGCTTTCTGAGAAACTGCTTAGTGTTCTGTTAATTCATCTCGCAGAGTTCCATCTGTATGTCATGGATCTCTTTGCTAGCCTTATTTCTGTGGAATCTGAGAACTGATATTTCGGTTCCCTTTGAAGACCTTAGGGCCATAGGAAATATCCTCCGATTACAAAGAGAAAGAAGTTTTCTGAGAAACTTCTTTGAGTTCTGTGAAATCATCTCACAGAGTTACAGCTTTCCCCTCAAGAAGCCTATCGCTAAGTCAGTTCTTGTGGAAATGGCAAAGTGATATTTGGAAGCCCGTAGAGGGCCATGGTGAAAAAGGAAATATCCTCAGATGAAAACTGTAAAGAAGGTTTCTGAGAAACTGCTCTGTGATGTGTGACTTCCACTCACAGTCTTACATCTGTATTTCGTGGATCTCTTTGCTAGCCTTATTTCTGTGGAATCTGAGACAGATATTTCGGATCCCTTTGAAGACTATAGGGCCAAAGGGAATATCCTCCGATAACAAAGAGAAAGAAGCTTTCTGAGAAACTTCTTTGTGTTCTGTGAAATCATCTCACAGAGTTACAGCTTTCCCCTCAAGAAGCCTTTTGCTAAGACAGTTCTTGTGGAATGGCAAAGTGATATTTGGAAGACCTTAGAGGGCTATGGTGAAAAAGGAAATATCCTCAGATGAAATCTGGAAAGAAGCTTTCTGAGAAACTGCTCTGTGAAATGTGACTTCCACTCACAGAGTTACATCTGTATTTCGTGGATCTCTTTGCTAGCCCTATTTCTGTGGAATCTGAGAACAGATATTTTGGATCCCTTTCAAGACTATAGGGCCAAAGGAAATATCCTCCGATAACAAAGAGAAAGAAGCTTTCTGAGAAACTTCTTTGTGTTCTGTGAAATCATCTCACGGAGTTACAGCTTTCCCCTCAAGAAGCCTTTCGCTAAGACAGTTCTTGTGGAATTGGCAAAATGATATTTGGAAGCCTATAGAGGGCTATGGTGAAAAAGCAAATACCCTCAGATGAAATCTGAAAAGAAGCTTTCTTAGAAACTGCTCTGTGATGTGTGACTTCCACTCACAGTGTTACATCCGTATTTTGTGGATCTCTTTGCTAGCCTAATTTCTGTGGAATTGAGAACAGATATTTCGGATCCCTTTGAAGACTATAGGGCCAAAGGAAATATCCTCCGATAACAAAGAGAAAGAAGCTTTCTGAGAAACTTCTTTGTGTTCTGTGAAATCATCTCACAGAGTTACAGCTTTCCCCTCAAGAAGCCTTTCGCTAAGACAGTTCTTGTGGAATTGGCAAAGTGATATTAGAACCACTAGAGGGCTATGGTGAAAAAGGAAATATCCTCAGATAAAATCTGGAAAGATGTTTTCTGAGAAACTGCTCTGTGATGTGTGACTTCCACTCACCGACTTATATCTCTATTTCATGTATCTCTTTGCTAGCCTTATTTTTGTGGAATCTGAAAACAGATATTTCGGATCCCTTTGAAGATTATAGGGCCAAAGGAAATATCCTCCGATAACAAAGAGAAAGAAGCCATCTGAGAAACTTCTTTGTATTCTGTGAAATCATCTCACAGAGTTACAGTTTTCCCCTCAAGAAGCCTTTTGCTAAGACAGTTCTTGTGGAATTGGCAAAGTGATATTTGGAAGCCCATAGAGGGCTATGGTGAAAAAGGAAATATCCTCAGATGAATTCTGGAAAGAAACTTTCTGAGAAACTGCTTAGGGTTCTGGTAATTCATCTCACAGAGTTACATCTGTATTTCGTGGATCTCTTTGCTAGCCTTATTTCTGTGGAATCTGAGAACATATATTTCTGATCTCTTTGAAGACAATAGGGCCAAAGGAAATATCCTCGCATAAAAAAGAGAAAGAAGCTTTCTGAGAAACTTCTTTGTGTTCTGTTAAATCATCTCACAGAGTTACAGCTTTCCTCTCAAGAAGCCTTTCGCTAAGACAGTTGTTGTGGAATTGGCAAAGTGATATTTGGAAGCCCATAGAAGGCTATGGTGAAAAAGGAAATATCCTCAGATGAAATCTGGAAAGAAGCTTTCTGAGAAACTGCTCTGTGATGTGTGACTTCCACCCACAGACTTACATCCGTATTTCTTGGATCTCTTTGCTTGCCTTATTTCTGTGGAATCTGAGAACAGATATTTCGGATCCCTTTGAAGGCGATAGGGCCAAAGGAAATATCCTCCGATAACTAAGAGAAAGAAGCTTTCTGAGAAACTTCTTTGTGTTCTGTGAAATCATCTCACAGAGTTACAGCTTTCCCCTCAAGAAGCCTTTCGCTAAGACAGTTCTTGTGGAATTGGCAAAGTGATATTTGGAAGCCCATAGAGGGCTCTGGTGAAAAAGGAAATATCCTCAGATGAAATCTGGAAAGAATCTTTCTGAGAAACTGCTCTGTGATGTGTGACTTCCACACGCAGAGTTACATCTGTATTTCGTGGATCTCTTTGCTAGCCCTATTTCTGTGGAATCTGAGAACAGATATTTCGGATCTTTTTGAAGACTATAGGGCCAAAGGAAATATCCTCCGATAACAAAGAGAAAGAAGCTTTCTGAGAAACTTCTTTGTATTCTGTGAAATCATCTCACAGAGTTACAGCTTTCCCCTCAAGAAGCCTTTCGCTAAGACAGTTCTTGTGGAATTGGCCAATTGATAGTTGGAAGCCCTTAGAGGGCTATGGTGAAAAAGGAAGTATCCTCAGATGAAATCAGGAAAGAAGCTTTCTTAGAAACTGCTCTGTGATGTGTGACTTCCATTCACAGTGTTACATCCGTATTTCGTGGATCTCTTTGCTAGCCTTATTTCTGTGGAATATGAGAACAGATATTTGGGATCCTTTGAAGACTATAGGGCCAAAGGAAATAACCTCCGATAACAAAGAGAAAGAAGCTTTCTGAGGAACTTCTTTGTGTTCTGTGAAATCATCTCACAGAGTTACAGCTTTCCCCTGAAGAAGCCTTTCGCTGAGACAGTTCTTGTGGAATTGGCAAGGTGTATATTTGAAAGCCCATAGAGGGCTATGGTGAAAAAGGGAATATTCTCAGATGAAATCTGGTAAGAAGATTTCTGAGGAACTGCTCTGGGATGTGTGACTTCCACTCACAGACTTACATCTGTATTTCGTGGATCTCTTTGCTAGCCTCATTTCTGTGGATTCTGAGAACAGATATTTCGGATCCCTTTGAATAGTATAGGGCCAAAGCAACTATCCTCCGATAACAAAGAGAAAGAAACTTTCTGAGAAACTTCTTTGTGTTCTGTGAAATCATCTCACAGAGTTACAGCTTTCCCCTCAACAAGCCTTTCGCTAAGACAGTTCTTGTGGAATTGGCAAAGTGATATTTGGAAGACCATAGAGACCTATGGTGAAAAAGGAAATATCCTCAGATGTAATCTGGAAAGAAGCATTCTGAGAAACTGTTCTGTGATGTGTGACTTCCACTCACAGAGTTACATCTGTATTTCGTGGATCTCTTTGCTAGCCCTATTTCTGTGGAATCTGAGAACAGATATTTCGGATATCCTTGAATTCTATAGGGCCAAAGGAAATATCCTCCGATAACAAAGAGAAAGAAGCTTTCTGAGAAACTCCTTTGTGTTCTGTGAAATCATCTCACAGAGTTACAGCTTTCCCCTCAAGAAGCCTTTCGCTAAGGCAGTTCTTGTGGAATTGGCAAAGTGATATTTGGAACCACTAGAGGGCTATCGTGAAAAAGGAAATATCCTCAGATGAAATCTGGAAAGATGCTTTCTGAAAAACTGCTCTGTGATGTGTGACTTCCACTCACAGACTTACATCTCTATTTCATGGACCTCTTTGCTGGCCTTATTTCTGTGGAATCTGAGAACAGATATTTCAGATTCCGTTGAAGACTATAGGGCCAAAGGAAATATCCTCCGATAACAAAGAGAAAGAAGCTTTTTGAGAATCTTCTTTGTATTCTTTGAAATCTCGCAGAGTTACAGCTTTCCCCTCAAGAAGCCTTTCGCTAAGACAGTTCTTGTGGAATTGGCAAAATGATATTTCGAAGCCCATAGGGGGCAATGGTGAAAAAGGAAATATCATCAGATGAATTCTGGAGAGAAACTTTCTGAGAAACTGCTTAGGGTTCTGTTAATTCATCTCACAGATTACATCTGTATTTCGTGGATCTCTTTGCTAGCCTTATTTCTGTGGAATCTGAGAACAGATAATACGGATCCCTTTGAAGACTATAGGGCCAAAGGAAATATCCTCGGATAAAAAAGAGAAAGAAGCTTTCTGAGAAACTTCTTTGTGTTCTGTGAAATCATCTCAAAGAGTTACAGCTTTCGCCTCAAGAAGCCTTTCGCTAAGACAGTTCTTGTGGAATTGGCAAAGTGATATTTGGAAGCCTTTAGAGGGCTATGGTGAAAAAGGAAATATTGTCAGATGAAATCTGGAAAGAAGCATTCTGAGAAACTGCTCTGTGATGTGTGAATTTCACTCACAGAGTTACATCTGTATTTCGTGGATCTCTTTGCTAGCCTTATTTCTGTGGGATCTGAGAACAGATATTTCGTATCCCTTTGAAGTCCAAAGGGCCAAAGGAAATACCCTCCGATAACAAAGAGAAAGAAGCTTTCTGAAAAACTTCTTTGTGTTCTGTGAAATCATCTCACAGAGTTACAGCTTTCCCTTCAAGAAGCCTTTCGCTAAGACAGTTCTTGTGGAATTGGCAAAGTGATATTTGGAAGCCCATAGAGGGCTATGGTGAAAAAGGAAATATCCTCAGATGAAATCTGGAAAGAAGCTTTCTGAGAAACTGCTTATTGTACTCTTAATTCATCTCGCAGAATTCCATCTGTATGTCGTGGATCCCCTTGCTAGCCTTATTTCTGTTGAATCTGAGAACAGATATTTCGGATCCCTTTGAAGACTATAGGGCCAAAGGAAATATTCTCCGATAATAAAGAGAAAGAAGCTTTCTGAGAAAAATCTTTGTGTTCTGTGAAATCATTTCACAGAGTTACAGCTTTCCCCTCAAGAAGCCTTTCGCTAATACAGTTCTTGTGGAATTGGCAAAGTGATATTTGGAAGCCCATAGAGGGCTATGGTGAAAAAGGAAATATCCTCAGATGAAATCTGGAAAGAAGCTTTCTGAGAAACTACTCTGGGATGTGTGACTTCCACTCACAGACTTACATCTGTATTTCGTGGATCTCTTTACTGGCCTTATTTCTGTGGAATCTGAGAACAGATATTTCGGATCCCTTTGAAGACTATAGGGCCAAAGGAAATATCCTCCGATAACAAAGAGAAAGAATCTTTCTGAGAAACTTCTTTGTGTTCTGTGAAATCATCTCACAGAGTTACAGCTTTAGTCTCAAGAAGCCTTTCGCTAAGACAGTTCTTGTGGAATTGGCAAAGTGATATTTGGAAGACCATAGAGGGCTACGGTGAAAAAGGAAATATCCTCAGATGTAATCTGGAAAGAAGCATTCTGAGAAACTATTCTGTGATGTGTGACTTCCACTCACAGAGTTACATCTGTATTTCTTGGATTTCTTTTCTAGCCTTATTTCTGTGGAATCTGAGAACAGATATTTCGGATCCCTTTGAGGACTATAGGGCCCAAGGAAATATCTTCCGATAACAAAGCGAAAGAAGCTTTCTGAGAAACTTCTTTGTATTCTTTGAAATGTTCTCACAGAGTTACAGCTTTCCCCTCAAGAAGCCTTATTCTAAGACAGTTCTTGTGGAATTGGCAAAGTGATTTTTGGAAGCCCCAGAGGGCTATGGTGAAAAAGGAAATATCCTCAGATGAAATCTGGAAAGAAGCTTTCTGAGAAACTGCTCTGTGATGTGTGACTTCCACTCACAGAGTTACATCTGTATTTCGTGGATCTCTTTGCTAGCCTTATTTCTGTGGAATCAGAGAACAGATATTTCGGATCCCTTTGAAGGCTATAGGTCCAGTGGAAATATCCTCCGATAACAAAGAGAAAGAAGTTTTCTGAGAAACTTCTTTGTGTTCTGTGAAATCATCCCACAGATTTACAGCTTTCCCCTCAAGAAAACTTTCGCTAAGACAGTTCTTGTGGAATTGGCAAAGTGATATTTGGAAGCCCATAGAGGGCTATGGTGAAAAAGGAAATATCCACAGATGAAATCTGGAAAGAAACTTTCTGAGAAACTGCTTAGTGATCTGTTAATTCATCTCACAGAGTTACATCTGTATTTCGTGGATCTCTTTGCTACCCTTATTTCTGTGGAATCTGAGAACAGATATATCGGATCCCTTTGAAGACTATAGGGCCAAAGGAAATATCCACCGATAACAAAGAGAAAGAAGCTTTCTGAGAAACTTCTTTGTGTTCTGTGAAATCATCTCACAGAGTTACATCTTTCCCCTCAAGAAGCCATTCGCTAAGACAGTTCTTGTGGAATTGGCAAAGTGATATTTGGAAGCCCTTAGAGGGCTCTGTTGAAAAAGGAAATATCCTCGGATGAAATCTGGAAAGAAGCTATCTGAGAAACTGCTTAGTGTTCTGTTGATTCATCTCCAAGAGTTCCATCAGTATGTCGTGGATCTCTTTGCTAGCCTTATTTCTGTGGAATCTGAGAACAGATATTTCGGATCCCTTTGAAGACTATAGGGCCAAAGGAAATATCCTCCGATAACAAAGAGAAAGAAGCTGTCTGAGAAACTTCTTTGTGTTCTGTGAAATCATTTCACAGAGTTACAGCTTTCCCCTCAATAAGCCGTTCGCTAAGACAGTTCTTGTGGAATTGGCAAAGTGATATTTGGAAGCCCTTACTGGGCTTTGGTGAAAAAGGAAATATCCTCAGATGAAATCTGGAAAGAAGCATTCTGAGAAACTGCTCTGTGATGTGTGACTTCCACTGACAGAGTTACATCTGTATTTCGTGGATCTCTTTGCTAGCCTTATTTCTGTGGAAACTGAGAACAGATATTTCGGATCCCTTTGAAGACTCTAGGGCCAAAGGAAATATCCTCCGATAACAAAGAGAAAGAAGCTTTCTGAGAAACTTCTTTGTGTTCTGTGAAATCACCTCACGGAGTTACAGCTTTCCTCTCAAGAAGCCTTTCGCTAAGACAGTTGTTGTGGAATTGGCAAAGTGATATTTGGAAGCCCATAGAGGGCTATGGTGAAAAAGGAAATATCCTCAGATGAAATCTGGAAAGAAACTTTCTGAGAAACTGCTTAGTGTTCTCTTAATTCATCTCGCAGTGTTCCATCTGTATGTCGTGGATCCCCTTGCTAACCTTATTTCTGTAGAATCTGAGAACAGATATTTCGGATCCCTTTGAAGACTATAGGGCCAAAGGAAATATTCTCCGATAATAAAGAGAAAGAAGCTTTCTGAGAAAATTCTTCGTGTTCTGTGAAATCATTTCACAGAGTTACAGCTTTCCCCTCAAGAAGCCTTTCGCTAAGACAGTTCTTGTGGAATTGGCAAAGTGATATTTGGAAGCCCATAGAGGGCTTCGGTGAAAAAGGAAATATCCTCAGATGATATCTGGAAAGAAGCTTTCTGAGAAACTGTTTAGTGTTCTGTTAATTCATCTCACAGAGTTAAATCTGTATGTCGTGGATCTCTTTGCTAGCCTTATTTCTGTGGAATCTGAGAACAGATATTTCGGATCCCTTTGAAGACTCTAGGGCCATAGGAACTATCCTCCGATAACAAAGAGAAAGAAGCTTTCTGAGAAACTTCTTTGTGTTCTGTGAAATCATCTCAAAGAGTTACAGATTTCCCCTCAAGAAGCCTTTCGCTAAGACACTTCTTGTGGAATTGGCAAGGTGATATTTGGAAGCCCATAGAGGGCTACGGTGAAAAAGGAAATATCCTCAGATGAAAACTGGAAAGAAGCTTTCTTAGAAACTGCTTAGTTTTCTGTTAATTCATCTCACAGAGTTAAATCTGTATGTCGTGGATCTCTTTGCTAGCCTTATTTCTGTGGAATCTGAGAACAGATATTTCGGATCCCTTTGAAGACTATTGGGCCAAAGGAAATATCCTCCGATAACAAAGAGAAAGAAGCTTTCTGAGAAACTTCTTTGTCTTCTGTGAAATTATCTAACAGAATTACAGCTTTCCCCTCAAGAAGCCTTTCGCTAAGTCAGTTCTTGTGGAAATGGCAAAGTGATATTTGGAAGCCCATAGAGGGCTATGGTGAAAAAGAAAATATCCTCAGACGAAATCTGGTAAGAAGCTTTCTGAGAAACTACTCTGGGATGTGTGACTTCCACTCACACACTTACATCTGTATTTCGTGGATCTCTTTGCTAGCCTTATTTCTGTGGAATCTGAGAACAGATATTTCGGATCCCTTTGAAGACTATAGGGCCAAAGGAAATATCCTCCGATAACAAAGAGAAAGAAGCTTTCTGAGAAACTTCTTTGTGTTCTGTGAAATCATCTCACAGAGTTACAGCTTTTCCCTCAAGAAGTCTTTCGCTGAGACAGTTCTTGTGGAATTGGCAAAGTGATATTTGGAAGACCATAGAGGGCTATGGTGAAAAAGAAAATATCCTCAGATGTAATCTTTAAAGAAGCATTCTGAGAAACTATTCTGTGATGTGTGACTTCCACTCACAGAGTTACATCTGTATTTCGTGGATCTCCTTGCTAGCCTTATTTCTGTGGAATCTGAGAACAGATATTTCGGATCCCTTTGAAGGCTATGGGGCTAAAGGAAATATCCTCCGATAACAAAGAGAAAGAAGCTTTCTTAGAAACTTCTTTGTATTCTGTGAAATCAACTCACAGAGTTACAGTTTTCCCCTCAAGAAGCCTTTCGCTAAGACAGTTCTTGTGGAATTGGCAAAGTGATATTTGGACGCCCATAGAGGGCTACGGTGAAAAAGTATATATAATCAGATGATATCTCGAAAGAAGCTTTCTGAGAAACTGCTTAGTGTTCTGTTAATTCATGTCACAGGGTTACATCTGTATGTCGTGGATATCTTTGCTAGCCTTATCTCTGTGGAATCTGAGAACAGATATTTCGGATCCCTTTGAAGACTATAGGGCCAAAGTAAATATCCTCCGATAAAAAAGAGAAAGAAGCTTTCTTAGAAACTTCTTTGTGTTCTGTGAAATCATATCACAGAGTTGCACTTTTCCCCTCAAGAAGCCTTTCGCTACGACAGTTTTTGTGGAATTGGAAAGGTGATATTTGGAAGCCCATAGAGGACTACGGTGAAAAAGGAAATATTATCAGATGAAATCTGGAAAGAAGCTTTCTGAGAAACGGCTCTGTGATGTGTGACTTCCACTCACAGACTTACATCTGTATTTCGTGGATCTCTTTGCTAGCCTTATTTCTGTGGAATCTGAGAACAGATATTTCGGATCCCTTTGAAGAATATAGGGCCAACGGAAATATCCTCCGATAACAAAGAGAAAGAAGCTTTCTGAGAAACTTCTTTGTGTTCTGTGAAATCATCTCACAGAGTTACAGCTTTCCCCTCAAGAAGCCTTTCGCTAAGACAGTTCTTGTGCAATTGGCAACGTGTTATTTGGAAGCCATAGTGGGCTATGGTGAGAAAGGAAATATCCTCAGATGAAATCTGGAAAGATGCTTTCTGAGAAACTGCTCTGTGATGTGTGACTTCCACTCACAGAGTTACATCTGTATTTCGTGGATCTCTTTGCTAGCCTTATTTCTGTGGAGTCTGAGAACAGATATTTCGGATCCCTTTGAAGACTATAGGGCCAAAGGAAATATCCTCCGATAACAAAGAGAAAGAAGCTTTCTGAGAAACTTCTTTGTGTTCTGTGAAATCATCTCACAGAGTTACAGCTTTCCCCTCAAGAAGCCTTTCGCTAAGACAGTTTTTGTGGAATTGGCAAAGTGATATTTGGAAGCCCATAGAGGGCTACGGTGAAAAAGGAAATACCCTCAGATGAAATCTGGAAAGCAGCTTGCTCTGAAACTGCTTAGTGTTCTGTTAATTCATCTCACAGAGTTACATATGTATTTCGTGGATCTCTTTGCTACCCGTATTTCTGTGGAATCTGAGAACAGATATTTCGGATCTCTTTGAAGACTATAGGGCCAAAGGAAATATCCTCCGATAACAAAGAGAAAGAAGCTTTCTGAGAAACTTCTTTGTGTTCTGTAATATCATCTCACAGAGTTACAACTTTCCCCTCAAGAAGCCTTTCGCTAAGACAGTTCTTCTGGAATTGGCAATCTGATATTTGGAAGCCCGTAGAGGTCTATGTTGAAAAAGGAAATGTCGTCAGATGAAATCTGGAAATAAGCTTTCTGAGAAACTGCTCCATGTTCTGTTAATTCATCTCGCAGAGTTTCATCTGTATGTCGTGGATCTCTTTGCTAGCCTTATTTCTGTGGAATCTGAGAACAGATATTTCGGATCCCTTTGAAGACTATAGTGCCAAAGAAATATCCTCCAATAACAAAGAGATAGAAGGTTTCTCAGAAACTTCTTTGTGTTCTGTGAAATCATCTCACAGAGTTACAGCTTTCCCTTCAAGAAGCCTATCCCTAAGACAGTTCTTGTGGAATTGGCAAAGTGATATTTGGAAGCCCATAGAGGGCTATGGTGAAAAAGGAAATATCCTCAGATGAAATCTGGAAAGATGCTTTCTTAGAAACTGCTTTATGATGTGTGACTTCCACTCACAGAGTTTCATCTCTATTTCATGGATCTCTTTGGTAGCCTTACTTCTTTGGAATCTGAGAACAGATATTTCGGATCCCTTTGAAGACTACAGGGTCAAAGGAAATATATTCCGATAAAAAAGAGAAAGAAGCTTTCTGAGAAACTTATTTGTGTTCTGTGAAATCATTTCACAGAGTTACAGCTTTCCCCTCAAGAAGCCTTTCGCTGAGACAGTTCTTGAGAGTTGGCAAAGTGATAATTGGAATCCCATACAGTGCTATGGCAAAAAAGGAAATATCCTCAGATGAAATCTACAAAGAAGCTTTCTGAGAAACTGCTCTTTGATGTGTGACTTCCACTAACAGAGTTACATCTGTATGTCGTGGGTCTCCTTGCTAGCCTTATTTCTCTGGAATCTGAGAACAGATATTTCGGATCCCTTTGAGGACTATAGGGCCAATGGAAATATCCTCCGATAACAAAGAGATAGAAGCTTTCTGAGAAACTTCTTGGTGTTTTGTGAAATCATCTCACAGAGTTACAGCTTTCCCCTCAAGAAGCCTTTCGCTAAGACAGTTCTTTTGGAATTGGCAAAGTCATATTTGGAAACCCATAGAGGGCTATGTTGAAAAAGGAAATATCCTCAGATGAAATCTGGAAAGAAGCTTTCTGAGAAACTGCTTAGTGTTCTGTTAATTCATCTCGCAGAGTATCATCTGTATGTCGTGGATCTCTTTTCTAGCCTTATTTCTGTGGAATCTGAGAACTGATATTTCGGATCCCTTTGAAGACTATAGGGCCAAAGGAAATATCCTCGGATAAAAAAGAGAAAGAAGCTTTCTGAGAAACTTCTTTGTGTTCTTTGAAATCATCTCACAGAGTTACAGCTTTCCCCTCAAGGAGCCTTTACCTAAGACAGTTCTTGTGGAATTGGCAAAGTGATATTTGGAAGCCCTTAGAGGGCTCTGGTGAAGAAGGAAATATCCTCAGATGAAATCTGGAAAGATGCTTTCTGAGAAACTGTTTAGTGTTCTGTTAATTGATCTCACAGAGTTACATCTGTATGTCGTGGATCTCTTTGCTAGCCTTATTTCTGTGGAATCTGAGAACAGATATTTCGGATCCCTTTGTAGACTATAGGGCCTAAGGAAATATCCTCTGATAACAAAGACAAAGAAGCTTTCTGAGAAACTTCTTTGTGTTCTGTGAAATCATCTCACAGAATTACAGCTTTCCCCTTAAGAAGCATTTCGTTAAGACAGTTCTTGTGGTATAGGCAAAGTGATATTTGGAATCCCTTAGATGGCTCTGGTGAAGAAGGAAATATCCTCAGATGAAATCTGGAAAGATGCTTTCTGAGAAACTGCTTAGTGTTATGTTATTTCATCTCACAGAGTTACATCTGTATGTCGTGGATCTCTTTGCTAGCCTTATATCTGTGGAATCTGAGAACAGATATTTCGGATCCCTTTGAAGACAATAGGGCCAAAGGAAATATCCTCCGATAAGAAAGAGAAAGAAGCTTTCTGAGAAACTTCTTTGTGTTCTGTGAAATCATCTCACAGAGTTACAGCTTTCCCCTCAAGAAGCCTTTCACTAAGACAGTTTTTGTGGAATTGGCAAAGTGATATTTGGAAGCCCATAGAGGGCTACGGTGAAAAAGGAAATACCCTCAGATGAAATCTGGAAAGCAGCTTGCTCTGAAACTGCTTAGTGTTCTGTTAATTCATCTCACAGAGTTACATATGTATTTCGTGGATCTCTTTGCTACCCGTATTTCTGTGGAATCTGAGAACAGATATTTCGGATCTCTTTGAAGACTATAGGGCCAAAGGAAATATCCTCCGATAACAAAGAGAAAGAAGCTTTCTGAGAAACTTCTTTGTGTTCTGTAATATCATCTCACAGAGTTACAACTTTCCCCTCAAGAAGCCTTTCGCTAAGACAGTTCTTGTGGAATTGGCAATCTGATATTTGGAAGCCCGTAGAGGTCTATGTTGAAAAAGGAAATGTCGTCAGATGAAATCTGGAAATAAGCTTTCTGAGAAACTGCTCAGTGTTCTGTTAATTCATCTCGCAGAGTTTCATCTGTATGTCGTGGATCTCTTTGCTAGCCTTATTTCTGTGGAATCTGAGAACAGATATTTCGGATCCCTTTGAAGACTATAGGGCCAAAGAAATATCCTCCAATAACAAAGAGATAGAAGGTTTCTCAGAAACTTCTTTGTGTTCTGTGAAATCATCTCACAGAGTTACAGCTTTCCCTTCAAGAAGCCTATCCCTAAGACAGTTCTTGTGGAATTGGCAAAGTGATATTTTGAAGCCCATAGAGGGCTATGGTGAAAAAGGAAATATCCTCAGATGAAATCTGGAAAGATGCTTTCTGAGAAACTGCTTTATGATGTGTGACTTCCACTCACAGAGTTACATCTCTATTTCATGGATCTGTTTGGTAGCCTTACTTCTTTGGAATCTGAGAACAGATATTTCGGATCCCTTTGAAGACTACAGGGTCAAAGGAAATATCTTCCGATAAAAAAGAGAAAGAAGCTTTCTGAGAAACTTATTTGTGTTCTGTGAAATCATTTCACAGAGTTACAGCTTTCCCCTCAAGAAGCCTTTCGCTGAGACAGTTCTTGAGAGTTGGCAAAGTGATAATTGGAATCCCATACAGTGCTATGGCAAAAAAGGAAATATCCTCAGATGAAATCTACAAAGAAGCTTTCTGAGAAACTGCTCTTTGATGTGTGACTTCCACTAACAGAGTTACATCTGTATGTCGTGGGTCTCCTTGCTAGCCTTATTTCTCTGGAATCTGAGAACAGATATTTCGGATCCCTTTGAGGACTATAGGGCCAATGGAAATATCCTCCGATAACAAAGAGATAGAAGCTTTCTGAGAAACTTCTTGGTGTTTTGTGAAATCATCTCACAGAGTTACAGCTTTCCCCTCAAGAAGCCTTTCGCTAAGACAGTTCTTGTGGAATTGGCAAAGTGATATTTGGAAGCCCTTAGAGGGCTCTGGTGAAGAAGGAAATATCCTCAGATGAAATCTGGAAAGATGCTTTCTGAGAAACTGTTTAGTGTTCTGTTAATTGATCTCACAGAGTTACATCTGTATGTCGTGGATCTCTTTGCTAGCCTTATTTCTGTGGAATCTGAGAACAGATATTTCGGATCCCTTTGTAGACTATAGGGCCTAAGGAAATATCCTCTGATAACAAAGACAAAGAAGCTTTCTGAGAAACTTCTTTGTGTTCTGTGAAATCATCTCACAGAATTACAGCTTTCCCCTCAAGAAGCCTTTCGTTAAGACAGTTCTTGTGGTATAGGCAAAGTGATATTTGGAATCCCTTAGATGGCTCTGGTGAAGAAGGAAATATCCTCAGATGAAATCTGGAAAGATGCTTTCTGAGAAACTGCTTAGTGTTATGTTATTTCATCTCACAGAGTTACATCTGTATGTCGTGGATCTCTTTGCTAGCCTTATATCTGTGGAATATGAGAACAGATATTTCGGATCCCTATGAAGACAATAGGGCCAAAGGAAATATCCTCCGAAAACAAAGAGAAAGAAGCTTTCTGAGAAACTTCTTTGTGTTCTGTGAAATCATCTCACAGAGTTACAGCTTTCCCCTCAAGAAGCCTTTCGCTAAGACAGTTGTTGTGGGATTGGCAAAGTGATATTTGGAAGCCCTTAGAGGACAATGGAGAAAAAGGAAATATCCTCATATGAAAATAGGAAGAAGCTTTCTGAGAAACTGCTCTGTGATGTGTGACTTTCACTCACAGAGTTACATCTCTATTTCTTGGATCTGTTTGCTAGCCTTATTTCTGTGGAATCTGAGAACACAAATTTCGGATAACTTTCAAGACTATAGGGCCAAATGATATATCCTCCGATAACAAAGAGAAAGAAGATTTCTAAGAAAATGCTTAGTGTTCTGTTAATTCATCTCACATAGTTACATCTGTATTTCGTGGATCTCTTTGCTAGCCTTATTTCTGTGGAATCTGAGAACAGATATTTAGGATCCCCTGAAGACTCTAGGGCCAAAGGAAATATCCTCCGATAACAAAGAGAAAGAAGCTTTCTGAGAAACTTCTTTGTGTTCTGTGAAATCATCACACGGAGTTACAGTTTTCAACTCAAGAGGACTTTCGCTAAGACAGTTCTTGTGGAATTGGCAAAGTGATATTTTGAAGCCCGTAGAGGGCTGCAGTGAAAAAGGAAATATCCTCAGAAGAAATCTGGAAAGAAGTTATCTGAGAAAATGTTCTGTGATGTGTGACTTCCACTCACAGACTTACATCTGTATTTCGTGGAACTCTTTGCTAGACTTATTTCTTTGGAATCTGAGAACCGATATTTCGAATCCCTTTGAAGACTATAGGGCCAAAGGAAATATCCTTCGATAACAAAGAGAAAGAATCTTTCTGAGAAACTTCTTTGTGCTCTGTGAAATCATCTCACAGAGTTACAGCTTTCCCCTCAAGAAGCCTTTCGCTAAGACAGCTCTTGTGGAATTGGCAAAGTGATATTTGGAAGCGCTTAGAGGGTTATGATGAAAAAGGAAATATCCTCAGATGAAATGTGGAAAGAAACTTTCTGAGAAACTGCTTAGGGTTCTGTTAATTACTCTCACAGAGTTACATCTGTATTTTGTGGATCTCTTTGCTAGCCTTATTTCTGTGGAATCTGAGAACAGATATATCGGATCCCCTTGAAGACTATAGGGCCAAGGGAAACATCCTCTGATAACAAAGAGAAAGAAGCTTTCTGAGAAACTTCTTTGTGTTCTGTGAAATCATCTCACAGAGTTACAGCTTTCCCCTCAAGAAGTCTTTACTTAAGACAGTTCTTGTGGAATTGGCAAAGTGATGTTTGGAAGCCCTTAGAGGGCTCTGGTGAAGAAGGAAATATCCTCAGATGAAATCTGGAAAGACGCTTTCTGAGAAACTGCTTAGTGTTCTGTTAATTCATCTCACAGAGTTACATCTGTATTTCGTGGATCTCTTTGCTAGCCTTATTTCTGTGGAATTGGAGAACAGATATTTCGGATCCCTTTGTAAACTATAGGGCCTAAGGAAATATCCTCCGATAACAAAGAGAAAGAAGATTTTTGAGAAACTTCTTTGTGTTCTGTGAAATCATCTCACAGAATTACAGCTTTCCCCTCAAGAAGCCTTTCGCTAAGACAGTTCTTGTGGAATTGGCAAAGTGATATTTGGAAGCCCCTAGAGGGCTGTGGTGAAAAAGGAAATATCCTCAGATGAAATCTGGAAAGAAGCTTCCTGAGAAACTGCTCTGTGATGTGTGACTTCCACTCACAGAGTTACATCTCTATTTCGTGGATCTCTTTGCTTGCCTTATTTCTGTGGAATCTGTGAACAGATATTTCGGATCCCTTTGAAGACTGTAGGGCCAAAGGAAATATCCTCCGATAACAAAGGGAAAGAAGCTTTCTGAGAACCTTCGTTCTGTTCTGTGAAATCATCTCAAAGAGTTAAAGCTTTCCCCTCAAGAAGACTTTCTCTAAGACAGTTCTTGAGGAGTTGGCAAAGTGATATTTGGAAGCCCATAGAGGGCTATGGTGAAAAAGGAAATATCCTCAGATGAATTCTGGAAAGAAACTTTCTGAGATACTGCTCTGTGATTTGTGACTTCCACTCACAGAGTTACATCTGTATTTCGTGGATCTCTTTGCTTGCCTTTTTTCTGTGGAATCTGAGAAAAGATATTTCGGATCCCTTTGAAGGCTGTAGGGCCGAAGGAAATATCGTCCGATAACAACGAGAAAGAAGCTTTCAGGAAACTTCTTTGTGTTCTGTGAAATCATCTCACAGAGTTACAGCTTTCTCCTCAAGAAGCATTTCGCTAAGTCAGTTCTTGTGGAATTGGCAAAGTGATATTTGGAAGCCCATAGAGGGCTATGGCGAAAAAGGAAATATCCTCAGATGAAATCTGCAAAGAAGCTTTCTGAGAAACTGTTTAGTGTTCTGTGAATTCATCTCGCAGAGTTACATCTGTATGTCGTGGATCTCTTTGCTAGCCTTATTTCTGTGGAATCTGAGAACATATATTTCGGATCCCTTTGAAGACTAGAGGGCCAAAGGAAATATTCTCCGATAACAAAGAGAAAGAAGCTTTCTGAGAAACTTCTTTGTGTTCTGTGAAATCATCTCACAGAGTTACAGCTTTCCACTCAAGAAGCCTTTCGCTCAGACAGTTCTTGTGGAATTGGCAAAGTGATATTTGGAAGCCCATAGAGGGCTATGCTGAAAAAGGAAATATCCTCAGATGAAATCTGGAAAGAAGCTTTCTGAGAAACTGCTCTGTGATGTGTGACTGCCTACTCACAGAGTTACATCTGTATTTCGTGGATCTCTTTGCTAGCCTTATTTCTGTGGAATCTGAGAACAGATATTTCGGAACCTTTAGAAGACTATTGGGTCACAGGAAATATCCTCCGATAACAAAGAGAAAGCTTTCGGAGAAACTTTTTGTGTTCTGTGAAATCATCTCACAGAGTTACAGCTTTCCCCTCAAGAAGCCTTTCGCTAAGACAGTTTTGTGGAATTGGCAAAGTGATATTTGGAAGCCCATAGAGGGCTGTGGTGAAAAATTAAATATCCTCAGATGAAATCTGGAAAGAAGCATTCTGAGAAACTGTTCTGTGATGTGTGACTTCCACACACAGACTTACATCCGTATTTCGTGGATCTCCTTGCTAGCCTTATTTCTGTGGAATCTGAGAACAGATATTTCGGATCCCTTTGATGTCTATAGGGCCAAAGGAAATATCCTCCGATAACAAAGAGAAAGAAGCTTTTTGAGAAACTTCCTTGTGTTCTGTGAAATCATCTCACAGAGTTACAGCTTTCCCCTCAAGAAGCCTTTCGCTCAGACAGTTCTTGTGGAATTGGCAAAGTGATATTTGGAAGCCCATAGAGGGCTATGGTGAAAAAGGAAATATCCTCAGATGAATTCTGGAAAGAAACTTTCTGAGAAACTGCTTAGGGTTCTGTTAATTCATTTCACAGAGATACATCTGTTTTTCGTGGATCTCTTTGCTAGCCTTATCTCTGTGGAATCTGGGAACAGATGTTTCGGATCCCTTTGAAGACTATTGGGCCAAAGGATATATCCTCCGATAACAAAGAGAAAGAAGGTTTCTGAGAAACTTCTTTGTGTTCTGTGAAATCATCTCACATAGTTACCGCTTTATCCTCAAGAAGCTTTTCAATCAGACAGTTCTTGCGGAATTGGCAAAGTGATAATTGGAAGCCCATAGAGGGCTATGGTGAAAAAGGAAATATCCTCAGATGAAATGTGGAGAGAAGCTTTCTGAGAAACTGCTTAGTGTTCTGTTAATTCATCTCACAGAGTTACATCTGTATTTCGTGTATCTCTTTGCTAGCCTTATTTCTGTGGAATCTGAGAACAGATATTTCGTATCCCCTGAAGACTAAAGGGCCAAATTAAATATCCTCCGATAACAAAGAGAAAGAAGCCTTCTGAGAAACTTCTTTATGTTCTGTGAAATCATCTCACAGAGTTAACAGCTTTCCCCTCAAGAAGCCTTTCGCTAAGACAGTTCTTGTGGAATGGAAAACTGATATTTGGAATCCCTTAGAGGGGTATGGTGAAAAAGGAAAAATCCTCAGATGAAATCTGGAAAGGTCTGAGAAACTGCTCTGTGATGTGTGACTTCCACTCACAGAGTTACATCTGTATTTCGTGGATCTCTTTGCTAGCCTTATTTTGTGGAATCTGAGAACAGATATTTCGGATCCCTTTGAAGACTATAGGGCCAAAGGAAATATCCTCCGATAACAAAGAGAAAGAAGCTTTCTGAGAAACTTCTTCGTGTTCTGCGAAATCATCTCACAGAGTTACAGCTTTCCCCTCAAGAAGCCTTTCGCTCAGACAGTTCTTGCGGAATTGGCAAAGTGATAATTGGAAGCCCATAGAGTGCTATGGTGAAAAAGGAAATATCCTCAGATGAAATCTGGAGAGAAGCTTTCTGAGAAACTGCTTAGTGTTCTGTTAATTCATCTCACAGAGTTACATCTGTATTTCGTGTATCTCTTTGCTAGCCTTATTTCTGTGGAATCTGAGAACAGATATTTCGGATCCCGTTGAAGACTATAGGGCCAAAGGAAATATCCTCCGATAACAAAGAGAAACAAGCTTTCTGAGAAACTTCTTTGTGTTCTGTGAAATCATCTCACAGAGTTACCGCTTTATCCTCAAGAAGCCTTTCGCTAAGACAGTTCTTGTGGAATTGGCAAAGTGATATTTGGAAGCCCATAGAGGGCTATGGTGAAAAAGGAAATATCCTCAGATGAAATATGGAAAGAAGCTTTCTGAGAAACTGCTTAGTGTACTGTTAATTCATTTCACGGAGTTACATCTCTATTTCGTGGATCTCTTTGCTAGCCTTATTTTTGTGGAATCTGAGAACAGATATTTCGGATCCCTTTGAAGACTATAGGGCCAAAGGAAATATCCTCTGATAGCAAAGAGAAAGAAGCTTTCTGAGAAACTTCTTTGTGTTCTGTGAAATCATCTCCCAGAGTTACAGCTTTCCCCTCCAGAAACCTTTCGCTCAGACAGTTCTTGTGGAATTGGCAAAGTGATATTTGGAAGCCCATAGAGGGCTATGGTGAAAAAGGAAATATCCTCAGATGAAATCTGGAAAGAAGCTTTCTGACAAACTGCTTAGTGTTCTGCTTATTCATCTCACAGAGTTACATCTGTATTTCGTGTATCTCTTTGCTAGCCTTATTTCTGTGGAATCTGAGGACAGATATTTCGGATCCCTTTGAAGACTATAGGGCCAAAGGAAATATCCTGCGATAACAAAGAGAAAGAAGCTTTCTGAAAAACTTCTTTCTGTTCTGTGAAATCATCTCACGGAGTTACAGCTTTCCCCTCAAGAAGCATTTCTCTAACACATTTCTTGTGGAATTGACAAAGTGATATTTGGAAGCCCATAGAGGGCCAAGGTGAAAAAGTAAATATCCTCAGATGAAATCTGGAAAGAAGCTTTCTGAGAAACTGCTCTGTGATGTGTGACTTCCACTCACAGAGTTACATCTGTATTTCGTGGATCTCTTTGCTAGCCTTATTTCTTTGGAATCTGAGAACAGATATTTCGAATGCCTTTGAAGACTATAGGGCCAAAGGAAATATGCTACGATAACAAAGAGAAAGAAGCTTTCTGAGAATCTTCTTTGGGTTCTGTGAAATCATCTCCCAGAGTTACAGCTTTCCCCTCAAGAAGCCTTTCGCTAAGACAGTTCTTTTGGAATTGGCAAAGTGATATTTGGAAGCCCATAGAGGGCTATGGTGAAAAAGGAAATATCATCAGATGACATCTGGAAAGAAGCTTTCTGAGATACTGCTTAGTGTTCTGCTAATTCACCACACAGAGTTACATCTGTATTTCGTGGATCTCTTTGCTAGCCTTATTTCTGTGGAATCTGAGAACAGATATTTCGTATCCCTTTGAAGACTATAGGGCCAAAGGAAATATCCTCCGATAACAAAGAGAAAGAAGCGTTCTGAGAAACTTCTTTGTGTTCTGTCAAATCATCTCACAGAGTTACAGCTTTCCCCTCAAGAAGCCTTTCGCTAAGACAGTTCTTGTGTAATGGCAAAGTTATATTTGGAATCCCATAGCTGGATATGGTGAAAAAGGATAAATCCTCAGATGAATTCTGGAAAGAAGCTTTCTGAGAAACTGCTCTGTGATGTGTGACTTTCACTCACAGATTTACATCTGCATTTCGTGGATCTCTTTGCTAGCCTTATTTTGTGGAATCTGAGAACAGACATTTCGGATCCCTTTGAAGACTATAGGGCCAAAGGTAATATCCTCCGATAACAAAGAGAAAGAAGCTTTCTGAGAAACTTCTTTGTGTTCTGTGAAATCATCTCACAGAGTTACATCTTTCCCCTCAAGAAGCCTTTCGCTAACACAGTTCTTGTGGAATTGACAAAGTGATATTTGGAAGCCCATAGAGGGCTAAGGTGAAAAACGAAATATCCTCAGATGAAATCTGGAAAGAAGCCTCTGAGAAACTGCTCTGTGACGTGTGACTTGCACTCACAGAGTTACATCTGTATTTCGTGGATCTCTTTGCTAGCCTTATTTCTTTGCAATCTGAGAACAGATATTTCGAATGCCTTTGAAGACTATAGGGCCAAAGGAAATATCCACCGATAACAAAGAATAAGAAGCTTTCTGAGAAACTTCTTTGTGTCCTGTGAAATCATCTCACACAGTTACAGCTTTCCCCTCAAGAAGCCTTTCGCTAAGACAGTTCTTCTTGAATGGCAAAGTGTTATTTTGAAGCCCCAATAGGGCTATGGTGAAAAAGGAAATATCCTCAGATGAATTCTGGAAAGAAGATTTCTGAGAAACTGCTTAGTGGTCTCTTAATTCATGTCACAGAGTTACATCTGTATTTCGTGGATCTCTTTGCTAGCCTTATTTTGTGGAATCTGAGAACAGATATTTCGAATCCCTTTGTAGACTCTAGGGGCAAAGGAAATATCCTACGATAACAAAGAGAAAGAAGCTTTCTGAGAAACTTCTTTGTGTTCTGTGAAATCATCTCACAGAGTTACTGCTTTCCCCTCTAGAAGCCTTTCGCTAAGACAGTTCTTGTGGAATTGGCAAAGTGATATTTGGAAGCCCATAGAGGGCTATGGTGAAAAAGGAAATATCCTCAGATGAAATCTGGAAAGAAGACTTCTGAGAAACTGCTTAGTGATCTGTTAGTTCATCTCTCAAAGTTACATCTGTTTTTCGAGGATCTCTTTGCTAACCTTATTTCTGTGGAATCTGAGAACAGATATTTCGGATCCCTTTGAAGTCTCTAGGGCCAAAGGAAATATCCTCCGATAACAAAGAGAAAGAAGCTTTCTGAGAAACTTCTTTGTGTTCTGTGAAATCATCTCACAGAGTTACAGCTTTCCCCTCAAGAAGCCTTTCGCTCAGACAGTTCTTGTGGAATTGGCAAAGTGATATTTGGAAGCCCATAGAGGGCTATGGTGAAAAAGGAAATATCCTGAGATGAAATCTGGAAAGAAGCTTTCTGAGAAACTGCTTAGTGTTCTGCTAATTCATCTCACAGAGTTACATCTGTATTTCGTGGATCTCTTTGCTAGCCTTATTTCTGTGGAATCTGAGAACAGATATTTCGTATCCCTTTGAAGACTATAGGGCCAAAGGAAATATCCTCCGATAACAAACAGAAAGAAGCTTTCTGAGAAACTTCTTTGTGTTCTGTGAAATAATCTCACAGAGTTACAGCTTTCCCCTCAAGAAGCCTTTCGCTAAGACAGTTCTTGTGGAATGTCAAAGTGATATTTGGAATCCCATAGAGGGGTATGGTGTAAAGGAAAAATCCTCAGATGAAATCGGGAAAGAAGCTTTCTGAGAAACTGTTCTCTGATGTGTGACTTCCACTCACAGATTTACATCTGTATTTCGTGGATCTCTTTGCTAGCCTTATTTTGTGGAATCTGAGAACAGATATTTCGGATCCCTTTGAAGACTATAGGGCCAAAGGAAATATCCTCCGATAACAAAGAGAAAGAAGCTTTCTGAGAAACTTCCTTGTGTTCTGTGAAATCATCTCACAGAGTTGCAGCATTCCCCTCAAGAAGCCTTTCGCTCAGACAGTTCCTGCGGAATTGGCAAAGAGATATTTGGAACCCATAGAGGGCTATGGTGAAAAAGGAAATATCCTCAGATGAAATCTGGAGAGAAGCATTCTGAGAAACTGCTTAGTGTTCTGTTAATTCATCTCACAGAGTTACATCTGTATTTCGTGGATCTCTTTGCTAGCCTTATTTCTGTGGAATCTGAGAACAGATATTTCAGATCCCAATGAAGACTATAGGGCCAAAGGAAATATCCTCCAATAACATAGAGAAACAAGCTTTCTGAGAAACTTCTTTGTGTTCTGTGAAATCATCTCACAGAGTTACGGCTTTATCCTCAAGAAGCCTTTCAATCAGACAGTTCTTGTGGAATGGCAAAGTGATATTTGGAATCCCATAGAGGCGTATGGTGAAAAAGCAAAAATCCTCAGATGAAATCTGGAAAGAAGCTTTCTGAGAAACTGCTCTGTGATGTGTGACTTCCACTCACAGATTTACATCTGTATTTCGCGGATCTCTTTCCTAGCCGTATTCTGTGGAATCTGAGAACAGATATTTCGGATCCCTTTGAAGACTATAGGGCCAAAGGTAATATCCTCCGATAACAAAGAGAAAGAAGCTTTCTGAGAAACTTCTTTGTGTTCTGTGAAATCATCTCACAGAGTTACAGCTTTCCCCTCAAGAAGCCTTTCGCTCAGACAGTTCTTGGGAATTGGCAAAGTGATATTTGGAAGCCCTTAGAGACCTATGGTGAAAAAGGAAATATCCTCAGATGAAATCTGGAAAGAAGCCTTCTGAGAAACTGCTTAGTGTTGTGTTAATTCATCTCACAGAGTTACATGTGTATTTCGTGGATCTCTTTGCTAGCCTTATATCTGTGGGATCTGAGAACAGATATTTCGGATCCCTTTGAAGACTCTAGGGCCAAAGGAAATATCCTACGATAACAAAGAGAAAGAAGCTTTCTGAGAAACTGCTTTGTGTTCTGTGAAGTCATCTCACAGAGTTACAGCTTTCCCCTCAAGAAGCCTTTCGCTCAGACAGTTCTTGTGGAATTGGCAAAGTGATATTTGGAAGCCCATAGAGGGCTATGGTGAAAAACGAAATATCCTCAGATGAAATCTGGAAGGAAGCTTTCTGAGATACTGCTTAGTGTTCTGCTAATTCATCACACAGAGTTACATCTGTATTTCGTGGATCTCTTTGCTAGCCTTATTTCTGTGGAATCTGAGAACAGATATTTCGGATCCCCTGAAGACTATAGGGCCAAAGGAAATATCCTCCGATAACAAAGAGAAAGAAGCTTTCTGAGAAACTTCTTTGTGTTCTGTGAAATCATCTCACAGAGTTACAGCTTTCCCCTCAAGAAGCCTTTCGCTAAGACAGTTCTTGTGGAATGGCAAAGTGATATTTGGAATCCCATAGAGGGGTATGGTGAAAAACGAAAAATCCTCAGATGAAATCTGGAAAGAAGCTTTCTGAGAAACTGCTCTTTGATGTGTGACTTCCACTCACAGAGTTACATCTGTATTTCGTGGATCTCTTTGCTAGCCTTATTTTGTGGAATCTGAGAACAGATATTTCGGATCCCTTTGAAGACTATAGGGCCAAAGGTAATATCCTCCGATAACAAAGAGAAAGAAGCTTTCTGAGTAACTTCTTTGTGTTCTGTGAAATCATCTCACAGAGTTACAGCTTTCCCCTCAAGAAGCCTTTCGCTAACACAGTTCTTGTGGAATTGGCAAAGTGATATTTGGAAGCCCATAGAGGGCTAAGGTGAAAAAGGAAATATCCTCAGATGAAATCTGGAAAGAGGCCTCTGAGAAACTGCTCTGTGACGAGTGACTTCCACTCACAGAATTACATGTGTATTTCGTGGATCTCTTTGCTAGCCTTATTTCTTTGGAATCTGAGAACAGATATTTCGGATGCCTTTGAAGACTATAGGGCCAAAGGAAATATCCTACGATAACAAACAATAAGAAGCTTTCTGAGAAACTTCTTTGTGTCCTGTGAAATCATCTCACACAGTTACAGTTTTCCCCTCAAGAAGCCTTTCGCTAAGACAGTTCTTCTGGAATGGCAAAGTGTTATTTGGAAGCCCCTATAGGGCTATGGTGAAAAAGGAAATATCCTCAGATGAATTCTGGAAAGAAGCTTTCTGAGAAACTGCTTAGTGGTCTCTTAATTCATGTCACAGAGTTACATCTGTATTTCGTGGATCTCTTTGCTAGCCTTATTTTGTGGAATCTGAGAACAGATATTTCGGATCCCTTTGAAAACTCTAGGGGCAAAGGAAATATCCTACGATAACAAAGAGAAAGAAGCTTTCTGAGAAACTTCTTTGTGTTCTGTGAAATCATCTCACAAAGTTACAGCTTTCCCCTCAAGAAGTCTTTCGCTAATACAGTTCTTGTGGTATTGGCAAAGTGATATTTGGAAGCCCATAGAGGGCTATGGTGAAAAAGGAAATATCCTCAGATGAAATCTGGAAAGAAGCTTTCTGAGAAACTGCTTAGTGATCTGTTAGTTCATCTCTCAGAGTTACATCTGTTTTTCGAGGATCTCTTTGCTAACCTTGTTTCTGTGGAATCTGAGAACAGATATTTCGTATCCCCTGAAGACTATAGGGCCAAAGGAAATATCCTCCGATAATAAAGAGAAAGAAGCTTTCTGAGAAACTTCTTTGTGTTCTGTTGAATCATCTCACAGAGTTACAGCTTTCCCCTCAAGAAGCCTTTCGCTAAGACAGTTCTTGTGGAATGGCAAAGTGATATTTGGAATCCCATAGAGGGGTATGGTGAAAAAGGAAATATCCTCAGATGAAATCTGGAAAGAAGATTTCTGAGAAACTGCTCTGTGATGTGTGACTTCCACTCACCGAGTTACATCTGTATTTCGTTGATCTCTTTGCTAGCCTTATTTCTGTGGAATCTGAGAACAGATATTTCGGATCCCTTTGAAGACTATCGGGCCAAAGGAAATATCCTCCGAAAACAAAGAGAACGAAACTTTAAGAGAAACTTCTTTGTGTTCTATGAAATCATCTCACAGAGTTACAGCTTTCTCCTCAAGAAGCCTTTCGCTCAGACAGTTCTTGTGGAATTGGCAAAGTGATATTTGGAAGCCCATAGAGGGCTATGTTGAAAAAGGAAATATCCTCAGATGAAATCTGGAAAGAAGCTTTCTGAGAAACTGCTTAGTGTTCTGCTAATTCATCTCACAGAGTTACATCTGTATTTCGTGGATCTCTTTGCTAGCCTTATTTCTGTGGATTCTGAGAACAGATATTTCGTATCCCTTTGAAGACTATAGGGCCAAAGGAAATATCCTCCGAAAACAAAGAGAAAGAAACTTTCTGAGAAACTTCTTCGTGTTCTATGAAATCATCTCACAGAGTTACAGCTTTCTCCTCAAGAAGCCTTTCGCTAAGACAGTTCTTGTGGAATGGCAAAGTGATATTTGGAATCCCATAGAGGCGTATGGTGAAAAAGCAAAAATCCTCAGATGAAATCTGGAAAGAAGCTTTCTGAGAAACTGCTCTGTGATGTGTGACTTCCACTCACAGATTTACATCTGTATTTCGTGGATCTCTTTGCTAGCCTTATTCTGTGGAATCTGAGAACAGATATTTCGGATCCCTTTGAAGACTATAGGGCCAAAGGTAATATCCTCCGATAACAAAGAGAAAGAAGCTTTCTGAGAAACTTCTTTGTGTTCTGTGAAATCATCTCACAGAGTTACAGCTTTCCGCTCAAGAAGCCTTTCGCTCAGACAGTTCTTGTGGAATTGGCAAAGTGATATTTGGAAGCCCTTGGAGACCTATGGTGAAAAAGGAAATATCCTCAGATGAAATCTGGAAAGAAGCCTTCTGAGAAACTGCTTAGTGTTCTGTTAATTCATCTCACAGAGTTACATCTGTATTTCGTGGATCTCTTTGCTAGCCTTATTTCTGTGGAATCTGAGAACAGATATTTCGGATCCCTTTGAAGACTATAGGGCCAAAGGAAATATCCTGCGATAACAGAGAGAAAGAAGCTTTCTGAAAAATTTCTTTGTGTTCTGTGAAATCATCTCACGGAGTTACAGCATTCCCCTCAAGAAGCATTTCTCTAACACAGTTCTTGTGGAATTGACAAAGTGATATTTGGAAGCCCATAGAGGGCTAAGGTGAAAAAGTAAATATCCTCAGATGAAATCTGGAAAGAAGCTTCCTGAGAAACTGCTCTGTGATGTGTGACTTCCACTCACAGAGTTACATCTGTATTTCGTGGATCTCTTTGCTAGCCTTATTTCTTTGGAATCTGAGAACAGATATTTCGAATGCCTTTGAAGACTATAGGGCCAAAGGAAATATCCTACGATAACAAAGAGAAAGAAGCTTTCTGAGAATCTTCTTTGTGTTCTGTGAAATCATCTCCCAGAGTTACAGCTTTCCCCTCAAGAAGCCTTTCGCTAAGACAGTTCTTGTGGAATTGGCAACATGATATTTGGAAGGCCCTAGAGGGCTATGGTGAAAAAGGAAATATCCTCAGATGAAATCTGGAAAGAAGCTTTCTGAGAAACTGCTCTGTGATGTGTGACTTCCACTCACAGAGTTACATCTGTATTTCGTGGATCTCTTTGCTAGCCTTATTTCTTTGGAATCTGAGAAAAGATATTTCGAATGCCTTTGAAGACTATAGGGCCAAAGGAAATATGCTACGATAACAAAGAGAAAGAAGCTTTCTGAGAAACTTCTTTGTGTTCTGTGAAATCATCTCCCAGAGTTACAGCTTTCCCCTCAAGAAGCCTTTCGCTAAGACAGTTCTTGTGGAATTGGCAATGTGATATTTGGAACCCCTAGAGGGATATGGTGAAAAAGGAAATACCCTCAGATGAAATCTGGAAAGAAGCTTTCTGAGATACTGCTTAGTGTTCTGCTAATTCACCACACAGAGTTACATCTGTATTTCGTGGATCTTTTTGCTAGCCTTATTTCTGTGGAATCCGAGAACAAATATTTCGTATCCCTTTGAAGACTATAGGGCCAAAGGAAATATCCTCCGATAACAAAGAGAAAGAAGCTTTCTGAGAACCTTCTTTGTGTTCTGTGAAATCATCTCACAGAGTTACAGCTTTCCCCTCAAGATGCCGTTCGCTAAGACAGTTCTTGTGGAATGGCAAAGTGATATTTGGAATCCCATAGAGGGATAAGGTGAAAAAGGAAAAATCCTCAGATGAAATCTGGAAAGAAGCTTTCTGAGAAACTGCTCTGTGATGTGTGACTTTCACTCACAGATTTACATCTGTATTTCGTGGATCTCTTTGCTAGCCTTATTTCTGCGGAATCTGAGAACAGATATTTCGGATCCCTTTGAAGACTATAGGGCCAAAGGTAATATCCTCCGATAACAACGAGAAAGAAGCTTTCTGAGAAACTTCTTTGTGTTCTGTGAAATCATCTCACAGAGTTACAGCTTTCCCCTCAAGAAGCCTTTCGCTAACACAGTTCTTGTGGAATTGACAAAGTGATATTTGGAAGCCCATAGAGGGCTAAGGTGAAAAAGGAAATATCCTCAGATAAAATCTGGAAAGAGGCCTCTGAGAAACTGCTCTGTGACGTGTGACTTCCACTCAAAGAGTTACATGTGTATTTCGTTGATCTCTTTGCTAGCCTTATTTCTGTGGAATCTGAGAACAGATATTTCGGATCCCTTTGAAGACTATGGGGCCAAAGGAAATATCCTCCGAAAACAAAGAGAAAGAAACTTTCTGAGAAACTTCTTTGTGTTCTGTGAAATCATCTCACAGAGTTACAGCTTTCTCCTCAAGAAGCCTTTCGCTCAGACAGTTCTTGTGGAATTGGCAAAGTGATATTTGGAAGCCCATAGAGGGCTATGATGAAAAAGGAAATATCCTCAGATGAAATTTGGAAAGAAGCTTTCTGAGAAATTGCTTCGTGTTCTGTTAATTCATCTCCCAGCGTTACATCTGTATTTCGTGGATCTCTATGCTAGCCTTTTTTCTGTGGAATCTGAGAACAGATATTTCGGATCCCTTTGAAGAATATAGGGCCAAAGGAAATATCCTCCGATAACAAAGAGAAAGAAGCTTTCTAAGAAACTTCTTTGTGTTCTGTGAAATCATCTCACAGAGTTACAGCTTTCCCCTCAAGAAGCCTATCGCTCAGAGAGTTCTTGTGGAATTGGCAAAGTGATATTTGGAATCCCATAGAGGGCTATGGTGAAAAAGGAAATATCCTCAGATGAAATCTGGAAAGAGGCTTTCTGAGAAACTGTTTAGTGTTCCGTTAATTCATCTCACAGAGTTACATCTGTATTTCGTGGATCTCTTCGATAGCCTTATTTTGTGGAATGTGAGAACAGATATTTCGGATCCCTTTGAAGACAATAGTGCCAAAGGAAATATCCTCCGATAACAAAGAGAAAGAAGCCTTCTGAGAAACTGCTTAGTGTTCTGTTAGTTCATCTCACAGAGTTACATGTGTATTTCGGGGATCTCTTTGCTAGCCTTATTTCTGTGGAATCTGAGAACAGATAATTTAGATCCCTTTGAAGACTATAGGGCCAAAGGAAATATCCTCCGATAACAAAGAGAAAGAAGCTTTCTGGGAAACTTCTTTGTGTTCTGTGAAATCATCTCACAGAGTTACAGCTTTCCCCTCAAGAAGCCTTTCGCAAAGACAGTTCTTGTGGAATTGGCAAGGTGATATTTGGTAGGCGATACAGGGCTATAGTTAAAAGGGAAATATCCTCCGATGAAATCTGGAAAGAAGCTTTCTGAGAAACTGCTTAGTGTTCTGCTAATTCATCTCACAGAGTTTCATCTGTATTTCGTGGATCTCTTTGCTAGCCTTATTTCTGTGGAATCTGAGAAAAGATATTTCGGATCCCTTTGAAGACTATAGGGCCAAAGGAAATATCCTCCGATAATAAAGAGAAAGAAGCTTTCTGAGAAACTTCTTTGAGTTATGTGAAATCATCTCTCCGAGTTACCGTTTCCCCTCAAGAAGCCTTTCGGTAAGACAGTTCTTGTGGAATTGGCAAAGTGATATTTGGAAGCCCATAGAGGGCTATGGTGAAAAAGGAAAAATCCTCAGTTGAAATCTGGAAAGAAGCTATCTGAGAAACTGCTCTGTGATGTGTGACTTCCACTCACAGATTTACATCTGTATTTCGTGGATCTCTTTTCTAGCCTTATTTTGTGGAATCTGAGAACAGATATTTCGCATCCCTTTGAAGACTATAGGGCCAAAGGTAATATCCTCCGATAACAAAGAGAAAGAAGCTTTCTGAGAAACTTCTTTGTGTTCTGTGAAATCATCTCACAGAGTTACAGCTTTCCCCTCAAGAAGACTTTCGCTCAGACAGTTCTTGTGGAATTGGCAAAGTGATATTTGGAAGCCCTTAGAGACCTATGGTGAAAAAGGAAATATCCTCAGATGAAATCTGGAAAGAAGCTTTTGAGAAACTGCTTAGTGTTCTCTTAATTCATCTCACTGAGTTACATGTGTCTTTCGTGGATCTCTTTGCTAGCCTTATTTCTGTGGAATCTGAGAACAGATATTTCGGATCCCTTTGCAGACTCTAGGGCCAAAGGAAATATCCTCCGATAACAAAGAGAAAGAAGCTTTCTGAGAAACTTCTTTGTGTTCTGTGAAATCATCTCACAGAGTTACAGCTTTCCCCTCAAGAAGCCTTTCGCTCAGACAGTTCTTGTGGAATTGGCAAAGTGATATTTGGAAGCCCATAGAGTGCTATGGTGAAAAAGGAAATATCCCCAGATGAAATCTGGAAAGAAGCTTTCTGAGATATTGCTTAGTGTTCTGCTAATTCATCACACAGAGTTACACCTGTATTTCGTGGATCTCTTTGCTAGCCTTATTTCTGTGGAATCCGCGAACAGATATTTCGTATCCCTTTGAAACTATAGGGCCAAAGGAAATATCCTCCGATAAAATAGAGAAAGAAGCTTTCTGAGCAAGTACTGTGTGTTCTGTGAAATCATGTCACAGAGTTACAGCTTTCCCCTCAAGAAGCGTTTCGCTAAGACAGTTCTTGTGGAATATCAAAGTGATATTTGGAATCCCATAGAGGGGTATGGTGAAAAAGGAAAAATCCTCAGATGAAACCTGGAAAGAAGCTTTCTGGGAAACTGCTCTGTGATGTGTGACTGCCACTCACAGAATTACATCTGTATTTCGTGGATCTCTTTGCTAGCCTTATTTTGCGGAATCTGAGAACAGATATTTCGGATCCCTTTGAAGACCACAGGGCCAAAGGTAATATCCTCCGATAACAAAGAGAAAGAAGCTTTCTGAGAAACTTCTTTGTGTTCTGTGAAATCATCTCACAGAGTTACAGCTTTCCCCTCCAGAGGCCTTTCGCTCAGATAGTTCTTGTGGAATTGGCAAAGTGATATTTGGAAGCCCTTAGAAACCTATGGTGAAAACGGAAATATCCTCAGATAAAATCTGGAAAGAAGCCTTCTGAGAAACTGCTTAGTGTTTTGTTAATTCATTTCACTGAGTTACATGTGTATTTCGTGGATCTCTTTGCTAGCCTTATTTCTGTGGAATCTGAGAACAGATATTTCGGATCCCTTTGAAGACTCTAGGGCCAAAGGAAATATCCTCCGATAACAAAGAGAAAGAAGATTTCTGTGAAACTTCCTTGTGTTCTGTGAAATCATCTCTCAGAGTTACAGGTTTCCCCTCAAGAAGCCTTTCGCTCAGACAGTTCTTGTGTAATTGGCAAACTGATATTTGGAAGCCCCTAGAGGACTATGGTGAAAAAGGAAATATCCTCAGATGAAATCTGGAAAGAAGCTTTCTGAGAAACTGCTTAGTGTTCTGCTAATTCATCTCACAGAGTTACATCTGTATTTCGTGGATCTCTTTGCTAGCCTTATTTCTGTGGAATCTGAGAACAGATATTTCGGATCCCTTTGAAGACTATAGGGCCTAAGGAAATATCCTACGATAACAAAGAGAAAGAAGCTTTCTGAGAAACTTCTTTGTGTTCTGTGAAATCATGTCACAGAGTTACAGCTTTCCCCTCAAGAAGCCTTTCGCTAAGACAGTTCTTGTGGAATGGCAAAGTGATATTTGGAATCCCATAGAGGGGTATGGTGAAAAAGGCAAAATCCTCAGATGAAATCGGGAAAGAAGCTTTCTGAGAAACTGTTCTGTGATGTGTGACTTCCACTCACAGATTTACATCTGTATTTCATGGATCTCTTTGCTAGCCTTATTTTGTGGAATCTGAGAACAGATATTTCGGATCCCTTTGAAGACTATAGGGCCAAAGGAAATATCCTCCGATAACAAAGAGAAAGAAGCTTTCTGAGAAACTTCTTTGTGTTCTGTGAAATCATCTCACAGAGTTACAGCTTTCCCCTCAAGAAGCCTTTCGCTCCGACAGTTTTTGCGGAATTGGCAAAGTGATATTTGGAAGCCCTTAGAGGGCTATGATGAAAAAGGAAATATCCTCAGATGAAATCTGGAAAGAAGCTTTCTGAGAAACTGCTTAGTGTTCTGTTAATTCATCTCACAGAGTTACATCTGTATTTCGTGGATCTCTTTGCTAGCCTTATTTCTGTGGAATCTGAGCACAGATGTTTCGGATCCCTTTGAAGACTCTAGGGCCAAAGGAAATATCCTCCGATAACAAAGAGAAAGAAGCTTTCTGAGAAACTTCTTTGTGTTCTGTGAAATCATCTCACAGAGTTACAGCTTTCCCCTCAAGAAGCCTTTCGCTCAGACAGTTCTCGTGGAATTGGCAAAGTGATATTTGGAAGCCCTTAGAGACCTATGGTGAAAACGGAAATATCCTCAGATGAAATCCAGAAAGAAGACTTCTGAGAAACTGCGTAGTGTTCTGTTAATTGATTTCACAAAGTTACATGTGTATTTCGTGGATCTCTTTGCTAGCCTTATTTCTGTGGAATCTGAGAACAGATATTTCGGATCCCTTTGAAGACTCTAGGGCCAAAGGAAATATCCTCCGATAACAAAGAATAAGAAGCTTTCTGAGAAACTTCTTTGTGTCCCGTGAAATCATCTCACAGAGTTACAGCTTTCCCCTCAAGAAGCCTTTCGCTAAGACAGTTCTTCTGGAAAGGCAAAGTGTTATTTGGAAGCCCCTAGAGGGCTACGGTGAAAAAGGAAATATCCTCAGATGAATTCTGGAAAGAAGCTTTCTGAGAAACTGCTTAGTGGTCTCTTAATTCATCTCACAGAGTTACATCTGTATTTCGTGGATCTCTTTGCTAGCCTTTTTTCTGTGGAATCTGAGAACAGATATTTTGGAACCCTTTGAAGACTCTAGGGGCAAAGGAAATATCCTACGATAACAAAGAGAAAGAAGCTTTCTGAGAAACTTCTTTGTGTTCTGTGAAATCATCTCACAGAGTTACAGCTTTCCCCTCAAGGAGCCTTTCGCTAAGACAGTTCTTGTGGAATCGGCAAAGTGATATTTGGAAGCCCATAGAGGGCTATGGTGAAAAAGGAAATATCCTCAGATGAAATCTGGAAAGAAGCTTTCTGAGAAACTGCTTAGTGATCTGTTAGTTCATCTCTCAGAGTTACATCTGTTTTTCGTGGATCTCTTTGCTAACCTTATTTCTGTGGAATCTGAGAACAGATATTTCGGATCCCTTTGAAGTCTCTAGGGCCAAAGGAAATATCCTCCCATAACAAAGAGAAAGAAGCTTTCTGAGAAACTTCTTTGTGTTCCCTGAAATCATCTCACAGAGTTACAGCTTTCCCCTCAAGAAGCCTTCCGCTCGGACAGTTCTTGTGGAATTGGCAAGCTGATATTTGGAAGCCCATAGAGACCTATGGTGAAAATGGAAATATCCTCAGATGAAATCTGGAAAGGGCCGGGCGCGGCGGCTCAAGCCTGTAATCCCAGCACTTTGGGAGGCCGAGACGTGCGGATCACGAGGTCAGGAGATCGAGACCATCCTGGCTAACACGGTGAAACCCCCGTCTCTACTAAAAAATACAAAAATAACTAGCCGGGCGAGGTGGCGGGCGCCTGTAGTCCCAGCTACTCGGGAGGCTGAGGCAGGAGAATGGCGTAGACCCAGGAGGCGGAGCTTACAGTGAGCTGAGATCCGGCCACTGCACCCCAGCCTGGGCAACAGAGCAAGACTCTGTCTCAAAAAAAAAAAAAAAAAAAAAAAAAAAGAAATCTGGAAAGAAGCCTTCTGAGAAACGGCTTAGTGTTCTGTTAATTCATCTCACAGAGTTACGTCTGTATGTCGTGGATCTCTTTGCTAGCCTTCTCTCTGTGGAATCTGAGAACAGATATTTCGGATCCCTTTGAACGCTAGAGGGCCAAAGGAAATATCCTACGATAACAAAGAGAAAGAAGCGTTCTGAGAAACTTCTTTGTGTTCTCTGAAATCATCTCACAGAGTTACAGCTTTCCCCTCAAGAAGCCTTTCGCTCAGACAGTTCTTGTGGAATTGGCAAAGTGATATTTGGAAGCCCATAGAGGGCTATGGTGAAAAAGGAAATATCCTCAGATGAAATCTGGAAAGAAGCTTTCTGAGAAACTGCTTAGTGTTCTGCTAATTCATCTCACAGAGTTACGTCTGTATTTCGTGGATCTCTTTGCTAGCCTTATTTCTGTGGAAGCTGAGAACAGATATTTCGGATCCCTTTGAAGACTATAGGGCCAAAGGAAATATCCTCCGATAACAAAGAGAAAGAAGCTTTCTGAGAAACTTCTTTGTGTTCTGTGAAATCATCTCACAGAGTTAAAGCTTTCCCCTCAAGAAGCCTTTCGCTAAGACAGTTCTTGTGGAATGGCAAAGTGATATTTGGAATCCCATAGAGGGGTATGGTGAAAAAGGAAAAATCCTCAGATGAAATGGGGAAAAAAGCTTTCTGAGAAACTGTTCTGTGATGTGTGGCTTCCACTCACAGATTTACATCTGTATTTCGTGGATCTCTTTGCTAGCCTTATTTTGTGGAATCTGAGAACAGATATTTCGGATCCCTTTGAAGACTATAGGGCCAAAGGAAATATCCTCCGATAACAAAGAGAAAGAAGCTTTCTGAGAAACTTCTTTGTGTTCTCTGAAATCATCTCACAGAGTTACAGCTTTCCCCTCAAGAAGCCTTTCGCTCAGACAGTTCTTGCGGAATTGGCAAAGTGATATTTGGAAGCCCTTAGAGGGCTATGGTGAAAAAGGAAATACCCTCAGATGAAATCTGGAAAGAAGCTTTCTGAGAAACTGCTTAGTGTTCTGTTAATTCATCTCACAGAGTTACATCTGTATTTCGTGGATCTCTTTGCTAGCCTTATTTCTGTGGAATCTGAGAACAGATATTTCGGATCCCGTTGAAGACTATAGGGCCAAAGGAAATATCCTCCGATAACAAAGAGAAACAAGCTTTCTGAGAAACTTCTTTGTGTTCTGTGAAATCATCTCACAGAGTTACCGCTTTAACCTCAAGAAGCCTTTCAATCAGACAGTTCTTGTGGAATTGGCAAAGTGATATTTGGAAGCCCTTAGAGGGCTATGGTGAAAAAGGAAATATCCTCAGATGAAATCTGGAAAGAAGCTTTCTGAGAAACTGCTTAGTGTACTGTTAATTCATTTCACAGAGTTACATCTCTATTTCGTGGATCTCTTTGCTAGCCTTCTTTCTGTGGAATCTGAGAACAGATATATCTTATCCCTTTGAAGACTATAGGGCCAAAGGAAATATCCTACGTTAGCAAAGAGAAAGAAGCTTTCTGAGAAACTTCCTTGTGTTCTGTGAAATCATCTCCCAGAGTTACAACTTTCCCCTCCAGAAACCTTTCGCTCAGACAGTTCTTGTGGAATTGGCAAAGTGATATTTGGAAGCCCATAGAGGGCTATTGTGAAAAAGGAAATATCCTAAGATGAAATCTGGAAAGAGGCTTTCTGAGAAACTGTTTAGTGTTCTGTTAATTCATCTAACAGAGTTACATCTGTATTTCGTGATCTCTTTGCTAGCCTTATTTCTGTGGAATCTGAGAACAGATATTTCGGATCCCTTTGAAGACTCTAGGGCCAAAGGAAATATCATCCGATAACAAAGAGAAAGAAGTTTTCTGAGAAACTTCTTTGTGTTCTGTGAAATCATCTCACAGAGTTACAGCTTTCCCCTCAAGAAGACTTACGCTCAGACAGTTCTTGTGTCATTGGCAAAGTGACATTTGGAAGCCCATAGAGGGCTACGGTGAAAAAAGGAAATATCCTCACATGAAATCTGGAAAGAAGCTTTCTGAGAAACTCCTCTGTGATGTGTGACTTCCACTCACAGATTTACATCTGTATTTCGTGGATCTCTTTGCTAGCCTCTTTTTGTGGAATCTGAGAACAGATATTTCGGATCCCTTTGAAGACTATAGGGCCAAAGCAAATATCCTCCGATTACAAAGAGAAAGAAGCTTTCTGAGAAACTTCTTTGTGTTCTGTTAAATCATCTCACAGAGTTACAGCTTTCCCCTCAGGAAGCCTTACGCTCAGACAGTTCTTGCGGAATTGGCAAAGTGATATTTGGAAGCCCTTAGAGGGCTATGGTGAAAAAGGAAATATCCTCAGATGAAATCTGGAAAGAAGCTTTCTGAGAAACTGCTCTGTGATGTGTGACTTCCACTCACAGAGTTACATCTGTATTTCGTGGATCTCTTTGTTAGCCTTATTTCTGTGGAATCTGAGAACAGATATTTCGGATCCCTTTGAAGACTATAGGGCCAAGGGAAATATCCTGCGATAACAAAGAGAAAGAATTTTCTGAAAAACTCCTTTGTGTTCTGTGAAATCATCTCACAGAGTTACAGCTTTCCCCTCAAGAAACCTTTCGCTAAGACAGTTCTTGTGGAATTGACAAAGTGATATTTGGAAGCCCATAGAGGGCTAAGGTGAAAAAGGAAATATCCTCAGATGAAATCTGGAAAGAAGCTTTCTGAGAAACTGCTCTGTGTTGTGTGACTTCCACTCACAGAGTTACATCTGTATTTCGTGGATCTCTTTGCTAGCCTTATTTCTGTGGAATCTGAGAACAGATATTTCGGATCCCTTTGAAGACTATTGGGCCAAAGGAAATATCCTCCGATAACAAAGAATAAGAGCTTTCTGAGAAACTTCTTTGTGTTCTGTGAAATCATCTCACAGAGTTACAGCATTCCCCTCAAGAAGCCTTTCGCTCAGAGAGTTTTGTGGAATTGGCAAAGTGATATTTGGAAGCCCATGTAGGGCTATGATGAAAAAGGAAATATCCTCAGATGAAATCTGGAAAGAAGATTTCTGAGAAACTGCTTCGTGTTCTGTTAATTCATCTCACAGACGTACATCTGTATTTCGTGGATCTCTTTGCTAGCCTTATTTCTGTGGAATCTGAGAACAGATATTTCGGATCCCTTTGAAGACTCTAGGGCCAAAGGAAATAACCTACGATAACAAAGAGAAAGAAGCTTTCTGAGAAACTTCTTTGTGTTCTGTGAAATCATCTCACAGAGTTACAGCTTTCCCCTCAAGAAGCCTTTCGTTCAGACAGTTCTTGTGTAATTGGCAAAGTGATATTTGGAAGCCCATAGAGGGCAATGGTGAAAAAGGAAATATCCTCAGATGAAATCTGGAAAGAAGCCTTCTGAGAAACTGCTTAGTGTTCTGCTAATTCATCTCACAGAGTTACATCTGTATTTCGTGGATCTCTTTGCTAGCCTTATTTCTGTGGAATCTGAGAACAGATATTTCGGATCCCTTTGCAGACTCTAGGGCCAAAGGAAATATCCTCCGATAACAAAGAGAAAGAAGCTTTCTGAGAAACTTCCTTGTGTTCTGTGAAATCATCTCACAGAGTTACAGCTTTCCCCTCAAGAAGCCTTTCGCTAAGACAGTTCTTGTGGAATGGCAAAGTGATATTTGGAAGCCCATAGAGGGCTACGGTGAAAAAGGAAATATCCTCAGATGAAATCTGGAAAGAAGCTTTCTGAGAAACTGCTTAGTGTTCTGCTAATTCATCTCACAGAGTTACATCTGGATTTCGTGGATCTCTTTGCTAGCCTTATTTCTGTGGAATCTGAGAACAAATATTTCGGATCCCTTTGAAGACTATGGGGCCAAAGGAAATATCCTCCGAAAACAAAGAGAAAGAAGCTTTCTGAGAAACTTCTTTGTGTTCTATGAAATCATCTCACAGAGTTACAGCTTTCTCCTCAAGAAGCCTTTCGCTCAGACAGTTCTTGTGGAATTGGCAAGGTGATATTTGGAAGCCCATAGAGGGCTATGGTGAAAAAGGAAATATCCTCAGATGAAATCTGAAAAGAAACTTTCTGAGAAAATGATTAGAGTTCTGTTAATTCATCTCACAGAGTTACATCTGTATTTCGTGGATCTCTTTGCTAGCCTTATTTCTGTGGAATCTGAGAACAGATATTTCGGATCCCTTAGAAGACTATAGGGCCAAGGGAAATATCCTGCGATAACAAAGAGAAAGAAGTTTTCTGAAAAACTTCTTTGTGTTCTGTGAAATCATCTCACAGAGTTACAGCTTTCCCCTCAAGAAACCTTTCGCTAAGACAGTTCTTGTGGAATTGACAAAGTGATATTTGGAAGCCCATAGAGGTCTAAGGTGAAAAAGGAAATATCCTCAGATGAAATCTGGAAAGAAGCTTTCTGAGAAACTGCTCTGTGATGTGTGACTTCCACTCACAGAGTTACATCTATATTTCGTGGATCTCTTTGCTAGCCTTATTTCTGTGGAATCTGAGAACAGATATTTCGGATTCCTTTGAAGACTATTGGGCCAAAGGAAATATCCTCCGATAACAAAGAATAAGAGCTTTCTGAGAAACTTCTTTGTGTTCTGTGAAATCATCTCACAGAGTTACAGCATTCCCCTCAAGAAGCCTTTCGCTCAGAGAGTTTTGTGGAATTGGCAAAGTGATATTTGGAAGCCCATGTAGGGCTATGATGAAAAAGGAAATATCCTCAGATGAAATCTGGAAAGAAGCTTTCTGAGAAATTGCTTCGTGTTCTGTTAATTCATCTCACAGACTTACATCTGTATTTCGTGGATCTCTTTGCTAGCCTTATTTCTGTGGAATCTGAGAACAGATATTTCGGATCCCTTTGAAGACTCTAGGGCCAAAGGAAATAACCTACGATAACAAAGAGAAAGAAGCTTTCTGAGAAACTTCTTTGTGTTCTGTGAAATCATCTCACAGAGTTACAGCTTTCCCCTCAAGAAGCCTTTCGTTCAGACAGTTCTTGTGTAATTGGCAAAGTGATATTTGGAAGCCCATAGAGGGCAATGGTGAAAAAGGAAATATCCTCAGATGAAATCTGGAAAGAAGCTTTCTGAGAAACTGCTTAGTGTTCTGCTAATTCATCTCACAGAGTTACATCTGTATTTCGTGGATCTCTTTGCTAGCCTTATTTCTGTGGAATCTGAGAACAGATATTTCGGATCCCTTTGAAGACTATAGGGCCAAAGGAAATATCCTCCGATAACAAAGAGAAAGAAGCTTTCTGAGAAACTTCTTTGTGTTTTGTGAAATCATCTCACAGAGTTACAGCTTTCCCCTCAAGAAGCCTTTCGCTAAGACAGTTCCTGTGGAATTGGCAAAGTGATATTTGGAAGCCCACACAGGGCTATGGTGAAAAAGGAAATATCATCAGATGAAATCTGGAGAGAAGCTTTCTGAGAAACTGCTCTTTGATGTGTGACTTCCACTCACAGAGTTACATCTGTATTTCGTGGATCTCTTTGCTAGCCTTATTTCTGTGGAATCTGAGAACAGATATTTCGGATCCCTTTGAAGAATGTGGGGCCAAAGGAAATATCCTCCGAAAACAAAGAGAAAGAAGCTTTCTGAGAAACTTCTTTGTGTTCTATGAATTCATCTCACAGAGTTACAGCTTTCTCCTCAAGAAGCCTTTCGCTCAGACAGTTCTTGTGGAATTGGCAAAGTGATATTTGGAAGCCCATAGAGGGCTAAGGTGAAAAAGGAAATATCCTCAGATGAAATCTGGAAAGAAGCTTTCTGAAAAACTGCTCTGTGATGTGTGACTTCCACTCACAGAGTTACATCTGTATTTCGTGGATCTCTTTGGTAGCCTTATTTCTCTGGAATCTGAGAACAGATATTTCGGATCCCTTTGAAGACTATAGGGCCAAAGGAAATATCCTCCGATAACAAAGAGAAAGAAGCTTTCTGAGAAACTTCTTTGTGTTCTGTGAAATCTTCTCACAGAGTTACAGTATTCCCCTCAAGAAGCCTTTCTCTCAGACAATTCTTGTGGAATTGGCAAAGTGATATTTGGCAGCCCACAGAGGGCTATGATGAAAAAGGAAATATCCTCAGATGAAATCTGTAAAGAAGCTTTCTGAGAAATTGCTTCGTGTTCTGTTAATTCATCTCACAGCGTTACATCTGTATTTCGTGGATCTCTTTGCTAGCCTTATTTCTGTGGAGTCTGAGAACAGATATTTCGGATCCCTTTGAAGACTCTAGGGCCAAAGGAAATATCCTCCGATAACAAAGAGAAAGAAGCTTTCTGAGAAACTTCTTTGTGTTCTGTGAAATCATCTCACAGAGTTACAGCTTTCCCCTCAAGAAGCCTTTCGCTCAGACAGTTCTTGTGGAATTGGCAAAGTGATATTTGGAAGCCCGTAGAGACCTATGGTGAAAAAGGAAATATCCTCAGATGAAATCTGGAAAGAAGCCTTTTGCGAAACGGCTTAGTGTTCTGTTAATTCATCTCATAGAGTTACATCCGTATTTCGTGGATGTCTTTGCTAGCCTTATTTCTGTGGAATCTGAGAACAGATATTTCGGATCCCTTTGAAGACTCTAGGGCCAAAGGAAATATCCTACGATAACAAAGAGAAAGAAGCTTTCTGAGAAACTTGTTTGTGTTCTGTGAAATCATCTCACAGAGTTACAGCTTTCCCCTCAAGAATCCTTTCGCTCAGACAGTTCTTGTGGAATTGGCAAAGTGATATTTGGAAGCCCATATAGGGCTATGGTGAAAAAGGAAATATCCTCAGATGAAATCTGGAAAGAAGCTTTCTGAGAAATTGCTTCGTGTTCTGTTAATTCATCTCACAGAGTTACATCTGTATTTCGTGGATCTCTTTGCTAGCCTTATTTCTGTGGAATCTGAGAACAGATATTTCGGATCCCTTTGAAGACTATAGGGCCAAAGGAAATAATCTGCGATAACAAAGAGAAAGAAGCTCTTTGAGAAACTTCTTTGTGTTCTGTGAAATCATCTCACAGTGTTACAGCTTTCCCCTCAAGAAGCCTTTCGCTAAGACAGTTCTTGTGGAATTGGCAAAGTGATATTTGGAAGGCCATAGAGGGCTATGGTGAAAAAGGAAATATCCTCAGATGAAATCTGGAAAGAAGCTTTCTCAGAAACTGCTCTGTGATGTGTGACTTCCACTCACAGTGTTACATCTGTATTTCGTTGATCTCTTTGCTAGCCTTATTTCTGTGGAATCTGAGAACAGATATTTCGGATCCCTTTGAAGACTATGGGGCCAAAGGAAATATCCTCCGATAACAAAGAGAAAGAAACTTTCTGAGAAACTTCTTTGTGTTCTATGAAATCATCTCACAGAGTTACAGCTTTCCCCTCAAGAAGCCTTTCGCTCAGAACAGTTCTTGTGGAATTGGCAAAGTGATATTTGGAAGCCCATAGAGGGCTATGGTGAAAAAGGAAATATCCTCAGATGAAATCTGGAAAGAAGCTTTCTGAGAAATTGCTTCGTGTTCTGTTAATTCATCTCACAGACTTACATCTGTATTTCGTGGATCTCTTTGCTAGCCTTATTTCTGTGGAATCTGAGAACAGATATTTCGGATCCCTTTGAAGACTCTAGGGCCAAAGGAAATAACCTACGATAACAAAGAGAAAGAAGCTTTCTGAGAAACTTCTTTGTGTTCTGTGAAATCATCTCACAGAGTTACAGCTTTCCCCTCAAGAAGCCTTTCGTTCAGACAGTTCTTGTGTAATTGGCAAAGTGATATTTGGAAGCCCATAGAGGGCAATGGTGAAAAAGGAAATATCCTCAGATGAAATCTGGAAAGAAGCTTTCTGAGAAACTGCTTAGTGTTCTGCTAATTCATCTCACAGAGTTACATCTGTATTTCGTGGATCTCTTTGCTAGCCTTATTTCTGTGGAATCTGAGAACAGATATTTCGGATCCCTTTGAAGACTATAGGGCCAAAGGAAATATCCTCCGATAACAAAGAGAAAGAAGCTTTCTGAGAAACTTCTTTGTGTTCTGTGAAATCATCTCACAGAGTTACAGCTTTCCCCTCAAGAAGCCTTTCGCTAAGACAGTTCCTGTGGAATTGGCAAAGTGATATTTGGAAGCCCATACAGGGCTATGGTGAAAAAGGAAATATCATCAGATGAAATCTGGAGAGAAGCTTTCTGAGAAACTGCTCTTTGATGTGTGACTTCCACTCACAGAGTTACATCTGTATTTCGTGGATCTCTTTGCTAGCCTTATTTCTGTGGAATCTGAGAACAGATATTTCGGATCCCTTTGAAGAATGTGGGGCCAAAGGAAATATCCTCCGAAAACAAAGAGAAAGAAGCTTTCTGAGAAACTTCTTTGTGTTCTATGAATTCATCTCACAGAGTTACAGCTTTCTCCTCAAGAAGCCTTTCGCTCAGACAGTTCTTGTGGAATTGGCAAAGTGATATTTGGAAGCCCATAGAGGGCTAAGGTGAAAAAGGAAATATCCTCAGATGAAATCTGGAAAGAAGCTTTCTGAAAAACTGCTCTGTGATGTGTGACTTCCACTCACAGAGTTACATCTGTATTTCGTGGATCTCTTTGGTAGCCTTATTTCTCTGGAATCTGAGAACAGATATTTCGGATCCCTTTGAAGACTATAGGGCCAAAGGAAATATCCTCCGATAACAAAGAGAAAGAAGCTTTCTGAGAAACTTCTTTGTGTTCTGTGAAATCTTCTCACAGAGTTACAGTATTCCCCTCAAGAAGCCTTTCTCTCAGACAATTCTTGTGGAATTGGCAAAGTGATATTTGGCAGCCCACAGAGGGCTATGATGAAAAAGGAAATATCCTCAGATGAAATCTGTAAAGAAGCTTTCTGAGAAATTGCTTCGTGTTCTGTTAATTCATCTCACAGCGTTACATCTGTATTTCGTGGATATCTTTGCTAGCCTTATTTCTGTGGAGTCTGAGAACAGATATTTCGGATCCCTTTGAAGACTCTAGGGCCAAAGGAAATATCCTCCGATAACAAAGAGAAAGAAGCTTTCTGAGAAACTTCTTTGTGTTCTGTGAAATCATCTCACAGAGTTACAGCTTTCCCCTCAAGAAGCCTTTCGCTAAGACAGTTCTTGTGGAATTGGCAAAGTGATATTTGGAAGCCCGTAGAGACCTATGGTGAAAAAGGAAATATCCTCAGATGAAATCTGGAAAGAAGCCTTTTGCGAAACGGCTTAGTGTTCTGTTAATTCATCTCATAGAGTTACATCCGTATTTCGTGGATGTCTTTGCTAGCCTTATTTCTGTGGAATCTGAGAACAGATATTTCGGATCCCTTTGAAGACTCTAGGGCCAAAGGAAATATCCTACGATAACAAAGAGAAAGAAGCTTTCTGAGAAACTTGTTTGTGTTCTGTGAAATCATCTCACAGAGTTACAGCTTTCCCCTCAAGAATCCTTTCGCTCAGACAGTTCTTGTGGAATTGGCAAAGTGATATTTGGAAGCCCATATAGGGCTATGGTGAAAAAGGAAATATCCTCAGATGAAATCTGGAAAGAAGCTTTCTGAGAAATTGCTTCGTGTTCTGTTAATTCATCTCACAGACTTACATCTGTATTTCGTGGATCTCTTTGCTAGCCTTATTTCTGTGGAATCTGAGAACAGATATTTCGGATCCCTTTGAAGACTATAGGGCCAAAGGAAATAATCTGCGATAACAAAGAGAAAGAAGCTCTTTGAGAAACTTCTTTGTGTTCTGTGAAATCATCTCACAGTGTTACAGCTTTCCCCTCAAGAAGCCTTTCGCTAAGACAGTTCTTGTGGAATTGGCAAAGTGATATTTGGAAGGCCATAGAGGGCTATGGTGAAAAAGGAAATATCCTCAGATGAAATCTGGAAAGAAGCTTTCTGAGAAACTGCTCTGTGATGTGTGACTTCCACTCACAGTGTTACATCTGTATTTCGTTGATCTCTTTGCTAGCCTTATTTCTGTGGAATCTGAGAACAGATATTTCGGATCCCTTTGAAGACTATGGGGCCAAAGGAAATATCCTCCGATAACAAAGAGAAAGAAACTTTCTGAGAAACTTCTTTGTGTTCTATGAAATCATCTCACAGAGTTACAGCTTTCCCCTCAAGAAGCCTTTCGCTCAGAACAGTTCTTGTGGAATTGGCAAAGTGATATTTGGAAGCCCATAGAGGGCTATGGTGAAAAAGGAAATATCCTCAGATGAAATCTGGAAAGAAGCTTTCTGAGAAATTGCTTCGTGTTCTGTTAATTCATTTCACAGCGTTACATCTGTATTTCGTGGATCTCTTTGCTAGCCTTATTTCTTTGGAATCTGAGAACAGATATTTCGGATCCCTTTGAAGACTATAGGGCCAAAGGAAATATCCTACGATAACAAAGAGAAAGAAGCTTTCTAAGAAACTTCTTTGTGTTCTGTGAAATCATCTCATAGAGTTACAGCTTTCCCCTCAAGAAGCCTTTCGCTAAGACAGTTCTTCTGGAATGGCAAAGTGATATTTGGAAGACCATAGAGGGCTATGGTGAAAAAGGAAATATCCTCACATGTAATCTGGAAAGAAGCTTTCTAAGAAACTGTTTAGTGTTCTGTTAGTTCATCTCTCAGAGTTACATCTATATTTCGTGAATCTCTTTGCTAACCTTATTTCTGTGGAACCTGAGCACAGATGTTTCGGATCCCTTTGAAGCCTCTAGGGCCAAAGGAAATATCCTCCGATAACAAAGAGAAAGAAGCTTTCTGAGAAACTTCTTTGTGTTCTGTGAAATCATCTCACAGAGTTACAGCTTTCCCCTCAAGAAGCCTTTCGTTCAGACAGTTCTTGTGTAATTGGCAAAGTGATATTTGGAAGCCCATAGAGGGCTATGGTGAAAAAGGAAATATCCTCAGATGAAATCTGGAAAGAAGCTTTCAGAGAAAATGCTTAGTGTTCTGTTAATTCATCTCACAGAGTTACATCTGTATTTCGTGGATCTCTTTGCTAGCCTTATTTTGTGGAATGTGAGAAGAGATATTTCGGATCCCTTTGAAGACTATAGTGCAAAAGGAAATAATCTCCGATAACAAAGAGAAAGAAGCCTTCTGAGAAACTGCTTAGTGTTCTGTTAATTCATCTCACAGAGTTACATGTGTATTTCGTGGATCTCTTTGCTAGCCTTATTTCTGTGGAATCTGAGAACAGATATTTTAGATCCCTTTGAGGACTATAGGGCCAAAGGAAATATCCTCCGATAACAAAGAGAAAGAAACTTTCTGAGAAATTTCTTTGTGTTCTGTGAAATCATCTCACAGAGTTACAGCTTTCCCCTCAAGAAGCTTTTCGCTCAGACAGTTCTTGTGGAATTGGTAAAGTGATATTTGGAAGCCCTTAGAGACCTATGGTGAAAAAGGAAATATCCTCAGATGAAATCTGGAAAGAAGCCTTTTGAGAAACTGCTTAGTGTTCTCTTAATTCATCTCACAGAGTTACATGTGTCTTTCGTGGATCTCTTTGCTAGCCTTATTTCTGTGGAATCTGAGAACAGATATTTCTTATCCCTTTGAAGACTCTAGGGACAAAGGAAATATCCTCCGATAACAAAGAGAAAGAAGCTTTCTGAGAAATTTCTTTGTGTTCTGTGAAATCATCTCACAGAGTTACAGCTTTCCCCTCAAGAAGCCTTTCGCTAAGATAGTTCTTGTGGAATTGGCCAAGTGATATTTGGAAGGCCATAGAGGGCTATGGTGAAAAAGGAAATATCCTCAGATGAAATCTGGAAAGAAGCTTTCTGAGAAACTGCTCTGTGATGTGTGACTTCCACTGACAGAGTTACATCTGTATTTCGTTGATCTCTTTGCTAGCCTTATTTTGTGGAATCTGAGAACAGATATTTCGGATCCCTTTGAAGACTATAGGGCCAAAGGAAATATCCTCCGATAACAAAGAGAAAGAAGCTTTCTGAGAAACTTCTTTGTGTTCTGTGAAATCATCTCACAGAGTTACAGCTTTCCCCTCAAGAAGCCTTTCGCTCCGACAGTTTTTGCGGAATTGGCAAAGTGATATTTGGAAGCCCTTAGAGGGCTATGATGAAAAAGGAAATATCCTCAGATGAAATCTGGAAAGAAGCTTTCTGAGAAACTGCTTAGTGTTCTGTTAATTCATCTCACAGAGTTACATCTGTATTTCGTGGATCTCTTTGCTAGCCTTATTTCTGTGGAATCTGAGCACAGATGTTTCGGATCCCTTTGAAGACTCTAGGGCCAAAGGAAATATCCTCCGATAACAAAGAGAAAGAAGCTTTCTGAGAAACTTCTTTGTGTTCTGTGAAATCATCTCACAGAGTTACAGCTTTCCCCTCAAGAAGCCTTTCGCTCAGACAGTTCTCGTGGAATTGGCAAAGTGATATTTGGAAGCCCTTAGAGACCTATGGTGAAAACGGAAATATCCTCAGATGAAATCCAGAAAGAAGACTTCTGAGAAACTGCGTAGTGTTCTGTTAATTCATTTCACAAAGTTACATGTGTATTTCGTGGATCTCTTTGCTAGCCTTATTTCTGTGGAATCTGAGAACAGATATTTCGGATCCCTTTGAAGACTCTAGGGCCAAAGGAAATATCCTCCGATAACAAAGAATAAGAAGCTTTCTGAGAAACTTCTTTGTGTCCCGTGAAATCATCTCACAGAGTTACAGCTTTCCCCTCAAGAAGCCTTTCGCTAAGACAGTTCTTCTGGAATGGCAAAGTGTTATTTGGAAGCCCCTAGAGGGCTACGGTGAAAAAGGAAATATCCTCAGATGAATTCTGGAAAGAAGCTTTCTGAGAAACTGCTTAGTGGTCTCTTAATTCATCTCACAGAGTTACATCTGTATTTCGTGGATCTCTTTGCTAGCCTTTTTTCTGTGGAATCTGAGAACAGATATTTTGGAACCCTTTGAAGACTCTAGGGGCAAAGGAAATATCCTACGATAACAAAGAGAAAGAAGCTTTCTGAGAAACTTCTTTGTGTTCTGTGAAATCATCTCACAGAGTTACAGCTTTCCCCTCAAGGAGCCTTTCGCTAACACAGTTCTTGTGGAATCGGCAAAGTGATATTTGGAAGCCCATAGAGGGCTATGGTGAAAAAGGAAATATCCTCAGATGAAATCTGGAAAGAAGCTTTCTGAGAAACTGCTTAGTGATCTGTTAGTTCATCTCTCAGAGTTACATCTGTTTTTCGTGGATCTCTTTGCTAACCTTATTTCTGTGGAATCTGAGAACAGATATTTCGGATCCCTTTGAAGTCTCTAGGGCCAAAGGAAATATCCTCCCATAACAAAGAGAAAGAAGCTTTCTGAGAAACTTCTTTGTGTTCCCTGAAATCATCTCACAGAGTTACAGCTTTCCCCTCAAGAAGCCTTCCGCTCGGACAGTTCTTGTGGAATTGGCAAGCTGATATTTGGAAGCCCATAGAGACCTATGGTGAAAATGGAAATATCCTCAGATGAAATCTGGAAAGGGCCGGGCGCGGCGGCTCAAGCCTGTAATCCCAGCACTTTGGGAGGCCGAGACGTGCGGATCACGAGGTCAGGAGATCGAGACCATCCTGGCTAACACGGTGAAACCCCCGTCTCTACTAAAAAATACAAAAATAACTAGCCGGGCGAGGTGGCGGGCGCCTGTAGTCCCAGCTACTCGGGAGGCTGAGGCAGGAGAATGGCGTAGACCCAGGAGGCGGAGCTTACAGTGAGCTGAGATCCGGCCACTGCACCCCAGCCTGGGCAACAGAGCAAGACTCTGTCTCAAAAAAAAAAAAAAAAAAAAAAAAAAGAAATCTGGAAAGAAGCCTTCTGAGAAACGGCTTAGTGTTCTGTTAATTCATCTCACAGAGTTACGTCTGTATGTCGTGGATCTCTTTGCTAGCCTTCTCTCTGTGGAATCTGAGAACAGATATTTCGGATCCCTTTGAACGCTAGGGGGCCAAAGGAAATATCCTACGATAACAAAGAGAAAGAAGCGTTCTGAGAAACTTCTTTGTGTTCTGTGAAATCATCTCACAGAGTTACAGCTTTCCCCTCAAGAAGACTTTCGCTCAGACAGTTCTTGTGGAATTGGCAAAGTGATATTTGGAAGCCCATAGAGGGCTATGGTGAAAAAGGAAATATCCTCAGATGAAATCTGGAAAGAAGCTTTCTGAGAAACTGCTTAGTGTTCTGCTAATTCATCTCACAGAGTTACGTCTGTATTTCGTGGATCTCTTTGCTAGCCTTATTTCTGTGGAAGCTGAGAACAGATATTTCGGATCCCTTTGAAGACTATAGGGCCAAAGGAAATATCCTCCGATAACAAAGAGAAAGAAGCTTTCTGAGAAACTTCTTTGTGTTCTGTGAAATCATCTCACAGAGTTAAAGCTTTCCCCTCAAGAAGCCTTTCGCTAAGACAGTTCTTGTGGAATGGCAAAGTGATATTTGGAATCCCATAGAGGGGTATGGTGAAAAAGGAAAAATCCTCAGATGAAATGGGGAAAAAAGCTTTCTGAGAAACTGTTCTGTGATGTGTGGCTTCCACTCACAGATTTACATCTGTATTTCGTGGATCTCTTTGCTAGCCTTATTTTGTGGAATCTGAGAACAGATATTTCGGATCCCTTTGAAGACTATAGGGCCAAAGGAAATATCCTCCGATAACAAAGAGAAAGAAGCTTTCTGAGAAACTTCTTTGTGTTCTCTGAAATCATCTCACAGAGTTCCAGCTTTCCCCTCAAGAAGCCTTTCGCTCAGACAGTTCTTGCGGAATTGGCAAAGTGATATTTGGAAGCCCTTAGAGGGCTATGGTGAAAAAGGAAATACCCTCAGATGAAATCTGGAAAGAAGCTTTCTGAGAAACTGCTTAGTGTTCTGTTAATTCATCTCACAGAGTTACATCTGTATTTCGTGGATCTCTTTGCTAGCCTTATTTCTGTGGAATCTGAGAACAGATATTTCGGATCCCGTTGAAGACTATAGGGCCAAAGGAAATATCCTCCGATAACAAAGAGAAACAAGCTTTCTGAGAAACTTCTTTGTGTTCTGTGAAATCATCTCACAGAGTTACCGCTTTAACCTCAAGAAGCCTTTCAATCAGACAGTTCTTGTGGAATTGGCAAAGTGATATTTGGAAGCCCTTAGAGGGCTATGGTGAAAAAGGAAATATCCTCAGATGAAATCTGGAAAGAAGCTTTCTGAGAAACTGCTTAGTGTACTGTTAATTCATTTCACAGAGTTACATCTCTATTTCGTGGATCTCTTTGCTAGCCTTCTTTCTGTGGAATCTGAGAACAGATATATCTTATCCCTTTGAAGACTATAGGGCCAAAGGAAATATCCTACGTTAGCAAAGAGAAAGAAGCTTTCTGAGAAACTTCCTTGTGTTCTGTGAAATCATCTCCCAGAGTTACAACTTTCCCCTCCAGAAACCTTTCGCTCAGACAGTTCTTGTGGAATTGGCAAAGTGATATTTGGAAGCCCATAGAGGGCTACTGTGAAAAAGGAAATATCCTAAGATGAAATCTGGAAAGAGGCTTTCTGAGAAACTGTTTAGTGTTCTGTTAATTCATCTAACAGAGTTACATCTGTATTTCGTGATCTCTTTGCTAGCCTTATTTCTGTGGAATCTGAGAACAGATATTTCGGATCCCTTTGAAGACTCTAGGGCCAAAGGAAATATCATGCGATAACAAAGAGAAAGAAGTTTTCTGAGAAACTTCTTTGTGTTCTGTGAAATCATCTCACAGAGTTACAGCTTTCCCCTCAAGAAGACTTACGCTCAGACAGTTCTTGTGTAATTGGCAAAGTGACATTTGGAAGCCCATAGAGGGCTACGGTGAAAAAAGGAAATATCCTCACATGAAATCTGGAAAGAAGCTTTCGGAGAAACTGGTCTGTGATGTGTGACTTCCACTCACAGATTTACATCTGTATTTCGTGGATCTCTTTCCTAGCCTCTTTTTGTGGAATCTGAGAACAGATATTTCGGATCCCTTTGAAGACTATAGGGCCAAAGCAAATATCCTCCGATTACAAAGAGAAAGAAGCTTTCTGAGAAACTTCTTTGTGTTCTGTTAAATCATCTCACAGAGTTACAGCTTTCCCCTCAGGAAGCCTTACGCTCAGACAGTTCTTGCGGAATTGGCAAAGTGATATTTGGAAGCCCTTAGAGGGCTATGGTGAAAAAGGAAATATCCTCAGATGAAATCTGGAAAGAAGCTTTCTGAGAAACTGCTCTGTGATGTGTGACTTCCACTCACAGAGTTACATCTGTATTTCGTGGATCTCTTTGTTAGCCTTATTTCTGTGGAATCTGAGAACAGATATTTCGGATCCCTTTGAAGACTATAGGGCCAAGGGAAATATCCTGCGATAACAAAGAGAAAGAATTTTCTGAAAAACTCCTTTGTGTTCTGTGAAATCATCTCACAGAGTTACAGCTTTCCCCTCAAGAAACCTTTCGCTAAGACAGTTCTTGTGGAATTGACAAAGTGATATTTGGAAGCCCATAGAGGGCTAAGGTGAAAAAGGAAATATCCTCAGATGAAATCTGGAAAGAAGCTTTCTGAGAAACTGCTCTGTGTTGTGTGACTTCCACTCACAGAGTTACATCTGTATTTCGTGGATCTCTTTGCTAGCCTTATTTCTGTGGAATCTGAGAACAGATATTTCGGATCCCTTTGAAGACTATTGGGCCAAAGGAAATATCCTCCGATAACAAAGAATAAGAGCTTTCTGAGAAACTTCTTTGTGTTCTGTGAAATCATCTCACAGAGTTACAGCATTCCCCTCAAGAAGCCTTTCGCTCAGAGAGTTTTGTGGAATTGGCAAAGTGATATTTGGAAGCCCATGTAGGGCTATGATGAAAAAGGAAATATCCTCAGATGAAATCTGGAAAGAAGATTTCTGAGAAACTGCTTCGTGTTCTGTTAATTCATCTCACAGACGTACATCTGTATTTCGTGGATCTCTTTGCTAGCCTTATTTCTGTGGAATCTGAGAACAGATATTTCGGATCCCTTTGAAGACTCTAGGGCCAAAGGAAATAACCTACGATAACAAAGAGAAAGAAGCTTTCTGAGAAACTTCTTTGTGTTCTGTGAAATCATCTCACAGAGTTACAGCTTTCCCCTCAAGAAGCCTTTCGTTCAGACAGTTCTTGTGTAATTGGCAAAGTGATATTTGGAAGCCCATAGAGGGCAATGGTGAAAAAGGAAATATCCTCAGATGAAATCTGGAAAGAAGCCTTCTGAGAAACTGCTTAGTGTTCTGCTAATTCATCTCACAGAGTTACATCTGTATTTCGTGGATCTCTTTGCTAGCCTTATTTCTGTGGAATCTGAGAACAGATATTTCGGATCCCTTTGCAGACTCTAGGGCCAAAGGAAATATCCTCCGATAACAAAGAGAAAGAAGCTTTCTGAGAAACTTCCTTGTGTTCTGTGAAATCATCTCACAGAGTTACAGCTTTCCCCTCAAGAAGCCTTTCGCTAAGACAGTTCTTGTGGAATGGCAAAGTGATATTTGGAAGCCCATAGAGGGCTACGGTGAAAAAGGAAATATCCTCAGATGAAATCTGGAAAGAAGCTTTCTGAGAAACTGCTTAGTGTTCTGCTAATTCATCTCACAGAGTTACATCTGGATTTCGTGGATCTCTTTGCTAGCCTTATTTCTGTGGAATCTGAGAACAAATATTTCGGATCCCTTTGAAGACTATGGGGCCAAAGGAAATATCCTCCGAAAACAAAGAGAAAGAAGCTTTCTGAGAAACTTCTTTGTGTTCTATGAAATCATCTCACAGAGTTACAGCTTTCTCCTCAAGAAGCCTTTCGCTCAGACAGTTCTTGTGGAATTGGCAAGGTGATATTTGGAAGCCCATAGAGGGCTATGGTGAAAAAGGAAATATCCTCAGATGAAATCTGAAAAGAAACTTTCTGAGAAAATGATTAGAGTTCTGTTAATTCATCTCACAGAGTTACATCTGTATTTCGTGGATCTCTTTGCTAGCCTTATTTCTGTGGAATCTGAGAACAGATATTTCGGATCCCTTAGAAGACTATAGGGCCAAGGGAAATATCCTGCGATAACAAAGAGAAAGAAGTTTTCTGAAAAACTTCTTTGTGTTCTGTGAAATCATCTCACAGAGTTACAGCTTTCCCCTCAAGAAACCTTTCGCTAAGACAGTTCTTGTGGAATTGACAAAGTGGTATTTGGAAGCCCATAGAGGTCTAAGGTGAAAAAGGAAATATCCTCAGATGAAATCTGGAAAGAAGCTTTCTGAGAAACTGCTCTGTGATGTGTGACTTCCACTCACAGAGTTACATCTGTATTTCGTGGATCTCTTTGCTAGCCTTATTTCTGTGGAATCTGAGAACAGATATTTCGGATTCCTTTGAAGACTATTGGGCCAAAGGAAATATCCTCCGATAACAAAGAATAAGAGCTTTCTGAGAAACTTCTTTGTGTTCTGTGAAATCATCTCACAGAGTTACAGCATTCCCCTCAAGAAGCCTTTCGCTCAGAGAGTTTTGTGGAATTGGCAAAGTGATATTTGGAAGCCCATGTAGGGCTATGATGAAAAAGGAAATATCCTCAGATGAAATCTGGAAAGAAGCTTTCTGAGAAATTGCTTCGTGTTCTGTTAATTCATCTCACAGACTTACATCTGTATTTCGTGGATCTCTTTGCTAGCCTTATTTCTGTGGAATCTGAGAACAGATATTTCGGATCCCTTTGAAGACTCTAGGGCCAAAGGAAATAACCTACGATAACAAAGAGAAAGAAGCTTTCTGAGAAACTTCTTTGTGTTCTGTGAAATCATCTCACAGAGTTACAGCTTTCCCCTCAAGAAGCCTTTCGTTCAGACAGTTCTTGTGTAATTGGCAAAGTGATATTTGGAAGCCCATAGAGGGCAATGGTGAAAAAGGAAATATCCTCAGATGAAATCTGGAAAGAAGCTTTCTGAGAAACTGCTTAGTGTTCTGCTAATTCATCTCACAGAGTTACATCTGTATTTCGTGGATCTCTTTGCTAGCCTTATTTCTGTGGAATCTGAGAACAGATATTTCGGATCCCTTTGAAGACTATAGGGCCAAAGGAAATATCCTCCGATAACAAAGAGAAAGAAGCTTTCTGAGAAACTTCTTTGTGTTCTGTGAAATCATCTCACAGAGTTACAGCTTTCCCCTCAAGAAGCCTTTCGCTAAGACAGTTCCTGTGGAATTGGCAAAGTGATATTTGGAAGCCCACACAGGGCTATGGTGAAAAAGGAAATATCATCAGATGAAATCTGGAGAGAAGCTTTCTGAGAAACTGCTCTTTGATGTGTGACTTCCACTCACAGAGTTACATCTGTATTTCGTGGATCTCTTTGCTAGCCTTATTTCTGTGGAATCTGAGAACAGATATTTCGGATCCCTTTGAAGAATGTGGGGCCAAAGGAAATATCCTCCGAAAACAAAGAGAAAGAAGCTTTCTGAGAAACTTCTTTGTGTTCTATGAATTCATCTCACAGAGTTACAGCTTTCTCCTCAAGAAGCCTTTCGCTCAGACAGTTCTTGTGGAATTGGCAAAGTGATATTTGGAAGCCCATAGAGGGCTAAGGTGAAAAAGGAAATATCCTCAGATGAAATCTGGAAAGAAGCTTTCTGAAAAACTGCTCTGTGATGTGTGACTTCCACTCACAGAGTTACATCTGTATTTCGTGGATCTCTTTGGTAGCCTTATTTCTCTGGAATCTGAGAACAGATATTTCGGATCCCTTTGAAGACTATAGGGCCAAAGGAAATATCCTCCGATAACAAAGAGAAAGAAGCTTTCTGAGAAACTTCTTTGTGTTCTGTGAAATCTTCTCACAGAGTTACAGTATTCCCCTCAAGAAGCCTTTCTCTCAGACAATTCTTGTGGAATTGGCAAAGTGATATTTGGCAGCCCACAGAGGGCTATGATGAAAAAGGAAATATCCTCAGATGAAATCTGTAAAGAAGCTTTCTGAGAAATTGCTTCGTGTTCTGTTAATTCATCTCACAGCGTTACATCTGTATTTCGTGGATCTCTTTGCTAGCCTTATTTCTGTGGAGTCTGAGAACAGATATTTCGGATCCCTTTGAAGACTCTAGGGCCAAAGGAAATATCCTCCGATAACAAAGAGAAAGAAGCTTTCTGAGAAACTTCTTTGTGTTCTGTGAAATCATCTCACAGAGTTACAGCTTTCCCCTCAAGAAGCCTTTCGCTCAGACAGTTCTTGTGGAATTGGCAAAGTGATATTTGGAAGCCCGTAGAGACCTATGGTGAAAAAGGAAATATCCTCAGATGAAATCTGGAAAGAAGCCTTTTGCGAAACGGCTTAGTGTTCTGTTAATTCATCTCATAGAGTTACATCCGTATTTCGTGGATGTCTTTGCTAGCCTTATTTCTGTGGAATATGAGAACAGATATTTCGGATCCCTTTGAAGACTCTAGGGCCAAAGGAAATATCCTACGATAACAAAGAGAAAGAAGCTTTCTGAGAAACTTGTTTGTGTTCTGTGAAATCATCTCACAGAGTTACAGCTTTCCCCTCAAGAATCCTTTCGCTCAGACAGTTCTTGTGGAATTGGCAAAGTGATATTTGGAAGCCCATATAGGGCTATGGTGAAAAAGGAAATATCCTCAGATGAAATCTGGAAAGAAGCTTTCTGAGAAATTGCTTCGTGTTCTGTTAATTCATCTCACAGAGTTACATCTGTATTTCGTGGATCTCTTTGCTAGACTTATTTCTGTGGAATCTGAGAACAGATATTTCGGATCCCTTTGAAGACTATAGGGCCAAAGGAAATAATCTGCGATAACAAAGAGAAAGAAGCTCTTTGAGAAACTTCTTTGTGTTCTGTGAAATCATCTCACAGTGTTACAGCTTTCCCCTCAAGAAGCCTTTCGCTAAGACAGTTCTTGTGGAATTGGCAAAGTGATATTTGGAAGGCCATAGAGGGCTATGGTGAAAAAGGAAATATCCTCAGATGAAATCTGGAAAGAAGCTTTCTGAGAAACTGCTCTGTGATGTGTGACTTCCACTCACAGTGTTACATCTGTATTTCGTTGATCTCTTTGCTAGCCTTATTTCTGTGGAATCTGAGAACAGATATTTCGGATCCCTTTGAAGACTATAGGGCCAAAGGAAATATCCTCCGATAACAAAGAGAAAGAAGCTTTCTGAGAAACTTCTTTGTGTTCTGTGAAATCATCTCACAGAGTTACAGCTTTCCCCTCAAGAAGCCTTTCGCTAAGACAGTTCCTGTGGAATTGGCAAAGTGATATTTGGAAGCCCATACAGGGCTATGGTGAAAAAGGAAATATCATCAGATGAAATCTGGAGAGAAGCTTTCTGAGAAACTGCTCTTTGATGTGTGACTTCCACTCACAGAGTTACATCTGTATTTCGTGGATCTCTTTGCTAGCCTTATTTCTGTGGAATCTGAGAACAGATATTTCGGATCCCTTTGAAGAATGTGGGGCCAAAGGAAATATCCTCCGAAAACAAAGAGAAAGAAGCTTTCTGAGAAACTTCTTTGTGTTCTATGAATTCATCTCACAGAGTTACAGCTTTCTCCTCAAGAAGCCTTTCGCTCAGACAGTTCTTGTGGAATTGGCAAAGTGATATTTGGAAGCCCATAGAGGGCTACGGTGAAAAAGGAAATATCCTCAGATGAAATCTGGAAAGAAGCTTTCTGAAAAACTGCTCTGTGATGTGTAACTTCCACTCACAGAGTTACATCTGTATTTCGTGGATCTCTTTGGTAGCCTTATTTCTCTGGAATCTGAGAACAGATATTTCGGATCCCTTTGAAGACTATAGGGCCAAAGGAAATATCCTCCGATAACAAAGAGAAAGAAGCTTTCTGAGAAACTTCTTTGTGTTCTGTGAAATCTTCTCACAGAGTTACAGTATTCCCCTCAAGAAGCCTTTCTCTCAGACAATTCTTGTGGAATTGGCAAAGTGATATTTGGCAGCCCACAGAGGGCTATGATGAAAAAGGAAATATCCTCAGATGAAATCTGTAAAGAAGCTTTCTGAGAAATTGCTTCGTGTTCTGTTAATTCATCTCACAGCGTTACATCTGTATTTCGTGGATATCTTTGCTAGCCTTATTTCTGTGGAGTCTGAGAACAGATATTTCGGATCCCTTTGAAGACTCTAGGGCCAAAGGAAATATCCTCCGATAACAAAGAGAAAGAAGCTTTCTGAGAAACTTCTTTGTGTTCTGTGAAATCATCTCACAGAGTTACAGCTTTCCCCTCAAGAAGCCTTTCGCTCAGACAGTTCTTGTGGAATTGGCAAAGTGATATTTGGAAGCCCGTAGAGACCTATGGTGAAAAAGGAAATATCCTCAGATGAAATCTGGAAAGAAGCCTTTTGCGAAACGGCTTAGTGTTCTGTTAATTCATCTCATAGAGTTACATCCGTATTTCGTGGATGTCTTTGCTAGCCTTATTTCTGTGGAATATGAGAACAGATATTTCGGATCCCTTTGAAGACTCTAGGGCCAAAGGAAATATCCTACGATAACAAAGAGAAAGAAGCTTTCTGAGAAACTTGTTTGTGTTCTGTGAAATCATCTCACAGAGTTACAGCTTTCCCCTCAAGAATCCTTTCGCTCAGACAGTTCTTGTGGAATTGGCAAAGTGATATTTGGAAGCCCATATAGGGCTATGGTGAAAAAGGAAATATCCTCAGATGAAATCTGGAAAGAAGCTTTCTGAGAAATTGCTTCGTGTTCTGTTAATTCATCTCACAGACTTACATCTGTATTTCGTTGATCTCTTTGCTAGCCTTATTTCTGTGGAATCTGAGAACAGATATTTCGGATCCCTTTGAAGACTATAGGGCCAAAGGAAATAATCTGCGATAACAAAGAGAAAGAAGCTCTTTGAGAAACTTCTTTGTGTTCTGTGAAATCATCTCACAGTGTTACAGCTTTCCCCTCAATAAGCCTTTCGCTAAGACAGTTCTTGTGGAATTGGCAAAGTGATATTTGGAAGGCCATAGAGGGCTATGGTGAAAAAGGAAATATCCTCAGATGAAATCTGGAAAGAAGCTTTCTGAGAAACTGCTCTGTGATGTGTGACTTCCACTCACAGTGTTACATCTGTATTTCGTTGATCTCTTTGTTAGCCTTATTTCTGTGGAATCTGAGAACAGATATTTCGGATCCCTTTGAAGACTATGGGGCCAAAGGAAATATCCTCCGATAACAAAGAGAAAGAAACTTTCTGAGAAACTTCTTTGTGTTCTATGAAATCATCTCACAGAGTTACAGCTTTCCCCTCAAGAAGCCTTTCGCTCAGAACAGTTCTTGTGGAATTGGCAAAGTGATATTTGGAAGCCCATAGAGGGCTATGGTGAAAAAGGAAATATCCTCAGATGAAATCTGGAAAGAAGCTTTCTGAGAAATTGCTTCGTGTTCTGTTAATTCATTTCACAGCGTTACATCTGTATTTCGTGGATCTCTTTGCTAGCCTTATTTCTTTGGAATCTGAGAACAGATATTTCGGATCCCTTTGAAGACTATAGGGCCAAAGGAAATATCCTACGATAACAAAGAGAAAGAAGCTTTCTAAGAAACTTCTTTGTGTTCTGTGAAATCATCTCATAGAGTTACAGCTTTCCCCTCAAGAAGCCTTTCGCTAAGACAGTTCTTCTGGAATGGCAAAGTGATATTTGGAAGACCATAGAGGGCTATGGTGAAAAAGGAAATATCCTCACATGTAATCTGGAAAGAAGCTTTCTAAGAAACTGTTTAGTGTTCTGTTAGTTCATCTCTCAGAGTTACATCTATATTTCGTGAATCTCTTTGCTAACCTTATTTCTGTGGAACCTGAGCACAGATGTTTCGGATCCCTTTGAAGCCTCTAGGGCCAAAGGAAATATCCTCCGATAACAAAGAGAAAGAAGCTTTCTGAGAAACTTCTTTGTGTTCTGTGAAATCATCTCACAGAGTTACAGCTTTCCCCTCAAGAAGCCTTTCGTTCAGACAGTTCTTGTGTAATTGGCAAAGTGATATTTGGAAGCCCATAGAGGGCTATGGTGAAAAAGGAAATATCCTCAGATGAAATCTGGAAAGAAGCTTTCAGAGAAACTGCTCTGTGATGTGTGACTTCCACTCACAGAGTTACATCTGTATTTCGTGGATCTCTTTGCTAGCCTTATTTCTGTGGAATCTGAGAACAGATATTTCGGATCCCTTTGAAGACTATGGGGCCAAAGGAAATAACCTCCGAAAACAAAGAGAAAGAAGCTTTCTGAGAAACTTTTTTGTGTTCTATGAAATCATCTCACAGAGTTACAGCTTTCCCCTCAAGAAGCCTTTCGCTCAGACAGTTCTTATGGAATTGGCAAAGTGATATTTGGAAGCCCATAGAGGGCTATGGTGAAAAAGGAAATATCCTCAGATGAAATCTGGAAAGAAGCTTTCAGAGAAAATGCTTAGTGTTCTGTTAATTCATCTCACAGAGTTACATCTGTATTTCGTGGATCTCTTTGCTAGCCTTATTTTGTGGAATGTGAGAAGAGATATTTCGGATCCCTTTGAAGACTATAGTGCAAAAGGAAATAATCTCCGATAACAAAGAGAAAGAAGCCTTCTGAGAAACTGCTTAGTGTTCTGTTAATTCATCTCACAGAGTTACATGTGTATTTCGTGGATCTCTTTGCTAGCCTTATTTCTGTGGAATCTGAGAACAGATATTTTAGATCCCTTTGAGGACTATAGGGCCAAAGGAAATATCCTCCGATAACAAAGAGAAAGAAACTTTCTGAGAAATTTCTTTGTGTTCTGTGAAATCATCTCACAGAGTTACAGCTTTCCCCTCAAGAAGCCTTTCGCTAAGATAGTTCTTGTGGAATTGGCCAAGTGATATTTGGAAGGCCATAGAGGGCTATGGTGAAAAAGGAAATATCCTCAGATGAAATCTGGAAAGAAGCTTTCTGAGAAACTGCTCTGTGATGTGTGACTTCCACTGACAGAGTTACATCTGTATTTCGTTGATCTCTTTGCTAGCCTTATTTCTGTGGAATCTGAGAACAGATATTTCGGATCCCTTTGAAGACTATGGGGCCAAAGGAAATATCCTCCGAAAACAAAGAGAAAGAAACTTTCTGAGAAACTTCTTTGTGTTCTGTGAAATCATCTCACAGAGTTACAGCTTTCTCCTCAAGAAGCCTTTCGCTCAGACAGTTCTTGTGGAATTGGCAAAGTGATATTTGGAAGCCCATAGAGGGCTATGATGAAAAAGGAAATATCCTCAGATGAAATTTGGAAAGAAGCTTTCTGAGAAATTGCTTCGTGTTCAGTTAATTCATCTCCCAGCGTTACATCTGTATTTCGTGGATCTCTATGCTAGCCTTTTTTCTGTGGAATCTGAGAACAGATATTTCGGATCCCTTTGAAGAATATAGGGCCAAAGGAAATATCCTCCGATAACAAAGAGAAAGAAGCTTTCTAAGAAACTTCTTTGTGTTCTGTGAAATCATCTCAGAGAGTTACAGCTTTCCCCTCAAGAATCCTTACGCTAAGACAGTTCTTCTGGAATGGCAAAGTGATATTTGGAAGACCATAGTGGGCTATGGTGAAAAAGGAAATATCCTCAGATGAAATCCGGAAAGAAGCTTTCTGAGAAACTGCTTAGTGGTCTCTTAATTCATCTCACAGAGTTACATCTGTATTTCTTGGATCTCTTTGCTAGCCTTCTTACTGTGGACTTTGAGAACAGATATTTCGGATCAGTTTGAAGACTCTAGGGCCAAAGGAAATATCCTCCGATAACAAAGAGAAAGAAACTTTCTGAAAAACTTCTTTGTGTTCTGTGAAATCATCTCACAGAGTCACAGCTTTCCCCTCAAGAAGCCTTTCGCTCAGACAGTTCTGGTGGAATTGGCACAGTGATATTTGGAAGCCCTTAGAGGGCTATGGTGAAAAAGGAAATATCCTCAGATGAAATCTGGAAAGAAGCTTTCTGAGAAACTGCTTAGTGTTCTGTTAGTTCATTTCTCAGAGTTACATCTGTATTTCGTGAATCTTTTTGCTAACCTTATTTCTGTGGAATCTGAGCACAGATGTTTCGGATCCCTTTGAAGTCTTTACGGCCAAAGGAAATATCCTCCGATAACAAAGAGAAGGACGCTTTCTGAGAAACTTCTTTGTGTTCTGTGAAATCATCTCACAGAGTTACAGCTTTCCCCTCAAGAAGCCTTTCGCTCAGACAGTTCTTGTGGAATTGGCAAAGTGATATTTGGAAGCCCTTAGTGACCTATGGTGAAAAAGGAAATATCCTCAGATGAAATCTGGAAAGAAGCCTTTTGAGAAACGGCTTAGTGTTCTGTTAATTCATCTCACAGAGTTACATCTGTATTTCGTGGATCTCTTTGCTAGCCTTATTTCTGTGGAATCTGAGAACAGATATTTCGGATCACTTTGAAGACTCTAGGGCCAAAGGAAATATCCTCCGATAACAAAGAGAAAGAAGCTTTCTGAGAAACTTCTTTGTGTTCTGTGAAATCATCTCACAGAGTTACAGCTTTCCCCTCAAGAAGCCTTTCCATCAGACAGTTCTTGTGGAATTGGCAAAGTGATATTTGGAAGCCCATAGAGGGCTATGGTGAAAAAGGAAATATCCTCAGATGAAATCTGGAAAGAAGCTTTCAGAGAAAATGCTTAGTGTTCTGTTAATTTATCTCACAGAGTTACATCTGTATTTCGTGGATCTCTTTGCTAGCCTTATTTTGTGGAATGTGAGAAGAGATATTTCGGATCCCTTTGAAGACTATAGTGCAAAAGGAAATAATCTCCGATAACAAAGAGAAAGAAGCCTTCTGAGAAACTGCTTAGTGTTCTGTTAATTCATCTCACAGAGTTACATGTGTATTTCGTGGATCTCTTTGCTAGCCTTATTTCTGTGGAATCTGAGAACAGATATTTTAGATCCCTTTGAAGACTATAGGGGAAAGGAAATATCCTCCGATAACAAAGAGAAAGAAGCTTTCTGAGAAATTTCTTTGTGTTCTGTGAAATCATCTCACAGAGTTACAGCTTTCCCCTCAAGAAGCTTTTCGCTCAGACAGTTCTTGTGGAATTGGTAAAGTGATATTTGGAAGCCCATAGAGGGCAATGGTGAAAAAGGAAATATCCTCAGATGAAATCTGGAAAGAAGCCTTTTGAGAAACTGCTTAGTGTTCTCTTAATTCATCTCACAGAGATACATGTGTCTTTCGTGGATCTCTTTGCTAGCCTTATTTCTGTGTAATCTGAGAACAGATATTTCTTATCCCTTTGAAGACTCTAGGGCCAAAGGAAATATCCTCCGATAACAAAGAGTAAGAAGCTTTTTGAGAAATATCTTTGTGTTCTGTGAAATCATCTCACAGAGTTACAGCTTTCCCCTCAAGAAGCCTTTCGCTAAGATAGTTCTTGTGGAATTAGCCAGGTGATATTTGGAAGGCCTTAGAGGGCTATGGTGAAAAAGGAAATATCCTCAGATGAAATCTGGAAAGAAGCTTTCTGAGAAACTGCTCTGTGATGTGTGACTTCCACTGACAGAGTTACATCTGTATTTCGTTGATCTCTTTGCTAGCCTTATTTCTGTGGAATCTGAGAACAGATATTTCGGATCCCTTTGAAGACTATGGGGCCAAAGGAAATATCCTCCGAAAACAAAGAGAAAGAAACTTTCTGAGAAACTTCTTTGTGTTCTGTGAAATCATCTCACAGAGTTACAGCTTTCTCCTCAAGAAGCCTTTCGCTCAGACAGTTCTTGTGGAATTGGCAAAGTGATATTTGGAAGCCCATAGAGGGCTATGATGAAAAAGGAATTATCCTCAGATGAAATTTGGAAAGAAGCTTTCTGAGAAATTGCTTCGTGTTCTGTTAATTCATCTCCCAGCGTTACATCTGTATTTCGTGGATCTCTATGCTAGCCTTTTTTCTGTGGAATCTGAGAACAGATATTTCGGATCCCTTTGAAGAATAGAGGGCCAAAGGAAATATCCTCTGATAACAAAGAGAAAGAAGCTTTCTAAGAAACTTCTTTGTGTTCTGTGAAATCATCTCACAGAGTTACAGCTTTCCCCTCAAGAATCCTTACGCTAAGACAGTTCTTCTGGAATGGCAAAGTTATATTTGGAAGACCATAGTGGGCTATGGTGAAAAAGGAAATATCCTCAGATGAAATCTGGAAAGAAGCTTTCTGAGAAACTGCTTAGTGGTCTCTTAATTCATCTCACAGAGTTACATCTGTATTTCGTGGATCTCTTTGCTAGCCTTCTTACTGTGGACTTTGAGAACAGATATTTCGGATCAGTTTGAAGACTCTAGGGCCAAAGGAAATATCCTCCGATAACAAAGAGAAAGAAACTTTCTGAGAAACTTCTTTGTGTTCTGTGAAATCATCTCACAGAGTCACAGCTTTCCCCTCAAGAAGCCTTTCGCTCAGACAGTTCTGGTGGAATTGGCACAGTGATATTTGGAAGCCCTTAGAGGGCTATGGTGAAAAAGAAAATATCCTCAGATGAAATCTGGAAAGAAGCTTTCTGAGAAACTGCTTAGTGTTCTGTTAGTTCATTTCTCAGAGTTACATCTGTATTTCGTGAATCTTTTTGCTAACCTTATTTCTGTGGAATCTGAGCACAGATGTTTCGGATCCCTTTGAAGTCTTTAGGGCCAAAGGAAATATCCTCCGATAACAAAGAGAAGGACGCTTTCTGAGAAACTTCTTTGTGTTCTGTGAAATCATCTCACAGAGTTACAGCTTTCCCCTCAAGAAGCCTTTCGCTCAGACAGTTCTTGTGGAATTGGCAAAGTGATATTTGGAAGCCCTTAGTGACCTATGGTGAAAAAGGAAATATCCTCAGATGAAATCTGGAAAGAAGCCTTTTGAGAAACGGCTTAGTGTTCTGTTAATTCATCTCACAGAGTTACATCTGTATTTCGTGGATCTCTTTGCTAGCCTTATTTCTGTGGAATCTGAGAACAGATATTTCGCATCCCTTTGAAGACTCTAGGGCCAAAGGAAATATCCTCCGATAACAAAGAGAAAGAAGCTTTCTGACAAACTTCTTTGTGTTCTGTGAAATCATCTCACAGAGTTACAGCTTTCCCCTCAAGAAGCCTTTCCATCAGACAGTTCTTGTGGAATTGGCAAAGTGATATTTGGAAGCCCATAGAGGGCTATGGTGAAAAAGGAAATATCCTTAGATGAAATCTGCAAAGAAGCTTTCTGAGAAACTGCTTAGTGTTCTGCTAATTCATCTCACAGAGTTACATCTGTATTTCGTGGATCTCTTTGCTAGCCTTATTTCTGTGGAATCTGAGAACAGATATTTCGTATCCCTTTGAAGACTATAGGGCCAAAGGAAATATCCTCCGATAACAAAGAGAAAGAAGCTCTCTGAGAAACTTCTTTGTGTTCTGTGAAATCATCTCACAGAGTTACAGCTTTCCCCTCAAAAAGCCTTTCGCTAAGAAAGTTCCTGTGGAATTGGCAAAGTGATATTTGGAAGCCCATAGAGGGCTATGTTGAAAAAGGAAATATCCTCAGATGAAATCTGGAAAGAATGTTTCTGAGTAAATGCTCTGTGATGTGTGACTTTCGCGCACAGAGTTACATCTGTATTTCGCGGATCTCTTTGCTAGCCTTATTTCAGTGGAATCTGAGAACAGATATTTCGGATCCCTTTGAAGTCTATAGGCCAAGGGAAATATCCTGCGATAACAAAGAGAAAGAAGTTTTCTGAAAAACTTCTTTGTGTTCTGTGAAATCATCTCACAGAGTTACAGCTTTCCCCTCAAGAAGCCTATCGCTCAGACAGTTCTTGTGGAATTAGCAAAGTGATATTTGGAATCCCATAGAGGGCTATGGTGAAAAAGGAAATATCCTCAGATGAAATCTGGAAAGAGGCTTTCTGAGAAACTGTTTAGTGTTCTGTTAATTCATCTCACAGAGTTACATCTGTATTTCGTGGATCTCTTCGCTAGCCTTATTTTGTGGAATGTGAGAACAGATATTTCGGATCCCTTTGAAGACTATAGTGCCAAAGGAAATATCCTCCGATAACAAAGAGAAAGAAGCCTTCTGAGAAACTGCTTAGTGTTCTGTTAGTTCATCTCACAGAGTTACATGTGTATTTCGGGGATCTCTTTGCTAGCCTTATTTCTGTGGAATCTGAGAACAGATATTTTAGATCCCTTTGAAGACTATAGGGCCAAAGGAAATATCCTCCGATAACAAAGAGAAAGAAGCTTTCTGAGAAACTTCTTTGTGTTCTGTGAAATCGTCTCAGAGAGTTACAGCTTTCCCCTCAAGAAGCCTTTCGCAAAGACAGTTCTTGTGGAATTGGCAAGGTGATATTTGGTAGGCGATACAGGGCTATAGTTAAAAGGGAAATATCCTCCGATGAAATCTGGAAAGAAGCTTTCTGAGAAACTGCTTAGTGTTCTGTTAATTCATCTCACAGAGTTTCATCTGTATTTCGTGGATCTCTTGCTAGCCTTATTTCTGTGGAATCTGAGAACAGATATTTCGGATCCCTTTGAAGACTATAGGGCCGAAGGAAATATCCTCCGATAACAAAGAGAAAGAAGCTTTCTGAGAAACTTCTTTGTGTTCTGTGAAATTATCTCACAGAGTTACAGCTTTCCCCTCAACAAGCCTTTCGCTAAGACAGTTCTTGTGGAATGGCAAAGTGATATTTGGAATCCCATAGAGGGGTATGGTGAAAAAGGAAAAATCCTCAGATGAAATCTGGAAAGCAGCTATCTGAGAAACTGCTCTGTGATGTGTGACTTCCACTCACAGATTTACATCTGTATTTCGTGGATCTCTTTTCTAGCCTTATTTTGTGTAATCTGAGAACAGATATTTCGCATCCCTTTGAAGACTATAGGGCCAAAGGTAATATCCTCCGATAACAAAGAGAAAGAAGCTTTCTGAGAAACTTCTTTGTGTTCTGTGAAATCATCTCACAGAGTTACAGCTTTCCCCTAAAGAAAACTTTCGCTCAGACAGTTCTTGTGGAATTGGCAAAGTGATATTTGGAAGCCCTCGAGACCTATGGTGAAAAAGGAAATATCCTCAGATGAAATCTGGAAAGAAGCTTTTGAGAAACTGCTTAGTGTTCTCTTAATTCATCTCACTGAGTTACATGTGTCTTTCGTGGATCTCTTTGCTAGCCTTATTTCTGTGGAATCTGAGAACAGATATTTCGGATCCCTTTGAAGACTCTAGGGCCAAAGGAAATATCCTCCGATAACAAAGAGAAAGAAGCTTTCTGAGAAACTTCTTTGTGTTCTGTGAAATTATCTCACAGAGTTACAGCTTTCCCCTCAAGAAGCCTTTCGCTCAGACAGTTCTTGTGGAATTGGCAAAGTGATATTTGGGAGCACATAGAGTGCTATGGTGAAAAAGGAAATATCCCCAGATGAAATCTGGAAAGAAGCTTTCTGAGATATTGCTTAGTGTTCTGCTAATTCATCACACAGAGTTACACCTGTATTTCGTGGATCTCTTTGCTAGCCTTATTTCTGTGGAATCCGCGAACAGATATTTCTTATCCCTTTGAAGACTCTAGGGCCAAAGGAAATATCCTCCGATAACAAAGAGTAAGAAGCTTTCTGAGAAATATCTTTGTGTTCTGTGAAATCATCTCACAGAGTTACAGCTTTCCCCTCAAGAAGCCTTTCGCTAAGATAGTTCTTGTGGAATTAGCCAGGTGATATTTGGAAGGCCTTAGAGGGCTATGGTGAAAAAGGAAATATCCTCAGATGAAATCTGGAAAGAAGCTTTCTGAGAAACTGCTCTGTGATGTGTGACTTCCACTGACAGAGTTACATCTGTATTTCGTTGATCTCTTTGCTAGCCTTATTTCTGTGGAATCTGAGAACAGATATTTCGGATCCCTTTGAAGACTATGGGGCCAAAGGAAATATCCTCCGAAAACAAAGAGAAAGAAACTTTCTGAGAAACTTCTTTGTGTTCTGTGAAATCATCTCACAGAGTTACAGCTTTCTCCTCAAGAAGCCTTTCGCTCAGACAGTTCTTGTGGAATTGGCAAAGTGATATTTGGAAGCCCATAGAGGGCTATGATGAAAAAGGAATTATCCTCAGATGATATTTGGAAAGAAGCTTTCTGAGAAATTGCTTCGTGTTCTGTTAATTCATCTCCCAGCGTTACATCTGTATTTCGTGGATCTCTATGCTAGCCTTTTTTCTGTGGAATCTGAGAACAGATATTTCGGATCCCTTTGAAGAATAGAGGGCCAAAGGAAATATCCTCTGATAACAAAGAGAAAGAAGCTTTCTAAGAAACTTCTTTGTGTTCTGTGAAATCATCTCACAGAGTTACAGCTTTCCCCTCAAGAATCCTTACGCTAAGACAGTTCTTCTGGAATGGCAAAGTTATATTTGGAAGACCATAGTGGGCTATGGTGAAAAAGGAAATATCCTCAGATGAAATCTGGAAAGAAGCTTTCTGAGAAACTGCTTAGTGGTCTCTTAATTCATCTCACAGAGTTACATCTGTATTTCGTGGATCTCTTTGCTAGCCTTCTTACTGTGGACTTTGAGAACAGATATTTCGGATCAGTTTGAAGACTCTAGGGCCAAAGGAAATATCCTCCGATAACAAAGAGAAAGAAACTTTCTGAGAAACTTCTTTGTGTTCTGTGAAATCATCTCACAGAGTCACAGCTTTCCCCTCAAGAAGCCTTTCGCTCAGACAGTTCTGGTGGAATTGGCACAGTGATATTTGGAAGCCCTTAGAGGGCTATGGTGAATAAGAAAATATCCTCAGATGAAATCTGGAAAGAAGCTTTCTGAGAAACTGCTTAGTGTTCTGTTAGTTCATTTCTCAGAGTTACACCTGTATTTCGTGAATCTTTTTGCTAACCTTATTTCTGTGGAATCTGAGCACAGATGTTTCGGATCCCTTTGAAGTCTTTAGGGCCAAAGGAAATATCCTCCGATAACAAAGAGTAGGACGCTTTCTGAGAAACTTCTTTGTGTTCTGTGAAATCATCTCACAGAGTTACAGCTTTCCCCTCAAGAAGCCTTTCGCTCAGACAGTTCTTGTGGAATTGGCAAAGTGATATTTGGAAGCCCTTAGTGACCTATGGTGAAAAAGGAAATATCCTCAGATGAAATCTGGAAAGAAGCCTTTTGAGAAACGGCTTAGTGTTCTGTTAATTCATCTCACAGAGTTACATCTGTATTTCGTGGATCTCTTTGCTAGCCTTATTTCTGTGGAATCTGAGAACAGATATTTCGCATCCCTTTGAAGACTCTAGGGCCAAAGGAAATATCCTCCGATAACAAAGAGAAAGAAGCTTTCTGACAAACTTCTTTGTGTTCTGTGAAATCATCTCACAGAGTTACAGCTTTCCCCTCAAGAAGCCTTTCCATCAGACAGTTCTTGTGGAATTGGCAAAGTGATATTTGGAAGCCCATAGAGGGCTATGGTGAAAAAGGAAATATCCTTAGATGAAATCTGCAAAGAAGCTTTCTGAGAAACTGCTTAGTGTTCTGCTAATTCATCTCACAGAGTTACATCTGTATTTCGTGGATCTCTTTGCTAGCCTTATTTCTGTGGAATCTGAGAACAGATATTTCGTATCCCTTTGAAGACTATAGGGCCAAAGGAAATATCCTCCGATAACAAAGAGAAAGAAGCTCTCTGAGAAACTCCTTTGTGTTCTGTGAAATCATCTCACAGAGTTACAGCTTTCCCCTCAAAAAGCCTTTCGCTAAGAAAGTTCCTGTGGAATTGGCAAAGTGATATTTGGAAGCCCATAGAGGGCTATGTTGAAAAAGGAAATATCCTCAGATGAAATCTGGAAAGAATGTTCCTGAGTAAATGCTCTGTGATGTGTGACTTTCGCGCACAGAGTTACATCTGTATTTCGCGGATCTCTTTGCTAGCCTTATTTCAGTGGAATCTGAGAACAGATATTTCGGATCCCTTTGAAGTCTATAGGCCAAGGGAAATATCCTGCGATAACAAAGAGAAAGAAGTTTTCTGAAAAACTTCTTTGTGTTCTGTGAAATCATCTCACAGAGTTACAGCTTTCCCCTCAAGAAGCCTATCGCTCAGACAGTTCTTGTGGAATTAGCAAAGTGATATTTGGAATCCCATAGAGGGCTATGGTGAAAAAGGAAATATCCTCAGATGAAATCTGGAAAGAGGCTTTCTGAGAAACTGTTTAGTGTTCTGTTAATTCATCTCACAGAGTTACATCTGTATTTCGTGGATCTCTTCGCTAGCCTTATTTTGTGGAATGTGAGAACAGATATTTCGGATCCCTTTGAAGACTATAGTGCCAAAGGAAATATCCTCCGATAACAAAGAGAAAGAAGCCTTCTGAGAAACTGCTTAGTGTTCTGTTAGTTCATCTCACAGAGTTACATGTGTATTTCGGGGATCTCTTTGCTAGCCTTATTTCTGTGGAATCTGAGAACAGATATTTTAGATCCCTTTGAAGACTATAGGGCCAAAGGAAATATCCTCCGATAACAAAGAGAAAGAAGCTTTCTGAGAAACTTCTTTGTGTTCTGTGAAATCGTCTCAGAGAGTTACAGCTTTCCCCTCAAGAAGCCTTTCGCAAAGACAGTTCTTGTGGAATTGGCAAGGTGATATTTGGTAGGCGATACAGGGCTATAGTTAAAAGGGAAATATCCTCCGATGAAATCTGGAAAGAAGCTTTCTGAGAAACTGCTTAGTGTTCTGTTAATTCATCTCACAGAGTTTCATCTGTATTTCGTGGATCTCTTTGCTAGCCTTATTTCTGTGGAATCTGAGAACAGATATTTCGTATCCCTTTGAAGACTATAGGGCCAAAGGAAATATCCTCCGATAATAAAGAGAAAGAAGCTTTCTGAGAAACTTCTTTGAGTTATGTGAAATCATCTCTCAGAGTTACCGTTTCCCCTCAAGAAGCCTTTCGCTAAGACAGTTCTTGTGGAATTGGCAAAGTGATATTTGGAAGCCCATAGAGGGCTATGGTGAAAAAGGAAATATCCTCAGATGAAATCTGGAAAGAAGCTTTCTGAGATACTGCTTAGTGTTTTGCTAATTCACCACACAGATTTACATCTGTATTTCGTGGATCTCTTTGCTAGCCTTATTTCTGTGGAATCTGAGAACAGATATTTCGGATCCCTTTGAAGACTATAGGGCCGAAGGAAATATCCTCCGATAACAAAGAGAAAGAAGCTTTCTGAGAAACTTCTTTGTGTTCTGTGAAATCATCTCACAGAGTTACAGCTTTCCCCTCAACAAGCCTTTCGCTAAGACAGTTCTTGTGGAATGGCAAAGTGATATTTGGAATCCCATAGAGGGGTATGGTGAAAAAGGAAAAATCCTCAGATGAAATCTGGAAAGCAGCTATCTGAGAAACTGCTCTGTGATGTGTGACTTCCACTCACAGATTTACATCTGTATTTCGTGGATCTCTTTTCTAGCCTTATTTTGTGTAATCTGAGAACAGATATTTCGCATCCCTTTGAAGACTATAGGGCCAAAGGTAATATCCTCCGATAACAAAGAGAAAGAAGCTTTCTGAGAAACTTCTTTGTGTTCTGTGAAATCATCTCACAGAGTTACAGCTTTCCCCTCAAGAAGACTTACGCTCAGACAGTTCTTGTGGAATTGGCAAAGTGATATTTGGAAGCCCTCGAGACCTATGGTGAAAAAGGAAATATCCTCAGATGAAATCTGGAAAGAAGCTTTTGAGAAACTGCTTAGTGTTCTCTTAATTCATCTCACTGAGTTACATGTGTCTTTCGTGGATCTCTTTGCTAGCCTTATTTCTGTGGAATCTGAGAACAGATATTTCGGATCCCTTTGAAGACACTAGGGCCAAAGGAAATATCCTCCGATAACAAAGAGAAAGAACCTTTCTGAGAAACTTCTTTGTGTTCTGTGAAATTATCTCACAGAGTTACAGCTTTCCCCTCAAGAAGCCTTTCGCTCAGACAGTTCTTGTGGAATTGGCAAAGTGATATTTGGGAGCCCATAGAGTGCTATGGTGAAAAAGGAAATATCCCCAGATGAAATCTGGAAAGAAGCTTTCTGAGATATTGCTTAGTGTTCTGCTAATTCATCACACAGAGTTACACCTGTATTTCGTGGATCTCTTTGCTAGCCTTATTTCTGTGGAATCCGCGAACAGATATTTCGTATCCCTTTGAAACTATAGGGCCAAAGGAAATATCCTCCGATAACAAAGAGAAAGAAGCTTTCTGAGCAAGTTCTGTGTGTTCTGTGAAATCATGTCACAGAGTTACAGCTTTCCCCTCAAGAAGCCTTTCGCTAAGACAGTTCTTGTGGAATGGCAAAGTGATATTTGGAATCCCATAGAGGGGTATGGTGAAAAAGGAAAAATCCTCAGATGAAATCTGGAAAGAAGCTTTCTGAGAAACTGCTCTGTGATGTGTGACTGCCACTCACAGAATTACATCTGTATTTCGTGGATCTCTTTGCTAGCCTTATTTTGCGGAATCTGAGAACAGATATTTCGGATCCCTTTGAAGACCACAGGGCCAAAGGTAATATCCTCCGATAACAAAGAGAAAGAAGCTTTCTGAGAAACTTCTTTGTGTTCTGTGAAATCATCTCACAGAGTTACAGCTTTCCCCTCAAGAAGCCTTTCGCTCAGACAGTTCTTGCGGAATTGGCAAAGTGATATTTGGAAGCCCTTAGAGGGCTATGGTGAAAAAGGAAATATCCTCAGATGAAATCTGGAAAGAAGCTTTCTGAGAAACTGCTTAGTGTTCTGTTAATTCATCTCACAGAGTTACATCTGTATTTCGTGGATCTCTTTGCTAGCCTTATTTCTGTGGAATCTGAGAACAGATATTTCGGATCCCGTTGAGGACTATAGGGCCAAAGGAAATATCCTCCGATAACAAAGAGAAACAAGCTTTCTGAGAAACTTCTTTGTGTTCTGTGAAATCATCTCACAGAGTTACCGCTTTAACCTCAAGAAGCCTTTCAATCAGACATTTCTTGTGGAATTGGCAAAGTGATATTTGGAAGCCCATAGAGGGCTATGGTGAAAAAGGAAATATCCTCAGATGAAATCTGGAAAGAAGCTTTCTGAGAAACTTCTTAGTGTACTGTTAATTCATTTCACAGAGTTACATCTCTATTTCGTGGATCTCTTTGCTAGCCTTCTTTCTGTGGAATCTGAGAACAGATATATCTTATCCCTTTGAAGACTATAGGGCCAAAGGAAATATCCTACGTTAGCAAAGAGAAAGAAGCTTTCTGAGAAACTTCCTTGTGTTCTGTGAAATCATCTCCCAGAGTTACAACTTTCCCCTCCAGAAACCTTTCGCTCAGACAGTTCTTGTGGAATTGGCAAAGTGATATTTGGAAGCCCATAGAGGGCTATTGTGAAAAAGGAAATATCCTAAGATGAAATCTGGAAAGAGGCTTTCTGAGAAACTGTTTAGTGTTCTGTTAATTCATCTAACAGAGTTACATCTGTATTTCGTGATCTCTTTGCTAGCCTTATTTCTGTGGAATCTGAGAACAGATATTTCGGATCCCTTTGAAGACTCTAGGGCCAAAGGAAATATCATCCGATAACAAAGAGAAAGAAGTTTTCTGAGAAACTTCTTTGTGTTCTGTGAAATCATCTCACAGAGTTACAGCTTTCCCCTCAAGAAGCCTTTCGCTCAGACAGTTCTTGTGTAATTGGCAAAGTGACATTTGGAAGCCCATAGAGGGCTACGGTGAAAAAAGGAAATATCCTCATATGAAATCTGGAAAGAAGCTTTCTGAGAAACTGGTCTGTGATGTGTGACTTCCATTCAAATAGTTACATCTGTATTTCGTGGATCTCTTTGCTAGCCTTATTTCTGTGGAATCAGAGAACAGATATTTCGGATCCCTTTGAAGAATATAGGGCCAAAGGAAATATCCTCCGATAAAAAAGGGAAAGAAGCTTTCTAAGAAACTTCTTTCTGTTCTGTGAAATCATCTCACAGAGTTACAGCTTTCCCCTCAAGAAGCCTTTCGCTAAGACAGTTCTTCTGGAATGGCAGAGTGATACTTGGAAGACCATAGAGGGCTATGGTGAAAAAGGAAATATCCTCAGATGAAATATGGAAAGAAGCTTTCTGAGAAACTGCTTAGTGGTCTGTTAATTCATCTCACAGAGTTACATCTGTATTTCGTGGATCTCTTTGCTGGCCTTCTTTCTGTGGACTTTGAGAACAGATATTTCGGATCCCTTTGAAGACTCTAGGGCCAAAGGAAATATCCTACAATAACAAAGAGAAAGAAGCTTTCTGAGAAACTTCTTTGTGTTCTGTGAAATCATCTCTCAGAGTTAGAGCTTTCCCCTCAAGACGCCTTTCGCTCAGACAGTTCTGGTGGAATTGGCAAAGTGATATTTGGAAGCCCATAGAGGGCTATGGTGAAAAAGGAAATATCGTCAGATGAAATCTGGAAAGAAGCTTTCTAAGAAACTGCTTAGTGTTCTGTTAGTTCATCTCTCAGAGTTACATCTATATTTCGTGAATCTCTTTGCTAACCTTATTTCTGTGGAATCTGAGCACAGATGTTTCGGATCCCTTTGAAGTCTCTAGGGCCAAAGGAAATATCCTCCGATAACAAAGAGAAAGAAGCTTTCTGAGAAACTTCTTTGTGTTCGGTGAAATCATCTCACAGAGTAACAGCTTTCCCCTCAAGAAGCCTTTCGCTCAGACAGTTCTTGTGGAATGGGCAAAGTGATATTTGGAAGCCCATAGAGGGCTATGGTGAAAAAGGAAATGTCCTCAGATGAAATCTGGAAAGAAGCTTTCTGAGAAACTGCTTAGTGTTCTGCTAATTCATCTCACAGAGTTACATCTGTATTTCGTGGATCTCTTTGCTAGCCTTATTTCTGTGGAATCTGAGAACAGATATTTCGGATCCCTTTGAAGACTATAGGGCCAAAGGAAATATCCTCCGATAACAAAGAGAAAGAAGCTTTCTGAGAAACTTCTTTGTGTTCTGTGAAATCATCTCACAGAGTTACAGCTTTCCCCTCAGGAAGCCTTACGCTCAGACAGTTCTTGCGGAATTGGCAAAGTGATATTTGGAAGCCCTTAGAGGGCTATGGTGAAAAAAGAAATATCCTCAGATGAAATCTGGAAAGAAGCTTTCTGAGAAACTGCTCTGTGATGTGTGACTTCCACTCACAGAGTTACATCTGTATTTCGTTGATCTCTTTGCTAGCCTTATTTCTGTGGAATCTGAGAACAGATATTTCGGATCCCTTTGAAGACTCTAGGGCCAAAGGAAATATCCTCCGATAAGAAAGAGAAAGAAGGTTTCTGAGAAACTTCTTTGTGTTCGGTGAAATCATCTCACAGAGTTACAGCTTTCCCCTCAAGAAGCCTTTCGCTCAGACAGTTCTTGTGGAATTGGCAAAGTGATATTTGGAAGCCCTTAGAGACCTATGGTGAAAAAGTAAGTATCCTCAGATGAAATCTGGAAAGAAGCCTTTTGAGAAACGGCTTAGTGTTCTGTTAATTCATCTCACAGAGTTACATCTGTATTTCGTGGATCTCTTTGCTAGCCTTATTTCTGTGGAATCTGAGAACAGATATTTCGGATCCCTTTGAAGACTCTAGGGCCAAAGGAAATATCCTCCGATAACAAAGAGAAAGAAGCTTTCTGAGAAACTTCTTTGTGTTCTGTGAAATCATCTCACAGAGTTACAGCTTTTCCGTCAAGAAGCCTTTCGAACAGACAGTTCTTGTGGAATGGCAAAGTGATATTTGGAAGCCCATAGAGGGCTACGGTGAAAAAGGAAATATCCTCAGATGAAATCTGGAAAGAAGCTTTCTGAGAAACTGCTTAGTGTTCTGCTAATTCATCTCACAGAGTTACATCTGTATTTCGTGTATCTCTTTGCTAGCCTTATTTCTGTGGAATCTGAGGACAGATATTTCGGATGCCTTTGAAGACTATAGGGCCAAAGAAAATACCCTGCGATAACAAAGAGAAAGAAGCTTTCTGAGAAACTTCTTTGTGTTCTGTGAAATCATCTCACAGAGTTACAGCTTTACCCCTAAGAAGCCTTTCGCTAAGACAGTTCTTGTGGAATGGCAAAGTGATATTTGGAACACCATAGAGGGCTATGGTGAAAAGGGAAATATCCTCAGATGAAATCTGGAAAAAAGCTTTCTTAGAAATTGCTTCATGTTCTGTTAATTAATCTCACAGAGTTACATCTGTATTTCGTGGATCTCTTTGCTAGCCTTATTTCTGTGGAATCTGAGAACAGATATTTCGGATCCCTATGAAGAATATAGGGCCAAAGGAAATATCCTCCGATAACAAAGAATAAGAAGCTTTCTGAGAAACTTCTTTGTGTTCTGTGAAATCATCTCACAGAGTTACAGCTTTCCCCTCAAGAAGCCTTTCGCTCAGACAGTTCTTGTGGAATTGGCAAAGTGATATTTGGAAGCCCTTAGAGGCCTATGGTGAAAAAGGAAAAATCCTCAGATGAAATCTGGAAAGAAGCTTTCTGAGAAACTGTTCTGTGATGTGTGACTTCCACTCACAGATTTACATCTGTATTTCATGGATCTCTTTGCTAGCCTTATTTTGTGGAATCTGAGAACAGATATTTCGGATCCCTTTGAAGACTATAGGGCCAAAGGAAATATCCTCCGATAACAAAGAGAAAGAAGCTTTCTGAGAAACTTCTTTGTGTTCTGTGAAATCATCTCACAGAGTTACAGCTTTCCCCTCAAGAAGCCTTTCGCTCCGACAGTTTTTGCGGAATTGGCAAAGTGATATTTGGAAGCCCTTAGAGGGCTATGGTGAAAAAGGAAATATCCTCAGATGAAATCTGGAAAGAAGCTTTCTGAGAAACTGCTTAGTGTTCTGTTAATTCATCTCACAGAGTTACATCTGTATTTCGTGGATCTCTTTGCTAGCCTTATTTCTGTGGAATCTGAGCACCGATGTTTCGGATCCCTTTGAAGAGTCTAGGGCCAAAGGAAATATCCTCCGATAACAAAGAGAAAGAAGCTTTCTGAGAAACTTCTTTGTGTTCTGTGAAATCATCTCACAGAGTTACAGCTTTCCCCTCAAGAAGCCTTTCGCTCAGACAGTTCTTGTGGAATTGGCAAAGTGATATTTGGAAGCCCTTAGAGACCTATGGTGAAAACGGAAATATCCTCAGATGAAATCTGGAAAGAAGCTTTCTGAGAAACTGCTTAGTGATCTGTTAGTTCATCTCTCAGAGTTACATCTGTTTTTCGTGGATCTCTTTGCTAACCTTATTTCTGTGGAATCTGAGAACAGATATTTCGGATCCCTTTGAAGTCTCTAGGGCCAAAGGAAATATCCTCCGATAACAAAGAGAAAGAAGCTTTCTGAGAAACTTCTTTGTGTTCCGTGAAATCATCTCACAGAGTTACAGCTTTCCCCTCAAGAAGCCTTCCGCTCGGACAGTTCTTGTGGAATTGGCAAGCTGATATTTGGAAGCCCATAGAGACCTATGGTGAAAATGGAAATATCCTCAGATGAAATCAGGAAAGGGCCGGACGCGGTGGCTCAAGCCTGTAATCCCAGCATTTTGGGAGGCCGAGACGTGCGGATCACGAGGTCAGGAGATCGAGACCATCCTGGCTAACACGGTGAAACCCCGTCTCTACTAAAAAATACAAAACTGACTAGCCGGGTGAGGTGGTGGGCGCCTGTAGTCCCAGCTACTCGGTAGGCTGAGGCAGGAGAATGGCGTAGACCCGGGAGGCGGAGCTTGCAGTGAGCTGAGATCCGGCCACTGCACCCCAGCCTGGGCAACAGAGCAAGACTCTGTCTCAAAAAAAAAAAAAAAAAAAAGAAATCTGGAAAGAAGCCTTCTGAGAAACGGCTTAGTGTTCTGTTAATTCATCTCACAGAGTTACGTCTGTATGTCGTGGATCTCTTTGCTAGCCTTCTCTCTGTGGAATCTGAGAACAGATATTTCGGATCCCTTTGAACGCTAGAGGGCCAAAGGAAATATCCTAGGATAACAAAGAGAAAGAAGCGTTCTGAGAAACTTCTTTGTGTTCTGTGAAATCATCTCACAGAGTTACAGCTTTCACCTCAAGAAGCCTTTCGCTCAGACAGTTCTTGTGGAATTGGCAAAGTGATATTTGGAAGCCCATAGAGGGCTATGGTGAAAAAGGAAATATCCTCAGATGAAATCTGGAAAGAAGCTTTCTGAGAAACTGCTTAGTGTTCTGCTAATTCATCTCACAGAGTTACATCTGTATTTCGTGGATCTCTTTGCTAGCCTTATTTCTGTGGAAGCTGAGAACAGATATTTCGGATCCCTTTGAAGACTATAGGGCCAAAGGAAATATCCTCCGATAACAAAGAGAAAGAAGCTTTCTGAGAAACTTCTTTGTGTTCTGTGAAATCATCTCACAGAGTTAAAGCTTTCCCCTCAAGAAGCCTTTCGCTAAGACAGTTCTTGTGGAATGGCAAAGTGATATTTGGAATCCCATAGAGGGGTATGGTGAAAAAGGAAAAATCCTCAGATGAAATGGGGAAAAAAGCTTTCTGAGAAACTCTTCTGTGATGTGTGACTTCCACTCACAGATTTACATCTGTATTTCGTGGATCTCTTTGCTAGCCTTATTTTGTGGAATCTGAGAACAGATATTTCGGATCCCTTTGAAGACTATAGGGCCAAAGGAAATATCCTCCGATAACAAAGAGAAAGAAGCTTTCTGAGAAACTTCTTTGTGTTCTCTGAAATCATCTCACAGAGTTACAGCTTTCCCCTCAAGAAGCCTTTCGCTCAGACAGTTCTTGCGGAATTGGCAAAGTGATATTTGGAAGCCCTTAGAGGGCTATGGTGAAAAACGAAATATCCTCAGATGAAATCTGGAAAGAAGCTTTCTGAGAAACTGCTTAGTGTTCTGTTAATTCATCTCACAGAGTTACATCTGTATTTCGTGGATCTCTTTGCTAGCCTTATTTCTGTGGAATCTGACAACAGATATTTCGGATCCCGTTGAAGACTATAGGGCCAAAGGAAATATCCTCCGATAACAAAGAGAAACAAGCTTTCTGAGAAACTTCTTTGTGTTCTGTGAAATCATCTCACAGAGTTACCGCTTTAACCTTAAGAAGCCTTTCAATCAGACAGTTCTTGTGGAATTGGCAAAGTGATATTTGGAAGCCCATAGAGGGCTATGGTGAAAAAGGAAATATCCTCAGATGAAATCTGGAAAGAAGCTTTCTGAGAAACTTCTTAGTGTACTGTTAATTCATTTCACAGAGTTACATCTCTATTTCGTGGATCTCTTTGCTAGCCTTATTTCTGTGGAATCTGAGAACAGATATATCTTATCCCTTTGAAGACTATAGGGCCAAAGGAAATATCCTACGTTAGCAAAGAGAAAGAAGCTTTCTGAGAAACTTCCTTGTGTTCTTTGAAATCATCTCCCAGAGTTACAACTTTCCCCTCCAGAAACCTTTCGCTCAGACAGTTCTTGTGGAATTGGCAAAGTGATATTTGGAAGCCCATAGAGGGCTATTGTGAAAAAGGAAATATCCTAAGATGAAATCTGGAAAGAGGCTTTCTGAGAAACTGTTTAGTGTTCTGTTAATTCATCTAACAGAGTTACATCTGTATTTCGTGATCTCTTTGCTAGCCTTATTTCTGTGGAATCTGAGAACAGATATTTCGGATCCCTTTGAAGACTCTAGGGCCAAAGGAAATATCATCCGATAACAAAGAGAAAGAAGTTTTCTGAGAAACTTCTTTGAGTTCTGTGAAATCATCTCACAGAGTTACAGCTTTCCCCTCAAGAAGCCTTTCGCTCAGACAGTTCTTGTGTAATTGGCAAAGTGACATTTGGAAGCCCATAGAGGGCTACGGTGAAAAAAGGAAATATCCTCACATGAAATCTGGAAAGAAGCTTTCTGAGAAACTGGTCTGTGATGTGTGACTTCCATTCAAATAGTTACATCTGTATTTCGTGGACCTCTTTGCTAGCCTTATTTCTGTGGAATCAGAGAACAGATATTTCGGATCCCTTTGAAGAATATAGGGCCAAAGGAAATATCCTCCGATAAAAAAGGGAAAGAAGCTTTCTAAGAAACTTCTTTCTGTTCTGTGAAATCATCTCACAGAGTTACAGCTTTCCCCTCAAGAAGCCTTTCGCTAAGACAGTTCTTCTGGAATGGCAGAGTGATACTTGGAAGACCATAGAGGGCTATGGTGAAAAAGGAAATATCCTCAGATGAAATATGGAAAGAAGCTTTCTGAGAAACTGCTTAGTGGTCTGTTAATTCATCTCACAGAGTTACATCTGTATTTCGTGGATCTCTTTGCTGGCCTTCTTTCTGTGGACTTTGAGAACAGATATTTCGGATCCCTTTGAAGACTCTAGGGCCAAAGGAAATATCCTACGATAACAAAGAGAAAGAAGCTTTCTGAGAAACTTCTTTGTGTTCTGTGAAATCATCTCACAGAGTTACAGCTTTCCCCTCAAGACGCCTTTCGCGCAGACAGTTCTGGTGGAATTGGCAAAGTGATATTTGGAAGCCCATAGAGGGCTATGGTGAAAAAGGAAATATCCTCAGATGAAATCTGGAAAGAAGCTTTCTAAGAAACTGCTTAGTGTTCTGTTAGTTCATCTCTCAGAGTTACATCTATATTTCGTGAATCTCTTTGCTAACCTTATTTCTGTGGAATCTGAGCACAGATGTTTCGGATCCCTTTGAAGTCTCCAGGGCCAAAGGAAATATCCTCCGATAACAAAGAGAAAGAAGCTTTCTGAGAAACTTCTTTGTGTTCGGTGAAATCATCTCACAGAGTAACAGCTTTCCCCTCAAGAAGCCTTTCGCTCAGACAGTTCTTGTGGAATGGGCAAAGTGATATTTGGAAGCCCTTAGAGGGCTATGGTGAAAAAGGAAATGTCCTCAGATGAAATCTGGAAAGAAGCTTTCTGAGAAACTGCTTAGTGTTCTGCTAATTCATCTCACAGAGTTACATCTGTATTTCGTGGATCTCTTTGCTAGCCTTATTTCTGTGGAATCTGAGAACAGATATTTCGGATCCCTTTGAAGACTATAGGGCCAAAGGAAATATCCTCCGATAACAAAGAGAAAGAAGCTTTCTGAGAAACTTCTTTGTGTTCTGTGAAATCATCTCACAGAGTTACAGCTTTCCCCTCAGGAAGCCTTACGCTCAGACAGTTCTTGCGGAATTGGCAAAGTGATATTTGGAAGCCCTTAGAGGGCTACGGTGAAAAAAGAAATATCCTCAGATGAAATCTGGAAAGAAGCTTTCTGAGAAACTGCTCTGTGATGTGTGACTTCCACTCACAGAGTTACATCTGTATTTCGTTGATCTCTTTGCTAGCCTTATTTCTGTGGAATCTGAGAACAGATATTTCGGATCCCTTTGAAGACTCTAGGGCCAAAGGAAATATCCTCCGATAACAAAGAGAAAGAAGGTTTCTGAGAAACTTCTTTGTGTTCGGTGAAATCATCTCACAGAGTTACAGCTTTCCCCTCAAGAAGCCTTTCGCTCAGACAGTACTTGTGGAATTGGCAAAGTGATATTTGGAAGCCCTTAGAGACCTGTGGTGAAAAATAAGTATCCTCAGATGAAATCTGGAAAGAAGCCTTTTGAGAAACGGCTTAGTGTTCTGTTAGTTCATCTCACAGAGTTACATGTGTATTTCGGGGATCTCTTTGCTAGCCTTATTTCTGTGGAATCTGAGAACAGATATTTTAGATCCCTTTGAAGACTATAGGGCCAAAGGAAATATCCTCCGATAACAAAGAGAAAGAAGCTTTCTGAGAAACTTCTTTGTGTTCTGTGAAATCGACTCAGAGAGTTACAGCTTTCCCCTCAAGAAGCCTTTCGCAAAGACAGTTCTTGTGGAATTGGCAAGGTGATATTTGGTAGGCGATACAGGGCTATAGTTAAAAGGGAAATATCCTCCGATGAAATCTGGAAAGAAGCTTTCTGAGAAACTGCTTAGTGTTCTGTTAATTCATCTCACAGAGTTTCATCTGTATTTCGTGGATCTCTTTGCTAGCCTTATTTCTGTGGAATCTGAGAACAGATATTTCGGATCCCTTTGAAGACTATAGGGCCAAAGGAAATATCCTCCGATAATAAAGAGAAAGAAGCTTTCTGAGAAACTTCTTTGAGTTATGTGAAATCATCTCTCAGAGTTACCGTTTCCCCTCAAAAAGCCTTTCGGTAAGACAGTTCTTGTGGAATTGGCAAAGTGATATTTGGAAGCCCATAGAGGGCTATGGTGAAAAAGGAAATATCCTCAGATGAAATCTGGAAAGAAGCTTTCTGAGATACTGCTTAGTGTTTTGCTAATTCACCACACAGATTTACATCTGTATTTCGTGGATCTCTTTGCTAGCCTTATTTCTGTGGAATCTGAGAACAGATATTTCGGATCCCTTTGAAGACTATAGGGCCGAAGGAAATATCCTCCGATAACAAAGAGAAAGAAGCTTTCTGAGAAACTTCTTTGTGTTCTGTGAAATCATCTCACAGAGTTACAGCTTTCCCCTCAACAAGCCTTTCGCTAAGACAGTTCTTGTGGAATGGCAAAGTGATATTTGGAATCCCATAGAGGGGTATGGAGAAAAAGGAAAAATCCTCAGATGAAATCTGGAAAGAAGCTATCTGAGAAACTGCTCTGTGATGTGTGACTTCCACTCACAGATTTACATCTGTATTTCGTGGATCTCTTTTCTAGCCTTATTTTGTGTAATCTGAGAACAGATATTTCGCATCCCTTTGAAGACTATAGGGCCAAAGGTAATATCCTCCGATAACAAAGAGAAAGAAGCTTTCTGAGAAACTTCTTTGTGTTCTGTGAAATCATCTCACAGAGTTACAGCTTTCCCCTCAAGAAGACTTTCGCTCAGACAGTTCTTGTGGAATTGGCAAAGTGATATTTGGAAGCCCTCGAGACCTATGGTGAAAAAGGAAATATCCTCAGATGAAATCTGGAAAGAAGCTTTTGAGAAACTGCTTAGTGTTCTCTTAATTCATCTCACTGAGTTACATGTGTCTTTCGTGGATCTCTTTGCTAGCCTTATTTCTGTGGAATCTGAGAACAGATATTTCGGATCCCTTTGAAGACTCTAGGGCCAAAGGAAATATCCTCCGATAACAAAGAGAAAGAAGCTTTCTGAGAAACTTCTTTGTGTTCTGTGAAATTATCTCACAGAGTTACAGCTTTCCCCTCAAGAAGCCTTTCGCTCAGACAGTTCTTGTGGAATTGGCAAAGTGATATTTGGGAGCCCATAGAGTGCTATGGTGAAAAAGGAAATATCCCCAGATGAAATCTGGAAAGAAGCTTTCTGAGATATTGCTTAGTGTTCTGCTAATTCATCACACAGAGTTAACCTGTATTTCGTGGATCTCTTTGCTAGCCTTATTTCTGTGGAATCCGCGAACAGATATTTCGTATCCCTTTGAAACTATAGGGCCAAAGGAAATATCCTCCGAAAATAGAGAAAGAAGCTTTCTGAGCAAGTTCTGTGTGTTCTGTGAAATCATGTCACAGAGTTACAGCTTTCCCCTCAAGAAGCCTTTCGCTAAGACAGTTCTTGTGGAATGGCAAAGTGATATTTGGAATCCCATAGAGGGGTATGGTGAAAAAGGAAAAATCCTCAGATGAAATCTGGAAAGAAGCTTTCTGAGAAACTGCTCTGTGATGTGTGACTGCCACTCACAGAATTACATCTGTATTTCGTGGATCTCTTTGCTAGCCTTATTTTGCGGAATCTGAGAACAGATATTTCGGATCCCTTTGAAGACCACAGGGCCAAAGGTAATATCCTCCGATAACAAAGAGAAAGAAGCTTTCTGAGAAACTTCTTTGTGTTCTGTGAAATCATCTCACAGAGTTACAGCTTTCCCCTCCAGAAGCCTTTCGCTCAGATAGTTCTTGAGAAATTGACAAAGTGATATTTGGAAGCCCTTAGAGACCTATGGTGAAAACGGAAATATCCTCAGATAAAATCTGGAAAGAAGCCTTCTGAGAAACTCCTTAGTGTTTTGTTAATTCATTTCACAGAGTTACATGTGTATTTCGTGGATCTCTTTGCTAGCCTTATTTCTGTGGAATCTGAGAACAGATATTTCGGATCCCTTTGAAGACTCTGGGCCAAAGGAAATATCCTCCGATAACAAAGAGAAAGAAGATTTTTGTGAAACTTCTTTGTGTTCTGTGAAATCATCTCTCAGAGTTACAGGTTTCCCCTCAAGAAGCCTTTCGCTCAGACAGTTCTTGTGTAATTGGCAAACTGATATTTGGAAGCCCCTAGAGGACTATGGTGAAAAAGGAAATATCCTCAGATGAAATCTGGAAAGAAGCTTTCTGAGAAACTGCTTAGTGTTCTGCTAATTCATCTCACAGAGTTACATCTGTATTTCGTGTGTCTCTTTGCTAGCCTTATTTCTGTGGAATCTGAGGACAGATATTTCGGATGTCTTTGAAGACTATAGGGCCAAAGAAAATACCCTGCGATAACAAAGAGAAAGAAGCTTTCTGAGAAACTTTTTTGTGTTCTGTGAAATCATCTCACAGAGTTACAGCTTTACCCCCAAGAAGCCTTTCGCTAAGACAGTTCTTGTGGAATGGCAAAGTGATATTTGGAACACCATAGAGGGCTATGGTGAAAAAGGAAATATCCTCAGATGAAATCTGGAAACAAGCTTTCTTAGAAATTGCTTCATGTTCTGTTAATTAATCTCACAGAGTTACATCTGTATTTCGTGGATCTCTTTGCTAGCCTTATTTCTGTGGAATCTGAGAACAGATATTTCGGATCCCTATGAAGAATGTAGGGCCAAAGGAAATATCCTCCGATAACAAAGAATAAGAAGCTTTCTGAGAAACTTCTTTGTGTTCTGTGAAATCATCTCACAGAGTTACAGCTTTCCCCTCAAGAAGCCTTTCGCTCAGACAGTTCTTGTGGAATTGGCAAAGTGATATTTGGAAGCCCATAGAGGGCTATGGTGAAAAAGGAAATATCCTCCAATGAAATCTGGAAAGAAGCTTTGTGAGAAACTGCTTAGTGTTCTGTTAATTCATCTCACAGAGTTACATCTGTGTTTCGTGGATCTCTTTGCTACCCTTATTTCTGTGGAATCTGAGAACAGATATTTCGGATCCCTTTGAAGACTATAGGGCCAAAGGAAATATCCTCCGATAACAAAGAGAAAGAAGCTTTCTGAGAAACTTCTTTGTGTTCTGTGAAATCATGTCACAGAGTTACAGCTTTCCCCTCAAGAAGCCTTTCGCTAAGACAGTTCTTGTGGAATGGCAAAGTGATATTTGGAATCCCATAGAGGGGTATGGTGAAAAAGGATAAATCCTCAGATGAAATCTGGAAAGAAGCTTTCTGAGAAACTGTTCTGTGATGTGTGACTTCCACTCACAGATTTACATCTGTATTTCATGGATCTCTTTGCTAGCCTTATTTTGTGGAATCTGAGAACAGATATTTCGGATCCCTTTGAAGACTATAGGGCCAAAGGAAATATCCTCCGATAACAAAGAGAAAGAAGCTTTCTGAGAAACTTCTTTGTGTTCTGTGAAATCATCTCACAGAGTTACAGCTTTCCCCTCAAGAAGCCTTTCGCTCCGACAGTTTTTGCGGAATTGGCAAAGTGATATTTGGAAGCCCTTAGAGGGCTATGGTGAAAAAGGAAATATCCTCAGATGAAATCTGGAAAGAAGCTTTCTGAGAAACTGCTTAGTGTTCTGTTAATTCATCTCACAGAGTTACATCTGTATTTCGTGGATCTCTTTGCTAGCCTTATTTCTGTGGAATCTGAGCACCGATGTTTCGGATCCCTTTGAAGACTCTAGGGCCAAAGGAAATATCCTCCGATAACAAAGAGAAAGAAGCTTTCTGAGAAACTTCTTTGTGTTCTGTGAAATCATCTCACAGAGTTACAGCTTTCCCCTCAAGAAGCCTTTCGCTCAGACAGTTCTTGTGGAATTGGCAAAGTGATATTTGGAAGCCCTTAGAGACCTATGGTGAAAACGGAAATATCCTCAGATGAAATCTGGAAAGAAGCTTTCTGAGAAACTGCTTAGTGATCTGTTAGTTCATCTCTCAGAGTTACATCTGTTTTTCGTGGATCTCTTTGCTAACCTTATTTCTGTGGAATCTGAGAACAGATATTTCGGATCCCTTTGAAGTCTCTAGGGCCAAAGGAAATATCCTCCGATAACAAAGAGAAAGAAGCTTTCTGAGAAACTTCTTTGTGTTCTGTGAAATCATCTCACAGAGTTACAGCTTTCCCCTCAAGAAGCCTTCCGCTCGGACAGTTCTTGTGGAATTGGCAAGCTGATATTTGGAAGCCCATAGAGACCTATGGTGAAAATGGAAATATCCTCAGATGAAATCTGGAAAGGGCCGGGCGCGGTGGCTCAAGCCTGTAATCCCAGCATTTTGGGAGGCCGAGACGTGCGGATCACGAGGTCAGGAGATCGAGACCATCCTGGCTAACACGGTGAAACCCCGTCTCTACTAAAAAATACAAAAATAACTAGCCGGGCGAGGTGGCGGGCGCCTGTAGTCCCAGCTATTCGGGAGGCTGAGGCAGGAGAATGGCGTAGACCCGGGAGGCGGAGCTTGCAGTGAGCTGAGATCCGGCCACTGCACCCCAGCCTGGGCAACAGAGCAAGACTCTGTCTCAAAAAAAAAAAAAAAAAAAAAAAAAAAAAGAAATCTGGAAAGAAGCCTTCTGAGAAACGGCTTAGTGTTCTGTTAATTCATCTCACAGAGTTACGTCTGTATGTCGTGGATCTCTTTGCTAGCCTTCTCTCTGTGGAATCTGAGAACAGATATTTCGGATCCCTTTGAACGCTAGAGGGCCAAAGGAAATATCCTACGATAACAAAGAGAAAGAAGCGTTCTGAGAAACTTCTTTGTGTTCTGTGAAATCATCTCACAGAGTTACAGCTTTCCCCTCAAGAAGCCTTTAGCTCAGACAGTTCTTGTGGAATTGGCAAAGTGATATTTGGAAGCCCATAGAGGGCTATGGTGAAAAAGGAAATATCCTCAGATGAAATATGGAAAGAAGCTTTCTGAGAAACTGCTTAGTGTTCTGCTAATTCATCTCACAGAGTTACATCTGTATTTCGTGGATCTCTTTGCTAGCCTTATTTCTGTGGAAGCTGAGAACAGATATTTCGGATCCCTTTGAAGACTATAGGGCCAAAGAAAATATCCTCCGATAACAAAGAGAAAGAATCTTTCTGAGAAACTTCTTTGTGTTCTGTGAAATCATCTCACAGAGTTAAAGCTTTCCCCTCATTAAGCCTTTCGCTAAGACAGTTCTTGTGGAATGGCAAAGTGATATTTGGAATCCCATAGAGGGGTATGGTGAAAAAGGAAAAATCCTCAGATGAAATGGGGAAAAAAGCTTTCTGAGAAACTGTTCTGTGATGTGTGGCTTCCACTCACAGATTTACATCTGTATTTCGTGGATCTCTTTGCTAGCCTTATTTTGTGGAATCTGAGAACAGATATTTCGGATCCCTTTGAAGACTATAGGGCCAAAGGAAATATCCTCCGATAACAAAGAGAAAGAAGCTTTCTGAGAAACTTCTTTGTGTTCTCTGAAATCATCTCACAGAGTTCCAGCTTTCCCCTCAAGAAGCCTTTCGCTCAGACAGTTCTTGCGGAATTGGCAAAGTGATATTTGGAAGCCCTTAGAGGGCTATGGTGAAAAAGGAAATACCCTCAGATGAAATCTGGAAAGAAGCTTTCTGAGAAACTGCTTAGTGTTCTGTTAATTCATCTCACAGAGTTACATCTGTATTTCGTGGATCTCTTTGCTAGCCTTATTTCTGTGGAATCTGAGAACAGATATTTCGGATCCCGTTGAAGACTATAGGGCCAAAGGAAATATCCTCCGATAACAAAGAGAAACAAGCTTTCTGAGAAACTTCTTTGTGTTCTGTGAAATCATCTCACAGAGTTACCGCTTTAACCTCAAGAAGCCTTTCAATCAGACAGTTCTTGTGGAATTGGCAAAGTGATATTTGGAAGCCCATAGAGGGCTATGGTGAAAAAGGAAATATCCTCAGATGAAATCTGGAAAGAAGCTTTCTGAGAAACTTCTTAGTGTACTGTTAATTCATTTCACAGAGTTACATCTCTATTTCGTGGATCTCTTTGCTAGCCTTCTTTCTGTGGAATCTGAGAACAGATATATCTTATCCCTTTGAAGACTATAGGGCCAAAGGAAATATCCTACGTTAGCAAAGAGAAAGAAGCTTTCTGAGAAACTTCCTTGTGTTCTGTGAAATCATCTCCCAGAGTTACAACTTGCCCCTCCAGAAACCTTTCGCTCAGACAGTTCTTGTGGAATTGGCAAAGTGATATTTGGAAGCCCATAGAGGGCTATTGTGAAAAAGGAAATATCCTAAGATGAAATCTGGAAAGAGGCTTTCTGAGAAACTGTTTAGTGTTCTGTTAATTCATCTAACAGAGTTACATCTGTATTTCGTGATCTCTTTGCTAGTCTTATTTCTGTGGAATCTGAGAACAGATATTTCGGATCCCTTTGAAGACTCTAGGGCCAAAGGAAATATCATCCGATAACAAAGAGAAAGAAGTTTTCTGAGAAACTTCTTTGTGTTCTGTGAAATCATCTCACAGAGTTACAGCTTTCCCCTCAAGAAGCCTTTCGCTCAGACAGTTCTTGTGTAATTGGCAAAGTGACATTTGGAAGCCCATAGAGGGCTGCGGTGAAAAAAGGAAATATCCTCACATGAAATCTGGAAAGAAGCTTTCTGAGAAACTGGTCTGTGATGTGTGACTTCCATTCAAATAGTTACATCTGTATTTCGTGGATCTCTTTGCTAGCCTTATTTCTGTGGAATCAGAGAACAGATATTTCGGATCCCTTTGAAGAATATAGGGCCAAAGGAAATATCCTCCGATAAAAAAGGGAAAGAAGCTTTCTAAGAAACTTCTTTCTGTTCTGTGAAATCATCTCACAGAGTTACAGCTTTCCCCTCAAGAAGCCTTTCGCTAGGACAGTTCTTCTGGAATGGCAGAGTGATACTTGGAAGACCATAGAGGGCTATGGTGAAAAAGGAAATATCCTCAGATGAAATATGGAAAGAAGCTTTCTGAGAAACTGCTTAGTGGTCTGTTAATTCATCTCACAGAGTTACATCTGTATTTCGTGGATCTCTTTGCTGGCCTTCTTTCTGTGGACTTTGAGAACAGATATTTCGGATCCCTTTGAAGACTCTAGGGCCAAAGGAAATATCCTACGATAACAAAGAGAAAGAAGCTTTCTGAGAAACTTCTTTGTGTTCTGTGAAATCATCTCTCAGAGTTAGAGCTTTCCCCTCAAGACGCCTTTCGCTCAGACAGTTCTGGTGGAATTGGCAAAGTGATATTTGGAAGCCCATAGAGGGCTATGGTGAAAAAGGAAATATCGTCAGATGAAATCTGGAAAGAAGCTTTCTAAGAAACTGCTTAGTGTTCTGTTAGTTCATCTCTCAGAGTTACATCTATATTTCGTGAATCTCTTTGCTAACCTTATTTCTGTGGAATCTGAGCACAGATGTTTCGGATCCCTTTGAAGTCTCTAGGGCCAAAGGAAATATCCTCCGATAACAAAGAGAAAGAAGCTTTCTGAGAAACTTCTTTGTGTTCGGTGAAATCATCTCACAGAGTAACAGCTTTCCCTCAAGAAGCCTTTCGCTCAGACAGTTCTTGTGGAATGGGCAAAGTGATATTTGGAAGCCCATAGAGGGCTATGGTGAAAAAGGAAATGTCCTCAGATGAAATCTGGAAAGAAGCTTTCTGAGAAACTGCTTAGTGTTCTGCTAATTCATCTCACAGAGTTACATCTGTATTTCGTGGATCTCTTTGCTAGCCTTATTTCTGTGGAATCTGAGAACAGATATTTCGGATCCCTTTGAAGACTATAGGGCCAAAGGAAATATCCTCCGATAACAAAGAGAAGGAAGCTTTCTGAGAAACTTCTTTGTGTTCTGTGAAATCATCTCACAGAGTTACAGCTTTCCCCTCAGGAAGCCTTGCGCTCAGACAGTTCTTGCGGAATTGGCAAAGTGATATTTGGAAGCCCTTAGAGGGCTATGGTGAAAAAAGAAATATCCTCAGATGAAATCTGGAAAGAAGCTTTCTGAGAAACTGCTCTGTGATGTGTGACTTCCACTCACAGAGTTACATCTGTATTTCGTTGATCTCTTTGCTAGCCTTATTTCTGTGGAATCTGAGAACAGATATTTCGGATCCCTTTGAAGACTCTAGGGCCAAAGGAAATATCCTCCGATAACAAAGAGAAAGAAGGTTTCTGAGAAACTTCTTTGTGTTCGGTGAAATCATCTCACAGAGTTACAGCTTTCCCCTCAAGAAGCCTTTCGCTCAGACAGTTCTTGTGGAATTGGCAAAGTGATATTTGGAAGCCCTTAGAGACCTATGGTGAAAAAGTAAGTATCCTCAGATGAAATCTGGAAAGAAGCCTTTTGAGAAACGGCTTAGTGTTCTGTTAATTCATCTCACAGAGTTACATCTATATTTCGTGGATCTCTTTGCTAGCCTTATTTCTGTGGAATCTGAGAACAGATATTTCGGATCCCTTTGAAGACTCTAGGGCCAAAGGAAATATCCTCCGATAACAAAGAGAAAGAAGCTTTCTGAGAAACTTCCTTGTGTTCTGTGAAATCATCTCACAGAGTTACAGCTTTCCCGTCAAGAAGCCTTTCGATCAGACAGTTCTTGTGGAATGGCAAAGTGATATTTGGAAGCCCATAGAGGGCTACGGTGAAAAAGGAAATATCCTCAGATGAAATCTGGAAAGAAGCTTTCTGAGAAACTGCTTAGTGTTCTGCTAATTCATCTCACAGAGTTACATCTGTATTTCGTGTATCTCTTTGCTAGCCTTATTTCTGTGGAATATGAGGACAGATATTTCGGATGCCTTTGAAGACTATAGGGCCAAAGAAAATACCCTGCGATAACAAAGAGAAAGAAGCTTTCTGAGAAACTTCTTTGTGTTCTGTGAAATCATCTCACAGAGTTACAGCTTTACCCCCAAGAAGCCTTTCGCTAAGACAGTTCTTGTGGAATGGCAAAGTGATATTTGGAACACCATAGAGGGCTATGGTGAAAAAGGAAATATCCTCAGATGAAATCTGGAAACAAGCTTTCTTAGAAATTGCTTCATGTTCTGTTAATTAATCTCACAGAGTTACATCTGTATTTCGTGGATCTCTTTGCTAGCCTTATTTCTGTGGAATCTGAGAACAGATATTTCGGATCCCTATGAAGAATATAGGGCCAAAGGAAATATCCTCCGATAACAAAGAATAAGAAGCTTTCTGAGAAACTTCTTTGTGTTCTGTGAAATCATCTCACAGAGTTACAGCTTTCCCCTCAAGAAGCCTTTCGCTCAGACAGTTCTTGTGGAATTGGCAAAGTGATATTTGGAAGCCCATAGAGGGCTATGGTGAAAAAGGAAATATCCTCCGATGAAATCTGGAAAGAAGCTTTGTGAGAAACTGCTTAGTGTTCTGTTAATTCATCTCACAGAGTTACATCTGTGTTTCGTGGATCTCTTTGCTAGCCTTATTTCTGTGGAATCTGAGAACAGATATTTCGGATCCCTTTGAAGACTATAGGGCCAAAGGAAATATCCTCCGATAACAAAGAGAAAGAAGCTTTCTGAGAAACTTCTTTGTGTTCTGTGAAATCATGTCACAGAGTTACAGCTTTCCCCTCAAGAAGCCTTTCGCTAAGACAGTTCTTGTGGAATGGCAAAGTGATATTTGGAAGCCCTTAGAGGCCTATGGTGAAAAAGGAAAAATCCTCAGATGAAATCTGGAAAGAAGCTTTCTGAGAAACTGTTCTGTGATGTGTGACTTCCACTCACAGATTTACATCTGTATTTCATGGATCTCTTTGCTAGCCTTATTTTGTGGAATCTGAGAACAGATATTTCGGATCCCTTTGAAGACTATAGGGCCAAAGGAAATATCCTCCGATAACAAAGAGAAAGAAGCTTTCTGAGAAACTTCTTTGTGTTCTGTGAAATCATCTCACAGAGTTACAGCTTTCCCCTCAAGAAGCCTTTCGCTCCGACAGTTTTTGCGGAATTGGCAAAGTGATATTTGGAAGCCCTTAGAGGGCTATGGTGAAAAAGGAAATATCCTCAGATGAAATCTGGAAAGAAGCTTTCTGAGAAACTGCTTAGTGTTCTGTTAATTCATCTCACAGAGTTACATCTGTATTTCGTGGATCTCTTTGCTAGCCTTATTTCTGTGGAATCTGAGCACCGATGTTTCGGATCCCTTTGAAGACTCTAGGGCCAAAGGAAATATCCTCCGATAACAAAGAGAAAGAAGCTTTCTGAGAAACTTCTTTGTGTTCTGTGAAATCATCTCACAGAGTTACAGCTTTCCCCTCAAGAAGCCTTTCGCTCAGACAGTTCTTGTGGAATTGGCAAAGTGATATTTGGAAGCCCTTAGAGACCTATGGTGAAAACGGAAATATCCTCAGATGAAATCTGGAAAGAAGCTTTCTGAGAAACTGCTTAGTGATCTGTTAGTTCATCTCTCAGAGTTACATCTGTTTTTCGTGGATCTCTTTGCTAACCTTATTTCTGTGGAATCTGAGAACAGATATTTCGGATCCCTTTGAAGTCTCTAGGGCCAAAGGAAATATCCTCCGATAACAAAGAGAAAGAAGCTTTCTGAGAAACTTCTTTGTGTTCCGTGAAATCATCTCACAGAGTTACAGCTTTCCCCTCAAGAAGCCTTCCGCTCGGACAGTTCTTGTGGAATTGGCAAGCTGATATTTGGAAGCCCATAGAGACCTATGGTGAAAATGGAAATATCCTCAGATGAAATCAGGAAAGGGCCGGGCGCGGTGGCTCAAGCCTGTAATCCCAGCATTTTGGGAGGCCGAGACGTGCGGATCACGAGGTCAGGAGATCGAGACCATCCTGGCTAACACGGTGAAACCCCGTCTCTACTAAAAAATACAAATCTAACTAGCCGGGCGAGGTGGCGGGCGCCTGTAGTCCCAGCTACTCGGTAGGCTGAGGCAGGAGAATGGCGTAGACCCGGGAGGCGGAGCTTGCAGTGAGCTGAGATCCGGCCACTGCACCCCAGCCTGGGCAACAGAGCAAGACTCTGTCTCAAAAAAAAAAAAAAAAAAAAAGAAATCTGGAAAGAAGCCTTCTGAGAAACGGCTTAGTGTTCTGTTAATTCATCTCACAGAGTTACGTCTGTATGTCGTGGATCTCTTTGCTAGCCTTCTCTCTGTGGAATCTGAGAACAGATATTTCGGATCCCTTTGAACGCTAGAGGGCCAAAGGAAATATCCTACGATAACAAAGAGAAAGAAGCGTTCTGAGAAACTTCTTTGTGTTCTGTGAAATCATCTCACAGAGTTACAGCTTTCTCCTCAAGAAGCCTTTAGCTCAGACAGTTCTTGTGGAATTGGCAAAGTGATATTTGGAAGCCCATAGAGGGCTATGGTGAAAAAGGAAATATCCTCAGATGAAATCTGGAAAGAAGCTTTCTGAGAAACTGCTTAGTGTTCTGCTAATTCATCTCACAGAGTTACATCTGTATTTCGTGGATCTCTTTGCTAGCCTTATTTCTGTGGAAGCTGAGAACAGATATTTCGGATCCCTTTGAAGACTATAGGGCCAAAGGAAATATCCTCCGATAACAAAGAGAAAGAAGCTTTCTGAGAAACTTCTTTGTGTTCTGTGAAATCATCTCACAGAGTTAAAGCTTTCCCCTCAAGAAGCCTTTCGCTAAGACAGTTCTTGTGGAATGGCAAATTGATATTTGGAATCCCATAGAGGGGTATGGTGAAAAAGGAAAAATCCTCAGATGAAATGGGGAAAAAAGCTTTCTGAGAAACTCTTCTGTGATGTGTGACTTCCACTCACAGATTTACATCTGTATTTCGTGGATCTCTTTGCTAGCCTTATTTTGTGGAATCTGAGAACAGATATTTCGGATCCCTTTGAAGACTATAGGGCCAAAGGAAATATCCTCCGATAACAAAGAGAAAGAAGCTTTCTGAGAAACTTCTTTGTGTTCTCTGAAATCATCTCACAGAGTTACAGCTTTCCCCTCAAGAAGCCTTTCGCTAAGACAGTTCTTGCGGAATTGGCAAAGTGATATTTGGAAGCCCTTAGAGGGCTATGGTGAAAAAGGAAATATCCTCAGACGAAATCTGGAAAGAAGCTTTCTGAGAAACTGCTTAGTGTTCTGTTAATTCATCTCACAGAGTTACATCTGTATTTCGTGGATCTCTTTGCTAGCCTTATTTCTGTGAAATCTGACAACAGATATTTCGGATCCCGTTGAAGACTATAGGGCCAAAGGAAATATCCTCCGATAACAAAGAGAAACAAGCTTTCTGAGAAACTTCTTTGTGTTCTGTGAAATCATCTCACAGAGTTACCGCTTTAACCTCAAGAAGCCTTTCAATCAGACAGTTCTTGTGGAATTGGCAAAGTGATATTTGGAAGCCCATAGAGGGCTATGGTGAAAAAGGAAATATCCTCAGATGAAATCTGGAAAGAAGCTTTCTGAGAAACTTCTTAGTGTACTGTTAATTCATTTCACAGAGTTACATCTCTATTTCGTGGATCTCTTTGCTAGCCTTCTTTCTGTGGAATCTGAGAACAGATATATCTTATCCCTTTGAAGACTATAGGGCCAAAGGAAATATCCTACGTTAGCAAAGAGAAAGAAGCTTTCTGAGAAACTTCCTTGTGTTCTTTGAAATCATCTCCCAGAGTTACAACTTTCCCCTCCAGAAACCTTTCGCTCAGACAGTTCTTGTGGAATTGGCAAAGTGATATTTGGAAGCCCATAGAGGGCTATTGTGAAAAAGGAAATATCCTAAGATGAAATCTGGAAAGAGGCTTTCTGAGAAACTGTTTAGTGTTCTGTTAATTCATCTAACAGAGTTACATCTGTATTTCGTGATCTCTTTGCTAGCCTTATTTCTGTGGAATCTGAGAACAGATATTTCGGATCCCTTTGAAGACTCTAGGGCCAAAGGAAATATCATCCGATAACAAAGAGAAAGAAGTTTTCTGAGAAACTTCTTTGTGTTCTGTGAAATCATCTCACAGAGTTACAGCTTTCCCCTCAAGAAGCCTTTCGCTCAGACAGTTCTTGTGTAATTGGCAAAGTGACATTTGGAAGCCCATAGAGGGCTACGGTGAAAAAAGGAAATATCCTCACATGAAATCTGGAAAGAAGCTTTCTGAGAAACTGGTCTGTGATGTGTGACTTCCATTCAAATAGTTACATCTGTATTTCGTGGACCTCTTTGCTAGCCTTATTTCTGTGGAATCAGAGAACAGATATTTCGGATCCCTTTGAAGAATATAGGGCCAAAGGAAATATCCTCCGATAAAAAAGGGAAAGAAGCTTTCTAAGAAACTTCTTTCTGTTCTGTGAAATCATCTCACAGAGTTACCGCTTTCCCCTCAAGAAGCCTTTCGCTAAGACAGTTCTTCTGGAATGGCAGAGTGATACTTGGAAGACCATAGAGGGCTATGGTGAAAAAGGAAATATCCTCAGATGAAATATGGAAAGAAGCTTTCTGAGAAACTGCTTAGTGGTCTGTTAATTCATCTCACAGAGTTACATCTGTATTTCGTGGATCTCTTTGCTGGCCTTCTTTCTGTGGACTTTGAGAACAGATATTTCGGATCCCTTTGAAGACTCTAGGGCCAAAGGAAATATCCTACGATAACAAAGAGAAAGAAGCTTTCTGAGAAACTTCTTTGTGTTCTGTGAAATCATCTCACAGAGTTACAGCTTTCCCCTCAAGACGCCTTTCGCTCAGACAGTTCTGGTGGAATTGGCAAAGTGATATTTGGAAGCCCATAGAGGGCTATGGTGAAAAAGGAAATATCCTCAGATGAAATCTGGAAAGAAGCTTTCTAAGAAACTGCTTAGTGTTCTGTTAGTTCATCTCTCAGAGTTACATCTATATTTCGTGAATCTCTTTGCTAACCTTATTTCTGTGGAATCTGAGCACAGATGTTTCGGATCCCTTTGAAGTCTCCAGGGCCAAAGGAAATATCCTCCAATAACAAAGAGAAAGAAGCTTTCTGAGAAACTTCTTTGTGTTCGGTGAAATCATCTCACAGAGTAACAGCTTTCCCCTCAAGAAGCCTTTCGCTCAGACAGTTCTTGTGGAATGGGCAAAGTGATATTTGGAAGCCCTTAGAGGGCTATGGTGAAAAAGGAAATGTCCTCAGATGAAATCTGGAAAGAAGCTTTCTGAGAAACTGCTTAGTGTTCTGCTAATTCATCTCACAGAGTTACATCTGTATTTCGTGGATCTCTTTGCTAGCCTTATTTCTGTGGAATCTGAGAACAGATATTTCGGATCCCTTTGAAGACTATAGGGCCAAAGGAAATATCCTCCGATAACAAAGAGAAACAAGCTTTCTGAGAAACTTCTTTGTGTTCTGTGAAATCATCTCACAGAGTTACAGCTTTCCCCTCAGGAAGCCTTACGCTCAGACAGTTCTTGCGGAATTGGCAAAGTGATATTTGGAAGCCCTTAGAGGGCTACGGTGAAAAAAGAAATATCCTCAGATGAAATCTGGAAAGAAGCTTTCTGAGAAACTGCTCTGTGATGTGTGACTTCCACTCACAGAGTTACATCTGTATTTCGTTGATCTCTTTGCTAGCCTTATTTCTGTGGAATCTGAGAACAGATATTTCGGATCCCTTTGAAGACTCTAGGGCCAAAGGAAATATCCTCCGATAACAAAGAGCAAGAAGGTTTCTGAGAAACTTCTTTGTGTTCGGTGAAATCATCTCACAGAGTTACAGCTTTCCCCTCAAGAAGCCTTTCGCTCAGACAGTTCTTGTGGAATTGGCAAAGTGATATTTGGAAGCCCTTAGAGACCTATGGTGAAAAAGTAAGTATCCTCAGATGAAATCTGGAAAGAAGCCTTTTGAGAAACGGCTTAGTGTTCTGTTAATTCATCTCACAGAGTTACATCTGTATTTCGTGGATCTCTTTGCTAGCCTTATTTCTGTGGAATCTGAGAACAGATATTTCGGATCCCTTTGAAGACTCTAGGGCCAAAGGAAATATCCTCCGATAACAAAGAGAAAGAAGCTTTCTGAGAAACTTCCTTGTGTTCTGTGAAATCATCTCACAGAGTTACATCTTTCCCGTCAAGAAGCCTTTCGATCAGACAGTTCTTGTGGAATGGCAAAGTGATATTTGGAAGCCCATAGAGGGCTACGGTGAAAAAGGAAATATCCTCAGATGAAATCTGGAAAGAAGCTTTCTGAGAAACTGCTTAGTGTTCTGCTAATTCATCTCACAGAGTTACATCTTGATTTCGTGGATCTCTTTGCTAGCCTTATTTCTGTGGAATCTGAGAACAAATATTTCGGATGCCTTTGAAGACTAAGGGGCCAAAGGAAATATCCTCCGAAAACAAAGAGAAAGAAGCTTTCTGAGAATCTTCTTTGTGTTCTATGAAATCATCTCACAGAGTTACAGCTTTCTCCTCAAGAAGCCTTTCGCTCAGACCGTTCTTGTGGAATTGGCAAAGTGATATTTGGAAGCCCATAGAGGGCTATGGTGAAAAAGGAAATATCCTCAGATGAAATCTGGAAAGAAACTTTCTGAGAAAATGATTAGAGTTCTGTTAATTCATCTCACAGAGTTACATCTGTATTTCGTGGATCTCTTTGCTAGCCTTATTTCTGTGGAATCTGAGAACAGATATTTCGGATCCCTTTGAAGACTATAGGGCCAAGGGAAATATCCTGCGATAAAAAAGAGAAAGAAGTTTTCTGAAAAACTTCTTTGTGTTCTGTGAAATCATCTCACAGAGTTACAGCTTTCCCCTCAAGAAGCCTTTCGCTAAGACAGTTCTTGTGGAATTGACAAAGTGATATTTGGAAGCCCATAGAGGGCTAAGGTGAAAAAGGAAATATCCTCAGATGAAATCTGGAAAGAAGCTTTCTGAGAAACTGCTCTGTGATGTGTGACTTCCACTCACAGAGTTACATCTGTATTTCGTGGATCTCTTTGCTAGCCTTATTTCTGTGGAATCTGAGAACAGATATTTCGGATCCCTTTGAAGACTATAGGGCCAAAGGAAATATCCTCCGATAACAAAGAATAAGAGTTTCTGAGAAACTTCTTTGTGTTCTGTGAAATCATCTCACAGAGTTACAGCATTCCCCTCAAGAAGCCTTTCGCTCAGACAGTTTTGTGGAATTGGCAAAGTGATATTTGGAAGCCCATGTAGGGCTATGATGAAAAAGGAAATATCCTCAGATGAAATCTGGAAAGAAGCTTTCTGAGAAATTGCTTCGTGTTCTGTTAATTCATCTCACAGACTTACATCTGTATTTCGTGGATCTCTTGGCTAGCCTTATTTCTTTGGAATCTGAGAACAAATATTTCGGATCCCTTTGAAGAATATAGGGCCAAAGGAAATATCCTCCGATAACAAAGAGAAAGAAGCTTTCTGAGAAACTTCTTTGTGTTCTGTGAAATCATCTCACAGAGTTACAGCTTTCCCCTCAAGAAGTCTTTCGCTAAGACAGTTCTTCTGGATTGGCAAAGTGATATTTGGAAGACCATAGAGGGCTATGGTGAAAAAGCAAATATCCTCAGATGAAATATGGAAAGAAGCTTTCTGAGAAACTGCTTAGTGGTCTGTTAATTCATCTCACAGAGTTACATCTGTATTTCGTGGATCTCTTTGCTGGCCGTCTTTCTGTGGACTTTGAGAACAGATATTTCGGATCCCTTTGAAGACTGTAAGGCCAAAGGAAATATCCTACGATAACAAAGAGAAAGAAGCTTTCTGAGAAACTTCTTTGTGTTCTGTGAAATCATCTCACAGAGTTACAGCTTTCCCCTCAAGACGCCTTTCGCTGAGACAGTTCTGGTGGAATTGGCAAAGTGATATTTGGAAGCCCATAGAGGGCTATGGTGAAAAAGGAAATATCGTCAGATGAAATCTGGAAAGAAGCTTTCTAAGAAACTGCTTAGTGTTCTGTTAGTTCATCTCTCAGAGTTACATCTATATTTCGTGAATCTCTTTGCTAACCTTGTTTCTGTGGAATCTGAGCACAGATGTTTCGGATCCCTTTGAAGTCTCTAGGGCCAAAGGAAATATCCTCCGATAACAAAGAGAAAGAAGCTTTCTGAGAAACTTCTTTGTGTTCTGTGAAATCATCTCACAGAGTTACAGCTTTCCCCTCAAGAAGCCTTTCGGTCAGACCGTTCTTGTGGAATTGGCAAAGTGATATTTGGAAGCTCTTAGAGACCTATGGTGAAAAAGGAAGTATCCTCAGATGAAATCTGGAAAGAAGCCTTTTGAGAAACGGCTTAGTGTTCTGTTAATTCATCTCACAGAGTTACATCTGTATTTCGTGGATCTCTTTGCTAACCTTATTTCTGTGGAATCTGAGAACAGATATTTCGGATCCCTTTGAAGACTCTAGGGCCAAAGGAAATATCCTCCGATAACAAAGAGAAAGAAGGTTTCTGAGAAACTTCCTTGTGTTCTGTGAAATCATCTCACAGAGTTACAGCTTTCCACTCAAGAAGCCTTTCGATCAGACAGTTCTTGTGGAATGGCAAAGTGATATTTGGAAGCCCATAGAGGGCTAAGGTGAAAAAGGAAATATCCTCAGATGAAATCTGGAAGGAAGCTTTCTGAGAAACTGCTCTGTGTTGAGTGACTTCCATTCACAGAGTTACATCTGTATTTCGTGGATCTCTTTGCTATCCTCATTTCTGTGGAATCTGAGAACAGATATTTCGGATCCCTTTGAAGACTATTGGGCCAAAGGAAATATCCTCCGATAACAAAGAATAAGAGCTTTGTGAGAAACTTCTTTGTGTTCTGTGAAATCATCTCACAGAGTTACAGCATTCCCCTCAAGAATCCTTTCGCTCAGAGAGTTTTGTGGAATTGGCAAAGTGATATTTGGAAGCCCATGTAGGGCTATGATGAAAAAGGAAATATCCTCAGATGAAATCTGGAAAGAAGCTTTCTGAGAAATTGCGTCGTGTTCTGTTAATTCATCTCACAGACTTACATCTGTATTTCGTGGATCTCTTTGCTAGCCTTATTTCTGTGGAATCTGAGAACAGATATTTCGGATCCCTTTGAAGACTCTAGGGCCAAAGGAAATAACCTACGATAACAAAGAGAAAGAAGCTTTCTGAGAAACTTCTTTGTGTTCTGTGAAATCATCTCACAGAGTTACAGCTTTCCCCTCAAGAAGCCTTTCGCTAAGACAGTTCTTGTGTAGTTGGCAAAGTGACATTTGGAAGCCCATAGAGGGCAATGGTGAAAAAGGAAATATCCTCAGATGAAATCTGGAAAGAAGCTTTCTGAGAAACTGCTTAGTGTTCTGCTAATTCATCTCACAGAGTTACATCTGTATTTCGTGGATCTCTTTGCTAGCCTTATTTCTGTGGAATCGGAGAACAGATATTTCGGATCCCTTTGAAGACTCTAGGGCCAAAGGAAATACCCTCCGATAATAAAGAGAAAGAAGGTTTCTGAGAAACTTCCTTGTGTTCTGTGAAATCATCTCACAGAGTTACAGCTTTCCCCTCAAGAAGCCTTTCGATCAGACAGTTCTTGTGGAATGGCAAAGTGATATTTGGAAGCCCATAGAGGGCTACGGTGAAAAAGGAAATATCCTCAGATGAAATCTGGAAAGAAGCTTTCTGAGAAACTGCTTAGTGTTCTGCTAATTCATCTCACAGAGTTACATCTGGATTTCGTGGATCTCTTTGCTAGCCTTATTTCTGTGGAATCTGAGAACAAATATTTCGGATCCCTTTGAAGACTATAGGGCCAAAGGAAATATCCTCCGAAAACAAAGAGAAAGAAGCTTTCTGAGAAACTTCTTTGTGTTCTATGAAATCATCTCACAGAGTTACAGCTTTCTCCTCAAGAAGCCTTTCGCTCAGAGAGTTCTTGTGGAATTGGCAAAGTGATATTTGGAAGCCCATAGAGGGCTATGGTGAAAAAGGAAATATCCTCAGATGAAATCTGGAAAGAAACTTTCTGAGAAAATGATTAGAGTTCTGTTAATTCATCCCACAGAGTTACATCTGTATTTCGTGGATCTCTTTGCTAGCCTTATTTCTGTGGAATCTGAGAACAGATATTTCGGATCCCTTTGAAGACTATAGGGCCAAGGGAAATATCCTGCGATAACAAAGAGAAAGAAGTTTTCTGAAAAACTTCTTTGTGTTCTGTGAAATCATCTCACAGAGTTACAGCTTTCCCCTCAAGAAGCCTTTCGCTAAGACAGTTCTTGTGGAATTGACAAAGTGATATTTGGAAGCCCATAGAGGGCTAAGGTGAAAAAGGAAATATCCTCAGATGAAATCTGGAAAGAAGCTTTCTGAGAAACTGCTCTGTGATGTGTGACTTCCACTCACAGAGTTACATCTGTATTTCGTGGATCTCTTTGCTAGCCTTATTTCTGTGGAATCTGAGAACAGATATTTCGGATCCCTTTGAAGACTATATGGCCAAAGGAAATATCCTCCGATAACAAAGAATAAGAGTTTCTGAGAAACTTCTTTGTGTTCTGTGAAATCATCTCACAGAGTTACAGCTTTCCCCTCAAGAAGCCTTTCGCTCAGACAGTTTTGTGGAATTGGCAAAGTGATATTTGGAAGCCCATGTAGGGCTATGATGAAAAAGGAAATATCCTCAGATGAAATCTGGAAAGAAGCTTTCTGAGAAATTGCTTCGTTGTCTGTTAATTCATCTCACAGACTTACATCTGTATTTCGTGGATCTCTTGGCTAGCCTTATTTCTGTGGAATCTGAGAACAAATATTTCGGATCCCTTTGAAGAATATAGGTCCAAAGGAAATATCCTCCGATAACAAAGAGAAAGAAGCTTTCTAAGAAACTTCTTTGTGTTCTGTGAAATCATCTCACAGAGTTACAGCTTTCCCCTCAAGAAGTCTTTCGCTAAGACAGTTCTTCTGGATTGGCAAAGTGATATTTGGAAGACCATAGAGGGCTATGGTGAAAAAGGAAATATCCTCAGATGAAATATGGAAAGAAGCTTTCTGAGAAACTGCTTAGTGTTCTGCTAATTCATCTCACAGAGTTACATCTGTATTTCGTGGATCTCTTTGCTGGCCGTCTTTCTGTGGACTTTGAGAACATATATTTCGGATCCCTTTGAAGACTGTAAGGCCAAAGGAAATATCCTACGATAACAAAGAGAAAGAAGCTTTCTGAGAAACTTCTTTGTGTTCTGTGAAATCATCTCACAGAGTTACAGCTTTCCCCTCAAGACGCCTTTCGCTCAGACAGTTCTGGTGGAATTGGCAAAGTGATATTTGGAAGCCCATAGAGGGCTATGGTGAAAAAGGAAATATCCTCAGATGAAATCTGGAAAGAAGCTTTCTAAGAAACTGCTTAGTGTTCTGTTAGTTCATCTCTCAGAGTTACATCTATATTTCGTGAATCTCTTTGCTAACCTTGTTTCTGTGTTATCTGAGCACAGATGTTTCGGATCCCTTTGAAGTCTCTAGGGCCAAAGGAAATATCCTCCGATAACAAAGAGAAAGAAGCTTTCTGAGAAACTTCTTTGGATTCTGTGAAATCATCTCACAGAGTTACAGCTTTCCCCTCAAGAAGCCTTTCGGTCAGACAGTTCTTGTGGAATTGGCAAAGTGATATTTGGAAGCTCTTAGAGACCTATGGTGAAAAAGGAAGTATCCTCAGATGAAATCTGGAAAGAAGCCTTTTGAGAAACGGCTTAGTGTTCTGTTAATTCATCTCACAGAGTTACATCTGTATTTCGTGGATCTCTTTGCTAGCCTTATTTCTGTGGAATCTGAGAACAGATATTTCGGATCCCTTTGAAGACTCTAGGGCCAAAGGAAATATCCTCCGATAACAAAGAGAAAGAAGCTTTCTGAGAAACTTCCTTGTGTTCTGTGAAATCATCTCACAGAGTTACAGCTTTCCACTCAAGAAGCCTTTCGACCAGACAGTTCTTGTGGAATGGCAAAGTGATATTTGGAAGCCCATAGAGGGCTATGGTGAAAAAGGAAATATCCTCAGATGAAATCTGGAAAGAAGCTTTCTGAGAAAATGCTTAGAGTTCTGTTTATTCATCTCACAGAGTTACATCTGTATTTTGTGGATCTCTTTGCTAGCCTTATTTCTGTGGAATCTGAGAACAGATATTTCGGATCCCTTTGAAGACTATAGGGCCAAGGGAAATATCCTGCGATAACAAAGAGAAAGAAGTTTTCTGAAAAACTTCTTTGTGTTCTGTGAAATCATCTCACAGAGTTACAGCTTTCCCCTCAAGAAACCTTTCGCTAAGACAGTTCTTGTGGAATTGACAAAGTGAATTTTGGAAGCCCATAGAGGGCTAAGGTGAAAAAGGAAATATCCTCAGATGAAATCTGGAAAGAAGCTTTCTGAGAAACTACTCTGTGATGTGTGACTTCCACTCACAGAGTTACATCTGTATTTCGTGGATCTCTTTGCTAGCCTTATTTCTGTGGAATCTGAGAACAGATATTTCGGATCCCTTTGAAGACTATTGGGCCAAAGGAAATATCCAACGATAACAAAGAATAAGAGCTTTCTGAGAAACTTCTTTGTGTTCTGTGAAATCATCTCACAGAGTTACAGCTTTCCCCTCAAGAAGCCTTTCGTTCAGACAGTTCTTGTGTAATTGGCAAAGTGATATTTGGAAGCCCATAGAGGGCAATGGTGAAAAAGGAAATATCCTCAGATGAAATCTGGAAAGAAGCTTTCTGAGAAAGTGCTTAGTGTTCTGCTAATTCATCTCACAGAGTTACATCTGTATTTCGTGGATCTCTTTGCTAGCCTTATTTCTGTGGAATCTGAGAACAGATATTTCGGATCCCTTTGAAGACTATAGGGCCAAAGGAAATATCCTCCGATAACAAAGAGAAAGAAGCTTTCTGAGAAACTTCTTTGTGTTCTCTGAAATCATCTCACAGAGTTACAGCTTTCCCCTCAAGAAGCCTTTCGCTAAGACAGTTCCTGTGGAATTGGCAAAGTGATATTTGGAAGCCCATACAGGGCTATGGTGAAAAAGGAAATATCATCAGATGAAATCTGGAGAGAAGCTTTCTGAGAAACTGCTCTTTGATGTGTGACTTCCACTCACAGAGTTACATCTGTATTTCGTGGATCTCTTTGCTAGCCTTATTTCTGTGGAATCTGAGAACAGATATTTCGGATCCCTTTGAAGACTATAGGGCCAAAGGAAATAATCTGCGATAACAAAGAGAAAGAAGCTCTTTGAGAAACTTCTTTGTGTTCTGTGAAATCATCTCACAGTGTTACAGCTTTCCCCTCAAGAAGCCTTTCGCTCAGACAGTTCTTGTGGAATTGGCAAAGTGATATTTGGAAGGCCATAGAGGGCTATGGTGAAAAAGGAAATATCCTCAGATGAAATCTGGAAAGAAGCTTTCTGAGAAACTGCTCTGTGATGTGTGACTTCCACTCACAGAGTTACATCTGTATTTCGTGGATCTCTTTGCTAGCCTTATTTCTGTGGAATCTGAGAACAGATATTTCGGATCCCTTTGAAGACTATGGGGCCAAAGGAAATATCCTCCGATAACAAAGAGAAAGAAACTTTCTGAGAAACTTCTTTGTGTTCTATGAAATCATCTCACAGAGTTACAGCTTTCCCCTCAAGAAGCCTTTCGCTCAGAACAGTTCTTGTGGAATTGGCAAAGTGATATTTGGAAGCCCATAGAGGGCTATGGTGAAAAAGGAAATATCCTCAGATGAAATCTGGAAAGAAGCTTTCTGAGAAACTGCTTAGTGTTCTGCTAATTCATCTCACAGAGTTACATCTGTATTTCGTGGATCTCTTTGCTAGCCTTATTTCTGTGGAATCGGAGAACAGATATTTCGGATCCCTTTGAAGACTCTAGGGCCAAAGGAAATATCCTCCGATAACAAAGAGAAAGAAGCTTTCTGAGAAACTTCCTTGTGTTCTGTGAAATCATCTCACAGAGTTACAGCTTTCCCCTCAAGAAGCCTTTCGATCAGACAGTTCTTGTGGAATGGCAAAGTGATATTTGGAAGCCCATAGAGGGCTACGGTGAAAAAGGAAATATCCTCAGATGAAATCTGGAAAGAAGCTTTCTGAGAAACTGCTTAGTGTTCTCCTAATTCATCTCACAGAGTTACATCTGGATTTCGTGGATCTCTTTGCTAGCCTTATTTCTGTGGAATCTGAGAACAAATATTTCGGATCCCTTTGAAGACTATGGGGCCAAAGGAATTATCCTCCGATAACAAAGAGAAAGAAGGTTTCTGAGAAACTTCCTTGTGTTCTGTGAAATCATCTCACAGAGTTACAGCTTTCCACTCAAGAAGCCTTTCGACCAGACAGTTCTTGTGGAATGGCAAAGTGATATTTGGAAGCCCATAGAGGGCTACGGTGAAAAAGGAAATATCCTCAGATGAAATCTGGAAAGAAACTTTCTGAGAAAATGATTAGAGTTCTGTTAATTCATCTCACAGTGTTACATCTGTATTTCGTGGATCTCTTTGCTAGCCTTATTTCTGCGGAATCTGAGAACAGATATTTCGGATCCCTTTGAAGACTATAGGGCCAAGGGAAATATCCTGCTATAACAAAGAGAAAGAAGTTTTCTGAAAAACTTCTTTGTGTTCTGTGAAATCATCTCACAGTGTTACAGCTTTCCCCTCAAGAAGCCTTTCGCTCAGACAGTTCTTGTGGAATTGGCAAAGTGATATTTGGAAGGCCATGGAGGGCTATGGTGAAAAAGGAAATATCCTCAGATGAAATCTGGAAAGAAGCTTTCTGAGAAACTGCTCTGTGATGTGTGACTTCCACTCACAGAGTTACATCTGTATTTCGTTGATCTCTTTGCTAGCCTTATTTCTGTGGAATCTGAGAACAGATATTTCGGATCCCTTTGAAGACTATGGGGCCAAAGGAAATATCCTCCGATAACAAAGAGAAAGAAACTTTCTGAGAAACTTCTTTGTGTTCTATGAAATCATCTCACAGAGTTACAGCTTTCCCCTCAAGAAGCCTTTCGCTCAGAACAGTTCTTGTGGAATTGGCAAAGTGATATTTGGAAGCCCATAGAGGGCTATGGTGAAAAAGGAAATATCCTCAGATGAAATCTGGAAAGAAGCTTTCTGAGAAATTGCTTCGTGTTCTGTTAATTCATTTCACAGCGTTACATCTGTATTTCGTGGATCTCTTTGCTAGAATTATTTCTGTGGAATCTGAGAACAGATATTTCGGATCCCTTTGAAGACTATAGGGCCAAAGGAAATATCCTCCGATAACAAAGAGAAAGAAGCTTTCTAAGAAACTTCTTTGTGTTCTGTGAAATCATCTCATAGAGTTACAGCTTTCCCCTCAAGAAGCCTTTCGCTAAGACAGTTTTTCTGGAATGGCAAAGTGATATTTGGAAGACCATAGAGGGCTATGGTGAAAAAGGAAATATCCTCACATGTAATCTGGAAAGAAGCTTTCTAAGAAACTGCTTAGTGTTCTGTTAGTTCATCTCTCAGAGTTACATCTATATTTCGTGAATCTCTTTGCTAACCTTATTTCTGTGGAACCTGAGCACAGATGTTTCGGATCCCTTTGAAGTCTCTAGGGCCAAAGGAAATATCCTACGATAACAAAGAGAAAGAAGCTTTCTGAGAAACTTCTTTGTGTTCTGTGAAATCATCTCACAGAGTTTCAGCTTTCCCCTCAAGAAGCCTTTCGTTCAGACAGTTCTTGTGTAATTGGCAAAGTGATATTTGGGAGCCCATAGAGGGCTATGGTGAAAAAGGAAAAATCCTCAGATGAAATTGGGAAAGAAGATTTCTGAGAACTGTTCTGTGATGTGTGACTTCCACTCACAGATTTACATCTGTATTTCGTGGATCTCTTTGCTAGCCTCATTTTGTGGAATCTGAGAACAGATATTTCGGATCCCTTTGAAGACTATAGGGCCAAAGGAAATATCCTCCGATAACAAAGAGAAAGAAGCTTTCTGAGAAACTTCTTTGTGTTCTCTGAAATCATCTCACAGAGTTGCAGCTTTCCCCTCAAGAAGCCTTACGCTCAGACAGTTCTTGCGGAATTGGCAAAGTGATATTTGGAAGACCTTAGAGGGCTATGGTGAAAAAGGAAATATCCTCAGATGAAATCTGGAAAGAAGCTTTCTGAGAAACTGCTTAGTGTTCTGTTAATTCATCTCACAGAGTTACATCTGTATTTCGTGGATCTCCTTGCTAGCCTTATTTCTGTGGAATCTGAGAACAGATATTTCGGATCCCGTTGAAGACTATAGGGCCAAAGGAAATATCCTCCGATAACAAAGAGAAACAAGCTTTCTGAGAAACTTCTTTGTGTTCTCTGAAATCATCTCACAGAGTTACTGCTTTATCCTCAAGAAGCCTTTTAATCAGACAGTTCTTGTGGAATTGGCAAAGTGATATTTGGAAGCCCATAGAGGGCTATGGTGAAAAAGGAAATATCCTCAGATGAAATCTGGAAAGAAGCTTTCTGAGAAACTGCTTAGTGTACTGTTAATTCATTTCACAGAGTTACATCTCTATTTCGTGGATCTCTTTACTAGCCTTCTTTTTGTGGAATCTGAGAACAGATATATCGGATCCCTTTGAAGACTATAGGGCCAAAGGAAATATCCTACGATAGCAAAGAGAAAGAAGCTTTCTGAGAAACTTCTTTGTGTTCTGTGAAATCATCTCCAAAAGTTACAGCTTTCCCCTCCAGAAACCTTTCGCTCAGACAGTTCTTGTGGAATTGGCAAAGTGATATTTGGAAGCCCATAGAGGGCTATGGTGAAAAAGGAAATATCCTCAGATGAAATCTGGAAAGAGGCTATCTGAGAAACTGTTTAGTGTTCTGTTAATTCATCTAACAGAGTTACATCTGTATTTCGTGATCTCTTTGCTAGCCTTATTTCTGTGGAATCTGAGAACAGATATTTCGGATCCCTTTGAAGACTCTAGGGCCAAAGGAAATATCCTCCGATAACAAAGAGAAAGAAGTTTTCTGAGAAACTTCTTTGTGTTCTGTGAAATCATCTCACAGAGTTACAGCTTTCCCCCAAAGAAGCCTTTCGCTCAGACAGTTCTTGTGGAATTGGCAAAGTGATATTTGGAAGCCCATAGAGGGCTACGGTGAAAAAGGAAATATCCTCAGATGAAATCTGGAAAGAAGCTTTCTGAGAAACTGGTCTGTGATGTGTGACTTCCATTCAAATAGTTACATCTGTATTTCGTGGATGTCTTTGCTAGCCTTATTTCTGTGGAATCTGAGAACAGATATTTTGGATCCCTTTGAAGACTATAGGGCCAAAGGAAATATCCTCCGATAACAAAGAGAAAGAAGCTTTCTGAGAAACTTCTTTGTGTTCTCTGAAATCATCTCACAGAGTTAAAGCTTTCCCCTCAAGAAGCCTTTCGCTAAGACAGTTCTTGTGGAATGGCAAAGTGATATTTGGAATCCCATAGAGGGGTATGGTGAAAAAGGAAAAATCCTCAGATGAAATGGGGAAAAAAGCTTTCTGAGAAACTGTTCTGTGATGTGTGACTTCCACTCACAGATTTACATCTGTATTTCGTGGATCTCTTTGCTAGCCTTATTTTGTGGAATCTGAGAACAGATATTTCGGATCCCTTTGAAGACTATAGGGCCAAAGGAAATATCCTCCGATAACAAAGAGAAAGAAGCTTTCTGAGAAACTTCTTTGTGTTCTCTGAAATCATCTCACAGAGTTACAGCTTTCCCCTCAAGAAGCCTTTCGCTCAGACAGTTCTTGTGGAATTGGCAAAGTGATATTTGGAAGCCCTTAGAGGGCTATGGTGAAAAAGGAAATATCCTCATATGAAATCTGGAAAGAAGCTTTCTGAGAAACTGCTTAGTGTTCTGTTAATTCATCTCACAGAGTTACATCTGTATTTCGTGGATCTCTTTGCTAGCCTTATTTCTGTGGAATCTGAGAACAGATATTTCGGATCCCGTTGAAGACTATAGGGCCAAAGGAAATATCCTCCGATAACAAAGAGAAACAAGATTTCTGAGAAACTTCTTTGTGTTCTGTGAAATCATCTCACAGAGTTACCGCTTTAACCTCAAGAAGCCTTTCAATCAGACAGTTCTTGTGGAATTGGCAAAGTGATATTTGGAAGCCCATAGAGGGCTATGGTGAAAAAGGAAATATCCTCAGATGAAATCTGGAAAGAAGCTTTCTGAGAAACTTCTTAGTGTACTGTTAATTCATTTCACAGAGTTACATCTCTATTTCGTGGATCTCTTTGCTAGCCTTCTTTCTGTGGAATCTGAGAACAGATATATCTTATCCCTTTGAAGACTATAGGGCCAAAGGAAATATCCTACGTTAGCAAAGAGAAAGAAGCTTTCTGAGAAACTTCCTTGTGTTCTGTGAAATCATCTCCCAGAGTTACAACTTTCCCCTCCAGAAACCTTTCGCTCAGACAGTTCTTGTGGAATTGGCAAAGTGATATTTGGAAGCCCATAGAGGGCTACTGTGAAAAAGGAAATATCCTAAGATGAAATCTGGAAAGAGGCTTTCTGAGAAACTGTTTAGTGTTCTGTTAATTCATCTAACAGAGTTACATCTGTATTTCGTGATCTCTTTGCTAGCCTTATTTCTGTGGAATCTGAGAACAGATATTTCGGATCCCTTTGAAGACTCTAGGGCCAAAGGAAATATCATCCGATAACAAAGAGAAAGAAGTTTTCTGAGAAACTTCTTTGTGTTCTGTGAAATCATCTCACAGAGTTACAGCTTTCCCCTCAAGAAGCCTTTCGCTCAGACAGTTCTTGTGGAATTGGCAAAGTGACATTTGGAAGCCCATAGAGGGCTACGGTGAAAAAAGGAAATATCCTCACATGAAATCTGGAAAGAAGCTTTCTGAGAAACTGGTCTGTGATGTGTGACTTCCATTCAAATAGTTACATCTGTATTTCGTGGATCTCTTTGCTAGCCTTATTTCTGTGGAATCAGAGAACAGATATTTCGGATCCCTTTGAAGAATATAGGGCCAAAGGAAATATCCTCCGATAAAAAAGGGAAAGAAGCTTTCTAAGAAACTTCTTTCTGTTCTGTGAAATCATCTCACAGAGTTACAGCTTTCCCCTCAAGAAGCCTTTCGCTAAGACAGTTCTTCTGGAATGGCAGAGTGATACTTGGAAGACCATAGAGGGCTATGGTGAAAAAGGAAATATCCTCAGATGAAATATGGAAAGAAGCTTTCTGAGAAACTGCTTAGTGGTCTGTTAATTCATCTCACAGAGTTACATCTGTATTTCGTGGATCTATTTGCTGGCCTTCTTTCTGTGGACTTTGAGAACAGATATTTCGGATCCCTTTGAAGACTCTAGGGCCAAAGGAAATATCCTACGATAACAAAGAGAAAGAAGCTTTCTGAGAAACTTCTTTGTGTTCTGTGAAATCATCTCACAGAGTTACAGCTTTCCCCTCAAGACGCATTTCGCTCAGACAGTTCTGGTGGAATTGGCAAAGTGATATTTGGAAGCCCATAGAGGGCTATGGTGAAAAAGGAAATATCGTCAGATGAAATCTGGAAAGAAGCTTTCTAAGAAACTGCTTAGTGTTCTGTTAGTTCATCTCTCAGAGTTACATCTATATTTCGTGAATCTCTTTCCTAACCTTATTTCTGTGGAATCTGAGCACAGATGTTTCGGATCCCTTTGAAGTCTCTAGGGCCAAAGGAAATATCCTCCGATAACAAAGAGAAAGAAGCTTTCTGAGAAACTTCTTTGTGTTCGGTGAAATCATCTCACAGAGTAACAGCTTTCCCCTCAAGAAGCCTTTCGCTCAGACAGTTCTTGTAGAATGGGCAAAGTGATATTTGGAAGCCCATAGAGGGCTATGGTGAAAAAGGAAATGTCCTCAGATGAAATCTGGAAAGAAGCTTTCTGAGAAACTGCTTAGTGTTCTGCTAATTCATCTCACAGAGTTACATCTGTATTTCGTGGATCTCTTTGCTAGCCTTATTTCTGTGGAATCTGAGAACAGATATTTCGGATCCCTTTGAAGACTATAGGGCCAAAGGAAATATCCTCCGATAACAAAGAGAAAGAAGCTTTCTGAGAAACTTCTTTGTGTTCTGTGAAATCATCTCAAAGAGTTACAGCTTTCCCCTCAGGAAGCCTTACGCTCAGACAGTTCTTGCGGAATTGGCAAAGTGATATTTGGAAGCCCTTAGAGGGCTATGGTGAAAAAAGAAATATCCTCAGATGAAATCTGGAAAGAAGCCTTTTGAGAAACGGCTTAGTGTTCTGTTAATTCATCTCACCGAGTTACATCTGTATTTCGTGGATCTCTTTGCTAGCCTTATTTCTGTGGAATCTGAGAACAGATATTTCGGATCCCTTTGAAGACTCTAGGGCCAAAGGAAATATCCTCCGATAACAAAGAGAAAGAAGCTTTCTGAGAAACTTCCTTGTGTTCTGTGAAATCATCTCACAGAGTTACATCTTTCCCGTCAAGAAGCCTTTCGATCAGACAGTTCTTGTGGAATGGCAAAGTGATATTTGGAAGCCCATAGAGGGCTACGGTGAAAAAGGAAATATCCTCAGATGAAATCTGGAAAGAAGCTTTCTGAGAAACTGCTTAGTGTTCTGCTAATTCATCTCACAGAGTTACATCTTGATTTCGTGGATCTCTTTGCTAGCCTTATTTCTGTGGAATCTGAGAACAAATATTTCGGATGCCTTTGAAGACTATGGGGCCAAAGGAAATATCCTCCGAAAACAAAGAGAAAGAAGCTTTCTGAGAATCTTCTTTGTGTTCTATGAAATCATCTCACAGAGTTACAGCTTTCTCCTCAAGAAGCCTTTCGCTCAGACCGTTCTTGTGGAATTGGCAAAGTGATATTTGGAAGCCCATAGAGGGCTTTGGTGAAAAAGGAAATATCCTCAGATGAAATCTGGAAGGAAACTTTCTGAGAAAATGATTAGAGTTCTGTTAATTCATCTCACAGAGTTACATCTGTATTTCGTGGATCTCTTTGCTAGCCTTATTTCTGTGGAATCTGAGAACAGATATTTCGGATCCCTTTGAAGACTATAGGGCCAAGGGAAATATCCTGCGATAACAAAGAGAAAGAAGTTTTCTGAAAAACTTCTTTGTGTTGTGTGAAATCATCTCACAGAGTTACAGCTTTCCCCTCAAGAAGCCTTTCGCTAAGACAGTTCTTGTGGAATTGACAAAGTGATATTTGGAAGCCCATAGAGGGCTAAGGTGAAAAAGGAAATATCCTCAGATGAAATCTGGAAAGAAGCTTTCTGAGAAACTGCTCTGTGATGTGTGACTTCCACTCACAGAGTTACATCTCTATTTCGTGGATCTCTTTGCTAGCCTTATTTCTGTGGAATCTGAGAACAGATATTTCGGATCCCTTTGAAGACTATAGGGCCAAAGGAAATATCCTCCTATAACAAAGAATAAGAGTTTCTGAGAAACTTCTTTGTGTTCTGTGAAATCATCTCACAGAGTTACAGCATTCCCCTCAAGAAGCCTTTCGCTCAGACAGTTTTGTGGAATTGGCAAAGTGATATTTGGAAGCCCATGTAGGGCTATGATGAAAACGGAAATATCCTCAGATGAAATCTGGAAAGAAGCTTTCTGAGAAATTGCTTCGTGTTCTGTTAATTCATCTCACAGACTTACATCTGTATTTCGTGGATCTCTTGGCTAGCCTTATTTCTGTGGAATCTGAGAACAAATATTTCGGATCCCTTTGAAGAATATAGGGCCAAAGGAAATATCCTCCGATAACAAAGAGAAAGAAGCTTTCTGAGAAACTTCTTTGTGTTCTGTGAAATCATCTCACAGAGTTACAGCTTTTCCCTCAAGAAGTCTTTCGCTAAGACAGTTCTTCTGGATTGGCAAAGTGATATTTGGAAGACCATAGAGGGCTATGGTGAAAAAGGAAATATCCTCAGATGAAATATGGAAAGAAGCTTTCTGAGAAACTGCTTAGTGGTCTGTTAATTCATCTCACAGAGTTACATCTGTATTTCGTGGATCTCTTTGCTGGCCGTCTTTCTGTGGACTTTGAGAACAGATATTTCGGATCCCTTTGAAGACTGTAAGGCCAAAGGAAATATCCTACGATAACAAAGAGAAAGAAGCTTTCTGAGAAACTTCTTTGTGTTCTGTGAAATCATCTCACAGAGTTACAGCTTTCCCCTCAAGACGCCTTTCGCTCAGACAGTTCTGGTGGAATTGGCAAAGTGATATTTGGAAGCCCATAGAGGGCTATGGTGAAAAAGGAAATATCGTCAGATGAAATCTGGAAAGAAGCTTTCTAAGAAACTGCTTAGTGTTCTGTTAGTTCATCTCTCAGAGTTACATCTATATTTCGTGAATCTCTTTGCTAACCTTGTTTCTGTGGAATCTGAGCACAGATGTTTCGGATCCCTTTGAAGTCTCTAGTTCCAAAGGAAATATCCTCCGATAACAAAGAGAAAGAAGCTTTCTGAGAAACTTCTTTGTGTTCTGTGAAATCATCTCACAGAGTTACAGCTTTCCCCTCAAGAAGCCTTTCGGTCAGACAGTTCTTGTGGAATTGGCAAAGTGATATTTGGAAGCTCTTAGAGACCTATGGTGAAAAAGGAAGTATCCTCAGATGAAATCTGGAAAGAAGCCTTTTGAGAAACGGCTTAGTGTTCTGTTAATTCATCTCACAGAGTTACATCTGTATTTCGTGGATCTCTTTGCTAGCCTTATTTCTGTGGAATCTGCGAACAGATATTTCGGATCCCTTTGAAGACTCTAGGGCCAAAGGAAATATCCTCCGATAACAAAGAGAAAGAAGGTTTCTGAGAAACTTCCTTGTGTTCTGTGAAATCATCTCACAGAGTTACAGCTTTCCACTCAAGAAGCCTTTCGATCAGACAGTTCTTGTGGAATGGCAAAGTGATATTTGGAAGCCTATAGAGGGCTACGGTGAAAAAGGAAATATCCTCAGATGAAATCTGGAAAGAAGCTTTCTGAGAAAATGCTTAGAGTTCTGTTAATTCATCTCACAGAGTTACATCTGTATTTCGTGGATCTCTTTGCTAGCCTTATTTCTGTGGAATCTGAGAACAGATATTTCGGATTCCTTTGAAGACTATAGGGCCAAGGGAAATATCCTGCGATAACAAAGAGAAAGAAGTTTTCTGAAAACCTTCTTTGTGTTCTGTGAAATCATCTCACAGAGTTACAGCTTTCCCCTCAAGAAACCTTTCGCTAAGACAGTTCTTGTGGAATTGACAAAGTGATATTTGGAAGCCCATAGAGGGCTAAGGTGAAAAAGGAAATATCCTAAGATGAAATCTGGAAAGAAGCTTTCTGAGAAACTGCTCTGTGATGTGTGACTTCCACTCACAGAGTTACATCTGTATTTCGTGGATCTCTTTGCTAGCCTTATTTCTGTGGAATCTGAGAACAGATATTTCGGATCCCTTTGAAGACTATTGGGCCAAAGGAAATATCCTCCGATAACAAAGAATAAGAACTTTCTGAGAAACTTCTTTGTGTTCTGTGAAATCATCTCACAGAGTTACAGCATTCCCCTCAAGAAGCCTTTCGCTCAGAGAGTTTTGTGGAATTGGCAAAGTGATATTTGGAAGCCCATGTAGGGCTATGATGAAAAAGGAAATATCCTCAGATGAAATCTGGAAAGAAGCTTTCTGAGAAATTGCTTCGTGTTCTGTTAATTCATCTCACAGACTTACATCTGTATTTCGTGGATCTCTTTGCTAGCCTTATTTCTGTGGAATCTGAGAACAGATATTTCGGATCCCTTTGAAGACTCTAGGGCCAAAGGAAATAACCTACGATAACAAAGAGAAAGAAGCTTTCTGAGAAACTTCTTTGTGTTCTGTGAAATCATCTCACAGAGTTACAGCTTTCCCCTCAAGAAGCCTTTCGTTCAGACAGTTCTTGTGTAATTGGCAAAGTGATATTTGGAAGCCCATAGAGGGCAATGGTGAAAAAGGAAATATCCTCAGATGAAATCTGGAAAGAAGCTTTCTGAGAAACTGCTTAGTGTTCTGCTAATTCATCTCACAGAGTTACATCTGTATTTCGTGGATCTCTTTGCTAGCCTTATTTCTATGGAATCTGAGAACAGATATTTCGGATCCCTTTGAAGACTATAGGGCCAAAGGAAATATCCTCCGATAACAAAGAGAAAGAAGCTTTCTGAGAAACTTCTTTGTGTTCTCTGAAATCATCTCACAGAGTTACAGCTTTCCCCTCAAGAAGCCTTTCGCTAAGACAGTTCCTGTGGAATTGGCAAAGTGATATTTGGAAGCCCATACAGGGCTATGGTGAAAAAGGAAATATCATCAGATGAAATCTGGAGAGAAGCTTTCTGAGAAACTGCTCTTTGATGTGTGACTTCCACTCACAGAGTTACATCTGTATTTCGTGGATCTCTTTGCTAGCCTTATTTCTGTGGAATCTGAGAACAGATATTTCGGATCCCTTTGAAGAATATGGGGCCAAAGGAAATATCCTCCGAAAACAAAGAGAAAGAAGCTTTCTGAGAAACTTCTTTGTGTTCTATGAATTCATCTCACAGAGTTACAGCTTTCTCCTCAAGAAGCCTTTCGCTCAGAGAGTTCTTGTGGAATTGGCAAAGTGATATTTGGAAGCCCATAGAGGGCTAAGGTGAAAAAGGAAATATCCTCAGATGAAATCTGGAAAGAAGCTTTCTGAAAAACTGCTCTGTGATGTGTGACTTCCACTCACAGAGTTACATCTGTATTTCGTGGATCTCTTTGGTAGCCTTATTTCTCTGGAATCTGAGAACAGATATTTCGGATCCCTTTGAAGACTATAGGGCCAAAGGAAATATCCTCCGATAACAAAGAGAAAGAAGCTTTCTGAGAAACTTCTTTGTGTTCTGTGAAATCTTCTCACAGAGTTACAGTATTCCCCTCAAGAAGCCTTTCTCTCAGAGAGTTCTTGTGGAATTGGCAAAGTGATATTTGGCAGCCCACAGAGGGCTATGATGAAAAAGGAAATATCCTCAGATGAAATCTGTAAAGAAGCTTTCTGAGAAACTGCTTCGTGTTCTGTTAATTCATCTCACAGCGTTACATCTGTATTTCGTGGATCTCTTTGCTAGCCTTATTTCTGTGGAGTCTCAGAACAGATATTTCGGAACCCTTTGAAGAATATAGGGCCAAAGGAAATATCCTCCGATAACAAAGAGAAAGAAGCTTTCTGAGAAACTTCTTTGTGTTCTGTGAAATCATCTCACAGAGTTACAGCTTCCCCTCAAGAAGCCTTTCGCTCAGACAGTTCTTGTGGAATTGGCAAAGTGATATTTGGAAGCCCTTAGAGACCTATGGTGAAAAGGGAAATATCCTCAGATGAAATCTGGAAAGAAGCCTTTTGCGAAACGGCTTAGTGTTCTGTTAATTCATCTCATAGAGTTACATCCGTATTTCGTGGATGTCTTTGCTAGCCTTATTTCTGTGGAATCTGAGAACAGATATTTCGGATCCCTTTGAAGACTATTGGGCCAAAGGAAATATCCTCCGATAACAAAGAATAAGAGCTTTCTGAGAAACTTCTTTGTGTTCTGTGAAATCATCTCACAGAGTTACAGCATTCCCCTCAAGAAGCCTTTCGCTCAGAGAGTTTTGTGGAATTGGCAAAGTGATATTTGGAAGCCCATGTAGGGCTATGATGAAAAAGGAAATATCCTCAGATGAAATCTGGAAAGAAGCTTTCTGAGAAATTGCTTCGTGTTCTGTTAATTCATCTCACAGACTTACATCTGTATTTCGTGGATCTCTTTGCTAGCCTTATTTCTGTGGAATCTGAGAACAGATATTTCGGATCCCTTTGAAGACTCTAGGGCCAAAGGAAATAACCTACGATAACAAAGAGAAAGAAGCTTTCTGAGAAACTTCTTTGTGTTCTGTGAAATCATCTCACAGAGTTACAGCTTTCACCTCAAGAAGCCTTTCGTTCAGACAGTTCTTGTGTAATTGGCAAAGTGATATTTGGAAGCCCTTAGAGGGCAATGGTGAAAAAGGAAATATCCTCAGATGAAATCTGGAAAGAAACTTTCTGAGAAACTGCTTAGTGTTCTGTTAATTCATCTCACAGACTTACATCTGTATTTCATGGATCTCTTTGCTAGCCTTATTTCTGCGGAATCTGAGAACAGATATTTCGGATCCCTTTGAAGACTATAGGGCCAAAGGAAATAATCTGCGATAACAAAAAGAAAGAAGCTCTTTGAGAAACTTCTTTGTGTTCTGTGAAATCATCTCACAGTGTTACAGCTTTCCCCTCAAGAAGCCCTTCGCTCAGACAGTTCTTGTGGAATTGGCAAAGTGATATTTGGAAGGCCATAGAGGGCCATGGTGAAAAAGGAAATATCCTCAGATGAAATCTGGAAAGAAGCTTTCTGAGAAACTGCTCTGTGATGTGTGACTTCCACTCACAGAGTTACATCTGTATTTCGTTGATCTCTTTGCTAGCCTTATTTCTGTGGAATCTGAGAACAGATATTTCGGATCCCTTTGAAGACTATGGGGCCAAAGGAAATATCCTCCGATAACAAAGAGAAAGAAACTTTCTGAGAAACTTCTTTGCGTTCTATGAAATCATCTCACAGAGTTACAGCTTTCCCCTCAAGAAGCCTTTCGATCAGAACAGTTCTTGTGGAATTGGCAAAGTGATATTTGGAAGCCCATAGAGGGCTATGGTGAAAAAGGAAATATCCTCAGATGAAATCTGGAAAGAAGCTTTCTGAGAAATTGCTTCATTTTCTGTTAATTCATTTCACAGCGTTACATCTGTATTTCGTGGATCTCCTTGCTAGCCTTATTTCTGTGGAATCTGAGAACAGATATTTCGGATCCCGTTGAAGACTATAGGGCCAAAGGAAATATCCTCCGATAACAAAGAGAAACAAGCTTTCTGAGAAACTTCTTTGTGTTCTCTGAAATCATCTCACAGAGTTACTGCCTTATCCTCAAGAAGCCTTTTAATCAGACAGTTCTTGTGGAATTGGCAAAGTGATATTTGGAAGCCCATAGAGGGCTATGGTGAAAAAGGAAATATCCTCAGATGAAATCTGGAAAGAAGCTTTCTGAGAAACTGCTTAGTGTACTGTTAATTCATTTCACAGAGTTACATCTCTATTTCGTGGATCTCTTTACTAGCCTTCTTTTTGTGGAATCTGAGAACAGATATATCGGATCCCTTTGAAGACTATAGGGCCAAAGGAAATATCCTACGATAGCAAAGAGAAAGAAGCTTTCTGAGAAACTTCTTTGTGTTCTGTGAAATCATCTCCAAAAGTTACAGCTTTCCCCTCCAGAAACCTTTCGCTCAGACAGTTCTTGTGGAATTGGCAAAGTGATATTTGGAAGCCCATAGAGGGCTATGGTGAAAAAGGAAATATCCTCAGATGAAATCTGGAAAGAGGCTATCTGAGAAACTGTTTAGTGTTCTGTTAATTCATCTAACAGAGTTACATCTGTATTTCGTGATCTCTTTGCTAGCCTTATTTCTGTGGAATCTGAGAACAGATATTTCGGATCCCTTTGAAGACTATAGGGCCAAAGGAAATATCCTCCGATAACAAAGAGAAAGAAGTTTTCTGAGAAACTTCTTTGTGTTCTGTGAAATCATCTCACAGAGTTACAGCTTTCCCCCAAAGAAGCCTTTCGCTCAGACAGTTCTTGTGTAATTGGAAAAGTGATATTTGGAAGCCCATAGAGGGCTACGGTGAAAAAGGAAATATCCTCAGATGAAATCTGGAAAGAAGCTTTCTGAGAAACTGGTCTGTGATGTGTGACTTCCATTCAAATAGTTACATCTGTATTTCGTGGATGTCTTTGCTAGCCTTATTTCTGTGGAATCTGAGAACAGATATTTTGGATCCCTTTGAAGACTATAGGGCCAAAGGAAATATCCTCCGATAACAAAGAGAAAGAAGCTTTCTGAGAAACTTCTTTGTGTTCTGTGAAATCATCGCACAGAGTTACAGCTTTCCCCTCAAGAAGCCTTTCGCTCAGACAGTTCTTGTGGAATTGACAAAGTGATATTTGGAAGCCCAAAGAGGGCTATGATGAAAAAGGAAATATCCTCAGATGAAATCTGGAAAGAAGCTTTCTGAGAAATTGCTTCGTGTTCTGTTAATTCATCTCACAGACTTACATCTGTATTTCGTGGATCTCTTTGCTAGCCTTATTTCTGCGAAATCTGAGAACAGATATTTCGGATCCCTTTCGAGACTATAGGGCCAAAGGAAATATCCTCCGATAACAAAGAGAAAGAAGCTCTTTGAGAAACTTCTTTGTGTTCTGTGAAATCATCTCACAGTGTTACAGCTTTCCCCTCAAGAAGCCTTTTGCTAAGACAGTTCTTGTGGAATTTGCAAAGTGATATTTGGAAGGCCGTAGAGGGCTATGGTGAAAAAGGAAATATCCTCAGATGAAATCTGGAAAGAAGCTTTCTGAGAAACTGCTTAGTGTTCTGCTAATTCATCTCACAGAGTTACATCTGGATTTCGTGGATCTCTTTGCTAGCCTTATTTCTGTGGAATCTGAGAACAGATATTTCGGATCCCTTTGAAGACAATGGGGCCAAAGGAAATATCCTCCGAAAACAAAGAGAAAGAAGCTTTCTGAGAAACTTCTTTGTGTTCTGTGAAATCATCTCACAGAGTTACAGCTTTCTCCTCAAAAAGCCTTTCGCTCAGACAGTTCTTGTGGAATTGGCAAAGTGATATTTGGAAGCCCATAGAGGGCTATTGTGAAAAAGGAAATATCCTCAGATGAAATCTGGAAAGAAGGTTTCTGAGAAAATGCTTAGAGTTCTGTTAATTCATCTCACAGAGTTACATCTGTATTTCGTGGATATCTTTGCTAGCCTTATTTGTGTGGAATCTGAGAACAGATATTTCGGATCCCTTTGACGACTATAGGGCCAAGGGAAATATCCTGCGATAACAAAGAGAAAGAAGTTTTCTGAAAAACTTCTTTGTGTTCTGTGAAATGGTCTCACAGAGTTACAGCTTTCCCCTCAAGAAGCCTTTCGGTAAGACAGTTCTTGTGGAATTCACAAAGTGATATTTGGAAGCCCATAGAGGGCTAAGGTGAAAAAGGAAATATCCTCAGATGAAATCTGGAAAGAAGCTTTCTGAGAAACTGCTCTGTGATGTGTGACTTCCACTCACAGAGTTACATCTATATTTCGTGGATCTCTTTGCTAGCCTTATTTCTGTGGAATCTGAGAACAGATATTTCGGATCCCTTTGAAGACTATAGGGCCAAAGGAAATATCCTCCGATAACAAAGAATAAGAGCTTCCTGAGAAACTTCTTTGTGTTCTGTGAAATCATCTCACAGAGTTACAGCATTCCCCTCAAGAAGCCTTTCGCTCAGACAGTTTTGTGGAATTGGCAAAGTGATATTTGGAAGCCCATGTAGGGCTATGATGAAAAAGGAAATATCCTCAGATGAAATCTGGAAAGAAGCTTTCTGAGAAATTTCTTCGTGTTCTGTTAACTCATCTCACAGACTTACATCTGTATTTCGTGGATCTCTTGGCTAGCCTTATTTCTGTGGAATCTGAGAACAAATATTTCGGATCCCTTTGAAGAATATAGGGCCAAAGGAAATATCCTCCGATAACAAAGAGAAAGAAGCTTTCTAAGAAACTTCTTTGTGTTCTGTGAAATCATCTCACAGAGTTACAGCCTTCCCCTCAAGAAGCCTTTCGCTAAGACAGTTCTTCTGGATTGGCAAAGTGATATTTGGAAGACCATAGAGGGCTACGGTGAAAAAGGAAATATCCTCAGATGAAATATGGAAAGAAGCTTTCTGAGAAACTGCTTAGTGGTCTGTTAATTCATCTCACAGAGTTACATCTGTATTTCGTGGATTTCTTTTCTGGCCTTCTTTCTGTGGACTTTGAGAACAGATATTTCGGATCCCTTTGAAGACTCTAGGGCCAAAGGATATATCCTACGATAACAAAGAGAAAGAATCTTTCTGAGAAACTTCTTTGTGTTCTGTGAAATCATCTCACAGAGTTACAGCTTTCCCCTCAAGACGCCTTTCGCTCAGACAGTTCTGGTGGAATTGGCAAAGTGATATTTGGAAGCCCATAGAGGGCTATGGTGAAAAAGGAAATATCCTCAGATGAAATCTGGAAAGAAGCTGTCTAAGAAACTGCTTAGTGTTCTGTTAGTTCATCTCTCAGAGTTACATCTATATTTCGTGAATCTCTTTGCTAACCTTATTTCTGTGGAATCTGAGCACAGATGTTTCGGATCGCTTTGAAGTCTCTAGGGCCAAGGAAATATCCTCCGATAACAAAGAGAAAGAAGCTTTCTGAGAAACTTCTTTGTGTTCTGTGAAATCATCTCACAGAGTTACAGCTTTCCCCTCAAGAAGCCCTTCGCTCAGACAGTTCTTGTGGAATTGGCAAAGTGATATTTGGAAGCCCTTAGAGACCTATGGTGAAAAAGGAAGTATCCTCAGATGAAATCTGGAAAGAAGCCTTTGAGAAACGGCTTAGTGTTCTGTTAATTCATCTCACAGAGTTACATCTGTATTTCGTGGATCTCTTTGCTAGCCTTATTTCTGTGGAATCTGAGAACAGATATTTCGGATGCCTTTGAAGACTCTAGGGCCAAAGGAAATATCCTCCGATAACAAAGAGAAAGAAGCTTTCTGAGAAACTTCCTTGTGTTCTGTGAAATCATCTCACAGAGTTACAGCTTTCCCCTCAAGAAGCCTTTCGATCAGACAGTTCTTGTGGAATGGCAAAGTGATATTTCGAAGCCCATAGAGGGCTATGGTGAAAAAGGAAATATCCTCAGATGAAATCTAGAAAGAAGCTTTCTGAGAAACTGCTTAGTGTTCTGCTAATTCATCTCACAGAGTTACATCTGGATTTCGTGGATCTCTTTGCCAGCCTTATTTCTGTGGAATCTGAGAACAGATATTTCGGATCCCTTTGAAGACTATAGGGCCAAAGGAAATATCCTCCGAAAACAAAGAGAAAGAAGCTTTCTGAGAAACTTCTTTGTGTTCTATGAAATCATCTCACAGAGTTACAGCTTTCTCCTCAAGAAGCCTTTCGCTCAGACAGTTCTTGTGGAATTGGCAAAGTGATATTTGGAAGCCCATAGAGGGCTATGGTGAAAAAGGAAATATCCTTTAGATGAAATCTGGAAAGAAGCTTTCTGAGAAAATGCTTAGAGTTCTGTTAATTCATCTCACAGAGTTACATCTATATTTCGTGGATCTCTTTGCTAGCCTTATTTCTGTGAAATCTGAGAACAGATATTTCGGATCCCTTTGAAGACTATAGGGCCAAGGGAAATATCCTGCGATAACAAAGAGAAAGAAGTTTTCTGAAAAACTTCTTTGTGTTCTGTGAAATCGTCTCACAGAGTTACAGCTTTCCCCTCAAGAAGCCTTTCGCTAAGACAGTTCTTGTGGAATTGACAAAGTGATATTTGGAAGCCCATAGAGGGCTAAGGTGAAAAAGGAAATATCCTCAGATGAAATCTGGAAAGAAGCTTTCTGAGAAACTGCTCTGTGATGTGTGACTTCCACTCACAGAGTTACATCTGTATTTCGTGGATCTCTTGGCTAGCCTTATTTCTGTGGAATCTGAGAACAGATATTTCGGATCCCTTTGAAGACTATAGGACCAAAGGAAATATCCTCCGATAACAAAGAGAAAGAAGCTTTCTGAGAAACTTCTTTGTGTTCTGTGAAATCATCTCACAGAGTTACAGCTTTCCCCTCAAGAAGCCTTTCGCTAAGAGTGTTCTTGTGGAATGGCAAAGTGATATATGGAATCCCAAAGAGGGGTATGGTGAAAAAGGAAAAATCCTCAGATGAAATCGGGAAAGAAGCTTTCTGAGAAACTGTTCTGTGATGTGTGACTTCCACTCACAGATTTACATCTGTATTTCGGGGATCTCTTTGCTAGCCTCATTTTGTGGAATCTGAGAACAGATATTTCGGATCCCTTTGAAGACTATGGGGCCAAAGGAAATATCCTCCGATAACAAAGAGAAAGAAGCTTTCTGAGAAACTTCTTTGTGTTCTCTGTAATCATCTCACAGAGTTACAGCTTTCCCCTCAAGAAGCCTTACGCTCAGACAGTTCTTGCGGAAATGGCAAAGTGATATTTGGAAGCCCTTAGAGGGCTATGGTGAAAAAGGAAATATCCTCAGATGAAATCTGGAAAGAAGCTTTCTGAGAAACTGCTTAGTGTTCTGTTAATTCATCTCACAGAGTTACATCTGGATTTCGTGGATCTCCTTGCTAGCCTTATTTCTGTGGAATCTGAGAACAGATATTTCGGATCCCGTTGAAGACTATAGGGCCAAAGGAAATATCCTCCGATAACAAAGAGAAACAAGCTTTCTGAGAAACTTCTTTGTGTTCTGTGAAATCATCTCACAGAGTTACCGCTTTATCCTCAAGAAGCCTTTTAATCAGACAGTTCTTGTGGAATTGGCAAAGTGATATTTGGAAGCCCATAGAGGGCTATGGTGAAAAAGGAAATATCCTCAGATGAAATCTGGAAAGAGGCTATCTGAGAAACTGTTTATTGTTCTGTTAATTCATCTAACAGTGTTACATCTGTATTTCGTGATCTCTTTGCTAGCCTTATTTCTGTGGAATCTGAGAACAGATATTTCGGATCCCTTTGAAGACTCTAGGGCCAAAGGAAATATCCTGCGATAACAAAGAGAAAGAAGCTTTCTGAGAAACTTCTTTGTGTTCTGTGAAATCATCTCACAGAGTTACAGCTGTCCCCTCAAGAAGCCTTTCGCTCAGACAGTTCTTGTGGAATTGGCAAAGTGATATTTGGAAGCCCATAGAGGGCTACGGTGAAAAAGGAAATATCCTCAGATGAAATCTGGAAAGAAGCTTTCTGAGAAACTGGTCTGTGATGTGTGACTTCCATTCAAATAGTTACATCTGTATTTCGTGGATGTCTTTGCTAGCCTTATTTCTGTGGAATCTGAGAACAGATATTTTGGATCCCTTTGAAGACTATAGGGCCAAAGGAAATATCCTCCGATAACAAAGAGAAAGAAGCTTTCTGAGAAACTTCTTTGTGTTCTGTGAAATCATCGCACAGAGTTACAGCTTTCCCCTCAAGAAGCCTTTCGCTCAGACATTTCTTGTGGAATTGGCAAAGTAATATTTGGAAGCCCAAAGAGGGCTATGATGAAAAAGGAAATATCCTCAGATGAAATCTGGAATGAAGCTTTCTGAGAAATTGCTTCGTGTTCTGTTAATTCATCTCACAGACTTACATCTGTATTTCGTGGATCTCTTTGCTAGCCTTATTTCTGCGGAATCTGAGAACAGATATTTCGGATCCCTTTGAAGACTATAGGGCCAAAGGAAATATCCTGCGATAACAAAGAGAAAGAAGCTCTTTGAGAAACTTCTTTGTGTTCTGTGAAATCATCTCACAGTGTTACAGCTTTCCCCTCAAGAAGCCTTTCGCTAAGACAGTTCTTGTGGAATTGGCAAAGTGATATTTGGAAGGCCATAGAGGGCTATGGTGAAAAAGGAAATATCCTCAGATGAAATCTGGAAAGAAGGTTTCTGAGAAACTGCTAAGTGTTCTGTTAATTCATTTCACAGCGTTACATCTGTATTTCGTGGATCTCTTTGCTAGCCTTATTTCTGTGGAATCTGAGAACAGATATTTCGGATCCCTTTGAAGAATATAGAGCCAAAGGAAATATCCTCCGATAAAAAAGAGAAAGAAGCTTTCTAAGAATCTTCTTTGTGTTCTGTGAAATCATCTCACAGAGTTACAGCTTTCCCCTCAAGAAGCCTTTCGCTAAGACAGTTCTTCTGGAATGGCAAAGTGATATTTGGAAGACCATAGAGGGCTATGGTGAAAAAGTAAATATCCTCAGATGAAATATGGAAAGAAGCTTTCTGAAAAAACTGCTTAGTGGTCTGTTAATTCATCTCACAGAGTTACATCTGTATTTCGTGGATCTCTTTGCTGGCCTTCTTTCTGTGGACTTTGAGAACAGATATTTCGGATCCCTTTGAAGACTCTAGGGCCAAAGGAAATATCCTCCGATAACAAAGAGAAAGAAGCTTTCTGAGAAACTTCTTTGTGTTCTCTGAAATCATCTCACAGAGTTACAGCTTTCCCCTCAAGAAGCCTTTCGCTAAGACAGTTCCTGTGGAATTGGCAAAGTGATATTTGGAAGCCCATACAGGGCTATGGTGAAAAAGGAAATATCATCAGATGAAATCTGGAGAGAAGCTTTCTGAGAAACTGCTCTTTGATGTGTGACTTCCACTCACAGAGTTACATCTGTATTTCGTGGATCTCTTTGCTAGCCTTATTTCTGTGGAATTTGAGAACAGATATTTCGGATCCCTTTGAAGAATATGGGGCCAAAGGAAATATCCTCCGAAAACAAAGAGAAAGAAGCTTTCTGAGAAACTTCTTTGTGTTCTATGAATTCATCTCACAGAGTTACAGCTTTCTCCTCAAGAAGCCTTTCGCTCAGAGAGTTCTTGTGGAATTGGCAAAGTGATATTTGGAAGCCCATAGAGGGCTAAGGTGAAAAAGGAAATATCCTCAGATGAAATCTGGAAAAAAGCTTTCTGAGAAATTGCTTCATGTTCTGTTAATTCATCTCACAGACTTACATCTGTATTTCGTGGATCTCTTGGCTAGCCTTATTTCTGTGGAATCTGAGAACAGATATTTCGGATCCCTTTGAAGACTATAGGACCAAAGGAAATATCCTCCGATAACAAAGAGAAAGAAGCTTTCTGAGAAACTTCTTTGTGTTCTGTGAAATCATCTCACAGAGTTACAGCTTTCCCCTCAAGAAGCCTTTCGCTAAGAGTGTTCTTGCGGAATGGCAAAGTGATATATGGAATCCCAAAGAGGGGTATGGTGAAAAAGGAAAAATCCTCAGATGAAATCGGGAAAGAAGCTTTCTGAGAAACTGTTCTGTGATGTGTGACTTCCACTCACAGATTTACATCTGTATTTCGGGGATCTCTTTGCTAGCCTCATTTTGTGGAATCTGAGAACAGATATTTCGGATCCCTTTGAAGACTATGGGGCCAAAGGAAATATCCTCCGATAACAAAGAGAAAGAAGCTTTCTGAGAAACTTCTTTGTGTTCTCTGTAATCATCTCACAGAGTTACAGCTTTCCCCTCAAGAAGCCTTACGCTCAGACAGTTCTTGCGGAAATGGCAAAGTGATATTTGGAAGCCCTTAGAGGGCTATGGTGAAAAAGGAAATATCCTCAGATGAAATCTGGAAAGAAGCTTTCTGAGAAACTGCTTAGTGTTCTGTTAATTCATCTCACAGAGTTACATCTGGATTTCGTGGATCTCCTTGCAAGCCTTATTTCTGTGGAATCTGAGAACAGATATTTCGGATCCCGTTGAAGACTATAGGGCCAAAGGAAATATCCTCCGATAACAAAGAGAAACAAGCTTTCTGAGAAACTTCTTTGTGTTCTGTGAAATCATCTCACAGAGTTACCGCTTTATCCTCAAGAAGCCTTTTAATCAGACAGTTCTTGTGGAATCGGCAAAGTGATATTTGGAAGCCCATAGAGGGCTATGGTGAAAAAGGAAATATCCTCAGATGAAATCTGGAAAGAGGCTATCTGAGAAACTGTTTATTGTTCTGTTAATTCATCTAACAGTGTTACATCTGTATTTCGTGATCTCTTTGCTAGCCTTATTTCTGTGGAATCTGAGAACAGATATTTCGGATCCCTTTGAAGACTCTAGGGCCAAAGGAAATATCCTGCGATAACAAAGAGAAAGAAGCTTTCTGAGAAACTTCTTTGTGTTCTGTGAAATCATCTCACAGAGTTACAGCTGTCCCCTCAAGAAGCCTTTCGCTCAGACAGTTCTTGTGGAATTGGCAAAGTGATATTTGGAAGCCCATAGAGGGCTACGGTGAAAAAGGAAATATCCTCAGATGAAATCTGGAAAGAAGCTTTCTGAGAAACTGGTCTGTGATGTGTGACTTCCATTCAAATAGTTACATCTGTATTTCGTGGATGTCTTTGCTAGCCTTATTTCTGTGGAATCTGAGAACAGATATTTTGGATCCCTTTGAAGACTATAGGGCCAAAGGAAATATCCTCCGATAACAAAGAGAAAGAAGCTTTCTGAGAAACTTCTTTGTGTTCTGTGAAATCATCGCACAGAGTTACAGCTTTCCCCTCAAGAAGCCTTTCGCTCAGACAGTTCTTGTGGAATTGGCAAAGTGATATTTGGAAGCCCAAAGAGGGCTATGATGAAAAAGGAAATATCCTCAGATGAAATCTGGAATGAAGCTTTCTGAGAAATTGCTTCGTGTTCTGTTAATTCATCTCACAGACTTACATCTGTATTTCGTGGATCTCTTTGCTAGCCTTATTTCTGCGGAATCTGAGAACAGATATTTCGGATCCCTTTGAAGACTATAGGGCCAAAGGAAATATCCTGCGATAACAAAGAGAAAGAAGCTCTTTGAGAAACTTCTTTGTGTTCTGTGAAATCATCTCACAGTGTTACAGCTTTCCCCTCAAGAAGCCTTTCGCTAAGACAGTTCTTGTGGAATTGGCAAAGTGATATTTGGAAGGCCATAGAGGGCTATGGTGAAAAAGGAAATATCCTCAGATGAAATCTGGAAAGAAGGTTTCTGAGAAACTGCTAAGTGTTCTGTTAATTCATTTCACAGCGTTACATCTGTATTTCGTGGATCTCTTTGCTAGCCTTATTTCTGTGGAATCTGAGAACAGATATTTCGGATCCCTTTGAAGAATATAGAGCCAAAGGAAATATCCTCCGATAAAAAAGAGAAAGAAGCTTTCTAAGAATCTTCTTTGTGTTCTGTGAAATCATCTCACAGAGTTACAGCTTTCCCCTCAAGAAGCCTTTCGCTAAGACAGTTCTTCTGGAATGGCAAAGTGATATTTGGAAGACCATAGAGGGCTATGGTGAAAAAGTAAATATCCTCGGATGAAATATGGAAAGAAGCTTTCTGAGAAACTGCTTAGTGGTCTGTTAATTCATCTCACAGAGTTACATCTGTATTTCGTGGATCTCTTTGCTGGCCTTCTTTCTGTGGACTTTGAGAACAGATATTTCGGATCCCTTTGAAGACTCTAGGGCCAAAGGAAATATCCTCCGATAACAAAGAGAAAGAAGCTTTCTGAGAAACTTCTTTGTGTTCTCTGAAATCATCTCACAGAGTTACAGCTTTCCCCTCAAGAAGCCTTTCGCTAAGACAGTTCCTGTGGAATTGGCAAAGTGATATTTGGAAGCCCATACAGGGCTATGGTGAAAAAGGAAATATCATCAGATGAAATCTGGAGAGAAGCTTTCTGAGAAACTGCTCTTTGATGTGTGACTTCCACTCACAGAGTTACATCTGTATTTCGTGGATCTCTTTGCTAGCCTTATTTCTGTGGAATCTGAGAACAGATATTTCGGATCCCTTTGAAGAATATGGGGCCAAAGGAAATATCCTCCGAAAACAAAGAGAAAGAAGCTTTCTGAGAAACTTCTTTGTGTTCTATGAATTCATCTCACAGAGTTACAGCTTTCTCCTCAAGAAGCCTTTCGCTCAGAGAGTTCTTGTGGAATTGGCAAAGTGATATTTGGAAGCCCATAGAGGGCTAAGGTGAAAAAGGAAATATCCTCAGATGAAATCTGGAAAAAAGCTTTCTGAGAAATTGCTTCATGTTCTGTTAATTCATCTCACAGACTTACATCTGTATTTCGTGGATCTCTTGGCTAGCCTTATTTCTGTGGAATCTGAGAACAGATATTTCGGATCCCTTTGAAGACTATAGGACCAAAGGAAATATCCTCCGATAACAAAGAGAAAGAAGCTTTCTGAGAAACTTCTTTGTGTTCTGTGAAATCATCTCACAGAGTTACAGCTTTCCCCTCAAGAAGCCTTTCGCTAAGAGTGTTCTTGCGGAATGGCAAAGTGATATATGGAATCCCAAAGAGGGGTATGGTGAAAAAGGAAAAATCCTCAGATGAAATCGGGAAAGAAGCTTTCTGAGAAACTGTTCTGTGATGTGTGACTTCCACTCACAGATTTACATCTGTATTTCGGGGATCTCTTTGCTAGCCTCATTTTGTGGAATCTGAGAACAGATATTTCGGATCCCTTTGAAGACTATGGGGCCAAAGGAAATATCCTCCGATAACAAAGAGAAAGAAGCTTTCTGAGAAACTTCTTTGTGTTCTCTGTAATCATCTCACAGAGTTACAGCTTTCCCCTCAAGAAGCCTTACGCTCAGACAGTTCTTGCGGAAATGGCAAAGTGATATTTGGAAGCCCTTAGAGGGCTATGGTGAAAAAGGAAATATCCTCAGATGAAATCTGGAAAGAAGCTTTCTGAGAAACTGCTTAGTGTTCTGTTAATTCATCTCACAGAGTTACATCTGGATTTCGTGGATCTCCTTGCAAGCCTTATTTCTGTGGAATCTGAGAACAGATATTTCGGATCCCGTTGAAGACTATAGGGCCAAAGGAAATATCCTCCGATAACAAAGAGAAACAAGCTTTCTGAGAAACTTCTTTGTGTTCTGTGAAATCATCTCACAGAGTTACCGCTTTATCCTCAAGAAGCCTTTTAATCAGACAGTTCTTGTGGAATCGGCAAAGTGATATTTGGAAGCCCATAGAGGACTATGGTGAAAAAGGAAATATCCTCAGATGAAATCTGGAAAGAGGCTATCTGAGAAACTGTTTATTGTTCTGTTAATTCATCTAACAGTGTTACATCTGTATTTCGTGATCTCTTTGCTAGCCTTATTTCTGTGGAATCTGAGAACAGATATTTCGGATCCCTTTGAAGACTCTAGGGCCAAAGGAAATATCCTGCGATAACAAAGAGAAAGAAGCTTTCTGAGAAACTTCTTTGTGTTCTGTGAAATCATCTCACAGAGTTACAGCTGTCCCCTCAAGAAGCCTTTCGCTCAGACAGTTCTTGTGGAATTGGCAAAGTGATATTTGGAAGCCCATAGAGGGCTACGGTGAAAAAGGAAATATCCTCAGATGAAATCTGGAAAGAAGCTTTCTGAGAAACTGGTCTGTGATGTGTGACTTCCATTCAAATAGTTACATCTGTATTTCGTGGATGTCTTTGCTAGCCTTATTTCTGTGGAATCTGAGAACAGATATTTTGGATCCCTTTGAAGACTATAGGGCCAAAGGAAATATCCTCCGATAACAAAGAGAAAGAAGCTTTCTGAGAAACTTCTTTGTGTTCTGTGAAATCATCGCACAGAGTTACAGCTTTCCCCTCAAGAAGCCTTTCGCTCAGACAGTTCTTGTGGAATTGGCAAAGTGATATTTGGAAGCCCAAAGAGGGCTATGATGAAAAAGGAAATATCCTCAGATGAAATCTGGAATGAAGCTTTCTGAGAAATTGCTTCGTGTTCTGTTAATTCATCTCACAGACTTACATCTGTATTTCGTGGATCTCTTTGCTAGCCTTATTTCTGCGGAATCTGAGAACAGATATTTCGGATCCCTTTGAAGACTATAGGGCCAAAGGAAATATCCTGCGATAACAAAGAGAAAGAAGCTCTTTGAGAAACTTCTTTGTGTTCTGTGAAATCATCTCACAGTGTTACAGCTTTCCCCTCAAGAAGCCTTTCGCTAAGACAGTTCTTGTGGAATTGGCAAAGTGATATTTGGAAGGCCATAGAGGGCTATGGTGAAAAAGGAAATATCCTCAGATGAAATCTGGAAAGAAGGTTTCTGAGAAACTGCTAAGTGTTCTGTTAATTCATTTCACAGCGTTACATCTGTATTTCGTGGATCTCTTTGCTAGCCTTATTTCTGTGGAATCTGAGAACAGATATTTCGGATCCCTTTGAAGAATATAGAGCCAAAGGAAATATCCTCCGATAAAAAAGAGAAAGAAGCTTTCTAAGAATCTTCTTTGTGTTCTGTGAAATCATCTCACAGAGTTACAGCTTTCCCCTCAAGAAGCCTTTCGCTAAGACAGTTCTTCTGGAATGGCAAAGTGATATTTGGAAGACCATAGAGGGCTATGGTGAAAAAGTAAATATCCTCGGATGAAATATGGAAAGAAGCTTTCTGAGAAACTGCTTAGTGGTCTGTTAATTCATCTCACAGAGTTACATCTGTATTTCGTGGATCTCTTTGCTGGCCTTCTTTCTGTGGACTTTGAGAACAGATATTTCGGATCCCTTTGAAGACTCTAGGGCCAAAGGAAATATCCTCCGATAACAAAGAGAAAGAAGCTTTCTGAGAAACTTCTTTGTGTTCTCTGAAATCATCTCACAGAGTTACAGCTTTCCCCTCAAGAAGCCTTTCGCTAAGACAGTTCCTGTGGAATTGGCAAAGTGATATTTGGAAGCCCATACAGGGCTATGGTGAAAAAGGAAATATCATCAGATGAAATCTGGAGAGAAGCTTTCTGAGAAACTGCTCTTTGATGTGTGACTTCCACTCACAGAGTTACATCTGTATTTCGTGGATCTCTTTGCTAGCCTTATTTCTGTGGAATCTGAGAACAGATATTTCGGATCCCTTTGAAGAATATGGGGCCAAAGGAAATATCCTCCGAAAACAAAGAGAAAGAAGCTTTCTGAGAAACTTCTTTGTGTTCTATGAATTCATCTCACAGAGTTACAGCTTTCTCCTCAAGAAGCCTTTCGCTCAGAGAGTTCTTGTGGAATTGGCAAAGTGATATTTGGAAGCCCATAGAGGGCTAAGGTGAAAAAGGAAATATCCTCAGATGAAATCTGGAAAAAAGCTTTCTGAGAAATTGCTTCATGTTCTGTTAATTCATCTCACAGACTTACATCTGTATTTCGTGGATCTCTTGGCTAGCCTTATTTCTGTGGAATCTGAGAACAGATATTTCGGATCCCTTTGAAGACTATAGGACCAAAGGAAATATCCTCCGATAACAAAGAGAAAGAAGCTTTCTGAGAAACTTCTTTGTGTTCTGTGAAATCATCTCACAGAGTTACAGCTTTCCCCTCAAGAAGCCTTTCGCTAAGAGTGTTCTTGCGGAATGGCAAAGTGATATATGGAATCCCAAAGAGGGGTATGGTGAAAAAGGAAAAATCCTCAGATGAAATCGGGAAAGAAGCTTTCTGAGAAACTGTTCTGTGATGTGTGACTTCCACTCACAGATTTACATCTGTATTTCGGGGATCTCTTTGCTAGCCTCATTTTGTGGAATCTGAGAACAGATATTTCGGATCCCTTTGAAGACTATGGGGCCAAAGGAAATATCCTCCGATAACAAAGAGAAAGAAGCTTTCTGAGAAACTTCTTTGTGTTCTCTGTAATCATCTCACAGAGTTACAGCTTTCCCCTCAAGAAGCCTTACGCTCAGACAGTTCTTGCGGAAATGGCAAAGTGATATTTGGAAGCCCTTAGAGGGCTATGGTGAAAAAGGAAATATCCTCAGATGAAATCTGGAAAGAAGCTTTCTGAGAAACTGCTTAGTGTTCTGTTAATTCATCTCACAGAGTTACATCTGGATTTCGTGGATCTCCTTGCAAGCCTTATTTCTGTGGAATCTGAGAACAGATATTTCGGATCCCGTTGAAGACTATAGGGCCAAAGGAAATATCCTCCGATAACAAAGAGAAACAAGCTTTCTGAGAAACTTCTTTGTGTTCTGTGAAATCATCTCACAGAGTTACCGCTTTATCCTCAAGAAGCCTTTTAATCAGACAGTTCTTGTGGAATCGGCAAAGTGATATTTGGAAGCCCATAGAGGACTATGGTGAAAAAGGAAATATCCTCAGATGAAATCTGGAAAGAGGCTATCTGAGAAACTGTTTATTGTTCTGTTAATTCATCTAACAGTGTTACATCTGTATTTCGTGATCTCTTTGCTAGCCTTATTTCTGTGGAATCTGAGAACAGATATTTCGGATCCCTTTGAAGACTCTAGGGCCAAAGGAAATATCCTGCGATAACAAAGAGAAAGAAGCTTTCTGAGAAACTTCTTTGTGTTCTGTGAAATCATCTCACAGAGTTACAGCTGTCCCCTCAAGAAGCCTTTCGCTCAGACAGTTCTTGTGGAATTGGCAAAGTGATATTTGGAAGCCCATAGAGGGCTACGGTGAAAAAGGAAATATCCTCAGATGAAATCTGGAAAGAAGCTTTCTGAGAAACTGGTCTGTGATGTGTGACTTCCATTCAAATAGTTACATCTGTATTTCGTGGATGTCTTTGCTAGCCTTATTTCTGTGGAATCTGAGAACAGATATTTTGGATCCCTTTGAAGACTATAGGGCCAAAGGAAATATCCTCCGATAACAAAGAGAAAGAAGCTTTCTGAGAAACTTCTTTGTGTTCTGTGAAATCATCGCACAGAGTTACAGCTTTCCCCTCAAGAAGCCTTTCGCTCAGACAGTTCTTGTGGAATTGGCAAAGTGATATTTGGAAGCCCAAAGAGGGCTATGATGAAAAAGGAAATATCCTCAGATGAAATCTGGAATGAAGCTTTCTGAGAAATTGCTTCGTGTTCTGTTAATTCATCTCACAGACTTACATCTGTATTTCGTGGATCTCTTTGCTAGCCTTATTTCTGCGGAATCTGAGAACAGATATTTCGGATCCCTTTGAAGACTATAGGGCCAAAGGAAATATCCTGCGATAACAAAGAGAAAGAAGCTCTTTGAGAAACTTCTTTGTGTTCTGTGAAATCATCTCACAGTGTTACAGCTTTCCCCTCAAGAAGCCTTTCGCTAAGACAGTTCTTGTGGAATTGGCAAAGTGATATTTGGAAGGCCATAGAGGGCTATGGTGAAAAAGGAAATATCCTCAGATGAAATCTGGAAAGAAGGTTTCTGAGAAACTGCTAAGTGTTCTGTTAATTCATTTCACAGCGTTACATCTGTATTTCGTGGATCTCTTTGCTAGCCTTATTTCTGTGGAATCTGAGAACAGATATTTCGGATCCCTTTGAAGAATATAGAGCCAAAGGAAATATCCTCCGATAAAAAAGAGAAAGAAGCTTTCTAAGAATCTTCTTTGTGTTCTGTGAAATCATCTCACAGAGTTACAGCTTTCCCCTCAAGAAGCCTTTCGCTAAGACAGTTCTTCTGGAATGGCAAAGTGATATTTGGAAGACCATAGAGGGCTATGGTGAAAAAGTAAATATCCTCGGATGAAATATGGAAAGAAGCTTTCTGAGAAACTGCTTAGTGGTCTGTTAATTCATCTCACAGAGTTACATCTGTATTTCGTGGATCTCTTTGCTGGCCTTCTTTCTGTGGACTTTGAGAACAGATATTTCGGATCCCTTTGAAGACTCTAGGGCCAAAGGAAATATCCTCCGATAACAAAGAGAAAGAAGCTTTCTGAGAAACTTCTTTGTGTTCTCTGAAATCATCTCACAGAGTTACAGCTTTCCCCTCAAGAAGCCTTTCGCTAAGACAGTTCCTGTGGAATTGGCAAAGTGATATTTGGAAGCCCATACAGGGCTATGGTGAAAAAGGAAATATCATCAGATGAAATCTGGAGAGAAGCTTTCTGAGAAACTGCTCTTTGATGTGTGACTTCCACTCACAGAGTTACATCTGTATTTCGTGGATCTCTTTGCTAGCCTTATTTCTGTGGAATCTGAGAACAGATATTTCGGATCCCTTTGAAGAATATGGGGCCAAAGGAAATATCCTCCGAAAACAAAGAGAAAGAAGCTTTCTGAGAAACTTCTTTGTGTTCTGTGAAATCATCTCACAGAGTTACAGTATTCCCCTCAAGAAGCGTTTCTCTCAGAGAGTTCTTGTGGAATTGGCAAAGTGATATTTGGCAGCCCACAGAGGGCTATGATGAAAAAGGAAATATCCTCAGATGAAATCTGTAAAGAAGCTTTCTGAGAAACTGCTTCGTGTTCTGTTAATTCATCTCACAGCGTTACATCTGTATTTCGTGGATCTCTTTGCTAGCCTTATTTCTGTGGAGTCTCAGAACAGATATTTCGGAACCCTTTGAAGAATATAGGGCCAAAGGAAATATCCTCCGATAACAAAGAGAAAGAAGCTTTCTGAGAAACTTCTTTGTGTTCTGTGAAATCATCTCACAGAGTTACAGCTTTCCCCTCAAGAAGCCTTTCGCTCAGACAGTTCTTGTGGAATTGGCAAAGTGATATTTGGAAGCCCTTAGAGACCTATGGTGAAAAAGGAAATATCCTCAGATGAAATCTGGAAAGAAGCCTTTTGCGAAACGGCTTAGTGTTCTGTTAATTCATCTCATAGAGTTACATCCGTATTTCGTGGATGTCTTTGCTAGCCTTATTTCTGTGGAATCTGAGAACAGATATTTCGGATCCCTTTGAAGACTCTAGGGCCAAAGGAAATATCCTCCGATAACAAAGAATAAGAGCTTTCTGAGAAACTTCTTTGTGTTCTGTGAAATCATCTCACAGAGTTACAGCATTCCCCTCAAGAAGCCTTTTGCTCAGAGAGTTTTGTGGAATTGGCAAAGTGATATTTGGAAGCCCATGTAGGGCTATGATGAAAAAGGAAATATCCTTAGATGAAATCTGGAAAGAAGCTTTCTGAGAAATTGCTTCGTGTTCTGTTAATTCATCTCACAGACTTACATCTGTATTTCGTGGATCTCTTTGCTAGCCTTATTTCTGTGGAATCTGAGAACAGATATTTCGGATCCCTTTGAAGACTCTGGGGCCAAAGGAAATAACCTACGATAACAAAGAGAAACAAGCTTTCTGAGAAACTTCTTTGTGTTCTGTGAAATCATCTCACAGAGTTACAGCTTTCACCTCAAGAAGCCTTTCGTTCAGACAGTTCTTGTGTAATTGGCAAAGTGATATTTGGAAGCCCATAGAGGGCAATGGTGAAAAAGGAAATATCCTCAGATGAAATCTGGAAAGAAACTTTCTGAGAAACTGCTTAGTGTTCTGTTAATTCATCTCACAGACTTACATCTGTATTTCATGGATCTCTTTGCTAGCCTTATTTCTGCGGAATCTGAGAACAGATATTTCGGATCCCTTTGAAGACTATAGGGCCAAAGGAAATAATCTGCGATAACAAAGAGAAAGAAGCTCTTTGAGAAACTTCTTTGTGTTCTGTGAAATCATCTCACAGTGTTACAGCTTTCCCCTCAAGAAGACTTTCGCTCAGACAGTTCTTGTGGAATTGGCAAAGTGATATTTGGAAGGCCATAGAGGGCTATGGTGAAAAAGGAAATATCCTCAGATGAAATCTGGAAAGAAGCTTTCTGAGAAACTGCTCTGTGATGTGTGACTTCCACTCACAGAGTTACATCTGTATTTCGTTGATCTCTTTGCTAGCCTTATTTCTGTGGAATCTGAGAACAGATATTTCGGATCCCTTTGAAGACTATGGGGCCAAAGGAAATATCCTCCGATAACAAAGAGAAAGAAACTTTCTGAGAAACTTCTTTGTGTTCTATGAAATCATCTCACAGAGTTACAGCTTTCCCCTCAAGAAGCCTTTCGCTCAGAACAGTTCTTGTGGAATTGGCAAAGTGATATTTGGAAGCCCATAGAGGGCTATGGTGAAAAAGGAAATATCCTCAGATGAAATCTGGAAAGAAGCTTTCTGAGAAATTGCTTCGTTTTCTGTTAATTCATTTCACAGCGTTACATCTGTATTTCGTGGATCTCTTTGCTAGCCTTATTTCTCTGGAATCTGAGAACAGATATTTCGGATCCCTTTGAAGACTCTAGGGCCAAAGGAAATATCCTACGATAACAAAGAGAAAGAAGCTTTCTAAGAAACTTCTTTGTGTTCTGTGAAATCATCTCATAGAGTTACAGCTTTCCCCTCAAGAAGCCTTTCGCTAAGACAGTTCTTCTGGAATGGCAAAGTGATATTTGGAAGACCATAGAGGGCTATGGTGAAAAAGGAAATATCCTCACATGTAATCTGGAAAGCAGCTTTCTAAGAAACTGCTTAGTGTTCTGTTAGTTCATCTCTCAGAGTTACATCTATATTTCGTGAATCTCTTTGCTAACCTTATTTCTGTGGAACCTGAGCACAGATGTTTCGGTTCCCTTTGAAGTCTCTAGGGCCAAAGGAAATATCCTCCGATAACAAAGAGAAAGAAGCTTTCTGAGAAACTTCTTTGTGTTCTGTGAAATCATCTCACAGAGTTTCAGCTTTCCCCTCAAGAAGCCTTTCGTTCAGACAGTTCTTGTGTAATTGGCAAAGTGATATTTGGAAGCCCATAGAGGGCTATGGTGAAAAAGGAAAAATCCTCAGATGAAATTGGGAAAGAAGATTTCTGAGAACTGTTCTGTGATGTGTGACTTCCACTCACAGATTTACATCTGTATTTCGTGGATCTCTTTGCTAGCCTCATTTTGTGGAATCTGAGAACAGATATTTCGGATCCCTTTGAAGACTATAGGGCCAAAGGAAATCTCCTCCGATAACAAAGAGAAAGAAGCTTTCTGAGAAACTTCTTTGTGTTCTCTGAAATCATCTCACAGAGTTACAGCTTTCCCCTCAAGAAGCCTTACGCTCAGACAGTTCTTGCGGAATTGGCAAAGTGATATTTGGAAGACCTTAGAGGGCTATGGTGAAAAAGGAAATATCCTCAGATGAAATCTGGAAAGAAGCTTTCTGAGAAACTGCTTAGTGTTCTGTTAATTCATCTCACAGAGTTACATCTGTATTTCGTGGATCTCCTTGCTAGCCTTATTTCTGTGGAATCTGAGAACAGATATTTCGGATCCCGTTGAAGACTATAGGGCCAAAGGAAATATCCTCCGATAACAAAGAGAAACAAGCTTTCTGAGAAACTTCTTTGTGTTCTCTGAAATCATCTCACAGAGTTACTGCCTTATCCTCAAGAAGCCTTTTAATCAGACAGTTCTTGTGGAATTGGCAAAGTGATATTTGGAAGCCCGTAGAGGGCTATGGTGAAAAAGGAAATATCCTCAGATGAAATCTGGAAAGAAGCTTTCTGAGAAACTGCTTAGTGTACTGTTAATTCATTTCACAGAGTTACATCTCTATTTCGTGGATCTCTTTACTAGCCTTCTTTTTGTGGAATCTGAGAACAGATATATCGGATCCCTTTGAAGACTATAGGGCCAAAGGAAATATCCTACGATAGCAAAGAGAAAGAAGCTTTCTGAGAAACTTCTTTGTGTTCTGTGAAATCATCTCCAAAAGTTACAGCTTTCCCCTCCAGAAACCTTTCGCTCAGACAGTTCTTGTGGAATTGGCAAAGTGATATTTGGAAGGCCATAGAGGGCTATGGTGAAAAAGGAAATATCCTCAGATGAAATCTGGAAAGAGGCTATCTGAGAAACTGTTTAGTGTTCTGTTAATTCATCTAACAGAGTTACATCTGTATTTCGTGATCTCTTTGCTAGCCTTATTTCTGTGGAATCTGAGAACAGATATTTCGGATCCCTTTGAAGACTATAGGGCCAAAGGAAATATCCTCCGATAACAAAGAGAAAGAAGTTTTCTGAGAAACTTCTTTGTGTTCTGTGAAATCATCTCACAGAGTTACAGCTTTCCCCCAAAGAAGCCTTTCGCTCAGACAGTTCTTGTGGAATTGGCAAAGTGATATTTGGAAGCCCATAGAGGGCTACGGTGAAAAAGGAAATATCCTCAGATGAAATCTGGAAAGAAGCTTTCTGAGAAACTGGTCTGTGATGTGTGACTTCCATTCAAATAGTTACATCTGTATTTCGTGGATGTCTTTGCTAGCCTTATTTCTGTGGAATCTGAGAACAGATATTTTGGATCCCTTTGAAGACTATAGGGCCAAAGGAAATATCCTCCGATAACAAAGAGAAAGAAGCTTTCTGAGAAACTTCTTTGTGTTCTGTGAAATCATCGCACAGAGTTACAGCTTTCCCCTCAAGAAGCCTTTCGCTCAGACAGTTCTTGTGGAATTGACAAAGTGATATTTGGAAGCCCAAAGAGGGCTATGATGAAAAAGGAAATATCCTCAGATGAAATCTGGAAAGAAGCTTTCTGAGAAATTGCTTCGTGTTCTGTTAATTCATCTCACAGACTTACATCTGTATTTCGTGGATCTCTTTGCTAGCCTTATTTCTGCGGAATCTGAGAACAGATATTTCGGATCCCTTTCGAGACTAGAGGGCCAAAGGAAATATCCTCCGATAACAAAGAGAAAGAAGCTCTTTGAGAAACTTCTTTGTGTTCTGTGAAATCATCTCACAGTGTTACAGCTTTCCCCTCAAGAAGCCTTTTGCTAAGACAGTTCTTGTGGAATTTGCAAAGTGATATTTGGAAGGCCGTAGAGGGCTATGGTGAAAAAGGAAATATCCTCAGATGAAATCTGGAAAGAAGCTTTCTGAGAAACTGCTTAGTGTTCTGCTAATTCATCTCACAGAGTTACATCTGGATTTCGTGGATCTCTTTGCTAGCCTTATTTCTGTGGAATCTGAGAACAGATATTTCGGATCCCTTTGAAGACTATGGGGCCAAAGGAAATATCCTCCGAAAACAAAGAGAAAGAAGCTTTCTGAGAAACTTCTTTGTGTTCTGTGAAATCATCTCACAGAGTTACAGCTTTCTCCACAAAAAGCCTTTCGCTCAGACAGTTCTTGTGGAATTGGCAAAGTGATATTTGGAAGCCCATAGAGGGCTATTGTGAAAAAGGAAATATCCTCAGATGAAATCTGGAAAGAAGGTTTCTGAGAAAATGCTTAGAGTTCTGTTAATTCATCTCACAGAGTTACATCTGTATTTCGTGGATATCTTTGCTAGCCTTATTTCTGTGGAATCTGAGAACAGATATTTCGGATCCCTTTGACGACTATAGGGCCAAGGGAAATATCCTGCGATAACAAAGAGAAAGAAGTTTTCTGAAAAACTTCTTTGTGTTCTGTGAAATGGTCTCACAGAGTTACAGCTTTCCCCTCAAGAAGCCTTTCGGTAAGACAGTTCTTGTGGAATTCACAAAGTGATATTTGGAAGCCCATAGAGGGCTAAGGTGAAAAAGGAAATATCCTCAGATGAAATCTGTAAAGAAGCTTTCTGAGAAACTGCTCTGTGATGTGTGACTTCCACTCACAGAGTTACATCTATATTTCGTGGATCTCTTTGCTAGCCTTATTTCTGTGGAATCTGAGAACAGATATTTCGGATCCCTTTGAAGACTATAGGGCCAAAGGAAATATCCTCCGATAACAAAGAATAAGAGCTTCCTGAGAAACTTCTTTGTGTTCTGTGAAATCATCTCACAGAGTTACAGCATTCCCCTCAAGAAGCCTTTCGCTCAGACAGTTTTGTGGAATTGGCAAAGTGATATTTGGAAGCCCATGTAGGGCTATGATGAAAAAGGAAATATCCTCAGATGAAATCTGGAAAGAAGCTTTCTGAGAAATTTCTTCGTGTTCTGTTAACTCATCTCACAGACTTACATCTGTATTTCGTGGATCTCTTGGCTAGCCTTATTTCTGTGGAATCTGAGAACAAATATTTCGGATCCCTTTGAAGAATATAGGGCCAAAGGAAATATCCTCCGATAACAAAGAGAAAGAAGCTTTCTAAGAAACTTCTTTGTGTTCTGTGAAATCATCTCACAGAGTTACAGCTTTCCCCTCAAGAAGCCTTTCGCTAAGACAGTTCTTCTGGATTGGCAAAGTGATATTTGGAAGACCATAGAGGGCTACGGTGAAAAAGGGAATATCCTCAGATGAAATATGGAAAGAAGCTTTCTGAGAAACTGCTTAGTGGTCTGTTAATTCATCTCACAGAGTTACATCTGTATTTCGTGGATCTCTTTTCTGGCCTTCTTTCTGTGGACTTTGAGAACAGATATTTCGGATCCCTTTGAAGACTCTAGGGCCAAAGGAAATATCCTACGATAACAAAGAGAAAGAATCTTTCTGAGAAACTTCTTTGTGTTCTGTGAAATCATCTCACAGAGTTACAGCTTTCCCCTCAAGACGCCTTTCGCACAGACAGTTCTGGTGGAATTGGCAAAGTGATATTTGGAAGCCCATAGAGGGCTATGGTGAAAAAGGAAATATCCTCAGATGAAATCTGGAAAGAAGCTTTCTAAGAAACTGCTTAGTGTTCTGTTAGTTCATCTCTCAGAGTTACATCTATATTTCGTGAATCTCTTTGCTAACCTTATTTCTGTGGAATCTGAGCACAGATGTTTCGGATCGCTTTGAAGTCTCTAGGGCCAAGGAAATATCCTCCGATAACAAAGAGAAAGAAGCTTTCTGAGAAACTTCTTTGTGTTCTGTGAAATCATCTCACAGAGTTACAGCTTTCCCCTCAAGAAGCCCTTCGCTCAGACAGTTCTTGTGGAATTGGCAAAGTGATATTTGGAAGCCCTTAGAGACCTATGGTGAAAAAGGAAGTATCCTCAGATGAAATCTGGAAAGAAGCCTTTTGAGAAACGGCTTAGAGTTCTGTTAATTCATCTCATAGAGTTACATCTGTATTTCGTGGATCTCTTTGCTAGCCTTATTTCTGTGGAATCTGAGAACAGATATTTCGGATGCCTTTGAAGACTCTAGGGCCAAAGGAAATATCCTCCGATAACAAAGAGAAAGAAGCTTTCTGAGAAACTTCCTTGTGTTCTGTGAAATCATCTCACAGAGTTACAGCTTTCCCCTCAAGAAGCCTTTCGATCAGACAGTTCTTGTGGAATGGCAAAGTGATATTTCGAAGCCCATAGAGGGCTATGGTGAAAAAGGAAATATCCTTTAGATGAAATCTGGAAAGAAGCTTTCTGAGAAAATGCTTAGAGTTCTGTTAATTCATCTCACAGAGTTACATCTATATTTCGTGGATCTCTTTGCTAGCCTTATTTCTGTGAAATCTGAGAACAGATATTTCGGATCCCTTTGAAGACTATAGGGCCAAGGGAAATATCCTGCGATAACAAAGAGAAAGAAGTTTTCTGAAAAACTTCTTTGTGTTCTGTGAAATCGTCTCACAGAGTTACAGCTTTCCCCTCAAGAAGCCTTTCGATAAGACAGTTCTTGTGGAATTGACAAAGTGATATTTGGATGCCCATAGAGGGCTAAGGTGAAAAAGGAAATATCCTCAGATGAAATCTGGAAAGAAGCTTTCCGAGAAACTGCTCTGTGATGTGTGACTTCCACTCACAGAGTTACATCTGTATTTCGTGCATCTCTTTGCTAGCCTTATTTCTGTGGAATCTGAGAACAGATATTTAGGATCCCTTTGAAGACTATAGGGCCAAAGGAAATATCCTCCGATAACAAAGAATAAGAGCTTTCTGAGAAACTTCTTTGTGTTCTGTGAAATCATCTCACAGAGTTACAGCATTCCCCTCAAGAATCCTTTCGCTCAGACAGTTTTGTGGAATTGGCAAAGTGATATTTGGAAGCCCATATAGGGCTATTATGAAAAAGGAAATATCCTCAGATGAAATCGGGAAAGAAGCTTTCTGAGAAATTGCTTCGTGTTCTGTTAATTCATCTCACAGCGATACATCTGTATTTCGTGGCTCTCTTGGCTAGCCTTATTTCTGTGGAATCTGAGAATAAATATTTAGGATCCCTTTGAAGAATATAGGGCCAAAGGAAATATCCTCCGATAACAAAGAGAAAGAAGCTTTCTGAGAAACTTCTTTGTGTTCTGTGAAATCATCTCACAGAGTTACAGCTTTCCCCTCAAGAAGCCTTTCGCTAAGCCAGTTCTTCTGGATTGGCAAAGTGATATTTGGAAGACCATAGAGGGCTATGGTGAAAAAGGAAATATCCTCAGATGAAATCTGGAAAGAAGCTTTCTAAGAAACTGCTTAGTGTTCTGTTAGTTCATCTCTCAGAGTTACATCTATATTTCGTGAATCTCTTTGCTAACCTTATTTCTGTGGAATCTGAGCACAGATGTTTCGGATCCCTTTGAAGTCTCTAGGGCCAAAGGAAATATCCTCCGATAACAAAGAGAAAGAAGCTTTCTGAGAAACTTCTTTGTGTTCGGTGAAATCATCTCATAGAGTTACAGCTTTCCCCTCAAGAAGCCTTTTGCTCAGACAGTTCTTGTGGAATTGGCAAAGTGATATTTCGAAGCCCTTAGAGGGCTATGGTGAAAAAGGAAATGTCCTCAGATGAAATCTGCAAAGAAGCTTTCTGACAAACTGCTTAGTGTTCTGTTAGTTCATCTCTCAGAGTTACATCTATATTTCGTGAATCTCATTGCTAACCTTATTTCTGTGGAATCTGAGCACAGATGTTTCGGATCCCTTTGAAGTCTCTAGGGCCAAAGGAAATATCCTCCGATAACAAAGAGAAAGAAGCTTTCTGAAAAACTTCTTTGTGTTCGGTGAAATCATCTCACAAAATTACAGCTTTCCCCTCAAGAAGCCTTACGCTCAGACAGTTCTTGTGGAATTGGCAAAGTGATATTTGGAAGCCCTTAGAGGGCTATGGTGAAAAAGGAAATGTCCTCAGATGAAATCTGGAAAGAAGCTTTCTGAGAAACTGCTTAGTGTTCTGCTAATTCATCTCACAGAGTTACATCTGTATTTCGTGGATCTCTTTGCTAGCCTTATTTCTGTGGAATCTGAGAACAGATATTTCGGATCCCTTTGTAGACTATAGGGCCAAAGGAAATATCCTCCGATAACAAAGAGAAAGAAGCTTTCTGAGAAACTTCTTTGTGTTCTGTGAAATCATCTCACAGAGTTACAGCTTTCCCCTCAAGAAGCCTTTCGCTAAGACAGTTCCTGTGGAATTGGCAAAGTGATATTTGAAGCCCATAGAGGGCTATGGTGAAATAGGAAAAATCCTCAGATGAAATCGGGAAAGAAGCTTTCTGAGAAACTGCTCTGTGATGTGTGACTTCCACTCACAGAGTTACATCTGTATTTCGTGGATCTCTTTGCTAGCCTTATTTCTGTGGAATCTGAGAACAGATATTTCGGATCCCTTTGAAGACTATGGGGAAAAGGAAATATCCTCCGAAAACAAAGAGAAAGAAGCTTTCTGAGAAACTTCTTTGTGTTCTATGAAATCATCTCACAGAGTTACAGCTTTCTCCTCAAGAAGCCTTTCGCTCAGACAGTTCTTGTGGAATTGGCAAAGTGATATTTGGAAGCCCATAGAGGGCTATGGTGAAAAAGGAAATATCCTCAGATGAAATCTGAAAAGAAGCTTTCTGAGAAAATGCTTAGTGTTCTCTTAATTCATCTCACAGAGTTACATCTGTATTTCGTGGATCTCTTTGCTAGCCTTATTTCTGTGGAATCTGAGAACAGATATTTCTTATCCCTTTGAAGACTATAGGGCCAAGGGAAATATCCTGCGATAACAAAGAGTAAGAAGTTTTCTGAAAAACTTCTTTGTGTTCTGTGAAATCATCTCACAGAGTTACGGCTTGCCCCTCAAGAAGCCTTTCGCTAAGACAGTTCTTGTGGAATTGACAAAGTGATATTTGGAAGCCCATAGAGGGCTAAGGTGAAAAAGGAAATATCCTCAGATGAAATCTGGAAAGAAGCTTTCTGAGAAACTGCTCTGTGATGTGTGACATCCACTCACAGATTTACATCTGTATTTCGTGGATCTCTTTGCTAGCCTTATTTCTGTGGAATCTGAGAACAGATATTTCGGATCCCTTTGAAGACTATAGGGCCAAAGGAAATATCCTCCGATAACAAAGAATAAGAAGCTTTCTGAGAAACGTCTTTGTGTTCTGTGAAATCATCTCACAGAGTTACAGCATTCCCCTCAAGAAGCCTTTCTATCAGACAGTTCTTGTGGAATTGGCAAAGTGATATTTGGCAGCCCATAGAGGGCTATGATGAAAAAGGAAATATCCTCAGATGTAATCTGGAAAGAAGTTTTCTGAGAAATTGCTTCGTGTTCTGTTAATTCATCTCACAGCGTTACATCTGTATTTCGTGGATCTCTTTGCTAGCCTTATTTCTGTGGAATCTGAGAACAGATATTACGGATCCCTTTGAAGACTCTAGGGCCAAAGGAAATAACCTACGATAACAAAGAGAAAGAAGCTTTCTGAGAAACTTCTTTGTGTTCTGTGAAATCATCTCACAGAGTAACAGCTTTCCCCTCAAGAAGCCTTTCGTTCAGACAGTTCTTGTGTAATTGGCAAAGTGATATTTGGAAGCCCATAGAGGGCTATGGTGAAAAAGGAAACATCCTCAGATGAAATCTGAAAAGAAGCTTTCTGAGAAACTGCTTAGTGTTCTGCTAATTCATCTCACAGAGTTACATCTGTATTTCGTGGATCTCCTTGCTAGCCTTATTTCTGTGGAGTCTAAGAACAGATATTTCGGATCCCTTTGAAGAATATGGGGCCAAAGGAAATATCCTCCGAAAACAAAGAGAAAGAAACTTTCTGAGAAACTTCTTTGTGTTCTATGAATTCATCTCACAGAGTTACAGCTTTCTCCTCAAAAAGCCTTTCGCTCAGAAGTTCTTGTGGAATTGGCAAAGTGATATTTGGAAGCCCATAGAGGGCTAAGGTGAAAAAGGAAATATCCTCAGAAGAAATCTGGAAAGAAGCTTTCTGAAAAACTGCTCTGTGATGTGTGACTTCCACTCACAGAGTTACATCTGTATTTCGTGGATCTCTTTGGTAGCCTTATTTCTCTGGAATCTGAGAACAGATATTTCGGATCCGTTTGAAGACTATAGGGCCAAAGGAAATATCCTCCGATAACAAAGAGTAAGAAGCTTTCTGAGAAACTTCTTTGTGTTCTGTGAAATCATCTCACAGAGTTACAGCATTCCCCTCAAGAAGCCTTTCTCTCAGACAGTTCTTGTGGAATTGGCAAAGTGATATTTGGCAGCCCATAGAGGGCTATGATGAAAAAGGAAATATCCTCAGATGAAATCTGTAAAGAAGCTTTCTGAGAAATTGCTTCGTGTTCTGTTAATTCATCTCACAGCGTTACATCTGTATTTCGTGGATCTCTTTGCTAGCCTTATTTCTGTGGAATCTGAGAACAGATATTTCGGATCCCTTTGAAGAATATAGGGCCAAAGGAAATATCCTCCGATAACAAAGAGAAAGAAGCTTTCTGAGAAACTTCTTTGTATTCTGTGAAATCATCTCACAGAGTTACAGCTTTCCCCTCAAGAAGCCTTTCGCTCAGACAGTTCTTGTGGAATTGGCAAAGTGATATTTGGAAGCCCTTAGAGACCTATGGTGAAAAAGGAAATATCCTCAGATGAAATCTGGAAAGAAGCCTTTTGCGAAACGGCTTAGTGTTCTGTTAATTCATCTCACAGAGTTACATCTGTATTTCGTGGATCTCTTTGCTAGCCTTATTTCTGCGGAATCTGAGAACAGATATTTCGGATCCCTTTGAAGACTATAGGGCCAAAGGAAATATCCTGCGATAACAAAGAGAAAGAAGCTCTTTGAGAAACTTCTTTGTGTTCTGTGAAATCATCTCACAGTGTTACAGCTTTCCCCTCAAGAAGCCTTTCGTTAAGACAGTTCTTGTGGAATTGGCAAAGTGATATTTGGAAGGCCATAGAGGGCTACGGTGAAAAAGGAAATATCCTCAGATGAAATCTGGAAAGAAGCTTTCTGAAAAACTGCTCTGTGATGTGTGACTTCCACTCACAGAGTTACATCTGTATTTCGTTGATCTCTTTGCTAGCCTTATTTCTGTGGAATCTGAGAACAGATATTTCGGATCCCTTTGAAGACTATGGGGCCAAAGGAAATATCCTCCGATAACAAAGAGAAAGAAACTTTCTGAGAAACTTCTTTGTGTTCTACGAAATCATCTCACAGAGTTACAGCTTTCCCCTCAAGAAGCCTTTCGCTCAGACAGTTCTTGTGGAATTGGCAAAGTGATATTTGGAAGCCCATAGAGGGCTATGGTGAAAAAGGAAATATCCTCAGATGAAATCTGGAAAGAAGCTTTCTGAGAAATTGCTTTGTGTTCTGTTAATTCATTTCACAGCGTTACATCTGTATTTCGTGGATCTCTTTGCTAGCCTTATTTCTGTGAAATCTGAGAACAGATATTTCGGATCCCTTTGAAGACTATAGGGCGAAAGGAAATATCCTCCGATAACAAAGAGAAAGAAGCTTTCTAAGAAACTTCTTTGTGTTCTGTGAAATCATCTCATAGAGTTACAGCTTTCCCCTCAAGAAGCCTTTCGCTAAGACAGTTCTTCTGGAATGGCAAAGTGATATTTGGAAGACCATAGAGGGCTATGGTGAAAAAGGAAATGTCCTCAGATGAAATCTGCAAAGAAGCTTTCTGACAAACTGCTTAGTGTTCTGTTAGTTCATCTCTCAGAGTTACATCTATATTTCGTGAATCTCATTGCTAACCTTATTTCTGTGGAATCTGAGCACAGATGTTTCGGATCCCTTTGAAGTCTCTAGGGCCAAAGGAAATATCCTCCGATAACAAAGAGAAAGAAGCTTTCTGAAAAACTTCTTTGTGTTCGGTGAAATCATCTCACAAAATTACAGCTTTCCCCTCAAGAAGCCTTACGCTCAGACAGTTCTTGTGGAATTGGCAAAGTGATATTTGGAAGCCCTTAGAGGGCTATGGTGAAAAAGGAAATGTCCTCAGATGAAATCTGGAAAGAAGCTTTCTGAGAAACTGCTTAGTGTTCTGCTAATTCATCTCACAGAGTTACATCTGTATTTCGTGGATCTCTTTGCTAGCCTTATTTCTGTGGAATCTGAGAACAGATATTTCGGATCCCTTTGTAGACTATAGGGCCAAAGGAAATATCCTCCGATAACAAAGAGAAAGAAGCTTTCTGAGAAACTTCTTTGTGTTCTGTGAAATCATCTCACAGAGTTACAGCTTTCCCCTCAAGAAGCCTTTCGCTAAGACAGTTCCTGTGGAATTGGCAAAGTGATATTTGAAGCCCATAGAGGGCTATGGTGAAATAGGAAAAATCCTCAGATGAAATCGGGAAAGAAGCTTTCTGAGAAACTGCTCTGTGATGTGTGACTTCCACTCACAGAGTTACATCTGTATTTCGTGGATCTCTTTGCTAGCCTTATTTCTGTGGAATCTGAGAACAGATATTTCGGATCCCTTTGAAGACTATGGGGAAAAGGAAATATCCTCCGAAAACAAAGAGAAAGAAGCTTTCTGAGAAACTTCTTTGTGTTCTATGAAATCATCTCACAGAGTTACAGCTTTCTCCTCAAGAAGCCTTTCGCTCAGACAGTTCTTGTGGAATTGGCAAAGTGATATTTGGAAGCCCATAGAGGGCTATGGTGAAAAAGGAAATATCCTCAGATGAAATCTGAAAAGAAGCTTTCTGAGAAAATGCTTAGTGTTCTCTTAATTCATCTCACAGAGTTACATCTGTATTTCGTGGATCTCTTTGCTAGCCTTATTTCTGTGGAATCTGAGAACAGATATTTCTTATCCCTTTGAAGACTATAGGGCCAAGGGAAATATCCTGCGATAACAAAGAGTAAGAAGTTTTCTGAAAAACTTCTTTGTGTTCTGTGAAATCATCTCACAGAGTTACGGCTTGCCCCTCAAGAAGCCTTTCGCTAAGACAGTTCTTGTGGAATTGACAAAGTGATATTTGGAAGCCCATAGAGGGCTAAGGTGAAAAAGGAAATATCCTCAGATGAAATCTGGAAAGAAGCTTTCTGAGAAACTGCTCTGTGATGTGTGACATCCACTCACAGATTTACATCTGTATTTCGTGGATCTCTTTGCTAGCCTTATTTCTGTGGAATCTGAGAACAGATATTTCGGATCCCTTTGAAGACTATAGGGCCAAAGGAAATATCCTCCGATAACAAAGAATAAGAAGCTTTCTGAGAAACTTCTTTGTGTTCTGTGAAATCATCTCACAGAGTTACAGCATTCCCCTCAAGAAGCCTTTCTATCAGACAGTTCTTGTGGAATTGGCAAAGTGATATTTGGCAGCCCATAGAGGGCTATGATGAAAAAGGAAATATCCTCAGATGTAATCTGGAAAGAAGTTTTCTGAGAAATTGCTTCGTGTTCTGTTAATTCATCTCACAGCGTTACATCTGTATTTCGTGGATCTCTTTGCTAGCCTTATTTCTGTGGAATCTGAGAACAGATATTACGGATCCCTTTGAAGACTCTAGGGCCAAAGGAAATAACCTACGATAACAAAGAGAAAGAAGCTTTCTGAGAAACTTCTTTGTGTTCTGTGAAATCATCTCACAGAGTAACAGCTTTCCCCTCAAGAAGCCTTTCGTTCAGACAGTTCTTGTGTAATTGGCAAAGTGATATTTGGAAGCCCATAGAGGGCTATGGTGAAAAAGGAAACATCCTCAGATGAAATCTGAAAAGAAGCTTTCTGAGAAACTGCTTAGTGTTCTGCTAATTCATCTCACAGAGTTACATCTGTATTTCGTGGATCTCCTTGCTAGCCTTATTTCTGTGGAGTCTAAGAACAGATATTTCGGATCCCTTTGAAGAATATGGGGCCAAAGGAAATATCCTCCGAAAACAAAGAGAAAGAAACTTTCTGAGAAACTTCTTTGTGTTCTATGAATTCATCTCACAGAGTTACAGCTTTCTCCTCAAAAAGCCTTTCGCTCAGAAGTTCTTGTGGAATTGGCAAAGTGATATTTGGAAGCCCATAGAGGGCTAAGGTGAAAAAGGAAATATCCTCAGAAGAAATCTGGAAAGAAGCTTTCTGAAAAACTGCTCTGTGATGTGTGACTTCCACTCACAGAGTTACATCTGTATTTCGTGGATCTCTTTGGTAGCCTTATTTCTCTGGAATCTGAGAACAGATATTTCGGATCCGTTTGAAGACTATAGGGCCAAAGGAAATATCCTCCGATAACAAAGAGTAAGAAGCTTTCTGAGAAACTTCTTTGTGTTCTGTGAAATCATCTCACAGAGTTACAGCATTCCCCTCAAGAAGCCTTTCTCTCAGACAGTTCTTGTGGAATTGGCAAAGTGATATTTGGCAGCCCATAGAGGGCTATGATGAAAAAGGAAATATCCTCAGATGAAATCTGTAAAGAAGCTTTCTGAGAAATTGCTTCGTGTTCTGTTAATTCATCTCACAGCGTTACATCTGTATTTCGTGGATCTCTTTGCTAGCCTTATTTCTGTGGAATCTGAGAACAGATATTTCGGATCCCTTTGAAGAATATAGGGCCAAAGGAAATATCCTCCGATAACAAAGAGAAAGAAGCTTTCTGAGAAACTTCTTTGTATTCTGTGAAATCATCTCACAGAGTTACAGCTTTCCCCTCAAGAAGCCTTTCGCTCAGACAGTTCTTGTGGAATTGGCAAAGTGATATTTGGAAGCCCTTAGAGACCTATGGTGAAAAAGGAAATATCCTCAGATGAAATCTGGAAAGAAGCCTTTTGCGAAACGGCTTAGTGTTCTGTTAATTCATCTCACAGAGTTACATCTGTATTTCGTGGATCTCTTTGCTAGCCTTATTTCTGCGGAATCTGAGAACAGATATTTCGGATCCCTTTGAAGACTATAGGGCCAAAGGAAATATCCTGCGATAACAAAGAGAAAGAAGCTCTTTGAGAAACTTCTTTGTGTTCTGTGAAATCATCTCACAGTGTTACAGCTTTCCCCTCAAGAAGCCTTTCGTTAAGACAGTTCTTGTGGAATTGGCAAAGTGATATTTGGAAGGCCATAGAGGGCTACGGTGAAAAAGGAAATATCCTCAGATGAAATCTGGAAAGAAGCTTTCTGAAAAACTGCTCTGTGATGTGTGACTTCCACTCACAGAGTTACATCTGTATTTCGTTGATCTCTTTGCTAGCCTTATTTCTGTGGAATCTGAGAACAGATATTTCGGATCCCTTTGAAGACTATGGGGCCAAAGGAAATATCCTCCGATAACAAAGAGAAAGAAACTTTCTGAGAAACTTCTTTGTGTTCTACGAAATCATCTCACAGAGTTACAGCTTTCCCCTCAAGAAGCCTTTCGCTCAGACAGTTCTTGTGGAATTGGCAAAGTGATATTTGGAAGCCCATAGAGGGCTATGGTGAAAAAGGAAATATCCTCAGATGAAATCTGGAAAGAAGCTTTCTGAGAAATTGCTTTGTGTTCTGTTAATTCATTTCACAGCGTTACATCTGTATTTCGTGGATCTCTTTGCTAGCCTTATTTCTGTGAAATCTGAGAACAGATATTTCGGATCCCTTTGAAGACTATAGGGCGAAAGGAAATATCCTCCGATAACAAAGAGAAAGAAGCTTTCTAAGAAACTTCTTTGTGTTCTGTGAAATCATCTCATAGAGTTACAGCTTTCCCCTCAAGAAGCCTTTCGCTAAGACAGTTCTTCTGGAATGGCAAAGTGATATTTGGAAGACCATAGAGGGCTATGGTGAAAAAGGAAATATCCTCAGATGAAATCTGGAAATAAGCTTTCTGAGAAACTGCTTAGTGGTCTGTTAATTCATCTCACAGAGTTACATCTGTATTTCGTGGATCTCTTTGCTAGCCTTCTTTCTGTGGAATCTGAGAACAGATATTTCCGATCCCTTTGAAGACTATAGGGCCAAAGGAAATATCCTCCGATAACAAAGAATAAGAAGCTTTCTGAGAAACTTCTTTGTGTTCTGTGAAATCATCTCACAGAGTTACAGCATTCCCCTCAAGAAGCCTTTCTCTCAGACAGTTCTTGTGGAATTGGCAAAGTGATATTTGGCAGCCCATAGAGGGCTATGATGAAAAAGGAAATATCCTCAGATGAAATCTGGAAAGAAGCTTTCTGAGAAATTGCTTCGTGTTCTGTTAATTCATCTCACAGCGTTACATCTGTATTTCGTGGATCTCTTTGCTAGCCTTATTTCTGTGGAATCTGAGAACAGATATTACGGATCCCTTTGAAGACTCTAGGGCCAAAGGAAATAACCTACGATAACAAAGAGAAAGAAGCTTTCTGAGAAACTTCTTTGTGTTCTGTGAAATCATCTCACAGAGTTACAGCTTTCCCCTTAAGAAGCCTTTCGTTCAGACAGTTCTTGTGTAATTGGCAAAGTGATATTTGGAAGCCCATAGAGGGCTATGGTGAAAAAGGAAACATCCTCAGATGAAATCTGAAAAGAAGCTTTCTGAGAAACTGCTTAGTGTTCTGCTAATTCATCTCACAGAGTTACATCTGTATTTCGTAGATCTCTTTGCTAGCCTTATTTCTGTGGAGTCTGAGAACAGATATTTCGGATCCCTTTGAAGAATATGGGGCCAAAGGAAATATCCTCGAAAACAAAGAGAAAGAAACTTACTGAGAAACTTCTTTGTGTTCTATGAATTCATCTCACAGAGTTACAGCTTTCTCCTCAAAAAGCCTTTCGCTCAGAAGTTCTTGTGGAATTGGCAAAGTGATATTTGGAAGCCCATAGAGGGCTAAGGTGAAAAAGGAAATATCCTCAGAAGAAATCTGGAAAGAAGCTTTCTGAAAAACTGCTCCGTGATGTGTCACTTCCACTCACAGAGTTACATCTGTATTTCGTGGATCTCTTTGGTAGCCGTATTTCTCTGGAATCTGAGAACAGATATTTCGGATCCCTTTGAAGACTATAGGGCCAAAGGAAATATCCTCCGATAACAAAGAGTAAGAATCTTTCTGAGAAACTTCTTTGTGTTCTGTGAAATCATCTCACAGAGTTACAGCATTCCCCTCAAGAAGCCTTTCTCTCAGACAGTTCTTGTGGAATTGGCAAAGTGATATTTGGCAGCCCATAGAGGGCTATGATGAAAAAGGAAATATCCTCAGATGAAATCTGTAAAGAAGCTTTCTGAGAAATTGCTTCGTGTTCTGTTAATTCATCTCACAGCGTTACATCTGTATTTCGTGGATGTCTTTGCTAGCCTTATTTCTGTGGAATCTGAGAACAGATATTTCGGATCCCTTTGAAGAATATAGGGCCAAAGGAAATATCCTCCGATAACAAAGAGAAAGAAGCTTTCTGAGAAACTTCTTTCTGTTCTGTGAAATCATCTCACAGAGTTACAGCTTTCCCCTCAAGAAGCCTTTCGCTCAGACAGTTCTTGTGGAATTGGCAAAGTGATATTTGGAAGCCCTTAGAGACCTATGGTGAAAAAGGAAATATCCTCAGATGAAATCTGGAAAGAAGCCTTTTGCGAAACGGCTTAGTGTTCTGTTAATTCATCTCACAGAGTTACATCTGTATTTCGTGGATGTCTTTGCTAGCCTTATTTCTCTGGAATCTGAGAACAGATATTTCGGATCCCTTTGAAGACTCTAGGGCCAAAGGAAATATCCTACGATAACAAAGAGAAAGAAGCTTTCTGAGAAACTTCTTTGTGTTCTGAGAAATCATCTCACAGAGTTACAGCTTTCCCCTCAAGAAGCCTTTCGCTCAGACAGTTCTTGTGGAATTGGCAAAGTGATATTTGGAAGCCCATATAGGGCTATGGTGAAAAAGGAAATATCCTCAGATGAAATCTGGAAAGAAGCTTTCTGAGAAATTGCTTCGTGTTCTGTTAATTCATCTCACAGACTTACATCTATATTTCGTGGATCTCTTTGCTAGCCTTATTTCTGCGGAATCTGAGAACAGATATTTCGGATCCCTTTGAAGACTATAGGTCCAAAGGAAATATCCTGCGATAACAAAGAGAAAGAAGCTCTTTGAGAAACTTCTTTGTGTTCTGTGAAATCATCTCACAGTGTTACAGCTTTCCCTTCAAGAAGCCTTTCGTTAAGACAGTTCTTGTGGAATTGGCAAAGTGATATTTGGAAGGCCATAGAGGGCTACGGTGAAAAAGGAACTATCCTCAGATGAAATCTGGAAAGAAGCTTTTTGAAAAACTGCTCTGTGATGTGTGACTTCCACTCACAGAGTTACATCTGTATTTCTTTGATCTCTTTGCTAGCCTTATTTCTGTGGAATCTGAGAACAGATATTTCGGATCCCTTTGAAGACTATGGGGCCAAAGGAAATATCCTCCGATAACAAAGAGAAAGAAACTTTCTGAGAAACTTCTTTGTGTTCTATGAAATCATCTCACAGAGTTACAGCTTTCCCCTCAAGAAGCCTTTCGCTCAGACAGTTCTTGTGGAATTGGCAAAGTGATATTTGGAAGCCCCTAGAGGGCTATGGTGAAAAAGGAAATATCCTCAGATGAAATCTGGAAAGAAGCTTTCTGAGAAATTGCTTTGTGTTCTGTTAATTCATTTCACAGCGTTACATCTGTATTTCGTGGATCTCTTTGCTAGCCTTATTTCTGTGGAATCTGAGAACAGATATTTCGGATCCCTTTGAAGACTATAGGGCCAAAGGAAATATCCTCCGATAACAAAGAGAAAGAAGCTTTCTAAGAAACTTCTTTGTGTTCTGTGAAATCATCTCATAGAGTTACAGCTTTCCCCTCAAGAAGCCTTTCGCTAAGACAGTTCTTCTGTAATGGCAAAGTGATATTTGGAAGACCATAGAGGGCTATGGTGAAAAAGGAAATATCCTCAGATGAAATCTGGAAAGAAGCTTTCTGAGAAACTGCTTAGTGGTCTGTTAATTCATCTCACAGAGTTACATCTGTATTTCGTGGATCTCTTTGCTAGCCTTCTTTCTGTGGACTTTGAGAACAGATATTTCGGATCCCTTTGAAGATTCTAGGGCCAAAAGAAATATCCTCCGATAACAAAGAGAAAGAAGCTTTCTGAGAAACTTCTTTGTGTTCTGTGAAATCATCTCACAGAGTTACAGCTTTCCCCTCAAGACGCCTTTCGCTCAGACAGTTGTGGTGGAATTGGCAAAGTGATATTTGGAAACCCATAGAGGGCTATGGTGAAAAAGGAAATATCCTCAGATGAAATCTGGAAAGAAGCTTTCTAAGAAACTGCTTAGTGTTCTGTTAGTTCATCTCTCACAGTTACATCTATATTTCGTGAATCTCTTTGCTAACCTTATTTCTGTGGAATCTGAGCACAGATGTTTCGGATCCCTTTGAAGTCTCTAGGGCCAAAGGAAATATCCTCCGATAACAAAGAGAAAGAAGCTTTCTGAGAAACTTCTTTGTGTTCTGTGAAATCATCTCACAGAGTTACAGCTTTCCCCTCAAGAAGCCTTTCGATCAGACAGTTCTTGTGGAATTGGCGAAGTGTTATTTGGAAGCCCTTAGAGACCAATGGTGAAAAAGGAAGTATCCTCAGATGAAATCTGAAAAGAAGCCTTTTGAGAAACGGCTTAGTGTTCTGTTAATTCATCTCACAGAGTTACATCTGTATTTCGTGGACCTCTTTGCTATCCTTATTTCTGTGGAATCTGAGAACAGATATTTCGGATCCCTTTGAAGACTATAGGGCCAAAGGAAATATCCTCCGATAACAAAGAATAAGAAGCTTTCTGAGAAACTTCTTTGTGTTCTGTGAAATCATCTCACAGAGTTACAGCATTCCCCTCAAGAAGCCTTTCTCTCAGGCAGTTCTTGTGGAATTGGCAAAGTGATATTTGGCAGCACATAGAGGGCTATGATGAAAAAGGACATATCCTCAGATGAAATCTGGAAAGAAGCTTTCTGAGAAATTGCTTCTTGTTCTGTTAATTCAACTCACAGCGTTACATCTGTATTTCGTGGATCTCTTTGCTAGCCTTATTTCTGTGGAATCTGAGAACAGATATTTCGGATCCCTTTGAAGACTCTAGGGCCAAAGGAAATATCCTCCGATAACAAAGAGAAAGAAGCTTTCTGAGAAACTTCTTTGTGTTCTGTGAAATCATCTCACAGAGTTACAGCTTTCCCCTCAAGAAGCCTTTCGCTAAGACAGTTCCTGTGGAATTGGCAAAGTGATATTTGGCAGCACATAGAGGGCTATGTTGAAAAAGGACATATCCTCAGATGAAATCTGGAAAGAAGCTTTCTGAGAAATTGCTTCGTGTTCTGTTAATTCATCTCACAGCGTTACATCTGTATTTCGTGGATCTCTTTGCTAGCCTTATTTCTGTGGAATCTGAGAACAGATATTTCGGATCCCTTTGAAGACTATAGGGCCAAAGGAAATATCCTCCGATAACAAAGAGAAAGAAGCTTTCTGAGAAACTTCTTTGTGTTCTGTGAAATCATCTCACAGAGTTACAGCTTTCCCCTAAAGAAGCCTTTCGCTAAGACAGTTCCTGTGGAATTGGCAAAGTGATATTTGGAAGCCCATACAGGGCTATGGTGAAAAAGGAATTATCATCAGATGAAATCTGGAAAGAAGCTTTCTGAGAAACTGATCTTTGATGTGTGACTTCCACTCACAGAGTTACATCTGTATTTCGTGGATCTCTTTGCTAGCCTTATTTCTGTGGAATCTGAGAACAGATATTTCGGATCCCTTTGAAGAATATGGGGCCAAAGGAAATATCCTCCGAAAACAAAGAGAAAGAAGCTTTCTGAGAAACTTCTTTGTGTTCTATGAATTCATCTCACAGAGTTACAGCTTTCTCCTCAAAAAGCCTTTCGCTCAGACAGTTCTTGTGGAATTGGCAAAGTGATATTTGGAAGCCCATAGAGGGCTAAGGTGAAAAAGGAAATATCCTCAGATGAAATCTGGAAAGAAGCTTTCTGAAAAACTGCCCTGTGATGTGTGACTTCCACTCACAGAGTTACATCTGTATTTCGTGGATCTCTTTGGTAGCCTTATTTCTCTGGAATCTGAGAACAGATATTTCGGATCCCTTTGAAGACTATAGGGCCAAAGGAAATGTCCTCCGATAACAAAGAGTAAGAAGCTTTCTGAGAAACTTCTTTGTGTTCTGTGAAATCATCTCACAGAGTTACAGCTTGCCCCTCAAGAAGCCTTTCTCTCAGACATTCTTGTGGAATTGGCAAAGTGATATTTGGCATCCCATAGAGGGCTATGATGAAAAAGGAAATATCCTCAGATGAAATCTCTAAAGAAGCTTTCTGAGAAATTGCTTCGTGCTCTGTTAATTCATCTCACAGCGTTACATCTGTATTTCGTGGATCTCTTTGCTAGCCTTATTTCTGTGGAATCTGAGAACAGATATTTCGGATCCCTTTGAAGAATATAGGGCCAAAGGAAATATCCTCCGATAACAAAGAGAAAGAAGCTTTCTGAGAAACTTCTTTGTGTTCTGTGAAATCATCTCACAGAGTTACAGCTTTCCCCTCAACAAGCCTTTCACTCAGACAGTTCTTGTGGAATTGGCAAAGTGATATTTGGAAGCCCTTAGAGACCTATGATGAAAAAGGAAATATCCTCAGATGAAATCTGGGAAGAAGCCTTTTGCGAAACGGCTTAGTGTTCTGTTAATTCATCTCACAGAGTTACATCAGTATTTGGTGGATGTCTTTGCTAGCCTTATTTCTGTGGAATCTGAGAACAGATATTTCGGATGCCTTTGAAGACTCTAGGGCCAAAGGAAATATCCTACGATAACAAAGAGAAAGAAGCTTTCTGAGAAACTTCTTTGTGTTCTGTGAAATCATCTCACAGAGTTACAGCTTTCCCCTCAAGAAGCCTTTCGCTCAGACAGTTCTTGTGGAATTGGCAAAGTGATATTTGGAAGCCCATATAGGGCTATGGTGAAAAAGGAAATATCCTCAGATGAAATCTGGAAAGAAGCTTTCTGAGAAATTACTTCGTGTTCTGTTAATTCATCTCACAGACTTACATCTGTATTTCTTGGATCTCTTTGCTAGCCTTATTTCTGCGGAATCTGAGAACAGATATTTCGGATCCCTTTGAAGACTATAGGGCCAAAGGAAATATCCTGCGATAACAAAGAGAAAGAAGCTCTTTGAGAAACTTCTTTGTGTTCTGTGAAATCATCTCACAGAGTTACAGCTTTCCCCTCAAGAAGCCTTTCGCTAAGACAGTTCTTGTGGAATTGGCAAAGTGATATTTGGTAGGCCATAGAGGGCCATGGTGAAAAAGGGAATATCCTCAGATGAAATCTGGAAAGAAGCTTTCTGAGAAACTGCTCTGTGATGTGTGACTTCCACTCACAGAATTACATCTGTATTTCGTTGATCTCTTTGCAAGCCTTATTTCTGTGAAATCTGATAACAGATATTTCGGATCCCTTTGAAGACTATGGGGCCAAAGGAAATATCCTCCGATAACAAAGAGAAAGAAACTTTCTGAGAAACTTCTTTGTGTTCCCTGAAATCATCTCACAGAGTTACAGCTTTCCCCTCAAGAAGCCTTTCGCCCAGACAGTTCTTGTGGAATTGGCAAAGTGATATTTGGAAGCCCATAGAGGGCTATGGTGAAAAAGGAAATATCCTCAGATGAAATCTGGAAAGAAGCTTTCTGAGAAATTGCTTCGTGTTCTGTTAATTCATCTCACAGCGTTACATCTGTATTTCGTGGATGTCTTTGCTAGCCTTATTTCTGTGGAATCTGAGAACAGATATTACGGATCCCTTTGAAGACTCTAGGGCCAAAGGAAATAACCTACGATAACAAAGAGAAAGAAGCTTTCTGAGAAACTTCTTTGTGTTCTGTGAAATCATCTCACAGAGTTACAGCTTTCCCCTCAAGAAGCCTTTCGTTCAGACAGTTCTTGTGTAATTGGCAAAGTGATATTTGGAAGCCCTTAGAGGGCTATGGTGAAAAAGGAAACATCCTCAGATGAAATCTGAAAAGAAGCTTTCTGAGAAACTGCTTAGTGTTCTGCTAATTCATCTCACAGAGTTACATCTGTATTTCGTAGATCTCTTTGCTAGCGTTATTTCTGTGGAGACTGAGAACAGATATTTCGGATCCCCTTGAAAAATATGGGGCCAAAGGAAATATCCTCCGAAAACAAAGAGAAAGAAACTTACTGAGAAACTTCTTTGTGTTCTATGAATTCATCTCACAGAGTTACAGCTTTCTCCTCAAAAAGCCTTTCGCTCAGAAGTTCTTGTGGAATTGGCAAAGTGATATTTGGAAGCCCATAGAGGGCTAAGGTGAAAAAGGAAATATCCTCAGAAGAAATCTGGAAAGAAGCTTTCTGAAAAACTGCTCTGTGATGTGTCACTTCCACTCACAGAGTTACATCTGTATTTCGTGGATCTCTTTGGTAGCCTTATTTCTCTGGAATCTGAGAACAGATATTTCGGATCCCTTTGAAGACTATAGGGCCAAAGGAAATATCCTCCGATAACAAAGAGTAAGAAGCTTTCTGAGAAACTTCTTTGTGTTCTGTGAAATCATCTCACAGAGTTACAGCATTCCCCTCAAGAAGCCTCTCTCTGACAGTTCTTGTGGAATTGGCAAAGTGATATTTGGCAGCCCATAGAGGGCTATGATGAAAAAGGAAATATCCTCAGATGAAATCTGTAAAGAAGCTTTCTGAGAAATTGCTTCGTGTTCTGTTAATTCATCTCACAGCGTTACATCTGTATTTCGTGGATGTCTTTGCTAGCCTTATTTCTGTGGAATCTGAGAACAGATATTTCGGATCCCTTTGAAGAATATAGGGCCAAAGAAATATCCTCCGATAACAAAGAGAAAGAAGCTTTCTGAGAAACTTCTTTCTGTTCTGTGAAATCATCTCACAGAGTTACAGCTTTCCCCTCAAGAAGCCTTTCGCTCAGACAGTTCTTGTGGAATTGGCAAAGTGATATTTGGAAGCCCTTAGAGACCTATGGTGAAAAAGGAAATATCCTCAGATGAAATCTGGAAAGAAGCCTTTTGCGAAACGGCTTAGTGTTCTGTTAATTCATCTCACAGAGTTACATCTGTATTTCGTGGATGTCTTTGCTAGCCTTATTTCTCTGGAATCTGAGAACAGATATTTCGGATCCCTTTGAAGACTCTAGGGCCAAAGGAAATATCCTACGATAACAAAGAGAAAGAAGCTTTCTGAGAAACTTCTTTGTGTTCTGAGAAATCATCTCACAGAGTTACAGCTTTCCCCTCAAGAAGCCTTTCGCTCAGACAGTTCTTGTGGAATTGGCAAAGTGATATTTGGAAGCCCATATAGGGCTATGGTGAAAAAGGAAATATCCTCAGATGAAATCTGGAAAGAAGCTTTCTGAGAAATTGCTTCGTGTTCTGTTAATTCATCTCACAGACTTACATCTATATTTCGTGGATCTCTTTGCTAGCCTTATTTCTGCGGAATCTGAGAACAGATATTTCGGATCCCTTTGAAGACTATAGGTCCAAAGGAAATATCCTGCGATAACAAAGAGAAAGAAGCTCTTTGAGAAACTTCTTTGTGTTCTGTGAAATCATCTCACAGTGTTACAGCTTTCCCCTCAAGAAGCCTTTCGTTAAGACAGTTCTTGTGGAATTGGCAAAGTGATATTTGGAAGGCCATAGAGGGCTACGGTGAAAAAGGAAATATCCTCAGATGAAATCTGGAAAGAAGCTTTTTGAAAAACTGCTCTGTGATGTGTGACTTCCACTCACAGAGTTACATCTGTATTTCGTTGATCTCTTTGCTAGCCTTATTTCTGTGGAATCTGAGAACAGATATTTCGGATCCCTTTGAAGACTATGGGGCCAAAGGAAATATCCTCCGATAACAAAGAGAAAGAAACTTTCTGAGAAACTTCTTTGTGTTCTATGAAATCATCTCACAGAGTTACAGATTTACCCTCAAGAAGCCTTTCGCTCAGACAGTTCTTGTGGAATTGGCAAAGTGATATTTGGAAGCCCATAGAGGGCTATGGTGAAAAAGGAAATATCCTCAGATGAAATCTGGAAAGAAGCTTTCTGAGAAATTGCTTTGTGTTCTGTTAATTCATTTCACAGCGTTACATCTGTATTTCGTGGATCTCTTTGCTAGCCTTATTTCTGTGGAATCTGAGAACAGATATTTCGGATCCCTTTGAAGACTATAGGGCCAAAGGAAATATCCTCCGATAACAAAGAGAAAGAAGCTTTCTAAGAAACTTCTTTGTGTTCTGTGAAATCATCTCATAGAGTTACAGCTTTCCCCTCAAGAAGCCTTTCGCTAAGACAGTTCTTCTGTAATGGCAAAGTGATATTTGGAAGACCATAGAGGGCTATGGTGAAAAAGGAAATATCCTCAGATGAAATCTGGAAAGAATCTTTCTGAGAAACTGCTTAGTGGTCTGTTAATTCATCTCACAAGGTTACATCTGTATTTCGTGGATCTCTTTGCTAGCCTTCTTTCTGTGGACTTTGAGAACAGATATTTCGGATCCCTTTGAAGACTCTAGGGCCAAAAGAAATATCCTCCGATAACAAAGAGAAAGAAGTTTTCTGAGAAACTTCTTTGTGTTCTGTGAAATCATCTCACAGTGTTACAGCTTTCCCCTCATGACGCCTTTCGCTCAGACAGTTGTGGTGGAATTGGTAAAGTGATATTTGGAAGCCCATAGAGGGCTATGGTGAAAAAGGAAATATCCTCAGATGAAATCTGGAAAGAAGCTTTCTAAGAAACTGCTTAGTGTTCTGTTAGTTCATCTCTCAGAGTTACATCTATATTTCGTGAATCTCTTTGCTAACCTTATTTCAGTGGAATCTGAGCACAGATGTTTCGGATCCCTTTGAAGTCTCTAGGGCCAAACGAAATATCCTCCGATAACAAAGAGAAAGAAGCTTTCTGAGAAACTTCTTTGTGTTCTGTGAAATCATCTCACAGAGTTACAGCTTTCCCCTCAAGAAGCCTTTCGATCAGACAGTTCTTGTGGAATTGGCGAAGTGTTATTTGGAAGCCCTTAGAGACCAATGGTGAAAAAGGAAGTATCCTCAGATGAAATCTGAAAAGAAGCCTTTTGAGAAACGGCTTAGTGTTCTGTTAATTCATCTCACAGAGTTACATCTGTATTTCGTGGACCTCTTTGCTATCCTTATTTCTGTGGAATCTGAGAACAGATATTTCGGATCCCTTTGAAGACTATAGGGCCAAAGGAAATATCCTCCGATAACAAAGAATAAGAAGCTTTCTGAGAAACTTCTTTGTGTTCTGTGAAATCATCTCACAGAGTTACAGCATTCCCCTCAAGAAGCCTTTCTCTCAGGCAGTTCTTGTGGAATTGGCAAAGTGATATTTGGCAGCACATAGAGGGCTATGTTGAAAAAGGACATATCCTCAGATGAAATCTGGAAAGAAGCTTTCTGAGAAATTGCTTCGTGTTCTGTTAATTCAACTCACAGCGTTACATCTGTATTTCGTGGATCTCTTTGCTAGCCTTATTTCTGTGGAATCTGAGAACAGATATTTCGGATCCCTTTGAAGACTCTAGGGCCAAAGGAAATATCCTCCGATAACAAAGAGAAAGAAGCTTTCTGAGAAACTTCTTTGTGTTCTGTGAAATCATCTCACAGAGTTACAGCTTTCCCCTCAAGAAGCCTTTCGCTAAGACAGTTCCTGTGGAATTGGCAAAGTGATATTTGGCAGCACATAGAGGGCTATGTTGAAAAAGGACATATCCTCAGATGAAATCTGGAAAGAAGCTTTCTGAGAAATTGCTTCGTGTTCTGTTAATTCATCTCACAGCGTTACATCTGTATTTCGTGGATCTCTTTGCTAGCCTTATTTCTGTGGAATCTGAGAACAGATATTTCGGATCCCTTTGAAGACTATAGGGCCAAAGGAAATATCCTCCGATAACAAAGAGAAAGAAGCTTTCTGAGAAACTTCTTTGTGTTCTGTGAAATCATCTCACAGAGTTACAGCTTTCCCCTCAAGAAGCCTTTCGCTAAGACAGTTCCTGTGGAATTGGCAAAGTGATATTTGGAAGCCCATACAGGGCTATGGTGAAAAAGGAAATATCATCAGATGAAATCTGGAAAGAAGCTTTCTGAGAAACTGCTCTTTGATGTGTGACTTCCACTCACAGAGTTATATCTGTATTTCGTGGATCTCTTTGCTAGCCTTATTTCTGTGGAATCTGAGAACAGATATTTCGGATCCCTTTGAAGAATATGGGGCCCAAGGAAATATCCTCCGAAAACAAAGAGAAAGAAGCTTTCTGAGAAACTTCTTTGTGTTCTATGAATTCATCTCACAGAGTTACAGCTTTCTCCTCAAAAAGCCTTTCGCTCAGACAGTTCTTGTGGAATTGGCAAAGTGATATTTGGAAGCCCATAGAGGGCTAAGGTGAAAAAGGAAATATCCTCAGATGAAATCTGGAAAGAAGCTTTCTGAAAAACTGCTCTGTGATCTGTGACTTCCTCTCACAGAGTTACATCTGTATGTCGTGGATCTCTTTGGTAGCCTTACTTCGCTGGAATCTGAGAACAGATATTTCGGATCCCTTTGAAGACTATAGGGCCAAAGGAAATATCCTCCGATTACAAAGAGAAAGAAGCTCTCTGAGAAACTTCTTTGTGTTCTGTGAAATCATCTCACAGAGTTACAGCAATCCCCTCAAGAAGCCTTTCTCTCAGACTGTTCTTGTGGAATTGGCAAAGTGATATTTAGCAGCCCATAGAGGGCTATGATGAAAAAGGAAATATCCTCAGATGAAATCTGTAAAGAAGCTTTCTGAGAAATTGCTTCGTGTTCTGTTAATTCATCTCACAGAGTTACATCTGTATTTCGTGGATGTCTTTGCTAGCCTTATTTCTGTGGAATCTGAGAACAGATATTTCGGATCCCTTTGAAGAATATAGGGCCAAAGGAAATATCCTCCGATAACAAAGAGAAAGAAGCTTTCTGAGAAACTTCTTTGTGTTCTGTGAAATCATCTCACAGAGTTACGGCTTTCCCCTCAAGAAGCCTTTCGCTCAGACAGTTCTTGTGGAATTGGCAAAGTGATATTTGGAAGCCCTTAGAGACCTATGGTGAAAAAGGAAATATCCTCAGATGAAATCTGGAAAGAAGCCCTTTTCGAAACGGCTTAGTGTTCTGTTAATTCATCTCACAGAGTTACATCTGTATTTCGTGGATGTCTTTGCTAGCCTTATTTCTGTGGAATCTGAGAACAGATATTTCGGATCCCTTTGAAGACTCTAGGGCCAAAGGAAATATCCTACGATAACAAAGAGAAAGAAGCTTTCAGAGAAACTTCTTTGTGGTCTGTGAAATCATCTCACAGAGTTACAGCTTTCCCCACAAGAAGCCTTTCGCTCAGACAGTTCTTGTGGAATTGGCAAAGTGATATTTGGAAGCCCATAGAGGGCTATGGTGAAAAAGGAAATATCCTCAGATGAAATCTGGAAAGAAGCTTTCTGAGAAATTGCTTCGTGTTCTGTTAATTCATCTCACAGACTTACATCTGTATTTCGTGGATCTCTTTGCAAGCCTTATTTCTGCGGAATCTGAGAACAGATATTTCGGATCCCTTTGAAGACTATAGGGCCAAAGGAAATATCCTGCGATAACAAAGAGAAAGAAGCTCTTTGAGAAACTTCTTTGTGTTCTGCGAAATCATCTCACAGTGTTACAGCTTTCCCCTCAAGAAGCCTTTCGCTAAGACAGTTCTTGTGGAATTGGCAAAGTGATATTTGGAACCCCTAGAGGGCTATGGTGAAAAAGGAAATATCCTCAGATGAAATCTGGAAAGAAGCTTTCTGAGAAATTGCTTCGTGTTCTGTTAATTCATTTCACAGCGTTACATCTGTATTTCGTGGATCTCTTTGCTAGCCTTATTTCTGTGGAATCTGAGAACAGATATTTCGGATCCCTTTGAAGACTCTAGGGCCAAAGGAAATATCCTCCGATAACAAAGAGAAAGAAGCTTTCTGAGAAACTTCTTTGTGTTCTGTGAAATCATCTCACAGAGTTACAGCTTTCCCCTCAAGACGCCTTTCGCTCAGATAGTTCTGGTGGAATTGGCAAAGTGATATTTGGAAGACCATAGAGGGCTATGGTGAAAAAGGAAATATCCTCAGATGAAATCTGGAAAGAAGCTTTCTAAGAAACTGCTTAGTGTTCTGTTAGTTCATCTCTCAGAGTTACATCTCTATTTCGTGAATGTCTTTGCTAACCTTATTTCTGTGGAATCTGAGCACAGATGTTTCGGATCCCTTTGAAGTCTCCAGGGCCAAAGGAAATATCCTCCGATAACAAAGAGAAAGAAGCTTTCTGAGAAACTTCTTCGTGTTCTGTGAAATCATCTCACAGAGTTACAGCATTCCCCTCAAGAAGCCTTTCTCTCAGACAGTTCTTGTGGAATTGGCAAAGTGATATTTGGCAGCACATAGAGGGCTATGATGAAAAAGGACATATCCTCAGATGAAATCTGGAAAGAAGCTTTCTGAGAAACTGCTTCTTGTTCTGTTAATTCATCTCACAGCGTTACATCTGTATTTCGTGGATCTCTTTGCTAGCCTTATTTCTGTGGAATCTGAGAACAGATATTTCGGATCCCTTTGAAGACTATAGGACCAAAGGAAATATCCTCCGATAACAAAGAGAAAGAAGCTTTCTGAGAAACTTCTTTGTGTTCTGTGAAATCATCTCACAGAGTTACAGCTTTCCCCTCAAGAAGCCTTTCGCTAAGACAGTTCCTGTGGAATTGGTAAAGTGATATTTGGAAGCCCATACAGGGCTATGGTGAAAAAGGAAATATCATCAGATGAAATCTGGAAAGAAGCTTTCTGAGAAACTGCTCTTTGATGTGTGACTTCCACTCACAGAGTTACAGCTGTATTTCTTGGATCTCTTTGCTAGCCTTATTTCTGTGGAATCTGAGAACAGATATTTCGGATCCCTTTGAAGAATATGGGGCCAAAGGAAATATCCTCCGAAAACAAAGTGAAAGAAGCTTTCTGAGAAACTTCTTTGTGTTCTATGAATTCATCTCACAGAGTTACAGCTTTCTCCTCAAAAAGCCTTTCGCTCAGACAGTTCTTGTGGAATTGGCAAAGTGATATTTGGAAGCCCATAGAGGGCTAAGGTGAAAAAGGAAATATCCTCAGATGAAATCTGGAAAGAAGCTTTCTGAAAAACTGCTCTGTGATGTGTGACTTCCACTCACAGAGTTACATCTGTATTTCGTGGATCTCTTTGGTAGCCTTATTTCTCTGGAATCTGAGAACAGATATTTCGGATCCCTTTGAAGACTATAGGGCCAAAGGAAATATCCTCCGATAACAAAGAGTAAGAAGCTTTCTGAGAAACTTCTTTGTGTTCTGTGAAATCATCTCACAGAGTTACAGCAATCCCCTCAAGAAGCCTTTCTCTCAGACAGTTCTTGTGGAATTGGCAAAGTGATATTTGGCAGCCCATAGAGGACTATGATGAAAAAGGAAATATCCTCAGATGAAATCTGTAAAGAAGCTTTCTGAGAAATTGCTTCGTGTTCTGTTAATTCATCTCACAGCGTTACATCTGTATTTCGTGGATCTCTTTGCTAGCCTTATTTCTGTGGAATCTGAGAACAGATATTTCGGATCCCTTTGAAGAATATAGGGCCAAAGGAAATATCCTCCGATAACAAAGAGAAAGAAGCTTTCTGAGAAACTTCTTTGTGTTCTGTGAAATCATCTCACAGAGTTACAGCTTTCTCCTCAAGAAGCCTTTCGCTCAGACAGTTCTTGTGGAATTGGCAAAGTGATATTTGGAAGCCCATATAGGGCTATGGTGAAAAAGGAAATATCCTCAGATGAAATCTGGAAAGAAGCTTTCTGAGAAATTGCTTCGTGTTCTGTTAATTCATCTCACAGAGTTACATCTGTATTTCGTGGATCTCTTTGCTAGCCTTATTTCTGCGGAATCTGAGAACAGATATTTCGGATCCCTTTGAAGACTATAGGGCCAAAGGAAATATCCTGCGTTAACAAAGAGAAAGAAGCTCTTTGAGAAACTTCTTTGTGTTCTGTGAAATCATCTCACAGTGTTACAGCTTTCCCCTAAAGAAGCCGTTAGCTAAGACAGTTCTTGTGGAATTGGCAAAGTGATATTTGGAAGGCCATAGAGGGCTATGGTGAAAAAGGAAATATCCGCAGATGAAATCTGGAAAGAAGCTTTCTGAGAAACTGCTCTGTGATGTGTGACTTCCACTCACAGAGTTACATCTGTATTTCGTTGATCTCTTTGCTAGCCTTATTTCTGTGGAATCTGAGAACAGATATTTCGAATCCCTTTGAAGACTATGGGGCCAAAGGAAATATCCTCCGATAACAAAGAGAAAGAAACTTTCTGAGAAACTTCTTTGTGTTCTATGAAATCATCTCACAGAGTTACAGCTTTCCCCTCAAGAAGCCTTTCGCTCAGACAGTTCTTGTGGAATTGGCAAAGTGATATTTAGAAGCCCATAGAGGGCTATGGTGAAAAAGGAAATATCCTCAGATGAAATCTGGAAAGAAGCTTTCTGAGAAATTGCTTCGTGTTCTGTTAATTCATTTCACAGCGTTACATCTGTATTTCGTGGATCTCTTTGCTAGCCTTATTTCTGTGGAATCGGAGAACAGATATTTCGGATCCCTTTGAAGAATATAGGGCCAAAGGAAATATCCTCCGATAACAAAGAGAAAGAAGCTTTCTAAGAAACTTCTTTGTGTTCTGTGAAATCATCTCACAGAGTTACAGCTTTCCCCTCAAGAAGCCTTTCGCTAAGACAGTTCTTCTGGAATGGCAAAGTGATATTTGGAAGACCATAGAGGGCTGTGGTGAAAAAGGAAATATCCTCAGATGAAATCTGGAAAGAAGCTTTCTGAGAAACTGCTTAGTGGTCTGTTAATTCATCTCACAGAGTTACATCTGTATTTCGTGGATCTCTTTGCTGGCCTTCTTTCTGTGGACTTTGAGAACAGATAATTCGGATCCCTTTGAAGACTCTAGGTCCAAAGGAAATATCCTACGATAACAAAGAGAAAGAAGCTTTCAGAGAAACTTCTTTGTGTTCTGTGAAATCATCTCACAGAGTTACAGCTTTCCCCTCAAGACGCCTTTCGCTCAGACAGTTCTGGTGGAATTGGCAAAGTGATATTTGGAAGCCCATAGAGGGCAATGGTGAAAAAGGAAATATCCTCAGATGAAATCTGGAAAGAAGCTTTCTGAGAAACTGCTCTGTGATGTGTGACTTCCACTCACAGAGTTACATCTGCATTTCGTGGATCTCTTTGCTAGCCTTATTTCTGTGGAATCTGAGAACAGATATTTCGGATCCCTTTGAAGACTCTAGGGCCAAAGGAAATATCCTCCGATAACAAAGAGAAAGAAGCTTTCTGAGAAACTTCCTTGTGTTCTGTGAAATCATCTCACAGAGTTACAGCTTTCCCCTCAAGAAGCCTTTCGATCAGACAGTTCTTGTGGAATGGCAAAGTGATATTTGCAAGCCCATAGAGGGCTATGGTGAAAAAGGAAATATCCTCAGATGAAATCTGGAAAGAAGCTTTCTGAGAAACTGCTTAGTGTTCTGCTAATTCATCTCACAGAGTTACATCTGGATTTCGTGGATCTCTTTGCTAGCCTTATTTCTGTGCAATCTGAGAACAGATATTTCGGATCCCTTTGAAGACTATGGGGCCAAAGGAAATATCCTCCGAAAACAAAGAGAAAGAAGCTTTCTGAGAAACTTCTTTGTGTTCTATGAAATCATCTCACAGAGTTACAGCTTTCTCCTCAAGAAGCCTTTCGCTCAGACAGTTCTTGTGGAATTGGCAAAGTGATATTTGGAAGCCCTTAGAGGGCTATGGTGAAAAAGGAAATATCCTCAGATGAAATCTGGAAAGAAGCTTTCTGAGAAAATGCTTTGTGTTCTGTTAATTCATCTCACAGAGTTACATCTGTATTTCATGGATCTGTTTGCTAGCCTTATTTCTGTGGAATCTGAGAACAGATATTTCTGATCCCTTTGAAGACTCTAGGGCCAAGGGAAATATCCTGCGATAACAAAGAGTAAGAAGTTTTCTGAAAAACTTCTTTGTGTTCTGTGAAATCATCTCACAGAGTTACAGCTTTCCCCTCAAGAAGCCTTTCGCTAAGACAGTTCTTGTGGAATTGACAAAGTGATATTTGGAAGCCCATAGAGGGCTAAGGTGAAAAAGGAAATATCCTCAGATGAAATCTGGAAAGAAGCTTTCTGAGAAACTGCTTAGTGGTCTGTTAATTCATCTCACAGAGTTACATCTGTATTTCGTGGATCTCTTCGCTAGCCTTCTTTCTGTGGACTTTGAGAACAGATATTTCGGATGCCTTTGAAGACTCTAGGGACAAAGGAAATATCCTACGATAACAAAGAGAAAGAAGCTTTCTGAGAAACTTCTTTGTGTTCTGTGAGATCATCTCACAGAGTTACAGCATTCCCCTCAAGAAGCCTTTCTCTCAGACAGTTCTTGTGGAATTGGCAAAGTGATATTTGGCAGCCCATAGAGGGCTATGATGATAAAGGAAATATCCTCAGATGAAATCTGGAAAGAAGCTTTCTGAGAAATTGCTTCGTGTTCTGTTAATTCATCTCACAGCGTTACATCTGTATTTCGTGGATCTCTTTGCTAGCCTTATTTCTGTGGAATCTGAGAACAGATATTTCGGATCCCTTCGAAGACTCTAGGGCCAAAGGAAATAACCTACGATAACAAAGAGAAAGAAGCTCTCTGAGAAACTTCTTTGTGTTCTGTGAAATAATCTCACAGAGTTACAGCTTTCCCCTCAAGAAGCCTTTCGTTCAGACAGTTCTTGTGTAATTGGCAAAGTGATATTTGGAAGCCAATAGAGGGCTATGGTGAAAAAGGAAATATCCTCAGATGAAATCTGGAAAGAAGCTTTCTGAGAAACGGCTTAGTGTTCTGCTAATTCATCTCACAGAGTTACATCTGTATTTCGTGGATCTCTTTGCTAGCCTTATTTCTGTGGAATCTGAGAACAGATATTTCGGATCCCTTTGAAGAATATAGGGCCAAAGGAAATATCCTCCGATAACAAAGAGAAAGAAGCTTTCTGAGAAACTTCTTTGTGTTCTGTGAAATCATCTCACAGAGTTACAGCTTTCCCCTCAAGAAGCCTTTCGCTAAGAGAGTTCTTGTGGAATTCGCAAAGTGATATTTGGAAGCCCATAGAGGGCTATGGTGAAAAAGGAAATATCCTCAGATGAAATCTGGAAAGAAGCTTTCTGAGAAACTGCTCTGTGATGTGTGACTTCCACTCACAGAGTTACATCTGTATTTCGTGGATCTCTTTGCTAGCCTTATTTCTGTTTAATCTGAGAACAGATATTTCGGATCCCTTTGAAGACTATGGGGCCAAAGATAATATCCTCCGAAAACAAAGAGAAAGAAGCTTTCTGAGAAACTCCTTTGTGTTCTATGAATTCATCTCACAGAGTTACAGCTTTCTCCTCAAGAAGCCTTTCGCTCGGACAGTTCTTGTAGAATTGGCAAAGTGATATTTGGAAGCCCTTAGAGACCTATGGTGAAAAAGGAAATATCCTCAGATGAAATCTGGAAAGAAGCTTTCTGAGAAAATGCTTCGTGTTCTGTTAATTCATCTCACAGAGTTACATCTGTATTTCGTGGATCTGTTTGCTAGCCTTATTTCTGTGGAATCTGAGAACAGATATTTCTTATCCCTTTGAAGACTATAGGGCCAAGGGAAATATCCTGCGATAACAAAGAGAAAGAAGTTTTCTGAAAAACTTTTTTGTGTTCTGTGAAATCATCTCACAGAGTTACAGCTTTCCCCTCAAGAAGCCTTTCGCTAAGACAGTTCTTGTGGAATTGACAAAGTGATATTTGGAAGGCCATAGAGGGCTAAGGTGAAAAAGGAAATATCCTCAGATGAAATCTGGAAAGAAGCTTTTTGAGAAACTGCTCTGTGATGTGTGACTTCCACTCACAGAGTTCCATCTGTATTTCCTTGATCTCTTTGCTAGCCTTATTTCAGTGGAATCTGAGAACAGATATTTCGGATCCCTTTGAAGACTATGGGGCCAAAGGAAATATCCTCTGATAACAAAGAGAAAGAAACTTTCTGAGAAACTTCTTTGTGTTCTATAAAATCATCTCACAGAGTTACAGCTTTCCCCTCAAGAAACCGTTCGCTCAGACAGTTCTTGTGGAATTGGCAAAGTGATATTTGGAAGCCCATAGAGGGCAATGATGAAAAAGGAAATATCCTCAGATGAAATCTGGAAAGAAGCTTTCTGAGAAAATGCTTCGTGTTCTTTTAATTCATCTCACAGAGTTACATCTGTATTTCGTGGATCTCTTTGCTAGCCTTATTTATGTGGAATCTGAGAACAGATATTTCATATCCCTTTGAGACTATAGGGCCAAGGGAAATATCTTGCGATAACAAAGAGAAAGAAGTTTTCTGAAAAACTTCTTTGTGTTCTGTGAAATCATCTCACAGAGTTACAGCTTTCACCTCAAGAAGCCCTTCGCTAAGACAGTTCTTGTGGAATTGACAAAGTGATATTTGGAAGGCCATAGAGGGCTAAGGTGAAAAAGGAAATATCCTCAGATGAAATCTGGAAAGAAGCTTTCTGAGAAACTGCTCTGTGATGTGTGACTTCCACTCACAGAGTTACATCTGTATTTCGTTGATCTCTTTGCTAGCCTTATTTCTGTGGAATCTGAGAACAGATATTTCGGATCCATTTGAAGACTATGGGGCCAAAGGAAATATCCTCCGATAACAAAGAGAAAGAAACTTTCTGAGAAACTTCTTTGTGTTCTATGAAATCATCTCACAGAGTTACAGCTTTCCCCTCAAGAAGCCTTTCGCTCAGACAGTTCTTGTGGAATTGGCAAAGTGATATTTGGAAACCCTTAGAGACCTATGGTGAAAAAGGAAATATCCTCAGATGAAATCTGGAAAGAAGCCTTTTGCGAAACGGCTTAGTGTTCTGTTAATTCATCTCACAGAGTTACATCTGTATTTCGTGGATCTCTTTGCTAGCCTTATTTCTGTGGAATCTGAGAACAGATATTTCGGATCCCTTTGAAGACTCTAGGGCCAAAAGAAATATCCTACGATCACAAAGAGAAAAAAGCTTTCTGAGAAACTTCTTTGTGTTCTGTGAAATCATCTCACAGAGTTACAGCTTTCCCCTCAAGAGGCCTTTCGCTAAGACAGTTCCTGTGGAATTGGCAAAGTGATATTTGGGAGCCCATAGAGGGCTATATTGAAAAAGGAAATATCCTCAGATGAAATCTGGAAAGAAGCCTTCTTAGAAACTGCTCTGTGATGTGTGACTTCCACTCACAGAGTTACATCTGTGTTTCGTGGATCTCTTGGCTAGCCTTATTTCTGTGGAATCTGAGGACAGATATTTCGGATCCCTTGAAGACTATAGGGCCAAAGGAAATATCCTCCGATAACAAAGAGAAAGAAGCTTTCTGAGAAACTTCTTTGTGTTCTGTGAAATCATCTCACAGAGTTACAGCATTCCCCTCAAGGAGGCTTTCGCTAAGACAGTTCTTGTGGAATTGGCAAAGTGATATTTGGAAGCCCATAGAGGGCTATGGTGAAAAAGGAAATATCCTCAGATGAAATCTGGAAAGAAGCTTTCTGAGAAATTGCTTCGTGTTCTGTTAATTCATCTCACAGAGTTACATCTGTATTTCGTGGATCTCTTTGCTAGCCTTATTTCTGTGCAATCTGAGAACAGATATTTCGGATCCCTTTGAAGACTATGGGGCCAAAGGAAATATCCTGCGATAACAAAGAGAGAGAAGCTTTCTGAGAAACTTCTTTGTGTTCTGTGAAATCATCTAACAGAGGTACAGCTTTCCCCTCAAGAAGCCTTTTGCTAAGACAGTACTTGTGGAATTTGCAAAGTGATATTTGGAATCCCATAGAGGGGTATGGTGAAAAAGGAAAAATCCTCAGATGAAATCTGGAAAGAAGCTTTCTGAGAAACTGCTCTGCGATGTGTGACTTCCACTTACAAATTTACATCTGTATTTCCTGGATCACTTTGCTAGCCTTATTTTGTGGAATCTGAGAACAGATATTTCGGATCCCTTTGAAGACTATAGTGCCACAGGAAATATCCTCTGATAACAAAGAGAAAGAAGACTTCTGAGAAACTTCTTTGTGTTCTGCGAAATCATGTCACAGAGTTACAGCTTTCCGCTCAAGAAGCCTTTCGCTAAGACAGTTGTTGTGGAATTGGCAAAGTGATATTTGGAAGCCCATAGAGGGTTACGGTGAAAAAGGAAATATCTCAGATGAAATATGGAAAGAAGATTTCTGAGAAACTGCTTAGTGTTCTGTTAATTCATCTCTCATTGTTACATCTGCATTTCGTGGATCTCTTAGCTAACTTTATTTCTGTGGAATCTGAGAACAGATATTTCGGATCCATTTGAAGACTCTAGGGCCAAAGGAAATATCCTCCGATAACAAAGAGAAAGAAGCTTTCTGAGAAACTTCTTTGTGTTCTGTGAAATCATCTCACTGATTTACAGCTTTCCCCTAAAGTAGCCTTTCGTTCAGACAGTTCTTGTGGAATGGCAAAGTGATATTTGGAAGCCCATAGAGGGCTGTGGTGAAAAAGGAAATATCCTCAGATGAAATCTGGAAAGAAGCTATCTGAGAAACTGCTTAGTGTTCTGTTAATTCATCTCACAGAGGTACATCTGCATTTCGTGGATCTCTTTGCTAGCCTTATTTCTTTGGAATCTGAGAACAGATATTTCGGATCCCTTTGAAGACTATAGGGCCAAAAGAAATATCCTGCGATAACAAAGAGAAAAAAGCTTTCTGAAAAACTTCTTTGTGTTCTGTGAAATCATCTCACAGAGTTACAGCTTTCCCCTCAAGAAGCCTGTCGCTAACACCGTTCTTGTGGAATTGACAAAGTGATATTTGGAAGCCCATAGAGGGCTAAGGTGAAAAAGGAACTATCCTCAGATGAAATCTGGAAAGAAGCTTTCTGAGAAACTGCTCTGTGATGTGTGACTTCCACTCACAGAGTTACATCTGTATTTCATGGATCTCTCTGCTAGCCTTATTTCTGGGGAATCTGAGAACAGATATTTCGGATCCCTTTGAAGACTATAGGGCCAAAGGAAATATCCTCCCATAACAAAGAGAAAGAAGCTTTCTGAGAAACTTCTTTGTGTTCTGTGAAATCATCTCACAGAGTTACAGCTTTCCCCTCAAGAAGCCTTTCGCTAAGACAGTTCTTTTGGAATTGGCAAAGTGATATTTGGAAGACCATAGAGGGCTATGGTGAAAAAGGAAATATCCTCAGATGAAATCTGTAAAGAAGCTTTCTGAGAAACTGCTTAGTGTTTTGTTAGTTCATCTCTCAGAGTTTTATCTGTTATTCGTGGATCTCTTTGCTAACCTTATTTCTGTGGAATCTGAGAACAGATATTTCGGATCCCTTTGAAGTCTCTAGGGCCAAAGGAAATATCCTCCGATAACAAAGAGAAAGAAGCTTTCTGAGAAACTTCTTTGTGTTCTGTGAAATCATCTCACAGAGTTACAGCTTTCCCCTCAAGAAGCCTTTTGTTAAGACAGTTCTTGTGGAATTGGCAATGTGAGATTGGGAAGCACATAGAGGGCTATGGTGAAAACCGAAATATCCTCAGATGAAATCTGCATAGAAGCTTTCTGAGAAACTGCTTAGTGTTCGGTTAATTCATCTCACAGAGTTACATCTGTATTTCATGGATCTCTTTGCTAGCCTGATTTCTGTGGAATCTGAGAACAGATATTTCGGATCCCTTTGAAGACTATAGGGCCAAAGGAAATATCCTCCGATAACAAAGAGAAAGAAGCTTTCTGAGAAACTTCTTTGTGTTCTGCGAAATCATCTCACAGAGTTACAGCTTTCCCCTCAAGAAGTCTTTCGCTAAGACAGTTCTTGTGGAATTGGCAAAGTGATATTTGGAAGCCGATAGAGGGCTATGGTGAAAAAGGAAATATCCTCAGATGAAATCTGGAAAGAAGCTTTCTGAGATCCTGCTAAGTGTTCTGGGAATTCATCTCGTAGAGATACATCTGTATTTCGTGGATGTCTTGGCTAGCCTTATTTCTGTGGAATCAGAGAACAGATATTTCGGATCCCTTTTAAGACTATAGGGCCGAAGGAAATATCCTCCGATAACAGAGAGAAAGAAGCTTTCTGAGAAACTTCTTTGTGTTCTGTGAAATCATCTCACAGAGTTACAGCTTTCCCCTCAAGAAGCCTTTCGCTGAGACAGTTTTTGTGGAATTGGCAAAGTGATATTTGGAAGCCCTTAGAGGGCTATGGTGAAAAAGGAAATATCCTCAGATGAAATCTGGAAAGAAGCTTTCTGAGAAACTGGTCTGTGATGTGTGACTTCCACTCACAGAGTTACATCTGTATTTCGTGGATCTCTTTGCTGGTCTGATTTCTGTGGAATCTGAGAACAGATATTTCGGATCCCTTTGAAGACTATAGGGCCAAAGGAAATATCCTGCGATAACAAAGAGAAAGAAGTTTTCTGAGAAACTTCTTTGTGTTCTGTGAAATCATCTCACAGAGTTACAGCTTTTCCCTCAAGAAGCGTATCGCTAAGACAGTTCTTGTGGAATTGGCAAAGTGATATTTGGAAGCCCATAGATGTCTATGGTTAAAAGGAAATATCCTCAGATGAAATCTTGAAAGAAGGTTTCTGAGAAACTCCTCTCTGATGTGTGCCTTCCACTCACAGCGTTACATCTGTATTTCGTGGATCTCTTCGCTAGCCTTATTTCTGTGGAATCTGAAAAGAGATATTTCGGATCCCTTTGAAGACTATAGGGCCAAAGGAAATATCCTCCGATAACAAAGAGAAAGAAGCTTTCTGAGAAACTTCTTTGTGTTCTCTGAAATCATCTCACAGAATTACAGCTTTCCCCTCAAGAAGCCTTTCGCTAAGACAGTTCTTGTGGAATTGCCAAAGTGATATTTGGAAGCCCATAGAGGGCTATGTTGAAATAGGAAATATCTTCAGATGAAATCTGGAAAGAAGCTTTCTGAGAAACTGCTTAGTGTTCTGTGAATTCATCTCACAGAATTACTTCTGTATTTCGTGGTTCCCTTTGCTAGCCTTGTTTCTGTGGAATCTGAGAACAGATATTTCGGGTCCCTTTGAAGACTATAGGGCCAAAGGAAATATCCTGCGATAACAAAGAGAAAGAAGCTTTCTGAGGAACTTCTTTGTGTTCTGTGAAATCATCTCACAGAGTTACAGCTTTCCCCTCAGGAAGCCTTTCGCTCAGACAGTTCTTGTGGAATTGGCAAACTGATATTTGGAAGCCCATAGAGGGCAATGGTGAAAAAGGAAATATCTTCAGATGAAATCTGGAAAGAAGCTTTCTGAGAAACTGCTCTGTGATGTGTGCCTTCACCTCACAGTGTTACATCTGTATTTCGTGGATCTCTTCGCTAGCCTTATTTCTGTGGAATCTGTGAAGAGATATTTCGGATCCCTTTGAAGACTATAGGGCCAAAGGAAATATCCTCCGATAACAAAGAGAAAGAAGCTTTCTGAGAAACTTCTTTGTGTTCTGTGAAATCATCTCACAGAGTTACAGCTTTCCCCTCAGGAAGCCTTTCGCTCAGACAGTTCTTGTGGAATTGGCAAAGTGATATTTGGAAGCCCATAGAGGGCTATGGTGGAAAAGGAAATATCCTCAGATGAAATCTGGAAAGAAGCTGTCTGAGAAACTGCTTAGTGTTCTGTTAATTCATCTCACAGAGTTACCTCTGTATTTCGTGGATCTCTTTGCTAGCATTTTTTCTGTTTAAACTGAGAACAGATATTTCGGATCCCTTTGAATATTATAGGGCCAAAGGAAATATCCTGCGATAACAAAGAGAAAGAAGCTTTCTGAGAAACTTCTTTGTGTTCTGTGAAATCATCTCACAGAGTTACAGCTTTCCCCTCAAGAAGCCTTTCGCTAAGACAGTTCTTGTGGAATTGGCAAAGTGATATTTGGAAGCCCATAGAGGGCTATGGTGAAAAAGGAAATATCCTCAGATGAAATCTTGAAAAAAGCTTTCTGAGAAACTGCTCTATGATGTGTGACTTCCACTCACAGAGTTACATCTGTAGGTCGTGGATCTCTTTGCTAGCCTTATTTCTGTGGAATCTGAGAACAGATATTTCGGATCCCTTTGAAGACTACGGGGCCAAAGGAAATATCTTCCGATAACAAAGAGAAAGAAGCTTTCTGAGAAACTTCTTTGTGTTCTGTGAAAACATCTCACAGAGTTACAGCTTTCCCCTCAAGAAGCCTTTCGCTCAGACAGTTCTTGTGGAATTGGCAAAGTGATATTTGGAAGCCCATGGAGAGCTATGGTGAAAAAGGAAATATCCTCAGATGAAATCTGGAAAGAAGAATTCTGAGAAACTGCTCTGTGATGTGTGACTTCCACTCACAGAGTTATATCTGTATTTCATGGATCTCTTTGCTAGCCTTATTTCTGTGGAATCTGAGAACAGATATTTCGGATCCCTTTGAAGACTATATGGTCAAAGGAAATATCCTCCGATAACAAAGAGAAAGAAGCTTTCTGAGAAACCTCTTTGTGTTCTGTGAAATCATCTCACAGAGTTACAGCTTTCCCCTCCAGAAACCTTTCGCTAAGACAGTTCTTGTGGAATTCGCAAAGTGAGCTTTGGAAGCCCATGGATGGCTATGGTGAAAAAGGAAGTATCCTCAGATGTAACCTGGAAAGAAGATTTCTGAGAAACTGCTCTGTGATATGTGACTTCCAAACTCAAAATTACAACTGCATTTCGTGGATCTCTTTGCTAGCCTTATTTCTCTGGAATCTGAAAACAGATATTAAGGATCCCTTTGAAGACTATAGGGCCAAAGGAAATATCCTGCGATAACAAAGAGAAAGAAGCTTTCTGAGAAACTTCTTTGTGTTCTGGAAATCTTCTCACAGAGTTACAGCTTTCCCCTAAAGAAGCCTTTCGCTCAGACAGTTCTTGTGGAATTGGCTAAGTGTTATTTGGAAGTCCATTGAGGGCTACGTTGAAAAAGGAAATATCCTCAGATGAAATCTGGAAAGAAGGTTTCTGAGAAACTGCTCTGTGATGTGTGACTTCCACTCACAGTGTTACATCTGTATTTCGTGGATCTCTTTTCTAGCTTTATTTCTATGGAATCTGAGAACAGATATTTCGGATCCCTTTGAAGATTATAGGGCCAAAAGAAATATCCTCCGTTAACAAAGAGAAAGAAGCTTTTTGAGAATCTTCTTTGTGTTCTGTGAAATCATCTCACAGAGTTACAGCTATCCCCTCAAGAAGCCTTTCGCTCAGACAGTTCTTGTGGAATTGGCAAAGTGATATTTGGAAGCCCATAGAGGGCTATGGTGAAAAAGGAAATATCCTCAGATGAAATCTGGAAAGAAGCTTTCTGAGAAACTGCTTAGTGTTCTGTTAATTCATCTCACAGAGTTACATCTGTATTTCGTGCATCTCTTTGCTAGTCTTATTTCTGTGGAATCTGAGAACAGATTTTTCCGATCCCTTTGAAGACTGACTATAGGGCCAAAGGAAATATCCCTCGATAACAAAGAGAGAGAAGCTTGCTGAGAAACTTCTCTGTGTTCTGTGAAGTCATCTCACAGAGTTACAGCTTTCCCCTCAAGAAGCCTTTCGCTCAGACAGTTCTTGTGGAATTGGCAAAGTGATATTTGGAAGCCCATAGAGGGCTATGGTGAAAACGGAAATATCCTCAGATGAAATCTGGAAAGAAGCTTTCTGAGAAACTGCTTAGTGTTCTATTATTTCATCTCACAGGGTTACATCTGTATTTCCTGGATCAATTTATAGCCTTATTTCTGTGGAGTCTGAGAACAGATATTTCAAATCCCTTTGAAGACTATAGGGCCAAAGGAAATATCCTGCGATAACAAAGAGAAAGAAGCTTTCTGAGTATCTTCTTTGTGTTCTATGAAATCATCTCACAGAGTTACATCTTTCCCCTCAAGAAGCCTTTCGCTAAGACAGTTCTTGTGGAATTGGCAAGGTGATATTTGGAAGCCCATAGAGGGCTATGGTGAAAAAGGAAATATCCTCAGATGAAATCTGGAAAGAAGCTTTCTGAGAAACTGCTCTGTGATGTGTGATTTCAACTCACAGGGTAACATCTGTATTTCGTGGACCTCTTTGCTAGCCTTATTTCTGTGGAATCTGAGAACAGATATTTCGGATCCCTTTGAAGACTATAGGGCCAAAGGAAATATCCTCCGATAACAAAGAGAAAGAAGCTTTCTGAGAAACTTCTTTGTGTTCTGCGAAATCATCTCACAGAGTTACAGCTTTCCCCTCAAGAAGCCTTTCTCTAAGAGAGTTCTTGTGGAATTCGCAAAGTGATATTCGGAAGCCCAGAGAGGGCTATGGTGAAAAAGGAAATATCCTCAGATGAAATCTGGAAAGAAGCTTTCTGAGAAACCGCTCTGTGATGTGTGACTTCCACTCACAGTGCTACATGTGTATTTCGTGTATCTCTTTGCTAGCCTTATTTCTGTGGAATCTGAAAACAGATATTTCGGATCCCTTTGAAGACTCTAGGGCCAAAGGAAATATCCTCCGATAACAAAGAGAAAGAAGCTTTCTGAGAAACTTCTTTGTGTTCTGTGAAATCATCTCATAGAGTTACAGCTTTCCCCTCAAGAAGCCTTTCGCTCAGACAGTTATTGTGGAATTTGCAAAGTGATATTTTGAAGCCCATAGAGGGCTATGGTGAAAAAGGAAATATCCAAAGATGAAATCTGAAAAGAAGCTTTCTGAGAAACTGCTCTGTTATGTGTGACTTCCACTCTCAGAGTTAAATCTGTATTTCGTGGATCTCTTCCTTAGCCTTATTTCTCTGGAATCTGAGAACAGATATTTCGGATACCTTTGAAGACTATGGGGAAAAAGGAAATATCCTGCGATAACAAAGAGAAAGAAGCTTTCTGAGAAACTTCTTTGTGTTCTGTGATATCATTTCACAGAGTTACAGCTTTCCCCTCAAGAAGCCTTTCGCTAAGACAGTTCTTGTGGAATTGGCAAAGTGGTATTTGGAAGCCCATAGAGGGCTATGGTGAAAAAGGAAATATCCTCAGATGAAATCTGGAAAGAAGCTTTCTGAGAAAATACTCTGTGATATGTGACTTTCACTCACAGGGTAACATCTGTATTTCGTGGATCTCTTTGCTAGCCTGATTTCTGTGGAATCTGAGAACAGATATTTCGGAACCCTTTGAAGACTATAGAGCCAAAGGAAATATCCTCCTATAACAAAGAGAAAGAAGCTTTCTGAGTAACTACTTTGTGTTCTGTGAAATCATCTCACAGAGTTACAGCTTTCCCCTCAAGAAGACTTTCGCTCAGACAGTTCTTGTGGAATAGGCAAAGTGGTATTTGGAAGCCCATAGATGGCTAGGGTGAAAAAGAAAATATCTTCAGATGAAATCTGGAGAGAAGCTTTCTGAGAAACTGCTTAGTGTTCTGTTAATTCATCTCACAGAGTTACATCTGTATTTCGTGGATCTCTTTGCTAGCCTTATTTCTGTGGAATCTGAGAACAGATATTTCGTATCCCTTTGAAGACTATAGGGCCAAAGGAAATATCCTGCGATAACAAAGAGAAAGAAGCTTTCTGAGAAACTTCTTTGTGCTCTGTGAAATCATCTCACAGAGTTACAGCTTTCCCCTCAAGAAGCCTTTCGCTAAGACAGTTCTTGTGGAATTGGCAAAGTTATATTTGGAAGCCCTTAGAGAGCTATGTTGAAAAAGGAAATATCCTCAGGTAAAATCTGGAAAGAAGCTTTCTGAGAATCTGCTTAGTGTTCTTTTAATTCATCTCACAGAGTTACATCTGTATTTCTTAGATCACTTTGCTAGCCTTATTTCTGTGGAATCTGAGAACAGATATTTCGGATCCCTTTCAAGACTATAGGTCCAAAGGAAATATCCTGCGATAACAAAGAGAAAGATGCTTTCTGAGAAACTTCTTTATATTCTGTGAAATCATCTCACAGACTTACAGCTTTCCCCTCAAAAAGCCTTTCGCTAATAGAGTTCTTGTGGAATTGGCAAAGTGATATTTAGAAGCCCATATAGGGCTATGGTGAAAAAGGAAATATCCTCAGATGAAATCTGGAAAGAAGCTTTCTGACAAACTGCTCTGTGATGTGCGACTGCCATTCACAGAGTTACTCTGCATTTCGTGAATCTCTTTGCGGGCCTTATTTCTGTGGAATCTGAGAACAGATATTTCGGATCACTTTGAAGACTATAGGGCCAAAGGAAATATCCTCCGATAACAAAGAGAAAGAAGCTTTCTGAGAAACTTCTGGGTGTTCTGTGAAATCATCTCTCAGAGTTACAGCTTTGCTCTCAAGAAGCCTTTCGTAAAGACAGTTATTGTGGAATTGGCAAAGTGATATTTGGAAGCCCATAGAGTGCTATGGTGAAAAAGGAAATATCCTCAGATGAAATCTGGAAAGAAGCTTTCTGAGAAACTGCTCTGTGATGTGTGACTTCCACTCTCAGAGTTACATCTGTATTTCGTGGATCTCTTTGCTAGCCTTATTTCTGTGGAATCCTAGAACAGATACTTCGGATCCCTATGAAAACTATAGGGCCAAAGGAAATATCCTGTGATAACAAAGAGAAAGAAGCTTTCTGAGAAACTTCTTTGGGTTCTGTAAAATCATCTCACAGAGTTACAGCTTTTCCCTCAAGAAGCCTTTCGCTAAGACAGTTCTTGTGGAATTGGCAAAGTGATATTTGGAAGCCCATAGAGGGCTATGGTGAAAAAGGAAATATCCCCAGATGAAATCTGGAAAGAAGCTTTCTGAGAAACTGCTCTGTGATGTGTGACTTCCACTCACAGAGTTACATCTGCATTTCGTGGATCTCTTTGCTAGCCTTATTTCTGTGGAATCTGAGAACAGATATTTCGGATCCCTTTGAAGACTACAGGGCCAAAGGAAATATCCTGCGATAACAAAGAGAAAGAAGCTTTCTGAGAGACTTCTTTGTGTTCTGTGAAAGCATGTCACAGAGTTACAGCTTTCCCCTCAAGAAGCCTTTCGCTAATACAGTTCTTGTGTAATTGGCATTGTGATATTTGGAAGCCCATAGAGGGCTGTGGTGAAAAAGGAAATATCCTCAGATGAAATCTGGAAAGAAGCTTTCTGAGAAACTGCTTGATGTTCTGTTAATTCATCTCACAGAGTTACATCTGTATTTCGTGGATCTCTTTGCTAGCCTTATTTCTGTGGAATCTGAGAACAGATATTTCCGATCCCTTTGAAGACTATAGGGCCAAAGGAAATATCCTCCGATAAAAAAGAGAAAGAAGGTTTCTGAGAAACGTATTTGTGTTCTGTGAAATCATCTCAGAGAGATACAGCCTTCTCCTCAAGAATCCTTTCGCTGAGACCGTTCTTGTAGAATTGGAAAAGTGATAATTGGAAGCCCATAGAGGGCTATGGTGAAAAACGAAATATCCTCAGATGAAATCTGGAAAGAAGCTTTCTGAGAAACTGCTTAGTGTTCTGTTAATTCATCTCACAGAGTTACATCTGTATGTCGTGGATCTCTTTGCTAGCCTTATTTCTGTGGAATCTGAGGACAGATATTTCAGATCCCTTTGAAGACTATAGGGCCAAAGGAAATATCCTGCGATAACAAAGAGAAATAAGCTTTCTGAGAAACTTCTTTGTATTCTGTGAAATCATCTCACAGAGTTACAGTTTTCCCCTCAAGAAGCCTTTTGCTAAGACACTTCTTGTGGAATTGGCAAAGTGATATTTGGAAGCCCATAGAGGGCTATGGTGAAAAAGGAAATATCCTCAGATGAAATCTGTAAAGACGCTTTCTGAGAAACTGCTTAGTGTTCTGTTAATTCATCTCACAGAGTTACATCTGTATTTCGTGGATCTCTTTGCTAGCCTTATTTCTGTGGAATCTGAGAACACATATTTCAGATCCCTTTGAAGATTATAGGGCCAAAGGAAATAGCCTGCGATAACAAAGAGAAAGAAGCTTTCTGAGAAACTTCTTTGTGTTCTGTGAAATCATCACCCAGAGTTACAGCTTTCCCCTCAAGAAGCCTTTCGCTCAGACAGTTCTTGTGGAATTGGCAAAGTGATATTTGGAAGCCCATAGAGGGCTATTGTGAAAAAGGAAATATCCTCAGATGAAATCTGGAAAGATGCTTTCTGAGAAACTGCTTAGTGTTCTTTGAATTCATCTCACAGAGTTACTTCTGTATTTCGTGGATCTCTTATCTAGCCTTATTTCTGTGGAATCTGAGAACAGATATTTCTGATCCCGTTGAAGACTATAGGGCCAAAGGAAATATCCTCCGATAACAAAGAGGAAGAAGCTTTCTGAGAAACTACTTTGTGTTCTGTGAAATCATCTAGCAGAGGTACAGCTTTCCCCTCAAGAAGCCTTTCGTTCAGACAGTTCTTGTGGAATTGCCAAAGTGATATTTGGAAGCCCATAGAGGGCTATGGAGAAAAAGGAAATATCCTCAGATGAAATCTGGAAAGAAGCTTTCTGAGAAACTGCTTGGTGTTCTGTTAATTCAGCTCACAGAGTTTCATCTGTATTTCGTGGATCTCTTTGCTAGCCTTATTTCTGTGGAATCTGAGAACAGATATTTCGGATCCCTTTGAAGACTACAGGGCCAAAAGAATTATCCTCCGATAACAAAGAGAACGAAGCTTTCTGAGAAACTTCTTTGTGTTCTGTGAAATCATCTCAGAGAGTTACAGCTTTCCCCTCAAGAATCCTTTCGCTAAGACAGTTCATGTGGAATTCGCAAAGTGATATTTGGAAGCCCTTAGAGGGCTATGGTGAAAAAGGAAATATCCTCAGATGAAATCTGGAAAGAAGCTTTCTGAGAAACTGCTTAGAGTTTTGTTAATTCGTCTCACAGAGTTACATCTGTATTTCGTGGATCTCTTTGCTAGCCTTTTTTCTTTGGAATCTGAGAACAGATATTTCAGATCCCTTTGAAGACTATAGGGTCTAAGGATATATCCTGCGATAACAAAGAGAAAGAAGCTTTCTGACAAACTTCTTTGTGTTCTGTGAAATAATCTCAGAGAGTTACAGCTTTCACCTTAAGAAGCCTTTTGCTAAGAAAGTTCTTGTGGAATTGGCAAAGTGATATTTGGAAGCCAATAGAGGGCTATGGTGAAAAAGGAAATATCCTCAGATGAAATCTGGAAAGAAGCTTTCTGAGAAACTGCTCTGTGATGTGTGACTTCCACTCACAGAGTTACATCTGTATTTCGTGGATATCTTTGCTAGCCTTATTTCTATGGAATCCGAGAACAGATATTTCGGATCCCTTTGAAGCGTATAGGGCCAAAGGAAATGTCGTCCGATAACAAAGAGAAAGAAGCTTTCTGAGAAACTCCTTTGTGTTCTGTGAAATCATCTCACAAAGTTACAGCTTTCCCCTCAAGAAGCCTTTCCCTAATACAGTTTTTGAGAATTGGCAAAGTGATATTTGGAAGCCCATAGAGGGCTATGGTGAAAAAGGAAATATCCTCAGATGAAATCTGGAAAGAAGCTTTCTGAGAAACTGCTTAGTGTTCTGTTAATTCATCTCACAGAGTTACATCTGTATTTCGTGGATCTCTTTGCTAGCCTTATTTCTGTGGAATCTGAGAACAGATATTTCAGATCCCTTTGAAACTATAGGGCCAAAGGAAATATCCTGCGATAACAAAGAGAAAGAAGCTTTCTGACAAACTTCTTTGTGTTCTGTGAAATCATCTCACAGAGTTACAGCTTTCCCATCAAGAAGCCTTTGGCTAAGAAAGTTCTTGTGGAATTGGCAAAGTGATATTTGGAAGCCCATAGAGGGCTACGGTGAAAAAGGAAATATCCTCAGATGAAATCTGGAAAGAAGATTTCTGAGAAACTGCTCTGTGATGTGTGACTTCCACTCACAGTGTTATATCTGAATTTCGTGGATCTCTTTGCTAGCCTTATTTCTGTGGAATCTGAGTACAGATATTTCGGATCCCTTTGAAGACTATACGGCCAAAGGAAATATCCTGCGATAACAAAGAGAAAGAAGCTTTCTGAGAAACTTCTTTGTGTTCTGTGAAATCATCTCACAGAGTTACAGTTTTCCCCTCAAGAAGCCTTTCGCTCAGACAGTTCTTGTGGAATAGGCAAAGTGATATTTGGAATCCCATAGAGGGCTATGGTGAAAAAGGAAATATCCTCAGTTGAAATCTGGAAAGAAGCTATCTGAGAAACTGCTTAGTGTTCTGTTAATTCATCTCACAGAGTTACATCTGTATTTCGAGGATCTCTTTGCTTGCCTTATTTCTGTGGAATCTGAGAACTGATATTTCGTATCCCTTTGTACACTATAGGGCCAAAGGAAATATCCTCCGATAACAAAGAGAAAGAAGCTTTCTGGGAAACTTCCTTGTGTTCTGTGAAATCATCTCACAGAGTTACAGCTTTCGCCTCAAGAAGCCTTTCGCTAAGACAGTTCTTGTGGAATTGGCAAAGTTATATTTGGAAGCCCGGAGAGAGCTATGGTGAAAAAGGAAATATCCTCAGATGAAATCTGGAAAGAAGCTTTCTGAGAAACTGCTTAGTGTTCTTTTAATTCATGTCACAGAGTTACTTCTGTATTTCTTAGATCACTTTGCTAGCCTTATTTCTGTGGAATCTGAGAACAGATATTTCGGATCCCTTTGAAGACTATAGGTCCAAAGGAAATATCCTGCGATAACAAATAGAAAGATGCTTTCTGAGAAACTTATTTATGTTCTGTGAAATCATCTCACAGACTTACAGCTTTCCCTTCAAGAAGCCTTTCGCCAATACAGTTCTTGTGGAATTGGCAAAGTGATATTTGGAAGCCCATGTAGGGCTATGGTGAAAAATGAAATATCCTCAGATGAAATCTGGAAAGAAGCTTTCTGAGAAACTACTTGGTGTTCTGTTAATTCATCTCCCAGAGTTACACATGTATTTCGTGGATCTCTTTGCTATCCTTATTTCTGTGGAATCTGAGAATAGATATTTCGGATCCCGTTGAAGACTATAGGGCCAAAGGAAATATCCTGCGATAAGAAAGAGAAAGAAGCTTTCTGAGAAACTTCTTTGTGTTCTGTGAAATCATCTCACAGAGTTTCAGCTTTCCCCTCAAGAAGCCTTTCGCTCAGACAGTTCTTGTGGAATTGGCAAAGTGATATTTGGAAGCCCATAGAGGGCTATGGTGAAAAAGGAAATATCCTCAGATGAAATCTGGAAAGAAGATTTCTGAGAAACTGCTCTGTGAATTGTGCCTTCCACTCACAGTGTTACATCTGTATTTCGTGGATCTCTTTGCTTGCCTTATTTCTGTGCAATCTGAGAACAGATATTTCGGATCCCTTGGAAGACTATAGGGCCAAAGTAAATATCCTCCTATAACAAAGAGAAAGAAGCTCTCTGAAAATCTTCTTTGTGTTCTCTGAAATCATCTCACAGAGTTACAGCTTTCCCCTTAAGAAGCCTTTCGCTAAGACAGTTATTGTGTAATTGGCAAAGTGATATTTGGAAGAACATTGAGCTGTATGGTGAAAAAGGAAATATCCTCAGATGAAATCTGGAAAGAAGCTTTCTGAGAAACTGCTTAGTGTTCTGTTAAATCATCTCACAGAGTGTCATCTGTATTTCGTAGGTCTCTTTGCTAGCCTTATTTCTGTGGAATCTGAGAACAGATATTTCAGATCCCATTGAAGATTATTGGGAAAAAGGAAATATCCTCCGATAACAAAGAGAAAGAAGCTTTCTGAGAAACTTCTTTGTGTTCTGTGAAATCATCGCACAGAGTTACATCTTTCCCCTCAAGAAGTCTTTCACTAAGACAGTTCTTGTGGAATTGGCAAAGTGATATTTGGAAGCCCATAGAGGGCTATGGTGAAAAGGAAATATACTCAGATGAAATCTGGAAAGAAGTTTTCTGAGAAACAGCTCTGTGATGTGTGACTTCCACTCACAGAGTAACATCTGTATTTCGTGGATGTCTTTGCTAGCCTTATTTCTGTGGAATGTGAGTACAGATATTTCGGATCCCTTTGAAGACTATAGGGCCAAAGGAAATATCCTCCGATAACAAAGAGAAAGAAGCTTTCTGAGAAACTTCTTTGTGTTCTGTGAAATCATCTCACAGAGTTACAGCTTTCCCCTCAAGAAGCCTTTCACTAACACAGTTCTTGTGGAATTGGCAAAGTGATATATTTGAAGCCCATAGAGGGCTATTGTGAAAAAGGAAATATCCTCAGATGTAATCTGGAAAGAAGCTTTCTGACAAACTGCTCTGTGATGTGTGACTTCCACTCTCAGGGTTACATTTGTATTTCGTGGATCTCTTTGTTAGCCTTATTTCTGTGGAATCCTAGAACAGATACTTCGGATCCCTAAGAAGACTATAGGGCCAAAGGAAATATCCTGTGATAACAAAGAGAAAGAAGCTTTCTGAGAAACTTCTTTGTGTTCTGTAAAATCATCTCACAGAGTTACAGCTTTCCCCTTAAGAAGCCTTTCGCTAAGACAGTTCTTGTGGAATTGGCAAAGTGATATTTGGAAGCCCATAGAGGGCTATGGTGAAAAAGGAAATATCCTCAGATGAAATCTGGAAAGAAGCTTTCTGATAAACTGCTTAGTGTTCAGTTAATTCATCTCACAGAGTTACATCTGTATTTCGTAGATCTCTTTGAGAGCCTTATTTCTGTGGAATCTGAGAACAGATATTTCGGATCCCTTTGAATACTATAGGGCCAAAGGAAATATCCTCCGATAAGAAAGAGAAAGAAGCTTTCTTAGAAACTTCTTTGTGTTCTGTGAAATCATCTCACAGAGTTACAGCTTTCCCCTCAAGAAGCCTTACGCTCAGAGAGTTCTGGTGGAATTGGTAAAGTGATATTTGGAAGCCCACAGAGGGCTATTGTGAAAAAGGAAATATCCTCAGATGAAATCTGTAAAGAAGCTATCTGAGAAACTGCTTAGTGTTCTGTTAATTCATCTCACAGAGTTACATCTGTATTTCGTGGATCTCTTTGCTAGCCTTATTTCTGTGGAATCTGAGAACCGATATTTCAGATCCCTTTGCAGACTATAGGGCCAAAGGAAATATCCTCCGATAACAAAGAGAAAGAAGCTTTCTGAGAAACTTCTTTGTGTTCTGTGAAATCATCTCACAGAGTTACAGCTTTCCCCTCAAGAAGCCTTTCGCTAAGACAGTTCTTGTGGAATTGGCAAAGTTATATTTGGAAGCCCTTAGAGAGCTATGGTGAAAAAGGAAATATCCTCAGATAAAATCTGGAAAGAAGCTTTCTGAGAAACTGCTTAGTGTTCTGTTAATTCATCTCACAGAGTTACATCTGTATTTCGTAGATCTCTTTGAGAGCCTTATTTCTGTGGAATCTGAGAACAGATATTTCGGATCCCTTTGAAGACTATAGGGCCAAAGGAAATATCCTCCGATAAGAAAGAGAAAGAAGCTTTCTTAGAAACTTCTTTGTGTTCTGTGAAATCATCTCACAGAGTTACAGCTTTCCCCTCAAGAAGCCTTACGCTCAGACAGTTCTGGTGGAATTGGTAAAGTGATATTTGGAAGCCCACAGAGGGCTATTGTGAAAAAGGAAATATCCTCAGATGAAATCTGGAAAGAAGCTATCTGAGAAACTGCTTAGTGTTCTGTTAATTCATCTCACAGAGTTACATCTGTATTTCCTGGATCTCTTTGCTAGCCTTATTTCTGTGGAATCTGAGAACAAATAATTCAGATCCCTTTGCAGACTGTAGGGCCAAAGGAAATATCCTCCGATAACAAAGAGAAAGAAGCTTTCTGAGAAACTTCTTTGTGTTCTGTGAAATCATCTCACAGAGTTACAGCTTTCCCCTCAAGAAGCCTTTCGCTACGACAGTTCTTCTGGAATTGGCAAAGTTATATTTGGAAGCCCTTAGAGAGCTATGGTGAAAAAGGAAATATCCTCAGATAAAATCTGGAAAGAAGCTTTCTGAGAAACTGCTTAGTGTTCTTTTAATTCGTCTCACAGAGTTACATCTGTATTTCTTAGATCACTTTGCTAGCCTTATTTCTGTGGAATCTGAGAACAGATATTTCGGATCCCTTTGAAGACTATAGGTCCAAAGGAAATATCCTGCGATAAGAAAGAGAAAGATGCTTTCTGAGAAACTTCTTTATGTTCTGTGAAATCATCTCACAGAGTTTCAGCTTTCCCCTCAAGAAGCCTTTCGCTCAGACAGTTCTTGTGGAATTGGCAAAGTGATATTTGGAAGCCCATAGAGGGCTATTGTGAAAAAGGAAATATTCTCAGATGAAATCTGGAAAGATGCTTTCTGAGAAACTGCTTAGTGTTCTGTGAATTCATCTCACAGAGTTACTTCTGTATTTCGTGGATCTCTTATCTAGCCTTATTTCTGTGGAATCTGAGAACAGATATTTCTGATCCCGTTGAAGACTATAGGGCCAAAGGAAATATCCTCCGATAACAAAGAGGAAGAAGCTTTCTGAGAAACTACTTTGTGTTCTGTGAAATCATCTAACAGAGGTACAGCTTTCCCCTCAAGAAGCCTTTCGCTCAGACAGTTCTTGTGGAATTGGCAAAGTGATATTTGGAAGCCCATAGAGGGCTACGGTGAAAAAGGAAATGTCCTCAGATGAAATCTGGAAAGAAGCTTTCTGAGAAACTGCTTGGTGTTCTCTTAATTCAGCTCACAGAGTTACATCTGTATTTCGTGGATCTCTTTGCTAGCCTTATTTCTGTGGAATCTGAGAACAGATATTTCGGATCCCTTTGAAGACTATAGGGCCAAACGAAATATCCTCCGATAACAAAGAGAACGAAGCTTTCTGCGAAACTTCTTTGTGTTCTGTGAAATCATCTCAGAGAGTTACAGCTTTCCCCTCAAGAATCCTTTCGCTAAGACAGTTCATGTGGAATTCGCAAAGTGATATTTGGAAGCCCATAGAGGGCTATGGTGAAAAAGGAAATATCCTCAGATGAAATCTGGAAAGAAGCTTTCTGAGAAACTGCTCTGTGATGTGTGACTTCCACTCACAGAGTTACGTCTGCATTTCGTGGATCTCTTTGCTAGCCTTATTTCTGTGGAATCTGAGAACAGATATTTCGGATCCCTTTGAAGAATACAGGGCCAAAGGAAATATCCTGCGATAACAAAGAGAAAGAAGCTTTCTAAGAGACTTCTTTGTGTTCTGTGAAAGCATCTCACAGAGTTACAGCTTTCCCCTTAATAAGCCTTTCGCTCAGACAGTTCTTGTGGAATTGGCAAAGTGATATTTGGAAGCCCATAGAGGGCTATGGTGAAAAAGGAAATATCCTCAGATGAAATCTGGAAAGAAGCTTTCTGAGAAACTGCTTGGTGTTCTGATAATTTAGCTCACAGAGTTACATCTGTATTTCGTGGATCTCTTTGCTAGCCTTATTTCTGTGGAATCTGAGAACAGATATTTCGGATCCCTTTGAAGACTATAGGGCCAAACGAAATATCCTCCGATAACAAAGAGAACGAAGCTTTCTGAGAAACTTCTTTGTGTTCTGTGAAATCATCTCAGAGAGTTACAGCTTTCCCCTCAAGAATAATTTCGCTAAGACAGTTCATGTGGAATTCGCAAAGTGATATTTGGAAGCCCATAGAGGGCTATGGTGAAAAAGGAAATATCCTCAGATGAAATCTGGAAAGAAGCTTTCTGAGATACTGCTCTGTGATGTGTGACTTCCACTCACAGAGTTACGTCTGCATTTCGTGGATCTCTTTGCTAGCCTTATTTCTGTGGAATCTGAGAACAGATATTTCGGATCCCTTTGAAGACTACAGGGCCAAAGGAAATATCCTGCGATAACAAAGAGAAAGAAGCTTTCTAAGAGACTTCTTTGTGTTCTGTGAAAGCATCTCACAGAGTTACAGCTTTCCCCTTAAGAAGCCTTTCGCTCAGACAGTTCTTGTGGAATTGGCAAAGTGATATTTGAAGCCCCTAGAGGGCTATGGTGAAAACGGAAATATCCTCAAATGAAATCTGGAAAGAAGCTTTCTGAGAAACTGCTTAGTGTTCTGTTAATTCATCTCACAGAGTTACATCTGTATTTCGTGGATCTCTTTGCTAGCCTTATTTCTGTGGAATCTGAGAACAGATATTTCAGATCCCTTTGCAGACTATAGGGCCAAAGGAAATAACCTCCGATAACAAAGAGAAAGAAGCTTTCTGAGAAACTTCTTTGTTTTCTGTGAAATCATCTCACAGAGTTACAATTTCCCCTCAAGAAGCCTTTAGCTAAGACAGTTCTTGTGGAATTGGCAAAGTTATATTTGGAAGCCCTTAGAGAGCTATGGTGAAAAAGGAAATATCCTCAGATAAAATCTGGAAAGAAGCTTTCTGAGAAACTGCTTAGTGTTCTTTTAATTCGTCTCACAGAGTTACATCTGTATTTCTTAGATCACTTTGCTAGCCTTATTTCTGTGGAATCTGAGAACAGATATTTCGGATCCCTTTGAAGACTATAGGTCCAAAGGAAATATCCTGCGATAACAAAGAGAAAGATGCTTTCTGAGAAACTTCTTTATGTTCTGTGAAATCATCTCACAGAGTTACAGCTTTCCCCTCAAGAAGCCTTTCGCTCAGACAGTTCTTGTGGAATTGGCAAAGTGATATTTGGAAGCCCATAGAGGGCTATTGTGAAAAAGGAAATATTCTCAGATGAAATCTGGAAAGATGCTTTCTGAAAAACTGCTTAGTGTTCTGTGAATTCATCTCACAGAGTTACTTCTGTATTTCGTGGATCTCTTATCTAGCCTTATTTCTGTGGAATCTGAGAACAGATATTTCTGATCCCGTTGAAGACTATAGGGCCAAAGGAAATATCCTCCAATAACAAAGAGGAAGAAGCTTTCTGAGAAACTACTTTGTGTTCTGTGAAATCATCTAACAGAGGTCCAGCTTTCCCCTCAAGAAGCCTTTCGTTCAGACAGTTCTTGTGGAATTGGCAAAGTGATATTTGGAAGCCCATAGAGGGCTATGGTGAAAAAGGAAATATCCTCAGATGAAATCTGGAAAGAAGCTTTCTGAGAAACTGCTTGGTGTTCTGATAATTCAGCTCACAGAGTTACATCTGTATTTCGTGGATCTCTTTGCTAGCCTTATTTCTGTGGAATCTGAGAACAGATATTTCGGATCCCTTTGAAGACTAGAGGGCCAAAGGAAATATTCTCCGATAACAAAGAGAACGAAGCTTTCTGCGAAACTTCTTTGTGTTCTGTGAAATCATCTCAGAGAGTTACAGCTTTCCCCTCAAGAATCCTTTCGCTAAGACAGTTCATGTGGAATTCGCAAAGTGATATTTGGAAGCCCATAGAGGGCTATGGTGAAAAAGGAAATATCCTCATATGAAATCTGGAAAGAAGCTTTCTGAGAAACTGCTTAGAGTTTTGTTAATTTATCTCACAGAGTTACATCTGTATTTCGTGGATCTCTTTGCTAGCCTTTTTTCTTTTTAATTTGAGAACAGATATTTCAGATCCCTTTGAAGACTATAGGGTCAAAGGAAATATCCTGCGATAACAAAGAGAAAGAAGCTTTCTGAGAAACTACTTTGTGTTCTGTGAAATCATCTCATAGAGTTACAGCTTTCCCCTTAAGAAGCCTTTTGCTAAGAAAGTTCTTGTGGAATTGGCAAAGTGATATTTGGAAGCCAATAGAGGGCTACGGTGAAAAAGGAAATATCCTCAGATGAAATCTGGAAAGAAGCTTTCTGAGAAACTGCTTAGTGTTCTGTGAATTCATCTCACAGAGTTACATCTGTATTTCGTGGATCTCTTTGCTAGCCTTATTTCTGTGGAATCTGACAACAGATATTTCGAATCCCTTTGAAGACTATAGGGCCAAAGGAAATATCCTCCGATAACAAAGAGAAAGAAGCTTTCTGAGAAACTTCTTTGTGTTCTGTGAAATCATCTCACAGAGGTACAGCTTTCCCCTCAAGAAGCCTTTCGCTAAGACAGTTCTTGTGGAATTGGCAAAGTTATATTTGGAAGCCCTTAGAGAGCTATGGTGAAAAAGGAAATATCCTCAGGTAAAATATGGAAAGAAGCTTTCTGAGAAACTGCTTAGTGTTCTTTTAATTCATCTCACAGTGTTACATCTGTATTTCTTAGATCACTTTGCTAGCCTTATTTCTGTGGAATCTGAGAACAGATATTTCGGATCCCTTTGAAGACTATAGGTCCAAAGGAAATATCCTGCGAAAAGAAAGAGAAAGATGCTTTCTGAGAAACTTCTTTATGTTCTGTGAAATCATCTCACAGACTTACAGCTTTCCCCTCAAGAAGCCTTTCGCTCAGACAGTTCTTGTGGAATTGGCAAAGTGATATTTGGAAGCCCATATAGGGCTATGGTGAAAAAGGAAATATCCTCAGATGAAATCTGGAAAGAAGCTTTCCGAGAAACTGCTTGGTGTTCTGTTTATTCATCTCACAGAGTTACACATGTATTTCGTGGATCTCTTTGCTATCCTTATTTCTGTGGAATCTGAGAACAGATACTTCGGATCCCGTTGAAGATTATAGGCCCAAAGGAAATATCCTGCGATAACAAAGAGAAAGAATCATTCTGAGAAACTTCTTTGTGTTCTGTGAAATCATCTCACAGAGTTACACCTTTCCCCTCAAGAAGCCTTTCGCTCAGACAGTTCTTGTGGAATTGGCAAAGTGATATTTGGAAGCCCATAGAGGGCTATGGTGAAAAAGGAAATATCCTCAGATGAAATTTGGAAAGAAGCTTTCTGAGAAACTGCTTAGTGTTCTGTGAATTCATCTCACAGAGTTACATCTGTATTTCTTGGATCTCTTTGCTAGCCTTTATCTGTGGAATCTGAGAACAGATATTTCGGATCCCTTTGAAGACTATAGGGCCAAAGAAAATATCCTCCGATAACAAAGAGGAAGAAGCGTTCTGAGAAACTTCTTTGTGTTCTGTGAAATCATCTCAGAGAGGTACAGCTTTCCGCTCAAGAAGAATTTCGCTAAGACAGTTTTTGTGGAATTCGCAAAGTGATATTTGGAAGCCCATAGAGGGCTATGGTGAAAAAGGAAATATCCTCAGATGAAATCTGGAAAGAAGCTTTCTGAGAAACTGCTTAGTGTTCTGTTAATTCATCTCAAAGAGTTACATCTGTCTTTCGTGGATCTCTTTGCTAGCCTTATTTCTGTGGAATCTGAGAACAGATATTTCAGATCCCTTTGAAGACTATAGGGCCAAAGGAAATATCCTGCGATAACAAAGAGAAAGAAGCTTTGTGACAAACTTCTTTGTGTTCTGTGAAATCATCTCACTGAGTTACAGCTTTCCTCTCAAAAAGGCTTTCGCTAAGACAGTTCTTGTGGAATTGGCAAAGTGATATTTGGAAGGCCATAGAGGGCTATGGTGAAAAAGGATATATCCTCAAATGAAATCTGGAAAGAAGCTTTCTGAGAAACTGCTCTGTGATGTGTGATTTCCACTCACAGACTAACATCTGTATTTCGTGGATCTCTTTGCTAGCCTTATTTCTGTGGAATCGGAGAACAGATATTTCGGATCCCTTTGAAGACTAGAGGGCCAAAGGAAATATCCTCCGATAACAAAGAGAAAGAAGCTTTCTGAGAAAGTTCTTTGTGTTCTGTGAAATAATCTCAGAGAGTCACAGCTTTCCCCTCAAGAAGCCTTTCCCTAAGACAGTTCTTTTGGAATTGGCAAAGTGATATTTGGAAGCCCATAGAGGGCTATGGTGAAAAAGGAAATATCCTCAGATAAAATCTGGAAAGAAGCTTTCTGAGAAACTGCTTAGTGTTCTTTTAATTCGTCTCACAGAGTTATATCTGTATTTCTTAGATCACTTTGCTAGCCTTATTTCTGTGGAATCTGAGAACAGATATTTCGGATCCCTTTGAAGACTATAGGTCCAAAGGAAATATCCTGCGATAACAAAGAGAAAGATGCTTTCTGAGAAACTTCTTTATGTTCTGTGAAATCATCTCACAGAGTTACAGCTTTCCCCTCAAGAAGCCTTTCGCTCAGACAGTTCTTGTGGAATTGGCAAAGTGATATTTGGAAGCCCATAGAGGGCTATTGTGAAAAAGGAAATATTCTCAGATGAAAACTGGAAAGATGCTTTCTGAAAAACTGCTTAGTGTTCTGTGAATTCATCTCACAGAGTTACTTCTGTATTTCGTGGATCTCTTATCTAGCCTTATTTCTGTGGAATCTGAGAACAGATATTTCTGATCCCGTTGAAGACTATAGGGCCAAAGGAAATATCCTCCAATAACAAAGAGGAAGAAGCTTTCTGAGAAACTACTTTGTGTTCTGTGAAATCATCTAACAGAGGTACAGCTTTTCCCTCAAGAAGCCTTTCGTTCAGACAGTTCTTGTGGAATTGGCAAAGTGATATTTGGAAGCCCATAGAGGGCTATGGTGAAAAAGGAAATATCCTCAGATGAAATCTGGAAAGAAGCTTTCTGAGAAACTGCTTGGTGTTCTGATAATTTAGCTCACAGAGTTACATCTGTATTTCGTGGATCTCTTTGCTAGCCTTATTTCTGTGGAATCTGAGAACAGATATTTCGGATCCCTTTGAAGACTATAGGGCCAAACGAAATATCCTCCGATAACAAAGAGAACGAAGCTTTCTGCGAAACTTCTTTGTGTTCTGTGAAATCATCTCAGAGAGTTACAGCTTTCCCCTCAAGAATAATTTCGCTAAGACAGTTCATGTGGAATTCGCAAAGTGATATTTGGAAGCCCATAGAGGGCTATGGTGAAAAAGGAAATATCCTCAGATGAAATCTGGAAAGAAGCTTTCTGAGATACTGCTCTGTGATGTGTGACTTCCACTCACAGAGTTACGTCTGCATTTCGTGGATCTCTTTGCTAGCCTTATTTCTGTGGAATCTGAGAACAGATATTTCGGATCCCTTTGAAGACTACAGGGCCAAAGGAAATATCCTGCGATAACAAAGAGAAAGAAGCTTTCTAAGAGACTTCTTTGTGTTCTGTGAAAGCATCTCACAGAGTTACAGCTTTCCCCTTAAGAAGCCTTTCGCTCAGACAGTTCTTGTGGAATTGGCAAAGTGATATTTGAAGCCCCTAGAGGGCTATGGTGAAAACGGAAATATCCTCAAAGGAAATCTGGAAAGAAGCTTTCTGAGAAACTGCTTAGTGTTCTGTTAATTCATCTCACAGAGTTACATCTGTATTTCGTGGATCTCTTTGCTAGCCTTATTTCTGTGGAATCTGAGAACAGATATTTCAGATCCCTTTGCAGACTATAGGGCCAAAGGAAATAACCTCCGATAACAAAGAGAAAGAAGCTTTCTGAGAAACTTCTTTGTTTTCTGTGAAATCATCTCACAGAGTTACAATTTCCCCTCAAGAAGCCTTTAGCTAAGACAGTTCTTGTGGAATTGGCAAAGTTATATTTGGAAGCCCTTAGAGAGCTATGGTGAAAAAGGAAATATCCTCAGATAAAATCTGGAAAGAAGCTTTCTGAGAAACTGCTTAGTGTTCTTTTAATTCGTCTCACAGAGTTACATCTGTATTTCTTAGATCACTTTGCTAGCCTTATTTCTGTGGAATCTGAGAACAGATATTTCGGATCCCTTTGAAGACTATAGGTCCAAAGGAAATATCCTGCGATAACAAAGAGAAAGATGCTTTCTGAGAAACTTCTTTATGTTCTGTGAAATCATCTCACAGAGTTACAGCTTTCCCCTCAAGAAGCCTTTCGCTCAGACAGTTCTTGTGGAATTGGCAAAGTGATATTTGGAAGCCCATAGAGGGCTATTGTGAAAAAGGAAATATTCTCAGATGAAATCTGGAAAGATGCTTTCTGAAAAACTGCTTAGTGTTCTGTGAATTCATCTCACAGAGTTACTTCTGTATTTCGTGGATCTCTTATCTAGCCTTATTTCTGTGGAATCTGAGAACAGATATTTCTGATCCCGTTGAAGACTATAGGGCCAAAGGAAATATCCTCCAATAACAAAGAGGAAGAAGCTTTCTGAGAAACTACTTTGTGTTCTGTGAAATCATCTAACAGAGGTCCAGCTTTCCCCTCAAGAAGCCTTTCGTTCAGACAGTTCTTGTGGAATTGGCAAAGTGATATTTGGAAGCCCATAGAGGGCTATGGTGAAAAAGGAAATATCCTCAGATGAAATCTGGAAAGAAGCTTTCTGAGAAACTGCTTGGTGTTCTGATAATTCAGCTCACAGAGTTACATCTGTATTTCGTGGATCTCTTTGCTAGCCTTATTTCTGTGGAATCTGAGAACAGATATTTCGGATCCCTTTGAAGACTAGAGGGCCAAAGGAAATATTCTCCGATAACAAAGAGAACGAAGCTTTCTGCGAAACTTCTTTGTGTTCTGTGAAATCATCTCAGAGAGTTACAGCTTTCCCCTCAAGAATCCTTTCGCTAAGACAGTTCATGTGGAATTCGCAAAGTGATATTTGGAAGCCCATAGAGGGCTATGGTGAAAAAGGAAATATCCTCATATGAAATCTGGAAAGAAGCTTTCTGAGAAACTGCTTAGAGTTTTGTTAATTCATCTCACAGAGTTACATCTGTATTTCGTGGATCTCTTTGCTAGCCTTTTTTCTTTTTAATTTGAGAACAGATATTTCAGATCCCTTTGAAGACTATAGGGTCAAAGGAAATATCCTGCGATAACAAAGATAAAGAAGCTTTCTGAGAAACTACTTTGTGTTCTGTGAAATCATCTCATAGAGTTACAGCTTTCCCCTTAAGAAGCCTTTTGCTAAGAAAGTTCTTGTGGAATTGGCAAAGTGATATTTGGAAGCCAATAGAGGGCTACGGTGAAAAAGGAAATATCCTCAGATGAAATCTGGAAAGAAGCTTTCTGAGAAACTGCTTAGTGTTCTGTGAATTCATCTCACAGAGTTACATCTGTATATCGTGGATCTCTTTGCTAGCCTTATTTCTGTGGAATCTGACAACAGATATTTCGAATCCCTTTGAAGACTATAGGGCCAAAGGAAATATCCTCCGATAACAAAGAGAAAGAAGCTTTCTGAGAAACTTCTTTGTGTTCTGTGAAATCATCTCACAGAGGTACAGCTTTCCCCTCAAGAAGCCTTTCGCTAAGACAGTTCTTGTGGAATTGGCAAAGTTATATTTGGAAGCCCTTAGAGAGCTATGGTGAAAAAGGAAATATCCTCAGGTAAAATATGGAAAGAAGCTTTCTGAGAAACTGCTTAGTGTTCTTTTAATTCATCTCACAGTGTTACATCTGTATTTCTTAGATCACTTTGCTAGCCTTATTTCTGTGGAATCTGAGAACAGATATTTCGGATCCCTTTGAAGACTATAGGTCCAAAGGAAATATCCTGCGAAAAGAAAGAGAAAGATGCTTTCTGAGAAACTTCTTTATGTTCTGTGAAATCATCTCACAGACTTACAGCTTTCCCCTCAAGAAGCCTTTCGCTCAGACAGTTCTTGTGGAATTGGCAAAGTGATATTTGGAAGCCCATATAGGGCTATGGTGAAAAAGGAAATATCCTCAGATGAAATCTGGAAAGAAGCTTTCCGAGAAACTGCTTGGTGTTCTGTTTATTCATCTCACAGAGTTACACATGTATTTCGTGGATCTCTTTGCTATCCTTATTTCTGTGGAATCTGAGAACAGATACTTCGGATCCCGTTGAAGATTATAGGCCCAAAGGAAATATCCTGCGATAACAAAGAGAAAGAATCATTCTGAGAAACTTCTTTGTGTTCTGTGAAATCATCTCACAGAGTTACACCTTTCCCCTCAAGAAGCCTTTCGCTCAGACAGTTCTTGTGGAATTGGCAAAGTGATATTTGGAAGCCCATAGAGGGCTATGGTGAAAAAGGAAATATCCTCAGATGAAATTTGGAAAGAAGCTTTCTGAGAAACTGCTTAGTGTTCTGTGAATTCATCTCACAGAGTTACATCTGTATTTCTTGGATCTCTTTGCTAGCCTTTATCTGTGGAATCTGAGAACAGATATTTCGGATCCCTTTGAAGACTATAGGGCCAAAGAAAATATCCTCCGATAACAAAGAGGAAGAAGCGTTCTGAGAAACTTCTTTGTGTTCTGTGAAATCATCTCAGAGAGTTACAGCTTTCCGCTCAAGAAGAATTTCGCTAAGACAGTTTTTGTGGAATTCGCAAAGTGATATTTGGAAGCCCATAGAGGGCTATGGTGAAAAAGGAAATATCCTCAGATGAAATCTGGAAAGAAGCTTTCTGAGAAACTGCTTAGTGTTCTGTTAATTCATCTCAAAGAGTTACATCTGTCTTTCGTGGATCTCTTTGCTAGCCTTATTTCTGTGGAATCTGAGAACAGATATTTCAGATCCCTTTGAAGACTATAGGGCCAAAGGAAATATCCTGCGATAACAAAGAGAAAGAAGCTTTGTGACAAACTTCTTTGTGTTCTGTGAAATCATCTCACTGAGTTACAGCTTTCCTCTCAAAAAGGCTTTCGCTAAGACAGTTCTTGTGGAATTGGCAAAGTGATATTTGGAAGGCCATAGAGGGCTATGGTGAAAAAGGATATATCCTCAAATGAAATCTGGAAAGAAGCTTTCTGAGAAACTGCTCTGTGATGTGTGATTTCCACTCACAGACTAACATCTGTATTTCGTGGATCTCTTTGCTAGCCTTATTTCTGTGGAATCGGAGAACAGATATTTCGGATCCCTTTGAAGACTAGAGGGCCAAAGGAAATATCCTCCGATAACAAAGAGAAAGAAGCTTTCTGAGAAAGTTCTTTGTGTTCTGTGAAATCATCTCAGAGAGTCACAGCTTTCCCCTCAAGAAGCCTTTCCCTAAGACAGTTCTTTTGGAATTGGCAAAGTGATATTTGGAAGCCCATAGAGGGCTATGGTGAAAAAGGAAATATCCTCAGATGAAATCTGGAAAGAAGCTATCTGAGAAACTGCTTAGTGTTCTGTTAATTCATCTCACAGAGTTACATCTGGATTTCGTGGATCTCTTTGCTAGCCTTATTTCTGTGGAATCTGAGAACAGATATTTCGGATCCCTTTGAAGACTATAGGGCCAAAGGAAATATCCTGCGATAACAAAGAGAAAGAAGCTTTATGAGAAACTTCTTTGTGTTCTGTGAAATCATCTCACAGAGTTACAACTTTCCCCTGAAGAAGCCTTTCGCTAAGACAGTTCTTGTGGAATTGGCAAAGAGATATTTGGAAGCCCATAGAGGGCTATGGTGAAAAAGGAAATATCCTCAGATGAAATCTGGAAAGAAGCTGTCTGAGAAACTGCTTAGTGTTCTGTTAATTCAACTCAAAGAGTTACATCTGTATTTCGTGGATCTCTTTGACAGTCTTATTTCTGTGGAATCTGAGAACAGATATTTCGGATCCCTTTGAATACTATAGGGCCAAAGGAAATATCCTCCGATAACAAAGAGAAAGAAGCTTTTTGAGAAACTTCTTTGTGTTCTGTGAAATCATCTCACAGAGTTACAGCTTTCGCCTCAAGAAGCCTTTCACTAACACAGTTCTTGTGGAATTGGCAAAGTGATATATTTGAAGCCCATAGAGGGCTATTTTGAAAAAGGAAATATCCTCAGATGAAATCTGGAAAGAATCTTTCTGACAAACTGCTCTGTGATGTGTGACTTCCACTCCCAGAGTTACTCTGCATTTCGTGAATCTTTGCTGGCCTTATTTCTGGGGAATTTGAGAACAGATATTTCGGATCCCTTTGAAGACTATAGGGTCAAAGGAAATGTCCTCCGATAACAAAGGGAAAGAAGCTTTCAGAGAAACTTCTCGGTGTTCTGTGAAATAATCTCACAGAGTTACAGCTTTCCTCTCAAGAAGCCTTTCGCTAAGACAGTTCTTCTTGAATTGGCAAAGTGATATTTGCAAGCCCATAGAGGGCTATGGTGAAAAAGGAAATATCCTCAGATGAAATCTGGAAAGAAGCTTTCTGAGAAACTGCTTAGTGTTCTTTTAATTCATCTCACAGAGTTACATCTGTATTTCTTAGATCACTTTGCTAGCCTTATTTCTGTGGAATCTGAGAACAGATATTTCGGATCCCTTTGAAGACTATAGGTCCAAAGGAAATATCCTGCGAAAAGAAAGAGAAAGATGCTTTCTGAGAAACTTCTTTATGTTCTGTGAAATCATCTCACAGACTTACAGCTTTCCCCTCAAGAAGCCTTTCGCTCAGACAGTTCTTGTGGAATTGGCAAAGTGATATTTGGAAGCCCATATAGGGCTATGGTGAAAAAGGAAATATCCTCAGATGAAATCTGGAAAGAAGCTTTCCGAGAAACTGCTTGGTGTTCTGTTTATTCATCTCACAGAGTTACAAATGTATTTCGTGGATCTCTTTGCTATCCTTATTTCTGTGGAATCTGAGAACAGATACTTCGGATCCCGTTGAAGATTATAGGCCCAAAGGAAATATCCTGCGATAACAAAGAGAAAGAATCATTCTGAGAAACTTCTTTGTGTTCTGTGAAATCATCTCACAGAGTTACACCTTTCCCCTCAAGAAGCCTTTCGCTCAGACAGTTCTTGTGGAATTGGCAAAGTGATATTTGGAAGCCCATAGAGGGCTATGGTGAAAAAGGAAATATCCTCAGATGAAATTTGGAAAGAAGCTTTCTGAGAAACTGCTTAGTGTTCTGTGAATTCATCTCACAGAGTTACATCTGTATTTCTTGGATCTCTTTGCTAGCCTTTATCTGTGGAATCTGAGAACAGATATTTCGGATCCCTTTGAAGACTATAGGGCCAAAGAAAATATCCTCCGATAACAAAGAGGAAGAAGCGTTCTGAGAAACTTCTTTGTGTTCTGTGAAATCATCTCAGAGAGTTACAGCTTTCCGCTCAAGAAGAATTTCGCTAAGACAGTTTTTGTGGAATTCGCAAAGTGATATTTGGAAGCCCATAGAGGGCTATGGTGAAAAAGGAAATATCCTCAGATGAAATCTGGAAAGAAGCTTTCTGAGAAACTGCTTAGTGTTCTGTTAATTCATCTCAAAGAGTTACATCTGTCTTTCGTGGATCTCTTTGCTAGCCTTATTTCTGTGGAATCTGAGAACAGATATTTCAGATCCCTTTGAAGACTATAGGGCCAAAGGAAATATCCTGCGATAACAAAGAGAAAGAAGCTTTGTGACAAACTTCTTTGTGTTCTTTGAAATCATCTCACTGAGTTACAGCTTTCCTCTCAAAAAGGCTTTCGCTAAGACAGTTCTTGTGGAATTGGCAAAGTGATATTTGGAAGGCCATAGAGGGCTATGGTGAAAAAGGATATATCCTCAAATGAAATCTGGAAAGAAGCTTTCTGAGAAACTGCTCTGTGATGTGTGATTTCCACTCACAGACTAACATCTGTATTTCGTGGATCTCTTTGCTAGCCTTATTTCTGTGGAATCGGAGAACAGATATTTCGGATCCCTTTGAAGACTAGAGGGCCAAAGGAAATATCCTCCGATAACAAAGAGAAAGAAGCTTTCTGAGAAAGTTCTTTGTGTTCTGTGAAATCATCTCAGAGAGTCACAGCTTTCCCCTCAAGAAGCCTTTCCCTAAGACAGTTCTTTTGGAATTGGCAAAGTGATATTTGGAAGCCCATAGAGGGCTATGGTGAAAAAGGAAATATCCTCAGATGAAATCTGGAAAGAAGCTATCTGAGAAACTGCTTAGTGTTCTGTTAATTCATCTCACAGAGTTACATCTGGATTTCGTGGATCTCTTTGCTAGCCTTATTTCTGTGGAATCTGAGAACAGATATTTCGGATCCCTTTGAAGACTATAGGGCCAAAGGAAATATCCTGCGATAACAAAGAGAAAGAAGCTTTATGAGAAACTTCTTTGTGTTCTGTGAAATCATCTCACAGAGTTACAACTTTCCCCTGAAGAAGCCTTTCGCTAAGACAGTTCTTGTGGAATTGGCAAAGAGATATTTGGAAGCCCATAGAGGGCTATGGTGAAAAAGGAAATATCCTCAGATGAAATCTGGAAAGAAGCTATCTGAGAAACTGCTTAGTGTTCTGTTAATTCAACTCAAAGAGTTACATCTGTATTTCGTGGATCTCTTTGACAGTCTTATTTCTGTGGAATCTGAGAACAGATATTTCGGATCCCTTTGAATACTATAGGGCCAAAGGAAATATCCTCCGATAACAAAGAGAAAGAAGCTTTTTGAGAAACTTCTTTGTGTTCTGTGAAATCATCTCACAGAGTTACAGCTTTCGCCTCAAGAAGCCTTTCACTAACACAGTTCTTGTGGAATTGGCAAAGTGATATATTTGAAGCCCATAGAGGGCTATTTTGAAAAAGGAAATATCCTCAGATGAAATCTGGAAAGAATCTTTCTGACAAACTGCTCTGTGATGTGTGACTTCCACTCCCAGAGTTACTCTGCATTTCGTGAATCTTTGCTGGCCTTATTTCTGGGGAATTTGAGAACAGATATTTCGGATCCCTTTGAAGACTATAGGGTCAAAGGAAATGTCCTCCGATAACAAAGGGAAAGAAGCTTTCAGAGAAACTTCTCGGTGTTCTGTGAAATAATCTCACAGAGTTACAGCTTTCCTCTCAAGAAGCCTTTCGCTAAGACAGTTCTTCTTGAATTGGCAAAGTGATATTTGCAAGCCCATAGAGGGCTATGGTGAAAAAGGAAATATCCTCAGATGAAATCTGGAAAGAAGCTTTCTGAGAAACTGCTCTGTGATGTGTGATTTCCACTCACAGAGTAACATCTGTATTTCGTGGATCTCTTTGCTAGCCTTATTTCTGTGGAATCTGAGAACAGATATTTCGGATCCCTTTGAAGACTATAGGGCCAAAGGAAATATCCACCGATAACAAAGAGAAAGAAGCTTTCTGAGAAACTTCTTTTTGTTCTGTGAAATCATCTCACAGAGTTACAGCTTTCCTCTCAAAAAGCCTTTCGCTAAGTCAGTTCTTGTGGAATTGGCAAAGTGATATTTGGAAGGCCATAGAGGGCTATGGTGAAAAAGGAAATATCCTCAAATGAAATCTGGAAAGAAGCTTTCTGAGAAACTGCTCTGTGATGTGTGATTTCCACTCACAGACTAACATCTGTATTTCGTGGATCTCTTTGCTAGCCTTATTTCTGTGGAATCGGAGATCAGATATTTCGGATCCCTTTGAAGACTATAGGGCCAAAGGAAATATCCTCCGATAACAAAGAGAAAGAAGCTTTCTGAGAAAGTTCTTTGTGTTCTGTGAAATCATCTCACAGAGTTACAGCTTTCCCCTAAAAAAGCCTTTTGCTCAGCCAGTTCTTGTGGAATTGGCAGAGTGACATTTGGAAGCCCATAGAGGGCAACGGTGAGAAAGGAAATATCCACAGATGAAATCTGGAAAGAAGCTTTCTGAGAAACTGTTCTGGGATGTGTGACTTCCACTCTCAGAATTACATCTGCATTTTGTGGATCTCTTTGCTAGCCTTATTTCTGTGGAATATGAGAACAGATATTTCGGATCCCTTTGAAGACTATAGGGCCAAAGGAAATATCCTGCGATAACAAAGAGAAAGAAGCTTTATGAGAAACTTCTTTGTGTTCTGTGAAATCATCTCACAGAGTTACAACTTTCCCCTGAAGAAGCCTTTCGCTAAGACAGTTCTTGTGGAATTGGCAAAGAGATATTTGGAAGCCCATAGAGGGCTATGGTGAAAAAGGAAATATCCTCAGATGAAATCTGGAAAGAAGCTATCTGAGAAACTGCTTAGTGTTCTGTTAATTCAACTCAAAGAGTTACATCTGTATTTCGTGGATCTCTTTGACAGCCTTATTTCTGTGGAATCTGAGAACAGATATTTCGGATCCCTTTGAATACTATAGGGCCAAAGGAAATATACTCCGATAACAAAGAGAAAGAAGCTTTCTGAGAAACTTCTTTGTGTTCTGTGAAATCATCTCACAGAGTTACAGCTTTCCCCTCAAGAAGCCTTTCGCTATTACAGTTCTTGTGGAATTGGCAAAGTGATATTTGGAAGCCCTTAGAGGGCTATGGTGAAAAAGGAAATATCCTCAGATGAAATCTGGAAAGAAGCTTTCTGAGAAACTGCTTGGTGTTCTGTTAATTCATTGCACAGAGTTACATCTGTATTTCGTGGATCTCTTTGCTAACCTTATTTCTGCGGAATCTGAGAACAGATATTTCAGATCCCTTTGAAGACTATAGGGCGAAAGGAAATATCCTGCGATAAAAAAGAGAAAGAAGGTTTCTGAGAAACTTCTTTCTGTTCTGTGAAATCATCTCAGAGAGATACAGCTTTCCCCTCAGGAATCCTTTCGCTAAGACAGTTCTTGTGGAATTGGCAAAGTGATATTTTAAGCCCATAGAGGGCTATGGTGAAAAAGGAAATATCCTCAGATGAAATCTGGAAAGAAGCTATCTGAGAAACTGCTTAGTGTTCTGTTAATTCATCTCAAAGAGTTACATCTGTATTTCGTGGATCTCTTTGCTAGCCTTATTTCTGTGGAAACTGAGAACAGATATTTCGGATCCCTTTGAATACTATAGGGCCAAAGGAAATATCATCCGATAACAAAGAGAAAGAAGCTTTCTGAGAAACTTCTTTGTGTTCTGTGAAATCATGTCACAGAGTTACAGCTATCACCTCAAGAAGCCTTTCGCTAAGACAGTTCTTGTGGAATTGGCAAAGTTATAATTGGAAGCCCTTAGAGAGCTATGGTGAAAAAGGAAATATCCTCATATGAAATCTGGAAAGAAGCTTTCTGAGAAACTGCTTAGTGTTCTTTTAATTCATCTCACAGAGTTACATCTGTATTTCTTAGATCACTTTGCTAGTCTTATTTCTGTGGAATCTGAGAACAGATATTTCGGATCCCTTTGAAGACTATAGGTCCAAAGGAAATATCGTGCGATAACAAAGAGAAAGATGCTTTCTGAGGAACTTCTTTATGTTCTGTGAAATCATCTCACAGACTTACATCTTTCCCCTCAAGCAGCCTTTCGCTCCGACAGTTCTTGTGGAATTGGCAAAGTGATATTTGGAAGCCCATACAGGGCTATGGTGAAAAACGAAATATCCTCAGATGAAATCTGGAAAGAAGCTTTCTGAGAAACTGCTTAGTGTTCTGATAAAACATCTCACAGAGTTTCATCTGTATTTCGTAGATCTCTTTGCTAGCCTTATTTCTGTGGAATCTGAGAACAGATATTTCGGATCCCTTTGAAGACTATAGGGCCAAAGGAAATACCCTCTGATAAGAAAAGGAAAGAAGCTTTCTGAGAAATTTCTTGGTGTTCTGTGAAATCATCTCACAGAGTTACAGCTTTCCCCTCCAGAAGCCTTTCGCTAAGACAGTTCTTGTGGAATTGGCAAAGTGATATTTGGAAGCCCCAAGAGGGCTATGGTGAAAAAGGAAATATCCTCAGATGAAATATGGAAAGAAGCTTCCTGAGAAACTGCTCTGTGATGTGTGAGTTCCACTCACAGTGTTACATCTGTATTACATGGATCTCTTTGCTAGCCTTATTTCTTTGGAATCTGAGAACAGATATTTCGGATCCATTTGAAGACTATAGGGCCAAAGGAAATATCCTCCGATAACAAAGAGTAAGAAGTTTCTGAGAAAATTCTTTGTGTTCTGTGAAATCATCTCACAGAGTTAGAGCTTTCCCCTCAAGAAGCCTTTCACTAAGACATTTCTTGTGGAATTGGCAAAGTGATATTTCGAAGAACATAGAGGGCTATGGTGAAATAGGAAATATCCTCAGAAGATATCTGGAAAGAAGCTTTCTGAGAAACTGCTCTGTGATGTGTGACTTCCACTCACAGAGTTACATCTGTATTTCGTGGATCTCTTTGCTTGCCTTATTTCTGTGGAATCTGAGAACAGATATTTCGGATCGCTTTGAAGAATGTAGCGCCAAAGGAAATATCCTCCGATAACAAAGAGAAAGAAGCTTTGTGAGAAACTTCTTTGTGTTCGGTGAAATCATCTCACAGAGTTACAGCTTTCCCCTTAAGAAGCCTTTCGCTAAGACAGTTCTTGTGGAATTGGCAAGTTGATATATGGAAGCCCCTAGAGGGCTATGGTGAAAAAGGAAATATCCTCAGATGAAATCTGGAAGAAGATTTCTGAGAAACTGCTCTGTAATGTGTGAGTTCCACTCACAGAGTTACATCTGTATTTCGTGGATCTCTTTGCTAGCCTTATTTCTGTGGAATCTGAGAACAGATATTTCCGATCCCTTTGAAGACTATAGGGCCAAAGGAAATATCCTCCGATAACAAAGAGAAAGAAGATTTCTGAGAAACTTCTTTTTGTTTTGTGAAATCATCTCACAGAGTTACAGCTTTCTCCTCAAGAAGTCTTTCACTAAGACAGTTCTTGTGGAATTGGCAAAGTGATATTTGGAAGCCCTTAGAGGGCTATGGTGAAAAAGGAAATATCCTCAGATGAAATCTGGAAAGAAGCTTTCTGAGAAACTGCTTAGTGTTCTGTTAATTCATCTCACAGAGATATATCTGTATTTCGTGGATCTCTTTGCTAGCCTTATTTCTGCGGAAGCTGAGAACAGATATTTCGGATCCCATTGAAAACTATAGGGCCAAAGGAAATATCCTCCGATAACAAAGAGCAAGAAGTTTCTGAGAAAATTCTTTGTGTTCTGTGAAATCATCTCACAGAGTTACAGCTTTCCCCTCAAGAAGCCTTTCACTAAGACATTTCCTGTGGAATTGGCAAAGTGATATTTCGAAGAACATAGAGGGCAATGGTGAAATAGGAAATATCCTCAGATGAAATCGGGAAAGAAGCTTTCTGAGAAACTGCTCTGGGATGTGTGACTTCCACTCACAGAGTTACATCTGTATTTCGTGGATCTCTTTGCTTGCCTTATTTCTGTGGAATCTGAGAACAGATATTTCGGATCCCTTTGAAGACTATAGGGCCAAAGGAAATATCCTCCGATAACAAAGAGAAAGAAGCTTTCTGAGAAACTTCTTTGTGTTCTGTGAAATCATCTCACAGAGTTACAGCTTTCCCCTCAAGAAGCCTTTCGCTAAGACAGTTCTTGTGGAATTGGCAAAGTGATATATGGAAGCCCATAGAGGGCAATGGTGAAAAAGGTAATATCCTCAGATGAAATCTGGAAGGAAGCTTACTGAGAAACTACTGTGAGATGTGTGACTTCCACTCACAGAGTTACATCTGTATTTCGTGGATCTCTTTGCTAGCCTTATTTCTGTGGAATCTGAGAACAGATATTTCGGATCCCTTTGAAGAATATAGGCTCAAAGGAAATATCCTCCGATAACAAAGCGAAAGAAGCTTTCTGAGAAACTTCTTTGTATTCTGTGAAATCATCTCACAGAGTTACAGCTTTCCCCTAAAGAAGCCTTTCGCTAAGACAGTTCTTGTGGAATTGGCAAAGTGATATTTGGAAGCCCATAGAGGGCTATCGTGAAAAACGAAATATCCTCTGATGAAATCTGGAAAGAAGATTTCTCAGAAACTGCTTAGTGTTCTGTTAATTCATCTCACAGAGTTACATCTGCATTTCGTGGATCAACTTGCTAGCCTTATTTCTGTGGAATCTGGGAACAGATATTTCGTATCCCTTTGAAGACTATAGGGCCAAAGGAAATATCGTCCGATAACAAAGAGAGAGAATATTTCTGAGAAATTTCTTTGTGTTCTGTGAAATCATCTCACAGAGTTACAGCTTTTCCCTCAAGCAGCCTTTCGCTAAGACAGTTCTTGTGGAATTGGCAAAGTGATATTTGGAAGCCCGTAGAGGGCTATGGTGAAAAAGGAAATATCCTCAGATGAAATCTGGAAAGAAGCTTTCTGAGAAACTGCTCTGTGATGTGTGACTTCCACTCACAGAGTTACATCTGTATTTCGTGGATCTCTTTGCTAGCCTTATTTCTGTGGAATCTGAGAACAGATATTTCGGATCCCTTTGAAGACTAAAGGGCCAAAGGAAATATCCTGCGATAACAAAGAGAAAGAATCTTTTTGAGAAACTTCTTTGTGTTCTGTGAAATCATCTCACAGAGTTACAGCTTTCCCCTCAAGAAGACTTTCGCTAAGACAGTTCTTGTGGAATTGGCTAAGTGATATTTGGAAGCCCATAGAGGGCTATGGTGAAAAAGGAAATATCCTCAGATGAAATTTGGAAAGAAGCTTTCTGAGAAACTGCTCTGTGATGTGTGACTTCCACTCAAAGAGTTACATCTGCATTTCGTGGATCTCTTTGCTAGCCTTATTTCTGTGGAATCTGAGAACAGATATTTCGGATCGCTTTGAAGACTATAGGGCCAAAGGAAATATCCTCCGATAACAAAGAGAAAGAAGCTTTGTGAGGAGCTTCTATGTGTTCTGTGAAATCATCTCACAGAGTTACAGCTTTCCCCTCAAGAAGCCTTTCGCTAAGACAGTTGTTGTGGAATTGGCAAAGTGATATTGGAAGCCCATAGAGGGTTATGTTGAAAAATGAAGTATCCTCAGATGAAATCTGGAAAGAAGATTTCTGAGAAAATGCTTAGTGTTCTGTTAATTCATCTCACAGAGTTACATCTGTATTTCGTGGATCTCTTTGCTATACTTATTTCTGTGGAATCTGAGAACGGATATTTCGAATCCCTTTGAAGAGTGTAGGGCCAAAGGAAATATCCTCCGATAACAAAGAGAAAGAAGCTTTCTGAGAAACTTCTTTGTGTTCTGTGAAATCACCTCACAGAGTTACAGTTTTCCCCTCAAGAAGACTTTCGCTAAGACAGTTCTTGTGGATTTGGCAAAGTGATATTTGGAAGCCCATAGAGGGCTATGGTGAAAAAGGAAATATCCTCAGATGAAATCTGTAAAAAAGTTTTCTGAGAAACTGCTGAGTGTTCTGTTAATTCATCTCACAGAGTTACATGTGTATTTCGCGGATCTCTTTGCTAGCCTTATTTCTGTGGAACCTGAGAACAGATATTGTGGATCCCTTTGAAGATTATAGGGCCAAAGGAAATATCCTCCGATAACAAAGAGAAAGAAGCTTTGTGAGAAACGTATTTGTGTTCTGTGAAATCATCTCACAGAGTTACAGCTTACCCCTCAAGAAGACTTTCACTAAGACAGTTCTTGTGGAATTGGCAAAGTGATATTTGGAAGACCTTAGAGGGCAATGGTGGAAAAGGAAATATCCTCAGATGAAATCGGGAAAGAAGCTTTCTGAGAAACTGCTCTGTGATGTGTGACTTCCACTCACAGAGTTACATCTGTATTTCGTGAATCTCTTTGGTATCCTTAATTCTGTGGAATCTGAGAACAGATATTTCGGATCCCCTTGAAGACTACAGGGCCAAAGGAAATATCCTCCGATAACAATGAGAAAGAAGCTTTCCGAGAAACTTTTTGTGTTCTGTGAAATCATCTCACAGAGTTACAGCTTTCCCCTCAAGAAGCCTTTCGCTAAGACAGTTCTTGTGGAATTGGCAAAGTGATATTTGGAAGCCGATAGAGTTCTGTCGTGAAAAAGGAAATATCCTCTGATGAAATCTGGAAAGAAGCTTTCTGAGAAACTGCTCTGGAATGTGTGACTTCCACTCACAGATTTACATCTGTATTTCGTAGACCTCTTTACTAGCCTTATTTGTATGGAATGTGAGAACAGATATTTCGGATCCCTTTGAAGACTATAGGGCCAAAGGAAATATCCTCCGATAACAAGGGAAAGAAGCTTTGTGAGAAAGTTCTTTGTGTTCTGTGAAATCATTTCACAGATTTACATGTTTCCCCTCAAGAAGCCTTTCGCTCAGACAGTTCTTGTGGAATTGGCAAAGTGATATATGGAAGCCCTTAGAGGGCTATGGTGAAAAGGGAAATATCCTCAGATGAAATATGGAAAGAAGCTTTTTGAGAAACTGCTTAGTGTTCTGTTAATTCATTTCACAGAGTTACATATGTATTTCGTGGATCTCTTTGCTAGCCTTATTTCTGTGGAATCTGAGAACAGATATTTCGGATCCCTTTGAAGACTATAGGGCCAAAGGAAATATCCTGCGATAAGAAAGAGAAAGAAGCTCTCTGAGACACTTCTTTGTGTTCTGTGAAATCATCTCACAGAGTTACAGCTTACCCCTCAAGAAGCCTTTCGCTCAGACAGTTCTTGTGGAATTGGCAAAGTGATATTTGTAAGCCCACAGAGGGCTATGGTGAAAAGGGAAATATCCTCAGAGGGAATCTGGAAAGAACCTTTCTGAGAAACTGCTCTGTGAGGTGTGACTTCCACTCACATTGTTACATCTGTATTTCGTGGATCTCTTTGCTGGCCTTATTTCTGTGGAATCTGAGAACAGATATTTCGGATCCCTTTGAAGACTATAGGGCCAAAGGAAATATCCTGCGATAACAAAGAGAAAGAAGCTTTCTGAGAAACTTTTTTGTGTTCTGTGAAATCATCTCACAGAGTTACAGCTTTCCCCTCAAGAAGCCTTTCGCTAAGACAGTTCTTGTGGAATTGGCAAAGTGATATTTGGAAGCCATAGTGGGCTATGGTGAAAAAGGAAATATCCTCAGATGAAATCTGGAAAGAAGCTTTCTGAAAAACTGCTCTGTGATGTGTGACTTCCACTCACAGAGTTAATTCTGTATGTCGTGCATCTCTTTGGTAGCCTTATTTCTGTGGAATCTGAGAACAGATATTTCGGATCCCTTTGAAGACTATAGGCCAATGTAAATATCCTCCGATAACAAAGAGAAAGAAGCTTTCTGAGAAACTTCTTTCTGTTCTGTTAAATCATCTCACAGAGTTACAGCTTTCCCCTCAAGAAGCCTTTCGCTAAGACAGTTCTTGTGGAATTGGCAAAGTGATATTTGGAAGCCCTTAGAGGGTTATGGTGAAAAAGGAAACATCCTTAGATGAAATATGGAAAGAAGCTTTCTGAGAAAATGCTATGTGATGTGTGACTTCCACTCACATATTTACATCTGTATTTCGTGGATCTCTTTGCTAGCCTTATTTCTGTGGAATCTGAGAACAGATATTTCGGATCCCTTTGAAGACTATAGGGCCAAAGGAAATATCGTCCGATAACAAAGAGAAAGAAGCTTTCTGAGAAACTTCTTTGTGTTCTGTGAAATCATCTCACAGAGTTACAGCTTTCCCCTCAAGAAGCCTTTCGCTAAGACATTTCTTGTGGAATGGTCAAAGTGATATTTGGAAGCCCTTAGAGAGCTATGGTGAAAAAGGAAATACCCTCAGATGAAATCTGAAAAGAAGCTTTCTGAGAAACTGCTTATTGTTCTGTTAATTCATCTCACAGAGTTACATCTGTATTTCGTCGATCTCTTTGCTAGCCTTATTTCTGTGGAATCTGAGAACAGATATTTCGGATCCCTTTGAAGACTACAGGGCCAAAGGAAATATCCTCCGATAACAAAGAGAAAGAAGATTTCTGAGAAGCTTCTTTGGGTTCTGTGAAATCACCACACAGAGTTACAGGTTTCCCCTCAAGAAGCCTTTCGCTCAGACAGTTCTTGTGGAATTGGCAAAGTGATATTTGGAAGCCCATAGAGGGCTATGGTGAAAAAGGAAATATCCTCAGTTGAAATCTGGAAAGAAGCTTTCTGAGAAACTGCTTAGTGTTCTGTTAATTAATCTCACAGAGTTACAACTGTATTTCGTTGATCTCTTTGCTAGCCTTATTTCTGTGGAATCTGAGAACAGATATTTCGGATCCCTTTGAAGACTATAGGGCCAAAGGAAATATCCTCTGATAACAAAGACAAAGAAGCTTTATGAGAAAGTTCTTTGTATTCTGTGAAATCATCTCACTGAGTTTCAGCTTTCCCCTCAAGAAGCCTTTCACTAAGACAGTTATTGTGGAATTGGCAAAGTGATAATTGGACGCCCATAGAGGGCTATGGTGAAAAAGGAAATATCCTCAGATGAAATCTGGAAAGAAGCTTTCTGAGAAACTGCTCTGTGATGTGTGACTTCCACTCACAGAGTAAAATCTGTATTTCGTTGATCTCTTTGCTAGCCTTATTTCTGTCGAATTAGAAAACAGATATTTCGGATCCCTTTGAAGACTATAGGGCCAAAGGAAATATCCTCCGATAACAAAGAATAAGAAGTTTTCTGAGAAACTTCTTCGTGCTCTGTGAAACCATCTCACAGAGTTACAGCTTTCCCCTCAAGAAGCCTTTCGCTAAGACAGTTCTTGTGGAATTGGCAAAGTGATATTTGGAAGCCCATAGAGGGCTATGGTGAAAAAGGAAATATCCTCAGATGAAATCTGGAAAGAAGCTTTCTGAGAAACTGCTTACTGTTCTGTCAATTCATCTCACAGAGTTACATCTGTATTTCGTGGATCTCTTCGCTAGCCTTATTTCTGTGGAATCTGAGAACAGATATTTCGGATCCCTATGAAGACTATAGGGCCAAAGGAAATATCCTCCGATAACAAAGAGAAAGAAGCTTTCTGAGAAACTTCTTTGTGTTCTGTGAAATCATCTCACAGAGTTACAGCTTTCCCCTCAAGAAGCCTTTCGCTAAGACAGTTCTTGTGGAATTGGCAAAGTGATATTTGGAAGCCCATAGAGGGCTATGGTGAAAAAGGAAATATCCTCAGATGAAATCTGGAAAGAAGCTTTCTGACAAACTGCTCTGTGATGTGTGACTTCCACTCACAGAGTTACATCTGCATTTCGTGGATCTCTTTGCTAGCCTTATTTCTGTGGAATCTGAGAACAGATATTTCGGATCCCTTTGAAGACTATAGGGCCAAAGGAAATATCCTCCGATAAGAAAGAAAAAGAAGCTTTCTGAGAAACTTCTTTGTGTTCTGTGAAATCACCTCACAGAGTTACAGGTTTCCCCTCAATAAGCCTTTAGCTAAGACAGTTCTTGTGGAATTGCCAAAGTGATATTTGGAAGTCCATAGGGGGCTATGGTGAAAAAGGAAATATCCTCAGATGATATCTGGAAAGAAGCTTTCTGAGAAACTGCTTAGTGTTCTGTTAATTCATCTCAAAGAGTTACATCTGTATTTCGTTAATCTCTTTGCTAGATTTATTTCTGCGGAATCTGAGAACAGATATTTCAGATGCCTTTGAAGACTCTAGGGCCAAAGGAAATATCCTCCGATAACAAAGAGAAAGAAGATTTCTGAGAAACTTCTTTGCGTTCTGTGAAATCACCTCACAGAGTTACAGGTTTCACCTCAAGAAGCCTTTCGCTAAGACAGTTCTTGTGGAATTGGCAAAGTGATATTTGAAAGCCCATAGAGGGCTATGGTGAAAAAGGAAATATCCTCAGATGAAATCTGGAAAGAAGCTTTCTGAGAAACTGCTTCGTGTTCTGTTAATTCACCTCACAGAGTTACATCTTTATTTCATGTATCTCTTTCCTTGCCTTATTTCTGTGGAATCTGAGAACAGATATTTCGGATCCCTTTGAAGACTATAGGGCCAAAGGAATAGCCTCCGATAACAAAGAGAAAGAAGCTTTCTGAGAAACTTCTTTGTGTTCTGTGAAATCATCTCACAGAGTTACAGCTCTACCCTCAAGAAGCCTTTCGCTAAGACAGTTCTTGTGGAATTGGCAAAGTGAGATTTGGAAGTCCATAGAGGGCTACGGTGAAAAAGGAAATATCCTCAGATGAAATCTGGAAAGAAGATTTCTGAGAAACTGCTCCGTGATGTGTGACTTCCACTCACAGAGTTACATCTGTATATAGTGGATCTCTTTGCTAGCCTTATTTCTGTGGAAGCTGAGAACAGATATTTCGGATCCCTTTGAAGACTATAGGGCCAAAGGAAATATCCTCCGATAACAAAGAGAAAGAAGCTTTCTGAGAAACTTCTTTGTGTTCTCTGAAATCATCTCACAGCGTTACAGCTTTCCCCTCAAGAAGCCTTTAGCTAAGACAGTTCTTGTGGAATTGGCAAAGTGATATTTGGAAGCCCTTAGAGGGTTATGGTGAAAAAGGAAACATCCTTAGATGAAATATGGAAAGAAGCTTTCTGAGAAAATGCTATGTGATGTGTGACTTCCACTCACATATTTACATCTGTATTTCGTGGATCTCTTTGCTAGCCTTATTTCTGTGGAATCTGAGAACAGATATTTCGGATCCCTTTGAAGACTCTAGGGCCAAAGGAAATATCGTCCGATAACAAAGAAAAAGAAGCTTTCTGATAAACTTCTTTGTGTTCTGTGAAATCATCTCACAGAGTTACAGCTTTCCCCTCATGAAGCCTTTCGCTAAGACATTTCTTGTGGAATGGTCAAAGTGATATTTGGAAGCCCTTAGAGAGCTATGGTGAAAAAGGAAATACCCTCAGATGAAATCTGAAAAGAAGCTTTCTGAGATACTGCTTATTGTTCTGTTAATTCATCTCACAGAGTTACATCTGTATTTCGTGGATTTCTTTGCTAGCCTTATTTCTGTGGAATCTGAGAACAGATATTTCGGATCCCTTTGAAGACTACAGGGCCAAAGGAAATATCCTCCGATAACAAAGAGAAAGAAGATTTCTTAGAAACTTCTTTGGGTTCTGTGAAATCACCACACAGATTTACAGGTTTCCCCTCAAGAAGCCTTTCGCTCAGACAGTTCTCGTGGAATTGGCAAAGTGATATTTGGAAGCCCATAGAGGGCTATGGTGAAAAAGGAAATATCCTCAGATGAAATCTGGAAAGAAGCTTTCTGAGAAACTGCTTAGTGTTCTGTTAATTCATCTCACAGAGTTACAACTGTATTTCGTGTATCTCTTTGCTAGCCTTATTTCTGTGGAATCTGAGAACAGATATTTCGGATAACTTTGAAGACTATAGGGCCAAAGGAAATATCCTCTGATAACAAAGACAAAGAAGCTTTCTGAGAAAGTTCTTTGTATTCTGTGAAAACATCTCACTGAGTTTCAGCTTTCCCCTCAAGAATTCTTTCACTAAGACAGTTCTTGTGGAATTGGCAAAGTGATAATTGGAAGCCCATAGTGGGCTAATGTGAAAAAGGAAATATCCTCATGTGAAATCTGGAAAGAAGCTTTCTGAGAAACTGCTTAGTGTTCTGTTAATTCATCTCACAGAGTTACAACTGTATTTCGTGGATCTCTTTGCTAGCCTTATTTCTGTGGAATCTGAGAACAGATATTTCGGATCCCTTTGAAGACTATAGGGCCAAAGTAATTATCCTCTGATAACAAAGGAAAAAAAGCTTTCTGAGAAACTTCTTTGTATTCTGTGAAATCATCTCACTGAGTTTCAGCTTTCCCCTCAAGAAGCCTTTCACTAAGACAGTTCTTGTGGAATTGGCAAAGTGATAATTGGAAGCCCAGAGAGGGCTATGGTGAAAAAGGAAATATCCTCAGATGAAATCTGGAAAGAAGCTTTCTGAGAAACTGCTCTGTGATGTGTGACTTCCACTCACAGAGTTCAATCTGTATTTCGTTGATCTCTTTGCTAGCCTTATTTCTGTCGACTCTGAGAACAGATATTTCGGATCCCTTTGAAGACTATAGGGCCAAAGGAAATATCCTCCGATAACAAAGAATAGGAAGATTTCTGAGAAACTTCTTCGTGCTCTGTGAAACCATCTCACAGAGTTACAGCTTTCCCCTCAAGAAGCCTTTCGCTAAGACAGTTCTTGTGGAATTGGCAAAGTGATATTTGGAAACCCATAGAGGGCTATGGTGAAAAAGGAAATATCCTCAGATGAAATCTGGAAAGAAGCTTTCTGAGAAACTGCTTACTGTTCTGTTAATTCATCTCACAGAGTTACATCTGTATTTCGTGGATCTCTTTGCTAGCCTTATTTCTGTCGAATCTGAGAACAGATATTTCGGATCCCTTTGAAGCCTATAGGGCCAAAGGAAATATCCTCCGATAAAAAGAGAAAGAAGCTTTCTGAGAAACTTCTTTGTGTTCTGTCAATTCACCACACAGAGTTACAAGTTTCCCCTCAAGAAATCTTTCGCTCAGACAGTTCTTGTGGAATTGGCAAAGTGATATTTGGAAGCCCTTAGAGGGCTATGGTGAAAAAGGAAATATCCTCAGATGAAATCTGGAAAGAAGCTTTCTGAGAAACTGCTTACTGTTCTGTTAATTCATCTCACAGAGTTACATCTGTATTTCCTGGATCTCTTTGCTAGCCTTATTTCTGTGGAATCTGAGAACAGATATTTCGATCCCTTTGAAGACTATAGGGCCAAAGGAACTATCCTCCGATAACAAAGAGAAAGAACCTTTCTGAGAAACTTCTTTGTGTTCTGTGAAATCACCTCACAGAGTTACAGGTTTCACCTCAATAAGCCTTTAGCTAAGACAGTTCTTGTGGAATTGCCAAAGTGATATTTGGAAGTCCATAGAGGGGTAGGGTGAAAAAGGAACTATCCTCAGATGATATCTGGAAAGAAGCTTTCTGAGAAACTGCTTAGTGTTCTGTTAATTCATCTCACAGAGTTACATCTGTATTTCGTTAATCTCTTTGCTAGATTTATTTCTGCGGAATCTGAGAACAGATATTTCGGATCCCTTTGTAGACTATAGGGCCAAAGGATATATCCTCCGATAACAAAGAGAAAGAAGCTTTATGAGAAACTTCTTTGTGTTCTGTGAAATCATCTCACAGAGTTACAGCTTTCCCCTCAAGAAGCCTTTCAGTAAGACACTTCTTGTGGAATTGCAAAGTGATATTTGGAAGCCCATAGAGGGGTATGTTGAAAAAGGAAATATCCTCAGATGAAATCTGGAAAGAAGCTTTCTGAGAAACTGCTTACTGTTCTGTTAATTCACCTCACAGAGTTACATCTGTATTTCGTGGATCTCTTTCCTAGCCTTATTTCTGTGGAATCTGAGAACAGATATTTCGGATCCCTTTGAAGACTATAGGGCCAAAGGAAATAGCCTCCGATAACAAAGAGAAAGAAGCTTTCTGAGAAACTTCTTTTTGTTCTGTGAAATCATCTCAAAGAGTTACAGCTTTCCCCTCAAGAAGCCTTTCGCTAAGACAGTTCTTGTGGAATTGGCAAAGTGATATTTGGAAGCCCATAGAGGGCTATGGTGAAAAAGGAAATGTCCTCAGATGAAATCTGGAAAGAAGCTTTCTGAGAAACTGCTCTGTGATGTGTGACTTACACTCACAGTGTTACATCTGTGTTTCGGGGATCACTTTGCTAGCCTTATTTCTGTGGAATCTGAGAACAGATATTTCGGATTCCTTTGAAGACTATAGGGCCAAAGGAAATATCCTCCGATAAGAAAGAGAAAGAAGCTTTCTGAGAAACTTCTTTGTCTTCTGTGAAGTCATCTCACAGAGTTACAGCTTTCCCCTCAAGAAGCCTTTTACTAAGACAGTTCTTGTGGAATTGGCAAAGTGATATTTGGAAGCCCTTAGAGGGCTATGGTGAAAAGGAAATATCCTCAGATGAAATCTGGAAAGAAGCTTTCTGAGAAACCGCTTAGTGTTCTGTTAATTCATCTCACAGAGTTACATCTGTATTTCGTGGATCTCTTTGCTAGCCTTATTTCTGTGGAATCTGAGTACAGATATTTCGGATCCCTTTGAAGTCTATAGGGCCAAAGGAACTATCTTCCGATAACAAAGAGAAAGAAGCTTTGTGAGAAACTTCTTTCTGTTCTGTGAAATCATCTCACAGAGTTACAGCTTTCCCCTCAAGAAGCCTTTCGCTCAGACAGTTCTTGTGGAATTGGCAAAGTGATATTTGGAAGCCCATAGAGGGCTATGGTGAAAAAGGAAATATCCTCAGATGAAATCTGGAAAGAAGCTTTCTGAGAAACTGCTTAGTGTTCTGTTAATTCATCTCACACAGTTACATCTGTATATCGTGGATCTCTTTGCTAGCCTTATTTCTGTGGAATCTGAGAACAGATATTTCGGATCCCTTTGAATACTATAGGGCCAAAGGAAATATCCTCCGATAACTTAGAATTAGAAGTTTTCTGAGTAACTTCTTTCTGTTCTGTGAAATCATCTCACAGAGTTACAGCTTTCCCCACAAGAAGCCTTTCGCTCAGACAGTTCTTGTGGAATTGGCAAAGTGATATTTGGAAGCCCATAGAGGGCTATGGTGCAAAAGGAAATATCCTCAGATGAAATCTGGAAAGAAGCTTTCTGAGAAACTGCTCTGTTATGTGTGACTTCCACTCACAGAGTTACATCTGCATTTCCTGGATCTCTTTGCTAGCCTAATTTCTGTGGAATCTGAGAACAGATATTTAGGATCCCTTTGAAGACTATAGGGCCAAAGGAAATATCCTCCGATAAGAAAGAGAAAGAAGCTTTCTGAGAAACTTCTTTGTGTTCTGTGAAATCACCTCACAGAGTTACAGGTTTCCCCTCAATAAGCCTTTAGCTAAGACGGTTCTTGTGGAATTGCCAAAGTGATATTTGAAAGTCTATAGAGGGTTATGGTGAAAAAGGAAATATCCTCAGATGATATCTGGAAAGAAGCTTTCTGAGAAACTGCTTAGTGTTCTGTTAATTCATCTCAAAGAGTTACATCTGTATTTCGTGGATCTCTTTGCTAGCCTTATTTCTGTGGAATCTGAGAACAGATATTAAATATCCCTTTGAAGCCTATAGGGCCAAAGGAAATATCCTCCGATAACAAAGAGAAAGAACCTTTCTGAGAAACTTCTTTCTATTCTGTGAAATCACCTCACAGAGTTACAGGTTTCCCCTCAAGAAGCCTTTAGCGAAGACAGTTCTTGTGGAATTGCCAAAGTGATATTTGGAAGCCTATAGAGGGCTATGGTGAAAAAGGAAATATCCTCAGATGAAATCTGGAAAGAAGCTTCCTGAGAAACTGCTTCGTGTTCTGTTAATTCACCTCACAGAGTTACATGTGTATTTCGTGGATCTCTTTGCTTGCTTTATTTCTGTGGAATCTGAGAACAGATATTTCGGATCCCTATGAAGACTATAGGGCCAAAGGAAATATCCTCCGATAACAAAGAGAAAGAAGATTTATGAGAAACTTCTTTGTGTTCTGTGAAATCACCTCACAGAGTTACAGGTTTCACCTCAAGAAGCCTTTCGCTAAGACAGTTCTTGTGGAATTGCCAAAGTGATATTTGGAAGTCCATAGAGGGGTAGGGTGAAAAAGGAAATATCCTCAGATGATATCTGGAAAGAAGCTTTCTGAGAAACTGCTTAGTGTTCTGTTAATTCACCTCACAGAGTTACATCTGTATTTCATGTATCTCTTTGCTTGCCTTATTTCTGTGGAATCTGAGAACAGATATTTCGGATCCCTTTGTAGACTATAGGGCCAAAGGATATATCCTCCGATAACAAAGAGAAAGAAGCTTTATGAGAAACTTCTTTGTGTTCTGTGAAATCATCTCACAGAGTTACAGCTTTCCCCTCAAGAAGCCTTTCAGTAAGACACCTCTTGTGGAATTGCAAAGTGATATTTGGAAGCCCATAGAGGGGTATGTTGAAAAAGGAAATATCCTCAGATGAAATCTGGAAAGAAGCTTTCTGAGAAACTGCTTACTGTTCTGTTAATTCACCTCACAGAGTTACATCTGTATTTCGTGGATCTCTTTCCTAGCCTTATTTCTGTGGAATCTGAGAACAGATATTTCGGATCCCTTTGAAGACTATAGGGCCAAAGGAAATAGCCTCCGATAACAAAGAGAAAGAAGCTTTCTGAGAAACTTCTTTTTGTTCTGTGAAATCATCTCAAAGAGTTACAGCTTTCCCCTCAAGAAGCCTTTCGCTAAGACAGTTCTTGTGGAATTGGCAAAGTGATATTTGGAAGCCCATAGAGGGCTATGGTGAAAAAGGAAATATCCTCAGATGAAATCTGGAAAGAAGCTTTCTGAGAAACTGCTCTGTGATGTGTGACTTACACTCACAGTGTTACATCTGTGTTTCGGGGATCTCTTTGCTAGCCTTATTTCTGTGGAATCTGAGAACAGATATTTCGGATTCCTTTGAAGACTATAGGGCCAAAGGAAATATCCTCCGATAAGAAAGAGAAAGAAGCTTTCTGAGAAACTTCTTTGTCTTCTGTGAAGTCATCTCAGAGAGTTACAGCTTTCCCCTCAAGAAGCCTTTTACTAAGACAGTTCTTGTGGAATTGGCAAAGTGATATTTGGAAGCCCTTAGAGGGCTATGGTGAAAAGGAAATATCCTCAGATGAAATCTGAAAAGAAGCTTTCTGAGAAACCGCTTAGTGTTCTGTTAATTCATCTCACAGAGTTACATCTGTATTTCGTGGATCTCTTTGCTAGCCTTATTTCTGTGGAATCTGAGTACAGATATTTCGGATCCCTTTGAAGTCTATAGGGCCAAAGGAACTATCTTCCGATAACAAAGAGAAAGAAGCTTTGTGAGAAACTTCTTTCTGTTCTGTGAAATCATCTCACAGAGTTACAGCTTTCCCCTCAAGAAGCCTTTCGCTCAGACAGTTCTTGTGGAATTGGCAAAGTGATATTTGGAAGCCCATAGAGGGCTATGGTGAAAAAGGAAATATCCTCAGATGAAATCTGGAAAGAAGCTTTCTGAGAAACTGCTTAGTGTTCTGTTAATTCATCTCACACAGTTACATCTGTATATCGTGGATCTCTTTGCTAGCCTTATTTCTGTGGAATCTGAGAACAGATATTTCGGATCCCTTTGAATACTATAGGGCCAAAGGAAATATCCTCCGATAACTTAGAATTAGAAGTTTTCTGAGAAACTTCTTTCTGTTCTGTGAAATCATCTCACAGAGTTACAGCTTTCCCCACAAGAAGCCTTTCGCTCAGACAGTTCTTGTGGAATTGGCAAAGTGATATTTGGAAGCCCATAGAGGGCTATGGTGCAAAAGGAAATATCCTCAGATGAAATCTGGAAAGAAGCTTTCTGAGAAACTGCTCTGTTATGTGTGACTTCCACTCACAGAGTTACATCTGCATTTCCTGGATCTCTTTGCTAGCCTAATTTCTGTGGAATCTGAGAACAGATATTTCGGATCCCTTTGAAGACTATAGGGCCAAAGGAAATATCCTCCGATAACAAAGAGAAAGAAGCTTTCTGAGAAACTTCTTTGTGTTCTGTGAAATCACCTCACAGAGTTACAGGTTTCCCCTCAATAAGCCTTTAGCTAAGACGGTTCTTGTGGAATTGCCAAAGTGATATTTGGAAGTCCATAGAGGGTTATGGTGAAAAAGGAAATATCCTCAGATGATATCTGGAAAGAAGCTTTCTGAGAAACTGCTTAGTGTTCTGTTAATTCATCTCAAAGAGTTACATCTCTATTTCGTGGATCTCTTTGCTAGCCTTATTTCTGTGGAATCTGAGAACAGATATTAAATATCCCTTTGAAGCCTATAGGGCCAAAGGAAATATCCTCCGATAACAAAGAGAAAGAACCTTTCTGAGAAACTTCTTTCTATTCTGTGAAATCACCTCACAGAGTTACAGGATTCCCCTCAAGAAGCCTTTAGCGAAGACAGTTCTTGAGGAATTGCCAAAGTGATATTTGGAAGCCTATAGAGGGCTATGGTGAAAAAGGAAATATCCTCAGATGAAATCTGGAAAGAAGCTTCCTGAGAAACTGCTTCGTGTTCTGTTAATTCACCTCACAGAGTTACATGTGTATTTCGTGGATCTCTTTGCTTGCTTTATTTCTGTGGAATCTGAGAACAGATATTTCGGATCCCTATGAAGACTATAGGGCCAAAGGAAATATCCTCCGATAACAAAGAGAAAGAAGATTTATGAGAAACTTCTTTGTGTTCTGTGAAATCATCTCACAGAGTTACAGCTTTCCACTCAAGAAGCCTTTCGCTAAGACAGTTCTTGTGGAATTGGCAAAGTGATATTTGGAAGCCCCTAGGGGGCTATGGTGAAAAAGGAAATATCCTCAGATGAAATCTGGAAAGAAGCTTTCTGAGAAACTGCTTAGTGTTCTGTTAATTCATCTCACAGAGATACATCTGTATTTCGTGTATCTCTTTGCTAGCCTTATTTATGTGTTATCTGAGAACAGATATTTCGGATCCCTTTGAAGACTAAAGGGCCATAGGAAATATCCTGCGATAACAAAGAGTAAGAAGCTTTCTGAGAAACTTCTTTTTGTTCTGTGAAATCATCTCAAAGAGTTACAGCTTTCCCCTCAAGAAGCCTTTCGCTAAGACTGTTCTTGTGGAATTGGCAAAGAGATATTTGGAAGCCCATAGAGGGCTAGGGTGAAAAAGGAAATATCCTCAGATGAAATATGGAAAGAAGCTTTCTGAGAAACTGCTCTGTGATGTGTGACTTCCTCTCACAGAGTTACATCTGTATTTCGTGGATCTCTTTGCTAGCCTTATTTCTGTGGAATCTGAGAACAGATATTTCGGATTCCTTTGAAGACTATAGGGTCAAAGGAAATATCCTCCGATAACAAAGAAAAAGAAGCTTTCTGAGAAACTTTTTTGTGTTCTGTGAAACCATCCCACAGAGTTACAGCTTTCCCCTCAAGAAGCCTTTCGCTAAGAAAATTCTTGTGGAATTGGCAAAGTGATATTTGGAAGCCCATAGAGGGCTATGGTGAAAAAGGAAATATCCTCAGATGAAATCTGGAAAGAAGCTTTCTGAGAAACTGCTCTGTGAAGTGTGACTTCCACTCACAGAGTTACATCTGTATTTCATGGATCTCTTTGCTAGCTTTATTTATGTGAAATCTGAGAACAGATATTTCGAAACCCTTTGAAGACTAATGCGCCAAAGGAAATATCCTGTGATAACAAAGAGAAAGAAGCTTTCTGAGAAACTTCTTTTTCTTCTGTGAAATCATCTCAAAGAGTTACAGCTTTCCCCTCAAGAAGCCTTTCGCTAAGACAGTTCTTGTGGAATTGGCAAAGTGATATTTGGAAGCCCATAGAGGGCTATGGTGAAAAAGGAAATATCCTCAGATGAAATCTGGAAAGAAGCTTTCTGTGAAACTGCTCTGTGATGTGTGACTTCCACTCACAGAGTTACATCTGTATTTCGTGGATCTCTTTGCTAGCCTTATTTCTGTGGAATCTGAGAACAGATATTTCGGATCAATCTGAAGACAATAGGACCAAAGGAAATATCCTCCGATAACAAAGAGAAAGAAGCTTTCTGAGAAACTTCTTTGTGTTCTGTGAAATCATCTCTCAGAGTTCCAGTTTCCCCCTCAAGAAGCCTTTCGCTAAGACAGTTCTTGTGGAATTGGCAAAGTGATATTTGGAATCCCTTAGAGAGCTATGGTGAAAAAGGAAATATCCTCAGATGAAATCTGGAAAGAAGCTTTCTGAGAAACTGCTCTGTGATGTGTGATTTCCACTCAGAGAGTTACATCTGTATTTCATGGATCTCTTTGCTAGCCTTATTTCAGTGGAATCTGAGGACAGGTATTTCAGATCCCTTTGAAGTCTATAGGGCCAAAGGAACTATCCTCCGATAACAAAGAGAAAGAAGCTTTATGAGGAACTCCTTTGTGTTCTGTGAAATCATCTCACAGAGTTACACCTTTACCCTCAAGAAGACATTCGCTCAGACAGTTTTTGTGGAATTGGCAAAGTGATATTTGGAAGCCCATAGAGGGCTATGGTGAAAAAGGAAATATCCTCAGATGAAATCTGGAAAGAAGCTTTCTGAGAAACTGCTCTGTGATGTGTGACTTCCACTACAGTGTTACATCTGTATTTCGTGGATCGCTTTGCTAGCCTTATTTCTGTGGAATCTGGGAACAGATATTTCGGATCCCTTTGAAGCCTATAGGGCCAAAGGAAATATACTGCGATAGCAAAGAGAAAGAAGCTTACTGAGAAACTTCTTTGTGTTCTGTGAAATCATCTCACAGAGTTACAGCTTTCCTCTCAAGAAGCCTTTCGCTCAGACAGCTCTTGTGGAATGGCAAATTGATATTTGGAAGCCCATAGAGGGCTATGGTGAAAAAGGAAATATCCTCAGATGAAATCTGGAAAGAAGCTTTCTGAGAAACTGCTTAGTGTTCTGTTAATTCATCTCAGAGAGTTACATCTGTATTTCGTGGATCTCTTTGCTAGCCTTATTTCTGTGGAATCTGAGAACTGATATTTCGGATCCCTGTGAAGACCATAGGGCCAAAGAAAATATCCTCCGATAACAAAGAGAAAGAAGCTTTTGAGAAACTTCTTTGTTTTCTGTCAAATCATCTCACAGAGTCACAGCTATCACCTCAAGAAGCCCTTCGCTCAGACAGTTCTTGTGGAATTGGCAAAGTGATATTTGGAAGCCCATAGAGGGCTATGGTGAAAAAGGAAATATCCTCAGATGAAATCTGGAAAGAAGCTTTCTGAGAAATTGCTTAGTGTTCTGGTTTCACCTCACAGAGATACATCTGTATTTCGTGGAGCTCTTTGCTAGCCTTATTTCTGTGGAATCTGAGAACAGCTATTTCGGACCCTTTTGAAGTCTATAGGGCCAAGGGAACTATCCTGCGATAACAAAGAGAAAGAAGCTTTGTGAGAAACTTCTTTGTGTTCTGTGAAATCATCTCACAGAGTTACAGCTTTCCCCTCAAGAAGCCTTACGCTCAGACAGTTCTTGTGGAATTGGCAAAGTGATATTTGGGTGCCCATAGAGGGCTATCGTGAAAAAGGAAATATCCTCATATGAAATCTGGAAAGAATCTTTCTGAGAAACTGCTCTGTGATGTGTGACTTCCACTCACAGAGTTACATCTGTATTTCGTGGATATCTTTGCTAGCCTTATTTCTGTGGAATCTGAGAACAGATATTTCGGATCCCTTTGAAGAGTATAGGGCCAAAGGAAATATCCTCCGATAACAAAGAGAAAGAAGCTTTTGAGAATCTTCTTTGTGTTCTGTGACATCATCTCAATGAGTTACAGATTTCCCCGCAAGAAGCCTTTCGCTAAGACAGTTCTTGTGGAATTGGCAAAGTGATATTTGGAAGCCCTTAGAGGGCTATGGTGAAAAACGAAATTTCCTCAGATGAAATCTGGAAAGAAGCTTTCGGAGAAACTGCTTAGTGTTCTGTTAATTCTTCTTACATAGTTACATCTGTATTTCGTGGATCTCCTTGCTAGCTTTATTTCTGTGGAATCTGAGAACAGATATTTCGGATCCCTTTGAAGACTATAGGCCAAAGTAAATATCCTCCGATAACAAAGAGAAAGAAGCTTTCTGAGAAACTTCTTTGTGTTCTGTGAAATCATCTCACAGAGTTACAGCTTTCCCCTCAAGAAGCCTTTCGCTAAGACAGTTCTTGTGGAGTTGGCAAAGTGACATTTGGAAGCCCATAGGGGATATGGTGAAAAAGGAAATATCCTCAGATGAAATCTGGAAAGAAGCTTTCTCAGAAACTGCTCTTTGATGTTGGACTTCCACTCACAGAGTTATATCTGTATATCGTGGATCTCTTTGCTAGCTTCATTTCTGAGGAATCTGAGAACAGATATTTCGGATCCCTTTGAAGACTATAGGGCCAAAGGAAATATCCTCTAATAACAAAGAGAAAGAAGCTGAGAAACTTCTTTGAGTTCTGTGAAATCAAATCACAGAGTTACAGATTTCCCCTCAAGAAGCCTTTCGCTTAGACAGTTCTTGTGGAATTGGCAAAGTGATATTTGGAAGCCCATAGAGGGCTATGGTGAAAAAGGAAATATCCTCAGATGAAATCTGGAAAGAAGCTTTCTGAGAAACTGCTCTGTGATGTGTGACTTCCTCTCACAGAGTTACATCTGCATTTCGTGGATCTCTTTGCTAGCCTTATTTCTGTGGAATCTGAGAACAGATATTTCGGATGCCTTTGAAGACTATAGGGCCAAAGGAAATATCCTCCGATAACAAAGAGAAAGAAGCTTTCTGAGAAACTTCTTTGTGTTCTGTGAAATCATCTCACAGAGTTACAGCTTTCCCCTCAAGAAGCCTTTCGCTAAGACAGTTCTTGTGGAATTGGCAAAGTGATATTTGGAAGCCCTTAGAGGTTTATGGTGAAAAAGGAAACATCCTTAGATGAAATATGGAAAGAAGCTTTCTGAGAAAATGCTATGTGATGTGTGACTTCCACTCAAATATTTACATATGTATTTCGTGGATCTCTTTGCTAGCCTTATTTCTGTGGAATCTGAGAACAGATATTTCGGATCCCTTTGAAGACTATAGGGCCAAAGGAAATATCGTCCGATAACAAAGAGAAAGAAGCTTTCTGAGAAACTTCTTTGTGTTCTGTGAAATCATCTCACAGAGTTACAGCTTTCCCCTCAAGAAGCCTTTCGCTAAGACATTTCTTGTGGAATGGTCAAAGTGATATTTGGAAGCCCTTAGAGGGCTATGGTGAAAAAGGAAATATCCTCAGATGAAATCTGGAAAGAAGCTTTCTGAGAAACTGCTTAGTGTTCAGTTAATTAACCTCACAGAGTTACAACTGTATTTCGTGTATCTCTTTGCTAGCCTTATTTCTGTGGAATCTGAGAACAGATATTTCGGATCCCTTTGAAGACTACAGGGCCAAAGGAAATATCCTCTGATAACAAAGACAAAGAAGCTTTCTGAGAAAGTTCTTTGTATTCTGTGAAATCATCTCACTGAGTTTCAGCTTTCCCCTCAAGAAGCCTTTCACTAAGACAGTTCTTGTGGAATTGGCAAAGTGATAATTGGAAGCCCATAGAGGGCTATGGTGAAAAAGGAAATATCCTCAGATGAAATCTGGAAGGAAGCTTTCTGACAAACTGCTCTGTGATGTGTGACTTCCACTCACAGAGTTACATCTGCATTTCGTGGATGTGTTTGCTAGCCTTATTTCTGCGGAATCTGAGAACAGATATTTCGGATGCTTTTGAAGACTATAGGGCCAAAGGAAATATCCTCCGATAACAAAGAGAAAGAAGCTTTCTGAGAAACTTCTTTGTGTTCTGTGAAATCATCTCACAGAGTTACAGCTGTCCCCTCAAGTAGCCTTTCGCTAAGACAGTTCTTGTGGAATTGGCAAAGTGATATTTGGAAGCCCTTAGAGGGTTATGTTGAAAAAGGAAACATCCTCAGATGAAATCTGGAAAGAAGCTTTCTGAGAAACTGCTCTGTGATGTGTGACTTCCACTCACAGAGTTAAATCTGTATTTCGTTGATCTCTTTGCTAGCCTTATTGCTGTCGTATCTGAAAACAGATATTTCGGATCCCTTTGAAGACTATAGGGCCAAAGGAAATATCCTCCGATAACAAAGAATAAGAAATTTTCTGAGAAACTTCTTCGTGCTCTGTGAAACCATCTCACAGAGTTACAGCTTTCCCCTCAAGAAGCCTTTTGCTAAGACAGTTCTTGTGGAATTGGCAAAGTGATATTTGGAAGCCCCTAGAGTGGTATGGTGAAAAAGGAAATATCCTCAGATGAAATCTGGAAAGAAGCTTTCTGAGAAACTGCTTACTGTTCTGTTAATTCATCTCACAGAGTTACATCTGTATTTCGTGGATCTCTTCGCTAGCCTTATTTCTGTGGAATCTGAGAACAGATATTTCGGATCCCTTTGAAGACTATAGGGCCAAAGGAAATATCCTCCGATAACAAAGAGAAAGAAGCTTTCTGAGAAACTTCTTTGTGTTCTGTGAAATCATCTCACAGAGTTACAGCTTTCCCCTCAAGAATCCTTTCGCTAAGGCAGTTTTTGTGGAATTGGCAAAGTGATATTTGGAAGCCCATAGAGGGCTACGGTGAAAAAGGAAATATCCTCAGATGAAATCTGGAAAGAAGCTTTCTGAGAAACTGCTCTGTGATGTGTGACTTCCTCTCACAGAGTTACATCTGCATTTCGTGGATCTCTTTGCTAGCCTTATTTCTGTGGAATCTGAGAACAGATATTTCGGATGCCTTTGAAGACTATAGGGCCAAAGGAAATATCCTCCGATAACAAAGAGAAAGAAGCTTTCTGAGAAACTTCTTTGTGTTCTGTGAAATCATCTCACAGAGTTACAGCTTTCCCCTCAAGAAGCCTTTCGCTAAGACAGTTCTTGTGGAATTGGCAAAGTGATATTTGGAAGCCCTTAGAGGTTTATGGTGAAAAAGGAAACATCCTTAGATGAAATATGGAAAGAAGCTTTCTGAGAAAATGCTATGTGATGTGTGACTTCCACTCAAATATTTACATATGTATTTCGTGGATCTCTTTGCTAGCCTTATTTCTGTGGAATCTGAGAACAGATATTTCGGATCCCTTTGAAGACTATAGGGCCAAAGGAAATATCGTCCGATAACAAAGAGAAAGAAGCTTTCTGAGAAACTTCTTTGTGTTCTGTGAAATCATCTCACAGAGTTACAGCTTTCCCCTCAAGAAGCCTTTCGCTAAGACATTTCTTGTGGAATGGTCAAAGTGATATTTGGAAGCCCTTAGAGGGCTATGGTGAAAAAGGAAATATCCTCAGATGAAATCTGGAAAGAAGCTTTCTGAGAAACTGCTTAGTGTTCAGTTAATTAACCTCACAGAGTTACAACTGTATTTCGTGTATCTCTTTGCTAGCCTTATTTCTGTGGAATCTGAGAACAGATATTTCGGATCCCTTTGAAGACTACAGGGCCAAAGGAAATATCCTCTGATAACAAAGACAAAGAAGCTTTCTGAGAAAGTTCTTTGTATTCTGTGAAATCATCTCACTGAGTTTCAGCTTTCCCCTCAAGAAGCCTTTCACTAAGACAGTTCTTGTGGAATTGGCAAAGTGATAATTGGAAGCCCATAGAGGGCTATGGTGAAAAAGGAAATATCCTCAGATGAAATCTGGAAGGAAGCTTTCTGACAAACTGCTCTGTGATGTGTGACTTCCACTCACAGAGTTACATCTGCATTTCGTGGATGTGTTTGCTAGCCTTATTTCTGCGGAATCTGAGAACAGATATTTCGGATGCTTTTGAAGACTATAGGGCCAAAGGAAATATCCTCCGATAACAAAGAGAAAGAAGCTTTCTGAGAAACTTCTTTGTGTTCTGTGAAATCATCTCACAGAGTTACAGCTGTCCCCTCAAGTAGCCTTTCGCTAAGACAGTTCTTGTGGAATTGGCAAAGTGATATTTGGAAGCCCTTAGAGGGTTATGTTGAAAAAGGAAACATCCTCAGATGAAATCTGGAAAGAAGCTTTCTGAGAAACTGCTCTGTGATGTGTGACTTCCACTCACAGAGTTAAATCTGTATTTCGTTGATCTCTTTGCTAGCCTTATTGCTGTCGTATCTGAAAACAGATATTTCGGATCCCTTTGAAGACTATAGGGCCAAAGGAAATATCCTCCGATAACAAAGAATAAGAAATTTTCTGAGAAACTTCTTCGTGCTCTGTGAAACCATCTCACAGAGTTACAGCTTTCCCCTCAAGAAGCCTTTTGCTAAGACAGTTCTTGTGGAATTGGCAAAGTGATATTTGGAAGCCCCTAGAGTGGTATGGTGAAAAAGGAAATATCCTCAGATGAAATCTGGAAAGAAGCTTTCTGAGAAACTGCTTACTGTTCTGTTAATTCATCTCACAGAGTTACATCTGTATTTCGTGGATCTCTTCGCTAGCCTTATTTCTGTGGAATCTGAGAACAGATATTTCGGATCCCTTTGAAGACTATAGGGCCAAAGGAAATATCCTCCGATAACAAAGAGAAAGAAGCTTTCTGAGAAACTTCTTTGTGTTCTGTGAAATCATCTCACAGAGTTACAGCTTTCCCCTCAAGAATCCTTTCGCTAAGGCAGTTTTTGTGGAATTGGCAAAGTGATATTTGGAAGCCCATAGAGGGCTACGGTGAAAAAGGAAATATCCTCAGATGAAATCTGGAAAGAAGCTTTCTGACAAACTGCTCTGTGATGTGTGACTTCCACTCACAGAGTTACATCTGCATTTCTTGGATCTCCTTGCTATCCTTATTTCTGTCGAATCTGAGAACAGATATTTCGGATCCCTTTGAAGACTACAGGGCCAAAGGAAATATCCTCCGATAAAAAAGAGAAAGAAGCTTTATGAGAAACTTCTTTGTGTTCTGTGAAATCACCACACAGAGTTACAAGTTTCCCCTCAAGAAGCCTTTCGCCCATACAGTTCTTGTGCAATTGGCAAAGTGATATTTGGAAGCCCATAGAAGGCTATGGTGAAAAAGGAAATATCCTCAGATGAAATCTGGAAAGAAGCTTTCTGAGAAACTGCTTACTGTTCTGTTAATTCATCTCACAGAGTTACATCTGTATTTCCTGGATCTCTTTGCTAGCCTTATTTCTGTGGAATCTGAGAACAGATATTTCGGATCCCTTTGAAGACTATAGGGCCAAAGGAACTATCCTCCGATAACAAAGAGAAAGAAGCTTTCTGAGAAACTTCTTTGTGTTCTGTGAAATCATCTCACAGAGTTACAGCTTTCCCCTCAAGAAGCCTTTCGCTAAGACAGTTCTTGTGGAATTGGCAAAGTGATATTTGGAAGCCCATAGAGGGCTATGGTGAAAAAGGAAATATCCTCAGATGAAATCTGGAAAGAAGCTTTCTGAGAAACTGCTCTGTTATGTGTGACTTCCACTGACAGAGTTACATCTGTATTTCGTGGATATCTTTGCTAGCTTTATTTCTGTGGAATCTGAGAACAGATATTTCGGATCCCTTTGAAGACTATAGGGCCAAAGGAAATATCCTCCGATAAGAAAGAGAAAGAAGCTTTCTGAGAAACTTCTTTGTGTTCTGTGAAATCACCTCACATAGTTACAGGTTTCCCCTCAATAAGCCTTTAGCTAAGACAGTTCTTGTGGAATTGCCAAAGTGATATTTGGAAGTCCATAGAGGGCTATGGTGAAAAAGGAAATATCCTCAGATGATATCTGGAAAGAAGCTTTCTGAGAAACTGCTTCGTGTTCTGTTAATTCACCTAACAGAGTTACATCTGTATTTCATGTATCTCTTTGCTTGCCTTATTTCTGTGGAATCTGAGAACAGATATTTCGGATCCCTTTGAAGACTATAGGGCCAAAGGAAATATCCTCCGATACTAAAGAGAAAGAAGCTTTATGAGAAACTTCTTTGTGTTCTGTGAAATCATCTCACAGAGTTACAGCTTTCCCCTCAAGAAGCCTTTCAGTAAGACAGTTCTTGTGGAATTGGCAAAGTGATATTTGGAAGCCCATAGAGGGCTATGGTGAAAAAGGAAATATCCTCAGATGAAATCTGGAAAGAAGCTTTCTGAGAAACTGCTTACTGTTCTGTTAATTCATCTCACAGATTTACATCAGAATTTCGTGGATCTCTTTCCTAGCCTTATTTCTGTGGAATCTGAGAACAGATATTTCGGATCCCTTTGAAGACTATAGGGCCAAAGGAAATAGCCTCCGATAACAAAGAGAAAGAAGCTTTCTGAGAAACTTCTTTGTATTCTGTGAAATCATCTCACTGAGTTTCAGCTTTCCCCTCAAGAAGCCTTTCACTAAGACAGTTCTTGTGGAATTGGCAAAGTGATAATTGGAAGCCCATAGAGGGCTATGGTGAAAAAGGAAATATCCTCAGATGAAATCTGGAAAGAATTTTCTGAGAAACTGCTCTGTGATGTGTGACTTCCACTCACAGAGTTAAATCTGTATTTCGTGGATCTCTTTGCTAGCCTTATTTCTTTCGAATCTGAAAACAGATATTTCGGATCCCTTTGAAGACTATAGGGCCAAAGGAAATATCCCTAGATAACAAAGAATAAGAAGTTTTCTGAGAAACTTCTTCGTGCTCTGTGAAACCATCTCACAGAGTTACAGCTTTCAACTCAAGAAGCCTTTCGCTAAGACAGTTCTTGTGCAATTGGCAAAGTGATATTTGGAAGCCCATAGAGGGCTATGGTGAAAAAGGAAATATCCTCAGATGAAATCTGGAAAGAAGCTTTCTGAGAAACTGCTTACTGTTCTGTTAATTCATCTCACAGAGTTACATCTGTATTTCGTGGATCTCCTTGCTAGCCTTATTTCTGTCGAATCTGAGAACAGATATTTCGGATCCCTTTGAAGACTATAGGGCCAAAGGAAATATCCTCCGATAAAAAGAGAAAGAAGCTTTCTGAGAAACTTCTTTGTGTTCTGTCAAATCACCACACAGAGTTACAAGTTTCCCCTCAAGAAACCTTTCGCTCAGACAGTTCTTGTGGAATTGGCAAAGTGATATTTGGAAGCCCTTAGAGGGCTATGGTGAAAAAGGAAATATCCTCAGATGAAATCTGGAAAGAAGCTTTCTGAGAAACTGCTTAGTGTTCTGTTAATTCATATCACAGAGTTACAACTGTATTTCGTGGATCTCTTTGCTAGCCTTATTTCTGTGGAATCTGAGGAAAGATATTTCGGATCCCTTTGAAGCCTATAGGGCCAAAGGAAATATCCTCCGATAAAAAGAGAAAGAAGCTTTCTGAGAAACTTCTTTGTGTTCTGTCAAATCACCACACAGAGTTACAAGTTTCCCCTCAAGAAACCTTTCGCTCAGACAGTTCTTGTGGAATTGGCAAAGTGATATTTGGAAGCCCTTAGAGGGCTATGGTGAAAAAGGAAATATCCTCAGATGAAATCTGGAAAGAAGCTTTCTGAGAAACTGCTTACTGTTCTGTTAATTCATCTCACAGAGTTACATCTGTATTTCCTGGATCTCTTTGCTAGCCTTATTTCTGTGGAATCTGAGAACAGATATTTCGATCCCTTTGAAGACTATAGGGCCAAAGGAACTATCCTCCGATAACAAAGAGAAAGAACCTTTCTGAGAAACTTCTTTGTGTTCTGTGAAATCACCTCACAGAGTTACAGGTTTCACCTCAATAAGCCTTTAGCTAAGACAGTTCTTGTGGAATTGCCAAAGTGATATTTGGAAGTCCATAGAGGGGTAGGGTGAAAAAGGAAATATCCTCAGATGATATCTGGAAAGAAGCTTTCTGAGAAACTGCTTAGTGTTCTGTTAATTCATCTCACAGAGTTACATCTGTATTTCGTTAATCTCTTTGCTAGATTTATTTCTGCGGAATCTGAGAACAGATATTTCGGATGCCTTTGAAGACTACAGGGCCTAAGGAAATATCCTCCGATAACAAAGAGAAAGAAGCTTTCTGAGAAACTTCTTTGCGTTCTGTGAAATCACCTCACAGAGTTACAGGTTTCACCTCAAGAAGCCTTTCGCTAAGACAGTTCTTGTGGAATTGGCAAAGTGATATTTGAAAGCCCATAGAGGGCTAAGGTGAAAAAGGAAATATCCTCAGATGAAATATGGAAAGAAGCTTTCTGAGAAACTGCTTCGTGTTCTGTTAATTCACCTCACAGAGTTACATCTGTATTTCATGTATCTCTTTGCTTGCCTTATTTCTGTGGAATCTGAGAACAGATATTTCGGATCCCTTTGTAGACTATAGGGCCAAAGGATATATCCTCCGATAACAAAGAGAAAGAAGCTTTATGAGAAACTTCTTTGTGTTCTGTGAAATCATCTCACAGAGTTACAGCTTTCCCCTCAAGAAGCCTTTCAGTAAGACACTTCTTGTGGAATTGCAAAGTGATATTTGGAAGCCCATAGAGGGGTATGTTGAAAAAGGAAATATCCTCAGATGAAATCTGGAAAGAAGCTTTCTGAGAAACTGCTTACTGTTCTGTTAATTCACCTCACAGAGTTACATCTGTATTTCGTGGATCTCTTTCCTAGCCTTATTTCTGTGGAATCTGAGAACAGATATTTCGGATCCCTTTGAAGACTATAGGGCCAAAGGAAACAGCCTCCGATAACAAAGAGAAAGAAGCTTTCTGAGAAACTTCTTTTTGTTCTGTGAAATCATCTCAAAGAGTTACAGCTTTCCCCTCAAGAAGCCTTTCGCTAAGACAGTTCTTGTGGAATTGGCAAAGTGATATTTGGAAGCCCATAGAGGGCTATGGTGAAAAAGGAAATATCCTCAGATGAAATCTGGAAGGAAGCTTTCTGACAAACTGCTCTGTGATGTGTGACTTCCACTCACAGAGTTACATCTGCATTTCGTGGATCTCTTTGCTAGCCTTATTTCTGTCGAATCTGAGAACAGATATTTCGGATCCCTTTGAAGCCTATAGGGCCAAAGGAAATATCCTCCGATAAAAAGAGAAAGAAGCTTTCTGAGAAACTTCTTTGTGTTCTGTCAAATCACCACACAGAGTTACAAGTTTCCCCTCAAGAAACCTTTCGCTCAGACAGTTCTTGTGGAATTGGCAAAGTGATATTTGGAAGCCCTTAGAGGGCTATGGTGAAAAAGGAAATATCCTCAGATGAAATCTGGAAAGAAGCTTTCTGAGAAACTGCTTACTGTTCTGTTAATTCATCTCACAGAGTTACATCTGTATTTCCTGGATCTCTTTGCTAGCCTTATTTCTGTGGAATCTGAGAACAGATATTTCGATCCCTTTGAAGACTATAGGGCCAAAGGAACTATCCTCCGATAACAAAGAGAAAGAACCTTTCTGAGAAACTTCTTTGTGTTCTGTGAAATCACCTCACAGAGTTACAGGTTTCACCTCAATAAGCCTTTAGCTAAGACAGTTCTTGTGGAATTGCCAAAGTGATATTTGGAAGTCCCTAGAGGGGTAGGGTGAAAAAGGAAATATCCTCAGATGATATCTTGAAAGAAGCTTTCTGAGAAACTGCTTAGTGTTCTGTTAATTCACCTCACAGAGTTACATCTGTATTTCATGTATCTCTTTGCTTGCCTTATTTCTGTGGAATCTGAGAACAGATATTTCGGATCCCTTTGTAGACTATAGGGCCAAAGGATATATCCTCCGATAACAAAGAGAAAGAAGCTTTATGAGAAACTTCTTTGTGTTCTGTGAAATCAGCTCACAGAGTTACAGCTTTCCCCTCAAGAAGCCTTTCAGTAAGACACTTCTTGTGGAATTGCAAAGTGATATTTGGAAGCCCATAGAGGGGTATTTTGAAAAAGGAAATATCCTCAGATGAAATCTGGAAAGAAGCTTTGTGAGAAACTGCTTACTGTTCTGTTAATTCACCTCACAGAGTTACATCTGTATTTCGTGGATCTCTTTCCTAGCCTTATTTCTGTGGAATCTGAGAACAGATATTTCGGATCCCTTTGAAGACTATAGGGCCAAAGGAAATAGCCTCCGATAACAAAGAGAAAGAAGCTTTCTGAGAAACTTCTTTTTGTTCTGTGAAATCATCTCAAAGAGTTACAGCTTTCCCCTCAAGAAGCCTTTCGCTAAGACAGTTCTTGTGGAATTGGCAAAGTGATATTTGGAAGCCCATAGAGGGCTATGGTGAAAAAGGAAATATCCTCAGATGAAATCTGGAAAGAAGCTTTCTGAGAAACTGCTCTGTGATGTGTGACTTACACTCACAGTGTTACATCTGTGTTTCGGGGATCTCTTTGCTAGCCTTATTTCTGTGGAATCTGAGAACAGATATTTCGGATTCCTTTGAAGACTATAGGGCCAAAGGAAATATCCTCCGATAAGAAAGAGAAAGAAGCTTTCTGAGAAACTTCTTTGTCTTCTGTGAAGTCATCTCACAGAGTTACAGCTTTCCCCTCAAGAAGCCTTTTACTAAGACAGTTCTTGTGGAATTGGCAAAGTGATATTTGGAAGCCCTTAGAGGGCTATGGTGAAAAGGAAATATCCTCAGATGAAATCTGGAAAGAAGCTTTCTGAGAAACCGCTTAGTGTTCTGTTAATTCATCTCACAGAGTTACATCTGTATTTCGTGGATCTCTTTGCTAGCCTTATTTCTGTGGAATCTGAGTACAGATATTTCGGATCCCTTTGAAGTCTATAGGGCCAAAGGAACTATCTTCCGATAACAAAGAGAAAGAAGCTTTGTGAGAAACTTCTTTCTGTTCTGTGAAATCATCTCACAGAGTTACAGCTTTCCCCTCAAGAAGCCTTTCGCTCAGACAGTTCTTGTGGAATTGGCAAAGTGATATTTGGAAGCCCATAGAGGGCTATTGTGAAAAAGGAAATATCCTCAGATGAAATCTGGAAAGAAGCTTTCTGAGAAATTGCTTAGTGTTCTGTTAATTCATCTCACACAGTTACATCTGTATATCGTGGATCTCTTTGCTAGCCTTATTTCTGTGGAATCTGAGAACAGATATTTCGGATCCCTTTGAATACTATAGGGCCAAAGGAAATATCCTCCGATAACTTAGAATTAGAAGTTTTCTGAGAAACTTCTTTCTGTTCTGTGAAATCATCTCACAGAGTTACAGCTTTCCCCACAAGAAGCCTTTCGCTCAGTCAGTTCTTGTGGAATTGGCAAAGTGATATTTGGAAGCCCATAGAGGGCTATGGTGCAAAAGGAAATATCCTCAGATGAAATCTGGAAAGAAGCTTTCTGAGAAACTGCTCTGTTATGTGTGACTTCCACTCACAGAGTTACATCTGCATTTCCTGGATCTCTTTGCTAGCCTAATTTCTGTGGAATCTGAGAACAGATATTTCGGATCCCTTTGAAGACTATAGGGCCAAAGGAAATATCCTCCGATAAGAAAGAGAAAGAAGCTTTCTGAGAAACTTCTTTGTGTTCTGTGAAATCACCTCACAGAGTTACAGGTTTCCCCTCAATAAGCCTTTAGCTAAGACGGTTCTTGTGGAATTGCCAAAGTGATATTTGGAAGTCCATAGAGGGTTATGGTGAAAAAGGAAATATCCTCAGATGATATCTGGAAAGAAGCTTTCTGAGAAACTGCTTAGTGTTCTGTTAATTCATCTCAAAGAGTTACATCTGTATTTCGTGGATCTCTTTGCTAGCCTTATTTCTGTGGAATCTGAGAACAGATATTAAATATCCCTTTTAAGCCTATAGGGCCAAAGGAAATATCCTCCGATAACAAAGAGAAAGAACCTTTCTGAGAAACTTCTTTCTATTCTGTGAAATCACCTCACAGAGTTACAGGTTTCCCCTCAAGAAGCCTTTAGCGAAGACAGTTCTTGTGGAATTGCCAAAGTGATATTTGGAAGCCTATAGAGGGCTATGGTGAAAAAGGAAATATCCTCAGATGAAATCTGGAAAGAAGCTTCCTGAGAAACTGCTTCGTGTTCTGTTAATTCACCTCACAGAGTTACATGTGTATTTCGTGGATCTCTTTGCTTGCTTTATTTCTGTGGAATCTGAGAACAGATATTTCGGATCCCTATGAAGACTATAGGGCCAAAGGAAATATCCTCCGATAACAAAGAGAAAGAAGATTTATGAGAAACTTCTTTGTGTTCTGTGAAATTATCTCACAGAGTTACAGCTTTCCACTCAAGAAGCCTTTCGCTAAGACAGTTCTTGTGGAATTGGCAAAGTGATATTTGGAAGCCCCTAGGGGGCTATGGTGAAAAAGGAAATATCCTCAGATGAAATCTGGAAAGAAGCTTTCTGAGAAACTGCTCTGTGAAGTGTGACTTCCACTCACAGGGTTACATCTGTATTTCATGGATCTCTTTGCTAGCTTTATTTATGTGAAATCTGAGAACAGATATTTCGAATCCCTTTGAAGACTAATGCGCCAAAGGAAATATCCTGTGATAACAAAGAGAAAGAAGCTTTCTGAGAAACTTCTTTTTCTTCTGTGAAATCATCTCAAAGAGTTACAGCTTTCCCCTCAGGAAGCCTTTCGCTAAGACAGTTCTTGTGGAATTGTCAAAGTGATATTTGGAAGCCCATAGAGGGCTATGGTGAAAAAGGAAATATCCTCAGATGAAATCTGGAAAGAAGCTTTCTGAGAAACTGCTTAGAGTTCTGTTAATTCATCTCACAGAGTTACATCTGTATTTCGTGGATCTCTTTGCTAGCCTTATTTCTGTGGAATCTGAGAACAGATATTTCGGATCCCTGTGAAGACCATAGGGCCAAAGAAAATATCCTGCGATAACAAAGAGAAAGAAGCTTTTGAGAAACTTCTTTGTTTTCTGTCAAATCATCTCACAGAGTCACAGCTATCACCTCAAGAAGCCCTTCGCACAGACAGTTCTTGTGGAATTGGCAAAGTGATATTTGGAAGCCCATAGAGGGCTATGGTGAAAAAGGAAATATCCTCAGATGAAATCTGGAAAGAAGCTTTCTGAGAAATTGCTTAGTGTTCTGGTTTCACCTCACAGAGATACATCTGTATTTCGTGGAGCTCTTTGCTAGCCTTATTTCTGTGGAATCTGAGAACAGCTATTTCGGATCCTTTTGAAGTCTATAGGGCCAAGGGAACTATCCTGCGATAACAAAGAGAAAGAAGCTTTGTGAGAAACTTCTTCGTGTTCTGTGAAATCATCTCACAGAGTTACAGCTTTCCCCTCAAGAAGCCTTACGCTCAGACAGTTCTTGTGGAATTGGCAAAGTGATATTTGGGTGCCCATAGAGGGCTATCGTGAAAAAGGAAATATCCTCATATGAAATCTGGAAAGAATCTTTCTGAGAAACTGCTCTGTGATGTGTGACTTCCACTCACAGATTTACATCTGTATTTCGTGGATATCTTTGCTAGCCTTATTTCTGTGGAATCTGAGAACAGATATTTCGGATCCCTTTGAAGAGTATAGGGCCAAAGGAAATATCCTCCGATAACAAAGAGAAAGAAGCTTTTGAGAATCTTCTTTGTGTTCTGTGAAATCATCTCAAAGAGTTACAGATTTCCCCGCAAGAAGCCTTTCGCTAAGACAGTTCTTGTGGAATTGGCAAAGTGATATTTGGAAGCCCTTAGAGGGCTATGGTGAAAAACGAAATTTCCTCAGATGAAATCTGGAAAGAAGCTTTCGGAGAAACTGCTTAGTGTTCTGTTAATTCTTCTTACATAGTTACATCTGTATTTCGTGGATCTCTTTGCTAGCTTTATTTCTGTGGAATCTGAGAACAGATATTTCGGATCCCTTTGAAGACTATAGGCCAAAGTAAATATCCTCCGATAACAAAGAGAAAGAAGCTTTCTGAGAAACTTCTTTGTGTTCTGTGAAATCATCTCACAGAGTTACAGCTTTCCCCTCAAGAAGCCTTTCGCTAAGACAGTTCTTGTGGAGTTGGCAAAGTGACATTTGGAAGCCCATAGGGGATATGGTGAAAAAGGAAATATCCTCAGATGAAATCTGGAAAGAAGCTTTCTCAGAAACTGCTCTGTGATGTTGGAATTCCACTCACAGAGTTATATCTGTATATCGTGGATCTCTTTGCTAGCTTCATTTCTGAGGAATCTGAGAACAGATATTTCGGATCCCTTTGAAGACTATAGGGCCAAAGGAAATATCCTCTAATAACAAAGAGAAAGAAGCTGAGAAACTTCTTTGAGTTCTGTGAAATCACCTCACAGAGTTACAGATTTCCCCTCAAGAAGCCTTTCGCTTAGACAGTTCTTGTGGAATTGGCAAAGTGATATTTGGAAGCCCATAGAGGGCTATGGTGAAAAAGGAAATATCCTCAGATGAAATCTGGAAAGAAGCTTTCTGAGAAACTGCTCTGTGATGTGTGACTTCCTCTCACAGAGTTACATCTGCATTTCGTGGATCTCTTTGCTAGCCTTATTTCTGTGGAATCTGAGAACAGATATTTCGGATGCCTTTGAAGACTATAGGGCCAAAGGAAATATCCTCCGATAACAAAGAGAAAGAAGCTTTCTGAGAAACTTCTTTGTGTTCTGTGAAATCATCTCACAGAGTTACAGCTTTCCCCTCAAGAAGCCTTTCGCTAAGACAGTTCTTGTGGAATTGGCAAAGTGATATTTGGAAGCCCTTAGAGGTTTATGGTGAAAAAGGAAACATCCTTAGATGAAATATGGAAAGAAGCTTTCTGAGAAAATGCTATGTGATGTGTGACTTCCACTCAAATATTTACATCTGTATTTCGTGGATCTCTTTGCTAGCCTTATTTCTGTGGAATCTGAGAACAGATATTTCGGATCCCTTTGAAGACTATAGGGCCAAAGGAAATATCGTCCGATAACAAAGAGAAAGAAGCTTTCTGAGAAACTTCTTTGTGTTCTGTGAAATCATCTCACAGAGTTACAGCTTTCCCCTCAAGAAGCCTTTCGCTAAGACATTTCTTGTGGAATGGTCAAAGTGATATTTGGAAGCCCTTAGAGGGCTATGGTGAAAAAGGAAATATCCTCAGATGAAATCTGGAAAGAAGCTTTCTGAGAAACTGCTTAGTGTTCAGTTAATTAACCTCACAGAGTTACAACTGTATTTCGTGTATCTCTTTGCTAGCCTTATTTCTGTGGAATCTGAGAACAGATATTTCGGATCCCTTTGAAGACTACAGGGCCAAAGGAAATATCCTCTGATAACAAAGACAAAGAAGCTTTCTGAGAAAGTTCTTTGTATTCTGTGAAATCATCTCACTGAGTTTCAGCTTTCCCCTCAAGAAGCCTTTCACTAAGACAGTTCTTGTGGAATTGGCAAAGTGATAATTGGAAGCCCATAGAGGGCTATGGTGAAAAAGGAAATATCCTCAGATGAAATCTGGAAGGAAGCTTTCTGACAAACTGCTCTGTGATGTGTGACTTCCACTCACAGAGTTACATCTGCATTTCGTGGATGTGTTTGCTAGCCTTATTTCTGCGGAATCTGAGAACAGATATTTCGGATGCTTTTGAAGACTATAGGGCCAAAGGAAATATCCTCCGATAACAAAGAGAAAGAAGCTTTCTGAGAAACTTCTTTGTGTTCTGTGAAATCATCTCACAGAGTTACAGCTGTCCCCTCAAGTAGCCTTTCGCTAAGACAGTTCTTGTGGAATTGGCAAAGTGATATTTGGAAGCCCTTAGAGGGTTATGTTGAAAAAGGAAACATCCTCAGATGAAATCTGGAAAGAAGCTTTCTGAGAAACTGCTCTGTGATGTGTGACTTCCACTCACAGAGTTAAATCTGTATTTCGTTGATCTCTTTGCTAGCCTTATTGCTGTCGTATCTGAAAACAGATATTTCGGATCCCTTTGAAGACTATAGGGCCAAAGGAAATATCCTCCGATAACAAAGAATAAGAAATTTTCTGAGAAACTTCTTCGTGCTCTGTGAAACCATCTCACAGAGTTACAGCTTTCCCCTCAAGAAGCCTTTTGCTAAGACAGTTCTTGTGGAATTGGCAAAGTGATATTTGGAAGCCCATAGAGGGCTATGGTGAAAAAGGAAATATCCTCAGATGAAATCTGGAAAGAAGCTTTCTGAGAAACTGCTTACTGTTCTGTAAATTCATCTCACAGAGTTACATCTGTATTTCGTGGATCTCTTCGCTAGCCTTATTTCTGTGGAATCTGAGAACAGATATTTCGGATCCCTTTGAAGACTATAGGGCCAAAGGAAATATCCTCTGATAACAAAGAGAAAGAAGCTTTCTGAGAAACTTCTTTGTGTTCTGTGAAATCATCTCACAGAGTTACAGCTTTCCCCTCAAGAATCCTTTCGCTAAGACAGTTCTTGTGGAATTGGCAAAGTGATATTTGGAAGCCCATAGAGGGCTATGGTGAAAAAGGAAATATCCTCAGATGAAATCTGGAAAGAAGCTTTCTGACAAACTGCTCTGTGATGTGTGACTTCCACTCACAGAGTTACATCTGCATTTCTTGGATCTCCTTGCTAGCCTTATTTCTGTCGAATCTGAGAACAGATATTTCGGATCCCTTTGAAGACTAAAGGGCCAAAGGAAATATCCTCCGATAAAAAAGAGAAAGAAGCTTTATGAGAAACTTCTTTGTGTTCTGTGAAATCACCACACAGAGTTACAAGTTTCCCCTCAAGAAGCCTTTCGCCCAGACAGTTCTTGTGCAATTGGCAAAGTGATATTTGGAAGCCCATAGAAGGCTATGGTGAAAAAGGAAATATCCTCAGATGAAATCTGGAAAGAAGCTTTCTGAGAAACTGCTTACTGTTCTGTTAATTCATCTCACAGAGTTACATCTGTATTTCCTGGATCTCTTTGCTAGCCTTATTTCTGTGGAATCTGAGAACAGATATTTCGGATCCCTTTGAAGACTATAGGGCCAAAGGAACTATCCTCCGATAACAAAGAGAAAGAAGCTTTCTGAGAAACTTCTTTGTGTTCTGTGAAATCATCTCACAGAGTTACAGCTTTCCCCTCAAGAAGCCTTTCGCTAAGACAGTTCTTGTGGAATTGGCAAAGTGATATTTGGAAGCCCATAGAGGGCTATGGTGAAAAAGGAAATATCCTCAGATGAAATCTGGAAAGAAGCTTTCTGAGAAACTGCTCTGTTATGTGTGACTTCCACTGACAGAGTTACATCTGTATTTCGTGGATATCTTTGCTAGCTTTATTTCTGTGGAATCTGAGAACAGATATTTCGGATCCCTTTGAAGACTAAAGGGCCAAAGGAAATATCCTCCGATAAGAAAGAGAAAGAAGCTTTCTGAGAAACTTCTTTGTGTTCTGTGAAATCACCTAACATAGTTACAGGTTTCCCCTCAATAAGCCTTTAGCTAAGACAGTTCTTGTGGAATAGCCAAAGTGATATTTGGAAGTCCATAGAGGGCTATGGTGAAAAAGGAAATATCCTCAGATGATATCTGGAAAGAAGCTTTCTGAGAAACTGCTTCGTGTTCTGTTAATTCACCTAACAGAGTTACATCTGTATTTTATGTATCTCTTTGCTTGCCTTATTTCTGTGGAATCTGAGAACAGATATTTCGGATCCCTTTGAAGACTATAGGGCCAAAGGAAATATCCTCCGATACTAAAGAGAAAGAAGCTTTATGAGAAACTTCTTTGTGTTCTGTGAAATCATCTCACAGAGTTACAGCTTTCCCCTCAAGAAGCCTTTCAGTAATACAGTTCTTGTGGAATTGGCAAAGTGATATTTGGAAGCCCATAGAGGGCTATGGTGAAAAAGGAAATATCCTCAGATGAAATCTGGAAAGAAGCTTTCTGAGAAACTGCTTACTGTTCTGTTAATTCATCTCACAGATTTACATCAGAATTTCGTGGATCTCTTTCCTAGCCTTATTTCTGTGGAATCTGAGAACAGATATTTCGGATCCCTTTGAAGACTATAGGGCCAAAGGAAATAGCCTCCGATAACAAAGAGAAAGAAGCTTTCTGAGAAACTTCTTTGTATTCTGTGAAATCATCTCACTGAGTTTCAGCTTTCCCCTCAAGAAGCCTTTCACTAAGACAGTTCTTGTGGAATTGGCAAAGTGATAATTGGAAGCCCATAGAGGGCTATGGTGAAAAAGGAAATATCCTCAGATGAAATCTGGAAAGAATTTTCTGAGAAACTGCTCTGTGATGTGTGACTTCCACTCACAGAGTTAAATCTGTATTTCGTGGATCTCTTTGCTAGCCTTATTTCTGTCGAATCTGAAAACAGATATTTCGGATCCCTTTGAAGACTATAGGGCCAAAGGAAATATCCCTAGATAACAAAGAATAAGAAGTTTTCTGAGAAACTTCTTCGTGCTCTGTGAAACCATCTCACAGAGTTACAGCTTTCAACTCAAGAAGCCTTTCGCTAAGACAGTTCTTGTGCAATTGGCAAAGTGATATTTGGAAGCCCATAGAGGGCTATGGTGAAAAAGGAAATATCCTCAGATGAAATCTGGAAAGAAGCTTTCTGAGAAACTGCTTACTGTTCTGTTAATTCATCTCACAGAGTTACATCTGTATTTCGTGGATCTCCTTGCTAGCCTTATTTCTGTCGAATCTGAGAACAGATATTTCGGATCCCTTTGAAGACTATAGGGCCAAAGGAAATATCCTCCGATAAAAAGAGAAAGAAGCTTTCTGAGAAACTTCTTTGTGTTCTGTCAAATCACCACACAGAGTTACAAGTTTCCCCTCAAGAAACCTTTCGCTCAGACAGTTCTTGTGGAATTGGCAAAGTGATATTTGGAAGCCCTTAGAGGGCTATGGTGAAAAAGGAAATATCCTCAGATGAAATCTGGAAAGAAGCTTTCTGAGAAACTGCTTAGTGTTCTGTTAATTCATATCACAGAGTTACAACTGTATTTCGTGGATCTCTTTGCTAGCCTTATTTCTGTGGAATCTGAGGAAAGATATTTCGGATCCCTTTGAAGCCTATAGGGCCAAAGGAAATATCCTCCGATAAAAAGAGAAAGAAGCTTTCTGAGAAACTTCTTTGTGTTCTGTCAAATCACCACACAGAGTTACAAGTTTCCCCTCAAGAAACCTTTCGCTCAGACAGTTCTTGTGGAATTGGCAAAGTGATATTTGGAAGCCCTTAGAGGGCTATGGTGAAAAAGGAAATATCCTCAGATGAAATCTGGAAAGAAGCTTTCTGAGAAACTGCTTACTGTTCTGTTAATTCATCTCACAGAGTTACATCTGTATTTCCTGGATCTCTTTGCTAGCCTTATTTCTGTGGAATCTGAGAACAGATATTTCGATCCCTTTGAAGACTATAGGGCCAAAGGAACTATCCTCCGATAACAAAGAGAAAGAACCTTTCTGAGAAACTTCTTTGTGTTCTGTGAAATCACCTCACAGAGTTACAGGTTTCACCTCCATAAGCCTTTAGCTAAGACAGTTCTTGTGGAATTGCCAAAGTGATATTTGGAAGTCCATAGAGGGGTAGGGTGAAAAAGGAAATATCCTCAGATGATATCTGGAAAGAAGCTTTCTGAGAAACTGCTTAGTGTTCTGTTAATTCATCTCACAGAGTTACATCTGTATTTCGTTAATCTCTTTGCTAGATTTATTTCTGCGGAATCTGAGAACAGATATTTCGGATGCCTTTGAAGACTACAGGGCCTAAGGAAATATCCTCCGATAACAAAGAGAAAGAAGCTTTCTGAGAAACTTCTTTGCGTTCTGTGAAATCACCTCACAGAGTTACAGGTTTCACCTCAAGAAGCCTTTCGCTAAGACAGTTCTTGTGGAATTGGCAAAGTGATATTTGAAAGCCCATAGAGGGCTAAGGTGAAAAAGGAAATATCCTCAGATGAAATATGGAAAGAAGCTTTCTGAGAAACTGCTTCGTGTTCTGTTAATTCACCTCACAGAGTTACATCTGTATTTCATGTATCTCTTTGCTTGCCTTATTTCTGTGGAATCTGAGAACAGATATTTCGGATCCCTTTGTAGACTATAGGGCCAAAGGATATATCCTCCGATAACAAAGAGAAAGAAGCTTTATGAGAAACTTCTTTGTGTTCTGTGAAATCATCTCACAGAGTTACAGCTTTCCCCTCAATAAGCCTTTCAGTAAGACACTTCTTGTGGAATTGCAAAGTGATATTTGGAAGCCCATAGAGGGGTATGTTGAAAAAGGAAATATCCTCAGATGAAATCTGGAAAGAAGCTTTCTGAGAAACTGCTTACTGTTCTGTTAATTCACCTCACAGAGTTACATCTGTATTTCGTGGATCTCTTTCCTAGCCTTATTTCTGTGGAATCTGAGAACAGATATTTCGGATCCCTTTGAAGACTATAGGGCCAAAGGAAATAGCCTCCGATAACAAAGAGAAAGAAGCTTTCTCAGAAACTTCTTTTTGTTCTGTGAAATCATCTCAAAGAGTTACAGCTTTCCCCTCAAGAAGCCTTTCGCTAAGACAGTTCTTGTGGAATTGGCAAAGTGATATTTGGAAGCCCATAGAGGGCTATGGTGAAAAAGGAAATATCCTCAGATGAAATCTGGAAAGAAGCTTTCTGACAAACTGCTCTGTGATGTGTGACTTCCACTCACAGAGTTACATCTGCATTTCGTGGATCTCTTTGCTAGCCTTATTTCTGTCGAATCTGAGAACAGATATTTCGTATCCCTTTGAAGCCTATAGGGCCAAAGGAAATATCCTCCGATAAAAAGAGAAAGAAGCTTTCTGAGAAACTTCTTTGTGTTCTGTCAAATCACCACACAGAGTTACAAGTTTCCCCTCAAGAAACCTTTCGCTCAGACAGTTCTTGTGGAATTGGCAAAGTGATATTTGGAAGCCCTTAGAGGGCTATGGTGAAAAAGGAAATATCCTCAGATGAAATCTGGAAAGAAGCTTTCTGAGAAACTGCTTACTGTTCTGTTAATTCATCTCACAGAGTTACATCTGTATTTCCTGGATCTCTTTGCTAGCCTTATTTCTGTGGAATCTGAGAACAGATATTTCGATCCCTTTGAAGACTATAGGGCCAAAGGAACTATCCTCCGATAACAAAGAGAAAGAACCTTTCTGAGAAACTTCTTTGTGTTCTGTGAAATCACCTCACAGAGTTACAGGTTTCACCTCAATAAGCCTTTAGCTAAGACAGTTCTTGTGGAATTGCCAAAGTGATATTTGGAAGTCCATAGAGGGGTAGGGTGAAAAAGGAAATATCCTCAGATGATATCTGGAAAGAAGCTTTCTGAGAAACTGCTTAGTGTTCTGTTAATTCACCTCACAGAGTTACATCTGTATTTCATGTATCTCTTTGCTTGCCTTATTTCTGTGGAATCTGAGAACAGATATTTCGGATCCCTTTGTAGACTATAGGGCCAAAGGATATATCCTCCGATAACAAAGAGAAAGAAGCTTTATGAGAAACTTCTTTGTGTTCTGTGAAATCATCTCACAGAGTTACAGCTTTCCCCTCAAGAAGCCTTTCAGTAAGACACTTCTTGTGGAATTGCAAAGTGATATTTGGAAGCCCATAGAGGGGTATTTTGAAAAAGGAAATATCCTCAGATGAAATCTGGAAAGAAGCTTTGTGAGAAACTGCTTACTGTTCTGTTAATTCACCTCACAGAGTTACATCTGTATTTCGTGGATCTCTTTCCTAGCCTTATTTCTGTGGAATCTGAGAACAGATATTTCGGATCCCTTTGAAGACTATAGGGCCAAAGGAAATAGCCTCCGATAACAAAGAGAAAGACGCTTTCTGAGAAACTTCTTTTTGTTCTGTGAAATCATCTCAAAGAGTTACAGCTTTCCCCTCAAGAAGCCTTTCGCTAAGACACTTCTTGTGGAATTGGCAAAGTGATATTTGGAAGCCCATAGAGGGCTATGGTGAAAAAGGAAATATCCTCAGATGAAATCTGGAAAGAAGCTTTCTGAGAAACTGCTCTGTGATGTGTGACTTACACTCACAGTGTTACATCTGTGTTTCGGGGTTCTCTTTGCTAGCCTTATTTCTGTGGAATCTGAGAACAGATATTTCGGATTCCTTTGAAGACTATAGGGACAAAGGAAATATCCTCCGATAAGAAAGAGAAAGAAGCTTTCTGAGAAACTTCTTTGTCTTCTGTGAAGTCATCTCACAGAGTTACAGCTTTCCCCTCAAGAAGCCTTTTACTAAGACAGTTCTTGTGGAATTGGCAAAGTGATATTTGGAAGCCCTTAGAGGGCTATGGTGAAAAGGAAATATCCTCAGATGAAATCTGGAAAGAAGCTTTCTGAGAAACCGCTTAGTGTTCTGTTAATTCATCTCACAGAGTTACATCTGTATTTCGTGGATCTCTTTGCTAGCCTTATTTCTGTGGAATCTGAGTACAGATATTTCGGATCCCTTTGAAGTCTATAGGGCCAAAGGAACTATCTTCCGATAACAAAGAGAAAGAAGCTTTGTGAGAAACTTCTTTCTGTTCTGTGAAATCATCTCACAGAGTTACAGCTTTCCCCTCAAGAAGCCTTTCGCTCAGACAGTTCTTGTGGAATTGGCAAAGTGATATTTGGAAGCCCATAGAGGGCTATTGTGAAAAAGGAAATATCCTCAGATGAAATCTGGAAAGAAGCTTTCTGAGAAACTGCTTAGTGTTCTGTTAATTCATCTCACACAGTTACATCTGTATATCGTGGATCTCTTTGCTAGCCTTATTTCTGTGGAATCTGAGAACAGATATTTCGGATCCCTTTGAATACTATAGGGCCAAAGGAAATATCCTCCGATAACTTAGAATTAGATGTTTTCTGAGAAACTTCTTTCTGTTCTGTGAAATCATCTCACAGAGTTACAGCTTTCCCCACAAGAAGCCTTTCGCTCAGACAGTTCTTGTGGAATTGGCAAAGTGATATTTGGAAGCCCATAGAGGGCTATGGTGCAAAAGGAAATATCCTCAGATGAAATCTGGAAAGAAGCTTTCTGAGAAACTGCTCTGTTATGTGTGACTTCCACTCACAGAGTTACATCTGCATTTCCTGGATCTCTTTGCTAGCCTAATTTCTGTGGAATCTGAGAACAGATATTTCGGATCCCTTTGAAGACTATAGGGCCAAAGGAAATATCCTCCGATAAGAAAGAGAAAGAAGCTTTCTGAGAAACTTCTTTGTGTTCTGTGAAATCACCTCACAGAGTTACAGGTTTCCCCTCAATAAGCCTTTAGCTAAGACGGTTCTTGTGGAATTGCCAAAGTGATATTTGGAAGTCCATAGAGGGTTATGGTGAAAAAGGAAATATCCTCAGATGATATCTGGAAAGAAGCATTCTGAGAAACTGCTTAGTGTTCTGTTAATTCATCTCAAAGAGTTACATCTGTATTTCGTGGATCTCTTTGCTAGCCTTATTTCTGTGGAATCTGAGAACAGATATTAAATATCCCTTTTAAGCCTATAGGGCCAAAGGAAATATCCTCCGATAACAAAGAGAAAGAACCTTTCTGAGAAACTTCTTTCTATTCTGTGAAATCACCTCACAGAGTTACAGGTTTCCCCTCAAGAAGCCTTTAGCGAAGACAGTTCTTGAGGAATTGCCAAAGTGATATTTGGAAGCCTATAGAGGGCTATGGTGAAAAAGGAAATATCCTCAGATGAAATCTGGAAAGAAGCTTCCTGAGAAACTGCTTCGTGTTCTGTTAATTCACCTCACAGAGTTACATGTGTATTTCGTGGATCTCTTTGCTTGCTTTATTTCTGTGGAATCTGAGAACAGATATTTCGGATCCCTATGAAGACTATAGGGCCAAAGGAAATATCCTCCGATAACAAAGAGAAAGAAGATTTATGAGAAACTTCTTTGTGTTCTGTGAAATCATCTCACAGAGTTACAGCTTTCCACTCAAGAAGCCTTTCGCTAAGACAGTTCTTGTGGAATTGGCAAAGTGATATTTGGAAGACCCTAGGGGGCTATGGTGAAAAAGGAAATATCCTCAGATGAAATCTGGAAAGAAGCTTTCTGAGAAACTGCTCTGTGAAGTGTGACTTCCACTCACAGAGTTACATCTGTATTTCATGGATCTCTTTGCTAGCTTTATTTATGTGAAATCTGAGAACAGATATTTCGAATCCCTTTGAAGACTAATGCGCCAAAGGAAATATCCTGTGATAACAAAGAGAAAGAAGCTTTCTGAGAAACTTCTTTTTCTTCTGTGAAATCATCTCAAAGAGTTACAGCTTTCCCCTCAAGAAGCCTTTCGCTAAGACAGTTCTTGTGGAATTGGCAAAGTGATATTTGGAAGCCCATAGAGGGCTATGGTGAAAAAGGAAATATCCTCAGATGAAATCTGGAAAGAAGCTTTCTGAGAAACTGCTCTGTGATGTGTGACTTCCACTCACAGAGTTACATCTGTATTTCGTGGATCTCTTTGCTAGCCTTATTTCTGTGGAATCTGAGAACAGATATTTCGGATCAATCTGAAGACAATAGGACCAAAGGAAATATCCTCCGATAACAAAGAGAAAGAAGCTTTCTGAGAAACTTCTTTGTGTTCTGTGAAATCATCTGTCAGAGTTCCAGTTTCCCCCTCAAGAAGCCTTTCGCTAAGACAGTTCTTGTGGAATTGGCAAAGTGATATTTGGAAGCCCTTAGAGGGCTATGGTGAAAAAGGAAATATCCTCAGATGAAATCTGGAAAGAAGCTTTCTGAGAAACTGCTCTGTGATGTGTGATTTCCACTCAGAGAGTTACATCTGTATTTCATGGATCTCTTTGCTAGCCTTATTTCAGTGGAATCTGAGGACAGATATTTCAGATCCCTTTGAAGTCTATAGGGCCAAAGGAACTATCCTCCGATAACAAAGAGAAAGAAGCTTTATGAGAAACTCCTTTGTGTTCTGTGAAATCATCTCACAGAGTTACACCTTTATCCTCAAGAAGACATTCGCTCAGACAGTTTTTGTGGAATTGGCAAAGTGATATTTGGAAGCCCATAGAGGGCTATGGTGAAAAAGGAAATATCCTCAGATGAAATCTGGAAAGAAGCTTTCTGAGAAACTGCTCTGTGATGTGTGAGTTCCACTACAGTGTTACATCTGTATTTCGTGGATCGCTTTGCTAGCCTTATTTCTGTGGAATCTGGGAACAGATATTTCGGATCCCTTTGAAGCCTATAGGGCCAAAGGAAATATACTGCGATAGCAAAGAGAAAGAAGCTTACTGAGAAACTTCTTTGTGTTCTGTGAAATCATCTCACAGAGTTACAGCTTTCCTCTCAAGAAGCCTTTCGCTCAGACAGCTCTTGTGGAATGGCAAATTGATATTTGGAAGCCCATAGAGGGCTATGGTGAAAAAGGAAATATCCTCAGATGAAATCTGGAAAGAAGCTTTCTGAGAAACTGCTTAGAGTTCTGTTAATTCATCTCACAGAGTTACATCTGTATTTCGTGGATCTCTTTGCTAGCCTTATTTCTGTGGAATCTGAGAACAGATATTTCGGATCCCTGTGAAGACCATAGGGCCAAAGAAAATATCCTCCGATAACAAAGAGAAAGAAGCTTTTGAGAAACTTCTTTGTTTTCTGTCAAATCATCTCACAGAGTCACAGCTATCACCTCAAGAAGCCCTTCGCTCAGACAGTTCTTGTGGAATTGGCAAAGTGATATTTGGAAGCCCATAGAGGGCTATGGTGAAAAAGGAAATATCCTCAGATGAAATCTGGAAAGAAGCTTTCTGAGAAATTGCTTAGTGTTCTGGTTTCACCTCACAGAGATACATCTGTATTTCGTGGAGCTCTTTGCTAGCCTTATTTCTGTGGAATCTGAGAACAGCTATTTCGGATCCTTTTGAAGTCTATAGGGCCAAGGGAACTATCCTGCGATAACAAAGAGAAAGAAGCTTTGTGAGAAACTTCTTTGTGTTCTGTGAAATCATCTCACAGAGTTACAGCTTTCCCCTCAAGAAGCCTTACGCTCAGACAGTTCTTGTGGAATTGGCAAAGTGATATTTGGGTGCCCATAGAGGGCTATCGTGAAAATGGAAATATCCTCATATGAAATCTGGAAAGAATCTTTCTGAGAAACTGCTCTGTGATGTGTGACTTCCACTCACAGATTTACATCTGTATTTCGTGGATATCTTTGCTACCCTTATTTCTGTGGAATCTGAGAACAGATATTTCGGATCCCTTTGAAGAGTATAGGGCCAAAGGAAATATCCTCCGATAACAAAGAGAAAGAAGCTTTTGAGAATCTTCTTTGTGTTCTGTGAAATCATCTCAAAGAGTTACAGATTTCCCCGCAAGAAGCCTTTCGCTAAGACAGTTCTTGTGGAATTGGCAAAGTGATATTTGGAAGCCCTTAGAGGGCTATGGTGAAAAACGAAATTTCCTCAGATGAAATCTGGAAAGAAGCTTTCGGAGAAACTGCTTAGTGTTCTGTTAATTCTTCTTACATAGTTACATCTGTATTTCGTGGATCTCCTTGCTAGCTTTATTTCTGTGGAATCTGAGAACAGATATTTCGGATCCCTTTGAAGACTATAGGCCAAAGTAAATATCCTCCGATAACAAAGAGAAAGAAGCTTTCTGAGAAACTTCTTTGTGTTCTGTGAAATCATCTCACAGAGTTACAGCTTTCCCCTCAAGAAGCCTTTCGCTAAGACAGTTCTTGTGGAGTTGGCAAAGTGACATTTGGAAGCCCATAGGGGATATGGTGAAAAAGGAAATATCCTCAGATGAAATCTGGAAAGAAGCTTTCTCAGAAACTGCTCTGTGATGTTGGACTTCCACTCACAGAGTTATATCTGTATATCGTGGATCTCTTTGCTAGCTTCATTTCTGAGGAATCTGAGAACAGATATTTCGGATCCCTTTGAAGACTATAGGGCCAAAGGAAATATCCTCTAATAACAAAGAGAAAGAAGCTGAGAAACTTCTTTGAGTTCTGTGAAATCATCTCACAGAGTTACAGCTTTCCCCTCAAGAAGCCTTTCGCTAAGACAGTTCTTGTGGAATTGGCAAAGTGATATTTGGAAGCCCGTAGAGGGCTACGGTGAAAAAGGAAATATCCTCAGATGTAATCTGGAAAGAAGCTTTCTGAGAAACTGCTCTGTTATGTGTGACTTCCACTGACAGAGTTACATCTGTATTTCGAGGATATCTTTGCTAGCTTTATTTCTGTGGAATCTGAGAACAGATATTTCGGAACCCTTTGAAGACTATAGGGCCAAAGGAAATATCCTCCGATAAGAAAGAGAAAGAAGCTTTCTGAGAAACTTCTTTGTGTTCTGTGAAATCACCTCACATAGTTACAGGTTTCCCCTCAATAAGCCTTTAGCTAAGACAGTTCTTGTGGAATTGCCAAAGTGATATTTGGAAGTCCATAGAGGGCTATGGTGAAAAAGGAAATATCCTCAGATGATATCTGGAAAGAAGCTTTCTGAGAAACTGCTTCGTGTTCTGTTAATTCACCTAACAGAGTTACATCTGTATTTCATGTATCTCTTTGCTTGCCTTATTTCTGTGGAATCTGAGAACAGATATTTCGGATCCCTTTGAAGACTATAGGGCCAAAGGAAATATCCTCCGATACTAAAGAGAAAGAAGCTTTATGAGAAACTTCTTTGTGTTCTGTGAAATCATCTCACAGAGTTACAGCTTTCCCCTCAAGAAGCCTTTCAGTAAGACAGTTCTTGTGGAATTGGCAAAGTGATATTTGGAAGCCCATAGAGGGCTATGGTGAAAAAGGAAATATCCTCAGATGAAATCTGGAAAGAAGCTTTCTGAGAAACTGCTTACTGTTCTGTTAATTCATCTCACAGATTTACATCAGAATTTCGTGGATCTCTTTCCTAGCCTTATTTCTGTGGAATCTGAGAACAGATATTTCGGATCCCTTTGAAGACTATAGGGCCAAAGGAAATAGCCTCCGATAACAAAGAGAAAGAAGCTTTCTGAGAAACTTCTTTGTATTCTGTGAAATCATCTCACTGAGTTTCAGCTTTCCCCTCAAGAAGCCTTTCACTAAGACAGTTCTTGTGGAATTGGCAAAGTGATAATTGGAAGCCCATAGAGGGCTATGGTGAAAAAGGAAATATCCTCAGATGAAATCTGGAAAGAATTTTCTGAGAAACTGCTCTGTGATGTGTGACTTCCACTCACAGAGTTAAATCTGTATTTCGTGGATCTCTTTGCTAGCCTTATTTCTGTCGAATCTGAAAACAGATATTTCGGATCCCTTTGAAGACTATAGGGCCAAAGGAAATATCCTCAGATAACAAAGAATAAGAAGTTTTCTGAGAAACTTCTTCGCGCTCTGTGAAACCATCTCACAGAGTTACAGCTTTCAACTCAAGAAGCCTTTCGCCTAGACAGTTCTTGTGCAATTGGCAAAGTGATATTTGGAAGCCCATAGAGGGCTATGGTGAAAAAGGAAATATCCTCAGATGAAATCTGGAAAGAAGCTTTCTGAGAAACTGCTTACTGTTCTGTTAATTCATCTCACAGAGTTACATCTGTATTTCGTGGATCTCCTTGCTAGCCTTATTTCTGTCGAATCTGAGAACAGATATTTCGGATCCCTTTGAAGACTATAGGGCCAAAGGAAATATCCTCCGATAAAAAGAGAAAGAAGCTTTCTGAGAAACTTCTTTGTGTTCTGTGAAATCACCACACAGAGTTACAAGTTTCCCCTCAAGAAACCTTTCGCTCAGACAGTTCTTGTGGAATTGGCAAAGTGATATTTGGAAGCCCTTAGAGGGCTATGGTGAAAAAGGAAATATCCTCAGATGAAATCTGGAAAGAAGCTTTCTGAGAAACTGCTTAGTGTTCTGTTAATTCATATCACAGAGTTACAACTGTATTTCGTGGATCTCTTTGCTAGCCTTATTTCTGTGGAATCTGAGGAAAGATATTTCGGATCCCTTTGAAGCCTATAGGGCCAAAGGAAATATCCTCCGATAAAAAGAGAAAGAAGCTTTCTGAGAAACTTCTTTGTGTTCTGTGAAATCACCACACAGAGTTACAAGTTTCCCCTCAAGAAGCCTTTCGCTCAGACAGTTCTTGTGGAATTGGCAAAGTGATATTTGGAAGCCCATAGAGGGCTACGGTGAAAAAGGTAATATCCTCAGATGAAATCTGGAAAGAAGCTTTCTGAGAAACTGCTTACTGTTCTGTTAATTCATCTCACAGAGTTACATCTGTATTTCCTGGATCTCTTTGCTAGCCTTATTTCTGTGGAATCTGAGAACAGATATTTCGGATCCCTTTGAAGACTATAGGGCCAAAGGAACTATCCTCCGAAAACAAAGAGAAAGAATCTTTCTGAGAAACTTCTTTGTGTTCTGTGAAATCGTCTCACAGAGTTACAGCTTTCCCATCAAGAAGCCTTTCGGTAAGACAGTTCTTGTGGAATTGGCAAAGTGATATTTGGAAGCCCATAGAGGGCTATGGTGAAAAAGGAAATATCCTCAGATGAAATCTGGAAAGAAGCTTTCTGAGAAACTGCTCTGTTATGTGTGATTTCCACTCACAGAGTTACATCTGCATTTCGTGGATGTCTTTGCTAGCCTTATTTCTGCGGAATCTCAGAACAGATATTTCGGATGCCTTTGAAGACTATAGGGCCAAAGGATATATCCTCCGATAACAAAGAGAAAGAAGCTTTCTGAGAAACTTCTTTGTGTTCTGTGAAATCATCTCACAGAGTTACAGCTGTCCCCTCAAGTAGCCTTTCGCTAAGACAGTTCTTGTGGAATTGGCAAAGTGATATTTGGAAGCCCTTAGAGGGTTATGTTGAAAAAGGAAACTTCCTCAGATGAAATCTGGAAAGAAGCTTTCTGAGAAACTGCTTAATGTTCTGTTATTTCATCTCACAGAGTTACATCTGTATTTCGTGGATCTCTTTGCTAGCCTATTTCTGTGGAATCTGAGGACAGATATTTCGGATCCCTTTGAAGTCTACAGGGCCAAAGGAACTATCCTACGATAACAAAGAGAAAGAAGCTTTCTGAGAAACTTCTTTGCGTTCTGTGAAATCATCTCGCAGAGTTACACCTTTACCCTCAAGAAGACTTTCCCTCAGACAGTTCTTGTGGAATTGGCAAAGTGATATTTGGAAGCCCATAGAGGGCTATGGTGAAAAAGGAAATATCCTCAGATGAAATCTGGAAAGAAGCTTTCTGAGAAACTGCTCTGTGATGCTTGACTTCCACTACAGAGTTACATCTGTATTTCGTGGATCTCTTTGCTAGCCTTATTTCTGTGGAATCTGAGGACAGATATTTCGGATCCCTTTGAAGTCTATAGGGCCAAAGGAACTATCCTACGATAACCAAGAGAAAAAAGCTTTCTGAGAAACTCCTTTGTGTTCTGTGAAATCATCTCACAGAGTTACACCTTTACCCTCAAGAAGACATTCTTCTCAGACAGTTCTTGTTGAATTGGCAAAGTGATATTTGGAAGCCCATAGAGGGCTATGGTGAAAAAGGAAATATCCTAGGATGAAATCTGGAAAGAATCTTTCTGAGAAACTGCTCTGTGACGTGTGACTTCCACTCACAGAGTTACATCTGTATTTCGTGGATCTCTTTGCTAGCCTTATTTCTGTGGAATCTGAGAACAGATATTTCGGATCCCTTTGAAGACTATAGGGCCAAAGGAAATATCCTCCGATAACAAAGAGGTAGAAGCTTTTGAGAAACTTCTTTGTGTTCCGTGAAATCATCTCTAAGAGTTACAACTTTCCCCGCAAGAACACTTTCGCTAAGACAGTTCTTGTGGAATTGGCAAAGTGATATTTGGAAGCCCTTAGAGGGCAATGGTGAAAAAGGAAATATCCTCAGATGAAATCTGGAAAGAAGCTTTCGGAGAAACTGCTTAGTGTTCTGTTAATTCATCTTACATAGTTACATCTGTATTTCGTGGATCTCTTTGCTAGCCTTATTTCTGTGGAATTTGAGAACAGATATTTCGGTTCCCTTTGAAGACTATAGGGCCAAAGGAAATATCCTTCGATAACAAAGAAAAAGAAGCTTTCTGAGAAACTTCTTTGTGTTCTGTGAAATCATCTCAAAGAGTTACAACTTTCCCCTCAAGAAGCCTTTCGCTAAAACAGTTCTTGTGGAATTGGCAAAGTGATATTTGGAAGCCCATAGAGGGCTATGGTGGAAAAGGAAATATCCTCAGATGAAATCTGGAAAGAAGCTTTCTGAGAAACTTCTGTGATGTTTGATTTCCACTCACAGAGTTACATCTGTATTTCGTGGATCTCTTTGCTAGCCTTACTTCTGTGGAATCTGAGAACAGATATTTCGGATCCCTTTGAAGCCTATAGGGCCAAAGGAAATATCCAGCGATAACAAAGAGAAAGAAGCTTACCGAGAAACTTATTTGTGTTCTGTGAAATCATCTCACAGAGTTACAGCTTTCCTCTCAAGGAGACTTTCGCTCAGACAGCTCTTGTGGAATTGGCAAATTGATATTTGGAAGCCCATAGAGGGCTATGGTGAAAAAGGAAATATCCTCAGATGAAATCTGGAAAGAAGCTTTCTGAGAAACTGCTTAGTGTTCTGTTAATTCGTCTCACAGAGTTACATCAGTATTCCCTGGATCTCTTTGCTAGCCTTATTTCTGTGGAATCTGAGAACAGATATTTCGGATCCCTGTGAAGAATATAGTGCCAAAGGAAATATCCCCCGATAACAAAGAGAAAGAAGCTTTTTTAGAAACTTCTTTGTTTTCTGTGAAATCATCTCAAAGAGTTACAGCTTTCCCCTCAAGAAGCCTTTCGCTCAGACAGTTCTTGTGGAATTGGCTAAGTGATATTTGGAAGCCCTTAGAGGGCTATGGTGAAAAAGGAAATATCCTCAGATGAAATCTGGAAAGAAGCTTTCTGAGAAAGTGCTTAGTGTTCTGTTAATTCATCTCACAGAGTTACATCTCTATTTCGTGGATCTCTTTGCTAGCCTATTGCTGTGGAATCTGAGAACATATATTTCGGATCCCATTGAAGTCTATAGGGCTAAAGGAACTATCCTCCGATAACAAAGAGAAAGAAGCGTTCAGAGAAACTTCTTTGTGTTCTGTGAAATCATCTCACAGAGTTACAGCTTTCCCCTCAAGAAGCCTTATGCTCAGACAGTTCTTGTGGAATTGGCAAAGTGATATTTGGAAGCCCATAGAGGGCTATGGTGAAAAAGGAAATATCCTCAGTTGAAATCTGGAAAGAAGCTTTCTGAGAAACTGATTAGTGTTCTGCTAATTCATCTCACAGATGTACATCTGTATTTCGTGGATCTCTTTGCTAGTGTTTTTTCTGTGTAATCTGAGAACAGATATTTCGGATCCCCTTGAAGACTATAGGGCCTAAGGAAATATCCTGCGATAACAAAGAGAAAGAAGCTCTCTGAGAAACTTCTTTGTGTTCTTTGAAATCATCTCACAGAGTTACAGCTTTCCCCTCAAGAAGCCTTTCGCTCAGACAGTTCTTGTGGAATTGGCAAAGTGATATTTGGAAGCCCATAGAGGGCTACGGTGAAAAAGGAAATATCCTCAGATGAAATCTGTAAAGAAGCTTTTTGAGAAACTGTTCCGTGATGTGTGACTTCCATTAACAGAGTTTCATCTGTATTTCTTGGATTTCTTTGCTCGCCTTATTTCTGTGGAATCTGAGAACAGATATTTCGGATCCCTTTGAAGACTATAGGGCCAAAGGAAATATCCTCCGATAACAAAGAGAAAGAAGCTTTCTGAGAAACTTCTTTGTGTTCTGAGAAATCATCTCACAGATTTACAGCTTTCCCCTCAAGAAGCCTTTCGCTCAGACAGTTCTGTGGAATTGGCAAAGTGATATTTGGAAGCCCATAGAGGTCTATGGTGAAAAAGGAAATATCCTCAGATGAAATCTGGAAAGAAGCTTTCTGAGAAACTGCTTAGTGTTCTGTTAATTCATCTCACAGAGTTACGTCTGTATTTCGTGGATCTCTCTGCTAGCCTTATTTCTGTGGAATCTGAGATCAGATATTTCGGATCCCCATGAAGACTATAGGCCCAAAGGAAATATCCTCTGATAACAAAGAGAAAGATTCTTTCTGAGAAACTTCTATGTGTCTGTGAAATCATCTCACAGTGTTACAGCTTTCCCCTCAAGAAGCCTTTCGCTCAGACAGTTCTTGTGGAATTGGCAAAGTGGTATTTGGAAGCCCTAAGAGGGCTATCTTGAAAAAGGAAATATCCTCAGATGAAATCTGGAAAGAAGCTTTCTGAGAAACTGCTCTGTGATGTGTGACTTCCACTCACAGAGTTACATCTGTAATTCGTGGATCTCTTGCTAGCCTTATTTCTGTGGAATCTGAGAACAGATATTTCGGATCCCTTTGAAGACTATAGGGCCAAAGGAAATATCCTCCGATAACAAAGAGAAAGAAGCTTTTGAGAAACTTCTTTGTGTTCTGAGAAATCATCTCACAGAGTTACAGCTTTCCCCTCAAGAAGCCTTTCGGTAAGACAGTTCTTGTGGAATTGGCAAAGTGATATTTGGAAGCCCATAGAGGGCTATGGTGAAAAAGGAAATATCCTCAGATGAAATCTGGAAAGAAGCTTTCTGAGAAACTGCTTAGTGTTCTGTTAATTCATCTCACATCGTTACATCTGTATTTCGTGGATCTCTTTGCTAGCCTTATTTCTGTGGAATCTGAGAACAGATATTTCGGATCCCTTTGAAGACTATAGGGCCAAAGGAAATATCCTCCGATAACAAAGAGAAAGAAGCTTTCTTAGAAACTTGTTTGTTTTCTGTGAAATCATCTCACAAAGTTACAGCTTTCCCCTCAAGAAGCCTTTCGCTAAGACATTTCTTGTGGAATTGGCAAAGTGATATTTGGAAGCCCATAGAGGGCTACGGTGAAAAAGGAAATATCCTCAGATGAAATCTGGAAAGAAGCTTTCTGAGAAACTGCTTAGTGTTCTGTTGATTCATCTCACAGAGTTACATCTGTATTTCGTGGATCTCTTTGCTAGCCTATTTCTGTGGAATCTGAGAACAGATATTTCGGATCCCTTTGAAGACAATAGGGCCAAAGGAAATATCCTCCGATAACAAAGAGAAAGAAGCTTTCTGAGAAACTTCTTTGTGTTCTGTGAAATCATCTCACAGAGTTGCAGCATTCCCCTCAAGAAGCCTTTCGCTAAGACACTTCTTGTGGAATTGGCAGAGTGATATTTGGAAGCTCAAAGAGGGTTTTGTTGAAAAAGGAAATATCCTCAGATGAAATCTGGAAAGAAGCTTTCTGAGAATCTGCTCTGTGATGTGTGACTTCCACTCACAGAGTTACATCTGTATTTCGTGGATCTCTTTGCTAGCCTTATTTCTGTGGAATCTGAGAACAGATATTTCGGATACCTTCGAAGACGATAGGGCCAAAGGAAATATCGTCTGATAACAAAGAGAAAGAAGCTTTCTGAGTAATTTCTTTGTGTTCTTTGAAATCATCTCACAGAGTAACAGCTTTCCCGTCAAGAAGATGTCGCTAAGACAGTTCTTGTGGAATAGGCAAAGTGATATTTGGAAGCCCATAGAGGGCTATGGTGAAAAAGGAAATATCCTCAGATGAAATCTGGAAAGAAGCTTACTGAGAAGCTGCTTAGTGTTCTGTTAATTCATCTCACAGAGTTACAACTGTATTTCTTGAATCTCTTTGCTAGCCTTATATCTGTGGAATCTGAGAACAGATATTTCGGAACCCTTTGAAGTCTATAGTGCCAAAGGAAATATCCTCAGATAACAAAGAGAAAGAAGCTTTCTGAGAAACTTCTTTGTGTTCTGTGAAATCATCTCAAAGAGTTACAGCTTTCCCCTCACGAAGCCTTTCGCTAAGACAGTTCTTGTGGAATTGGCAAAGTGATATTTGGAAGCCCATAGAGGGCTATGGTGAAAAAGGAAATATCCTCAGATGGAATCTGGAAAGAAGCTTTCTGAGAAAATGCTTAGTGTTCTGTTAATTCATCCAACAGAGTTACATCTGTATTTCGTGTATCTCTTTGCTAGCCTTATTTCTGTGGAATCTGAGAACAGATATTTCGAATCCCTTTGAAGTTTATAGGGCCAAAGGAAATATCCTGCGATAACAAAGAGAAAGAAGCTTTCTGAGAAACTTGTTTATGTTCTGTGAAATCATCTCACAGATTTACAGCTTTCCCCTCAAGAAGCCTTTCGCTCTGACAGTTCTTGTGGAATTGGAAAAGTGATATTTGGAAGCCCATAGAGGGCTATGGTGAAAAAGGAAATATCCTCAGATGAAATCGGGAAAGAAGCTTTCTGAGAAACTGTTAGTGTTCTGTTAATTCATCTCACTGAGTTACATCTGTATTTCGTGGATCTCTTTGCTGGCCTATTTCTGTGGAATCTGAAAAAAGATATTTCGGATCCCTTTGAAGTCTATAGGGCCAATGGAACTATCTTCCGATAACAAAGAGAAAGAAGCTTTCTGAGAAACTTCTTTGTGTTCTGTGAAATCATCTCACAGAGTAACAGCTTTACCCTCAAGAAGCCTTTCGCTTAGACAGTTCTTGTGGAATTGCCAAAGTGATATTTGGAAACCCATAGAGGGCTATGGAGAAAAAGGAAATATCCTCAGATGAAATCTGGAAAGAAACTTTCTGAGAAACTGCTCTGTGATGTGTGACATCAACTCACAGAGTTACATCTGTATTTCGTGGATCTCTTTGCTAGCCTTATTTCTGTGGAATCTGAGAACAGATATTTCGGATCCCGTTGAAGACTATAGCGCCAAAGGAGACATCCTGCGATAACAAAGAGAAAGAAGCTTTCTGAGAAACTTCTTTGTGTTCTGTGAAATCATCTCACAGAGGTACAGCTTTCCCCTCACGAAGCCTTTCGCTAAGACAGTTCTTGTGGAATTGGCAAAGTGATATTTGGAAGCCCATAGAGGGTTATGGTGAAAAAGGAAATATCCTCAAATGGAATCTGGAAAGAAGCTTTCGGAGAAAATGCTTAGTGTTCTGTTAATTCATCCAACAGAGTTACATCTGTATTTCGTGGATCTCTTTGCTAGCCTTATTTCTGTGGAATCTGAGAACAGATATTTCGGATCCCTTTGAAGTTTATAGGGCCAAAGGAAATATCCTGCGATAACAAAGAGAAAGAAGCTTTCTGAGAAACTTGTTTGTGTTCTGTGAAATCATCTCACAGATTTACAGCTTTCCCCTCAAGAAGCCTTTCGCTCTGACAGTTCTTGTGGAATTGCAAAAGTGATATTTGGAAGCCCACCGAGGGCTATGGTGAAAAAGGAAATATCCTCAGATGAAATCTGGAAAGAAGCTTTCTGCGAAACTGCTCCGTGATGTGTGACTTCCACTCACAGAGTTACATCTGTATTTCGTGGATCTCTTTGCTAGCCTTATTTCTGTGGAATCTGAGAACAGATATTTCGGATACCTTCGAAGACTATAGGGCCAAAGGAAATATCGTCTGATAAAAAAGAGAAAGAAGCTTTCTGAGTAATTTCTTTGTGTTCTTTGAAATCATCTCACAGAGTAACAGCTTTCCCGTCAAGAAGATTTCGCTAAGACAGTTCTTGTGGAATAGGCAAAGTGATATTTGGAAGCCCATAGAGGGCTATGGTGAAAAAGGAAATATCCTCAGATGAAATCTGGAAAGAAGCTTACTGAGAATCTGCTTAGTGTTCTGTTAATTCATCTCACAGAGTTACAACTGTATTTCTTGAATCTCTTTGCTAGCCTTATATCTGTGGAATCTGAGAACAGATATTTCGGAACCCTTTGAAGTCTATAGTGCCAAAGGAAATATCCTCAGATAACAAAGAGAAAGAAGCTTTCTGAGAAACTTCTTTGTGTTCTGTGAAATCATCTCACAGAGTTACAGCTTTAACCTCAAGAAGCCTTTCGCTAAGACAGTTCTTGTGGAATTGGCAAATTGATATTTGGAACCCCTAGAGGGCTATGGTGAAAAAGGAAATATCATCAGAGGAAATCTTCAAAAAGCTTTCTGAGAAACTGCTCTGTGATGTGTGACTTCCACTCACAGAGTTACATCTGTATTTCGTGGATCTCTTTGCTAGCCTTATTTCTGTGGAATCTGAGAATAGATATTTCGGATCCCTTTGAAGCCTAAAGGGCCAAAGGAAATATCTTGCGATAACAAAGAGAAAGAAGCTTTCTGAGAAACTTCTTTGTGTTCTGTGAAATCATCTCACAGAGTTACAGCTTTCCTCTCAGGAAGCCTTTCGCCCAGACAGTCTTGTGGAATTGGCAAATTGATATTTGGAAGCCCATAGAAGGCTATGGTGAAAAAGGAAATATCCTCAGATGAAATCTGGAAAGAAGCTTTCTGAGAAACTGCTTAGTGTTCTGCTAATTCATCTCACAGAGTTACATCTGTATTTCGTGGATCTCTTTGCTAGCCTTATTTCTGTGGAATCTGAGAAAAGATATTTCGGATCCCCTTGAAGACTATAGGGCCAAAGGAAATATCCTCCGATAACAAAGAGAAAGAAGCTTTCTGAGAAACTTCTTTGTGTTCTTTGAAATCATCTCACAGAGTTACAGCTTTCCCCTCAAGAAGCCTTTCGCTCAGACAGTTCTTGTGGAATTGGCAAAGTGATATTTGGAAGCCCATAGAGGGCTAGGGTGAAAAAGGAAATATCCTCAGATGAAATCTGGAAAGAAGCTTTCTGAGAAACTGCTTACTGTTCTGTTAATTCATCTCACAGATTTACATCAGAATTTCGTGGATCTCTTTCCTAGCCTTATTTCTGTGGAATCTGAGAACAGATATTTCGGATCCCTTTGAAGACTATAGGGCCAAAGGAAATAGCCTCCGATAACAAAGAGAAAGAAGCTTTCTGAGAAACTTCTTTGTATTCTGTGAAATCATCTCACTGAGTTTCAGCTTTCCCCTCAAGAAGCCTTTCACTAAGACAGTTCTTGTGGAATTGGCAAAGTGATAATAGGAAGCCCATAGAGGGCTATGGTGAAAAAGGAAATATCCTCAGATGAAATCTGGAAAGAATTTTCTGAGAAACTGCTCTGTGATGTGTGACTTCCACTCACAGAGTTAAATCTGTATTTCGTGGATCTCTTTGCTAGCCTTATTTCTGTCGAATCTGAAAACAGGTATTTCGGATCCCTTTGAAGACTATAGGGCCAAAGGAAATATCCTCAGATAACAAAGAATAAGAAGTTTTCTGAGAAACTTCTTCGTGCTCTGTGAAACCATCTCACAGAGTTACAGCTTTCAACTCAAGAAGCCTTTCGCTAAGACAGTTCTTGTGCAATTGGCAAAGTGATATTTGGAAGCCCATAGAGGGCTATGGTGAAAAAGGAAATATCCTCAGATGAAATCTGGAAAGAAGCTTTCTGAGAAACTGCTTACTGTTCTGTTAATTCATCTCACAGAGTTACATCTGTATTTCGTGGATCTCCTTGCTAGCCTTATTTCTGTCGAATCTGAGAACAGATATTTCGGATCCCTTTGAAGACTATAGGGCCAAAGGAAATATCCTCCGATAAAAAGAGAAAGAAGCTTTCTGAGAAACTTCTTTGTGTTCTGTGAAATCACCACACAGAGTTACAAGTTTCCCCTCAAGAAACCTTTCGCTCAGACAGTTCTTGTGGAATTGGCAAAGTGATATTTGGAAGCCCTTAGAGGGCTATGGTGAAAAAGGAAATATCCTCAGATGAAATCTGGAAAGAAGCTTTCTGAGAAACTGCTTAGTGTTCTGTTAATTCATATCACAGAGTTACAACTGTATTTCGTGGATCTCTTTGCTAGCCTTATTTCTGTGGAATCTGAGGAAAGATATTTCGGATCCCTTTGAAGCCTATAGGGCCAAAGGAAATATCCTCCGATAAAAAGAGAAAGAAGCTTTCTGAGAAACTTCTTTGTGTTCTGTGAAATCACCACACAGAGTTACAAGTTTCCCCTCAAGAAGCCTTTCGCTCAGACAGTTCTTGTGGAATTGGCAAAGTGATATTTGGAAGCCCATAGAGGGCTACGGTGAAAAAGGTAATATCCTCAGATGAAATCTGGAAAGAAGCTTTCTGAGAAACTGCTTACTGTTCTGTTAATTCATCTCACAGAGTTACATCTGTATTTCCTGGATCTCTTTGCTAGCCTTATTTCTGTGGAATCTGAGAACAGATATTTCGGATCCCTTTGAAGACTATAGGGCCAAAGGAACTATCCTCCGAAAACAAAGAGAAAGAATCTTTCTGAGAAACTTCTTTGTGTTCTGTGAAATCGTCTCACAGAGTTACAGCTTTCCCATCAAGAAGCCTTTCGGTAAGACAGTTCTTGTGGAATTGGCAAAGTGATATTTGGAAGCCCATAGAGGGCTATGGTGAAAAAGGAAATATCCTCAGATGAAATCTGGAAAGAAGCTTTCTGAGAAACTGCTCTGTTATGTGTGATTTCCACTCACAGAGTTACATCTGCATTTCGTGGATGTCTTTGCTAGCCTTATTTCTGCGGAATCTCAGAACAGATATTTCGGATGCCTTTGAAGTCTATAGGGCCAAAGGATATATCCTCCGATAACAAAGAGAAAGAAGCTTTCTGAGAAACTTCTTTGTGTTCTGTGAAATCATCTCACAGAGTTACAGCTGTCCCCTCAAGTAGCCTTTCGCTAAGACAGTTCTTGTGGAATTGGCAAAGTGATATTTGGAAGCCCTTAGAGGGTTATGTTGAAAAAGGAAACTTCCTCAGATGAAATCTGGAAAGAAGCTTTCTGAGAAACTGCTTAATGTTCTGTTATTTCATCTCACAGAGTTACATCTGTATTTCGTGGATCTCTTTGCTAGCCTATTTCTGTGGAATCTGAGGACAGATATTTCGGATCCCTTTGAAGTCTACAGGGCCAAAGGAACTATCCTACGATAACAAAGAGAGAGAAGCTTTCTGAGAAACTTCTTTGCGTTCTGTGAAATCATCTCGCAGAGTTACACCTTTACCCTCAAGAAGACTTTCGCTCAGACAGTTCTTGTGGAATTGGCAAAGTGATATTTGGAAGCCCATAGAGGGCTATGGTGAAAAAGGAAATATCCTCAGATGAAATCTGGAAAGAAGCTTTCTGAGAAACTGCTCTGTGATGCTTGACTTCCACTACAGAGTTACATCTGTATTTCGTGGATCTCTTTGCTAGCCTTATTTCTGTGGAATCTGAGGACAGATATTTCGGATCCCTTTGAAGTCTATAGGGCCAAAGGAACTATCCTACGATAACCAAGAGAAAAAAGCTTTCTGAGAAACTCCTTTGTGTTCTGTGAAATCATCTCACAGAGTTACACCTTTACCCTCAAGAGGACATTCTTCTCAGACAGTTCTTGTTGAATTGGCAAAGTGATATTTGGAAGCCCATAGAGGGCTATGGTGAAAAAGGAAATATCCTAGGATGAAATCTGGAAAGAATCTTTCTGAGAAACTGCTCTGTGACGTGTGACTTCCACTCACAGACTTACATCTGTATTTCGTGGATCTCTTTGCTAGCCTTATTTCTGTGGAATCTGAGAACAGATATTTCGGATCCCTTTGAAGACTATAGGGCCAAAGGAAATATCCTCCGATAACAAAGAGGTAGAAGCTTTTGAGAAACTTCTTTGTGTTCCGTGAAATCATCTCTAAGAGTTACAGCTTTCCCCGCAAGAACCCTTTCGCTAAGACAGTTCTTGTGGAATTGGCAAAGTGATATTTGGAAGCCCTTAGAGGGCAATGGTGAAAAAGGAAATATCCTCAGATGAAATCTGGAAAGAAGCTTTCGGAGAAACTGCTTAGTGTTCTGTTAATTCATCTTACATAGTTACATCTGTATTTCGTGGATCTCTTTGCTAGCCTTATTTCTGTGGAATTTGAGAACAGATATTTCGGTTCCCTTTGAAGACTATAGGGCCAAAGGAAATATCCTTCGATAACAAAGAAAAAGAAGCTTTCTGAGAAACTTCTTTGTGTTCTGTGAAATCATCTCAAAGAGTTACAACTTTCCCCTCAAGAAGCCTTTCGCTAAAACAGTTCTTGTGGAATTGGCAAAGTGATATTTGGAAGCCCATAGAGGGCTATGGTGAAAAAGGAAATATCCTCAGATGAAATCTGGAAAGAAGCTTTCTGAGAAACTTCTGTGATGTTTGATTTCCACTCACAGAGTTACATCTGTATTTCGTGGATCTCTTTGCTAGCCTTATTTCTGTGGAATCTGAGAACAGATATTTCGGATCCCTTTGAAGCCTATAGGGCCAAAGGAAATATCCAGCGATAACAAAGAGAAAGAAGCTTACTGAGAAACTTATTTGTGTTCTGTGAAATCATCTCACAGAGTTACAGCTTTCCTCTCAAGGAGCCTTTCGCTCAGACAGCTCTTGTGGAATTGGCAAATTGATATTTGGAAGCCCAAAGAGGGCTATGGTGAAAAAGGAAATATCCTCAGATGAAATCTGGAAAGAAGCTTTCTGAGAAACTGCTCTGTTATGTGTGATTTCCACTCACAGAGTTACATCTGCATTTCGTGGATGTCTTTGCTAGCCTTATTTCTGCGGAATCTCAGAACAGATATTTCGGATGCCTTTGAAGTCTATAGGGCCAAAGGATATATCCTCCGATAACAAAGAGAAAGAAGCTTTCTGAGAAACTTCTTTGTGTTCTGTGAAATCATCTCACAGAGTTACAGCTGTCCCCTCAAGTAGCCTTTCGCTAAGACAGTTCTTGTGGAATTGGCAAAGTGATATTTGGAAGCCCTTAGAGGGTTATGTTGAAAAAGGAAACTTCCTCAGATGAAATCTGGAAAGAAGCTTTCTGAGAAACTGCTTAGTGTTCTGTTATTTCATCTCACAGAGTTACATCTGTATTTCGTGGATCTCTTTGCTAGCCTATTTCTGTGGAATCTGAGGACAGATATTTCGGATCCCTTTGAAGTCTACAGGGCCAAAGGAACTATCCTACGATAACAAAGAGAGAGAAGCTTTCTGAGAAACTTCTTTGCGTTCTGTGAAATCATCTCGCAGAGTTACACCTTTACCCTCAAGAAGACTTTCGCTCAGACAGTTCTTGTGGAATTGGCAAAGTGATATTTGGAAGCCCATAGAGGGCTATGGTGAAAAAGGAAATATCCTCAGATGAAATCTGGAAAGAAGCTTTCTGAGAAACTGCTCTGTGATGCTTGACTTCCACTACAGAGTTACATCTGTATTTCGTGGATCTCTTTGCTAGCCTTATTTCTGTGGAATCTGAGGACAGATATTTCGGATCCCTTTGAAGTCTATAGGGCCAAAGGAACTATCCTACGATAACCAAGAGAAAAAAGCTTTCTGAGAAACTCCTTTGTGTTCTGTGAAATCATCTCACAGAGTTACACCTTTACCCTCAAGAAGACATTCTTCTCAGACAGTTCTTGTTGAATTGGCAAAGTGATATTTGGAAGCCCATAGAGGGCTATGGTGAAAAAGGAAATATCCTAGGATGAAATCTGGAAAGAATCTTTCTGAGAAACTGCTCTGTGACGTGTGACTTCCACTCACAGACTTACATCTGTATTTCGTGGATCTCTTTGCTAGCCTTATTTCTGTGGAATCTGAGAACAGATATTTCGGATCCCTTTGAAGACTATAGGGCCAAAGGAAATATCCTCCGATAACAAAGAGGTAGAAGCTTTTGAGAAACTTCTTTGTGTTCGGTGAAATCATCTCTAAGAGTTACAGCTTTCCCCGCAAGAACCCTTTCGCTAAGACAGTTCTTGTGGAATTGGCAAAGTGATATTTGGAAGCCCTTAGAGGGCAATGGTGAAAAAGGAAATATCCTCAGATGGAATCTGGAAAGAAGCTTTCGGAGAAACTGCTTAGTGTTCTGTTAATTCATCTTACATAGTTACATCTGTATTTCGTGGATCTCTTTGCTAGCCTTATTTCTGTGGAATTTGAGAACAGATATTTCGGTTCCCTTTGAAGACTATAGGGCCAAAGGAAATATCCTTCGATAACAAAGAAAAAGAAGCTTTCTGAGAAACTTCTTTGTGTTCTGTGAAATCATCTCAAAGAGTTACAACTTTCCCCTCAAGAAGCCTTTCGCTAAAACAGTTCTTGTGGAATTGGCAAAGTGATATTTGGAAGCCCATAGAGGGCTATGGTGAAAAAGGAAATATCCTCAGATGAAATCTGGAAAGAAGCTTTCTGAGAAACTTCTGTGATGTTTGATTTCCACTCACAGAGTTACATCTGTATTTCGTGGATCTCTTTGCTAGCCTTATTTCTGTGGAATCTGAGAACAGATATTTCGGATCCCTTTGAAGCCTATAGGGCCAAAGGAAATATCCAGCGATAACAAAGAGAAAGAAGCTTACTGAGAAACTTATTTGTGTTCTGTGAAATCATCTCACAGAGTTACAGCTTTCCTCTCAAGGAGCCTTTCGCTCAGACAGCTCTTGTGGAATTGGCAAATTGATATTTGGAAGCCCATAGAGGGCTATGGTGAAAAAGGAAATATCCTCAGATGAAATCTGGAAAGAAGCTTTCTGAGAAACTGCTTAGTGTTCTGTTAATTCGTCTCACAGAGTTACATCAGTATTCCCTGGATCTCTTTGCTAGCCTTATTTCTGTGGAATCTGAGAACAGATATTTCGGATCCCTGTGAAGAATATAGTGCCGAAGGAAATATCCTCCGATAACAAAGAGAAAGAAGCTTTTTTAGAAACTTCTTTGTTTTCTGTGAAATCATCTCACAGAGTTACAGCTTTCCCCTCAAGAAGCCTTATGCTCAGACAGTTCTTGTGGAATTGGCAAAGTGATATTTGGAAGCCCATAGAGGGCAATGGTGAAAAAGGAAATATCCTCAGTTGAAATCTGGAAAGAAGCTTTCTGAGAAACTGATTAGTGTTCTGCTAATTCATCTCACAGATGTACATCTGTATTTCGTGGATCTCTTTGCTAGTGTTTTTTCTGTGTAATCTGAGAACAGATATTTCGGATCCCCTTGAAGACTATAGGGCCAAATAAATATCCTGCGATAACAAAGAGAAAGAAGCTCTCTGAGAAACTTCTTTGTGTTCTTTGAAATCATCTCACAGAGTTACAGCTTTCCCCTCAAGAAGCCTTTCGCTCAGACAGTTCTTGTGGAATTGGCAAAGTGATATTTGGAAGCCCATAGAGGGCTACGGTGAAAAAGGAAATATCCTCAGATGAAATCTGGAAAGAAGCTTTTTGAGAAACTGTTCCGTGATGTGTGACTTCCATTAACAGAGTTTCATCTGTATTTCTTGGATTTCTTTGCTAGCCTTATTTCTGTGGAATCTGAGAACAGATATTTCGGATCCCTTTGAAGACTATAGGGCCAAAGGAAATATCCTCCGATAACAAAGAGAAAGAAGCTTTCTGAGAAACTTCTTTGTGTTCTGAGAAATCATCTCACAGATTTACAGCTTTCCCCTCAAGAAGCCTTTCGCTCAGACAGTTCTATGGAATTGGCAAAGTGATATTTGAAGCCCATAGAGGTCTATGGTGAAAAAGGAAATATCCTCAGATGAAATCTGGAAAGAAGCTTTTGAGAAACTGCTTAGTGTTCTGTTAATTCATCTCACAGAGTTACATCTGTATTTCGTGGATCTCTCTGCTAGCCTTATTTCTGTGGAATCTGAGATCAGATATTTCGGATCCCTTTGAAGACTATAGGCCCAAAGGAAATATCCTCTGATAACAAAGAGAAAGAATCTTTCTGAGAAACTTCTATGTGTCTGTGAAATCATCTCACAGTGTTACAGCTTTCCCCTCAAGAAGCCTTTCGCTCAGACAGTTCTTGTGGAATTGGCAAAGTGGTATTTGGAAGCCCTTAGAGGGCTATCTTGAAAAAGGAAATATCCTCAGATGAAATCTGGAAAGAAGCTTTCTGAGAAACTGCTCTGTGATGTGTGACTTCCACTCACAGAGTTACATCTGTAATTCGTGGATCTCTTGCTAGCCTTATTTCTGTGGAATCTGAGAACAGATATTTCGGATCCCTTTGAAGACTATAGGGCCAAAGGAAATATCCTCCGATAACAAAGAGAAAGAAGCTTTTGAGAAACTTCTTTGTGTTCTGAGAAATCATCTCACAGAGTTACAGCTTTCCCCTCAAGAAGCCTTTCGCTAAGACAGTTCTTGTGGAATTGGCAAAGTGATATTTGGAAGCCCATAGAGGGCTATGGTGAAAAAGGAAATATCCTCAGATGAAATCTGGAAAGAAGCCTTCTGAGAAAATGCTTAGTGTTCTGTTAATTCATCTCACATCGTTACATCTGTATTTCGTGGATCTCTTTGCTAGCCTTATTTCTGTGGAATCTGAGAACAGATATTTCGGATCCCTTTGAAGACTATAGGGCCAAAGGAAATATCCTCCGATAACAAAGAGAAAGAAGCTTTCTTAGAAACTTCTTTGTTTTCTGTGAAATCATCTCACAAAGTTACAGCTTTCCCCTCAAAAAGCCTTTCGCTAAGACATTTCTTGTGGAATTGGCAAAGTGATATTTGGAAGCCCATAGAGGGCTACGGTGAAAAAGGAAATATCCTCAGATGAAATCTGGAAAGAAGCTTTCTGAGAAACTGCTTAGTGTTCTGTTGATTCATCTCACAGAGTTACATCTGTATTTCGTGGATCTCTTTGCTAGCCTATTTCTGTGGAATCTGAGAACAGATATTTCGGATCCCTTTGAAGACAATAGGGCCAAAGGAAATATCCTCCGATAACAAAGAGAAAGAAGCTTTCTGAGAAACTTCTTTGTGTTCTGTGAAATCATCTCACAGAGTTACAGCTTTCCCCTCAAGAAGCCTTTCGCTAAGACAGTTCTTGTGGAATTGGCAGAGTGATATTTGGAAGCTCAAAGAGGGTTTTGGTGAAAAAGGAAATATCCTCAGATGAAATCTGGAAAGAAGCTTTCTGAGAATCTGCTCTGTGATGTGTGACTTCCACTCACAGAGTTACAACAGTATTTCGTGGATCTCTTTGCTAGCCTTATTTCTGTGGAATCTGAGAACAGATATTTCGGATCCCTTTGAAGATTATAGGGCCAAAGGAAATATCCTCCGATAACAAAGAGAAAGAAGCTCTCTGAGAAACTTCTTTGTGTTCTGTAAAATCATCTCACAGAGTTACAGCATTCCCCTCAAGAAGCCTTTCGCTCAGACAGTTCTTGTGGAATTGGCAAAGTGATATTTGGAAGCCCATAGAGGGCTATGGTGAAAAAGGAAATATCCTCAGATGAAATCTGGAAGGAAGCTTTCTGAGAAACTGTTCCGTGATGTGTGACTTCCACTAACAGAGTTACATCTGTATTTCGTGGATCTCTTTGCTAGCCTTATTTCTGTGGAATCTGAGAACAGATATTTCGGATCCCTGTGAAGACCATAGGGCCAAAGGAAATATCCTCTGATAACAATGAGAAAGAAGCTTTCTTAGAAACTTCTTTATTTTCTGTGAAATCATCTCACAGAGTTACAGCTTTCCCTTCAAGAAGCCTTTCGCTCAGACAGTTCTTGTGGAATTGGCAAAGTGATATTTGGAAGCCCATAGAGGGCTATGGTGAAAAAGGAAATATCCTCAGATGAAATATGGAAAAAAGCTTTCTGACAAACTGCTTAGTGTTCTGTTAATTCATCTCACAGAGTTACATCTGTATTTCGTGTATCTCTTTGCTAGCCTATTTCTGTGGAATCTGAGAACAGATATTTCGGATCCCTTTGAAGACTATAGGGCCAAAGGAAGTATCCTCCGATAACAAAGAGAAAGAAGCTTTCTGAGAAACTTCTTTGTGTTCTGTGAAATCATCTCACAGAGTTACAGCTTTCCCCTCACGAAGCCTTTCGCTACGACAGTTCTTCTGGAATTTGCAAAGTGATATTTGGAAGCCCACAGAGGGCTATGGTGAAAAAGGAAATATCCTCAGATGAAATCTGGAAAGAAGCTTTCTGAGAAACTGCTTAGTGTTCTGTTAATTCATCTCACAGAGTTACATCTGTATTTCGTGGATCTCTTTGCTAGCCTTATTTCTGTGGAATCTGAGATCACATATTTCGGATCCCTTCGAAGACTATAGGCCCAAAGGAAATATCCTCCGATAACAAATAGAAAGAAGCTTTCTGAGAAACTTCTATGTGTCTGTGAAATCATCTCACAGAGATACAGCTTTCCCCTCAAGAAGCCTTTCGCTAAGACATTTCATGTTGAATTGTCAAAGTGGTATTTGGAAGCCCTTAGAAGGCTATGGTGAAAAAGGAAATATCCTCAGATGAAATCTGGAAAGAAGCTTTCTGAGAAACTTCTCTGTGATGTGTGACTTCCACTCACAGAGTTACATCTGTAATTCGTGGATCTCTTTGCTAGCCTTATTTCTGTGGAATCTGAGAACAGATATTTCGGATCCCTTTGAAGACTATAGGGCCAAAGGAAATATCCTCCGATAACAAAGAGAAAGAAGCTTTTGAGAAATTTATTTGTGTTCTGTGAAATCATCTCACAGAGTTACAGCTCTTCCCTCAAGAACCCTTTCGCTAAGACAGTTCTTGTGGAATTGGCAAAGTGATATTTGGAAGCCCATAGAGGGCTATGGTGAAAAAGGAAATATCCTCAGATGAAATCTGGAAAGAAGCTTTCTGAGAAACTGCTTAGTGCTCTGTTAATTCATCTCACAGAGTTACATCTGTATTTCGTCGATCTCTTTGCTAGCCTTATTTCTGTGGAATCTGAGAACAGATATTTCGGATCCCTTTGAAGACTATAGGGCCAAAGGAAGTATCCTCCGATAACAAAGAGAAAGAAGCTTTCTTAGAAACTTCTTTGTTTTCTGTGAAATCATCTCACAACGTTACAGCTTTCCCCTCAAGAAGCCTTTCGCTAAGATATTTCTTGTGGAATTGGCAAAGTGATATTTGGAAGCCCATAGAGGGCTATGGTGAAAAAGGAAATATCCTCAGATGAAATCTGGAAAGAAACTTTCTGAGAAACTGTTCCGTGATGTGTGACTTCCACTAACAGAGTTACATCTGTATTTCGTGGATCTCTTTGTTAGCCTTATTTCTGTGGAATCTGAGAACAGATATTTCGGATCCCTTTTAAGACTATAGGGCCAAAGGAAATATCCTCAGATAACAAAGAGAAAGAAGCTTTCTGAGAAACATCTTTGTGTTCTGTGAAATTATTTCACAGAGTTACAGCTTTCAGCTCAAGAAGCTTTTCGCTCAGACAGTTCTTGTGGAATTGGCAAAGTGATATTTGGAAGCCCGTAGAGGGCTATGGTGAAAAAGGAAATATCCTCAGATGAAATCTGGAAAAAGCTTTATGAGAAACTCCTCTGTGATGTGTGACTTCCACTCACAGAGTTACATCTGAATTTCGTGGATCTCTTTGCTAGCCTTATTTCTGTAGAATCTGAGAACAGATATTTCGGATCCCTTTGAAGCCTATAGGGCCAAAGGAAATATCCTCCGATCACAAAGAGAAAGAAGCTTTCTGAGTAACTTCTTTGTGTTCTGTGAAATCATCTCACAGAGTTACAGCTTTCCTCTCAAGAAGCCTTTCGCTCAGACAGTTCTTGTAGAATTGGCAAAGTGATATTTGGAAGCCCATAGAGGGCTATGGTGAAAAAGGAAATATCCTAGGATGAAATCTGGAAAGAAGCTTTCTGAGAAACTGCTTAGTGTTCTGTTAATTCATCTCACAGAGTTACTTCTGTATTTCGTGGATCTCTTTGCCAGCCTATTTCTGTGGAATCTGAGAACAGTTATTTCGGATCCCTTTGAAGACAATAGGGCCAAAGGAAATATCCTCCGATAACAAAGAGAAAGAAGCTTTCTGAGAAACTTCTTTGTGTTCTGTGAAATTATCTCACAGAGTTATAGCTTTCCCCTCAAGAAGCCTTTCGCTAAGACAGTTCTTGTGGAATTGGCAAAGTGATATTTGGAAGCCCATAGAGGGCTATGGTGAAAAAGGAAATATCCTCAGATGAAATCTGGAAAGAAGCTTTTTGAGAAACTGTTCCGTGATGTGTGACTTCCATTAACAGAGTTTAATCTGTATTTCGTGGATCTCTTTGCTAGCCTTATTTCTGTGGAATCTCAGAACAGATATTTCGGATCCCTTTAAGACTATAGGGACATAGGAAATATCCTCTGATAACAAAGAGAAAGAAGCTTTCTGAGAAACTTATTTGTGTTCTGTGAAATCATCTCACAGAGTTACAGCTTCCCCTCAAGAAGCCTTTCACTCACACAGTTCTTGTGGAATTGGCAAAGTGATATTTGGAAGCCCATAGAGGGCTATGGTGAAAAAGGAAATATCCTCAGATGTAATCTGGAAAGAAGATTTCTGAGAAACTGCTCTGTGATGAGTGACTTCCACTGACAGAGTTACAACTGTATTTCGTGGATCTCTTTGCTAGCCTGATTTCTGTGGAATCTGAGAACAGATATTTCGGATCCCTTTGAAGACTATAGGAACAAAGGAGATATCCTGAAATAACTAAGAGAAAGAAGCTTTCTGAGAAACTTCTTTGTGTTCTGTGAAATAATCTCACAGTGTTACAGCTTTGCCCTCAAGAATCCTTTCGCTAAGACAGTTCTTGTGGAATTGGCAAAGTGATATTTGGAAGCCCATAGAGGGCTATGTTGAAAAAGGAAATATCCACAGATGAAATCTGGAAAGAAGCTTTCTGAGAAACTGCTTAGTGTTCTGTTAATTCATCTCACCGAGTTACATCGGTATTTCGTGGATCTCTTTGCTAGCCTTATTTCCGTGGAATCTGAGAACAGATATTTCGGATCCCTTTGAAGACTATAGGGTCAAAGGAAATATCCTGCGATAACAAAGAGAAAGAAGCTTTCTGAGAAACTTCTTTGTGTTCTGTGAAATCATCTCACAGAGTTACAGCTTTCCCCTCAAGAAGCCTCTCGCTCAGACAGTTCTTGTAGAATTGGCAAAGTGATATTTGGAAGCCCATAGACGGCTATGGTGAAAAAGGAAATATCCTCAGATGAAATCTGGAAGGAAGCTTTCTGAGAAACTGTTCCGTGATGTGTGACTTCCACTAACAGAGTTACATCTGTATTTCGTGGATCTCTTTGCTAGCCTTATTTCTGTGGAATCTGAGAACAGATATTTCGGATCCCTGTGAAGACCATAGGGCCAAAGGAAATATCCTCTGATAACAATGAGAAAGAAGCTTTCTTAGAAACTTCTTTATTTTCTGTGAAATCATCTCACAGAGTTACAGCTTTCCCTTCAAGAAGCCTTTCGCTCAGACAGTTCTTGTGGAATTGGCAAAGTGATATTTGGAAGCCCATAGAGGGCTATGGTGAAAAAGGACATATCCTCAGATGAAATATGGAAAAAAGCTTTCTGACAAACTGCTTAGTGTTCTGTTAATTCATCTCACAGAGTTACATCTGTATTTCGTGGATCTCTTTGCTAGCCTATTTCTGTGGAATCTGAGAACAGATATTTCGGATCCCTTTGAAGACTATAGGGCCAAAGGAAGTATCCTCCGATAACAAAGAGAAAGAAGCTTTCTGAGAAACTTCTTTGTGTTCTGTGAAATCATCTCACAGAGTTACAGCTTTCCCCTCACGAAGCCTTTCGCTACGACAGTTCTTCTGGAATTTGCAAAGTGATATTTGGAAGCCCACAGAGGGCTATGGTGAAAAAGGAAATATCCTCAGATGAAATCTGGAAAGAAGCTTTCTGAGAAACTGCTTAGTGTTCTGTTAATTCATCTCACAGAGTTACATCTGTATTTCGTGGATCTCTTTGCTAGCCTTATTTCTGTGGAATCTGAGATCACATATTTCGGATCCCTTCGAAGACTATAGGCCCAAAGGAAATATCCTCCGATAACAAATAGAAAGAAGCTTTCTGAGAAACTTCTATGTGTCTGTGAAATCATCTCACAGAGATACAGCTTTCCCCTCAAGAAGCCTTTCGCTAAGACATTTCATGTTGAATTGTCAAAGTGGTATTTGGAAGCCCTTAGAAGGCTATGGTGAAAAAGGAAATATCCTCAGATGAAATCTGGAAAGAAGCTTTCTGAGAAACTTCTCTGTGATGTGTGACTTCCACTCACAGAGTTACATCTGTAATTCGTGGATCTCTTTGCTAGCCTTATTTCTGTGGAATCTGAGAACAGATATTTCGGATCCCTTTGAAGACTATAGGGCCAAAGGAAATATCCTCCGATAACAAAGAGAAAGAAGCTTTTGAGAAACTTATTTGTGTTCTGTGAAATCATCTCACAGAGTTACAGCTCTTCCCTCAAGAACCCTTTCGCTAAGACAGTTCTTGTGGAATTGGCAAAGTGATATTTGGAAGCCCATAGAGGGCTATGGTGAAAAAGGAAATATCCTCAGATGAAATCTGGAAAGAAGCTTTCTGAGAAACTGCTTAGTGTTCTGTTAATTCATCTCACAGAGTTACATCTGTATTTCGTGGATCTCTTTGCTAGCCTATTTCTGTGGAATCTGAGAACAGATATTTCGGATCCCTTTGAAGACTATATGGCCAAAGGAAATATCCTCCGATAACAAAGAGAAAGAAGCTTTCTGAGAAACTTCTTGGTGTTCTGTGAAATCATCTCACAGAGTTACAGCTTTCCCCTCAAGAATCCTTTCGCTAAGACAGTTCTTGTGGAATTGGCAAAGTGATATTTGGAAGCTCAAAGAGGGCTATGGTGAAAAAGGAAATATCCTCAGATGAAATCTGGAAAGAAGCTTTCTGAGAAACTGTTCCGTGATGTGTGACTTCCACTAACAGAGTTACATCTGTATTTCGTGCATCTCTTTGCTAGCCTTATTTCTGTGGAATCTGAGAACAGATATTTCGGATCCCTTTGAAGACTATAGGGCCAAAGGAAATATCCTCCCATAACAAAGAGAAAGAAGCTTTCTTAGAAACTTCTTTGTTGTCTCTGAAATCATCTCACAAAGTTACAGCTTTCCCCTCAAGAAGCCTTTCGCTAAGACATTTCTTGTGGAATTGGCAAAGTGATATTTGGAAGCCCATAGAGGGGTATGGTGAAAAAGGAAATATCCTCAGATGGAATCTGGAAAGAAGGTTTCTGAGAAACTGCTTAGTGTTCTGTTAATTCATCTCACAGAGTTACCTCTGTATTTCGTGGATCTGTTTGCTAGCCTATTTCTGTGGAATCTGAGAACAGATATTTCGGATCCCTTTGAAGAAAATAGGGCCAAAGGAAATATCCTCCGATAACAAAGAGAAAGAAGCTCTCTGAGAAACTTCTTTGTGTTCTGTGAAATCATCTCACAGAGTTACAGCTTTCCCCTCAAGAAGCCTTTCGCTAAGACAGTTCTTGTGGAATTGGCAAAGTGATATTTGGAAGCTCAAAGAGGGCTATGGTGAAAAAGGAATTATCCTCAGTTGAAATCTGGAAAGAAGCTTTCTGAGAAACTGCTCTGTGATGTGTGACTTCCACTCACAGAGTTACAACAGTATTTCGTGGATCTCTTTGCTAGCCTTATTTCTGTGGAATCTGAGAACAGATATTTCGGATCCCTTTGAAGACTAGGGCCAAAGGAAATATCCTCCGATAACAAAGAGAAAGAAGCTCTCTGAGAAACTTCTTTGTGTTCTGTGATATCATCTCACAGAGTTACAGCATTCCCCTCAAGAAACCTTTCGCTCAGACAGTTCTTGTGGAATTGGCAAAGTGATATTTGGAAGCCCATAGAGGGCTATGGTGAAAAAGGAAATATCCTCAGATGAAATTTGGAAAGAAGCTTTCTGAGAAACTGTTCCGTGATGTGTGACTTCCACTAACAGAGTTACATCTGTATTTCGTGGATCTCTTTGCTAGCCTTATTTCTGTGGAATCTGAGAACAGATATTTCGGATCCCTGTGAAGTGTATAGGGCCAAAGGAAATATCCTCTGATAAAAATGAGAAAGAAGCTTTCTTAGAAACTTCTTTATTTTCTGTGAAATCATCTCACAGAGTTACAGCTTTCCCCTCAAGAAGCCTTTCGCACAGACAGTTCTTGTGGAATTGGCAAAGTGATATTTGGAAGCCCATACAGGGCTATGGTGAAAAAGGAAATATCCTCAGATGAAATCTGGAAAAAAGCTTTCTGACAAACTGCTTAGTGTTCTGTTAATTCATCTCACAGAGTTACATCTGTATTTCGTGAATCTCTTTGCTAGCCTTATTTCTGTGGATTCTGAGAACAGATATTTCGAATCCCTTTGAAGACTATAGGGCCAAAGGAAATATCCTGAGATAACAAAGAGAAAGAAGCTTTCTGAGAAACTTCTTTGTGTTCTGTGAAATCATCTCACAGAGTTACAGCTTTCCCCTCACGAAGCCTTTCGCTACGACAGTTCTTCTGGAATTTGGAAAGTGATATTTGGAAGCCCATAGAGGGCTATGGTGAAAAAGGAAATATCCTCAGATGAAATCTGGAAAGAAGCTTTCTGAGAAACTGCTCTGTGATGTGTGACTTCCACTCACAGAGTTACATCTGTAATTCGTGGATCTCTTTGCTAGCCTTATTTCTGTGGAATCTGAGAACACATATTTCGGATCCCTTTGAAGACTATAGGGCCAAAGGAAATATCCTCCGATAACAAAGAGAAAGAAGCTTTTGAGAAACTTCTTTGTGTTCTGTGAAATCATCTCACAGAGTTACAGCTTTCCCCTCAAGAACACTTTCGCTAAGACAGTTCTTGTGGAATTGGCAAAGTGATATTTGGAAACCCATAGAGGGCTATGGTGAAAAAGGAAATATCCTCAGATGAAATCTGGAAAGAAGCTTTCTGAGAAACTGCTTAGTGCTCTGTTAATTCATCTCACAGAGTTACATCTGTATTTCGTCGATCTCTTTGCTAGCCTTATTTCTGTGGAATCTGAGAACAGATATTTCGGATCCCTTTGAAGACTATAGGGCCAAAGGAAGTATCCTCCGATAACAAAGAGAAAGAAGCTTTCTTAGAAACTTCTTTGTTTTCTGTGAAATCATCTCACAACGTTACAGCTTTCCCCTCAAGAAGCCTTTCGCTAAGATATTTCTTGTGGAATTGGCAAAGTGATATTTGGAAGCCCATAGAGGGCTATGGTGAAAAAGGAAATATCCTCAGATGAAATCTGGAAAGAAACTTTCTGAGAAACTGTTCCGTGATGTGTGACTTCCACTAACAGAGTTACATCTGTATTTCGTGGATCTCTTTGTTAGCCTTATTTCTGTGGAATCTGAGAACAGATATTTCGGATCCCTTTTAAGACTATAGGGCCAAAGGAAATATCCTCAGATAACAAAGAGAAAGAAGCTTTCTGAGAAACATCTTTGTGTTATGTGAAATTATTTCACAGAGTTACAGCTTTCAGCTCAAGAAGCTTTTCGCTCAGACAGTTCTTGTGGAATTGGCAAAGTGATATTTGGAAGCCCGTAGAGGGCTATGGTGAAAAAGGAAATATCCTCAGATGAAATCTGGAAAAAGCTTTATGAGAAACTCCTCTGTGATGTGTGACTTCCACTCACAGAGTTACATCTGAATTTCGTGGATCTCTTTGCTAGCCTTATTTCTGTAGAATCTGAGAACAGATATTTCGGATCCCTTTGAAGCCTATAGGGCCAAAGGAAATATCCTCCGATCACAAAGAGAAAGAAGCTTTCTGAGTAACTTCTTTGTGTTCTGTGAAATCATCTCACAGAGTTACAGCTTTCCTCTCAAGAAGCCTTTCGCTCAGACAGTTCTTGTAGAATTGGCAAAGTGATATTTGGAAGCCCATAGAGGGCTATGGTGAAAAAGGAAATATCCTAGGATGAAATCTGGAAAGAAGCTTTCTGAGAAACTGCTTAGTGTTCTGTTAATTCACCTCACAGAGTTACATCTGTATTTCGTGGATCTCTCTGCTAGCCTTATTTCTGTGGAATCTGAGATCAGATATTTCGGATCCCTTTGAAGACTATAGGCCCAAAGGAAATATCCTCTGATAACAAAGAGAAAGAATCTTTCTGAGAAACTTCTATGTGTCTGTGAAATCATCTCACAGTGTTACAGCTTTCCCCTCAAGAAGCCTTTCGCTCAGACAGTTCTTGTGGAATTGGCAAAGTGCTATTTGGAAGCCCTTAGAGGGCTATCTTGAAAAAGGAAATATCCTCAGATGAAATCTGGAAAGAAGCTTTCTGAGAAACTGCTCTGTGATGTGTGACTTCCACTCACAGAGTTACATCTGTAATTCGTGGATCTCTTGCTAGCCTTATTTCTGTGGAATCTGAGAACAGATATTTCGGATCCCTTTGAAGACTATAGGGCCAAAGGAAATATCATCCGATAACAAAGAGAAAGAAGCTTTTGAGAAACTTCTTTGTGTTCTGAGAAATCATCTCACAGAGTTACAGCTTTCCCCTCAAGAAGCCTTTCGCTAAGACAGTTCTTGTGGAATTGGCAAAGTGATATTTGGAAGCCCATAGAGGGCTATGGTGAAAAAGGAAATATCCTCAGATGAAATCTGGAAAGAAGCTTTCTGAGAAACTGCTTAGTGTTCTGTTAATTCATCTCACATCGTTACATCTGTATTTCGTGGATCTCTTTGCTAGCCTATTTCTGTGGAATCTGAGAACATATATTTCGGATCCCATTGAAGTCTATAGGGCTAAAGGAACTATCCTCCGATAACAAAGAGAAAGAAGCGTTCAGAGAAACTTCTTTGTGTTCTGTGAAATCATCTCACAGAGTTACAGCTTTCCCCTCAAGAAGCCTTATGCTCAGACAGTTCTTGTGGAATTGGCAAAGTGATATTTGGAAGCCCATAGAGGGCTATGGTGAAAAAGGAAATATCCTCAGTTGAAATCTGGAAAGAAGCTTTCTGAGAAACTGATTAGTGTTCTGCTAATTCATCTCACAGATGTACATCTGTATTTCGTGGATCTCTTTGCTAGTGTTTTTTCTGTGTAATCTGAGAACAGATATTTCGGATCCCCTTGAAGACTATAGGGCCTAAGGAAATATCCTGCGATAACAAAGAGAAAGAAGCTCTCTGAGAAACTTCTTTGTGTTCTTTGAAATCATCTCACAGAGTTACAGCTTTCCCCTCAAGAAGCCTTTCGCTCAGACAGTTCTTGTGGAATTGGCAAAGTGATATTTGGAAGCCCATAGAGGGCTACGGTGAAAAAGGAAATATCCTCAGATGAAATCTGTAAAGAAGCTTTTTGAGAAACTGTTCCGTGATGTGTGACTTCCATTAACAGAGTTTCATCTGTATTTCTTGGATTTCTTTGCTAGCCTTATTTCTGTGGAATCTGAGAACAGATATTTCGGATCCCTTTGAAGACTATAGGGCCAAAGGAAATATCCTCCGATAACAAAGAGAAAGAAGCTTTCTGAGAAACTTCTTTGTGTTCTGAGAAATCATCTCACAGATTTACAGCTTTCCCCTCAAGAAGCCTTTCGCTCAGACAGTTCTGTGGAATTGGCAAAGTGATATTTGGAAGCCCATAGAGGTCTTTGGTGAAAAAGGAAATATCCTCAGATGAAATCTGGAAAGAAGCTTTCTGAGAAACTGCTTAGTGTTCTGTTAATTCATCTCACAGAGTTACGTCTGTATTTCGTGGATCTCTCTGCTAGCCTTATTTCTGTGGAATCTGAGATCAGATATTTCGGATCCCCATGAAGACTATAGGCCCAAAGGAAATATCCTCTGATAACAAAGAGAAAGATTCTTTCTGAGAAACTTCTATGTGTCTGTGAAATCATCTCACAGTGTTACAGCTTTCCCCTCAAGAAGCCTTTCGCTCAGACAGTTCTTGTGGAATTGGCAAAGTGGTATTTGGAAGCCCTTAGAGGGCTATCTTGAAAAAGGAAATATCCTCAGATGAAATCTGGAAAGAAGCTTTCTGAGAAACTGCTCTGTGATGTGTGACTTCCACTCACAGAGTTACATCTGTAATTCGTGGATCTCTTGCTAGCCTTATTTCTGTGGAATCTGAGAACAGATATTTCGGATCCCTTTGAAGACTATAGGGCCAAAGGAAATATCCTCCGATAACAAAGAGAAAGAAGCTTTTGAGAAACTTCTTTGTGTTCTGAGAAATCATCTCACAGAGTTACAGCTTTCCCCTCAAGAAGCCTTTCGGTAAGACAGTTCTTGTGGAATTGGCAAAGTGATATTTGGAAGCCCATAGAGGGCTATGGTGAAAAAGGAAATATCCTCAGATGAAATCTGGAAAGAAGCTTTCTGAGAAACTGCTTAGTGTTCTGTTAATTCATCTCACATCGTTACATCTGTATTTCGTGGATCTCTTTGCTAGCCTTATTTCTGTGGAATCTGAGAACAGATATTTCGGATCCCTTTGAAGACTATAGGGCCAAAGGAAATATCCTCCGATAACAAAGAGAAAGAAGCTTTCTTAGAAACTTGTTTGTTTTCTGTGAAATCATCTCACAAAGTTACAGCTTTCCCCTCAAGAAGCCTTTCGCTAAGACATTTCTTGTGGAATTGGCAAAGTGATATTTGGAAGCCCATAGAGGGCTACGGTGAAAAAGGAAATATCCTCAGATGAAATCTGGAAAGAAGCTTTCTGAGAAACTGCTTAGTGTTCTGTTGATTCATCTCACAGAGTTACATCTGTATTTCGTGGATCTCTTTGCTAGCCTATTTCTGTGGAATCTGAGAACAGATATTTCGGATCCCTTTGAAGACAATAGGGCCAAAGGAAATATCCTCCGATAACAAAGAGAAAGAAGCTTTCTGAGAAACTTCTTTGTGTTCTGTGAAATCATCTCACAGAGTTGCAGCATTCCCCTCAAGAAGCCTTTCGCTAAGACACTTCTTGTGGAATTGGCAGAGTGATATTTGGAAGCTCAAAGAGGGTTTTGTTGAAAAAGGAAATATCCTCAGATGAAATCTGGAAAGAAGCTTTCTGAGAATCTGCTCTGTGATGTGTGACTTCCACTCACAGAGTTACATCTGTATTTCGTGGATCTCTTTGCTAGCCTTATTTCTGTGGAATCTGAGAACAGATATTTCGGATACCTTCGAAGACGATAGGGCCAAAGGAAATATCGTCTGATAACAAAGAGAAAGAAGCTTTCTGAGTAATTTCTTTGTGTTCTTTGAAATCATCTCACAGAGTAACAGCTTTCCCGTCAAGAAGATGTCGCTAAGACAGTTCTTGTGGAATAGGCAAAGTGATATTTGGAAGCCCATAGAGGGCTATGGTGAAAAAGGAAATATCCTCAGATGAAATCTGGAAAGAAGCTTACTGAGAAGCTGCTTAGTGTTCTGTTAATTCATCTCACAGAGTTACAACTGTATTTCTTGAATCTCTTTGCTAGCCTTATATCTGTGGAATCTGAGAACAGATATTTCGGAACCCTTTGAAGTCTATAGTGCCAAAGGAAATATCCTCAGATAACAAAGAGAAAGAAGCTTTCTGAGAAACTTCTTTGTGTTCTGTGAAATCATCTCAAAGAGTTACAGCTTTCCCCTCACGAAGCCTTTCGCTAAGACAGTTCTTGTGGAATTGGCAAAGTGATATTTGGAAGCCCATAGAGGGCTATGGTGAAAAAGGAAATATCCTCAGATGGAATCTGGAAAGAAGCTTTCTGAGAAAATGCTTAGTGTTCTGTTAATTCATCCAACAGAGTTACATCTGTATTTCGTGTATCTCTTTGCTAGCCTTATTTCTGTGGAATCTGAGAACAGATATTTCGAATCCCTTTGAAGTTTATAGGGCCAAAGGAAATATCCTGCGATAACAAAGAGAAAGAAGCTTTCTGAGAAACTTGTTTATGTTCTGTGAAATCATCTCACAGATTTACAGCTTTCCCCTCAAGAAGCCTTTCGCTCTGACAGTTCTTGTGGAATTGGAAAAGTGATATTTGGAAGCCCATAGAGGGCTATGGTGAAAAAGGAAATATCCTCAGATGAAATCGGGAAAGAAGCTTTCTGAGAAACTGTTAGTGTTCTGTTAATTCATCTCACTGAGTTACATCTGTATTTCGTGGATCTCTTTGCTGGCTTATTTCTGTGGAATCTGAAAAAAGATATTTCGGATCCCTTTGAAGTCTATAGGGCCAATGGAACTATCTTCCGATAACAAAGAGAAAGAAGCTTTCTGAGAAACTTCTTTGTGTTCTGTGAAATCATCTCACAGAGTAACAGCTTTACCCTCAAGAAGCCTTTCGCTTAGACAGTTCTTGTGGAATTGCCAAAGTGATATTTGGAAACCCATAGAGGGCTATGGAGAAAAAGGAAATATCCTCAGATGAAATCTGGAAAGAAACTTTCTGAGAAACTGCTCTGTGATGTGTGACATCAACTCACAGAGTTACATCTGTATTTCGTGGATCTCTTTGCTAGCCTTATTTCTGTGGAATCTGAGAACAGATATTTCGGATCCCGTTGAAGACTATAGCGCCAAAGGAGACATCCTGCGATAACAAAGAGAAAGAAGCTTTCTGAGAAACTTCTTTGTGTTCTGTGAAATCATCTCACAGAGGTACAGCTTTCCCCTCACGAAGCCTTTCGCTAAGACAGTTCTTGTGGAATTGGCAAAGTGATATTTGGAAGCCCATAGAGGGTTATGGTGAAAAAGGAAATATCCTCAAATGGAATCTGGAAAGAAGCTTTCGGAGAAAATGCTTAGTGTTCTGTTAATTCATCCAACAGAGTTACATCTGTATTTCGTGGATCTCTTTGCTAGCCTTATTTCTGTGGAATCTGAGAACAGATATTTCGGATCCCTTTGAAGTTTATAGGGCCAAAGGAAATATCCTGCGATGACAAAGAGAAAGAAGCTTTCTGAGAAACTTGTTTGTGTTCTGTGAAATCATCTCACAGATTTACAGCTTTCCCCTCAAGAAGCCTTTCGCTCTGACAGTTCTTGTGGAATTGCAAAAGTGATATTTGGAAGCCCACCGAGGGCTATGGTGAAAAAGGAAATATCCTCAGATGAAATCTGGAAAGAAGCTTTCTGCGAAACTGCTCCGTGATGTGTGACTTCCACTCACAGAGTTACATCTGTATTTCGTGGATCTCTTTGCTAGCCTTATTTCTGTGGAATCTGAGAACAGATATTTCGGATACCTTCGAAGACTATAGGGCCAAAGGAAATATCGTCTGATAAAAAAGAGAAAGAAGCTTTCTGAGTAATTTCTTTGTGTTCTTTGAAATCATCTCACAGAGTAACAGCTTTCCCGTCAAGAAGATTTCGCTAAGACAGTTCTTGTGGAATAGGCAAAGTGATATTTGGAAGCCCATAGAGGGCTATGGTGAAAAAGGAAATATCCTCAGATGAAATCTGGAAAGAAGCTTACTGAGAATCTGCTTAGTGTTCTGTTAATTCATCTCACAGAGTTACAACTGTATTTCTTGAATCTCTTTGCTAGCCTTATATCTGTGGAATCTGAGAACAGATATTTCGGAACCCTTTGAAGTCTATAGTGCCAAAGGAAATATCCTCAGATAACAAAGAGAAAGAAGCTTTCTGAGAAACTTCTTTGTGTTCTGTGAAATCATCTCACAGAGTTACAGCTTTAACCTCAAGAAGCCTTTCGCTAAGACAGTTCTTGTGGAATTGGCAAATTGATATTTGGAACCCCTAGAGGGCTATGGTGAAAAAGGAAATATCATCAGAGGAAATCTTCAAAAAGCTTTCTGAGAAACTGCTCTGTGATGTGTGACTTCCACTCACAGAGTTACATCTGTATTTCGTGGATCTCTTTGCTAGCCTTATTTCTGTGGAATCTGAGAATAGATATTTCGGATCCCTTTGAAGCCTAAAGGGCCAAAGGAAATATCTTGCGATAACAAAGAGAAAGAAGCTTTCTGAGAAACTTCTTTGTGTTCTGTGAAATCATCTCACAGAGTTACAGCTTTCCTCTCAAGAAGCCTTTCGCCCAGACAGTCTTGTGGAATTGGCAAATTGATATTTGGAAGCCCATAGAAGGCTATGGTGAAAAAGGAAATATCCTCAGATGAAATCTGGAAAGAAGCTTTCTGAGAAACTGCTTAGTGTTCTGCTAATTCATCTCACAGAGTTACATCTGTATTTCGTGGATCTCTTTGCTAGCCTTATTTCTGTGGAATCTGAGAAAAGATATTTCGGATCCCCTTGAAGACTATAGGGCCAAAGGAAATATCCTCCGATAACAAAGAGAAAGAAGCTTTCTGAGAAACTTCTTTGTGTTCTTTGAAATCATCTCACAGAGTTACAGCTTTCCCCTCAAGAAGCCTTTCGCTCAGACAGTTCTTGTGGAATTGGCAAAGTGATATTTGGAAGCCCATAGAGGGCTAGGGTGAAAAAGGAAATATCCTCAGATGAAATCTGGAAAGAAGCTTTCTGAGAAACTGCTTACTGTTCTGTTAATTCATCTCACAGATTTACATCAGAATTTCGTGGATCTCTTTCCTAGCCTTATTTCTGTGGAATCTGAGAACAGATATTTCGGATCCCTTTGAAGACTATAGGGCCAAAGGAAATAGCCTCCGATAACAAAGAGAAAGAAGCTTTCTGAGAAACTTCTTTGTATTCTGTGAAATCATCTCACTGAGTTTCAGCTTTCCCCTCAAGAAGCCTTTCACTAAGACAGTTCTTGTGGAATTGGCAAAGTGATAATTGGAAGCCCATAGAGGGCTATGGTGAAAAAGGAAATATCCTCAGATGAAATCTGGAAAGAATTTTCTGAGAAACTGCTCTGTGATGTGTGACTTCCACTCACAGAGTTAAATCTGTATTTCGTGGATCTCTTTGCTAGCCTTATTTCTGTCGAATCTGAAAACAGATATTTCGGATCCCTTTGAAGACTATAGGGCCAAAGGAAATATCCTCAGATAACAAAGAATAAGAAGTTTTCTGAGAAACTTCTTCGTGCTCTGTGAAACCATCTCACAGAGTTACAGCTTTCAACTCAAGAAGCCTTTCGCTAAGACAGTTCTTGTGCAATTGGCAAAGTGATATTTGGAAGCCCATAGAGGGCTATGGTGAAAAAGGAAATATCCTCAGATGAAATCTGGAAAGAAGCTTTCTGAGAAACTGCTTACTGTTCTGTTAATTCATCTCACAGAGTTACATCTGTATTTCGTGGATCTCCTTGCTAGCCTTATTTCTGTCGAATCTGAGAACAGATATTTCGGATCCCTTTGAAGACTATAGGGCCAAAGGAAATATCCTCCGATAAAAAGAGAAAGAAGCTTTCTGAGAAACTTCTTTGTGTTCTGTGAAATCACCACACAGAGTTACAAGTTTCCCCTCAAGAAACCTTTCGCTCAGACAGTTCTTGTGGAATTGGCAAAGTGATATTTGGAAGCCCTTAGAGGGCTATGGTGAAAAAGGAAATATCCTCAGATGAAATCTGGAAAGAAGCTTTCTGAGAAACTGCTTAGTGTTCTGTTAATTCATATCACAGAGTTACAACTGTATTTCGTGGATCTCTTTGCTAGCCTTATTTCTGTGGAATCTGAGGAAAGATATTTCGGATCCCTTTGAAGCCTATAGGGCCAAAGGAAATATCCTCCGATAAAAAGAGAAAGAAGCTTTCTGAGAAACTTCTTTGTGTTCTGTGAAATCACCACACAGAGTTACAAGTTTCCCCTCAAGAAGCCTTTCGCTCAGACAGTTCTTGTGGAATTGGCAAAGTGATATTTGGAAGCCCATAGAGGGCTACGGTGAAAAAGGTAATATCCTCAGATGAAATCTGGAAAGAAGCTTTCTGAGAAACTGCTTACTGTTCTGTTAATTCATCTCACAGAGTTACATCTGTATTTCCTGGATCTCTTTGCTAGCCTTATTTCTGTGGAATCTGAGAACAGATATTTCGGATCCCTTTGAAGACTATAGGGCCAAAGGAACTATCCTCCGAAAACAAAGAGAAAGAATCTTTCTGAGAAACTTCTTTGTGTTCTGTGAAATCGTCTCACAGAGTTACAGCTTTCCCATCAAGAAGCCTTTCGGTAAGACAGTTCTTGTGGAATTGGCAAAGTGATATTTGGAAGCCCATAGAGGGCTATGGTGAAAAAGGAAATATCCTCAGATGAAATCTGGAAAGAAGCTTTCTGAGAAACTGCTCTGTTATGTGTGATTTCCACTCACAGAGTTACATCTGCATTTCGTGGATGTCTTTGCTAGCCTTATTTCTGCGGAATCTCAGAACAGATATTTCGGATGCCTTTGAAGTCTATAGGGCCAAAGGATATATCCTCCGATAACAAAGAGAAAGAAGCTTTCTGAGAAACTTCTTTGTGTTCTGTGAAATCATCTCACAGAGTTACAGCTGTCCCCTCAAGTAGCCTTTCGCTAAGACAGTTCTTGTGGAATTGGCAAAGTGATATTTGGAAGCCCTTAGAGGGTTATGTTGAAAAAGGAAACTTCCTCAGATGAAATCTGGAAAGAAGCTTTCTGAGAAACTGCTTAATGTTCTGTTATTTCATCTCACAGAGTTACATCTGTATTTCGTGGATCTCTTTGCTAGCCTATTTCTGTGGAATCTGAGGACAGATATTTCGGATCCCTTTGAAGTCTACAGGGCCAAAGGAACTATCCTACGATAACAAAGAGAGAGAAGCTTTCTGAGAAACTTCTTTGCGTTCTGTGAAATCATCTCGCAGAGTTACACCTTTACCCTCAAGAAGACTTTCGCTCAGACAGTTCTTGTGGAATTGGCAAAGTGATATTTGGAAGCCCATAGAGGGCTATGGTGAAAAAGGAAATATCCTCAGATGAAATCTGGAAAGAAGCTTTCTGAGAAACTGCTCTGTGATGCTTGACTTCCACTACAGAGTTACATCTGTATTTCGTGGATCTCTTTGCTAGCCTTATTTCTGTGGAATCTGAGGACAGATATTTCGGATCCCTTTGAAGTCTATAGGGCCAAAGGAACTATCCTACGATAACCAAGAGAAAAAAGCTTTCTGAGAAACTCCTTTGTGTTCTGTGAAATCATCTCACAGAGTTACACCTTTACCCTCAAGAGGACATTCTTCTCAGACAGTTCTTGTTGAATTGGCAAAGTGATATTTGGAAGCCCATAGAGGGCTATGGTGAAAAAGGAAATATCCTAGGATGAAATCTGGAAAGAATCTTTCTGAGAAACTGCTCTGTGACGTGTGACTTCCACTCACAGACTTACATCTGTATTTCGTGGATCTCTTTGCTAGCCTTATTTCTGTGGAATCTGAGAACAGATATTTCGGATCCCTTTGAAGACTATAGGGCCAAAGGAAATATCCTCCGATAACAAAGAGGTAGAAGCTTTTGAGAAACTTCTTTGTGTTCCGTGAAATCATCTCTAAGAGTTACAGCTTTCCCCGCAAGAACCCTTTCGCTAAGACAGTTCTTGTGGAATTGGCAAAGTGATATTTGGAAGCCCTTAGAGGGCAATGGTGAAAAAGGAAATATCCTCAGATGAAATCTGGAAAGAAGCTTTCGGAGAAACTGCTTAGTGTTCTGTTAATTCATCTTACATAGTTACATCTGTATTTCGTGGATCTCTTTGCTAGCCTTATTTCTGTGGAATTTGAGAACAGATATTTCGGTTCCCTTTGAAGACTATAGGGCCAAAGGAAATATCCTTCGATAACAAAGAAAAAGAAGCTTTCTGAGAAACTTCTTTGTGTTCTGTGAAATCATCTCAAAGAGTTACAACTTTCCCCTCAAGAAGCCTTTCGCTAAAACAGTTCTTGTGGAATTGGCAAAGTGATATTTGGAAGCCCATAGAGGGCTATGGTGAAAAAGGAAATATCCTCAGATGAAATCTGGAAAGAAGCTTTCTGAGAAACTTCTGTGATGTTTGATTTCCACTCACAGAGTTACATCTGTATTTCGTGGATCTCTTTGCTAGCCTTATTTCTGTGGAATCTGAGAACAGATATTTCGGATCCCTTTGAAGCCTATAGGGCCAAAGGAAATATCCAGCGATAACAAAGAGAAAGAAGCTTACTGAGAAACTTATTTGTGTTCTGTGAAATCATCTCACAGAGTTACAGCTTTCCTCTCAAGGAGCCTTTCGCTCAGACAGCTCTTGTGGAATTGGCAAATTGATATTTGGAAGCCCATAGAGGGCTATGGTGAAAAAGGAAATATCCTCAGATGAAATCTGGAAAGAAGCTTTCTGAGAAACTGCTCTGTTATGTGTGATTTCCACTCACAGAGTTACATCTGCATTTCGTGGATGTCTTTGCTAGCCTTATTTCTGCGGAATCTCAGAACAGATATTTCGGATGCCTTTGAAGTCTATAGGGCCAAAGGATATATCCTCCGATAACAAAGAGAAAGAAGCTTTCTGAGAAACTTCTTTGTGTTCTGTGAAATCATCTCACAGAGTTACAGCTGTCCCCTCAAGTAGCCTTTCGCTAAGACAGTTCTTGTGGAATTGGCAAAGTGATATTTGGAAGCCCTTAGAGGGTTATGTTGAAAAAGGAAACTTCCTCAGATGAAATCTGGAAAGAAGCTTTCTGAGAAACTGCTTAATGTTCTGTTATTTCATCTCACAGAGTTACATCTGTATTTCGTGGATCTCTTTGCTAGCCTATTTCTGTGGAATCTGAGGACAGATATTTCGGATCCCTTTGAAGTCTACAGGGCCAAAGGAACTATCCTACGATAACAAAGAGAGAGAAGCTTTCTGAGAAACTTCTTTGCGTTCTGTGAAATCATCTCGCAGAGTTACACCTTTACCCTCAAGAAGACTTTCGCTCAGACAGTTCTTGTGGAATTGGCAAAGTGATATTTGGAAGCCCATAGAGGGCTATGGTGAAAAAGGAAATATCCTCAGATGAAATCTGGAAAGAAGCTTTCTGAGAAACTGCTCTGTGATGCTTGACTTCCACTACAGAGTTACATCTGTATTTCGTGGATCTCTTTGCTAGCCTTATTTCTGTGGAATCTGAGGACAGATATTTCGGATCCCTTTGAAGTCTATAGGGCCAAAGGAACTATCCTACGATAACCAAGAGAAAAAAGCTTTCTGAGAAACTCCTTTGTGTTCTGTGAAATCATCTCACAGAGTTACACCTTTACCCTCAAGAAGACATTCTTCTCAGACAGTTCTTGTTGAATTGGCAAAGTGATATTTGGAAGCCCATAGAGGGCTATGGTGAAAAAGGAAATATCCTAGGATGAAATCTGGAAAGAATCTTTCTGAGAAACTGCTCTGTGACGTGTGACTTCCACTCACAGACTTACATCTGTATTTCGTGGATCTCTTTGCTAGCCTTATTTCTGTGGAATCTGAGAACAGATATTTCGGATCCCTTTGAAGACTATAGGGCCAAAGGAAATATCCTCCGATAACAAAGAGGTAGAAGCTTTTGAGAAACTTCTTTGTGTTCGGTGAAATCATCTCTAAGAGTTACAGCTTTCCCCGCAAGAACCCTTTCGCTAAGACAGTTCTTGTGGAATTGGCAAAGTGATATTTGGAAGCCCTTAGAGGGCAATGGTGAAAAAGGAAATATCCTCAGATGGAATCTGGAAAGAAGCTTTCGGAGAAACTGCTTAGTGTTCTGTTAATTCATCTTACATAGTTACATCTGTATTTCGTGGATCTCTTTGCTAGCCTTATTTCTGTGGAATTTGAGAACAGATATTTCGGTTCCCTTTGAAGACTATAGGGCCAAAGGAAATATCCTTCGATAACAAAGAAAAAGAAGCTTTCTGAGAAACTTCTTTGTGTTCTGTGAAATCATCTCAAAGAGTTACAACTTTCCCCTCAAGAAGCCTTTCGCTAAAACAGTTCTTGTGGAATTGGCAAAGTGATATTTGGAAGCCCATAGAGGGCTATGGTGAAAAAGGAAATATCCTCAGATGAAATCTGGAAAGAAGCTTTCTGAGAAACTTCTGTGATGTTTGATTTCCACTCACAGAGTTACATCTGTATTTCGTGGATCTCTTTGCTAGCCTTATTTCTGTGGAATCTGAGAACAGATATTTCGGATCCCTTTGAAGCCTATAGGGCCAAAGGAAATATCCAGCGATAACAAAGAGAAAGAAGCTTACTGAGAAACTTATTTGTGTTCTGTGAAATCATCTCACAGAGTTACAGCTTTCCTCTCAAGGAGCCTTTCGCTCAGACAGCTCTTGTGGAATTGGCAAATTGATATTTGGAAGCCCATAGAGGGCTATGGTGAAAAAGGAAATATCCTCAGATGAAATCTGGAAAGAAGCTTTCTGAGAAACTGCTTAGTGTTCTGTTAATTCGTCTCACAGAGTTACATCAGTATTCCCTGGATCTCTTTGCTAGCCTTATTTCTGTGGAATCTGAGAACAGATATTTCGGATCCCTGTGAAGAATATAGTGCCGAAGGAAATATCCTCCGATAACAAAGAGAAAGAAGCTTTTTTAGAAACTTCTTTGTTTTCTGTGAAATCATCTCACAGAGTTACAGCTTTCCCCTCAAGAAGCCTTATGCTCAGACAGTTCTTGTGGAATTGGCAAAGTGATATTTGGAAGCCCATAGAGGGCTATGGTGAAAAAGGAAATATCCTCAGTTGAAATCTGGAAAGAAGCTTTCTGAGAAACTGATTAGTGTTCTGCTAATTCATCTCACAGATGTACATCTGTATTTCGTGGATCTCTTTGCTAGTGTTTTTTCTGTGTAATCTGAGAACAGATATTTCGGATCCCCTTGAAGACTATAGGGCCAAAGGAAATATCCTGCGATAACAAAGAGAAAGAAGCTCTCTGAGAAACTTCTTTGTGTTCTTTGAAATCATCTCACAGAGTTACAGCTTTCCCCTCAAGAAGCCTTTCGCTCAGACAGTTCTTGTGGAATTGGCAAAGTGATATTTGGAAGCCCATAGAGGGCTACGGTGAAAAAGGAAATATCCTCAGATGAAATCTGGAAAGAAGCTTTTTGAGAAACTGTTCCGTGATGTGTGACTTCCATTAACAGAGTTTCATCTGTATTTCTTGGATTTCTTTGCTAGCCTTATTTCTGTGGAATCTGAGAACAGATATTTCGGATCCCTTTGAAGACTATAGGGCCAAAGGAAATATCCTCCGATAACAAAGAGAAAGAAGCTTTCTGAGAAACTTCTTTGTGTTCTGAGAAATCATCTCACAGATTTACAGCTTTCCCCTCAAGAAGCCTTTCGCTCAGACAGTTCTATGGAATTGGCAAAGTGATATTTGAAGCCCATAGAGGTCTACGGTGAAAAAGGAAATATCCTCAGATGAAATCTGGAAAGAAGCTTTCTGAGAAACTGCTTAGTGTTCTGTTAATTCATCTCACAGAGTTACATCTGTATTTCGTGGATCTCTCTGCTAGCCTTATTTCTGTGGAATCTGAGATCAGATATTTCGGATCCCTTTGAAGACTATAGGCCCAAAGGAAATATCCTCTGATAACAAAGAGAAAGAATCTTTCTGAGAAACTTCTATGTGTCTGTGAAATCATCTCACAGTGTTACAGCTTTCCCCTCAAGAAGCCTTTCGCTCAGACAGTTCTTGTGGAATTGGCAAAGTGGTATTTGGAAGCCCTTAGAGGGCTATCTTGAAAAAGGAAATATCCTCAGATGAAATCTGGAAAGAAGCTTTCTGAGAAACTGCTCTGTGATGTGTGACTTCCACTCACAGAGTTACATCTGTAATTCGTGGATCTCTTGCTAGCCTTATTTCTGTGGAATCTGAGAACAGATATTTCGGATCCCTTTGAAGACTATAGGGCCAAAGGAAATATCCTCCGATAACAAAGAGAAAGAAGCTTTTGAGAAACTTCTTTGTGTTCTGAGAAATCATCTCACAGAGTTACAGCTTTCCCCTCAAGAAGCCTTTCGCTAAGACAGTTCTTGTGGAATTGGCAAAGTGATATTTGGAAGCCCATAGAGGGCTATGGTGAAAAAGGAAATATCCTCAGATGAAATCTGGAAAGAAGCCTTCTGAGAAAATGCTTAGTGTTCTGTTAATTCATCTCACATCGTTACATCTGTATTTCGTGGATCTCTTTGCTAGCCTTATTTCTGTGGAATCTGAGAACAGATATTTCGGATCCCTTTGAAGACTATAGGGCCAAAGGAAATATCCTCCGATAACAAAGAGAAAGAAGCTTTCTTAGAAACTTCTTTGTTTTCTGTGAAATCATCTCACAAAGTTACAGCTTTCCCCTCAAAAAGCCTTTCGCTAAGACATTTCTTGTGGAATTGGCAAAGTGATATTTGGAAGCCCATAGAGGGCTACGGTGAAAAAGGAAATATCCTCAGATGAAATCTGGAAAGAAGCTTTCTGAGAAACTGCTTAGTGTTCTGTTGATTCATCTCACAGAGTTACATCTGTATTTCGTGGATCTCTTTGCTAGCCTATTTCTGTGGAATCTGAGAACAGATATTTCGGATCCCTTTGAAGACAATAGGGCCAAAGGAAATATCCTCCGATAACAAAGAGAAAGAAGCTTTCTGAGAAACTTCTTTGTGTTCTGTGAAATCATCTCACAGAGTTACAGCTTTCCCCTCAAGAAGCCTTTCGCTAAGACAGTTCTTGTGGAATTGGCAGAGTGATATTTGGAAGCTCAAAGAGGGTTTTGGTGAAAAAGGAAATATCCTCAGATGAAATCTGGAAAGAAGCTTTCTGAGAATCTGCTCTGTGATGTGTGACTTCCACTCACAGAGTTACAACAGTATTTCGTGGATCTCTTTGCTAGCCTTATTTCTGTGGAATCTGAGAACAGATATTTCGGATCCCTTTGAAGATTATAGGGCCAAAGGAAATATCCTCCGATAACAAAGAGAAAGAAGCTCTCTGAGAAACTTCTTTGTGTTCTGTAAAATCATCTCACAGAGTTACAGCATTCCCCTCAAGAAGCCTTTCGCTCAGACAGTTCTTGTGGAATTGGCAAAGTGATATTTGGAAGCCCATAGAGGGCTATGGTGAAAAAGGAAATATCCTCAGATGAAATCTGGAAGGAAGCTTTCTGAGAAACTGTTCCGTGATGTGTGACTTCCACTAACAGAGTTACATCTGTATTTCGTGGATCTCTTTGCTAGCCTTATTTCTGTGGAATCTGAGAACAGATATTTCGGATCCCTGTGAAGACCATAGGGCCAAAGGAAATATCCTCTGATAACAATGAGAAAGAAGCTTTCTTAGAAACTTCTTTATTTTCTGTGAAATCATCTCACAGAGTTACAGCTTTCCCTTCAAGAAGCCTTTCGCTCAGACAGTTCTTGTGGAATTGGCAAAGTGATATTTGGAAGCCCATAGAGGGCTATGGTGAAAAAGGAAATATCCTCAGATGAAATATGGAAAAAAGCTTTCTGACAAACTGCTTAGTGTTCTGTTAATTCATCTCACAGAGTTACATCTGTATTTCGTGGATCTCTTTGCTAGCCTATTTCTGTGGAATCTGAGAACAGATATTTCGGATCCCTTTGAAGACTATAGGGCCAAAGGAAGTATCCTCCGATAACAAAGAGAAAGAAGCTTTCTGAGAAACTTCTTTGTGTTCTGTGAAATCATCTCACAGAGTTACAGCTTTCCCCTCACGAAGCCTTTCGCTACGACAGTTCTTCTGGAATTTGCAAAGTGATATTTGGAAGCCCACAGAGGGCTATGGTGAAAAAGGAAATATCCTCAGATGAAATCTGGAAAGAAGCTTTCTGAGAAACTGCTTAGTGTTCTGTTAATTCATCTCACAGAGTTACATCTGTATTTCGTGGATCTCTTTGCTAGCCTTATTTCTGTGGAATCTGAGATCACATATTTCGGATCCCTTCGAAGACTATAGGCCCAAAGGAAATATCCTCCGATAACAAATAGAAAGAAGCTTTCTGAGAAACTTCTATGTGTCTGTGAAATCATCTCACAGAGATACAGCTTTCCCCTCAAGAAGCCTTTCGCTAAGACATTTCATGTTGAATTGTCAAAGTGGTATTTGGAAGCCCTTAGAAGGCTATGGTGAAAAAGGAAATATCCTCAGATGAAATCTGGAAAGAAGCTTTCTGAGAAACTTCTCTGTGATGTGTGACTTCCACTCACAGAGTTACATCTGTAATTCGTGGATCTCTTTGCTAGCCTTATTTCTGTGGAATCTGAGAACAGATATTTCGGATCCCTTTGAAGACTATAGGGCCAAAGGAAATATCCTCCGATAACAAAGAGAAAGAAGCTTTTGAGAAATTTATTTGTGTTCTGTGAAATCATCTCACAGAGTTACAGCTCTTCCCTCAAGAACCCTTTCGCTAAGACAGTTCTTGTGGAATTGGCAAAGTGATATTTGGAAGCCCATAGAGGGCTATGGTGAAAAAGGAAATATCCTCAGATGAAATCTGGAAAGAAGCTTTCTGAGAAACTGCTTAGTGCTCTGTTAATTCATCTCACAGAGTTACATCTGTATTTCGTCGATCTCTTTGCTAGCCTTATTTCTGTGGAATCTGAGAACAGATATTTCGGATCCCTTTGAAGACTATAGGGCCAAAGGAAGTATCCTCCGATAACAAAGAGAAAGAAGCTTTCTTAGAAACTTCTTTGTTTTCTGTGAAATCATCTCACAACGTTACAGCTTTCCCCTCAAGAAGCCTTTCGCTAAGATATTTCTTGTGGAATTGGCAAAGTGATATTTGGAAGCCCATAGAGGGCTATGGTGAAAAAGGAAATATCCTCAGATGAAATCTGGAAAGAAACTTTCTGAGAAACTGTTCCGTGATGTGTGACTTCCACTAACAGAGTTACATCTGTATTTCGTGGATCTCTTTGTTAGCCTTATTTCTGTGGAATCTGAGAACAGATATTTCGGATCCCTTTTAAGACTATAGGGCCAAAGGAAATATCCTCAGATAACAAAGAGAAAGAAGCTTTCTGAGAAACATCTTTGTGTTCTGTGAAATTATTTCACAGAGTTACAGCTTTCAGCTCAAGAAGCTTTTCGCTCAGACAGTTCTTGTGGAATTGGCAAAGTGATATTTGGAAGCCCGTAGAGGGCTATGGTGAAAAAGGAAATATCCTCAGATGAAATCTGGAAAAAGCTTTATGAGAAACTCCTCTGTGATGTGTGACTTCCACTCACAGAGTTACATCTGAATTTCGTGGATCTCTTTGCTAGCCTTATTTCTGTAGAATCTGAGAACAGATATTTCGGATCCCTTTGAAGCCTATAGGGCCAAAGGAAATATCCTCCGATCACAAAGAGAAAGAAGCTTTCTGAGTAACTTCTTTGTGTTCTGTGAAATCATCTCACAGAGTTACAGCTTTCCTCTCAAGAAGCCTTTCGCTCAGACAGTTCTTGTAGAATTGGCAAAGTGATATTTGGAAGCCCATAGAGGGCTATGGTGAAAAAGGAAATATCCTAGGATGAAATCTGGAAAGAAGCTTTCTGAGAAACTGCTTAGTGTTCTGTTAATTCATCTCACAGAGTTACTTCTGTATTTCGTGGATCTCTTTGCCAGCCTATTTCTGTGGAATCTGAGAACAGTTATTTCGGATCCCTTTGAAGACAATAGGGCCAAAGGAAATATCCTCCGATAACAAAGAGAAAGAAGCTTTCTGAGAAACTTCTTTGTGTTCTGTGAAATTATCTCACAGAGTTATAGCTTTCCCCTCAAGAAGCCTTTCGCTAAGACAGTTCTTGTGGAATTGGCAAAGTGATATTTGGAAGCCCATAGAGGGCTATGGTGAAAAAGGAAATATCCTCAGATGAAATCTGGAAAGAAGCTTTTTGAGAAACTGTTCCGTGATGTGTGACTTCCATTAACAGAGTTTAATCTGTATTTCGTGGATCTCTTTGCTAGCCTTATTTCTGTGGAATCTCAGAACAGATATTTCGGATCCCTTTAAGACTATAGGGACATAGGAAATATCCTCTGATAACAAAGAGAAAGAAGCTTTCTGAGAAACTTATTTGTGTTCTGTGAAATCATCTCACAGAGTTACAGCTTCCCCTCAAGAAGCCTTTCACTCACACAGTTCTTGTGGAATTGGCAAAGTGATATTTGGAAGCCCATAGAGGGCTATGGTGAAAAAGGAAATATCCTCAGATGTAATCTGGAAAGAAGATTTCTGAGAAACTGCTCTGTGATGAGTGACTTCCACTGACAGAGTTACAACTGTATTTCGTGGATCTCTTTGCTAGCCTGATTTCTGTGGAATCTGAGAACAGATATTTCGGATCCCTTTGAAGACTATAGGAACAAAGGAGATATCCTGAAATAACTAAGAGAAAGAAGCTTTCTGAGAAACTTCTTTGTGTTCTGTGAAATAATCTCACAGTGTTACAGCTTTGCCCTCAAGAATCCTTTCGCTAAGACAGTTCTTGTGGAATTGGCAAAGTGATATTTGGAAGCCCATAGAGGGCTATGTTGAAAAAGGAAATATCCACAGATGAAATCTGGAAAGAAGCTTTCTGAGAAACTGCTTAGTGTTCTGTTAATTCATCTCACCGAGTTACATCGGTATTTCGTGGATCTCTTTGCTAGCCTTATTTCCGTGGAATCTGAGAACAGATATTTCGGATCCCTTTGAAGACTATAGGGTCAAAGGAAATATCCTGCGATAACAAAGAGAAAGAAGCTTTCTGAGAAACTTCTTTGTGTTCTGTGAAATCATCTCACAGAGTTACAGCTTTCCCCTCAAGAAGCCTCTCGCTCAGACAGTTCTTGTAGAATTGGCAAAGTGATATTTGGAAGCCCATAGACGGCTATGGTGAAAAAGGAAATATCCTCAGATGAAATCTGGAAGGAAGCTTTCTGAGAAACTGTTCCGTGATGTGTGACTTCCACTAACAGAGTTACATCTGTATTTCGTGGATCTCTTTGCTAGCCTTATTTCTGTGGAATCTGAGAACAGATATTTCGGATCCCTGTGAAGACCATAGGGCCAAAGGAAATATCCTCTGATAACAATGAGAAAGAAGCTTTCTTAGAAACTTCTTTATTTTCTGTGAAATCATCTCACAGAGTTACAGCTTTCCCTTCAAGAAGCCTTTCGCTCAGACAGTTCTTGTGGAATTGGCAAAGTGATATTTGGAAGCCCATAGAGGGCTATGGTGAAAAAGGAAATATCCTCAGATGAAATATGGAAAAAAGCTTTCTGACAAACTGCTTAGTGTTCTGTTAATTCATCTCACAGAGTTACATCTGTATTTCGTGGATCTCTTTGCTAGCCTATTTCTGTGGAATCTGAGAACAGATATTTCGGATCCCTTTGAAGACTATAGGGCCAAAGGAAGTATCCTCCGATAACAAAGAGAAAGAAGCTTTCTGAGAAACTTCTTTGTGTTCTGTGAAATCATCTCACAGAGTTACAGCTTTCCCCTCACGAAGCCTTTCGCTACGACAGTTCTTCTGGAATTTGCAAAGTGATATTTGGAAGCCCACAGAGGGCTATGGTGAAAAAGGAAATATCCTCAGATGAAATCTGGAAAGAAGCTTTCTGAGAAACTGCTTAGTGTTCTGTTAATTCATCTCACAGAGTTACATCTGTATTTCGTGGATCTCTTTGCTAGCCTTATTTCTGTGGAATCTGAGATCACATATTTCGGATCCCTTCGAAGACTATAGGCCCAAAGGAAATATCCTCCGATAACAAATAGAAAGAAGCTTTCTGAGAAACTTCTATGTGTCTGTGAAATCATCTCACAGAGATACAGCTTTCCCCTCAAGAAGCCTTTCGCTAAGACATTTCATGTTGAATTGTCAAAGTGGTATTTGGAAGCCCTTAGAAGGCTATGGTGAAAAAGGAAATATCCTCAGATGAAATCTGGAAAGAAGCTTTCTGAGAAACTTCTCTGTGATGTGTGACTTCCACTCACAGAGTTACATCTGTAATTCGTGGATCTCTTTGCTAGCCTTATTTCTGTGGAATCTGAGAACAGATATTTCGGATCCCTTTGAAGACTATAGGGCCAAAGGAAATATCCTCCGATAACAAAGAGAAAGAAGCTTTTGAGAAACTTATTTGTGTTCTGTGAAATCATCTCACAGAGTTACAGCTCTTCCCTCAAGAACCCTTTCGCTAAGACAGTTCTTGTGGAATTGGCAAAGTGATATTTGGAAGCCCATAGAGGGCTATGGTGAAAAAGGAAATATCCTCAGATGAAATCTGGAAAGAAGCTTTCTGAGAAACTGCTTAGTGTTCTGTTAATTCATCTCACAGAGTTACATCTGTATTTCGTGGATCTCTTTGCTAGCCTATTTCTGTGGAATCTGAGAACAGATATTTCGGATCCCTTTGAAGACTATATGGCCAAAGGAAATATCCTCCGATAACAAAGAGAAAGAAGCTTTCTGAGAAACTTCTTGGTGTTCTTTGAAATCATCTCACAGAGTTACAGCTTTCCCCTCAAGAATCCTTTCGCTAAGACAGTTCTTGTGGAATTGGCAAAGTGATATTTGGAAGCTCAAAGAGGGCTATGGTGAAAAAGGAAATATCCTCAGATGAAATCTGGAAAGAAGCTTTCTGAGAAACTGTTCCGTGATGTGTGACTTCCACTAACAGAGTTACATCTGTATTTCGTGCATCTCTTTGCTAGCCTTATTTCTGTGGAATCTGAGAACAGATATTTCGGATCCCTTTGAAGACTATAGGGCCAAAGGAAATATCCTCCCATAACAAAGAGAAAGAAGCTTTCTTAGAAACTTCTTTGTTGTCTCTGAAATCATCTCACAAAGTTACAGCTTTCCCCTCAAGAAGCCTTTCGCTAAGACATTTCTTGTGGAATTGGCAAAGTGATATTTGGAAGCCCATAGAGGGGTATGGTGAAAAAGGAAATATCCTCAGATGGAATCTGGAAAGAAGGTTTCTGAGAAACTGCTTAGTGTTCTGTTAATTCATCTCACAGAGTTACCTCTGTATTTCGTGGATCTGTTTGCTAGCCTATTTCTGTGGAATCTGAGAACAGATATTTCGGATCCCTTTGAAGAAAATAGGGCCAAAGGAAATATCCTCCGATAACAAAGAGAAAGAAGCTCTCTGAGAAACTTCTTTGTGTTCTGTGAAATCATCTCACAGAGTTACAGCTTTCCCCTCAAGAAGCCTTTCGCTAAGACAGTTCTTGTGGAATTGGCAAAGTGATATTTGGAAGCTCAAAGAGGGCTATGGTGAAAAAGGAATTATCCTCAGTTGAAATCTGGAAAGAAGCTTTCTGAGAAACTGCTCTGTGATGTGTGACTTCCACTCACAGAGTTACAACAGTATTTCGTGGATCTCTTTGCTAGCCTTATTTCTGTGGAATCTGAGAACAGATATTTCGGATCCCTTTGAAGACTAGGGCCAAAGGAAATATCCTCCGATAACAAAGAGAAAGAAGCTCTCTGAGAAACTTCTTTGTGTTCTGTGAAATCATCTCACAGAGTTACAGCATTCCCCTCAAGAAGCCTTTCGCTGAGACAGTTCTTGTGGAATTGGCAAAGTGATATTTGGAAGCTCAAAGAGGGCTATGGTGAAAAAGGAAATATCCTCAGATGAAATCTGGAAAGAAGCTTTCTGAGAAACTGTTCCGTGATGTGTGACTTCCACTAACAGAGTTACATCTGTATTTCGTGCATCTCTTTGCTAGCCTTATTTCTGTGGAATCTGAGAACAGATATTTCGGATCCCTTTGAAGACTATAGGGCCAAAGGAAATATCCTCCCATAACAAAGAGAAAGAAGCTTTCTTAGAAACTTCTTTGTTGTCTCTGAAATCATCTCACAAAGTTACAGCTTTCCCCTCAAGAAGCCTTTCGCTAAGACATTTCTTGTGGAATTGGCAAAGTGATATTTGGAAGCCCATAGAGGGGTATGGTGAAAAAGGAAATATCCTCAGATGGAATCTGGAAAGAAGGTTTCTGAGAAACTGCTTAGTGTTCTGTTAATTCATCTCACAGAGTTACCTCTGTATTTCGTGGATCTGTTTGCTAGCCTATTTCTGTGGAATCTGAGAACAGATATTTCGGATCCCTTTGAAGAAAATAGGGCCAAAGGAAATATCCTCCGATAACAAAGAGAAAGAAGCTCTCTGAGAAACTTCTTTGTGTTCTGTGAAATCATCTCACAGAGTTACAGCTTTCCCCTCAAGAAGCCTTTCGCTAAGACAGTTCTTGTGGAATTGGCAAAGTGATATTTGGAAGCTCAAAGAGGGCTATGGTGAAAAAGGAATTATCCTCAGTTGAAATCTGGAAAGAAGCTTTCTGAGAAACTGCTCTGTGATGTGTGACTTCCACTCACAGAGTTACAACAGTATTTCGTGGATCTCTTTGCTAGCCTTATTTCTGTGGAATCTGAGAACAGATATTTCGGATCCCTTTGAAGACTAGGGCCAAAGGAAATATCCTCCGATAACAAAGAGAAAGAAGCTCTCTGAGAAACTTCTTTGTGTTCTGTGATATCATCTCACAGAGTTACAGCATTCCCCTCAAGAAACCTTTCGCTCAGACAGTTCTTGTGGAATTGGCAAAGTGATATTTGGAAGCCCATAGAGGGCTATGGTGAAAAAGGAAATATCCTCAGATGAAATTTGGAAAGAAGCTTTCTGAGAAACTGTTCCGTGATGTGTGACTTCCACTAACAGAGTTACATCTGTATTTCGTGGATCTCTTTGCTAGCCTTATTTCTGTGGAATCTGAGAACAGATATTTCGGATCCCTGTGAAGTGTATAGGGCCAAAGGAAATATCCTCTGATAAAAATGAGAAAGAAGCTTTCTTAGAAACTTCTTTATTTTCTGTGAAATCATCTCACAGAGTTACAGCTTTCCCCTCAAGAAGCCTTTCGCACAGACAGTTCTTGTGGAATTGGCAAAGTGATATTTGGAAGCCCATACAGGGCTATGGTGAAAAAGGAAATATCCTCAGATGAAATCTGGAAAAAAGCTTTCTGACAAACTGCTTAGTGTTCTGTTAATTCATCTCACAGAGTTACATCTGTATTTCGTGAATCTCTTTGCTAGCCTTATTTCTGTGGATTCTGAGAACAGATATTTCGAATCCCTTTGAAGACTATAGGGCCAAAGGAAATATCCTGAGATAACAAAGAGAAAGAAGCTTTCTGAGAAACTTCTTTGTGTTCTGTGAAATCATCTCACAGAGTTACAGCTTTCCCCTCACGAAGCCTTTCGCTACGACAGTTCTTCTGGAATTTGGAAAGTGATATTTGGAAGCCCATAGAGGGCTATGGTGAAAAAGGAAATATCCTCAGATGAAATCTGGAAAGAAGCTTTCTGAGAAACTGCTCTGTGATGTGTGACTTCCACTCACAGAGTTACATCTGTAATTCGTGGATCTCTTTGCTAGCCTTATTTCTGTGGAATCTGAGAACACATATTTCGGATCCCTTTGAAGACTATAGGGCCAAAGGAAATATCCTCCGATAACAAAGAGAAAGAAGCTTTTGAGAAACTTCTTTGTGTTCTGTGAAATCATCTCACAGAGTTACAGCTTTCCCCTCAAGAACACTTTCGCTAAGACAGTTCTTGTGGAATTGGCAAAGTGATATTTGGAAACCCATAGAGGGCTATGGTGAAAAAGGAAATATCCTCAGATGAAATCTGGAAAGAAGCTTTCTGAGAAACTGCTTAGTGCTCTGTTAATTCATCTCACAGAGTTACATCTGTATTTCGTCGATCTCTTTGCTAGCCTTATTTCTGTGGAATCTGAGAACAGATATTTCGGATCCCTTTGAAGACTATAGGGCCAAAGGAAGTATCCTCCGATAACAAAGAGAAAGAAGCTTTCTTAGAAACTTCTTTGTTTTCTGTGAAATCATCTCACAACGTTACAGCTTTCCCCTCAAGAAGCCTTTCGCTAAGATATTTCTTGTGGAATTGGCAAAGTGATATTTGGAAGCCCATAGAGGGCTATGGTGAAAAAGGAAATATCCTCAGATGAAATCTGGAAAGAAACTTTCTGAGAAACTGTTCCGTGATGTGTGACTTCCACTAACAGAGTTACATCTGTATTTCGTGGATCTCTTTGTTAGCCTTATTTCTGTGGAATCTGAGAACAGATATTTCGGATCCCTTTTAAGACTATAGGGCCAAAGGAAATATCCTCAGATAACAAAGAGAAAGAAGCTTTCTGAGAAACATCTTTGTGTTATGTGAAATTATTTCACAGAGTTACAGCTTTCAGCTCAAGAAGCTTTTCGCTCAGACAGTTCTTGTGGAATTGGCAAAGTGATATTTGGAAGCCCGTAGAGGGCTATGGTGAAAAAGGAAATATCCTCAGATGAAATCTGGAAAAAGCTTTATGAGAAACTCCTCTGTGATGTGTGACTTCCACTCACAGAGTTACATCTGAATTTCGTGGATCTCTTTGCTAGCCTTATTTCTGTAGAATCTGAGAACAGATATTTCGGATCCCTTTGAAGCCTATAGGGCCAAAGGAAATATCCTCCGATCACAAAGAGAAAGAAGCTTTCTGAGTAACTTCTTTGTGTTCTGTGAAATCATCTCACAGAGTTACAGCTTTCCTCTCAAGAAGCCTTTCGCTCAGACAGTTCTTGTAGAATTGGCAAAGTGATATTTGGAAGCCCATAGAGGGCTATGGTGAAAAAGGAAATATCCTAGGATGAAATCTGGAAAGAAGCTTTCTGAGAAACTGCTTAGTGTTCTGTTAATTCACCTCACAGAGTTACATCTGTATTTCGTGGATCTCTCTGCTAGCCTTATTTCTGTGGAATCTGAGATCAGATATTTCGGATCCCTTTGAAGACTATAGGCCCAAAGGAAATATCCTCTGATAACAAAGAGAAAGAATCTTTCTGAGAAACTTCTATGTGTCTGTGAAATCATCTCACAGTGTTACAGCTTTCCCCTCAAGAAGCCTTTCGCTCAGACAGTTCTTGTGGAATTGGCAAAGTGCTATTTGGAAGCCCTTAGAGGGCTATCTTGAAAAAGGAAATATCCTCAGATGAAATCTGGAAAGAAGCTTTCTGAGAAACTGCTCTGTGATGTGTGACTTCCACTCACAGAGTTACATCTGTAATTCGTGGATCTCTTGCTAGCCTTATTTCTGTGGAATCTGAGAACAGATATTTCGGATCCCTTTGAAGACTATAGGGCCAAAGGAAATATCATCCGATAACAAAGAGAAAGAAGCTTTTGAGAAACTTCTTTGTGTTCTGAGAAATCATCTCACAGAGTTACAGCTTTCCCCTCAAGAAGCCTTTCGCTAAGACAGTTCTTGTGGAATTGGCAAAGTGATATTTGGAAGCCCATAGAGGGCTATGGTGAAAAAGGAAATATCCTCAGATGAAATCTGGAAAGAAGCTTTCTGAGAAACTGCTTAGTGTTCTGTTAATTCATCTCACATCGTTACATCTGTATTTCGTGGATCTCTTTGCTAGCCTTATTTCTGTGGAATCTGAGAACAGATATTTCGGATCCCTTTGAAGACTATAGGGCCAAAGGAAATATCTTCCGATAACAAAGAGAAAGAAGCTTTCTTAGAAACTTCTTTGTTTTCTGTGAAATCATCTCACAAAGTTACAGCTTTCCCCTCAAAAAGCCTTTCGCTAAGACATTTCTTGTGGAATTGGCAAAGTGATATTTGGAAGCCCATAGAGGGCTACGGTGAAAAAGGAAATATCCTCAGATGAAATCTGGAAAGAAGCTTTCTGAGAAACTGCTTAGTGTTCTGTTGATTCATCTCACAGAGTTACATCTGTATTTCGTGGATCTCTTTGCTAGCCTATTTCTGTGGAATCTGAGAACAGATATTTCGGATCCCTTTGAAGACAATAGGGCCAAAGGAAATATCCTCCGATAACTAAGAGAAAGAAGCTTTCTGAGAAACTTCTTTGTGTTCTGTGAAATCATCTCACAGAGTTACAGCTTTCCCCTCAAGAAGCCTTTCGCTAAGACAGTTCTTGTGGAATTGGCAGAGTGATATTTGGAAGCTCAAAGAGGGTTTTGGTGAAAAAGGAAATATCCTCAGATGAAATCTGGAAAGAAGCTTTCTGAGAATCTGCTCTGTGATGTGTGACTTCCACTCACAGAGTTACAACAGTATTTCGTGGATCTCTTTGCTAGCCTTATTTCCGTGGAATCTGAGAACAGATATTTCGGATCCCTTTGAAGATTATAGGGCCAAAGGAAATATCCTCCGATAACAAAGAGAAAGAAGCTCTCTGAGAAACTTCTTTGTGTTCTGTAAAATCATCTCACAGAGTTACAGCATTCCCCTCAAGAAGCCTTTCGCTCAGACAGTTCTTGTGGAATTGGCAAAGTGATATTTGGAAGCCCATAGAGGGCTATGGTGAAAAAGGAAATATCCTCAGATGAAATCTGGAAGGAAGCTTTCTGAGAAACTGTTCCGTGATGTGTGACTTCCACTAACAGAGTTACATCTGTATTTCGTGGATCTCTTTGCTAGCCTTATTTCTGTGGAATCTGAGAACAGATATTTCGGATCCCTGTGAAGACCATAGGGCCAAAGGAAATATCCTCTGATAACAATGAGAAAGAAGCTTTCTTAGAAACTTCTTTATTTTCTGTGAAATCATCTCACAGAGTTACAGCTTTCCCTTCAAGAAGCCTTTCGCTCAGACAGTTCTTGTGGAATTGGCAAAGTGATATTTGGAAGCCCATACAGGGCTATGGTGAAAAAGGAAATATCCTCAGATGAAATATGGAAAAAAGCTTTCTGACAAACTGCTTAGTGTTCTGTTAATTCATCTCACAGAGTTACATCTGTATTTCGTGGATCTCTTTGCTAGCCTATTTCTGTGGAATCTGAGAACAGATATTTCGGATCCCTTTGAAGACTATAGGGCCAAAGGAAGTATCCTCCGATAACAAAGAGAAAGAAGCTTTCTGAGAAACTTCTTTGTGTTCTGTGAAATCATCTCACAGAGTTACAGCTTTCCCCTCACGAAGCCTTTCGCTACGACAGTTCTTCTGGAATTTGCAAAGTGATATTTGGAAGCCCACAGAGGGCTATGGTGAAAAAGGAAATATCCTCAGATGAAATCTGGAAAGAAGCTTTCTGAGAAACTGCTTAGTGTTCTGTTAATTCATCTCACAGAGTTACATCTGTATTTCGTGGATCTCTTTGCTAGCCTTATTTCTGTGGAATCTGAGATCACATATTTCGGATCCCTTCGAAGACTATAGGCCCAAAGGAAATATCCTCCGATAACAAATAGAAAGAAGCTTTCTGAGAAACTTCTATGTGTCTGTGAAATCATCTCACAGAGATACAGCTTTCCCCTCAAGAAGCCTTTCGCTAAGACATTTCATGTTGAATTGTCAAAGTGGTATTTGGAAGCCCTTAGAAGGCTATGGTGAAAAAGGAAATATCCTCAGATGAAATCTGGAAAGAAGCTTTCTGAGAAACTTCTCTGTGATGTGTGACTTCCACTCACAGAGTTACATCTGTAATTCGTGGATCTCTTTGCTAGCCTTATTTCTGTGGAATCTGAGAACAGATATTTCGGATCCCTTTGAAGACTATAGGGCCAAAGGAAATATCCTCCGATAACAAAGAGAAAGAAGCTTTTGAGAAACTTATTTGTGTTCTGTGAAATCATCTCACAGAGTTACAGCTCTTCCCTCAAGAACCCTTTCGCTAAGACAGTTCTTGTGGAATTGGCAAAGTGATATTTGGAAGCCCATAGAGGGCTATGGTGAAAAAGGAAATATCCTCAGATGAAATCTGGAAAGAAGCTTTCTGAGAAACTGCTTAGTGTTCTGTTAATTCATCTCACAGAGTTACATCTGTATTTCGTGGATCTCTTTGCTAGCCTATTTCTGTGGAATCTGAGAACAGATATTTCGGATCCCTTTGAAGACTATATGGCCAAAGGAAATATCCTCCGATAACAAAGAGAAAGAAGCTTTCTGAGAAACTTCTTGGTGTTCTGTGAAATCATCTCACAGAGTTACAGCTTTCCCCTCAAGAATCCTTTCGCTAAGACAGTTCTTGTGGAATTGGCAAAGTGATATTTGGAAGCTCAAAGAGGGCTATGGTGAAAAAGGAAATATCCTCAGATGAAATCTGGAAAGAAGCTTTCTGAGAAACTGCTCTGTGATGTGTGACTTCCACTCACAGAGTTACAACAGTATTTCGTGGATATCTTTGCTAGCCTTATTTCTGTGGAATCTGAGAACAGATATTTCGGATCGCTTTGAAGACTATAGGGCCAAAGGAAATATCCTCCGATAACAAAGAGAAAGAAGCTCTCTGAGAAACTTCTTTGTGTTCTGTGAAATCATCTCACAGAGTTACAGCATTCCCCTCAAGAAGCCTTTCGCTGAGACAGTTCTTGTGGAATTGGCAAAGTGATATTTGGAAGCCCATAGAGGGCTATGGTGAAAAAGGAAATATCCTCAGATGAAATCTGGAAAGAAGCTTTCTGAGAAACTGTTCCGTGATGTGTGACTTCCACTAACAGAGTTACATCTGTATTTCGTGCATCTCTTTGCTAGCCTTATTTCTGTGGAATCTGAGAACAGATATTTCGGATCCCTTTGAAGACTATAGGGCCAAAGGAAATATCCTCCCATAACAAAGAGAAAGAAGCTTTCTTAGAAACTTCTTTGTTGTCTCTGAAATCATCTCACAAAGTTACAGCTTTCCCCTCAAGAAGCCTTTCGCTAAGACATTTCTTGTGGAATTGGCAAAGTGATATTTGGAAGCCCATAGAGGGGTATGGTGAAAAAGGAAATATCCTCAGATGGAATCTGGAAAGAAGGTTTCTGAGAAACTGCTTAGTGTTCTGTTAATTCATCTCACAGAGTTACCTCTGTATTTCGTGGATCTGTTTGCTAGCCTATTTCTGTGGAATCTGAGAACAGATATTTCGGATCCCTTTGAAGAAAATAGGGCCAAAGGAAATATCCTCCGATAACAAAGAGAAAGAAGCTCTCTGAGAAACTTCTTTGTGTTCTGTGAAATCATCTCACAGAGTTACAGCTTTCCCCTCAAGAAGCCTTTCGCTAAGACAGTTCTTGTGGAATTGGCAAAGTGATATTTGGAAGCTCAAAGAGGGCTATGGTGAAAAAGGAATTATCCTCAGTTGAAATCTGGAAAGAAGCTTTCTGAGAAACTGCTCTGTGATGTGTGACTTCCACTCACAGAGTTACAACAGTATTTCGTGGATCTCTTTGCTAGCCTTATTTCTGTGGAATCTGAGAACAGATATTTCGGATCCCTTTGAAGACTAGGGCCAAAGGAAATATCCTCCGATAACAAAGAGAAAGAAGCTCTCTGAGAAACTTCTTTGTGTTCTGTGATATCATCTCACAGAGTTACAGCATTCCCCTCAAGAAACCTTTCGCTCAGACAGTTCTTGTGGAATTGGCAAAGTGATATTTGGAAGCCCATAGAGGGCTATGGTGAAAAAGGAAATATCCTCAGATGAAATCTGGAAAGAAGCTTTCTGAGAAACTGTTCCGTGATGTGTGACTTCCACTAACAGAGTTACATCTGTATTTCGTGGATCTCTTTGCTAGCCTTATTTCTGTGGAATCTGAGAACAGATATTTCGGATCCCTGTGAAGTGTATAGGGCCAAAGGAAATATCCTCTGATAAAAATGAGAAAGAAGCTTTCTTAGAAACTTCTTTATTTTCTGTGAAATCATCTCACAGAGTTACAGCTTTCCCCTCAAGAAGCCTTTCGCACAGACAGTTCTTGTGGAATTGGCAAAGTGATATTTGGAAGCCCATACAGGGCTATGGTGAAAAAGGAAATATCCTCAGATGAAATCTGGAAAAAAGCTTTCTGACAAACTGCTTAGTGTTCTGTTAATTCATCTCACAGAGTTACATCTGTATTTCGTGAATCTCTTTGCTAGCCTTATTTCTGTGGATTCTGAGAACAGATATTTCGAATCCCTTTGAAGACTATAGGGCCAAAGGAAATATCCTGAGATAACAAAGAGAAAGAAGCTTTCTGAGAAACTTCTTTGTGTTCTGTGAAATCATCTCACAGAGTTACAGCTTTCCCCTCACGAAGCCTTTCGCTACGACAGTTCTTCTGGAATTTGGAAAGTGATATTTGGAAGCCCATAGAGGGCTATGGTGAAAAAGGAAATATCCTCAGATGAAATCTGGAAAGAAGCTTTCTGAGAAACTGCTCTGTGATGTGTGACTTCCACTCACAGAGTTACATCTGTAATTCGTGGATCTCTTTGCTAGCCTTATTTCTGTGGAATCTGAGAACACATATTTCGGATCCCTTTGAAGACTATAGGGCCAAAGGAAATATCCTCCGATAACAAAGAGAAAGAAGCTTTTGAGAAACTTCTTTGTGTTCTGTGAAATCATCTCACAGAGTTACAGCTTTCCCCTCAAGAACACTTTCGCTAAGACAGTTCTTGTGGAATTGGCAAAGTGATATTTGGAAACCCATAGAGGGCTATGGTGAAAAAGGAAATATCCTCAGATGAAATCTGGAAAGAAGCTTTCTGAGAAAGTGCTTAGTGCTCTGTTAATTCATCTCACAGAGTTACATCTGTATTTCGTCGATCTCTTTGCTAGCCTTATTTCTGTGGAATCTGAGAACAGATATTTCGGATCCCTTTGAAGACTATAGGGCCAAAGGAAGTATCCTCCGATAACAAAGAGAAAGAAGCTTTCTTAGAAACTTCTTTGTTTTCTGTGAAATCATCTCACAACGTTACAGCTTTCCCCTCAAGAAGCCTTTCGCTAAGATATTTCTTGTGGAATTGGCAAAGTGATATTTGGAAGCCCATAGAGGGCTATGGTGAAAAAGGAAATATCCTCAGATGAAATCTGGAAAGAAACTTTCTGAGAAACTGTTCCGTGATGTGTGACTTCCACTAACAGAGTTACATCTGTATTTCGTGGATCTCTTTGTTAGCCTTATTTCTGTGGAATCTGAGAACAGATATTTCGGATCCCTTTTAAGACTATAGGGCCAAAGGAAATATCCTCAGATAACAAAGAGAAAGAAGCTTTCTGAGAAACATCTTTGTGTTATGTGAAATTATTTCACAGAGTTACAGCTTTCAGCTCAAGAAGCTTTTCGCTCAGACAGTTCTTGTGGAATTGGCAAAGTGATATTTGGAAGCCCGTAGAGGGCTATGGTGAAAAAGGAAATATCCTCAGATGAAATCTGGAAAAAGCTTTATGAGAAACTCCTCTGTGATGTGTGACTTCCACTCACAGAGTTACATCTGAATTTCGTGGATCTCTTTGCTAGCCTAATTTCTGTAGAATCTGAGAACAGATATTTCGGATCCCTTTGAAGCCTATAGGGCCAAAGGAAATATCCTCCGATCACAAAGAGAAAGAAGCTTTCTGAGTAACTTCTTTGTGTTCTGTGAAATCATCTCACAGAGTTACAGCTTTCCTCTCAAGAAGCCTTTCGCTCAGACAGTTCTTGTAGAATTGGCAAAGTGATATTTGGAAGCCCATAGAGGGCTATGGTGAAAAAGGAAATATCCTAGGATGAAATCTGGAAAGAAGCTTTCTGAGAAACTGCTTAGTGTTCTGTTAATTCATCTCACAGAGTTACATCTGTATTTCGTGGATCTCTTTGCTAGCCTATTTCTGTGGAATCTGAGAACAGTTATTTCGGATCCCTTTGAAGACAATAGGGCCAAAGGAAATATCCTCCGATAACAAAGAGAAAGAAGCTTTCTGAGAAACTTCTTTGTGTTCTGTGAAATTATCTCACATAGTTATAGCTTTCCCCTCAAGAAGCCTTTCGCTACGACAGTTCTTGTGGAATTGGCAAAGTGATATTTGGAAGCCCATAGAGGGCTATGGTGAAAAAGGAAATATCCTCAGATGAAATCTGGAAAGAAGCTTTTTGAGAAACTGTTCCGTGATGTGTGACTTCCATTAACAGAGTTTCATCTGTATTTCGTGGATCTCTTTGCTAGCCTTATTTCTGTGGAATCCCAGAACAGATATTTCGGATCCCTTTAAGACTATAGGGACATAGGAAATATCCTCTGATAACAAAGAGAAAGAAGCTTTCTGAGAAACTTCTTTGTGTTCTGTGAAATCATCTCACAGAGTTACAGCTTCCCCTCAAGAAGCCTTTCATTCACACAGTTCTTGTGGAATTGGCAAAGTGATATTTGGAAGCCCATAGAGGGCTATGGTGAAAAAGGAAATATCCTCAGATGTAATCTGGAAAGAAGATTTCTGAGAAACTGCTCTGTGATGAGTGACTTCCACTGAAAGAGTTACAACTTTATTTCGTGGATCTCTTTGCTAGCCTGATTTCTGTGGAATCTGAGAACAGATATTTCGGATCCCTTTGAAGACTATAGGAACAAAGGAGATATCCTGAAATAACTAAGAGAAAGAAGCTTTCTGAGAAACTTCTTTGTGTTCTGTGAAATAATCTCACAGTGTTACAGCTTTGCCCTCAAGAATCCTTTCGCTAAGACAGTTCTTGTGGAATTGGCAAAGTGATATTTTGGAAGCCCATAGAGGGGTATGGTGAAAAAGGAAATATCCACAGATGAAATCTGGAAAGAAGCTTTCTGAGAAACTGCTTAGTGTTCTCTTAATTCATCTCACCGAGTTACATCGGTATTTCGTGGATCTCTTTGCTAGCCTTATTTCCGTGGAATCTGAGAACAGATATTTCGGAACCCTTTGAAGACTATAGGGTCAAAGGAAATATCCTGCGATAACAAAGAGAAAGAAGCTTTCTGAGAAACTTCTTTGTGTTCTGTGAAATCATCTCACAGAGTTACAGCTTTCCCCTCAAGAAGCCTCTCGCTCAGACAGTTCTTGTAGAATTGGCAAAGTGATATTTGGAAGCCCATAGACGGCTATGGTGAAAAAGGAAATATCCTCAGTTGAAATCTGGAAAGAAGCTTTCTGGGAAACTGCTTAGGGTTCTGTTAATTCATCTCACAGAGTTACATCTGTATTTCGTGGATCTCTTTGCTGGCCTTATTTCTGTGGAATCTGAGAACAGATATTTCGGATCCCTTTGAAGACTATAGGGCCAAAGTAAATATCCTCCGATAACAAAGAGAAAGAAGCTTTCTTAGAAACTTCTTTGTTTTCTGTGAAATCATCTCACAAAATTACAGCTTTCCCCTCAAGAAACCTTTCGCTCAGACAGTTCTTGTGGAATTGGCAAAGTGATATTTGGAACCCCATAGAGGGCTATGGTGAAAAAGGAAATATCCTCCGATGAAATCTGGAAAGAAGCTTTCTGAGAAACTGCTCTGTGATGTGTGACTTCCACTCACAGAGTTACAGCTGTATTTCGTGGATCTCTTTGCTAGCCTTATTTCTGTGGAATCTGAGAACAGATATTTCGGATTCCTTTGAAGACTATAGGGCCAAAGGAAATATCCTCCGATAACAAAGAGAAAGAAGCTCTCTGAGACACTTCTTTGTGTTCTGTGAAATCATCTCACAGAGTTACAGCTTTCCCCTCAAGAAACCTTTCGCTCAGACAGTTCTTGTGGAATTGGCAAAGTGATATTTGGAAGCCCTTAGAGGGCTATGCTGAAAAAGGAAATATCCTAGGATGAAATCTGGAAAGAAGCTTTCTGAGAAACTGTTCCGTGATGTGTGACTTCCACTAACAGAGTTACATCTGTATTTCGTGCATCTCTTTGCTAGCCTTATTTCTGTGGAATCTGAGAACAGATATTTCGGATCCCTTTGAAGACTATAGGGCCAAAGGAAATATCCTCCCATAACAAAGAGAAAGAAGCTTTCTTAGAAACTTCTTTGTTGTCTCTGAAATCATCTCACAAAGTTACAGCTTTCCCCTCAAGAAGCCTTTCGCTAAGACATTTCTTGTGGAATTGGCAAAGTGATATTTGGAAGCCCATAGAGGGGTATGGTGAAAAAGGAAATATCCTCAGATGGAATCTGGAAAGAAGGTTTCTGAGAAACTGCTTAGTGTTCTGTTAATTCATCTCACAGAGTTACCTCTGTATTTCGTGGATCTGTTTGCTAGCCTATTTCTGTGGAATCTGAGAACAGATATTTCGGATCCCTTTGAAGAAAATAGGGCCAAAGGAAATATCCTCCGATAACAAAGAGAAAGAAGCTCTCTGAGAAACTTCTTTGTGTTCTGTGAAATCATCTCACAGAGTTACAGCTTTCCCCTCAAGAAGCCTTTCGCTAAGACAGTTCTTGTGGAATTGGCAAAGTGATATTTGGAAGCTCAAAGAGGGCTATGGTGAAAAAGGAATTATCCTCAGTTGAAATCTGGAAAGAAGCTTTCTGAGAAACTGCTCTGTGATGTGTGACTTCCACTCACAGAGTTACAACAGTATTTCGTGGATCTCTTTGCTAGCCTTATTTCTGTGGAATCTGAGAACAGATATTTCGGATCCCTTTGAAGACTAGGGCCAAAGGAAATATCCTCCGATAACAAAGAGAAAGAAGCTCTCTGAGAAACTTCTTTGTGTTCTGTGATATCATCTCACAGAGTTACAGCATTCCCCTCAAGAAACCTTTCGCTCAGACAGTTCTTGTGGAATTGGCAAAGTGATATTTGGAAGCCCATAGAGGGCTATGGTGAAAAAGGAAATATCCTCAGATGAAATCTGGAAAGAAGCTTTCTGAGAAACTGTTCCGTGATGTGTGACTTCCACTAACAGAGTTACATCTGTATTTCGTGGATCTCTTTGCTAGCCTTATTTCTGTGGAATCTGAGAACAGATATTTCGGATCCCTGTGAAGTGTATAGGGCCAAAGGAAATATCCTCTGATAAAAATGAGAAAGAAGCTTTCTTAGAAACTTCTTTATTTTCTGTGAAATCATCTCACAGAGTTACAGCTTTCCCCTCAAGAAGCCTTTCGCACAGACAGTTCTTGTGGAATTGGCAAAGTGATATTTGGAAGCCCATACAGGGCTATGGTGAAAAAGGAAATATCCTCAGATGAAATCTGGAAAAAAGCTTTCTGACAAACTGCTTAGTGTTCTGTTAATTCATCTCACAGAGTTACATCTGTATTTCGTGAATCTCTTTGCTAGCCTTATTTCTGTGGATTCTGAGAACAGATATTTCGAATCCCTTTGAAGACTATAGGGCCAAAGGAAATATCCTGAGATAACAAAGAGAAAGAAGCTTTCTGAGAAACTTCTTTGTGTTCTGTGAAATCATCTCACAGAGTTACAGCTTTCCCCTCACGAAGCCTTTCGCTACGACAGTTCTTCTGGAATTTGGAAAGTGATATTTGGAAGCCCATAGAGGGCTATGGTGAAAAAGGAAATATCCTCAGATGAAATCTGGAAAGAAGCTTTCTGAGAAACTGCTCTGTGATGTGTGACTTCCACTCACAGAGTTACATCTGTAATTCGTGGATCTCTTTGCTAGCCTTATTTCTGTGGAATCTGAGAACACATATTTCGGATCCCTTTGAAGACTATAGGGCCAAAGGAAATATCCTCCGATAACAAAGAGAAAGAAGCTTTTGAGAAACTTCTTTGTGTTCTGTGAAATCATCTCACAGAGTTACAGCTTTCCCCTCAAGAACACTTTCGCTAAGACAGTTCTTGTGGAATTGGCAAAGTGATATTTGGAAACCCATAGAGGGCTATGGTGAAAAAGGAAATATCCTCAGATGAAATCTGGAAAGAAGCTTTCTGAGAAAGTGCTTAGTGCTCTGTTAATTCATCTCACAGAGTTACATCTGTATTTCGTCGATCTCTTTGCTAGCCTTATTTCTGTGGAATCTGAGAACAGATATTTCGGATCCCTTTGAAGACTATAGGGCCAAAGGAAGTATCCTCCGATAACAAAGAGAAAGAAGCTTTCTTAGAAACTTCTTTGTTTTCTGTGAAATCATCTCACAACGTTACAGCTTTCCCCTCAAGAAGCCTTTCGCTAAGATATTTCTTGTGGAATTGGCAAAGTGATATTTGGAAGCCCATAGAGGGCTATGGTGAAAAAGGAAATATCCTCAGATGAAATCTGGAAAGAAACTTTCTGAGAAACTGTTCCGTGATGTGTGACTTCCACTAACAGAGTTACATCTGTATTTCGTGGATCTCTTTGTTAGCCTTATTTCTGTGGAATCTGAGAACAGATATTTCGGATCCCTTTTAAGACTATAGGGCCAAAGGAAATATCCTCAGATAACAAAGAGAAAGAAGCTTTCTGAGAAACATCTTTGTGTTATGTGAAATTATTTCACAGAGTTACAGCTTTCAGCTCAAGAAGCTTTTCGCTCAGACAGTTCTTGTGGAATTGGCAAAGTGATATTTGGAAGCCCGTAGAGGGCTATGGTGAAAAAGGAAATATCCTCAGATGAAATCTGGAAAAAGCTTTATGAGAAACTCCTCTGTGATGTGTGACTTCCACTCACAGAGTTACATCTGAATTTCGTGGATCTCTTTGCTAGCCTAATTTCTGTAGAATCTGAGAACAGATATTTCGGATCCCTTTGAAGCCTATAGGGCCAAAGGAAATATCCTCCGATCACAAAGAGAAAGAAGCTTTCTGAGTAACTTCTTTGTGTTCTGTGAAATCATCTCACAGAGTTACAGCTTTCCTCTCAAGAAGCCTTTCGCTCAGACAGTTCTTGTAGAATTGGCAAAGTGATATTTGGAAGCCCATAGAGGGCTATGGTGAAAAAGGAAATATCCTAGGATGAAATCTGGAAAGAAGCTTTCTGAGAAACTGCTTAGTGTTCTGTTAATTCATCTCACAGAGTTACATCTGTATTTCGTGGATCTCTTTGCTAGCCTATTTCTGTGGAATCTGAGAACAGTTATTTCGGATCCCTTTGAAGACAATAGGGCCAAAGGAAATATCCTCCGATAACAAAGAGAAAGAAGCTTTCTGAGAAACTTCTTTGTGTTCTGTGAAATTATCTCACATAGTTATAGCTTTCCCCTCAAGAAGCCTTTCGCTACGACAGTTCTTGTGGAATTGGCAAAGTGATATTTGGAAGCCCATAGAGGGCTATGGTGAAAAAGGAAATATCCTCAGATGAAATCTGGAAAGAAGCTTTTTGAGAAACTGTTCCGTGATGTGTGACTTCCATTAACAGAGTTTCATCTGTATTTCGTGGATCTCTTTGCTAGCCTTATTTCTGTGGAATCCCAGAACAGATATTTCGGATCCCTTTAAGACTATAGGGACATAGGAAATATCCTCTGATAACAAAGAGAAAGAAGCTTTCTGAGAAACTTCTTTGTGTTCTGTGAAATCATCTCACAGAGTTACAGCTTCCCCTCAAGAAGCCTTTCATTCACACAGTTCTTGTGGAATTGGCAAAGTGATATTTGGAAGCCCATAGAGGGCTATGGTGAAAAAGGAAATATCCTCAGATGTAATCTGGAAAGAAGATTTCTGAGAAACTGCTCTGTGATGAGTGACTTCCACTGAAAGAGTTACAACTTTATTTCGTGGATCTCTTTGCTAGCCTGATTTCTGTGGAATCTGAGAACAGATATTTCGGATCCCTTTGAAGACTATAGGAACAAAGGAGATATCCTGAAATAACTAAGAGAAAGAAGCTTTCTGAGAAACTTCTTTGTGTTCTGTGAAATAATCTCACAGTGTTACAGCTTTGCCCTCAAGAATCCTTTCGCTAAGACAGTTCTTGTGGAATTGGCAAAGTGATATTTTGGAAGCCCATAGAGGGGTATGGTGAAAAAGGAAATATCCACAGATGAAATCTGGAAAGAAGCTTTCTGAGAAACTGCTTAGTGTTCTCTTAATTCATCTCACCGAGTTACATCGGTATTTCGTGGATCTCTTTGCTAGCCTTATTTCCGTGGAATCTGAGAACAGATATTTCGGAACCCTTTGAAGACTATAGGGTCAAAGGAAATATCCTGCGATAACAAAGAGAAAGAAGCTTTCTGAGAAACTTCTTTGTGTTCTGTGAAATCATCTCACAGAGTTACAGCTTTCCCCTCAAGAAGCCTCTCGCTCAGACAGTTCTTGTAGAATTGGCAAAGTGATATTTGGAAGCCCATAGACGGCTATGGTGAAAAAGGAAATATCCTCAGTTGAAATCTGGAAAGAAGCTTTCTGGGAAACTGCTTAGGGTTCTGTTAATTCATCTCACAGAGTTACATCTGTATTTCGTGGATCTCTTTGCTGGCCTTATTTCTGTGGAATCTGAGAACAGATATTTCGGATCCCTTTGAAGACTATAGGGCCAAAGTAAATATCCTCCGATAACAAAGAGAAAGAAGCTTTCTTAGAAACTTCTTTGTTTTCTGTGAAATCATCTCACAAAATTACAGCTTTCCCCTCAAGAAACCTTTCGCTCAGACAGTTCTTGTGGAATTGGCAAAGTGATATTTGGAACCCCATAGAGGGCTATGGTGAAAAAGGAAATATCCTCCGATGAAATCTGGAAAGAAGCTTTCTGAGAAACTGCTCTGTGATGTGTGACTTCCACTCACAGAGTTACAGCTGTATTTCGTGGATCTCTTTGCTAGCCTTATTTCTGTGGAATCTGAGAACAGATATTTCGGATTCCTTTGAAGACTATAGGGCCAAAGGAAATATCCTCCGATAACAAAGAGAAAGAAGCTCTCTGAGACACTTCTTTGTGTTCTGTGAAATCATCTCACAGAGTTACAGCTTTCCCCTCAAGAAACCTTTCGCTCAGACAGTTCTTGTGGAATTGGCAAAGTGATATTTGGAAGCCCTTAGAGGGCTATGCTGAAAAAGGAAATATCCTAGGATGAAATCTGGAAAGAAGCTTTCTGAGAAACTGTTCCGCGATGTGTGACTTCCACTAACAGAGTTACATCTGTATTCGTGGATCTCTTTGCTAACCTTATTTCTGTGGAATCTGAGATCAGATATTTCGGATCCCTTTTAAGACTATAGGACCAAAGTAAATATCCTCAGATAACAAAGAGAAAGAAGCTTTCTGAGAAATATCTTTGTGTTCTGTGAAATCATCTCACAGAGTTACAGCTTTCAGCTCAAGAAGCCTTTCGCTCAGACAGTTCTTGTGGAATTGGCAAAGTGATATTTGGAAGCCCATAGAGGGCTATGGTGAAAAAGGAAATATCCCCAGATGAAATCTGGAAAGAAGCTTCCTGAGAAACTGCTCTGTGATGTGTGACTTCCACTCACAGAGTTACATCTGTATTTCGTGGATCTCTTTGCTAGCCTTATTACTGTGGAATCTGAGAACAGATATTTCGGATCCCTTTGAAGCGTATAGGGCCAAAGGAAATATCCTCCGATAACAAAGAGAAAGAAGCTCTCTGAGAAACTTCATTGTGTTCTGTGAAATCATCTCACAGAGTTACAACTTTCCCTCAAGAAGCCATTCGCTCAGACAGTTCCTGTGGATTTGGCAAACTGACATTCGGAAGACCACAGAGGGCTATGTTGAAAAAGGAAATATCCTCAGATGAAATCTGGAAAGAAGCGTTCTGAGAAGCTGCTTAGTGTTCTCTTAATTCATCCCACAGAGTTACAACAGTATTTCGTGGATGTCTTTGCTAACCTTATTTCTGTGGAATCTGAGAACAGATATTTCGGATCCCTTTGAAGACTATAGGGCCAAAGGAAATATCCTTCGATAACAAAGAGAAAGAAGCTCTCTGAGAAACTTCTTTGTGTTCTGTGAAATCATCTCACAGAGTTACAGCATTCCCCTCAAGAAGCCTTTCGCTCAGACAGTTCTTGTGGAATTGGCAAAGTGATATTTGGAAGCCCATAGAGGGCTATGGTGAAAAAGGAAATATCCTCAGATGAAATCTGGAAAGAAGCTTTCTGAGAAACTGTTCCGTGATGTGTGACTTCCACTAACAGAGTTACATCTGTATTTCGTGCATCTCTTTGCTAGCCTTATTTCTGTGGAATCTGAGAACAGATATTTCGGATCCCTTTGAAGACTATAGGGCCAAAGGAAATATCCTCCGATAACAAAGAGAAAGAAGCTTTCTTAGAAACTTCTTTGTTTTCTGTGAAATCATCTCACAGAGTTACAGCCTTCCCCTCAAGAAGCCTTTCGCTAAGACAGTTCTTGTGGAATTGGCAAAGTGATATTTGGAAGCTCAAAGAGGGCTATGGTGAAAAAGGAAATATCCTCAGATGAAATCTGGAAAGAAGCTTTCTAAGAAACTGCTCTGTGATGTGTGACTTCCACTCACAGAGTTACAACAGTATTTCGTGGATCTCTTTGCTAGCCTTATTTCTGTGGATTCTGAGAACGGATATTTCGGATCCCTTTGAATACTAAAGGGCCAAAGGAAATATCCTCCGATAACAAAGAGAAAGAAGCTTTCTGAGAAACTTCTTTGTGTTCTGAGAAATCATCTCACAGAGTTACAGCTTTCACCTCAAGAAGCCTTTCGCTCAGACAGTTCTTGTGGAATTGGCAAAGTGATATTTGGAAGCCCATAGAGGTCTGTGTTGAAAAAGGAAATATCCTCAGATGAAATCTGGAAAGAAGCTTTCTGAGAAACTGCTTAGTGTTCTGTTAATTCATCTCACAGAGTTACATCTGTATTTCGTGGATCTCTTTGCTAGCCTTATTTCTGTGGAATCTGAGATCACATATTTCGGATCCCTTTGAAGACTATAGGCCCAAAGGAAATATCCTCTGATAACAAAGAGAAAGAAGCTTTCTGAGAAACTTCTATGTGTCTGTGAAATCATCTCACAGAGTTACAGCTTTCCCCTCAAGAAGCCTTTCGCTAAGACATTTCTTGTTGAATTGGCAAAGTGGTATTTGGAAGCCCTTAGAAGGCTATAGTGAAAAAGGAAATATCCTCAGATGAAATCTGGAAAGAAGCTTTCTGAGAAACTGCTCTGTGATGTGTGACTTCCACTCACAGAGTTACATCTGTAATTCGTGGATCTCTTTGCTAGCCTTATTTCTGTGGAATCTGAGAACAGATATTTCTTATCCCTTTGAAGACAATAGGGCCAAAGGAAATATCCTCCGATAACAAAGAGAAAGAAGCTTTTCAGAAACTTCTTTGTGTTCTGTGAAATCATCTCACAGAGTTACAGCTCTTCCCTCAAGAACCATTTCGCTAAGACAGTTCTTGTGGAATTGGCAAAGTGATATTTGGAAGCCCATAGAGGGCTATGGTGAAAAAGGAAATATCCTCAGATGAAATCTGGAAAGAAGCTTTCTGAGAAACTGCTTAGTGTTCTGTTAATTCATCTCACAGAGTTACATCTGTATTTCGTGGATCTCTTTGCTAGCCTTTTTCTGTGGAATCTGAGAACAGATATTTCGGATCCCTTTGAAGACTATATGGCCAAAGGAAATATCCTCCGATAACAAAGAGAAAGAAGCTTTCTGAGAAACTTCTTTGTGTTCTGAGAAATCATCTCACAGAGTTACAGCTTTCCCCTCAAGAAGCCTTTCGCTAAGACAGTTCTTGTGGAATTGGCATATTGATATTTGGAACCCCTAGAGGGCTATGGAGAAAAAGGAAATATCATCAGAGGAAATCTGGAAAAAGCTTTCTGAGAAACTGCTCTGTGATGTGTGACTTCCACTAACAGAGTTACATCTGTATTTCGTGGATCTCTTTGCTAGCCTTATTTCTGTGGAATCTGAGATCAGATATTTCGGATACCTTTTAAGACTATAGGGCCAAAGTAAATATCCTCAGATAACAAAGAGAAAGAAGCTTTCTGAGAAACATCTTTGTGTTCTGTGAAATCATCTCACAGAGTTACAGCTTTCAGCTCAAGAAGCCTTTCGCTCAGACAGTTCTTGTGGAATTGGCAAAGTGATATTTGGAAGCCCATAGAGGGCTATGTTGAAAAAGGAAATATCCTCAGATGAAATCTGGAAAGAAGCTTTCTGAGAAACTGCTTAGTGTTCTGTTGATTCATCTCACAGAGTTACATCTGTATTTCGTGGATCTCTTTGCTAGACTTATTTCTTTGGAATCTGAGAACAGATATTTCGGATCCCTTTGAAGACGATAGGGCCAAAGGAAATATCCTCTGATAACAAAGACAAAGAAGCTTTCTGAGAAACTTCTTTGTGTTGTGTGAAATCATCTCACAGAGTTACAGCTTTCCCCTCAAGAAGCCTTTCACTAAGACAGTTCTTGTGGAATTGGCAAAGTGATATTTGGAAGCCCATAGAGGGCTATCTTGAAAAAGGAAATATCCACAGATGAAATCTGGAAAGAAGCTTTCTGAGAAATTGCTTAGTGTTCTGTTAATTCATCTCACCGAGTTACATCGGTATTTCGTGGATCTCTTTGCTAGCCTTATTTCTGTGCATTCTGAGAACAGATATTTCGGATCCCTTTGAAGACTATAGGGCCAAAGGAAATATCTTCCGATAACAAAGAGAAAGAAGCTCTCTGAGAAACTTCTTTGTGTTCTGTGAAATCATCTCACAGAGTTACAGCTTACCCCTCAAGAAGCCTTTCGCTCAGAGGGTTCTTGTGGAGTTGGAAAAGTGATATTTGGAAGCCCATAGAGGGCTATGGTGAAAAAGGAAATATCCTCAGATGAAATCTAGAAAAAAGCTTTCTGAGAAACTGCTCTGTGATGTGTGACTTCCACTCACAGAGTTACATCTGTATTTCGTGGATCTCTTTGCTAGCCTTATTTCTGTGGAATCTGAGAACAGATATTTCGGATGCCTTTGAAGCATATAGGACAAAAGGAAATAATCTGCGATACCAAAGTGAAAAAAGCTCTCTGAGAAACTTCTTTGTGTTCTGTGAAATCGTCACACAGAGTTACAGCTTTCTGTCAAGAAGCCTTTCGCTCAGACAGTTCTTGTGGAATTGGCAAATTGATATTTAGAAGCCCATAGAGGGCTATGGTAAAAAAGGAAATATCCTCAGATGAAATCGGAAAGAAGCTTTCTGAGAAACTGCTTAGTGTTCGGTTAATTCATCTCAGAGAGTTAAATCTGTATTTCGTGGATCTCTTTGCTAGCCTTATTTCTGTGGAAACTGAGAACAGATATTTCGGATCCCTTTGAAGACTATAGGGTCAAAGGAAATATCCTCCGATAACAAATAGAAAGAAGCTTTCTGAGAAACTTCTTGGTGTTCTGTGAAATCATCTCAAAGAGTTACAGCTTTCCCCTAAAGAAGCCTTTCGCTCTGACAGTTCTTGTGGAAGTGGCAAAGTGATATTTGGAAGCCCATAGAGGGCTATGGTGAAAAAGGATATATCCTCAGATGAAATCTGGAAAGAAGCTTTCTGAGAAACTGCTCTGTGATGTGTGACTTCCACTCACAGAGTTACATCTGTATTTCGTGGATCTCTTTGCTAGCCTTATTTCTGTGGAATCTGAGAACAGATATTTCGGATCCCTTTGAAGACTATAGGGCCAAAGGAAATATCCCCCGATAAAAAAGAGAAAGAAGCTCTATGAGAAACTTCTTTGTGTTCTGTGAAATCATCTCACAGAGTTACAGCTATCCCCTCAAGAAGCCTTTCGCTCAGACAGTTCTTGTGGAATTGGCAAATTGATATTTAGAAGCCCGTAGAGGGCTATGGTGTAAAAGGAAATATCCTCAGATGAAATCTGGAAAGAAACTTTCTGAGAAACTGCTCTGTGATGTGTGACTTCCACTCACGTAGTTACATCTGTATTTCGTGGATCCCTTTGCTAGCCTTATTTCTGTGGAATCTGAATACAGATATTTCGGATCCCTTTGAAGACTATAGGGCCAAAGGAAATATCCTCTGATAACAAAGAATAAGAAACTTTCTGAGAAACTTCTTTGTGTTCTGTGAAATCATCTCACAGAGTTACAGCATTCCCCTCAAATAGCCTTTCGCTAAGACAGTTCTTGTGGAATATTCAAAGTGATATTTGGAAGCCCGTAGAGGGCTATGGTGAAAAAGGAAATATCCTCAGATGAAATCTGGAAAGAAGCTTACTGAGAAGCTGCTTAGTGTTCTGTTAATTCATCTCACAGAGTTACAACTGTATTTCTTGAATCTCTTTGCTAGCCTTATATCTGTGGAATCTGAGAACAGATATTTCGGAACCCTTTGAAGTCTATAGTGCCAAAGGAAATATCCTCCGATAACAAAGAGAAAGAAGCTTTCTGAGAAACTTCTTTGTGTTCTGTGAAATCATCTCACAGAGTTACAGCTTTCCCCTCAAGAAGCCTTTCGCTAAGACAGTTCTTGTGGAATTGGCAAATTGATATTTGGAACCCCTAGAGGGCTATGGTGAAAAAGGAAATATCATCAGAGGAAATCTGGAAAAAGCTTTCTGAGAAACTGCTCTGTGATGTGTGACTTCCACTCACAGAGTTACATCTGTATTTCGTGGCTCTCTTTGCTAGCCTTATTTCTGTGGAATCTGAGAATAGATATTTCGGATCCCTTTGAAGCCTAAAGGGCCAAAGGAAATATCCTGCGATAACAAAGAGAAAGAAGCTTTCTGAGAAACTTCTTTGTGTTCTGTGAAATCATCTCACAGAGTTACAGCTTTCCCCTCACGAAGCCTTTCGCTACGACAGTTCTTCTGGAATTTGCAAAGTGATATTTGGAAGCCCACAGAGGGCTATGGTGAAAAAGGAAATATCCTCAGATGAAATCTGGAAAGAAGCTTTCTGAGAAACTGCTTAGTGTCCTCTTAATTCATCTCACAGAGTTACATCTGTATTTCGTGGATCTCTTTGCTAGCCTTATTTCTGTGGAATCTGAGAGCAGATATTTCGGATCCCTTCGAAGAATATAGGGCCAAAGGAAATATCGTCTGATAACAAAGAGAAAGAAGCTTTCTGAGTAACTTCTTTGTGTTCTTTGAAATCATCTCACAGAGTAACAGCTTTCCCCTCAAGAAGCCTTTCTCTCAGACAGTTCTTGTGGAATTGGCAAAGTGATATTTGGAAGCCCGTAGAGGGCTATGGTGAAAAAGGAAATATCCCCAGATGAAATCTGGAAAGAAGATTTCAGAGAAACTGCTAAGTGTTCTGTTAATTCATCTCACAGAGTTAGATCTGTATTTCGTGGATTTCTTTGCTAGCCTTATTTCTGTGGAATCTGAGAACAGATATTTCGGATCCCTTTGAAGACTATAGGGCCAAAGGAAATATCGTCTGATAACAAAGAGAAAGAAGCTTTCTGAGTAACTTCTTTGTGTTGTTTGAAATCAACTCACAGAGTAACAGCTTTCCCCTCAAGAAGCCTTTGGCTCAGACAGTTCTTGTGGAATAGGCAAAGTGATATTTGGAAGCCCATAGAGGGCTATAGTGAACGAGGAAATATCCTCAGATGAAATCTGGAAAGAACCTTTCTGAGAAACTGCTCTGTGATGTGTGTTTTCCACACACAGAGTTACGTCTGTATTTCGTGGATCTATTTGCTAGCCTTATTTCTATGGAATCTCAGAACAGATAATTTGGATCCCTTTGAAGCCTATAGTTCCAAAGGAAATGTCCTGCGATAACAAGGTGAAAGAAGCTTTCTGAGAAACTTCTTTGTGTTCTGTGAAATCATCTCACAGAGTAACAGCTTTACCCTCAAGAAGCCTTTCGCTTAGACAGTTCTTGTGGAATTGCCAAAGTGATATTTGGAAACCCATAGAGGGCTATGGAGAAAAAGGAAATATCCTCAGATGAAATCTGGAAAGAAGCTTTCTGAGAAACTGCTCTGTGATGTGTGACATCAACTCACAGAGTTACATCTGTATTTCGTGGATCTCTTTGCTAGCCTTATTTCTGTGGAATCTGAGAACAGATATTTCGGATCCCGTTGAAGACTATAGCGCCAAAGGAGACATCCTGCGATAACAAAGAGAAAGAAGCTTTCTGAGAAACTTCTTTGTGTTCTGTGAAATCATCTCACAGAGGTACAGCTTTCCCCTCACGAAGCCTTTCGCTAAGACAGTTCTTGTGGAATTGGCAAAGTGATATTTGGAAGCCCATAGAGGGTTATGGTGAAAAAGGAAATATCCTCAAATGGAATCTGGAAAGAAGCTTTCGGAGAAAATGCTTAGTGTTCTGTTAATTCATCCAACAGAGTTACATCTGTATTTCGTGGATCTCTTTGCTAGCCTTATTTCTGTGGAATCTGAGAACAGATATTTCGGATCCCTTTGAAGTTTATAGGGCCAAAGGAAATATCCTGCGATAACAAAGAGAAAGAAGCTTTCTGAGAAACTTGTTTGTGTTCTGTGAAATCATCTCACAGATTTACAGCTTTCCCCTCAAGAAGCCTTTCGCTCTGACAGTTCTTGTGGAATTGGAAAAGTGATATTTGGAAGCCCACAGAGGGCTATGGTGAAAAAGGAAATATCCTCAGATGAAATCTGGAAAGAAGCTTTCTGCGAAACTGCTCGGTGATGTGTGACTTCCACTCACAGAGTTACATCTGTATTTCGTGGATCTCTTTGCTAGCCTTATTTCTGTGGAATCTGAGAACAGATATTTCGGATACCTTCGAATACTATAGGGCCAAAGGAAATATCGTCTGATAACAAAGAGAAAGAAGCTTTCTGAGTAATTTCTTTGTGTTCTTTGAAATCATCTCACAGAGTAACAGCTTTCCCGTCAAGAAGATGTCGCTAAGACAGTTCTTGTGGAATAGGCAAAGTGATATTTGGAAGCCCATAGAGGGCTATGGTGAAAAAGGAAATATCCTCAGATGAAATCTGGAAAGAAGCTTACTGAGAAGCTGCTTAGTGTTCTGTTAATTCATCTCACAGAGTTACAACTGTATTTCTTGAATCTCTTTGCTAGCCTTATATCTGTGGAATCTGAGAACAGATATTTCGGAACCCTTTGAAGTCTATAGTGCCAAAGGAAATATCCTCAGATAACAAAGAGAAAGAAGCTTTCTGAGAAACTTCTTTGTGTTCTGTGAAATCATCTCAAAGAGTTACAGCTTTCCCCTCACGAAGCCTTTCGCTAAGACAGTTCTTGTGGAATTGGCAAAGTGATATTTGGAAGCCCATAGAGGGCTATGGTGAAAAAGGAAATATCCTCAGATGGAATCTGGAAAGAAGCTTTCTGAGAAAATGCTTAGTGTTCTGTTAATTCATCCAACAGAGTTACATCTGTATTTCGTGTATCTCTTTGCTAGCCTTATTTCTGTGGAATCTGAGAACAAATATTTCGAATCCCTTTGAAGTTTATAGGGCCAAAGGAAATATCCTGCGATAACAAAGAGAAAGAAGCTTTCTGAGAAACTTGTTTATGTTCTGTGAAATCATCTCACAGATTTACAGCTTTCCCCTCAAGAAGCCTTTCGCTCTGACAGTTCTTGTGGAATTGGAAAAGTGATATTTGGAAGCCCATAGAGGGCTATGGTGAAAAAGGAAATATCCTCAGATGAAATCGGGAAAGAAGCTTTCTGAGAAACTGTTAGTGTTCTGTTAATTCATCTCACTGAGTTACATCTGTATTTCGTGGATCTCTTTGCTGGCCTATTTCTGTGGAATCTGAAAAAAGATATTTCGGATCCCTTTGAAGTCTATAGGGCCAATGGAACTATCTTCCGATAACAAAGAGAAAGAAGCTTTCTGAGAAACTTCTTTGTGTTCTGTGAAATCATCTCACAGAGTAACAGCTTTACCCTCAAGAAGCCTTTCGCTTAGACAGTTCTTGTGGAATTGCCAAAGTGATATTTGGAAACCCATAGAGGGCTATGGAGAAAAAGGAAATATCCTCAGATGAAATCTGGAAAGAAACTTTCTGAGAAACTGCTCTGTGATGTGTGACATCAACTCACAGAGTTACATCTGTATTTCGTGGATCTCTTTGCTAGCCTTATTTCTGTGGAATCTGAGAACAGATATTTCGGATCCCGTTGAAGACTATAGCGCCAAAGGAGACATCCTGCGATAACAAAGAGAAAGAAGCTTTCTGAGAAACTTCTTTGTGTTCTGTGAAATCATCTCACAGAGGTACAGCTTTCCCCTCACGAAGCCTTTCGCTAAGACAGTTCTTGTGGAATTGGCAAAGTGATATTTGGAAGCCCATAGAGGGTTATGGTGAAAAAGGAAATATCCTCAAATGGAATCTGGAAAGAAGCTTTCGGAGAAAATGCTTAGTGTTCTGTTAATTCATCCAACAGAGTTACATCTGTATTTCGTGGATCTCTTTGCTAGCCTTATTTCTGTGGAATCTGAGAACAGATATTTCGGATCCCTTTGAAGTTTATAGGGCCAAAGGAAATATCCTGCGATAACAAAGAGAAAGAAGCTTTCTGAGAAACTTGTTTGTGTTCTGTGAAATCATCTCACAGATTTACAGCTTTCCCCTCAAGAAGCCTTTCGCTCTGACAGTTCTTGTGGAATTGCAAAAGTGATATTTGGAAGCCCACCGAGGGCTATGGTGAAAAAGGAAATATCCTCAGATGAAATCTGGAAAGAAGCTTTCTGCGAAACTGCTCCGTGATGTGTGACTTCCACTCACAGAGTTACATCTGTATTTCGTGGATCTCTTTGCTAGCCTTATTTCTGTGGAATCTGAGAACAGATATTTCGGATACCTTCGAAGACTATAGGGCCAAAGGAAATATCGTCTGATAAAAAAGAGAAAGAAGCTTTCTGAGTAATTTCTTTGTGTTCTTTGAAATCATCTCACAGAGTAACAGCTTTCCCGTCAAGAAGATTTCGCTAAGACAGTTCTTGTGGAATAGGCAAAGTGATATTTGGAAGCCCATAGAGGGCTATGGTGAAAAAGGAAATATCCTCAGATGAAATCTGGAAAGAAGCTTACTGAGAAGCTGCTTAGTGTTCTGTTAATTCATCTCACAGAGTTACAACTGTATTTCTTGAATCTCTTTGCTAGCCTTATATCTGTGGAATCTGAGAACAGATATTTCGGAACCCTTTGAAGTCTATAGTGCCAAAGGAAATATCCTCAGATAACAAAGAGAAAGAAGCTTTCTGAGAAACTTCTTTGTGTTCTGTGAAATCATCTCACAGAGTTACAGCTTTAACCTCAAGAAGCCTTTCGCTAAGACAGTTCTTGTGGAATTGGCAAATTGATATTTGGAACCCCTAGAGGGCTATGGTGAAAAAGGAAATATCATCAGAGGAAATCTTCAAAAAGCTTTCTGAGAAACTGCTCTGTGATGTGTGACTTCCACTCACAGAGTTACATCTGTATTTCGTGGATCTCTTTGCTAGCCTTATTTCTGTGGAATCTGAGAATAGATATTTCGGATCCCTTTGAAGCCTAAAGGGCCAAAGGAAATATCTTGCGATAACAAAGAGAAAGAAGCTTTCTGAGAAACTTCTTTGTGTTCTGTGAAATCATCTCACAGAGTTACAGCTTTCCTCTCAAGAAGCCTTTCGCCCAGACAGTCTTGTGGAATTGGCAAATTGATATTTGGAAGCCCATAGAAGGCTATGGTGAAAAAGGAAATATCCTCAGATGAAATCTGGAAAGAAGCTTTCTGAGAAACTGCTTAGTGTTCTGCTAATTCATCTCACAGAGTTACATCTGTATTTCGTGGATCTCTTTGCTAGCCTTATTTCTGTGGAATCTGAGAAAAGATATTTCGGATCCCCTTGAAGACTATAGGGCCAAAGGAAATATCCTCCGATAACAAAGAGAAAGAAGCTTTCTGAGAAACTTCTTTGTGTTCTGTGAAATCATCTCACAGAGTTACAGCTTTCCTTTCAAGAAGCCTTTCGCTAAGACAGTTCTTGTGGAATTGGCAAAGTGATATTTGTAGGCCCATAGAGGGCAATGGTGAAAAAGGAAATATCCTCAGATGAAATCTGGAAAGAAGCTTTCTGAGAAACTGCTTAGTGTCCTCTTAATTCTTCTCACAGAGTTACATCTGTATTTCGTGGATCTCTTTGCTAGCCTTATTTCTGTGGAATCTGAGAACAGATATTTCGGATCCCTTTGAAGAGTATAGGACCAAAGGAAATATCCTCTGATAACAAAGACAAGGAAGGTTTCTGAGAAACTTCTTTGTGTTCTGTGAAATCATCTCACAGAGTTACAGCTTTCCCCTCAAGAAGCCTTTCGCTAAAACAGTTCTTGTGGAATTGGCAAAGTGATATTTGGAAGCCCATAGAGGGCTATGGTGAAAAAGGAAATATCCTCAGATGAAATCTGGAAAGAAGCTTTCTGCGAAACTACTCCGTGATGTGTGACTTCCACTCACATAGTTACATCTGTATTTCGTGGATCTCTTTGCTAGCCTTATTTCTGTGGAATCTGAGAGCAGATATTTCGGATCCCTTCGAAGACTATAGGGCCAAAGGAAATATCGTCTGATAACAAAGAGAAAGAAGCTTTCTGAGTAACTTCTTTGTGTTCTTTGAAATCATCTCACAGAGTAACAGCTTTCCCCTCAAGAAGCCTTTCTCTCAGACAGTTCTTGTGGAATTGGCAAAGTGATATTTGGAAGCCCGTAGAGGGCTATGGTGAAAAAGGAAATATCCCCAGATGAAATCTGTAAAGAAGCTTTCAGAGAAACTGCTAAGTGTTCTGTTAATTCATCTCACAGAGTTACATCTGTATTTCGTGGATTTCTTTGCTAGCCTTATTTCTGTGGAATCTGAGAACAGATATTTCGGATCCCTTTGAAGTCTATAGGGCCAAAGGAAACATCCTCCGATAACAAAGAGAAAGAATCTTTCTGAGAAACTTTTTTGTGTTCTGTGAAATCATCTCACAGAGTAACAGCTTTCCCCTCAAGAAGCCTTTCGCTTAGACAGTTCTTGTGGAATTGGCAAAGTGATATTTGGAAGCCCTTAGAGGGCTATGGTGAAAAAGGAAATATCCTCAGATGAAATCTGGAAAGAAGCTTTCTGAGAAACTGCTCTGTGATGTGTGACATCAACTCACAGGGTTACATCTGTATTTCGTGGAACTCTTTGCTAGCCTTATTTCTGTGGAATCTGAGAACAGATATTTCGGATACCTTCGAAGACTATAGGGCCAAAGGAAATATCGTCTGATAACAAAGAGAAAGAAGCTTTCTGAGAAACTTCTTTGTATTCTGTGAAATCATCTCACTGAGTTTCAGCTTTCCCCTCAAGAAGCCTTTCACTAAGACAGTTCTTGTGGAATTGGCAAAGTGATAATTGGAAGCCCATAGAGGGCTATGGTGAAAAAGGAAATATCCTCAGATGAAATCTGGAAAGAATTTTCTGAGAAACTGTTCTGTGATGTGTGACTTCCACTCACAGAGTTAAATCTGTATTTCGTGGATCTCTTTGCTAGCCTTATTTCTGTCGAATCTGAAAACAGATATTTCCGATCCCTTTGAAGACTATAGGGCCAAAGGAAATATCCTCAGATAACAAAGAATAAGAAGTTTTCTGAGAAACTTCTTCGTGCTCTGTGAAACCATCTCACAGAGTTACAGCTTTCAACTCAAGAAGCCTTTCGCTAAGACAGTTCTTGTGCAATTGGCAAAGTGATATTTGGAAGCCCATAGAGGGCTATGGTGAAAAAGGAAATATCCTCAGATGAAATCTGGAAAGAAGCTTTCTGAGAAACTGCTTACTGTTCTGTTAATTCATCTCACAGAGTTACATCTGTATTTCGTGGATCTCCTTGCTAGCCTTATATCTGTCGAATCTGAGAACAGATATTTCGGATCCCTTTGAAGACTATAGGGCCAAAGGAAATATCCTCCGATAAAAAGAGAAAGAAGCTTTCTGAGAAACTTCTTTGTGTTCTGTGAAATCACCACACAGAGTTACAAGTTTCCCCTCAAGAAACCTTTCGCTCAGACAGTTCTTGTGGAATTGGCAAAGTGATATTTGGAAGCCCTTAGAGGGCTATGGTGAAAAAGGAAATATCCTCAGATGAAATCTGGAAAGAAGCTTTCTGAGAAACTGCTTAGTGTTCTGTTAATTCATATCACAGAGTTACAACTGTATTTCGTGGATCTCTTTGCTAGCCTTATTTCTGTGGAATCTGAGGAAAGATATTTCGGATCCCTTTGAAGCCTATAGGGCCAAAGGAAATATCCTCCGATAAAAAGAGAAAGAAGCTTTCTGAGAAACTTCTTTGTGTTCTGTGAAATCACCACACAGAGTTACAAGTTTCCCCTCAAGAAGCCTTTCGCTCAGACAGTTCTTGTGGAATTGGCAAAGTGATATTTGGAAGCCCATAGAGGGCTACGGTGAAAAAGGTAATATCCTCAGATGAAATCTGGAAAGAAGCTTTCTGAGAAACTGCTTACTGTTCTGTTAATTCATCTCACAGAGTTACATCTGTATTTCCTGGATCTCTTTGCTAGCCTTATTTCTGTGGAATCTGAGAACAGATATTTCGGATCCCTTTGAAGACTATAGGGCCAAAGGAACTATCCTCCGAAAACAAAGAGAAAGAATCTTTCTGAGAAACTTCTTTGTGTTCTGTGAAATCGTCTCACAGAGTTACAGCTTTCCCATCAAGAAGCCTTTCGGTAAGACAGTTCTTGTGGAATTGTCAAAGTGATATTTGGAAGCCCATAGAGGGCTATGGTGAAAAAGGAAATATCCTCAGATGAAATCTGAAAAGAAGCTTTCTGAGAAACTGCTCTGTTATGTGTGATTTCCACTCACAGAGTTACATCTGCATTTCGTGGATGTCTTTGCTAGCCTTATTTCTGCGGAATCTCAGAACAGATATTTCGGATGCCTTTGAAGTCTATAGGGCCAAAGGATATATCCTCCGATAACAAAGAGAAAGAAGCTTTCTGAGAAACTTCTTTGTGTTCTGTGAAATCATCTCACAGAGTTACAGCTGTCCCCTCAAGTAGCCTTTCGCTAAGACAGTTCTTGTGGAATTGGCAAAGTGATATTTGGAAGCCCTTAGAGGGTTATGTTGAAAAAGGAAACTTCCTCAGATGAAATCTGGAAAGAAGCTTTCTGAGAAACTGCTTAATGTTCTGTTATTTCATCTCACAGAGTTACATCTGTATTTCGTGGATCTCTTTGCTAGCCTATTTCTGTGGAATCTGAGGACAGATATTTCGGATCCCTTTGAAGTCTACAGGGCCAAAGGAACTATCCTACGATAACAAAGAGAGAGAAGCTTTCTGAGAAACTTCTTTGCGTTCTGTGAAATCATCTCGCAGAGTTACACCTTTACCCTCAAGAAGACTTTCGCTCAGACAGTTCTTGTGGAATTGGCAAAGTGATATTTGGAAGCCCATAGAGGGCTATGGTGAAAAAGGAAATATCCTCAGATGAAATCTGGAAAGAAGCTTTCTGAGAAACTGCTCTGTGATGCTTGACTTCCACTACAGAGTTACATCTGTATTTCGTGGATCTCTTTGCTAGCCTTATTTCTGTGGAATCTGAGGACAGATATTTCGGATCCCTTTGAAGTCTATAGGGCCAAAGGAACTATCCTACGATAACCAAGAGAAAAAAGCTTTCTGAGAAACTCCTTTGTGTTCTGTGAAATCATCTCACAGAGTTACACCTTTACCCTCAAGAAGACATTCTTCTCAGACAGTTCTTGTTGAATTGGCAAAGTGATATTTGGAAGCCCATAGAGGGCTATGGTGAAAAAGGAAATATCCTAGGATGAAATCTGGAAAGAATCTTTCTGAGAAACTGCTCTGTGACGTGTGACTTCCACTCACAGACTTACATCTGTATTTCGTGGATCTCTTTGCTAGCCTTATTTCTGTGGAATCTGAGAACAGATATTTCGGATCCCTTTGAAGACTATAGGGCCAAAGGAAATATCCTCCGATAACAAAGAGGTAGAAGCTTTTGAGAAACTTCTTTGTGTTCCGTGAAATCATCTCTAAGAGTTACAGCTTTCCCCGCAAGAACCCTTTCGCTAAGACAGTTCTTGTGGAATTGGCAAAGTGATATTTGGAAGCCCTTAGAGGGCAATGGTGAAAAAGGAAATATCCTCAGATGAAATCTGGAAAGAAGCTTTCGGAGAAACTGCTTAGTGTTCTGTTAATTCATCTTACATAGTTACATCTGTATTTCGTGGATCTCTTTGCTAGCCTTATTTCTGTGGAATTTGAGAACAGATATTTCGGTTCCCTTTGAAGACTATAGGGCCAAAGGAAATATCCTTCGATAACAAAGAAAAAGAAGCTTTCTGAGAAACTTCTTTGTGTTCTGTGAAATCATCTCAAAGAGTTACAACTTTCCCCTCAAGAAGCCTTTCGCTAAAACAGTTCTTGTGGAATTGGCAAAGTGATATTTGGAAGCCCATAGAGGGCTATGGTGAAAAAGGAAATATCCTCAGATGAAATCTGGAAAGAAGCTTTCTGAGAAACTTCTGTGATGTTTGATTTCCACTCACAGAGTTACATCTGTATTTCGTGGATCTCTTTGCTAGCCTTATTTCTGTGGAATCTGAGAACAGATATTTCAGATCCCTTTGAAGCCTATAGGGCCAAAGGAAATATCCAGCGATAACAAAGAGAAAGAAGCTTACTGAGAAACTTATTTGTGTTCTGTGAAATCATCTCACAGAGTTACAGCTTTCCTCTCAAGGAGCCTTTCGCTCAGACAGCTCTTGTGGAATTGGCAAATTGATATTTGGAAGCCCATAGAGGGCTATGGTGAAAAAGGAAATATCCTCAGATGAAATCTGGAAAGAAGCTTTCTGAGAAACTGCTTAGTGTTCTGTTAATTCGTCTCACAGAGTTACATCAGTATTCCCTGGATCTCTTTGCTAGCCTTATTTCTGTGGAATCTGAGAACAGATATTTCGGATCCCTGTGAAGAATATAGTGCCAAAGGAAATATCCTCCGATAACAAAGAGAAAGAAGCTTTTTTAGAAACTTCTTTGTTTTCTGTGAAATCATCTCACAGAGTTACAGCTTTCCCCTCAAGAAGCCTTATGCTCAGACAGTTCTTGTGGAATTGGCAAAGTGATATTTGGAAGCCCATAGAGGGCTATGGTGAAAAAGGAAATATCCTCAGTTGAAATCTGGAAAGAAGCTTTCTGAGAAACTGATTAGTGTTTTGCTAATTCATCTCACAGATGTACATCTGTATTTCGTGGATCTCTTTGCTAGTGTTTTTTCTGTGTAATCTGAGAACAGATATTTCGGATCCCCTTGAAGACTATAGGGCCAAAGGAAATATCCTGCGATAACAAAGAGAAAGAAGCTCTCTGAGAAACTTCTTTGTGTTCTTTGAAATCATCTCACAGAGTTACAGCTTTCCCCTCAAGAAGCCTTTCGCTCAGACAGTTCTTGTGGAATTGGCAAAGTGATATTTGGAAGCCCATAGAGGGCTACGGTGAAAAAGGAAATATCCTCAGATGAAATCTGGAAAGAAGCTTTTTGAGAAACTGTTCCGTGATGTGTGACTTCCATTAACAGAGTTTCATCTGTATTTCTTGGATTTCTTTGCTAGCCTTATTTCTGTGGAATCTGAGAACAGATATTTCGGATCCCTTTGAAGACTATAGGGCCAAAGGAAATATCCTCCGATAACAAAGAGAAAGAAGCTTTCTGAGAAACTTCTTTGTGTTCTGAGAAATCATCTCACAGATTTACAGCTTTCCCCTCAAGAAGCCTTTCGCTCAGACAGTTCTATGGAATTGGCAAAGTGATATTTGAAGCCCATAGAGGTCTATGGTGAAAAAGGAAATATCCTCAGATGAAATCTGGAAAGAAGCTTTCTGAGAAACTGCTTAGTGTTCTGTTAATTCATCTCACAGAGTTACATCTGTATTTCGTGGATCTCTCTGCTAGCCTTATTTCTGTGGAATCTGAGATCAGATATTTCGGATCCCTTTGAAGACTATAGGCCCAAAGGAAATATCCTCTGATAACAAAGAGAAAGAATCTTTCTGAGAAACTTCTATGTGTCTGTGAAATCATCTCACAGTGTTACAGCTTTCCCCTCAAGAAGCCTTTCGCTCAGAGAGTTCTTGTGGAATTGGCAAAGTGATATTTGGAAGCCCGTAGAGGGCTATGGTGAAAAAGGAAATATCCTCAGATGAAATCTGGAAAAAGCTTTATGAGAAACTCCTCTGTGATGTGTGACTTCCACTCACAGAGTTACATTTGAATTTCGTGGATCTCTTTGCTAGCCTTATTTCTGTAGAATCTGAGAACAGATATTTCGGATCCCTTTGAAGCCTATAGGGCCAAAGGAAATATCCTCCGATCACAAAGAGAAAGAAGCTTTCTGAGTAACTTCTTTGTGTTCTGTGAAATCATCTCACAGAGTTACAGCTTTCCTCTCAAGAAGCCTTTCGCTCAGACAGTTCTTGTAGAATTGGCAAAGTGATATTTGGAAGCCCATAGAGGGCTATGGTGAAAAAGGAAATATCCTAGGATGAAATCTGGAAAGAAGCTTTCTGAGAAACTGCTTAGTGTTCTGTTAATTCATCTCACAGAGTTACATCTGTATTTCGTGGATCTCTTTGCTAGCCTATTTCTGTGGAATCTGAGAACAGTTATTTCGGATCCCTTTGAAGACAATAGGGCCAAAGGAAATATCCTCCGATAACAAAGAGAAAGAAGCTTTCTGAGAAACTTCTTTGTGTTCTGTGAAATTATCTCACAGAGTTATAGCTTTCCCCTCAAGAAGCCTTTCGCTAAGACAGTTCTTGTGGAATTGGCAAAGTGATATTTGGAAGCCCATAGAGGGCTATGGTGAAAAAGGAAATATCCTCAGATGAAATCTGGAAAGAAGCTTTTTGAGAAACTGTTCCGTGATGTGTGACTTCCATTAACAGAGTTTCATCTGTATTTCGTGGATCTCTTTGCTAGCCTTATTTCTGTGGAATCTCAGAACAGATATTTCGGATCCCTTTAAGACTATAGGGACATAGGAAATATCCTCTGATAACAAAGAGAAAGAAGCTTTCTGAGAAACTTCTTTGTGTTCTGTGAAATCATCTCACAGAGTTACAGCTTCCCCTCAAGAAGCCTTTCACTCACACAGTTCTTGTGGAATTGGCAAAGTGATATTTGGAAGCCCATAGAGGGCTATGGTGAAAAAGGAAATATCCTCAGATGTAATCTGGAAAGAAGATTTCTGAGAAACTGCTCTGTGATGAGTGACTTCCACTGAAAGAGTTACAACTGTATTTCGTGGATCTCTTTGCTAGCCTGATTTCTGTGGAATCTGAGAACAGATATTTCGGATCCCTTTGAAGACTATAGGAACAAAGGAGATATCCTGAAATAACTAAGAGAAAGAAGCTTTCGAGAAACTTCTTTGTGTTCTGTGAAATAATCTCACAGTGTTACAGCTTTGCCCTCAAGAATCCTTTCGCTAAGACAGTTCTTGTGGAATTGGCAAAGTGATATTTGGAAGCCCATAGAGGGCTATGTTGAAAAAGGAAATATCCACAGATGAAATCTGGAAAGAAGCTTTCTGAGAAACTGCTTAGTGTTCTCTTAATTCATCTCACCGAGTTACATCGGTATTTCGTGGATCTCTTTGCTAGCCTTATTTCCGTGGAATCTGAGAACAGATATTTCGGAACCCTTTGAAGACTATAGGGTCAAAGGAAATATCCTGCGATAACAAAGAGAAAGAAGCTTTCTGAGAAACTTCTTTGTGTTCTGTGAAATCATCTCACAGAGTTACAGCTTTCCCCTCAAGAAGCCTCTCGCTCAGACAGTTCTTGTAGAATTGGCAAAGTGATATTTGGAAGCCCATAGACGGCTATGGTGAAAAAGGAAATATCCTCAGTTGAAATCTGGAAAGAAGCTTTCTGGGAAACTGCTTAGGGTTCTGTTAATTCATCTCACAGAGTTATATCTGTATTTCGTGGATCTCTTTGCTGGCCTTATTTCTGTGGAATCTGAGAACAGATATTTCGGATCCCTTTGAAGACTATAGGGCCAAAGTAAATATCCTCCGATAACAAAGAGAAAGAAGCTTTCTTAGAAACTTCTTTGTTTTCTGTGAAATCATCTCACAAAATTACAGCTTTCCCCTCAAGAAACCTTTCGCTCAGACAGTTCTTGTGGAATTGGCAAAGTGATATTTGGAACCCCATAGAGGGCTATGGTGAAAAAGGAAATATCCTCCGATGAAATCTGGAAAGAAGCTTTCTGAGAAACTGCTCTGTGATGTGTGACTTCCACTCACAGAGTTACAGCTGTATTTCGTGGGTCTCTTTGCTAGCCTTATTTCTGTGGAATCTGAGAACAGATATTTCGGATTCCTTTGAAGACTATAGGGCCAAAGGAAATATCCTCCGATAACAAAGAGAAAGAAGCTCTCTGAGACACTTCTTTGTGTTCTGTGAAATCATCTCACAGAGTTACAGCTTTCCCCTCAAGAAACCTTTCGCTCAGACAGTTCTTGTGGAATTGGCAAAGTGATATTTGGAAGCCCTTAGAGGGCTATGCTGAAAAAGGAAATATCCTAGGATGAAATCTGGAAAGAAGCTTTCTGAGAAACTGTTCCGCGATGTGTGACTTCCACTAACAGAGTTACATCTGTATTCGTGGATCTCTTTGCTAACCTTATTTCTGTGGAATCTGAGATCATATATTTCGGATCCCTTTTAAGACTATAGGACCAAAGTAAATATCCTCAGATAACAAAGAGAAAGAAGCTTTCTGAGAAATATCTTTGTGTTCTGTGAAATCATCTCACAGAGTTACAGCTTTCAGCTCAAGAAGCCTTTCGCTCAGACAGTTCTTGTGGAATTGGCAAAGTGATATTTGGAAGCCCATAGAGGGCTATGGTGAAAAAGGAAATATCCCCAGATGAAATCTGGAAAGAAGCTTCCTGAGAAACTGCTCTGTGATGTGTGACTTCCACTCACAGAGTTACATCTGTATTTCGTGGATCTCTTTGCTAGCCTTATTACTGTGGAATCTGAGAACAGATATTTCGGATCCCTTTGAAGCGTATAGGGCCAAAGGAAATATCCTCCGATAACAAAGAGAAAGAAGCTCTCTGAGAAACTTCATTGTGTTCTGTGAAATCATCTCACAGAGTTACAACTTTCCCTCAAGAAGCCATTCGCTCAGACAGTTCCTGTGGATTTGGCAAACTGACATTCGGAAGACCACAGAGGGCTATGTTGAAAAAGGAAATATCCTCAGATGAAATCTGGAAAGAAGCGTTCTGAGAAGCTGCTTAGTGTTCTCTTAATTCATCCCACAGAGTTACAACAGTATTTCGTGGATGTCTTTGCTAACCTTATTTCTGTGGAATCTGAGAACAGATATTTCGGATCCCTTTGAAGACTATAGGGCCAAAGGAAATATCCTTCGATAACAAAGAGAAAGAAGCTCTCTGAGAAACTTCTTTGTGTTCTGTGAAATCATCTCACAGAGTTACAGCATTCCCCTCAAGAAGCCTTTCGCTCAGACAGTTCTTGTGGAATTGGCAAAGTGATATTTGGAAGCCCATAGAGGGCTATGGTGAAAAAGGAAATATCCTCAGATGAAATCTGGAAAGAAGCTTTCTGAGAAACTGTTCCGTGATGTGTGACTTCCACTAACAGAGTTACATCTGTATTTCGTGCATCTCTTTGCTAGCCTTATTTCTGTGGAATCTGAGAACAGATATTTCGGATCCCTTTGAAGACTATAGGGCCAAAGGAAATATCCTCCGATAACAAAGAGAAAGAAGCTTTCTTAGAAACTTCTTTGTTTTCTGTGAAATCATCTCACAGAGTTACAGCCTTCCCCTCAAGAAGCCTTTCGCTAAGACAGTTCTTGTGGAATTGGCAAAGTGATATTTGGAAGCTCAAAGAGGGCTATGGTGAAAAAGGAAATATCCTCAGATGAAATCTGGAAAGAAGCTTTCTAAGAAACTGCTCTGTGATGTGTGACTTCCACTCACAGAGTTACAACAGTATTTCGTGGATCTCTTTGCTAGCCTTATTTCTGTGGATTCTGAGAACGGATATTTCGGATCCCTTTGAAGACTAAAGGGCCAAAGGAAATATCCTCCGATAACAAAGAGAAAGAAGCTTTCTGAGAAACTTCTTTGTGTTCTGAGAAATCATCTCACAGAGTTACAGCTTTCACCTCAAGAAGCCTTTCGCTCAGACAGTTCTTGTGGAATTGGCAAAGTGATATTTGGAAGCCCATAGAGGTCTGTGTTGAAAAAGGAAATATCCTCAGATGAAATCTGGAAAGAAGCTTTCTGAGAAACTGCTTAGTGTTCTGTTAATTCATCTCACAGAGTTACATCTGTATTTCGTGGATCTCTTTGCTAGCCTTATTTCTGTGGAATCTGAGATCACATATTTCGGATCCCTTTGAAGACTATAGGCCCAAAGGAAATATCCTCTGATAACAAAGAGAAAGAAGCTTTCTGAGAAACTTCTATGTGTCTGTGATATCATCTCACAGAGTTACAGCTTTCCCCTCAAGAAGCCTTTCGCTAAGACATTTCTTGTTGAATTGGCAAAGTGGTATTTGGAAGCCCTTAGAAGGCTATAGTGAAAAAGGAAATATCCTCAGATGAAATCTGGAAAGAAGCTTTCTGAGAAACTGCTCTGTGATGTGTGACTTCCACTCACAGAGTTACATCTGTAATTCGTGGATCTCTTTGCTAGCCTTATTTCTGTGGAATCTGAGAACAGATATTTCTTATCCCTTTGAAGACAATAGGGCCAAAGGAAATATCCTCCGATAACAAAGAGAAAGAAGCTTTTCAGAAACTTCTTTGTGTTCTGTGAAATCATCTCACAGAGTTACAGCTCTTCCCTCAAGAACCATTTCGCTAAGACAGTTCTTGTGGAATTGGCAAAGTGATATTTGGAAGCCCATAGAGGGCTATGGTGAAAAAGGAAATATCCTCAGATGAAATCTGGAAAGAAGCTTTCTGAGAAACTGCTTAGTGTTCTGTTAATTCATCTCACAGAGTTACATCTGTATTTCGTGGATCTCTTTGCTAGCCTTTTTCTGTGGAATCTGAGAACAGATATTTCGGATCCCTTTGAAGACTATATGGCCAAAGGAAATATCCTCCGATAACAAAGAGAAAGAAGCTTTCTGAGAAACTTCTTTGTGTTCTGAGAAATCATCTCAGAGAGTTACAGCTTTCCCCTCAAGAAGCCTTTCGCTAAGACAGTTCTTGTGGAATTGGCATATTGATATTTGGTACCCCTAGAGGGCTATGGAGAAAAAGGAAATATCATCAGAGGAAATCTGGAAAAAAGCTTTCTGAGAAACTGCTCTGTGATGTGTGACTTCCACTCACAGAGTTACATCTGTATTTCGTGGATCTCTTTGCTAGCCTTATTTCTGTGGAATCTGAGAACAGATATTTCGGATGCCTTTGAAGCATATAGGACAAAAGGAAATAATCTGCGATACCAAAGTGAAAAAAGCTCTCTGAGAAACTTCTTTGTGTTCTGTGAAATCGTCACACAGAGTTACAGCTTTCTGTCAAGAAGCCTTTCGCTCAGACAGTTCTTGTGGAATTGGCAAATTGATATTTAGAAGCCCATAGAGGGCTATGGTGAAAAAGGAAATATCCTCAGATGAAATCGGAAAGAAGCTTTCTGAGAAACTGCTTAGTGTTCGGTTAATTCATCTCAGAGAGTTAAATCTGTATTTCGTGGATCTCTTTGCTAGCCTTATTTCTGTGGAAACTGAGAACAGATATTTCGGATCCCTTTGAAGACTATAGGGTCAAAGGAAATATCCTCCGATAACAAATAGAAAGAAGCTTTCTGAGAAACTTCTTGGTGTTCTGTGAAATCATCTCAAAGAGTTACAGCTTTCCCCTAAAGAAGCCTTTCGCTCTGACAGTTCTTGTGGAAGTGGCAAAGTGATATTTGGAAGCCCATAGAGGGCTATGGTGAAAAAGGATATATCCTCAGATGAAATCTGGAACGAAGCTTTCTGAGAAACTGCTCTGTGATGTGTGACTTCCACTCACAGAGTTACATCTGTATTTCGTGGATCTCTTTGCTAGCCTTATTTCTGTGGAATCTGAGAACAGATATTTCGGATCCCTTTGAAGACTATAGGGCCAAAGGAAATATCCCCCGATAAAAAAGAGAAAGAAGCTCTATGAGAAACTTCTTTGTGTTCTGTGAAATCATCTCACAGAGTTACAGCTATCCCCTCAAGAAGCCTTTCGCTCAGACAGTTCTTGTGGAATTGGCAAATTGATATTTAGAAGCCCGTAGAGGGCTATGGTGTAAAAGGAAATATCCTCAGATGAAATCTGGAAAGAAACTTTCTGAGAAACTGCTCTGTGATGTGTGACTTCCACTCACGTAGTTACATCTGTATTTCGTGGATCCCTTTGCTAGCCTTATTTCTGTGGAATCTGAATACAGATATTTCGGATCCCTTTGAAGACTATAGGGCCAAAGGAAATATCCTCTGATAACAAAGAATAAGAAACTTTCTGAGAAACTTCTTTGTGTTCTGTGAAATCATCTCACAGAGTTACAGCATTCCCCTCAAATAGCCTTTCGCTAAGACAGTTCTTGTGGAATATTCAAAGTGATATTTGGAAGCCCGTAGAGGGCTATGGTGAAAAAGGAAATATCCTCAGATGAAATCTGGAAAGAAGCTTACTGAGAAGCTGCTTAGTGTTCTGTTAATTCATCTCACAGAGTTACAACTGTATTTCTTGAATCTCTTTGCTAGCCTTATATCTGTGGAATCTGAGAACAGATATTTCGGAACCCTTTGAAGTCTATAGTGCCAAAGGAAATATCCTCCGATAACAAAGAGAAAGAAGCTTTCTGAGAAACTTCTTTGTGTTCTGTGAAATCATCTCACAGAGTTACAGCTTTCCCCTCAAGAAGCCTTTCGCTAAGACAGTTCTTGTGGAATTGGCAAATTGATATTTGGAACCCCTAGAGGGCTATGGTGAAAAAGGAAATATCATCAGAGGAAATCTGGAAAAAGCTTTCTGAGAAACTGCTCTGTGATGTGTGACTTCCACTCACAGAGTTACATCTGTATTTCGTGGCTCTCTTTGCTAGCCTTATTTCTGTGGAATCTGAGAATAGATATTTCGGATCCCTTTGAAGCCTAAAGGGCCAAAGGAAATATCCTGCGATAACAAAGAGAAAGAAGCTTTCTGAGAAACTTCTTTGTGTTCTGTGAAATCATCTCACAGAGTTACAGCTTTCCCCTCACGAAGCCTTTCGCTACGACAGTTCTTCTGGAATTTGCAAAGTGATATTTGGAAGCCCACAGAGGGCTATGGTGAAAAAGGAAATATCCTCAGATGAAATCTGGAAAGAAGCTTTCTGAGAAACTGCTTAGTGTCCTCTTAATTCATCTCACAGAGTTACATCTGTATTTCGTGGATCTCTTTGCTAGCCTTATTTCTGTGGAATCTGAGAGCAGATATTTCGGATCCCTTCGAAGAATATAGGGCCAAAGGAAATATCGTCTGATAACAAAGAGAAAGAAGCTTTCTGAGTAACTTCTTTGTGTTCTTTGAAATCATCTCACAGAGTAACAGCTTTCCCCTCAAGAAGCCTTTCTCTCAGACAGTTCTTGTGGAATTGGCAAAGTGATATTTGGAAGCCCGTAGAGGGCTATGGTGAAAAAGGAAATATCCCCAGATGAAATCTGGAAAGAAGATTTCAGAGAAACTGCTAAGTGTTCTGTTAATTCATCTCACAGAGTTAGATCTGTATTTCGTGGATTTCTTTGCTAGCCTTATTTCTGTGGAATCTGAGAACAGATATTTCGGATCCCTTTGAAGACTATAGGGCCAAAGGAAATATCGTCTGATAACAAAGAGAAAGAAGCTTTCTGAGTAACTTCTTTGTGTTGTTTGAAATCAACTCACAGAGTAACAGCTTTCCCCTCAAGAAGCCTTTGGCTCAGACAGTTCTTGTGGAATAGGCAAAGTGATATTTGGAAGCCCATAGAGGGCTATAGTGAACGAGGAAATATCCTCAGATGAAATCTGGAAAGAACCTTTCTGAGAAACTGCTCTGTGATGTGTGTTTTCCACACACAGAGTTACGTCTGTATTTCGTGGATCTATTTGCTAGCCTTATTTCTATGGAATCTCAGAACAGATAATTTGGATCCCTTTGAAGCCTATAGTTCCAAAGGAAATGTCCTGCGATAACAAGGTGAAAGAAGCTTTCTGAGAAACTTCTTTGTGTTCTGTGAAATCATCTCACAGAGTAACAGCTTTACCCTCAAGAAGCCTTTCGCTTAGACAGTTCTTGTGGAATTGCCAAAGTGATATTTGGAAACCCATAGAGGGCTATGGAGAAAAAGGAAATATCCTCAGATGAAATCTGGAAAGAAGCTTTCTGAGAAACTGCTCTGTGATGTGTGACATCAACTCACAGAGTTACATCTGTATTTCGTGGATCTCTTTGCTAGCCTTATTTCTGTGGAATCTGAGAACAGATATTTCGGATCCCGTTGAAGACTATAGCGCCAAAGGAGACATCCTGCGATAACAAAGAGAAAGAAGCTTTCTGAGAAACTTCTTTGTGTTCTGTGAAATCATCTCACAGAGGTACAGCTTTCCCCTCACGAAGCCTTTCGCTAAGACAGTTCTTGTGGAATTGGCAAAGTGATATTTGGAAGCCCATAGAGGGTTATGGTGAAAAAGGAAATATCCTCAAATGGAATCTGGAAAGAAGCTTTCGGAGAAAATGCTTAGTGTTCTGTTAATTCATCCAACAGAGTTACATCTGTATTTCGTGGATCTCTTTGCTAGCCTTATTTCTGTGGAATCTGAGAACAGATATTTCGGATCCCTTTGAAGTTTATAGGGCCAAAGGAAATATCCTGCGATAACAAAGAGAAAGAAGCTTTCTGAGAAACTTGTTTGTGTTCTGTGAAATCATCTCACAGATTTACAGCTTTCCCCTCAAGAAGCCTTTCGCTCTGACAGTTCTTGTGGAATTGGAAAAGTGATATTTGGAAGCCCACAGAGGGCTATGGTGAAAAAGGAAATATCCTCAGATGAAATCTGGAAAGAAGCTTTCTGCGAAACTGCTCGGTGATGTGTGACTTCCACTCACAGAGTTACATCTGTATTTCGTGGATCTCTTTGCTAGCCTTATTTCTGTGGAATCTGAGAACAGATATTTCGGATACCTTCGAAGACTATAGGGCCAAAGGAAATATCGTCTGATAACAAAGAGAAAGAAGCTTTCTGAGTAATTTCTTTGTGTTCTTTGAAATCATCTCACAGAGTAACAGCTTTCCCGTCAAGAAGATGTCGCTAAGACAGTTCTTGTGGAATAGGCAAAGTGATATTTGGAAGCCCATAGAGGGCTATGGTGAAAAAGGAAATATCCTCAGATGAAATCTGGAAAGAAGCTTACTGAGAAGCTGCTTAGTGTTCTGTTAATTCATCTCACAGAGTTACAACTGTATTTCTTGAATCTCTTTGCTAGCCTTATATCTGTGGAATCTGAGAACAGATATTTCGGAACCCTTTGAAGTCTATAGTGCCAAAGGAAATATCCTCAGATAACAAAGAGAAAGAAGCTTTCTGAGAAACTTCTTTGTGTTCTGTGAAATCATCTCAAAGAGTTACAGCTTTCCCCTCACGAAGCCTTTCGCTAAGACAGTTCTTGTGGAATTGGCAAAGTGATATTTGGAAGCCCATAGAGGGCTATGGTGAAAAAGGAAATATCCTCAGATGGAATCTGGAAAGAAGCTTTCTGAGAAAATGCTTAGTGTTCTGTTAATTCATCCAACAGAGTTACATCTGTATTTCGTGTATCTCTTTGCTAGCCTTATTTCTGTGGAATCTGAGAACAGATATTTCGAATCCCTTTGAAGTTTATAGGGCCAAAGGAAATATCCTGCGATAACAAAGAGAAAGAAGCTTTCTGAGAAACTTTTTATGTTCTGTGAAATCATCTCACAGATTTACAGCTTTCCCCTCAAGAAGCCTTTCGCTCTGACAGTTCTTGTGGAATTGGAAAAGTGATATTTGGAAGCCCATAGAGGGCTATGGTGAAAAACGAAATATCCTCAGATGAAATCGGGAAAGAAGTTTTCTGAGAAACTGTTAGTGTTCTGTTAATTCATCTCACTGAGTTACATCTGTATTTCGTGGATCTCTTTGCTGGCCTATTTCTGTGGAATCTGAAAAAAGATATTTCGGATCCCTTTGAAGTCTATAGGGCCAATGGAACTATCTTCCGATAACAAAGAGAAAGAAGCTTTCTGAGAAACTTCTTTGTGTTCTGTGAAATCATCTCACAGAGTAACAGCTTTACCCTCAAGAAGCCTTTCGCTTAGACAGTTCTTGTGGAATTGCCAAAGTGATATTTGGAAACCCATAGAGGGCTATGGAGAAAAAGGAAATATCCTCAGATGAAATCTGGAAAGAAACTTTCTGAGAAACTGCTCTGTGATGTGTGACATCAACTCACAGAGTTACATCTGTATTTCGTGGATCTCTTTGCTAGCCTTATTTCTGTGGAATCTGAGAACAGATATTTCGGATCCCGTTGAAGACTATAGCGCCAAAGCAGACATCCTGCGATAACAAAGAGAAAGAAGCTTTCTGAGAAACTTCTTTGTGTTCTGTGAAATCATCTCACAGAGGTACAGCTTTCCCCTCACGAAGCCTTTCGCTAAGACAGTTCTTGTGGAATTGGCAAAGTGATATTTGGAAGCCCATAGAGGGTTATGGTGAAAAAGGAAATATCCTCAAATGGAATCTGGAAAGAAGCTTTCGGAGAAAATGCTTAGTGTTCTGTTAATTCATCCAACAGAGTTACATCTGTATTTCGTGGATCTCTTTGCTAGCCTTATTTCTGTGGAATCTGAGAACAGATATTTCGGATCGCTTTGAAGTTTATAGGGCCAAAGGAAATATCCTGCGATAACAAAGAGAAAGAAGCTTTCTGAGAAACTTGTTTGTGTTCTGTGAAATCATCTCACAGATTTACAGCTTTCCCCTCAAGAAGCCTTTTGCTCTGACAGTTCTTGTGGAATTGGAAAAGTGATATTTGGAAGCCCACCGAGGGCTATGGTGAAAAAGGAAATATCCTCAGATGAAATCTGGAAAGAAGCTTTCTGCGAAACTGCTCCGTGATGTGTGACTTCCACTCACAGAGTTACATCTGTATTTCGTGGATCTCTTTGCTAGCCTTATTTCTGTGGAATCTGAGAACAGATATTTCGGATACCTTCGAAGACTATAGGGCCAAAGGAAATATCGTCTGATAAAAAAGAGAAAGAAGCTTTCTGAGTAATTTCTTTGTGTTCTTTGAAATCATCTCACAGAGTAACAGCTTTCCCGTCAAGAAGATTTCGCTAAGACAGTTCTTGTGGAATAGGCAAAGTGATATTTGGAAGCCCATAGAGGGCTATGGTGAAAAAGGAAATATCCTCAGATGAAATCTGGAAAGAAGGGTACTGAGAAGCTGCTTAGTGTTCTGTTAATTCATCTCACAGAGTTACAACTGTATTTCTTGAATCTCTTTGCTAGCCTTATATCTGTGGAATCTGAGAACAGATATTTCGGAACCCTTTGAAGTCTATAGTGCCAAAGGAAATATCCTCAGATAACAAAGAGAAAGAAGCTTTCTGAGAAACTTCTTTGTGTTCTGTGAAATCATCTCACAGAGTTACAGCTTTAACCTCAAGAAGCCTTTCGCTAAGACAGTTCTTGTGGAATTGGCAAATTGATATTTGGAACCCCTAGAGGGCTATGGTGAAAAAGAAAATATCATCAGAGGAAATCTTCAAAAAGCTTTCTGAGAAACTGCTCTGTGATGTGTGACTTCCACTCACAGAGTTACATCTGTATTTCGTGGATCTCTTTGCTAGCCTTATTTCTGTGGAATCTGAGAATAGATATTTCGGATCCCTTTGAAGCCTAAACGGCCAAAGGAAATATCTTGCGATAACAAAGAGAAAGAAGCTTTCTGAGAAACTTCTTTGTGTTCTGTGAAATCATCTCACAGAGTTACAGCTTTCCTCTCAAGAAGCCTTTCGCCCAGACAGTCTTGTGGAATTGGCAAATTGATATTTGGAAGCCCATAGAAGGCTATGGTGAAAAAGGAAATATCCTCAGATGAAATCTGGAAAGAAGCTTTCTGAGAAACTGCTTAGTGTTCTGCTAATTCATCTCACAGAGTTACATCTGTATTTCGTGGATCTCTTTGCTAGCCTTATTTCTGTGGAATCTGAGAAAAGATATTTCGGATCCCCTTGAAGACTATAGGGCCAAAGGAAATATCCTCTGATAACAAAGAGAAAGAAGCTTTCTGAGAAACTTCTTTGTGTTCTGTGAAATCATCTCACAGAGTTACAGCTTTCCTTTCAAGAAGCCTTTCGCTAAGACAGTTCTTGTGGAATTGGAAAAGTGAAATTTGTAGGCCCATAGAGGGCAATGGTGAAAAAGGAAATATCCTCAGATGAAATCTGGAAAGAAGCTTTCTGAGAAACTGCTTAGTGTCCTCTTAATTCATCTCACAGAGTTACATCTGTATTTCGTGGATCTCTTGGCTAGCCTTATTTCTGTTGAATCTGAGAACAGATATTTCGGATCCCTTTGAAGAGTATAGGACCAAAGGAAATATCCTCTGATAACAAAGACAAAGAAGGTTTCTGAGAAACTTCTTTGTGTTCTGTGAAATCATCTCACAGAGTTACAGCTTTCCCCTCAAGAAGCCTTTCGCAAAAACAGTTCTTGTGGAATTGGCAAAGTGATATTTGGAAGCCCATAGAGGGCTATGGTGAAAAAGGAAATATCCTCAGATGAAATCTGGAAAGAAGCTTTCTGCGAAACTGCTCCGTGATGTGTGACTTCCACTCACATAGTTACATCTGTATTTCGTGGATCTCTTTGCTAGCCTTATTTCTGTGGAATCTGAGAGCAGATATTTCGGATCCCTTCGAAGACTATAGGGCCAAAGGAAATATCGTCTGATAACAAAGAGAAAGAAGCTTTCTGAGTAACTTCTTTGTGTTCTTTGAAATCATCTCACAGAGTAACAGCTTTCCCCTCAAGAAGCCTTTCTCTCAGACAGTTCTTGTGGAATTGGCAAAGTGATATTTGGAAGCCCGTAGAGGGCTATGGTGAAAAAGGAAATATCCCCAGATGAAATCTGTAAAGAAGCGTTCAGAGAAACTGCTAAGTGTTCTGTTAATTCATCTCACAGAGTTACATCTGTATTTCGTGGATTTCTTTGCTAGCCTTATTTCTGTGGAATCTGAGAACAGATATTTCGGATCCCTTTGAAGTCTATAGGGCCAAAGGAAACATCCTCCGATAACAAAGAGAAAGAATCTTTCTGAGAAACTTTTTTGTGTTCTGTGAAATCATCTCACAGAGTAACAGCTTTCCCCTCAAGAAGCCTTTCGCTTAGACAGTTCTTGTGGAATTGGCAAAGTGATATTTGGAAGCCCTTAGAGGGCTATGGTGAAAAAGGAAATATCCTCAGATGAAATCTGGAAAGAAGCTTTCTGAGAAACTGCTCTGTGATGTGTGACATCAACTCACAGAGTTACATCTGTATTTCGTGGAACTCTTTGCTAGCCTTATTTCTGTGGAATCTGAGAACAGATATTTCGGATCCCGTTGAAGACTATAGCGCCAAAGGAGATACCCTGCGATAACAAAGAGAAAGAAGCTTTCTGAGAAACTACTTTGTGTTCTGTGAAATCATCTCAAAGAGTTACAGCTTTCCCCTCACGAAGCCTTTCGCTAAGACAGTTCTTGTGGAATTGGCAAAGTGATATTTGGAAGCCCATAGAGGGCTATGGTGAAAAAGGAAATATCCTCAGATGGAATCTGGAAAGAAGCTTTCTGAGAAAATGCTTAGTGTTCTGTTAATTCATCCAGCAGAGTTACATCTGTGTTTCGTGTATCTCTTTGCTAGCCTTATTTCTGTGCAATCTGAGAACAGATATTTCGAATCCCTTTGAAGTTTATAGGGCCAAAGGAAATATCCTGCGATAACAAAGAGAAAGAAGCTTTCTGAGAAACTTGTTTATGTTCTGTGAAATCATCTCACAGATTTACAGCTTTCCCCTCAAGAAGCCTTTCGCTCTGACAGTTCTTGTGGAATTGGAAAAGTGATATTTGGAAGCCCATAGAGGGCTATGGTGAAAAAGGAAATATCCTCAGATGAAATCTGGAAAGAAACTTTCTGAGAAACTGGTCTGTGATGTGTGACTTCCACTCACAGAGTTACATCTGTATTTCGTGGATCACTTTGCTAGCCTTATTTCTCTGGAATCTGAGGACAGATATTTCGGATCCCTTTGAAGACTATAGGGCCAAAGGAAATATCCTCCGATAACAAAGAGAAAGAAGCTTTCTGAGAAACTTCTTTGTGTTCTGTGAAATCATTTCACAGAGTTACAGCTTTCCCCTCAAGAAGTCTTTCGCTCAGACAGTTCTTGTGGAATTGGCAAATTGATATTTAGAAGCCCGTAGAGGGCTATGGTGTAAAAGGAAATATCCTCAGATGAAATCTGGAAGGAAACTTTCTGAGAAACTGCTCTGTGATGTGTGACTTCCACTCACGGAGTTACATCTGTATTTCGTGGATCTCTTTGCTAGCCTTATTTCTGTGGAATCTGAATACAGATATTTCGGATCCCTTTGAAGACTATAGGGCCAAAGGAAATATCCTCTGATAACAAAGAATAAGAAGCTTTCTGAGAAACTTCTTTGTGTTCTGTGAAATCATCTCACAGAGTTACAGCTTTCCCCTCAAATAGCCTTTCGCTAAGACAGTTCTTGTGGAATAGGCAAAGTGATATTTGGAAGCCCATAGAGGGCTATGGTGAAAAAGGAAATATCCTCAGATGAAATCTGGAAAGAAGCTTACTGAGAAGCTGCTTAGTGTTCTGTTAATTCATCTCACAGAGTTACAACTGTATTTCTTGAATCTCTTTGCTAGCCTTATGTCTGTGGAATCTGAGAACAGATATTTCGGAACCCTTTGAAGTCCATAGTGCCAAAGGAAATATCCTCTGATAACAAAGAGAAAGAAGCTTTCTGAGAAACTTCTTTGTGTTCTGTGAAATCATCTCACAGAGTTACAGCTTTCCCCTCAAATAGCCTTTCGCTAAGACAGTTCTTGTGGAATAGGCAAAGTGATATTTGGAAGCCCATAGAGGGCTATGGTGAAAAAGGAAATATCCTCAGATGAAATCTGGAAAGAAGCTTACTGAGAAGCTGCTTAGTGTTCTGTTAATTCATCTCACAGAGTTACAACTGTATTTCTTGAATCTCTTTGCTAGCCTTATATCTGTGGAATCTGAGAACAGATATTTCGGAACCCTTTGAAGTCTATAGTGCCAAAGGAAATATCCTCCGATAACAAAGAGAAAGAAGCTTTCTGAGAAACTTCTTTGTGTTCTGTGAAATCATCTCACAGAGTTACAGCTTTCCCCTCAAGAAGCCTTTCGCTAAGACAGTTCTTGTGGAATTGGCAAATTGATATTTGGAACCCCTAGAGGGCTATGGTGAAAAAGGAAATATCATCAGAGGAAATCTGGAAAAAGCTTTCTGAGAAACAGCTCTGTGATGTGTGACTTCCACTCACAGAGTTACATCTGTATTTCGTGGATCTCTTTGCTAGCCTTATTTCTGTGGAATCTGAGAACAGATATTTCGGATCCCTTTGAAGACTATAGGGCCAAAGGAAATATCGTCTGATAACAAAGAGAAAGAAGCTTTCTGAGTAACTTCTTTGTGTTCTTTGAAATCAACTCACAGAGTAACAGCTTTCCCCTCAAGAAGCCTTTGGCTCAGACAGTTCTTGTGGAATTGGCAAAGTGATATTTGGAAGCCCATAGAGGGCTATAGTGAACGAGGAAATATCCTCAGATGAAATCTGGAAAGAACCTTTCTAAGAAACTGCTCTGTGATGTGTGTTTTCCACACACAGAGTTACGTCTGTATTTCGTGGATCTATTTGCTAGCCTTATTTCTGTTGAATCTCAGAACAGATAATTTGGATCCCTTTGAAGCCTATAGTTCCAAAGGAAATATCCTGCGATAACAAAGTGAAAGAAGCTTTCTGAGAAACTTCTTTGTGTTCTGTGAAATCATCTCACAGAGTTACAGCATTCCGCTCAAGAAGCCTTTCGCTAAGAGAGTTCTTGTGGAATTGGCAAAGTGATATTTGGAAGCCCTTAGAGGGCTATGGTGAAAAAGGAAATATCCTCAGATGAAATCTGGAAAGAAGCTTTCTGAGAAACTGCTCCGTGATGTGTTACTTCCACTCACAGAGTTACATCTGTATTTCGTGGACCTCTTTGCTAGCCTTATTTCTGTGGAATCTGAGAACAGATATTTCGGATCCCTTTGAAGACTATAGGGCCAAAGAAATATCCTCCGATAACAAAGAGAAAGAAGCTTTCTGAGAAACATCTTTGTGTTCTGTGAAATCATCTCACAGAGTTACAGCTTTCCCCTCAAAAAGCCTTTGGCTAAGACAGTTCTTGTGGAATTGGCAAAGTGATATTTGGAAGCCCATAGAGGGTTATGGTGAAAAAGGAAATATCCTCAGATGAAATCTGGAAAGAAGCTTTCTGAGAAGCTGCTTAGTGTTCCCTTAATTCTTCTCACAGAGTTACATCTGTATTTCGTGGATCTCTTTGCTAGCCATATTTCTGTGGAATCTGAGAACAGATATTTCGGATCCCTTTGAAGTCTATAGGGCCAAAGGAAACATCCTCCGATAACAAAGAGAAAGAATCTTTCTGAGAAACTTTTTTGTGTTCTGTGAAATCATCTCACAGAGTAACAGCTTTCCCCTCAAGAAGCCTTTCGCTTAGACAGTTCTTGTGGAATTGGCAAAGTGATATTTGGAAGCCCTTAGAGGGCTATGGTGAAAAAGGAAATATCCTCAGATGAAATCTGGAAAGAAGCTTTCTGAGAAACTGCTCTGTGATGTGTGACATCAACTCACAGAGTTACATCTGTATTTCGTGGAACTCTTTGCTAGCCTTATTTCTGTGGAATCTGAGAACAGATATTTCGGATCCCTTTGAAGACTATAGGGCCAAAGGAAATATCCTGCGATAACAAAGAGAAAGAAGCTTTCTGAGAAACTTCTTTGTGTTCTGTGAAATCATCTCACAGATTTACAGCTTTCCCCTCAAGAAGCCTTTCGCTCAGACAGTACTTGTGGAATTGGCAAAGTGATATTTGGAAGCCCATAGAGGGCTATGGTGAAAAAGGAAATATCATCAGATGAAATCTGGAAAGAAGCTTTCTGAGAAACTGCTTAGTGTTCTGTTAATTCATCTCACAGAGTTACATCTGTATTTCGTGGATCTCTTTGCTAGCCTTATTTCTGTGGAATCTCAGAACAGATATTTCGGAACCCGTTGAAGACTATAGAGCCAAAGGAGATATCCTGCGATAACAAAGAGAAAGAAGCTTCCTGAGAAACTTCTTTGGGTTCTGTTAAATCTACTCACAGAGTTATATCTTTCCCATCAAGAAGCCTTTCGCTAAGACAGTTCTTGTGGATTTGGCAAAGTGATATTTCGAAGCCCATAGAGGGTTATGGTGAGAAAGGAAATATCCTCAGATGAAATCGGGAAAGAAGCTTTCTGAGAAACTGTTAGTGTTCTGTTAATTCACCTCACAGAGTTACATCTGTATTTCGTGGATCTCTTTGCTAGCCTATTTCTGTGGAATCTGAAAAAAGATATTTCGGATCCCTTTGAAGTCTATAGGGCCAAAGGAACTATCTTCCGATAACAAAGAGAAAGAAGCTTTCTGAGAAACTTCTTTGTGTTCTGTGAAATCATCTCACAGAGTAACAGCTTTCCCCTCAAGAAGCCTTTCGCTTAGACAGTTCTTGTGGAATTGCCAAAGTGATATTTGGAAACCCATAGAGGGCTATGGAGAAAAAGGAAATATCCTCAGATGAAATCTGGAAAGAAGCTTTCTGAGAAACTGCTCTGTGATGTGTGACATCAACTCACAGAGTTACATCTGTATTTCGTGGATCTCTTTGCTAGCCTTATTTCTGTGGAATCTGAGAACAGATATTTCGGATCCCGTTGAAGACTATAGCGCCAAAGGAGATATCCTGCGATAACAAAGAGAAAGAAGCTTTCTGAGAAACTTCTTTGTGTTCTGTGAAATCATCTCACAGAGGTACAGCTTTCCCCTCACGAAGCCTTTCGCTAAGACAGTTCTTGTGGAATTGGCAAAGTGATATTTGGAAGCCCATAGAGGGCTATGGTGAAAAAGGAAATATCCTCAAATGAAATCTGGAAAGAAGCTTACTGAGAAGCTGCTTAGTGTTCTGTTAATTCATCTCACAGAGTTACAACTGTATTTCTTGAATCTCTTTGCTAGCCTTATATCTGTGGAATCTGAGAACAGATATTTCGGAACCCTTTGAAGTCTATAGTGCCAAAGGAAATATCCTCCGATAACAAAGAGAAAGAAGCTTTCTGAGAAACTTCTTTGTGTTCTGTGAAATCATCTCACAGAGTTACAGCTTTCCCCTCAAGACGCCTTTCGCTAAGACAGTTCTTGTGGAATTGGCAAATTGATATTTGGAACCCCTAGAGGGCTATGGTGAAAAAGGAAATATCATCAGAGGAAATCTGGAAAAAGCTTTCTGAGAAACTGCTCTGTGATGTGTGACTTCCACTCACAGAGTTACATCTGTATTTCGTGGATCTCTTTGCTAGCCTTATTTCTATGGAATCTGAGAATAGATATTTCGGATAACTTTGAAGCCTAAAGGGCCAAAGGAAATATCCTGCGATAACAAAGAGAAAGAAGCTTTCTGAGAAACTTCTTTGTGTTCTGTGAAATCATCTCACAGAGTTACAGCTTTCCTCTCAAGAAGCCTTTCGCCCAGACAGTCTTGTGGAATTGGCAAATTGATATTTGGAAGCCCACAGAAGGCTATGGTGAAAAAGGAAATATCCTCAGATGAAATCTGGAAAGAAGCTTTCTGAGAAACTGCTTAGTGTTCTGCTAATTCATCTCACAGAGTTACATCTGTATTTCGTGGATCTCTTTGCTAGCCTTATTTCTGTGGAATCTGAGAAAAGATATTTCGGATCCCCTTGAAGACTATAGGGCCAAAGGAAATATCCTCCGATAACAAAGAGAAAGAAGCTTTCTGAGAAACTTCTTTGTGTTCTGTGAAATCATCTCACAGAGTTACAGCTTTCCTTTCAAGAAGCCTTTCGCTAAGACAGTTCTTGTGGAATTGGCAAAGTGATATTTGGAGGCCCATAGAGGGCAATGGTGAAAAAGGAAATATCCTCAGATGAAATCTGGAAAGAAGCTTTCTGAGAAACTTCTTAGTGTCCTCTTAATTCATCTCACAGAGTTACATCTGTATTTCGTGGATCTCTTTGCTAGCCTTATTTCTGTGGAATCTGAGAACAGATATTTCGGATCCCTTTGAAGAGTATAGGACCAAAGGAAATATCCTCTGATAACAAAGACAAAGAAGGTTTCTGAGAAACTTCTTTGTGTTCTGTGAAATCATCTCACAGAGTTACAGCTTTCCCCTCAAGAAGCCTTTCGCTAAAACAGTTCTTGTGGAATTGGCAAAGTGATATTTGGAAGCCCATAGAGGGCTATGGTGAAAAAGGAAATATCCTCAGATGAAATCTGGAAAGAAGCTTTCTGCGAAACTGCTCCGTGATGTGTGACTTCCACTCACATAGTTACATCTGTATTTCGTGGATCTCTTAGCTAGCCTTATTTCTGTGGAATCTGAGAGCAGATATTTCGGATCCCTTCGAAGACTATAGGGCCAAAGGAAATATCGTCTGATAACAAAGAGAAAGAAGCTTTCTGAGTAACTTCTTTGTGTTCTTTGAAATCATCTCACAGAGTAACAGCTTTCCCCTCAAGAAGCCTTTCTCTCAGACAGTTCTTGTGGAATTGGCAAAGTGATATTTGGAAGCCCGTAGAGGGCTATGGTGAAAAAGGAAATATCCCCAGATGAAATCTGTAAAGAAGCGTTCAGAGAAACTGCTAAGTGTTCTGTTAATTCATCTCACAGAGTTACATCTGTATTTCGTGGATTTCTTTGCTAGCCTTATTTCTGTGGAATCTGAGAACAGATATTTCGGATCCCTTTGAAGTCTATAGGGCCAAAGGAAACATCCTCCGATAACAAAGAGAAAGAATCTTTCTGAGAAACTTTTTTGTGTTCTGTGAAATCATCTCACAGAGTAACAGCTTTCCCCTCAAGAAGCCTTTCGCTTAGACAGTTCTTGTGGAATTGGCAAAGTGATATTTGGAAGCCCTTAGAGGGCTATGGTGAAAAAGGAAATATCCTCAGATGAAATCTGGAAAGAAGCTTTCTGAGAAACTGCTCTGTGATGTGTGACATCAACTCACAGAGTTACATCTGTATTTCGTGGAACTCTTTGCTAGCCTTATTTCTGTGGAATCTGAGAACAGATATTTCGGATCCCGTTGAAGACTATAGCGCCAAAGGAGATACCCTGCGATAACAAAGAGAAAGAAGCTTTCTGAGAAACTACTTTGTGTTCTGTGAAATCATCTCAAAGAGTTACAGCTTTCCCCTCACGAAGCCTTTCGCTAAGACAGTTCTTGTGGAATTGGCAAAGTGATATTTGGAAGCCCATAGAGGGCTATGGTGAAAAAGGAAATATCCTCAGATGGAATCTGGAAAGAAGCTTTCTGAGAAAATGCTTAGTGTTCTGTTAATTCATCCAGCAGAGTTACATCTGTATTTCGTGTATCTCTTTGCTAGCCTTATTTCTGTGCAATCTGAGAACAGATATTTCGAATCCCTTTGAAGTTTATAGGGCCAAAGGAAATATCCTGCGATAACAAAGAGAAAGAAGCTTTCTGAGAAACTTGTTTATGTTCTGTGAAATCATCTCACAGATTTACAGCTTTCCCCTCAAGAAGCCTTTCGCTCTGACAGTTCTTGTGGAATTGGAAAAGTGATATTTGGAAGCCCATAGAGGGCTATGGTGAAAAAGGAAATATCCTCAGATGAAATCTGGAAAGAAACTTTCTGAGAAACTGGTCTGTGATGTGTGACTTCCACTCACAGAGTTACATCTGTATTTCGTGGATCACTTTGCTAGCCTTATTTCTCTGGAATCTGAGGACAGATATTTCGGATCCCTTTGAAGACTATAGGGCCAAAGGAAATATCCTCCGATAACAAAGAGAAAGAAGCTTTCTGAGAAACTTCTTTGTGTTCTGTGAAATCATTTCACAGAGTTACAGCTTTCCCCTCAAGAAGCCTTTCGCTCAGACAGTTCTTGTGGAATTGGCAAATTGATATTTAGAAGCCCGTAGAGGGCTATGGTGTAAAAGGAAATATCCTCAGATGAAATCTGGAAGGAAACTTTCTGAGAAACTGCTCTGTGATGTGTGACTTCCACTCACGGAGTTACATCTGTATTTCGTGGATCTCTTTGCTAGCCTTATTTCTGTGGAATCTGAATACAGATATTTCGGATCCCTTTGAAGACTATAGGGCCAAAGGAAATATCCTCTGATAACAAAGAATAAGAAGCTTTCTGAGAAACTTCTTTGTGTTCTGTGAAATCATCTCACAGAGTTACAGCTTTCCCCTCAAATAGCCTTTCGCTAAGACAGTTCTTGTGGAATAGGCAAAGTGATATTTGGAAGCCCATAGAGGGCTTTGGTGAAAAAGGAAATATCCTCAGATGAAATCTGGAAAGAAGCTTACTGAGAAGCTGCTTAGTGTTCTGTTAATTCATCTCACAGAGATACAACTGTATTTCTTGAATCTCTTTGCTAGCCTTATGTCTGTGGAATCTGAGAACAGATATTTCGGAACCCTTTGAAGTCCATAGTGCCAAAGGAAATATCCTCTGATAACAAAGAGAAAGAAGCTTTCTGAGAAACTTCTTTGTGTTCTGTGAAATCATCTCACAGAGTTACAGCTTTCCCCTCAAATAGCCTTTCGCTAAGACAGTTCTTGTGGAATAGGCAAAGTGATATTTGGAAGCCCATAGAGGGCTATGGTGAAAAAGGAAATATCCTCAGATGAAATCTGGAAAGAAGCTTACTGAGAAGCTGCTTAGTGTTCTGTTAATTCATCTCACAGAGTTACAACTGTATTTCTTGAATCTCTTTGCTAGCCTTATATCTGTGGAATCTGAGAACAGATATTTCGGAACCCTTTGAAGTCTATAGTGCCAAAGGAAATATCCTCCGATAACAAAGAGAAAGAAGCTTTCTGAGAAACTTCTTTGTGTTCTGTGAAATCATCTCACAGAGTTACAGCTTTCCCCTCAAGAAGCCTTTCGCTAAGACAGTTCTTGTGGAATTGGCAAATTGATATTTGGAACCCCTAGAGGGCTATGGTGAAAAAGGAAATATCATCAGAGGAAATCTGGAAAAAGCTTTCTGAGAAACAGCTCTGTGATGTGTGACTTCCACTCACAGAGTTACATCTGTATTTCGTGGATCTCTTTGCTAGCCTTATTTCTGTGGAATCTGAGAACAGATATTTCGGATCCCTTTGAAGACTATAGGGCCAAAGGAAATATCGTCTGATAACAAAGAGAAAGAAGCTTTCTGAGTAACTTCTTTGTGTTCTTTGAAATCAACTCACAGAGTAACAGCTTTCCCCTCAAGAAGCCTTTGGCTCAGACAGTTCTTGTGGAATTGGCAAAGTGATATTTGGAAGCCCATAGAGGGCTATAGTGAACGAGGAAATATCCTCAGATGAAATCTGGAAAGAACCTTTCTAAGAAACTGCTCTGTGATGTGTGTTTTCCACACACAGAGTTACGTCTGTATTTCGTGGATCTATTTGCTAGCCTTATTTCTGTTGAATCTCAGAACAGATAATTTGGATCCCTTTGAAGACTATAGTTCCAAAGGAAATATCCTGCGATAACAAAGTGAAAGAAGCTTTCTGAGAAACTTCTTTGTGTTCTGTGAAATCATCTCACAGAGTTACAGCATTCCGCTCAAGAAGCCTTTCGCTAAGAGAGTTCTTGTGGAATTGGCAAAGTGATATTTGGAAGCCCTTAGAGGGCTATGGTGAAAAAGGAAATATCCTCAGATGAAATCTGGAAAGAAGCTTTCTGAGAAACTGCTCCGTGATGTGTTACTTCCACTCACAGAGTTACATCTGTATTTCGTGGACCTCTTTGCTAGCCTTATTTCTGTGGAATCTGAGAACAGATATTTCGGATCCCTTTGAAGACTATAGGGCCAAAGAAATATCCTCCGATAACAAAGAGAAAGAAGCTTTCTGAGAAACATCTTTGTGTTCTGTGAAATCATCTCACAGAGTTACAGCTTTCCCCTCAAAAAGCCTTTGGCTAAGACAGTTCTTGTGGAATTGGCAAAGTGATATTTGGAAGCCCATAGAGGGTTATGGTGAAAAAGGAAATATCCTCAGATGAAATCTGGAAAGAAGCTTTCTGAGAAGCTGCTTAGTGTTCTCTTAATTCTTCTCACAGAGTTACATCTGTATTTCGTGGATCTCTTTGCTAGCCATATTTCTGTGGAATCTGAGAACAGATATTTCGGATCCCTTTGAAGTCTATAGGGCCAAAGGAAACATCCTCCGATAACAAAGAGAAAGAATCTTTCTGAGAAACTTTTTTGTGTTCTGTGAAATCATCTCACAGAGTAACAGCTTTCCCCTCAAGAAGCCTTTCGCTTAGACAGTTCTTGTGGAATTGGCAAAGTGATATTTGGAAGCCCTTAGAGGGCTATGGTGAAAAAGGAAATATCCTCAGATGAAATCTGGAAAGAAGCTTTCTGAGAAACTGCTCTGTGATGTGTGACATCAACTCACAGAGTTACATCTGTATTTCGTGGAACTCTTTGCTAGCCTTATTTCTGTGGAATCTGAGAACAGATATTTCGGATCCCTTTGAAGACTATAGGGCCAAAGGAAATATCCTGCGATAACAAAGAGAAAGAAGCTTTCTGAGAAACTTCTTTGTGTTCTGTGAAATCATCTCACAGATTTACAGCTTTCCCCTCAAGAAGCCTTTCGCTCAGACAGTACTTGTGGAATTGGCAAAGTGATATTTGGAAGCCCATAGAGGGCTATGGTGAAAAAGGAAATATCATCAGATGAAATCTGGAAAGAAGCTTTCTGAGAAACTGCTTAGTGTTCTGTTAATTCATCTCACAGAGTTACATCTGTATTTCGTGGATCTCTTTGCTAGCCTTATTTCTGTGGAATCTCAGAACAGATATTTCGGAACCCGTTGAAGACTATAGAGACAAAGGAGATATCCTGCGATAACAAAGAGAAAGAAGCTTCCTGAGAAACTTCTTTGGGTTCTGTTAAATCTACTCACAGAGTTATATCTTTCCCATCAAGAAGCCTTTCGCTAAGACAGTTCTTGTGGATTTGGCAAAGTGATATTTCGAAGCCCATAGAGGGTTATGGTGAGAAACGAAATATCCTCAGATGAAATCGGGAAAGAAGCTTTCTGAGAAACTGTTAGTGTTCTGTTAATTCACCTCACAGAGTTACATCTGTATTTCGTGGATCTCTTTGCTAGCCTATTTCTGTGGAATCTGAAAAAAGATATTTCGGATCCCTTTGAAGTCTATAGGGCCAAAGGAACTATCTTCCGATAACAAAGAGAAAGAAGCTTTCTGAGAAACTTCTTTGTGTTCTGTGAAATCATCTCACAGAGTAACAGCTTTCCCCTCAAGAAGCCTTTCGCTTAGACAGTTCTTGTGGAATTGCCAAAGTGATATTTGGAAACCCATAGAGGGCTATGGAGAAAAAGGAAATATCCTCAGATGAAATCTGGAAAGAAGCTTTCTGAGAAACTGCTCTGTGATGTGTGACATCAACTCACAGAGTTACATCTGTATTTCGTGGATCTCTTTGCTAGCCTTATTTCTGTGGAATCTGAGAACAGATATTTCGGATCCCGTTGAAGACTATAGCGCCAAAGGAGATATCCTGCGATAACAAAGAGAAAGAAGCTTTCTGAGAAACTTCTTTGTGTTCTGTGAAATCATCTCACAGAGGTACAGCTTTCCCCTCACGAAGCCTTTCGCTAAGACAGTTCTTGTGGAATTGGCAAAGTGATATTTGGAAGCCCATAGAGGGCTATGGTGAAAAAGGAAATATCCTCAAATGAAATCTGGAAAGAAGCTTACTGAGAAGCTGCTTAGTGTTCTGTTAATTCATCTCACAGAGTTACAACTGTATTTCTTGAATCTCTTTGCTAGCCTTATATCTGTGGAATCTGAGAACAGATATTTCGGAACCCTTTGAAGTCTATAGTGCCAAAGGAAATATCCTCCGATAACAAAGAGAAAGAAGCTTTCTGAGAAACTTCTTTGTGTTCTGTGAAATCATCTCACAGAGTTACAGCTTTCCCCTCAAGACGCCTTTCGCTAAGACAGTTCTTGTGGAATTGGCAAATTGATATTTGGAACCCCTAGAGGGCTATGGTGAAAAAGGAAATATCATCAGAGGAAATCTGGAAAAAGCTTTCTGAGAAACTGCTCTGTGATGTGTGACTTCCACTCACAGAGTTACATCTGTATTTCGTGGATCTCTTTGCTAGCCTTATTTCTATGGAATCTGAGAATAGATATTTCGGATAACTTTGAAGCCTAAAGGGCCAAAGGAAATATCCTGCGATAACAAAGAGAAAGAAGCTTTCTGAGAAACTTCTTTGTGTTCTGTGAAATCATCTCACAGAGTTACAGCTTTCCTCTCAAGAAGCCTTTCGCCCAGACAGTCTTGTGGAATTGGCAAATTGATATTTGGAAGCCCACAGAAGGCTATGGTGAAAAAGGAAATATCCTCAGATGAAATCTGGAAAGAAGCTTTCTGAGAAACTGCTTAGTGTTCTGCTAATTCATCTCACAGAGTTACATCTGTATTTCGTGGATCTCTTTGCTAGCCTTATTTCTGTGGAATCTGAGAAAAGATATTTCGGATCCCCTTGAAGACTATAGGGCCAAAGGAAATATCCTCCGATAACAAAGAGAAAGAAGCTTTCTGAGAAACTTCTTTGTGTTCTGTGAAATCATCTCACAGAGTTACAGCTTTCCTTTCAAGAAGCCTTTCGCTAAGACAGTTCTTGTGGAATTGGCAAAGTGATATTTGGAGGCCCATAGAGGGCAATGGTGAAAAAGGAAATATCCTCAGATGAAATCTGGAAAGAAGCTTTCTGAGAAACTGCTTAGTGTCCTCTTAATTCATCTCACAGAGTTACATCTGTATTTCGTGGATCTCTTTGCTAGCCTTATTTCTGTGGAATCTGAGAACAGATATTTCGGATCCCTTTGAAGAGTATAGGACCAAAGGAAATATCCTCTGATAACAAAGACAAAGAAGGTTTCTGAGAAACTTCTTTGTGTTCTGTGAAATCATCTCACAGAGTTACAGCTTTCCCCTCAAGAAGCCTTTCGCTAAGACAGTTCTTGTGGAATTGGCAAAGTGATATTTGGAAGCCCATAGAGGGCTATGGTGAAAAAGGAAATATCCTCAGATGAAATCTGGAAAGAAGCTTTCTGCGAAACTGCTCCGCGATGTGTGACTTCCACTCACAGAGTTACATCTGTATTTCGTGGATCTCTTTGCTAGCCTTATTTCTGTGGAATCTGAGAGCAGATATTTCGGATCCCTTCGAAGACTATAGGGCCAAAGGAAATATCCTGCGATAACAAAGAGAAAGAAGCTTTCTGAGTAACTTCTTTGTGTTCTTTGAAATCATCTCACAGAGTAACAGCTTTCCCCTCAAGAAGCCTTTCTCTCAGACAGTTCTTGTGGAATTGGCAAAGTGATATTTGGAAGCCCGTAGAGGGCTATGGTGAAAAAGGAAAAATCCCCAGATGAAATCTGGAAAGAAGCTTTCAGAGAAACTGCTAAGTGTTCTGTTAATTCATCTCACAGAGTTACATCTGTATTTCGTGGATTTCTTTGCTAGCCTTATTTCTGTGGAATCTGAGAACAGATATTTCGGATCCCTTTGAAGACTATAGGGCCAAAGGAAATATCGTCTGATAACAAAGAGAAAGAAGCTTTCTGAGTAACTTCTTTGTGTTCTTTGAAATCAACTCACAGAGTAACAGCTTTCCCCTCAAGAAGCCTTTGGCTCAGACAGTTCTTGTGGAATTGGCAAAGTGATATTTGGAAGCCCTTAGAGGGCTATAGTGAACGAGGAAATATCCTCAGATGAAATCTGGAAAGAACCTTTCTAAGAAACTGCTCTGTGATGTGTGTTTTCCACACACAGACTTACGTCTGTATTTCGTGGATCTATTTGCTAGCCTTATTTCTGTGGAATCTCAGAACAGATAATTTGGATCCCTTTGAAGCCTATAGTTCCAAAGGAAATATCCTGCGATAACAAAGTGAAAGAAGCTTTCTGAGAAACTTCTTCGTGTTCTGTGAAATCATCTCACAGAGTAACAGCTTTCCCCTCAAGACGCCTTTCGCTAAGACAGTTCTTGTGGAATTGGCAAATTGATATTTGGAACCCCTAGAGGGCTATGGTGAAAAAGGAAATATCATCAGAGGAAATCTGGAAAAAGCTTTCTGAGAAACTGCTCTGTGATGTGTGACTTCCACTCACAGAGTTACATCTGTATTTCGTGGATCTCTTTGCTAGCCTTATTTCTATGGAATCTGAGAATAGATATTTCGGATAACTTTGAAGCCTAAAGGGCCAAAGGAAATATCCTGCGATAACAAAGAGAAAGAAGCTTTCTGAGAAACTTCTTTGTGTTCTGTGAAATCATCTCACAGAGTTACAGCTTTCCTCTCAAGAAGCCTTTCGCCCAGACAGTCTTGTGGAATTGGCAAATTGATATTTGGAAGCCCACAGAAGGCTATGGTGAAAAAGGAAATATCCTCAGATGAAATCTGGAAAGAAGCTTTCTGAGAAACTGCTTAGTGTTCTGCTAATTCATCTCACAGAGTTACATCTGTATTTCGTGGATCTCTTTGCTAGCCTTATTTCTGTGGAATCTGAGAAAAGATATTTCGGATCCCCTTGAAGACTATAGGGCCAAAGGAAATATCCTCCGATAACAAAGAGAAAGAAGCTTTCTGAGAAACTTCTTTGTGTTCTGTGAAATCATCTCACAGAGTTACAGCTTTCCTTTCAAGAAGCCTTTCGCTAAGACAGTTCTTGTGGAATTGGCAAAGTGATATTTGGAGGCCCATAGAGGGCAATGGTGAAAAAGGAAATATCCTCAGATGAAATCTGGAAAGAAGCTTTCTGAGAAACTGCTTAGTGTCCTCTTAATTCATCTCACAGAGTTACATCTGTATTTCGTGGATCTCTTTGCTAGCCTTATTTCTGTGGAATCTGAGAACAGATATTTCGGATCCCTTTGAAGAGTATAGGACCAAAGGAAATATCCTCTGATAACAAAGACAAAGAAGGTTTCTGAGAAACTTCTTTGTGTTCTGTGAAATCATCTCACAGAGTTACAGCTTTCCCCTCAAGAAGCCTTTCGCTAAGACAGTTCTTGTGGAATTGGCAAAGTGATATTTGGAAGCCCATAGAGGGCTATGGTGAAAAAGGAAATATCCTCAGATGAAATCTGGAAAGAAGCTTTCTGCGAAACTGCTCCGCGATGTGTGACTTCCACTCACAGAGTTACATCTGTATTTCGTGGATCTCTTTGCTAGCCTTATTTCTGTGGAATCTGAGAGCAGATATTTCGGATCCCTTCGAAGACTATAGGGCCAAAGGAAATATCCTGCGATAACAAAGAGAAAGAAGCTTTCTGAGTAACTTCTTTGTGTTCTTTGAAATCATCTCACAGAGTAACAGCTTTCCCCTCAAGAAGCCTTTCTCTCAGACAGTTCTTGTGGAATTGGCAAAGTGATATTTGGAAGCCCGTAGAGGGCTATGGTGAAAAAGGAAAAATCCCCAGATGAAATCTGGAAAGAAGCTTTCAGAGAAACTGCTAAGTGTTCTGTTAATTCATCTCACAGAGTTACATCTGTATTTCGTGGATTTCTTTGCTAGCCTTATTTCTGTGGAATCTGAGAACAGATATTTCGGATCCCTTTGAAGACTATAGGGCCAAAGGAAATATCGTCTGATAACAAAGAGAAAGAAGCTTTCTGAGTAACTTCTTTGTGTTCTTTGAAATCAACTCACAGAGTAACAGCTTTCCCCTCAAGAAGCCTTTGGCTCAGACAGTTCTTGTGGAATTGGCAAAGTGATATTTGGAAGCCCTTAGAGGGCTATAGTGAACGAGGAAATATCCTCAGATGAAATCTGGAAAGAACCTTTCTAAGAAACTGCTCTGTGATGTGTGTTTTCCACACACAGACTTACGTCTGTATTTCGTGGATCTATTTGCTAGCCTTATTTCTGTGGAATCTCAGAACAGATAATTTGGATCCCTTTGAAGCCTATAGTTCCAAAGGAAATATCCTGCGATAACAAAGTGAAAGAAGCTTTCTGAGAAACTTCTTCGTGTTCTGTGAAATCATCTCACAGAGTAACAGCTTTCCCCTCAAGAAGCCTTTCGCTTAGACAGTTCTTGTGGAATTGCCAAAGTGATATTTGGAAACCCATAGAGGGCTATGGAGAAAAAGGAAATATCCTCAGATGAAATCTGGAAAGAAGCTTTCTGAGAAACTGCTCTGTGATGTGTGACATCAACTCACAGAGTTACATCTGTATTTCGTGGATCTCTTTGCTAGCCTTATTTCTGTGGAATCTGAGAACAGATATTTCGGATCCCGTTGAAGACTATAGCGCCAAAGGAGATATCCTGCGATAACAAAGAGAAAGAAGCTTTCTCAGAAATTTCTTTGTGTTCTGTGAAATCATCTCACAGAGGTACAGCTTTCCCCTCACGAAGCCTTTCGCTAAGACAGTTCTTGTGGAATTGGCAAAGTGATATTTGGAAGCCCATAGAGGGCTATGGTGAAAAAGGAAATATCCTCAAATGAATTCTGGAAAGAAGCTTACTGAGAAGCTGCTTAGTGTTCTGTTAATTCATCTCACAGAGTTACAACTGTATTTCTTGAATCTCTTTGCTAGCCTTATATCTGTGGAATCTGAGAACAGATATTTCGGAACCCTTTGAAGTCTATAGTGCCAAAGGAAATATCCTCCCATAACAAAGAGAAAGAAGCTTTCTGAGAAACTTCTTTGTGTTCTGTGAAATCATCTCACAGAGTTACAGCTTTCCCCTCAAGAAGCCTTTCGCTAAGACAGTTCTTGTGGAATTGGCAAATTGATATTTGGAACCCCTAGAGGGCTATGGTGAAAAAGGAAATATCATCAGAGGAAATCTGGAAAAAGCTTTCTGAGAAACTGCTCTGTGATGTGTGACTTCCACTCACAGAGTTACATCTGTATTTCGTGGATCTCTTTGCTAGCCTTATTTCTATGGAATCTGAGAATAGATATTTCGGATAACTTTGAAGCCTAAAGGGCCAAAGGAAATATCCTGCGATAACAAAGAGAAAGAAGCTTTCTGAGAAACTTCTTTGTGTTCTGTGAAATCATCTCACAGAGTTACAGCTTTCCTCTCAAGAAGCCTTTCGCCCAGACAGTCTTGTGGAATTGGCAAATTGATATTTGGAAGCCCACAGAAGGCTATGGTGAAAAAGGAAATATCCTCAGATGAAATCTGGAAAGAAGCTTTCTGAGAAACTGCTTAGTGTTCTGCTAATTCATCTCACAGAGTTACATCTGTATTTCGTGGATCTCTTTGCTAGCCTTATTTCTGTGGAATCTGAGAAAAGATATTTCGGATCCCCTTGAAGACTATAGGGCCAAAGGAAATATCCTCCGATAACAAAGAGAAAGAAGCTTTCTGAGAAACTTCTTTGTGTTCTGTGAAATCATCTCACAGAGTTACAGCTTTCCTTTCAAGAAGCCTTTCGCTAAGACAGTTCTTGTGGAATTGGCAAAGTGATATTTGGACGCCCATAGAGGGCAAGGGTGAAAAAGGAAATATCCTCAGATGAAATCTGGAAAGAAGCTTTCTCAGAAACTGCTTAGTGTCCTCTTAATTCATCTCACAGAGTTACATCTGTATTTCGTGGATCTCTTTGCTAGCCTTATTTCTGTGGAATCTGAGAACAGATATTTCGGATCCCTTTGAAGAGTATAGGACCAAAGGAAACATCCTCTGATAACAAAGACAAAGAAGGTTTCTGAGAAACTTCTTTGTGTTCTGTGAAATCATCTCACAGAGTTACAGCTTTCCCCTCAAGAAGCCTTTCGCTAAGACAGTTCTTGTGGAATTGGCAAAGTGATATTTGGAAGCCCACAGAGGGCTATGGTGAAAAAGGAAATATCCTCAGATGAAATCTGGAAAGAAGCTTTCTGCGAAACTTCTCCGTGATGTGTGACTTCCACTCATAGAGTTACATCTGTATTTCGTGGATCTCTTTGCTAGCCTTATTTCTGTGGAATCTGAGAGCAGATATTTCGGATCCCTTCGAAGACTATAGGGCCAAAGGAAATATCGTCTGATAACAAAGAGAAAGAAGCTTTCTGAGTAAATTCTTTGTGTTCTTTGAAATCATCTCACAGAGTAACAGCTTTCCCCTCAAGAAGCCTTTCTCTCAGACAGTTCTTGTGGAATTGGCAAAGTGATATTTGGAAGCCCGTAGAGGGCTATGGTGAAAAAGGAAATATCCCCAGATGAAATCTGGAAAGAAGCTTTCAGAGAAACTGCTAAGTGTTCTGTTAATTCATCTCACAGAGTTACATCGGTATTTCGTGGATTTCTTTGCTAGCCTTATTTCTGTGGAATCTCAGAACAGATATTTCGGATCCCTTTGAAGACTATAGGGCCAAAGGAAATATCGTCTGATAACAAAGAGAAAGAAGCTTTCTGAGTAACTTCTTTGTGTTCTTTGAAATCAACTCACAGAGTAACAGCTTTCCCCTCAAGAAGCCTTTGGCTCAGACAGTTCTTGTGGAATTGGCAAAGTGATATTTGGAAGCCCATAGAGGGCTATAGTGAACGAGGAAATATCCTCAGATCAAATCTGGAAAGAACCTTTCTAAGAAACTGCTCTGTGATGTGTGTTTTCCACACACAGAGTTACGTCTGTATTTCGTGGATCTATTTGCTAGCCTTATTTCTGTGGAATCTCAGAACAGATAATTTGGATCCCTTTGAAGCCTATAGTTCCAAAGGAAATATCCTGCGATAACAAAGTGAAAGAAGCTTTCTGAGAAACTTCTTTGTGTTCTGTGAAATCATCTCACAGAGTTACAGCATTCCCCTCAAGAAGCCTTTCGCTAAGAGAGTTCTTGTGGAATTGGCAAAGTGATATTTGGAAGCCCTTAGAGGGCTATGGTGAAAAAGGAAATATCCTCAGATGAAATCTGGAAAGAAGCTTTCTGAGAAACTGCTCCGTGATGTGTGACTTCCACTCACAGAGTTACATCTGTATTTCGTGGACCTCTTTGCTAGCCTTATTTCTGTGGAATCTGAGAACAGATATTTCGGATCCCTTTGAAGACTATCGGGCCAAAGAAATATCCTCCGATAACAAAGAGAAAGAAGCTTTCTGAGAAACATCTTTGTGTTCTGTGAAATCATCTCACAGAGTTACCGCTTTCCCCTCAAAAAGCCTTTGGCTAAGACAGTTCTTGTGGAATTGGCAAAGTGATATTTGGAAGCCCATAGAGGGCTATGGTGAAAAAGGAAATATCCTCAGATGAAATCTGGAAAGAAGCTTTCTGAGAAGCTGCTTAGTGTTCTGTTAATTCATCTCACAGAGTTACATCTGTATTTCGTGGATCTCTTTGCTAGCCATATTTCTGTGGAATCTGAGAACAGATATTTCGGATCCCTTTGAAGTCTATAGGGCCAAAGGAAACATCCTCCGATAACAAAGAGAAAGAATCTTTCTGAGAAACTTTTTTGTGTTCTGTGAAATCATCTCACAGAGTAACAGCTTTCCCCTCAAGAAGCCTTTCGCTTAGACAGTTCTTGTGGAATTGGCAAAGTGATATTTGGAAGCCCTTAGAGGGCTATGGTGAAAAAGGAAATATCCTCAGATGAAATCTGGAAAGAAGCTTTCTGAGAAACTGCTCTGTGATGTGTGACATCAACTCACAGAGTTACATGTGTATTTCGTGGAACTCTTTGCTAGCCTTATTTCTGTGGAATCTGAGAACAGATATTTCGGATCCCGTTGAAGACTATAGCGCCAAAGGAGATACCCTGCGATAACAAAGAGAAAGAAGCTTTCTGAGAAACTTCTTTGTGTTCTGTGAAATCATCTCACAGAGTTACAGCTTTCCCCTCACGAAGCCTTTCGCTAAGACAGTTCTTGTGGAATTGGCAAAGTGATATTTGGAAGCCCATAGAGGGCTATGGTGAAAAAGGAAATATCCTCACATGGAATCTGGAAAGAAGCTTTCTGAGAAAATGCTTAGTGTTCTGTTAATTCATCCAACAGAGTTACATCTGTATTTCGTGTATCTCTTTGCTAGCCTTATTTCTGTGGAATCTGAGAACAGATATTTCGAATCCCTTTGAAGTTTATAGGGCCAAAGGAAATATCCTGCGATAACAAAGAGAAAGAAGCTTTCTGAGAAACTTGTTTATGTTCTGTGAAATCATCTCACAGATTTACAGCTTTCCCCTCAAGAAGCCTTTCGCTCTGACAGTTCTTGTGGAATTGGAAAAGTGATATTTGGAAGCCCATAGAGGGCTATGGTGAAAAAGGAAATATCCTCAGATGAAATCTGGAAAGAAACTTTCTGAGAAACTGGTCTGTGATGTGTGACTTCCACTCACAGAGTTACATCTGTATTTCGTGGATCACTTTGCTAGCCTTATTTCTCTGGAATCTGAGGACAGATATTTCGGATCCCTTTGAAGACTATAGGGCCAAAGGAAATATCCTCCGATAACAAAGAGAAAGAAGCTTTCTGAGAAACTTCTTTGTGTTCTGTGAAATCATCTCACAGATTTACAGCTTTCCCCTCAAGAAGCCTTTCGCTCAGACAGTTCTTGTGGAATTGGCAAAGTTATATTTGGAAGCCCTTAGAGGGCTATGGTGAAAAAGGAAATATCCTCAGATGAAATCTGGAAAGAAGCTTTCTGAGAAACTGCTTAGTGTTCTCTTAATTCATCTCTCAGAGTTACATCTGTATTTCGTGGATCTCTTTGCTAGCCTTATTTCTGTGGAATCTGAGAACAGATATTTCGGAACCCGTTGAAGACTATAGAGCCAAAGGAGATATCCTGCGATAACAAAGAGAAAGAAGCTTCCTGAGAAACTTCTTTGGGTTCTGTTAAATCTACTCACAGAGTTATATCTTTCCCATCAAGAAGCCTTTCGCTAAGACAGTTCTTGTGGATTTGGCAAAGTGATATTTGGAAGCCCCTAGAGGGCTATGGTGAAAAAGGAAATATCCTCAGATGAAATCGGGAAAGAAGCTTTCTGAGAAACTGTTAGTGTTCTGTTAATTCACCTCACAGAGTTACATCTGTATTTCGTGGATCTCTTCGCTAGCCTATTTCTGTGGAATCTGAAAAAAGATATTTCGGATCCCTTTGAAGTCTATAGGGCCAAAGGAACTATCTTCCGATAACAAAGAGAAAGACGCTTTCTGAGAAACTTCTTTGTGTTCTGTGAAATCATCTCACAGAGTAACAGCTTTACCCTCAAGAAGCCTTTCGCTTAGACAGTTCTTGTGGAATTGCCAAAGTGATATTTGGAAACCCATAGAGGGCTATGGAGAAAAAGGAAATATCCTCAGATGAAATCTGGAAAGAAGCTTTCTGAGAAACTGCTCTGTGATGTGTGACATCAACTCACAGAGTTACATCTGTATTTCGTGGATCTCTTTGCTAGCCTTATTTCTGTGGAATCTGAGAACTGATATTTCGGATCCCGTTGAAGACTATAGCGCCATAGGAGATATCCTGCGATAACAAAGAGAAAGAAGCTTTCTGAGAAACTTCTTTGTGTTCTGTGAAATCATCTCACAGAGGTACAGCTTTCCCCTCACGAAGCCTTTCGCTAAGACAGTTCTTGTGGAATTGGCAAAGTGATATTTGGAAGCCCATAGAGGGCTAGGGTGTAAAAGGAAATATAATCAGATGAAATCTGGAAACAAGCTTTCTGAGAAACTGCTCTGTGACGTGTGACTTCCACTCACAGAGTTACATCTGTATTTCGTGGATCTCTTTGCTAGCCTTATTTCTGTGGAATCTGAGAACAGATATTTCGGATACCTTCGAAGACTATAGGGCCAAAGGAAATATCGTCTGATAACAAAGAGAAAGAAGCTTTCTGAGTAATTTCTTTGTGTTCTTTGAAATCATCTCACAGAGTAACAGCTTTCCAGTCAAGAAGATTTCTCTCAGACAGTTCTTGTGGAATTGGCAAAGTGATATTTGGAAGCCCTTAGATGGCTAAGGTGAAAAAGGAAATATCCTCAGATGAAATCTGGAAAGAAGCTTTCTGAGAAACTGCTAAGTGTTCTGTTAATTCATCTCACAGAGTTACATCTGTATTTCGTGGATCTCTTTGCTACCCTTATTTCTGTGGAATCTGAGAACAGATATTTCGGATCCCTTTGAAGTCTATAGGGCCAAAGGAAATATCCTCCGATAAGAAAGAGAAAGAAGCTTTCATAGAAACTTCTTTGTGTTCTGTGAAATCATCTCACAGAGTAACAGCTTTCCCCTCAAAAAGCCTTTCGCTAAGACAGTTCTTGTGGAATTGGCAAAGTGATATTTGGAAGCCCATAGAGGGCTATGGTGAAAAAGGAAATATCCTCAGATGAAATCTGGAAAGAAGCTTTCTGCGAAACTGCTCCGTGATGTGTGACTTCCACTCACAGAGTTACATCTGTATTTCGTGGATCTCTTTGCTAGCCTTATTTCTGTGGAATCTGAGAACAGATATTTCGGATACCTTCGAAGACTATAGGGCCAAAGGAAATATCGTCTGATAACAAAGAGAAAGAAGCTTTCTGAGTAATTTCTTTGTGTTCTTTGAAATCATCTCACAGAGTAACAGCTTTCCAGTCAGTAAGATTTGTCTCAGACAGTTCTTGTGGAATTGGCAAAGTGATATTTGGAAGCCCTTAGATGGCTAAGGTGAAAAAGGAAATATCCTCAGATGAAATCTGGAAAGAAGCTTTCTGAGAAACTGCTAAGTGTTCTGTTAATTCATCTCACAGAGTTACATCTGTATTTCGTGGATCTCTTTGCTACCCTTATTTCTGTGGAATCTGAGAACAGATATTTCGGATCCCTTTGAAGTCTATAGGGCCAAAGTAAATATCCTCCGATAAGAAAGAGAAAGAAGCTTTCTTAGAAACTTCTTTGTGTTCTGTGAAATCATCTCACAGAGTAACAGCTTTCCCCTCAAAAAGCCTTTCGCTAAGACAGTTCTTGTGGAATTGGCAAAGTGATATTTGGAAGCCCATAGAGGGCTAGGGTGTAAAAGGAAATATAATCAGATGAAATCTGGAAACAAGCTTTCTGAGAAACTGCTCTGTGACGTGTGACTTCCACTCACAGAGTTACATCTGTATTTCGTGGATCTCTTTGCTAGCCTTATTTCTGTGGAATCTGAATACAGATATTTCGGATCCCTTTAAAGACTATAGGACCAAAGGAAATATCCTCTGATAACAAAGAGAAGAAAGCTTTCTGAGAAACTTCTTTGTGTTCTTTGAAATCATCTCAAAGAGTTACAGCTTTCGCCTCAAGAAGCCTTTCTCTCAGAGTTCTTGTAGAATTGGCAAAGTGATATTTGGAAGCCCATAGAGGGCTATGGTGAAAAAGGAAATATCCTCAGATGAAATCTGGAAAGAAGCTTTCTGAGAAACTTCTTTGTGTTCTGTGAAATCAACTCACAGAGTAACAGCTTTCCCCTCAAGAAGACTTTCGCTCAGACAGTTCTTGTGGAATTGGAAAAGTGATATTTGGAAGCCCATAGAGGGCTATGGTGAAAAAGGAAATATCCTCAGATGAAATCTGGAAAGAAGCTTTCTGAGAAACTGCTTAGTGTTCTGTTTATTCATCTCACAGAGTTACATCTGTATTTCGTGGATCTCTTTGGTAGCCTTTTTTCTGTGGAATCTGACAACAGATATTTCGGATCCCCTTGAAGTCTATAGAGCCAAAGGAAATATCCTGCGATAACAAAGAGAAAGAGGCTTTCTGAGAACCTTCTTTGTGTTGTGTGAAATCATCTCACAGAGTTACAGCTTTCCCCTCCAGAAGCCTTTCGCTAAGATAGTTCGTGTGGAATTGGCAAAGTGATATTTGGAGGCCCATAGAGGGCTATGGTGGAAAAGGAAATATCCTCAGATGAAATCTGGAAAGAAGCTTTCTGAGAAACTGCTCTGTGATGTGGGACTTCCACTCACAGAGTTACATCTGTATTTCTTGGATCTCTTTGCTAGCCTTATTTCTGTGGAATCTGAGAGCAGATATTTTCGATCCCTTTGAAGACTATAGGGCCAAAGGAGATATCCTGCGATAACAAAGAGAAAGAAGCTTTCTGAGAAATTTCTTTGTGTTCTGTGAAATCATCTCACAGAGTTACAGCTTTCCCCTCAAGAAGCCTTTCGCTAAGACAGTTCTTGTGGAATTGGCAAAGTGATATTTGGAAGCCCATAGAGGGCCATGGTGAAATAGGAAATATCCTCAGATGAAATCTGGAAAGAAGCTTTCTGAGAAGCTGCTTAGTGTTGTGTTAATTCATCTCACAGAGTTACATCTGTATTTCGTGGATCTCTTTGCTAGCCTTATTTCTGTCGAATCTGAGAACAGATATTTAGGATCCCTTTGAAGTCTATAGTGCCAAAGGAAATATCCTCCTATAACAAAGAGAAAGAAGCTTTCTGAGAAACTTCTTTGTGTTCTGTGAAATCATCTCACAGAGTAACAGTTTTCTCCTCAAGAAGCCTTTCTCTCAGAGAGATCTTGTGGAAATCGCAAAGTGATATTTAGAAGCCCATATAGGGCTATGGTGAAAAAGGAAATATCCTCAGATGAAATCTGGAAAGAAGCTTTCTGAGAAACTGCTCTGTGATGTGTGACTTCCACTCACAGAGTTACATCTGTATTTCGTGGATCTCTTTGCTAGCCTTATTTCTGTGGAATCTGAGAAGAGATATTTCGGATCCGTTTAAAGACTATAGGGCCAAAGGAAATATCCTGCGATATCAAAGTGATAGAAGCTTTCTGTGAAACTTCTCTGTGTTCTCTGAAATCCTCTCACAGAGTTACAGCTTTCGTCTCAAAAAGTCTTTCGATCAGACAGTTCTTGTGCAATTGGCAAATTGATATTTGGAAGCCCATAGAGGGCTATGGTGAAAAAGGAAATATCCTCAGATGAAATCTGGAAAGAAGCTTTCTGAGAAACTGCTTAATGTTCTGTTAATTCATCTCACAGACTTACATCTGTATCTCATGCATCTCTTTGCTAGCCTTATTTCTGTGGAATCTTAGAAGAGATATTTCGGATCCCATTGAAGAATATACGGCCAAAGGAGATATCCTGCGATAACAAAGAGAAAGAAGCTTTCTGAGAAACTTCTTTGTGTTCTGTGAAATCATCTCACAGAGTTATAGCTTTCCCCGCAATAAGCCTTTCGCTCAGACAGTTCTTTTGGAATTGGCAAATTGATGTTTGGAAGCCCATAGAGGGCTTTGGTGAAAAAGGAAATATCCTCAGATGAAATCTGGAAAGAAGCTTTCTGAGAAACTACTTAGTGTTCTGTTAATTCATCTCACAGAGTTACATCTGTATTTCGTGGATCTCTTTGCTAGCCTTTTTTCTGTGGAATCTGAGAACAGATATTTCGGATCCCGTTGAAGACTATAGGTCCAAAGGAAATATCCTGCGATAACAAAGAGAAAGAAGCGTTCTGAGAAACTTCTTTGTGTTCTGTGAAATCATCTCACAGAGGTACAGCTTTCCCTTCAAGAAGCTTTTCGTTAAGATGGTTTTTGTGGAATTGGCAAAGTGATATTTGGAGGCCCATAGAGGGCTATGGTGAAAAAGGAAATATCCTCTGATGAAATCTGGAAGGAAGCTTTCTGAGAAACTGCTCTGTGATGTGTGACTTCCACTCACAGAGTTACATCTATATTTCGTGGATCTCTTTGCTAGCCTTATTTCTGTGGAATCTGAGAACAGATATTTCGGATCCCTTTGAAGACTGTAGGGCCAAAGGAGATATCCTGCGATAACAAAGAGAAAGAAGCTTTCTGAGAAACTTCTTTGTGTTCTGTGAAATCATCTCACAGAGTTACAGCTTTCCCCTCAAGAAGCCTTTCGCTGAGACAGTTCTTGTGGAATTAGCAAAGTAATATTTGGAAGCCCATAGAGGGCTATGGTGAAAAAGGAAATATCCTCAGATGAAATCTTAAAAGAAGCTTTCAGAGAACCTGCTTAGCGTTCTGTTAATTCCTCTCACAGAGTTACATCTGTATTTATTGGATCTCTTTGCTAGCCTTATTTCTGTGGAATCAGAGATCAGATATTTCGGATCCATTTGAAGACTATAGGGCGAAAGGAAATATGCTCCGATAACAAAGAGAAAGAAGCTTTCTGAAAAACTGCTCTGTGATGTGTGACATCCACTCACAGAGTTACATCTGTATTTCCTGGATCTCTTTGCTAGCCTTATTTCTGTGGAATCTGAGAACAGATATTTCGTATCCCTTTGAAGACTATAGGGCCAAAGGAAACATCCTCCGATAAGAAAGAGAAAGAAGCTTTCTGAGAAACTTCTTTGTGTTCTGTGAAATCATCTCACAGAGTTACAGATTTCCCCTCAAGAAGCCTCTCGCTAAGACAGTTCTTGTGGAATTGCCAAAGTGATATTTGGAAGCCCTTAGACGACTATGGTGAAAAAGGAAATATCCTCAGATGAAATCTGGAAAGAAGCTTTTTGAGAAACTGCTTACTGTTTTGTTAATTCATCTCACAGAGTTACTTCTGTATGTCGTGGATCTCTTTGCTAGCCTTATTTCTGTGGAATCTGAGAACAGATATTTCGGATCCATTTGAAGACTATGGGGTGAAAGGAAATATGCTCCGATAACAAAGAGAAAGAAGCTTTCTGAGAAACTTCTTTGAGTTCTGAGAAATCATCTCAAAGAGTTACAGCTTTCCTCTCAAGAAGCCTTTGGCTAAGACAGTTCTTGTGGAATTGGTAAAGTGATATTTGGAAGCCCTTAGACGGCTGCGGTGAAAAAGGAAATATCCTCAGATGAAATCTGGAAAGGAGCTTTCTGAGAAACTGCTTAGTGTTCTGTTAATTCATCTCACAGAGTTACATCTGTATTTAGTGGATCTCTTTGCTAGCCTTATTTCTGTGAAATCTGAGAACAGATATTTCGGATCCCTTTGCAGATTATAGGGCGAAAGGAAATATCCTCTGATAACAAAGAGAAAGAAGCTTTCTGAGAAACTTCTTTGTGTTCTGTGAAATCATCTCACAGAGTTACAGCTTTTCCCTCAAGAAGCCTTTCGCTCAGACAGTTCTTGTGGAATTGGCAAAGTGATATTTGGAAGCCCATAGAAGGCTATGGTGAAAAAGGAAATATCCTCAGATGAAATCTGGAAAGAAGCTTTCTGAGAAACTGCTTAGTGTTCTGTTAATTCACCTCAAAGAGTTTCATCTGTATTTCGTGGATCCCCTTGCTAGCCTTATTTCTGTGGAATCTGAGAATAGATATTTCGGATCCCTTTGAGGACTGTAGGGCCAAAGGAAATATCCTCCGATAACAAAGAGAAAGAAGGTATCTGAGAAACTTCTTTGTGTTCTGTGAAATCATCTCACAGAGTTACAGCTTTCCCCTCAAGAAGCCTTTCTCTCAGACAGTTCTTGTGGAATTGGCAAAGTGATATTTGGAAGCCCATAGAAGGCTATGGTGAAAAAGGAAATATCCTCTGATGAAATCTGGAAAGAAGCTTTCTGAGAAACTGCTCTGTGATGTGTGACTTCCACTCACAGAGTTACATCTATATTTCGTGGATCTCTTTGCTAGCCTTATTTCTGTGGAATCTGAGAACAGATATTTCGGATTCCTTTGAAGACTATAGGGCGAAAGGAAATATGCTCCGATAACAAAGAGAAAGAAGCTTTCTGAGAAACTGCTCTGTGATGTGTGACATCCACTCACAGAGTTACATCTGTATTTCCTGGATCTCTTTGCTAGCCTTATTTCTGTGGAATCTGAGAACAGATATTTCGTATCCCTTTGAAGACTATAGGGCCAAAGGAAACATCCTCTGATAAGAAAGAGAAAGAAGCTTTCTGAGAAACTTCTTTGTGTTCTGTGAAATCATCTCACAGAGTTACAGATTTCCCCTCAAGAAGCCTCTCGCTAAGTCAGTTCTTGTGGAATTGCCAAAGTGATATTTGGAAGCCCTTAGACGACTATGGTGAAAAAGGAAATATCCTCAGATGAAATCTGGAAAGAAGCTTTTTGAGAAACTGCTTACTGTTTTGTTAATTCATCTCACAGAGTTACTTCTGTATGTCGTGGATCTCTTTGCTAGCCTTATTTCTGTGGAATCTGAGAACAGATATTTCGGATCCATTTGAAGGCTATGGGGCGAAAGGAAATATGCTCCGATAACAAAGAGAAAGAAGCTTTCTGAGAAACTTCTTTGAGTTCTGAGAAATCATCTCAAAGAGTTACAGCTTTCCCCTCAAGAAGTCTTTGGCTAAGACAGTTCTTGTGGAATTGGTAAAGTGATATTTGGAAGCCCTTAGACGGCTATAGTGAAAACGGAAATATCCCCAGATGAAATCTGGAAAGAAGCTTTCTGAGAAACTGCTTAGTGTTCTGTTAATTCATCTCACAGAGTTAAATCTGTATTTAGTGGATCTCTTTGCTAGCCTTATTTCTGTGAAATCTGAGAACAGATATTTCGGATCCCTTTGAAGATTATAGGGCGAAAGGAAATATCCTCTGATAACAAAGAGAAAGAAGCTTTCTGAGAAACTTCTTTGTGTTCTGTGAAATCATCTCACAGAGTTACAGCTTTTCCCTCAAGAAGACTTTCGCTCAGACAGTTCTTGTGGAATTGGCAAAGTGATATTTGGAAGCCAATAGAAGGCTGTGGTGAAAAAGGAAATATCCTCAGATGAAATCTGGAAGGAAGCTTTCTGAGAAACTGCTTAGTGTTCTGTTAATTCACCTCAAAGAGTTACATCTGTATTTCGTGGATCTCCTTGCTAGCCTTATTTCTGTGGAATCTGAGAATAGATATTTCGGATCCCTTTGAGGACTGTAGGGCCAAAGGAAATATCCTCCGATAACAAAGAGAAAGAAGCTATCTGAGAAACTTCTTTGTGTTCTGTGAAATCATCTCACAGAGTTACAGCTTTCCCCTCAAGAAGCCTTTCTCTCAGACAGTTCTTGTGGAATTGGCAAAGTGATATTTGGAAGCCCATAGAGGGCTATGGTGAAAAAGGAAATATCCTCTGATGAAATCTGGAAAGAAGCTTTCTGAGAAACTGCTCTGTGATGTGTGACTTCCACTCACAGAGTTACATCTATATTTCGTAGATCTCTTTGCTAGCCTTATTTCTGTGGAATCTGAGAACAGATATTTCGGATTCCTTTGAAGACTATAGGGCCAAAGGAAATATCCTCCGATAACAAAGAGAAAGAAGCTTTCTGAGAAACTTCTTTGTGTTCTGTGAAATCATCTCACAGAGTAACAGCTTTCCCCTTAAGAAGCCTTTCGCTCAGACAGTTCTTGTGGAATTGGCCAAGTGAGATTTGGAAGCCCATAGAGGGCTATGGTGAAAAAGAAAATATCCTCAGATGAAATCTGGAAAGAAGCTTTCTGAGAAACTGCTTAGTGTATTGTTAATTCATCTCACAGTGTTACATCTGTATTTCGTGGATCTCTTTGGTACCCTTATTTCTGTGGAATCTGAGAACAGATATTTCGGATCCCTTTGAAGACTAAAGGGCCAAAGGAAATATCCTCCGATAACAAAGATAAAGAAACTTTCTGAGAAACTTCTTTGTGTTCTGTGAAATCATCTCACAGAGATACCGCTTTCCCCTCAAAAAGCCTTTGGCTAAGACAGTTCTTGTGCAATTGGCAAAGTGATATTTGGAAGCCCATATAGGGCTAGGGTGCAAAAGGAAATATCCTCAGATGAAATCTGGATAGAAGCTTTCTGAGAATCTGCTTAGTGTTCTGTTAATTCATCTCACAGAGTTACATCTGTATTTCGTGGATCTCTTTGCTAGCCTTATTTCTGTCGAATCTGAGAAGAGATATTTAGAATCCCTTTGAAGTCTATAGTGCCAAAGGAAATATCCTCCAATAACAAAGAGAAAGAAGCTTTCTGAGAAACTTCTTTGTGTTCTGTGAAATCATCTCACAGAGTAACAGTTTTCCCATCAAGAAGCCTTTCTCTCAGACAGATCTTGTGGAATTCGCAAAGTGATACTTGGAAGCCCATAGAGGGCTATGGTGAAAAAGGAAATATCCTCAGATGAAATCTGGAAAGAAGCTTTCTGAGAAATTGCTCCGTGATGTGTGACTTCCACTCACAGAGTTACATCTGTATTTCGTGGATCTCTTTTCTAGTCTTATTTCTGTGGAATGTGAGAACAGATATTTCGGATCCCTTTGAAGACTATAGGGTCAAAGGAAATATCCTCCGATAACAAAGAGAAAGAAGCTTTCTGAGAAACTTCTTTGTGTTCTGTGAAATCATCTCACAGAGTTACAGCTTTCCCCTCAAGAAGCCTTTCGCTCAGACAGTCCTTGTGGAATTGGCAAAAGGATATTTGGATGCCCATAGTGGGCTATGGTGAAAAAGGAAGTATCCTCAGATGAAATCTGGAAAGAAGCTTTCTGACTTACTGCTTAGTGTTCTGTTAATTCATTTCACAGAGTTACATCTGTATTTCGTGGATCTCTTTGGTAGCCTTATTTCTGTGGAATCTGAGAAAAGATATTTCGGATCAGTTGAAGATTATAGGGCCAAAGGAAATATCCTCCGATAACATAGAGAAAGAAGGTTTCTGAGAAACTTCTTTGTGTTCTGTGAAATCAACTCACAGAGTTACAGCTTTCCCCTCAAAAAGCCTTTGGCTAAGACAGTTCTTGTGGAATTGCCAAAGTTATATTTGGAAGCCCATAGAGGGCTATGGTGAAAAAGGAAATACCCTCAGATGAAATCTGGAAAGAAGCTTTCTGACAAGCTGCTTAGTGTTGTGTTAATTCATCTCACAGAGTTACACCTGTATTTAGTGGTTCTCCTTGCTAGCCTTATTTCTGTGAAATCTAAGAACAGATATTTCGGATCCCTTTGAAGATTATAGGGCGAAAGGAAATACCCTCCGATAACAAAGAGAAAGAAGCTTTCTGAGAAACTGCTCTGTGATGTGTGACATCCACTCACAGAGTTACATCTGTATTTCCTGGATCTCTTTGCTAGCCTTATTTCTGTGGAATCTGAGAACAGATATTTCGGATCCCTTTGAAGACTATAGGGCTAAAGGAAATATCCTCTGATAACAAAAAGAAAGAAGCTTTCTGAGAAACTTCTTTGTGTTCTGTGAAATCACCTCACAGAGTTACAGCTATCCCCTCAAGAAGCCTTTCGCTCAGACAGTTCTTGTGGAATTGGCAAAGTGATATTTAGAAGCGCATAGAGGGCTATGGTGAAAAAGGAAATATCCTCAGATGAAATCTGGAAAGAAGCTTTCGGAGAAACTGCTTAGTGTTCTGTTAATTCATCTCACAGAGTTACATCTGTATTTCGTGGATCTCTTTGCTAGCCTTATTTCTGTGGAATCTGAGAAAAGATATTTCGGGTCCCGTTGAAGACTACAGGACCAAAGGAGTTATCCTGCGATAACAAACAAAAAGAAGCTTTCTGAGAAACTTCTTTGGGTTCTGTGAAATCATCTCACAGAGTTACAGCTTTCCCCACAAAAAGCCTTTTCTTACGACAGTTCTTGTGGAATTGGAAAAGTGATATTTGGAAGCCCTTAGAGGGCTATGGTGAAAAAGGAAATATCCTCAGATGAAATCTGGAAAGAAGCTTTCTGAGACACTGCTTAGTGTTCTGTTAATTCATCTCACAGAGTTACCTCTGTATGTCGTGGATCTCCTTGCTAGCCTTATTTCTCTGGAATGTGATAACAGATATTTCGGATCCCATTGAAGATTATAGGTCCAAAGGAAACATCCTCCGATAAGGAAGAGATAGAAGCTTTCTGAGAAACATCTTTGTGTTCTGTGAAATCATCTCACAGAGTTACAGATTTCCACTCAAGAAGCCTCTCTCTAAGACAGTTCTTGTGGAACTGCCAAAGTGATATTTGGAAGCCCTTAGACGGCTATGGTGAAAAAGGAAATATCCTCTGATGAAATCTGGAAAGAAGCTTTTTGAGAAACTGCTTACTGTTTTGTTAATTCATCTCACAGAGTTACTTCTGTATGTCGTGGATCTCTTTGCTAGCCTTTTTTCTGTGGAATCTGAGAACAGATATTTCGGATCCATTTGAAGACTATGGGGCGAAAGGAAATATGCTCCGATAACAAAGAGAAAGAAGCTTTCTGGGAAACTCCTTTGTGTTCTGAGAAATCATCTCAAAGAGTTACAGCTTTCCCCTCAAGAAGCCTTTCGCTAAGGCAGTTCTTGTGGAATTGGCAAAGTGATATTTGGAAACCCTTAGACGGCTATGGTGAAAAAGGAAATATCCTCAGATGAAATCTGGAAAGAAGCTTTCTGTGAAACTGCTTAGTGTTCTGTTAATTCACCTCAAAGAGTTACATTTGTATTTCGTGGATCTCCTTGCTAGCCTTATTTCTGTGGAATCTGAGAATATATATTTCGGATCCATTTGAGGACTGTAGGGCCAAAGGAAATATCCTCCGATAACAAAGAGAAAGAAGCTATCTGAGAAACTTCTTTGTGTTCTGTGAAATCATCTCACAGAGTTACAGCTTTCCCCTCAAGAAGCCTTTCGCTCAGACAGTTCTTGTGGAATTGGCAAAGTGATATTTGGAAGCCCTTAGAGGGCTATGGTGAAAAAGGATATATCTTCAGATGAAATCTGGAGAGAAGCTTTCTGAGAAACTGCTCTGTGATGTGTGACTTCCACTCACAGAGTTACATCTGTATTTCGTGGATCTCTTTGCTAGCCTTATTTCTGTGGAATCTGAGAACAGATATTTCGGATCCCTTTGAAGACTACAGGGCCAAAGGAAATATCCTCTGATAACAAAGAGAAAGAAATTTTCTGAGAAACTTCTTTGTGTTCTGTGAAATCATATCACAGAGTTACAGCTTTCCCCTCAAGAAGCCTTTCGCTCAGACAGTTCTTGTGGAATTGGCAAAGTGATATTTGGAAGCCCATAGAGGGCTATGGTGAAAAAGGAAATATCCTCAGATGAAATCTGGAAAGAAGCTTTCTGAGAAACTGCTTAGTGTTCTGCTAATTCATCTCACAGAGTTAAATCTGTATTTCGTTGACCTCTTTGCTTGCCTTATTTCTGTGGAATCTGAGAACAGATATTTCGGATCCCGTTGAAGACTATAGGGCCAAAGGAGATATCCTGCGATAACAAAGAGAAAGAGCTTTCTTAGAAACTTCTTTGTGTTCTGTGAAATCATCTCACAGAGTTACAGCTTTCCCCTCAAGAAGCCTTTCGCTAAGACAGTTCTTGTGGAATTGGCAAAGTGATATTTGGAAGCCCATAGAGGGCTGCGGTGAAAAAGGAAATATCCTCAGATGAAATCTGGAAAGAAGCTTTCTGAGAAACTGCTTAGTGTTCCGTTAATTCATCTCACAGAGTTACCTCTGTATGTCGTGGATCTCTTTGCTAACCTTATTTCTGTGGAACGTGAGAACAGATATTTCGGATCCTATTGAAGACTATAGGGCCAAAGGAAATATCCTCCGATAACAAAGAGAAAGAAGCTTTCTGAGAAACTTCTTTGTGTTCTGTGAAATCATCTCACAGAGTTACAGCTTTCCCGTAAAGAAGCCTTTCGCTAAGACAGTTCTTGTGGAATTGGCAAAGTGATATTTGGAAGCCCTTGGACGGCTGTTGTGAAAAAGGAAATATCCTCAGATGAAATCTTGAAAGAAGCTTTCTGAGAAACTGCTTAGTGTTCTGTTAATTCATCTCACAGAGTTACATCTGCATTTCGTGGATCTCTTTGCTAGCCTTATTTCTGTGGAATCTGAGAACAGATATTTCGGATCCCTTTGAAGACTATCGGGCCAAAGGAAATATCCTCCGATAACAAAGAGAAAGAAGCTTTCTGAGAAACTTCTTTGTGTTCTGTGAAATCATCTCACAGAGTTACAGCTTTCCCCTCAAGAAGCCTTTCTCTCAGACAGTTCTTGTGGAATTGGCAAAGTGATATTTGGAAGCCCATAGAAGGCTATGGTGAAAGAGGAAATATCCTCAGATGAAATATGGAAAGAAGCTTTCTGAGAAACTGCTCTGTGATGTGTGACTTCCACTCACAGAGTTACATCTGTATTTCGTGGATCTCTTTGCTAGCCTTATTTCGGTGGAATCTGAGAACAGATATTTCGGATCCCTTTGAAGACAATAGGGCCAAAGGAAATATCCTCCGATAACAAATAGAAAGAAGCTTTCTGAGAAACTTCTTTGTGTTCTGTGAAATCATCTCACAGAGTTACAGCTTTCCCCTCAAGAAGCCTTTCGCTCAGACAGTTCTTGTGGAATTGGCAAAGTGATATTTCGAAGCCCATAGAGGGCTATGGTGAAAAAGGAAATATCCCCAGATGAAATCTGGAAAGAAGCTTTCTGAGAAACTGCTTAGTGTTCTGTTAATTCATTTCACAGAGTTACATCTGTATTTCGTGGATCTCCTTGATAGCCTTATTTCTGTGGATTCTGAGAACAGATATTTCTTATCCCTTTGAAGACTATAGGGCCAAAGGAGATATCCTGCGATAACAAAGAGAAAGAAGCTTTCTGAGAAACTTCTTTGTGTTCTGTGAAATCATCTCACAGAGTTACAGCTTTCCCCTCAAGAAGCCTTTCGCTAAGACAGTTCTTGTGGAATTGGCAAAGTGATATTTGGAAGCCCTTAGAGGGCTATGGTGAAAAAGGAAATATCCTCAGATGAAATCTGGGAAGAAGCTTTCTGAGAAACTTCTTAGTGTTCTGATAATTCATCTCACAGAGTTACTTCTGTATGTCATGGATCTCTTTGCTAGCCTTATTTCTGTGGAATGTGAGAACAGATATTTCGGATCCCATTGAAGACTGTAGGGCCAAAGGAAATATCCTAAGATAACAAAGAGAAACAAGATTTCTGAGAAACTTCTTTGTGTTCTGTGAAATCATCTCACAGCGTTACAGCTTTCCCCTCAAGAACCCTTTCGCTAAGACAGTTCTTGTGGAATTGGCAAAGTGATATTTGGAAGCCATTAGACGGCTATGGTGAAAAAGGAAATATCCTCAGATGAATTCTGGAAAGAAGCTTTTTGAGAAACTGCTTAGTGTTCTGTTAATTCACCTCGCAGAGTTACATCTGAGTTTCGTGGATCTCTTTGCTAGCCTTATTTCTGTGGAATCTGAGAACAGATATTTCGGATCCATTTGAAGACTATGGGGCGAAAGGAAATATGCTCCGATAACAAAGAGAAAGAAGCTTTCTGAGAAACTTCTTTGTGTTCTGTGAAATCATCTCAAAGAGTTACAGCTTTCCCCTCAAGAAGCCTTTCGCTAAGACAGTTCTTGTGGAATTGGCAAAGTGATATTTGGAAGCCCTTAGACGGCTATGGTGAAAAAGGAAATATCCTCAGATGAAATCTGGAAAGAAGCTTTCTGAGAAACTGCTTAGTGTTCTGTTAATTCATCTCACAGAGTTACATCTGTATTTAGTGGATCTCTTTGCCAGCCTTATTTCTGTGGATCTGAGAACAGATATTTCGGATCCCTTTGAAGACTATAGGGACAAAGGAAATATCCTCCGATAACAAAGAGAAAGAAGCTTTCTGAGAAACTTCTTTGTGTTCTGTGAAATCATTTCAAAGAGTTACAGCTATCCCCTCAAGAAGCCTTTCGCTCAGACAGTTCTTGTGGAATTGGCAAAGTGATATTTGGAAGCCCATAGAGGGCTATGGTGAAAAAGGAAATATCCTCAGATGAAATCTGGAAAGAAGATTTCTGAGAAACTGCTTAGTGTTCTGTTAATTCATCTCAAAGAGTTACATCTGTATTTCATGGATCTCCTTGCTAGCCTTATTTCTGTTTAATCTGAGAACAGATATTTCGGATCCCTCTGAAGACTATTGGGCCAAAGGAAATATCCTCCGATAACAAAGAGAAAGAAGCTTTCTGAGAAACTTCTTTGTGTTCTGTGAAATCATCTCACAGAGTTACAGCTTTCCCCTCAAGAAGCCTTTCGCTCAGACAGTTCTTGTGGAATTGGCAAAGTGATATTTGGAAGCCCATAGAAGGCTATCGTGAAAGAGGAAATATCCTCAGATGAAATATGGAAAGAAGCTTTCTGAGAAACTGTTCTGTGATGTGTGACTTCCACTCACAGAGTTACATCTGTATTTCGTGGATCTCTTTGCTAGCCTTATTTCGGTGGAATCTGAGAACAGATATTTCGGATCCCTTTGAAGACAATAGGGCCAAAGGAAATATCCTCCGATAACAAATAGAAAGAAGCTTTCTGAGAAACTTCTTTGTGTTCTGTGAAATCATCTCACAGAGTTACAGCTTTCCCCTCAAGAAGCCTTTCGCTCAGACAGTTCTTGTGGAATTGGCAAAGTGATATTTCGAAGCCCATAGAGGGCTATGGTGAAAAAGGAAATATCCCCAGATGAAATCTGGAAAGAAGCTTTCTGAGAAACTGCTTAGTGTTCTGTTAATTCATTTCACAGAGTTACATCTGTATTTCGTGGATCTCCTTGGTAGCCTTATTTCTGTGGATTCTGAGAACAGATATTTCTTATCCCTTTGAAGACTATAGGGCCAAAGGAGATATCCTGCGATAACAAAGAGAAAGAAGCTTTCTGAGAAACTTCTTTGTGTTCTGTGAAATCATCTCACAGAGTTACAGCTTTCCCCTCAAGAAGCCTTTCGCTAAGGCAGTTCTTGTGGAATTGGCAAAGTGATATTTGGAAGCCCATAGAGGGCTATGGTGAAAAAGGAAATATCCTCAGATGAAATCTGGGAAGAAGCTTTCTGAGAAACTTCTTAGTGTTCTGATAATTCATCTCACAGAGTTACTTCTGTATGTCATGGATCTCTTTGCTAGCCTTATTTCTGTGGAATGTGAGAACAGATATTTCGGATCCCATTGAAGACTATAGGGCCAAAGGAAATATCCTAAGATAACAAAGAGAAACAAGATTTCTGAGAAACTTCTTTGTGTTCTGTGAAATCATCTCACAGCGTTACAGCTTTCCCCTCAAGAACACTTTCGCTAAGACAGTTCTTGTGGAATTGGCAAAGTGATATTTGGAAGCCATTAGACGGCTATGGTGAAAAAGGAAATATCCTCAGATGAATTCTGGAAAGAAGCTTTTTGAGAAACTGCTTAGTGTTCTGTTAATTCACCTCGCAGAGTTACATCTGAGTTTCGTGGATCTCTTTGCTAGCCTTATTTCTGTGGAATCTGAGAACAGATATTTCGGATCCATTTGAAGACTATGGGGCGAAAGGAAATATGCTCCGATAACAAAGAGAAAGAAGCTTTCTGAGAAACTTCTTTGTGTTCTGTGAAATCATCTCAAAGAGTTACAGCTTTCCCCTCAAGAAGCCTTTCGCTAAGACAGTTCTTGTGGAATTGGCAAAGTGATATTTGGAAGCCCTTAGACGGCTATGGTGAAAAAGGAAATATCCTCAGATGAAATCTGGAAAGAAGCTTTCTGAGAAACTGCTTAGTGTTCTGTTAATTCATCTCACAGAGTTACATCTGTATTTAGTGGATCTCTTTGCCAGCCTTATTTCTGTGGATCTGAGAACAGATATTTCGGATTCCTTTGAAGACTATAGGGACAAAGGAAATATCCTCCGATAACAAAGAGAAAGAAGCTTTCTGAGAAACTTCTTTGTGTTCTGTGAAATCATTTCAAAGAGTTACAGCTATCCCCTCAAGAAGCCTTTCGCTCAGACAGTTCTTGTGGAATTGGCAAAGTGATATTTGGAAGCCCATAGAGGGCTATGGTGAAAAAGGAAATATCCTCAGATGAAATCTGGAAAGAAGATTTCTGAGAAACTGCTTAGTGTTCTGTTAATTCATCTCAAAGAGTTACATCTGTATTTCATGGATCTCCTTGCTAGCCTTATTTCTGTTTAATCTGAGAACAGATATTTTGGATCCCTCTGAAGACTATTGGGCCAAAGGAAATATCCTCCGATAACAAAGAGAAAGAAGCTTTCTGAGAAACTTCTTTGTGTTCTGTGAAATCATCTCACAGAGTTACAGCTTTCCCCTCAAGAAGCCTTTCGCTCAGACAGTTCTTGTGGAATTGGCAAAGAGATATTTGGAAGCCCATAGAGGGATATGGTGAAAAAGGAAATATCCTCAGATGAAGTCTGGAAAGAAGCTTTCTGAGAAAGTGCTCCATGATGTGTGACTTCCACTCACAGTGTTACATCTGTATTTCGTGGATCTCTTTGCTAGCCTTATTTCTGTGGAATTTGGAAACAGATATTTCGGATCCCTTTGAAGACTATAGGGCCAAAGGAAATATCCTCCGATAAAAAAGAGAAAGAAGCTTTCTGAGAAACTTCTTTGTGTTCTGTGAAATCATCTCACAGCGTTACAGCTTTCCCGTCAAGAAGCCTTTCGCTCAGACAGTTCTTGTGGAATTGGCAAAGTGATATTTGGAAGCCCTTAGAGGGTTATGGTGAAAAAGGAAATATCCTCAGATAAAATCTGGAAAGAAGCTTTCTGAGAAACTGCTTAGTGTTCTGTTAATTCATTTCACAGGGTTACATCTGTATTTCGTGGATCTCTTTGGTAGCCTTATTTCTGTGGATTCTGAGAACAGATATTTCGGATCCCTTTGAAGACTATAGGGCCAAAGGAGATATCCTGCGATAACAAAGAGAAAGAAGCTTTCTGAGAAACTTCTTTGTGTTCTGTGAAATCATCTCACAGAGTTACAGCTTTCCCCTCAAGAAGCCTTTCGCTAAGACAGTTCTTGTGGAATTGGCAAAGTGATATTTGGAACCCCTAGAGGGCTAGGGTGAAAAAGGAAATATCCTCAGATGAAATCTGGGAAGAAGCTTTCTGAGAAACTGCTTAGTGTTCTGTTAATTCATCTCACAGAGTTACTTCTGTATGTCGTGGATCTCTTTGCTAGCCTTATTTCTGTGGAATGTGAGAACAGATATTACGGATCCCATTGAAGACTATAGGGCCAAAGGAAATATCCTCTGATAACAAAGAGAAAGAAGCTTTCTGAAAAACTTCTTTGGTTCTGTGAAATCATCTCACAGAGTTACAGCTCTCCCCTCAAGAACCCTTTCGCTAACACAATTCTTGTGGAATTGGCAAAGTGATATTTGGAAGCCCATAGAGGGCTATGGTGAAAAAGGAAATTTACTCAGATGAAATCTGGAAAGAAGCTTTCTGAGAAACTGCTTAGTGTTCTGTTAATTCACCTCGCAGAGTTACATCTGAATTTCGTGGATCTCTTTGCTAGCCTTATTTCTGTGGAATCTGAGAACAGATATTTCGGATCCATTTGAAGACTATGGGGCGAAAGGAAATATGCTCCGATAACAAAGAGAAAGAAGCTTTCTGAGAAACTTCTTTGTGTTCTGTGAAATCATCTCAAAGAGTTACAGCTTTCCCCTCAAGAAGCCTTTCGCTAAGACAGTTTTGTGGAATTGGCAAAGTGATATTTGGAAGCCCTTAGACGGCTATGGTGAAAAAGGAAATATCCTCAGATGAAATCTGGAAAGAAGCTTTCTGAGAAACTGCTTAGTGTTCTGTTAATTCATCTCACAGAGTTACATCTGTATTTAGTGGATCTCTTTGCCAGCCTTATTTCTGTGGATCTGAGAACAGATATTTCGGATCCCTTTGAAGACTATAGGGACAAAGGAAATATGCTCCGATAACAAAGAGAAAGAAGCTTTCTGAGAAACTTCTTTGTGTTCTGTGAAATCATTTCAAAGAGTTACAGCTTTCCCCTCAAGAAGCCTTTCGTTCAGACAGTTCTTGTGGAATTGGCAAAGTGATATTTGGAATCCCATAGAGGGCTATGGTGAAAAAGGAAATATCCTCAGATGAAATCTGGAAAGAAGCTTTCTGAGAAACTGCTTAGTGTTCTGTTAATTCATCTCAAAGAGTTACATCTGTATATCATGGATCTCCTTGCTAGCCTTATTTCTGTTTAATCTGAGAACAGATATTTCGGATCCCTCTGAAGACTATTGGGCCAAAGGAAATATCCTCCGATAACAAAGAGAAAGAAGCTTTCTGAGAAACTTCTTTGTGTTTTGTGAAATCATCTCACAGAGTTACAGCTTTCCCCTCAAGAAGCCTTTCGCTAAGACAGTTCTTGTGGAATTGGAAAAGTGATATTTGGAAGCCCATAGAGGGCTATGGTCAAAAAGGAAATATCCTCAGATGAAATCTGGGAAGAAGCTTTCTGAGAAACTGCTTAGTGTTTTGTTAATTCATCTCACAGAGTTACTTCTGTATGTCGTGGATCTCTTTGCTAGCCTTATTTCTGTGTAATGTGAGAACAGATATTTCGGATCCCATTGAAGACTATAGGGCCAAAGGAAATATCCTCCGATAACAAAGAGAAAGAAGCTTTCTGAGAAACTTCTTTGTGTTCTGTGAAATCATCTCACAGAGTTACAGCTTTCCCCTCAAGAACCCTTTCGCTAAGACAGTTCTTGTGGAATTGGCAAAGTGATATTTGGAAGCCATTAGACGGCTATGGTGAAAAAGGAAATATCCTCAGATGAAATCTGGAAAGAAGCTTTTTGAGAAACTGCTTAGTGTTCTGTTAATTCATCTCACAGAGTTACATCTGTATTTAGTGGATCTCTTTGCTAGCCTTATTTCTGCGGATCTGAAAACAGATATTTCGGATCCCTTTGAAGACTATAGGGCCAAAGGAAATATCCTCCGATAACAAAGAGAAAGAAGCTTTCTGAAAAACTTCTTTGTGTTCTGTGAAATCATTTCAAAGAGTTACAGCTTTCCCCTGAAGAAGCCTTTCGCTCAGACAGTTCTTGTGGAATTGGCAAAGTGATATTTGGAAGCCCATAGAGGGCTATGGTGAAAAAGGAAATATACTCAGATGAATTCTGGAAAGAAGCTTTCTGAGAAACTGCTTAGTGTTCTGTTAATTCACCTCGTAGAGTTACATCTGAATTTCGTGGATCTCTTTGCTAGCCTTATTTCTGTGGAATCTGAGAACAGATATTTCGGATCCATTTGAAGACTATGGGGCGAAAGGAAATATGCTCCGATAACAAAGAGAAAGAAGCTTTCTGAGAAACTTCTTTGTGTTCTGTGAAATCATCTCAAAGAGTTACAGCTTTCCCCTCAAGAAGCCTTTCGCTCAGACAGTTCTTGTGGAATTGGCAAAGTGATATTTGGAAGCCCTTAGACGGCTATGGTGAAAAAGGAAATATCCTCAGATGAAATCTGGAAAGAAGCTTTCTGAGAAACTGCTTAGTGTTCTGTTAATTCATCTCACAGAGTTACATCTGTATTTAGTGGATCTCTTTGCCAGCCTTATTTCTGTGGATCTGAGAACAGATATTTCGGATCCCTTTGAAGACTATAGGGACAAAGGAAATATCCTCCGATAACAAAGAGAAAGAAGCTTTCTGAGAAACTTCTTTGTGTTCTGTGAAATCATTTCAAAGAGTTACAGCTTTCCCCTCAAGAAGCCTTTCGCTCAGACAGTTCTTGTGGAATTGGCAAAGTGATATTTGGAAGCCCATAGAGGGCTATGGTGAAAAAGGAAATATCCTCAGATGAAATCTGGAAAGAAGCTTTCTGAGAAACTGCTTAGTGTTCTGTTAATTCATCTCAAAGAGTTACATCTGTATTTCATGGATCTCCTTGCTAGCCTTATTTCTGTTTAATCTGAGAACAGATATTTCGGATCCCTCTGAAGACTATTGGGCCAAAGGAAATATCCTCCGATAACAAAGAGAAAGAAGCTTTCTGAGAAACTTCTTTGTGTTCTGTGAAATCATCTCACAGAGTTACAGCTTTCACCTCAAGAAGCCTTTCGCTCAGACAGTTCTTGTGGAATTGGCAAAGAGGTATTTGGAAGCCCATAGAGGGATATGGTGAAAAAGGAAATATCCTCAGATGAAGTCTGGAAAGAAGCTTTCTGAGAAAGTGCTCCGTGATGTGTGACTTCCACTCACAGAGTTACATCTGTATTTCGTGGATCTCTTTGCTAGCCTTATTTCTGCGGAATTTGAGAACAGATATTTCGGATCCCTTTGAAGACTATAGGGCCAAAGGAAATATCCTCCGATAAAAAAGAGAAAGAAGCTTTCTGAGAAACTTCTTTGTGTTCTGTGAAATCATCTCACAGCGTTACAGCTTTCCCGTCAAGTAGCCTTTCGCTCAGACAGTTCTTGTGGAATTGGCAAAGTGATATTTGGAAGCCCTTAGAGGGTTATGGTGAAAAAGGAAATATCCTCAGATAAAATCTGGAAAGACGCTTTCTGAGAAACTGCTTAGTGTTCTGTTAATTCATTTCACAGGGTTACATCTGTATTTCGTGGATCTCTTTGGTAGCCTTATTTCTGTGGATTCTGAGAACAGATATTTCGGATCCCTTTGAAGACTATAGGGCCAAAGGAGATATCCTGCGATAACAAAGAGAAAGAAGCTTTCTGAGAAACTTCTTTGTGTTCTGTGAAATCATCTCACAGAGTTACAGCTTTCCCCTCAAGAAGCCTTTCGCTAAGACAGTTCTTGTGGAATTGGCAAAGTGATATTTGGAACCCCTAGAGGGCTATGGTGAAAAAGGAAATATCCTCAGATGAAATCTGGGAAGAAGCTTTCTGAGAAACTGCTTAGTGTTCTGTTAATTCACATCACAGAGTTACTTCTGTATTTCGTGGATCTCTTTGCTAGCCTTATTTCTGTGGAATCTGAGAACAGATATTACGGATCCCTTTGAAGACTATAGGGCCAAAGGAAATATCCTCTGATAACAAAGAGAAAGAAGCTTTCTGAAAAACTTCTTTGGTTCTGTGAAATCATCTCACACAGTTACAGCTCTCCCCTCGAGAACCCTTTCGCTAACACAGTTCTTGTGGAATTGGCAAAGTGATATTTGGAACCCCTAGAGGGCTATGGTGAAAAAGGAAATATACTCAGATGAAATCTGGAAAGAAGCTTTCTGAGAAACTGCTTAGTGTTCTGTTAATTCATCTCACAGACTTACATCTGTATCTCGTGGATCTCTTTGCTAGGCTTATTTCTGTGGAATCTTAGAAGAGATATTTCGGATCCCATTGAAGACTATAGGGCCAAAGGAGATATGCTGCGATAACAAAGAGAAAGAAGCTTTCTGAGAAACTTCTTTGTGTTCTGAGAAATCATCTCAGAGAGTAACAGCTTTCCCCTCAAGAAGCCTTTCGCTCAGACAGTTATGGTGGAATTGGAAAGTGATATTTGGAAGCCCATAGAGGGCTATGGTGAAAAAGGAAATATCCTCAGATGAAATTTGGAAACAAGCTTTCTGAGAAACTACTCTGTAATGTGTGACTTCCACTCACAGAGTTACATCTGTATTTCGTGGATTTCTTTGCTAGCCTTATTTCTGTGGAATCTGAGAACAGATATTTCGGATCCCTTTGAAGCCTATAGGGCCAAAGGAAATATCCTGCAATATCAAAGTGAAAGAAGCTTTCTGAGAAACTTCTTTGTGTTCTGTGAAATCATCTCACAGAGTTACAGCTTTCCTCTCAAGAAGTCTTTCGCTCAGACAGTTCTTGTGGAATTGGCAAATTGATATTTGGAAGCCCTTAGTGGGCTATGGTGAAACAGTAAATATCCTCAGATGAAATCTGGAAAGAAGCTTTCTGAGAAACTGCTTAGAATTCTGTTAATTCATCTCACAGACTTACATCTGTATCTCGTGGATCTCTTTGCTAGGCTTATTTCTGTGGAATCTTAGAAGAGATATTTCGGATCCCATTGAAGACTATAGGGCCAAAGGAGATATGCTGCGATAACAAAGAGAAAGAAGCTTTCTGAGAAACTTCTTTGTGTTCTGAGAAATCATCTCACAGAGTTATAGCTTTCCCCTCAAGAAGCCTTTCGCTCAGACAGTTATTTTGGAATTGGCAAATTGATATTTGGAAGCCCATAGAGGGCTATGTTGAAAAAGGAAATATCCTCAGATGAAATCTGGAAAGAAGATTTCTGAGAAACTGCTTAGTGTTCTGTTAATTCATCTCACAGAGTTACATCTGTATTTCGTAGATCTCTTTGCTAGCCTTATTTCTGTGGAATCTAAGAACAGATATTTCGGATCCCTTTGAAGACTATAGGGCCAAAGGAAATATCCTCCGATAACAAAGAGAAAGAAGCTTTCTGAGAAAATTCTTTGTGTTCTGTGAAATCATCTCACAGAGTTACAGCTTTCCCCTCAAGAAGCCTTTCGCTAAGACAGTTCTTGTGGAATTGGCAAAGTGACATTTCGAAGCCCATAGTGGGCTACGGTGAAAAAGGAAATATCTTCAGATGAAATCTGGAAAGAAGCTTTCTGAGAAACTGCTTAATGTTCTGTTAATTCATCTCACAGAGTTACATCTGTATTTCGTGGATCTCTTTGCGAGCCTTATTTCTGTGGAATCTGAGAACAGATACTTCGGATCCCTATGAAGACTATAGTTCCAAAGGAAATATCCTGTGATAACAAAGAGAAAGAAGCTTTCTGAGAAACTTCTTTGTGTTCTGTGAAATCACCTCACAGAGTTACAGCTTTCCCCTCAAGAAGCCATTCGCTGAGACAGTTCTTGTGGAATTGGCAAAGTGATATTTGGAAGCCCATAGAGGGCTATGGTGAAAAAGGAAATTCCTCAGATGAAATCTTAAAAGAAGCTTTCTGAGAAACTGCATAGTGTTCTCTTAATTCATGTCACAGAGTTGCATCTGTATTTCGTGGATCTCTTTGCTAGCCTTATTTCTGTGGAATCTAAGAACAGATATTTCGGATCCCATTGAAGACTATAGGGTGAAAGGAAATATCCTCAGATAACAAAGAGAAAGAAGCTTTCTGAGAAACTTCTTTGTGTTCTGTGAAATCTCTCACAGAGTTACATCTTTCCCCTCAAGATGCCTTCCGCTCAGACAGTTCTTGTGGAATTGGCAAAGTGATATTTGGAAGCCCATAGAGGGCTATGGTGAAAAAGGAAATATCCTCAGATGAAATCGGGAAAGAAGCTTTCTGAGAAACTGCTTAGTGTTCTCTTAATTGATCTCACAAAGTTACATTTGTATTTTGTGGATCTCTTTGCTAGCCTTATTTCTGTGGAATCTGAGAACAGATATTTCGGATCCCTTTGTATACTATAGGGCCAAGGAAATATCCTTCGATTACAAAGAGAAAGAAGCTTTCTGAGAAACTTATTTGTGTTCTGTGAAATCATCTCACAGAGTTACAGCTTTCCCCTCTAGAAGCCTTTCGCTAAGACAGTTCTTGTGGAATTGGCAAAGTGATATTTGGAACCCCTTAAAGGGCTATGGTGAAAAAGGAAATATCCTCAAATGAAATCTTTAAAGAAGCTTTCTGAGAAACTGCTTAGTGTTCTATAATTCATCTCACAGAGTTACATCTGTATTTCGTGGATCTCTTTGCTAGCCTTATTTCTGTGGAATGTGAGAACAGATATTTCGGATCCCTTTGAAGACTATAGGGCCAAAGGAAATATCCTAAGAAAACAAAGAGAAAGAAGCTTTCTGAGAAACTTCTTTGTGTTCTGTGAAATCATCTCACAGAGTTACAGCTTTCCCCTCTAGATGCCTTTCGCTAAGACAGTTCTTGTGGAATTGGCAAAGTGATATTTGGAAGCGCACAGAGGGCTATGATGAAAAAGGAAATATCCTCAGATGAAATCTGGAAAGAAGCTTTCTGAAAAACTGCTCTGTGAGGTGTGATTTCCACTCACAGAGTTACATCTCTATTTCGTGGATCTCTTTGCTAGCCTTATTTCTGTGGAATCTGAGGACAGATATTTCGGATCCCTTTGAATTCTATAGGGCCAAAGGAAATATCCTCCGATAACAAAGAGAAAGAAGCTTTTATGAGAAAATCTTTGTGTTCTGTGGAATCATCTCACAGAGTTACAGCTTTCCCCTCAAGAAGCCTTTCGCTAAGACAGTTCTTGTGGAATTGGCAAAGTGATATTTGGAAGCCCATAGAGGGCTATGGTGAAAAAGGAAATATCCTCAGAAGAAACCTGGAAGGAAGCTTTCTGAGAAACTGCTTAGTGTTCTATTAATTCATCTCACAGAGTTACATCTGTATTTCGTGGATCTCTTTGCTAGCCTTATTTCTGTGGAATCTGAGAACAGATATTTCGGATCTCTTTGAACTATGGGGCCACAGGAAATATCCTCCGATAACAAAGAGAAAGAAGCTTTCTGAGAAACTCCTTTGTGTTCTGTGAAATCATCTCACAGAGCTACAGCTTTCCCCTCAAGATGCCTTCCGCACAGACAGTTCTTGTGGAATTGGCAAACTGATATTTGGAACCCATAGAGGGCAATGGTGAAAAAGGAAATATCCTCAGATGAAATCTGGAAAGAAGCTTTCTGAGAAACTGCTCTCTGAGGTGTGACTTCCACTCACAGAGTTACATCTGTATTTCGTGGATCTCTTTGCTAGCCTTATTTCTGTGGAATCTGAGAACAGATATGTTGGATCCCTTTGAAGACTACAGGTCCAAAGGAAATATCCTCCGATAACAAAGAGAAAGAAGCTTTGTGAGAAACTTTTTTGCGTGCTGTGAAATCATCTCACAGAGTTACAGCTTTCCCTCAAGAAGCCTTTCGCCTAGACAGTTCTTGTGGAATTGGCAAAGTTATATTTGAAGCCCATAGAGGGATATGGTGAAAAAGGAAATATCCTCAGATGAAATCTGGAAAGAAGCTTTCTGAGAAACTGCTTAGTGTTCTGTTAATTCATCCCACAGAGTTACATCTGTATTTCATGGATCTCTTTGCTAACCATATTTCTGTGGAATCTGAGAACAGATATTTCGGATCCATTTGAAGACTATAGGGCCAAAGGAAATATACTCCGATAACAAAGAGAAAGAAGCTTTCTGAGAAACTTCTTTGTTTTCTGTGAAATCATCCCACAGAGTTACAGCTTTCCCCTCAAGATGCCTCCCGCTCAGACAGTTCTTGTGGAATTGGCAAAGTGATATTTGAACCCCTAGAGGGCAATGGTGAAAAAGGAAACATTCTCAGATGAAATCTGGAAAGAAGCTTTCTGAGAACCTACTCTGTGATATGTGACTTCCACTCACAGACTTACATCTGTATTTCGTGGATCTCTTTGCTAGCCTTATTTCTGTGGAATGTGAGAACAGATATTTCGGATCCCTTTGAAGACTATAGGGCCAAAGGAAATATCCTCCGATAACAAAGAGAAAGAAGCTTTCTGAGAAACTTCTTTGTGTTCTGTGAAATCATCTCAGAGAGTTACAGCTTTCCCCTCAAGAAGCCTTTGGCTAAGACAGTTCTTGTGGAATTGGCAAAGTGATATTTGGAAGCCCTTAGTGGGCTATGGTGAAAAAGGAAATATCCTCAGATGAAATCTGGAAAGAAGCTTTCTGAGAAACTTCTTTGTGTTCTCTGAAATCATCTCACGGAGTTACAGCTTTCCCCTCAAGATGCCTTCCGCTCAGACAGTTCTTTTCGAATTGGCGAAGTGATATTTGGAAGCCCCTTGTGGGCTATGATGAAAAAGGAAATATCCTCAGATGAAAACTGGAAAGAAGCTTTCTGAGAAAATGCTTAGTGTTCTCTGAATTCATCTCACAGAGTTACATCTGTATTTCGTGGAAGTTTTTGCTAGCTTTATTTCTGTGGAATCTGAGAACAGATATTTCGGATCCCTTTGAAGACTACAGGGCCAAAGGAAATATCCTCCGATAACAAAGAGAAAGAAGCTTTCTGAGAAACTTCTTTGTGTTCTGTGAAATAATCTCACAGAGTTACAGCTTTCCTCTCAAGAAGCCTTTCGCTGAGACAGTTCTTGTGGAATTGGCAAAGTTGTATTTGGAAGCCCGTAGAGGGCTATGGTGAAAAAGGAAATATCCTCAGATGAAATCTGGAAAGAAGGTTTCTGAGAAACTGCTTAGTGTTCTGTTAATTCATCTCACAGAGTTACATCTGTATTTCGTGGATCTCTTTGCTAGCCTTATTTCTGTGGAATCTGAGAACAGATATTTCGGAACCCTTTGAAGACTATAGGGCCAAAGGAAATATCCTCCGATAACAAAGAGAAAGAAGCTTTCTGAGAAACTTCTTTGTGTTCTGTGAAATCATCTCACAGAACTACAGCTTTCCGCTCAAGAAGCCTTTCGCTCAGACAGTTCTTGTGGAATTGGCAAAGTGATATTTGGAAGCCCTTAAAGGGCTATGGTGAAAAAGGAAATATCCTCAGATGAAATCTGGAAAGAAGTTTTCTGAGAGACTGCTCTGTGTTGTGTGACTTCCACTCACAGAGTTACGTCTGTATTTCGTGGATCTCTTTGCTAGCCTTATTTCTGTGGAATCAGAGAACAGATATTTCGGATCCCTTTGAAGACTACAGGGCCAAAGGATATATCCTCTGATAACAAAGAGAAAGAAGCTTTCTGAGAAACTTCTTTGTGTTCTGTGAAATCATCTCACAGAGTTACAGCTTTCCCCTCAAGAAGCCTTTGGCTAAGACAGTTCTTGTGGAATTGGCAAAGTGAAATTTCGAAGCCCATAGAGGCCTGTGGTGAAAAAGGAAATATCCTCAGATGAAATCTGGAAAGAAGCTTTCTGAGAAACTGCTTAGTGTTCTGTTAATTCATCTCACAGAGTTACATCTGTATTTCATTGATCTCTTTGCTTATCATATTTCTGTGGAATCTGAGAACAGATATTTCGGATCCATTTGAAGAGTATAGGGCCAAAGGAAATATCCTCCGATAACAAAGAAAAAGAACCTTTCTGAGAAACTTCTTTGTGTTCTGTGAAATCATCTCACAGATTTACAGCTTTCCCCTCAAGATGCCTTCCGCTCAGACAGTTCTTGTGGAATTGGCAAAGTGATATTTGGAAGCCCATAGAGGGCTATGGTGAAAAAGGAAATATCCTCAGATGAAATCTGGAAAGAAGCTTTCTGAGAAACTGCATAGTGTTCTCTTAATTCATCTCACAGAGTTGCATCTGTATTTCGTGGATCTCTTTGCTAGCCTTATTTCTGTGGAATCTGAACACAGATATTTCGGATCCCTTTGAGGACTATAGGGCGAAAGGAAATATCCTGCGATAACAAACAGTAAGAAGATTTCTGAGAAACTTCTTTGTGTTCTGGGAAATCGTCTCACAGAGTTACAGCTTTCCCCTCATGATGCCTTCCGCTCAGACAGTTCTTGTGGAATTGGCATAGTGATCTTTGGAAGCCCATAGAGGGATATGGTGAAAAAGGAAATATCCTCAGATGAAATCTGGAAAGAAGCTCTGAGAAACTGCTCTGTGATGTGTGACTTCCACTCACAGAGTTATATCTGTATTTCGTGGATCTCCTTGCTAGCCTTATTTCTGTGGAATCTGAGAACAGATAATTCGGATCCCTTTGAAGCCTATAGGGACAAAGGAAATATCCTCCGATAACATAGGAAAGAAGCTTTCTGAGAAACTTCTTTGTGTTCTGTGAAATCATCTCACAGAATTATAGCTTTCCCGTCAAGAAGCCTTTGGCTTAGACAGTTCTTGTGGAAATGGCAAAGTGATATTTGGAAGCCCCTAGAGGGCTATGGTGAAAAAGGAAATATCCTCAGATGAAATCTGGAAAGAAGCTTTCTGAGGAACTGTTCTCTGATGTGTGACTTCCACTCACAGAGCTACATCTGTATTTCGTGGATCTCTTTGCTAGCTTTATTTCTTTGGAATCTCAGAACAGATATTTCGGATCCCTTTGAAGACTATAGGGCCAAAGGAAATATCCTCCGACAACAAAGAGAAAGAAGCTTTCTGAGAAACTTCTTTCTGTTCTGTGAAATCATCTCAAAGTGTTACAGCTTTCCCCTCAAGAAGCCTTTCGCTCAGACAGTTCTTGTGGAATTGGCAAAGTGATATTTGGAACCCCTAGAGAGCAATTGTGAAATAGGAAATATCCTCAGATGAAATCTGGAAAGAAGCTTTCTGAGAACCTACTCTATGATGTGTGACTTCCACTGACAGAGTTACATCTGTATTTCGTGGATCTCTTTGCTAGCCTAATTTCTGTGGTATGTGAGAACAGATATTTCGGATCCCTTTGTAGACTATAGGGCCAAAGGAAATATCCTCCGATAACAAAGAGAAAGAAGCTTTCTGAGAAACTTCTTTGTGTTCTGTGAAATCGTCTCACAGAGTTACAGCTTTCCCCTCAAGAAGGCTTTCGCCCAGACAGTTCTTGTGGAATTGGCAAAGTGATATTTGGAAGCCTATAGAGGGCAATGGTGAAAAAGGAAATATCCTCAGATGAAATCTGGAAAGAAGCTTTCTGAGAAACTGCTTAGTGTTCTGTTAATTCATCTCGCAGAGTTACATCTGAATTTCGTGCATCTCTTTGCTAGCCTTATTTCTGTGGAATCTGAGAACAGATATTTCGGATCCCTTTGAAGACTATGGGGCCAATGGAAATATCCTCCGATAACAAACAGAAAGAAGCTTTCTGATTATCTTCTTTGTGTTCTGTGCAATCATCTCACAGAATTACAGCTTTCCCCTCAAGATGCCTTCCGCTCAGACAGTTCTTGTAATTGGCAAAGTGATATTTGGAAGCCCATTGAGGGCTGTTGTGAAAAAGGAAATATCCTCAGATGAAATCTCGAAAGAAGTTTTCTGAGAAACTGCTCTGTGATGTGTGACTTCCACTCACATAGTTACATCTGTATTTCGTGGATATCTTTGCTAGCCTTATTTCTGTGGAATCTGAGAACAGATATTTCGGATCCTTTTGAAGACTATAGGGCCAAAGGAAATATCCTCTGATAACAAAGAGAAAGAAGCTTTCTGAAAAACTTCTTTGTGTTCTGCGAAATCATCTCACAGAGTTACAGCTTTCCCCTCAAGAAGCCTTTCGCTCAGACAGTTCTTGTGGAATTGGCAAAGTGATATTTGGAACCTCGTAGAGGGCTACGGTGAAAAAGGAAATATCCTCAGATGAAATCTGGAAAGAAGCTCTGAGAAACTGCTCTGTGATGTGTGACTTCCACTCACAGAGTTATATCTGAATTTCCTGGATCTCCTTGATAGCCTTATTTCTGTGGAATCTGAGAATAGGTAATTCGGATCCATTTGAAGACTATAGGGCCAAAGGAAATATCCTCCGATAACATGGAAAGAAGCTTTCTGAGAAACTTCTTTGTGTTCTGTGAAATCATCTCACAGAGTTACAGCTTTCCCGTCAAGAAGCCTTTGGCTAAGACAGTTCTTGTGGAAATGGCAAAGTGATATTTGGAATCCCATAGAGGGCTATGGTGAAAAAGGAAATATCCTCAGATGAAATCTGGAAAGAAGCATTCTGAGAAACTGCTCTGTGATGTGTGACTTCCACTCACAGAGTTACATCTGTATTTCGTGGATCTCTTTGCTAGCCTTATTTCTGTGGAATCTGAGAACAGATATTTCGGATCCCTTTGAAGACTATAGGGCCATAGGAAATATCCTGCGACAACAAAGAGAAAGAAGCTTTCTGAGAAACTTTTTTGTGTTCTGTTAAATCATCTCACAGAGTTACCGCATTCCGCTCAAGTAGCCTTTCGCTCAGACAGTTCTTGTGGAATTGGCAAAGTGGTATTTGGAAGCCCATAGAGGGCTATGGTGAAAAAGGCAATATCCTCAGATGAAATCTGGAAAGAAGCTTTTTGAGAAACTGCTCTGTGATGTGTGACTTCCACTCACAGAGTTACATCTCTATTTCGTGGATCTCTTTGCTAGCCTTATTTCTGTGGAATCTGAGAACAGATATTTCGGATCCCTTTGAAGACTATAGGGCCAAAGGAAATATCCTCCGATAACAAAGAGAAAGAAGGTTTCTGAGAAACTTCTTTGTGTTCTGTGAAATCATCTCACAGAGTTACTGCTTTCTCCTCAAGAAGCCTTTCGCTCAGACAGGTCTTGTGGAATTGGCAAAGTGATATATGGAAGCCCATAGAGGGCTACGGTGTAAAAGGAAATATCCTCAGATGAAATCTGGAAAGAAGTTTTCTGAGAAACTGCTCTGTGATGTGTGACTTCCACTCACAGAGTTACATCTGTATTTCGTGGATCTCTTTGCTAGCCTTATTTCTGTGGAATCTGAGAACAGATATTTCGGATCCCTCTGAAGCCTATAGTTCCAAAGGAAATATCCTGCGATAACAAAGAGAAAGAAGCTTTCTGAGAAACTTCTTTGTGTTCTGTGAAATCATCTCACAGAGTTACAGCTTTCCCCTTAAGATGACTTTCGCTAAGACAGTTCTTGTGGAATTGGCAAAGTGATATTTGGAAGCCCATAGAGGGCTATGGTGAAAAAGGAAATATCCTCAGATGAAATCTGGAAAGAAGCTTTCTGAGAAACTGCTCTGTAATGTTTGACTTCCACTCACAGAGTTACATCTGTATTTCGTGGATCTCTTTGCTAGCCTTATTTCTGTGGAATCTGAGAACAGATATTTCGTATCCCTTTGAAGTCTATTGGGTCAAAGGAAATAGCTTCCGAAAACAAAGAGAAAGAAGCTTTTGAGAAACTTCTTTGTGTTCTGTGAAATGATCTCACAGAGTTTCAGCTTTCCCCTCAAGAAGCCTTTCGCTAAGACAGTCTTGTGGAATTGGCAAAGTGATATTTGGAATCCCATAGAGGGCTAGGGTGAAAAAGGAAATATCCTCAGATGAAATGTGGAAAGAAGCTTTCTGAGAAACTGCTTAGTGTTCTCTTAATTCATCTCACAGAGATACATCTGTATTTCGTGGATCTCTTTGCTAGCCTTTTTAATGTGGAATCTGAGAACAGATATTTCGGATCCCTTTGATGACTATAGGGCCAAAGGAAATATCCTCCGATAACAAAGAGAAAGAAGCTTTCAGAGAAACTTCTTTGTGTTCTGTGAAATCATCTCACAGAGGTACAGCTTTCTCCGCAAGAAGCCTTTCGCTCAGACAGTTCTTGTGGAAATGGCAAAGTGATATTTGGATGCCCATAGAGTGCTATGGTGAAAAAGGAAATGTCCTCTGATGAAATCCGGAAAGAAGCTTTCTGAGAAACTGCTTAGTGTTCTGTTAATTCATCACACAGAGTTATATCTGTATTTCGTGGATCTCTTTGGTAGCCTTATTTCTGTGGAATATGAGAACAGATATTTCAGATCCCTTTGAAGACTACAGGGCCAAAGGAAATATCCTCCGATAACAAAGAGAAAGAACCTTTCTGAGAAACTTCTTTGTGTTCTGTGAAATCATCTCACAGAGTTACAGTTTTCCCCTCAAGAAGCCTTTCGCTAAGACAGTTCTTGTGGAATTGGCAAAGTGATATTTGGAAGCCCATAGAGGGCTACGGTGTAAAAGGAAATATCCTCAGATGAAATCTGGAAAGAAGCTTTCTGAGAAACTGCTCTGTGATGTGTGTCTTCCACTCACAGAGTTACATATCTATTTCCTGGATCTCTTTGCTAGCCTTATTTCTGTGGAATCTGAGAATAGGTATTTCGGATCCCTTTGAAGACTATAGGGCCAAAGGAAATATCCTCCGAAAACAAAGAGAAAGAAGCTTCCTAGAAACTTCTTTGTGTTCTGTGAAATCATCTCACAGAGTTATAGCTTTCCCCTCAAGAAGCCTTTCGCTAAGACAGTTCTTGTGGAATGGGCAAAGTGATATTTGGAAGCCCATAGAGGGCTATGGTGAAAAAGGAAATATCCTCAGATGAAATCTGGAAAGAAGATTTCTGAGAAACTGCTTAGTGTTCTGTTAATTCATCTCACAGAGTTACATCTGTATTTCGTAGGTCTCTTTGCTAGCCTTAATTCTGTGGAATCTGAGAACAGATATTTCGGATCCCTTTGAAGACTATAGGGCCAAAGTAAATATCCTCCGGTAACAGAGAGAAAGAAGCTTTCTGAGAAACTTCTTTGTGTTCTGTGAAATCATCTCACAGAGTTACAGCTTTCCCTTCAAGCAGCCTTTCGCTAAGACAGTTCTTGAGGAATTGGCAAAGCGATATTTGGAAGCCCATAGAGGGCAATGGTGAAAAAGGAAATATCCTCAGATGAAATCTGGAAAGAAGCTTTCTGAGAAACTGCTTAGTGTTCTGTTAATTCATCTCACAGAGTTACTACTGTATTTCGTGGATCTCTTTTCCATCCTTATATCTGTGGAATCTGAGAGCAGATATTTCGGATCCCTTTGAAGACTATAGGTCCAAAGGAAATATCCTCCGATAAAAAAGAGAAAGAAGCCTTCTGGGAAAATTCTTTGTGTTTTGTGAAATCATCTCACAGAGTTACAGCTGTCCCCTCAAGAAGCCTTTCGCTCAGACATTTCTTGTGGTATTGGAAAAGTGATATTTGGAAGCCCATAGAGAGCTAAGGAGAAAAAGGAAACATCCTCAGATGAAATCTGGAAAGAAGCTTTCTGAGAAACTGCTTAGTGTTCTGTTAACTCATCTCACAGGGTTACATCTGTATTTCGTGGATCTCTTTGCTAGCCTTATTTCTGTGGAATCTGAGAACAGATATTTCGGATCCCTTTGAAGACTATAGGGCCAAAGAAAATACCCTCCGATAACAAAGAGAAAGAAGCTTTCTGAGAAACTTCTTTGTGTTCTGTGAAATCATCTCACAGAGTTACAGTTTTTCCCTCAAGAAGCCTTTCGCTCAGACAGTTCTTGTGGAATTGGCCACGTGATATTTGGATGCCCATAGAGGGCTATGGTGAAAAAGGAAACATCCTCAGATGAAATATGGAAAGAAGCTTTCTGAGAAACTGCTTAGTGTTCTGTTAATTCATCTCACAGTGTTACACATGTATTTCGTGGATCTCTTTGCTGGCCTTATTTCTGTGGAATCTGAGAACAGATGTTTCGGATCCCTTTGAAGACTATATGGCCAAAGGAAATATCCTCCGATAACAAAGAGAAAGAAGCTTTCTGAAACACTTCTTTGTGTTCTGTGAAATCATCTCACAGAGTTACAGCTTTCCCCTCAAGAAGCCTTTCGCGAAGTCAGTTCGTGAGGAATTGGCAAAGCGATATTTGGAAGCCCATAGAGGCATATGGTGAAAAAGGAAATATCCTCAGATGAAATCTGGAAACAAGCTTTCTGAGAAACTGCTCTGTGATGTGTGACTTCCACTCACATAGTAACATCTGTATTTCGTGTATCTCTTTGCTAACCTTATTTCTGTGGAATCTGAGAACAGATATTTCGGATCCCTTTGAAGACTATAGGGCGAAAGGAAATATCCTCCGATAACAAAGAGAAAGAAGCTTTCTGAGAAACTCCTTTGTGTTCTGTGAAATCAACTCACAGAATTACAGTTTTCCCCTGAAGAAGCCTATCGCTTAGACAGTTCTTGTGGAATTGGCAAAGTGATATTTGGAAGCCTATAGAGGGCTGTGGTGAAAAAGGAAATATCCTCAGATGAAATCTGGAAAGAAGCTTTCTGAGAAATTACTTAGTGTTCTGTTAATTCATCTCACAGAGTGACATCTGTATTTCGTGGATCCCTTTGGTAGCCTTATTTCTGTGGAATCTGAGAACAGATATTTCGGATCCCTTTGAAGACTATAGGGCCAAAGGAAATATCCGCCGATAACAAAGAGAAAGAAGCTTTCTGAGACACTGCTTTGTGTTCTGTGAAATCATCTCACAGAGTTACAGCTTTCCCCTCAAGAAGCCTTTCGCTAAGACAGTTCTTGAGGAATTGGAAAGGCGATATTTAGAATCCCATAGAGGTCTAAGGTGAAAAAGGAAATATCCTCAGATGAAATCTGAAAAAAAGCTTTCTGAGAAACTGCTTAGTGTTCTGTTAATTCATGTCTCAGAGTTACCTCTGAATTTCCTGGATATCTTTGCTAGCCTTATTTCTGTGGAATCTGAGAACAGATATTTCGGATCCCTTTGAAGACTATAGGGCCAAAGGAAATATCCTCCGATAACAAAGAGAAAGAGGTTTTCTGAGAAACGTCTTTGTGTTCTGTGAAATCATCTCACAGAGTTACAGCTTTCCCCTCAAGAAGTCTTCCGCTCATAGAGTTCTTGTGGAAATGGAAAAGTGATATTTGGAAGTCCATAGAGGGCTAAGGGGAAAAAGGAAATATCCTCAGATGAAATTTGGAAAGAAGCTTTCTGAGAAACTGCTTAGTGTTCTGTTAATTCATCTCACAGAGTTACATCTGTATTTCGTTGATCTCTTTGCTAGCCTTATTTCTGTGGAATCTGAGAACAGATATTTCGGATCCCTTTCAAGACTATAGGGCCAAAGGAGATATCCTCTGATAACAAAGGGAAAGAAGCTTGTCTGTGAAATCATCTCACAGAGTTACAGTTTTCACCTCAAGAAGACTTTCGCTAAGACAGTTCTTGTGGTATTGGCACAATGATATTTGGAAGCCTATAGAGGGGTATGGTGAAAAAGGAAATATCCTCAGATGAAATCTGGAAAGAAGCTTTCTCAGAAACTGCTTAGTGTTCTGTTAATTCATCTCACAGAGTTACATCTGTATTTCGTGGATCTCTTTTCTATCCTTATATCTGTGGAATCTGAGAGCAGATATTTCGGATCCCTTTGAAGACTATAGGTCCAAAGGAAATTTCCTCCGATAACAAAGAGGAAGAAGGTTTCTGAGAAAATTCTTTGTGTTTTGTGAAATCATCTCACAGAGTTACAGCTTTCCCCTCAAGAAGCCTTTCGCTCAGACAGTTCTTGTGGAATTGGAAAAGTGATATTTGGAAGCCCATAGAGGGCTAAGGTGAAAAAGGAAATATCCTCAGATGAAATCTCAAAGAAGCTTTCTGAGAAACTGCTTAGTGTTCTGTTAATTCATCTCACAGAGTTACATCTGTATTTCGTGGATCTCTTTGGTAGCCTTATTTCTGTGGAATCTGAGAACAGATATTTCGGATCCCTTTGAAGACTATAGGGCCAAAGGAAATATCCTTCGACAACAAACAGAAAGAAGTATTCTGAGAAACTTCTTTGTGTTCTGTGAAATGATCTCACACAGTTACAGGTTTCCCCTCAAGAAGCCTTTCGTAAAGTCAGTTCGTGAGGAAATGGCAAAGCGATATTTGGAAGCCCATAGAGGGATATGTTGAAAATGGAAATATCCTCAGATGAAATCTGGAAAGAAACTTTCTGAGAAACTGCTCTGTGATGTGTGACTTCCACTCACACAGTTACATCTTTATTTCGTGGATCTCTTTGCTAGCCTTATTTCTGTGGAAACTGAGAACAGATATTTCGGATCCCTTTGAAGCCTATAGGTTTAAAGGAAATATCCTCCGATAACAAAGAGAAAGAAGCTTTCTGAGAAACGTCCTTGTGTTCTGTGAAATCATCTCCCAGAGTTACAGCTTTCTCCTCAAGAAGCCTTTCGCTAAGACAGTTTTGTGGTATTGGAAAAGTGATATTTGGAAGCCCTTAGAGGGCTACGGTGAAAAAGGAAATATCCTCAGATGAAATCTGGAAAGAAGCTTTCTGAGAAACTGCTTAGTGTTCTCTTAATTCATCTCACACAGTTACATCTGTATTTCATGGATCTCTTTGCTAGCCTTATTTCTGTCTAATCTGAGAACAGATATTTCGGATCCCTTTGAAGACTATAGGTTCAAAGGAAATATCCTCGGATAACAAAGAGAAAGAAGCTTTCTGAGAAACGTCCTTGTGTTCTGTGAAATCATCTCCCAGAGTTACAGCTTTTCCCTCAAGAAGCCTTTCGCTAAGACAGTTCTTGTGGAATTAGCAAAGTGATATTTGGAAGCCCTTAAAGGGCTATGGTGAAAAAGGAAATATCCTCAGATGAAATCTGTAAAGAAGCTTTCTGAGAAACTGCTTACTGTTCTGTTAATTCATCTCACAGAGTTACATCTGTATTTCTTGCATCTCTTTGCTAGCCTTATTTTTGTGGAATCTGAGAACAGATATTTCGGATCCCTTTGAAGACAATGGGGACAAAGAAAATATCCTCCGATAACAAAGAGAAAGAAGCTTTCTGAGAAACTTCTTTGTGTTCTGTGAAATCATCTCACAGAGTTACAGCTTTCCCCTCAAGAAGCCTGTCGCTAAGACAGTTCTTGCAGAATTTGCAAACTGATATTTGGAAGCCCCTAGAGGGCTGTGGTGAAAAAGGAAGTATCCTGAGATGAAATCTGAAAAGCAGCTTTCTGAGAAACAGCTTAGTGTTCTGTTAATTCATCTCACAGAGTTACAGCTTTCCCCTCAAGAAGATGCTCGCTAAGCCTGTTCTTGTGGAATTCGCAGAGTGATATTTGGAAGCCCTTAGAGGGCTATGGTGAAAAAGAAAATATTCTAAGAGAATATATGAAAAGAATCTCTCTGAGAAACTGCTTTGTGGTGGGTGACTTCCTCTAACACAGTTACATCTGTATTTCGTGGATCTCTTTGGTAGCCTGATTTCTGTGGAATCTGAGAACAGATATTTCGGAGCCCTTTGAAGACTATAGGGCCAAAGGACATATCCTGCGATAACATATTGAAAGAAGCTTTCTGAGAAACTTCTTTTTGTTCTGTGAAATCATCTCACAGAGTTACAGCTTTCCCTCAAGAAGCCTTTCGCTAACACAGTTCTTGTTGAATTGTCAAAGTGATATTTGGAAGCCCATAGAGAGCTACGGTGAAAAGGGATATATCCTGAGATGGAATCTGGAAAGAAGCTTTCTGAGAAACTGCTTAGTGTTCTGTTAATTCATCTCACAGAGTTACAGCTTTCCCCTCAAGAAGCCGCTTGCTAAGCCTGTTCTTGGGGAATTCGCAAAGGGATATTTGGAAGCCCATAGAGGGCTATGGGGAAAAAGAAAGTATCCTCAGAGAATAACTGGAAAGAAGCTTTCTGAGAAACTGCTTTGTGATGTGTGACTTCCACTCACAGAGTTACATCTGTATTTCCTGGATCTCTTTGATAGCCTTGTTTCTGTGGAATCTGAGAACAGATATTTCGGTTCCCTTTGAAGACTACAGGGCCAAAGGAAATATCCTACGATAACAAAGACAAAGAAGCATTCTGAGAAACTTCTTTGTGTTCTGAGAAATCACTCACAGAGTTATAGCTTTCACCTCAAGATGCCTTTCTCTAAGACAGTTCTTATGAAATTTTCAAAGTGATATTTGGAAGCCCGTAGATGGCTATGATGAAAAAGGAAATATCCTCAGTAGAAATCTGGAAAGAAGCTTTCGGAGAAACTGCTTAGTGTTCTGTTAAATCACCACATTTAGGTACAGCTTTCCCCTCAAGAGGCCGCTCCCTAAGCCTGTTCTTGTGGAATTCTCAAAGGGATATTTGGAAGCCCGTAGAGGGCTATGGTGAAAAAGAAAATAACCTCAGAGAAAAAAATGGAAAGAAGCTTTCTGAGAAACTGCTTTGTGATGTGTGACTTCCACTCACAGAGTTACATCTGTTTTTCTTGGATTTCTTTGCCAGTCTTATTTTTGTGGAATCTGAGAACAGATATTTCGGATCCCTTTGAAGACTACAGGGGCAAAGGAAATATCCTCCGATAACAAAGAGAAAGAAGCTTTCTGAGAAACTTCTTTGTGTTCTGTGAAATCATTTCACAGAGTTAGAGCTTTCCCCTCAAGAAGCCTTTTGCTAAGACAGTTCTTGTGGAATTTGCACAGTGATATTTGGAAGCCCACAGAGGGCTATGGTGAAAAAGGAAATATCCTGAGATGAAATATGAAAAGCAGCTTTCTGAGAAACTGCTTAGTGTTCTGTTAATTCATCTCACAGAGTTACAGCTTTCCCCTCAAGAAGCCGCTCGCTCAGCCTGTTCTTGTGGAATTCGCATACTGATATTTGGAAGCCCATGGAGGGCTATGGTGAAAAAGAAATTAACCTCAGAGAAAAACTGGAAAGAAGCTTTCTGAGAAACTGCTTTGTGATGTGTGACTTCCACTCACAGAGTTACATCTGTATTTCCTGGATCTCTTTGTTAGCCTTATTTCTGTGGAATCTGAGAACAGATATTTCGGATCCCTTTGAAGACTATAGGGCCAAAGGAAATATGCTCCGTTAAAAAAGACAAAGAAGCTTTCTGAGAAACTTTTTAGTGTTCTGTGAAATCATCTCACAGAGTTACAGCTTTGCTCTCAAGAAGCCTTTCGCTAAGACAGTTCTTGCGGAATATGCAAACTGATATTTGGAAGCCCATAGAGGGCTGTGGTGAAAAAGGAAATATCCTGAGATGAAATCTGAAAAGCAGCTTTCTGAGAAACAGCTTAGTGTTCTGTTAATTCATCTCACAGAGTTACAGCTTTCCCCTCAAGAAGCCGCTCGCTAAGCCTGTTCTTGTGGAATTCGCAGAGTGTTATTTGGAAGCCCTAGAGGGCTATGGTGAAAAAGAAAATATCCTAAGAGAATATATGAAAAGAAGCTTTCTGAGAAACTGCTTTGTGATGTGTGACTTCCACTCACACAGTTACATCTGTATTTCGTGGATCTCTTTGCTAGCCTTATTTCTGTGGAATCTGAGAACAGATATTTCGGAGCCCTTTGAAGACTATAGGGCCATAGGAAATATCCTGCGATAACAAAGAGAAAGAAGCTTTCTGAGAAACTTCTTTGTGTTCTGTTAATTCATCTCACAGAGTTACAGCTTTCCCCTCAAGAAGCCGCTTGCTATGCCTGTTCTTGGGGAATTCGCAAAGTGATATTTGGAAGCCCATAGAGGGTTATGGGGAAAAAGAAAGTATCCTCAGAGAATAACTGGAAAGAAGCTTTCTGAGAAACTGCTTTGTGATGTGTGACTTCCACTCACAGAGTTACATCTGTATTTCTTGGATCTCTTTGATAGCCTTGTTTCTGTGGAATCTGAGAACAGATATTACGGATCCCTTTGAAGACTATAGGGCCAAAGGAAATATCCTCCGATAACAAAGAGAAAGAAGCTTTCTGAGAAACTTCTTTGTGTTCTGTGAAATCATCTCACAGAGTTACAGCTTTCCCCTCAAGAAGCGTTTCACTAAGACAGTTCTTGTGGAATTTGCAAAGTGATATTTAGAGGCCCATATAGGGCTATGGTTAAAAAGGAAATATCCTGAGATGAAATCTGGAAAGAAGCTTTCTAAGAAACTGCTTAGTGTTCTGTTAATTCATCTCACAGAGTTACAGCTTTCCCCTCAGGAAGCCGCTCGCTAAGCCTGTTCTTGTGGAATTCGCAAAGTGATATTTGGAAACCCATTGAGGGCTATGGTGAAAAAGAAAATATCCACAGAGAAAAACTGTAAAGAAGCATTCTGAGAAACTGCTTTGTGGTGTGTGATTTCCACTCACAGAGTTACATATTTATTTCGTGGATCTCTTTGCTAGCCTTACTTCTGTTGAATGTGAGAGCGGATATTGCGGAACTCTTTGAAGACTATAGGGCCAAAGGAAATATCCAGCGATAACAAAGAGAAAGAAGCTTTCTGAGAAACTTCTTTGTGTTCTGTGAAGTCATCTCACAGAGTTACAACTTTTCCCTCAAGAAGCCGCTCGCTAAGCCTGTTCTTCTGTAATTCGCATACTGCTATTAGGAAGCCCATGGAGGGCTACGGTGAAAAAGAAATTAACCTGAGAGAAAAACTGGAAAGAAGCTTTCTGAGAAACTGTTTTGTGATGTGTGACATCCACTCACAGAGTTACATCTGTATTTCCTGAATCTCTTTCTAGCCTTATTTCTGTGGAATCTGAGAACAGATATTTCGGATCCCTTTGAAGACTACAGGGCCAAAGGAAATATCCTCCGTTAAAAAAGAGAAAGAAACTTTCTGAGAAACTTCTTTGTGTTCTGTGAAATCATCTCACAGAGTTACAGCTTTCCCCTCAAGAAGCCTTTCGCTAAGACAGTTCTTGTGATATTTGCAAAGTGATATTTCGAAGCCCATAGAGGGCTTCCGTGAAAAAGGAAACATCCGGAGATGAAATCTGAAAAGCAGCTTTCTGAGAAACTGCTTAGTGTTCTGTTAATTCATCTCACAGAGTTACAGCTTTCCTCTCAAGAAGCCGCTTGCTAAGCCTGTTCTTGTGGAATTCGCTGAGTGATATTTGGAAGCCCATAGAGGGCTATGGTGAAAAAGAAAATATCCTCAGGGAATAACTGGAAAGAAGATTTCTGAGTAACTACTTTTTGATGTGTGACTTCCACTCACAGAGTTACATCTGTATTTCTTGGATCTCTTTGAAGCCTTATATCTGTGGAATCGGAGAACAGATATTTCGGATCCCTTTGAAGACTATAGGGCCAAAGGAAATATACACCGATAACAAAGATAAATAAGCTTTTTGAGAAACTTTTTGTGTTCTCTGAAATCATCTCACAGAGTTACGGCTTTCCCCTCAAGAAGCCGCTCGCCAAGCCTGTTCTTGTGGAATTCGCAAAGTGATATTTGGAAGCCCATAGAGGGCTATGGTGAAAAGAAAATATCCTCAGAGAAAAACTGGAAGGAAGCTTTCTGTGAAACTGCTTTGTGATGTGTGACTTCCACTCACAGAGTTACATCTGTATTTCGTGGATCTCTTTGATAGCCTTGTTTCTGTGGAATCTGAGAACAGATATTTCGGATCCCTTTGAAGACTATAGGGCCAAAGGAAAGAGCCTCCAATCACAAAGAGAAAGAATCTTTCTGAGAAACTTCTTTGTATTCTGTGAAATCACCTCACAGAGTTATAGCTTTCACCACAAGAAGCCTTTCACTAAGACAGTTCTTGTGGAATTTGCAAAGTGATATTTGGAAGCCCATAGAGGGCTATGGTGAAAAAGGAAACATCCTGAGATGAAATCTGAAAAGCAGCTTTCTGAGAAACTGCTTAGTGTTCTGTTAATTCATCTCGCAGAGTTACAGATTTCCCCTCAAGAAGCCGCTCCCTAAGCCTGTTCTTGTGGAATTCGCAAAGTGATATTTGGAAGCCACTAGAGGGCTATGGTGAAAAAGAAAATATCCTCAGAGAAGTACTGGAAGAAAGCTTTCTGTGAAACTGCTTTGTGATGTGTGAATTCCACTCACAGAGTTACATCTGTATTTCGTGGATCTCTTTGATAGCCTTGTTTCTAGATAATCTGAGAACAGATATTTCGGATCCCTTTGAAGACTATACGGCCAAAGGAAATATCGTCCGATAACAAAGAGAAAGAAGCTTTCTGAGAAACTTCTTTGTGTTCTGTGAAATCATCTCACAGAGTTACAGCTTTCCCTTCAAGAAGCCTTTCGCTAAGACAGTTCGTGTGGAATTTGCAAAGTTATATTTGGAAGCCCATACAGGGCTATGGTGAAAAAGGAAATATCCTCAGATGAAATCTGGAAAGAAGCTTTCTGAGAAGCAGCTTAGTATTCTGTTAATTCATCTCACAGAGAAACAGCTTTCCCCTCAAGAGTTCGCTCGTTAAACCTGTTCTTGTGGAATTTGCATAGTGATATTTGGAAACGCATAGAGGGATATGGTATAAAGAAAATAACCTCAGAGAAAAACTGGAAAGAAGCTTTCTGAGAAACTGCTTTGTGATGTGTGACTTCCGCACACAGAGTTACATCTGTATTTCGTTAATCTCTTTCCTAGCCTGATTTCTAGGGAATCTGTGACCAGATATTTCGGATCCCTTTGAAGACTATAGGGCCAAAGGAAATATCCTCCGATAACAAAGAGAAAGAAGCTTTCTGAGAAACTTCTTTGTGTTCTGTGAAATCATCTCACAGAGTTACAGCTTTCTCCTCAAGAAGCCTTTCGCTAAGACCGTTCTTGTGGAATTTGCAAAGTGATATTTGGAAGCCCCTAGAGGACTATGGTGAAAAAGGAAATATCCTCAGATTAAATCTGGAAAGAAGCTTTCTGAGAAAGTGCTTAGTGTTCTGTGAATTCATCTCACAGAATTACAGCTTTCCCTTGAAGAGGGCGCTCGCTAAACCTGTTCTTGTGGAATTCGCATAGTGATATTTGGAAGCCCATGGAGGGCTAAGGTGAAAAAGAAATTAACCTCAGAGAAAAACTGGAAAGAAACTTCCTGAGAAACTGCTTTGTGATGTGTGACTTCCACTCACAGAGTTACATCTGTATTTCGTGGATCTCTTTGCTAGCCTGATTTCTGGGGAATCTGAGAACAGTTATTTCGGATCCCTTTGAAGACTCTAGGGCCAAAGGAAATATCCTCCGATAACAAAGAGAAAGAAGCTTCCTGAGAAACTTCTTTGTTTTCTGTGAAATCATCTCACTGAGTTACAGTGTTCCCCTCAAGAGGGCGCTCGTTAAGCCTGTTCTTGTGGAATTTGAATAGTGACATTTGGAAACGCATAGAGGGATATGGTAAAAAGAAAATAATCTCAGAGAAAAACTGGAAAGAAGCTTTCTGAGAAACTGCTTTGTGATGTGTGACTTCCACTCACAGAGTTACATCTGTATTTCTTGGATATTTTTGAAGCCTTATTTCTGTGGAATCTGAGAACAGATATTTCCGATCCCTTTGAAGACTATAGGGCCAAAGGAAATATCCTCCGTTAAAAAAGAGAAAGAAGCTTTCTGAGAAACTTTTTTGTGTTTTGTGAAATCATCTCACAGAATTACAGCTTTCCCCCCAAGAAGCCTTTCGCTAAGACAGTTCCTGTGGAAATTGCAAAGTGATATTTGGAAGCCCATAGAGGACTGTGGTGAAAAAGAAAATATCCTGAGATGAAATCTGAAAAGCAGCTTTCTGATAAACTGCTTAGTGTTCGGTTAATTCATCTCACAGAGTTACAGCTTTCCCCTAAAGAGTGTGCTCGCTAAGCCAGTTCTTCTGGAATTCGCATAGTGATATTTGGAAGCCCATGGAGGGCTAAGGTGAAAAAGAAATTAACCTCATAGAAAAACTGGAAAGAAGCTTTCTGAGAAACTGCTTTGTGATGAGTGACTTCCACTAACAGAGTTCCTTCTGTATTTCTTGGATCTCTTTGCTAGCCTGATTTCTGTGGAATCTGAGAACAGATATTTCGGATCCCTTTGAAGACTATAGGGCCAAAAGAAATATCCTCCGTTAAAAAAGAGAAAGAAGCTTTCTGTGAACCTTCTTTGTGTTTTGTGAAATCATCTGACAGAGTTACAGCTTTCCCCTCAAGAAGCCTTTCGCTAAGACAGTTCTTGTGGAGTTTGCATAGTGATATTTGGAAGCCCATAGAGGGCTTTGGTGAAAAAGGAAATATCCTGAGATGAAATCTGGAAAGAAGCTTTCTGAGAAACTGCTTAGTGTTCTGTTAATTCATCTCAGAGAGTTACAGCTTTCTTCTCAAGAAGCTGCTCGCTAAGCCTGTTCTTGTGGAATTCGCAAAGTGATACTTGAAAGGCCCAGAGGGCTATGGTGAAAAAGAAAATATCCTCAGAGAAATACTGGAAGGAAGCTTTCTGAGAAACTGCTTTGTGATGTGTGACTTCCGCTCACAGAGTTACATCTGTATTTCGTTAATCTCTTTGCTAGCCTGATTTCAAGGGAATCTGTGAACAGATATTTCGGATCCCTTTGAAGACTATAGGGCCAAAGGAAATATCCTCCGATAACAAAGAGAAAGAAGCTTTCTGAGAAACTTCTTTGTGTTCTGTGAAATCATATCACAGAGTTACAGCTTTCTCCTCAAGAAGCCTTTCGCTAAGACAGTTCTTGTTGAATTTGCAAAGTGATATTTAGAAGCCCATAGAGGGCTATGGTGAAAGAGGAAATATCCTCAGATTAAATCTGGAAAGAAGCTTTCTGAGAAACTGCTTAGTGTTCTGTGAATTCATCTCACAGAGTTACAGCTTTCCCCTGAAGAGGGCGCTCGCTAAGCCTGTTCTTGTGGAATTCGCATAGTGATATTTGGAAGCCCATGGAGGGCTATGGTGAAAAAGAAATTAACCTCAGAGAAAAACTGGAAAGAAACTTTCTGAGAAACTGCTTTGTGATGTGTGACTTCCACTCACAGAGTTACATCTGTATTTCGTGGCTCTCTTTGCTAGCCTGATTTCTGGGGAATCTGAGAACAGTTATTTCGGATCCCTTTGAAGACTATAGGGCCAAAGGAAATATCCACCGATAACAAAGAGAAAGGAGCTTCCTGAGAAAGTTCCTTGTGTTCTGTGAAATCATCTCACAGAGTTACATTTTTCCCTTCAAGAAGCCTTTCGCTAAGACAGTTCTTGTGGAATTTGAAAAGTGATATTTGGAAGCCCATAGAGGGCTGTGGTGAAAAGGGAAATATCCTCAGATCAAATCTGGAAAGAAGCTTTCTGAGAAACTGCTTAGTGTTCTGTAAATTCATCTCACAGAATAACAGCTTTCCCCTCAAGAAGCCGCTCGCTAAACCTGTTCTTGTGGAATTCGCAGAGTGATATTTGGAAGCCCATGGTGGGATATGGTGAAAAAGAAATTAACCTCAGGGAAAAACTGGAAAGAAGCTTTCTGAGAAACTGCTTTGTGATGTGTGACTTCCACTCACAGAGTTACATCTGTATTTCTTGGATGTCTTTGCTAGCCTTATTTCTGTGGAATCTGAGAACAGATATTTCGGATCCCTTTGAAGACTATAAGGCCAAAAGAAATATCCTCCGTTATAAAAGAGAAAGAAGCTTTCTGAGATACTTCTTTGTGTTCTGTGAAATCATCTCACAGAGTTACAGCGTTCCCCTCAAGAAGACATTCGCTAAGACAGTTCTTGTGGAATTTTCAAAGTGATATTTGGAAGCCCATAGAGGTCTATGGTGAAAAAGGAAATATCCTCAGATGAAATCTGGAAAGAAGCTTTCTGAGAAACTGATTAGTGTTCTGTAAATTCATCTCACAGAATAACAGCTTTCCCCTCAAGAACCCGCTCGCTAAGCCTGTTCTTGTGGAATTCGCAGAGTGATATTTGGAATCCCATGGAAGGCTATGGTGAAAAAGAAATTAACCTCAGAGAAAAACTGGAAAGAAGCTTTCTGAGAAACTGCTCTGTGATGTGTGACTTCCACTCACAGAGTTACATCTGTATTTCGTGGATCTCTTTGCTAGCCTTATTTCTGTGGAATCTGAGAACAGATATTTCGGATCCCTTTGAAGACTATAGGGCCAAAGGAAATATCCTCCGATAACAAAGAGAAAGAAGCTTTCTGAGAAACTTCTTTGTGTTCTGTGAAATCATCTCACAGAGTTACAGCTTTCCCCTCAAGAAGCCGATCGCTAAGCCTGTTCTTGTGGAATTCGTATAGTGATATTTGGAAGCCCATAGACGGCTATTTGGAAAAGGAAAATATCCTCAGAGAAAAACTGGAAAGAAGGTTTCTGAGAAACTGCTTTGTGATGTGTGACTTCCACTCACAGAGTTACATCTGTATTTCGTGGATCTCTTTGCTAGCCTGATTTCTGTGGAAATGAGAACAGATATTTCGGATCCCTTTGAAGACTCTAGGGCCAAAGGAAATATCCTCCGATAACAAAGAGAAAGAAGCTTTCTGAGAAACTTCTTTGTGTTCTTTGAAATCATCTCACAGAGTTACAGCTTTCCACACAAGAAGTCTTTCGCTAAGACAGTTCTTGTGGAATTTGCAAAGTGATATTTGGAAGCCCTTAGAGGGCTACGGTGAAAAAGGAAATATCCTCAGATGAAATTTGGTAAGATGCTTTCTGAGAAACAGCTTATTGTTCTGTTAATTCATCTCACAGAGTTACAGCTTTCCAATCAAGAAGCCTCTCGCTAAGCCTGTTCTTGTGGAATTCGCAAAGTGATATTTGGAAGCCCCTAGATGGCTATGGTGAAAAAGAAAATGTCCTCTGAGAAAAACTGGAAAGAAGCTTTCTGAGAAACTGCTTTGTGATGTGTGACTTCCACTCACAGAGTGACATCTGTATTTCGTTGATCTCTTTCCTAGCCTTATTTCTGTGGAATCTGAGAACAGATATTTCGGATGCCTTTGAAGACTATAGGGCCAAAGGAAATATCCTCCGATAACAAAGAGAAAGAAGCTTTCTGAGAAACTTCTTTGTGTTCTGTGAAATAATCTCACTGAGTTAAAACTTTCTGTCAAGAAGCCTTTCGTTAGACAGTCCTTGTGGAATTTGCAAAGTGATATTCGGAAGCCCATAGAGGGCAATGGTGAAAAAGGAAATATCCTCAGTTGCAATCTGGAAAGAAGCTTTCTGAGAAACTGCTTGTGTTCTGTTAATTCATCTCACAGAGTTACAGCTTTCCCCTCAAGAACCCGCTTGGTAAGCCTGTTCTTGTGGAATTCGCGAAATGATATTTGGAAACACACAGAGGGCTACGGTGAAAAAGAAAATATCCTCAGAGAAAAACTGGAAAGAAGCTTTCTGAGAAACTGCTTTGTGATGTGTGACTACCACTCACAGAGTTACATCTGTATTTCTTGGATCTCTTTGCTAGCCTTATTTCTGTGGAATCTGAGAACAGATATTTCGGATCCCTTTGAAGACTATAGGGCCAAAGGAAATATCCTCCAATAACAAAGAGAAAGAAGCTTTCTGAGAAACTTCTTTGTGTTCTGTGAAATCATCTCACAGAGTTACAGCTTTCCCCTCAAGAAGCCTTTGGCTAAGACAGTTCTTGAGGAATTGGCAAAGCGATATTTGGAAGCCCATAGAGGGCTATGGTGAAAAAGGAAATATCCTCAGATGAAATCTGGAAAGAAGCTCTCTGAGAAACAGCTTAGTGTTCGGTTAATTCATCTCACAGAGTTACAGCTTTCTCCTCAAGAATCCGCTCGCTAAGCCTGTTCTTGTGTAATTCCCAAAGTGATATTTGGAAGCCCCAGAGGGCTATGGTGAAAAAGAAAATATCCTCAGAGAAAAACTGGAAAGAAGCCTTCCGAGAAACTGCTTTGAGATTTCTGACTTTCACTTACAGAGTTACATCGGTATTTCGTGGATGTGTTTTCTAGCCTTATTTCTGTGGAATCTGAGAACTGATAATTCGGATCCCTTCGAAGACTATTGGGCCAAAGGAAATATCCTCCGATAACAAAGATAAGAAGCTTTCTGAGAAACTTCTTTGTGTTCTGTGAAATCATCTCACATATTTACAGCTTTAACCTCAAGAAGCTTTTCGTTAAGCCTGTTCTTGTGGAATTTGCAAAGTGATATTTGGAAGCCCATAGAGGGCTATGGTGAAAAAGAAAATATCCTGAGAGAAAAACTGTAAAGAAGCCTTCTGAGAAACTGCTTTGTGATGTCTGACTTACACTCACAGAGTTACATTGGTATTTCGTTTATCTGTTTGCTAGCCTTATTTTTGTGGAATCTGAGAACTGGTATTTCGGATCCCTTTGAAGACTATAGGGCCAAAGGAACTATCCTCCGATAACAAAGAGAAAGAAGCTTTCTGAGAAACTTCTTTGTGTTTTGTGAAATCATCTCACTGAGTTACTGCTTTCCCCTCAATAAGCCTTTCGCTAAGCCTATTCAGGTTGAATTTGCAAAGTGATATTTAGATGCCCAAAGAGGGATACGGTGAAAAAGGAAATATCCTCAGATGAAATCTGGAAAGAAGCATTCTGAGAAACTGCTTAGAGTTCTGTTCATTCATCTCACAGAGTTACAGCTTTCCCCTCAAGAAGCCGTTCTTTAAGCATGTTCTTGTGGAATTTGCAAAGTGATATTTGGAAGCCCTTACAGGGCTATGGTGTAAAAGAAAGTATCCTCAGGGAAAAACTGGAGAAAAGTTTGTGAGAAACGGCTATGTGAAGTGTGACTTCCACTCACAGAGTTACCTATGTGTTTCATGGATGTGGTTGTTAGCGTTATTTCTGTGGAATCTGAGAACTGATATTTCGGATCCCTTTGAAGACTATAGGGCCAAAGGAAATATCCTCCGATAACAAAGAGAAGTAAACCTTCTGAGAAACTTCTTTGTGTTCTGTGAAATCATCTCACAGAATTACAGCTTTCTCCTCAAGAAGCCCTTCGCTAAGCCTGTTCTTGTGGAATTTGCAAGGTGATATTTCGATGCCCGTAGAGGGCTACGGTGAAAATGGAAATCTCCTCAGATGAAATCTGGAAAGAAGCTTTCTGAGAAACTGCTTAGTGTTCTATTAATTCGTCTCACAGAGTTACAGCTTTCCCCTCAATAATCCGTTCGCTAAGACTGTTCTTGTGGAGTTTGCAAAGGGATATTTGGAAGCCCATAGAGGGCTATGGTGAAAAAGAAAGTATCCTCAGAGAATAACTGGAAAGAAGCTTTCTGAGAATCTGCTCTGTGATGTGTGACTTCCACTCACAGAGTTACATGTGTATTTAGTGGGTCTGTTTGCTAGCCTATTTCTGTGGAATGTGAGAACTGATATTCCGGATCCCTTTGAAGGCTATAGGGCCAAGGGAACTATCCTCTGATAAAAAAGAGAAACAAGCTTTCTGAGAAACTTCTTTGTGTTCTGTGAAGTCAACTCACAGAGTTACAGCTTTCCCCTCAAGAAACCGTTCGCGAAGCCTCTTCTTGTGGAATTTGCAAAGTGATATTTGGAAACCCTTTCAGGGCTATGGTGAAAAAGAAATTATCCTCAGAGAAAATCTGGAAAGATGCTTTCTGAGAAACAGCTTTGTGATGTGTGACTTCCACTGACAGAGTTAAATCTATATTTCGTGGATCTGTTTGCTAACCTTATTTCTGTGGAATCTGAGAACTGGTATTTCAGATCCCTTTGAAGTCTATAGGGCCAAAGGAAATATCCTCCGATAACAAAGAGAAAGAAGCTTTCTCAGAAACTTCTTTGTGTTCTGTGAAATCGTCTCACAAAGTTACAGCTTTTCCCTCAAGAAGCCTTTCGCTAAGCCTGTTCTTGTGGATTTTGCAAAGTGATATTTCGTTGCCCATAGAGGGCTACAGTGAAAAAGAAATTATCCTCCGATAAAAACTGGAAAGAAGCTTTCTTGGAAACTGCTTTGTGATGTGTGACTTCCACTCACAGAGTTACATCTGCATTTCGTGGATCTGTTTGCTAGCCTTATTTCTGTGGAATCTGAGAACTGATTTTTCGGATCCCTTTGAAGACTATAGGGCCAAAGGAAATATCCTCCGATAACAAAGAGAAAGAAGCTTTCTGCGGAACTTCTTTGCGTTCTGTGAAATCATCTCACAGAGTTACAGCTTTCCCCTCAAGAAGCCTTTCGCCAATCCTGTTCTTGTGGAATTTGCAAAGTGATATTTCGATGCCCATAGAGATCTACGGTGAAAAAGGAAATATCCTCAGATGAAATCTGGAAAGAAACTTTCTGAGGAACTGTTTAGTGTTCTGTTCATTCATCTCACAGATTTAAGGCTTTCCCCTCAAGAAGGTGTTCGCTAAGCCTGTTCTTGTGGAATTTGCAAAGTGATATTTGGAAGCCCCTAGAGGGCTATGGTGAAAAAGAAAGTATCCTCAGAGAATAACTGAAAAGAAGCTTTCTGAGAATCTGCTATGTGATGTGTGACTTCCACTCAAAGAGTTACATCTGTATTTCGTGGATGTGTTCGCAACCCTTATTTCTGTGGAGTCTGAGAACTGATATTTCGAATCCCTTTGAAGACTATAGGGCCAAAGGAAATATGCTTGGGTAACAAAGAGAAAGAAGCTTTCTGAGAAACTTCTTTGTGTTCTGTGAAATCATCTCACATAGTTACAGCTTTCCCCTCAAGAAAACTTTCGCTAAGCCTGTTCTTGTGGAATTTGCAAAGTGATTGTTCGATGCCCATAGAGAGACAAGGTGAAAAAGGAAGTATCCTCAGATGAGATCTGGAAAGAAGCAGTCTGAGAAACTGCTTAGTGTTCTGTTCATTCATCTCACAGAGTTACAGCTTTCCCCTCAAGAAGCCGTTCGCTAAGCCTGTTCTTGTGGAATTTACAAAGTGATATTTGGATGCCCTTAGAGGGCTATTGTGAAAAAGAAAATATCCACAGAGAAAAACTGTAAAGAAGCCTTCTGAGAAACTGCTTTGAGATGTCTGACTGCCACTAACAGAGTTACTTCGGTATTTCGCGGATCTGTTTGCTAGCCTTATTTCTGGGAAATCTGAGAACTGATATTTCGGATCCCTTTGAAGACTGAGGGCCAAAGGAAATATCCTCCGATAACAAAGAGAAAGAAGCTTTCTGAGAAACTTCTTTGTGTTCTTTGAAATCATCTCAGAGAGTTACAGCTTTCCCTTCAAGAAGCCTTTCGCTAAGACGGTTCTTGTGGAATTGGCAAAGTGATATTTGGAAGCCCTTAGAGTGCTATGGTGAAAAAGGAAATATCCTCAGATGAAATCTGGAAAGAAGCTTTCTGAGAAACTGCTCAGTGTTCCGTTAATTCATCTCACATATTTACAGCTTTCCCCTGAAGAAGTTGTTCGTAACCCTGTTCTTGTGGAATTTGCAAAGTGATATTTGGAAGCCCATAGAGGGCTGTGGTGTAAAAGAAAATATCCTCAGGGAAAAACTAGTGAAAAGTCTGTGAGAAACGGCTTTGTGATGTGTGACTTCCACTCACAGAGTTACATATGTGTTTCTTGGATGTGGTTGTTTGCGTTATTTCTGTGGAATCTGAGAACTGATATTTCGGATCCCTTTGAAGACTATAGGGCCAAAGGAAATATCCTCAGATAAAAAAGAGAAAGAAGCTTTCTGAGAAACTTCTTTGTGTTTTGTGAAATCATGTCACAGAATTACAGGTTTCTCCTCAAGAAGCCCTTCGCTAATCTTGTTCTTGTGGAATTTGAAAGGTGATATTTCGATGCCCGTAGAGGGCTATGTTGAAAATGGAAATCTCCTTAGATGAAATCTGGAAAGAATCTTTCTGAGAAACTGCTTAGTGTTCTTTTAATTTGTCTCACAGAGGTACAGCTTTCCCCTCAATAGTCCGTTCGCTAAGACTGTTCTTGTGGAGTTTGCAAAGGGATATTTGGAAGCCCATGGAGGGCTATGGTGAAAAAGAAAATATCCTCAGAGAATAACAGGAAAGAAGCTTTCTGAGAATCTGCTCTGTGATGTGTGACTTCCACTCACAGAGTTACATGTGCATTTAGTGGGTCTGTTTGCTAGCCTATTTCTGTTTAGTGTGAGAACTGATATTCCGGATCCCTTTGAAAGCTGTAGGGCCAAGGGAACTATCCTCCGATAAAAAAGAGAAATAAGCTTTCTGAAAAACTTCTTTGTGCTCTGTGAAGTCAACTCACAGAGTTACAGCTTTCCCCTCAAGAAGCCGTTCGCGAAGCCTGTTCTTGAGGAATTTGCAAAGTGATATTTGGAAACCCTTAGAGGGCAATGGTGAAAAAGAAATTATCCTCAGAGAAAATCTGGAAGGATGCTTTTTGAGAATCTGCTCTGTGATGTGTGACTTCCACTCACAGAGTTACATGTGTATTTAGTGGGTCTGTTTGCTAGCCTATTTCTGTGGAATGTGAGAACTGATACCTCGGATCCCTTTGAAGACTACAGGGCCAAAGGAAATATCCTCCGATAACAAAGACAAAGAAGCTCTCTGAGAAATTTCTTTGTGTTCTGTGAAATCATCTCACAGAGTTACAGCTTTACCCTCAAGAATCCTTTCGCTAAGGGTGTTCTTGTGGATTTTGCAAAGTGATATTTCGTTGCCCTTAGAGGGCTACGGTGAAAAAGAAATTATCCTCCGAGAAAAACTGGAAAGAAGCTTTCTGAGAAACTGCTTTGTCATGTGTGACTTCCACTCACAGAGTTACATCTGCATTTCGTGGATCTGTTTGCTAGCCTTATTTCTGTGGAATCTGAGAACTGATTTTTCGGATCCCTTTGAAGACTATAGGGCCAAAGGAAATATCCTCCGATAACAAAGAGGAAGAAGCTTTCTGAGGAACTTCTTTGCGTTCTGTGAAATCATCTCACAGAGTTACAGCTTTCCTCTCAAAGAGCCTTTAGCTAAGCCTGTTTTTGGGGAATTTGCAAAGTGATATTTCGATAACTCTAGAGGGCTACTTTGAAAAAGGGAATCTCCTCAGATGAAATCTGGAAAGAAGCTTTCTGAGAAACTGCTTAGTGTTCTGTTAATTCATCTCTCAGAGTTACAGCTTTCCTCTCAAAAAGCCGTTCGCTAAGCCTGTTCTTGTGGAATTTGCAAAGTGATATTTGGAAGCCCATAGAGGGCTATGGTGAAAAAGAAAATATCCTCAGAGAAAAACTGAAAAGAAGCTTTCTGAGAAACTGCTTTGTGATGTGTGACTAGCACTCAGACAGATACATCGGTATTTCGTGCGTCTGTTTGCTAGCCTTATTTCTGTGGAATCTGAGACCTGATATTTCTGGTCCCTTTGAAGACTATAGGGCCAAAGGAAATATCCTCCGATTACAAATAGACAGAAGCTTTCTGAGAAACTTCTTTGTTTTCTGTGAAATCATCTCACAGATTTACAGCTTTCCCCTCAAGAAGCCTTGCGCCAATCCTGTTCTTGTGGAATTTGCAAAGTGATATTAACATGCCCATAGAGGAATGCGGTGAAAAAGGAAATATTCTCAGATGAAATCTGGAGAGAAGTTTTCTGCGAAACTGCTTAGTGTTCTGTTAATTCATCTCACAGAGTTTAACCTTTCCCCTCAAGAATCCGTTCGTTAATCCTTTTCTTGTGGAATTTGCAAATTGATATTTGGATGCCAATAGAGGCCTAGGGTGAAAAAGAAAATATCCTCAGAGAATAACTGGAAAGGAGCTTTCTCAGAATCTGCTTTGTGATGTGTGACTTCCACTCACAGAGTTACGTCTGTATTTCGTGGATCTGTTTGCTAGCCTTATTTCTGTGGAATCTGAGAACTGATATTTCGGATCCCTTTGAAGACTATAGGGCCAAAGGAAATATCCTCTGATTAAAAAGAGAAAGAATCTTTCTGAGAAACTTTTTTGTGTTCTGTGAAATCATCTCACAGAGTTACAGGTTTCCCCTCAAGAAGCCTTTCGCTAAGCCTGTTCTTGTGGAATTTGCAAAGTGATATTCCGATGGCCATAGAGGGCTACGGTGAAAAAGGAAATATCCTCAGATGGAATCTGGAAAGAAGCTTTCTGAGGACCTGCTTAGTGTTCTGTTCATTTATCTCACAGAGTTACATCTTTCCCCTCAAGAAGCCTTTCGCTAAGCCTCTTCTGGTGTAATATAAAAAGTGATATTTGGAAGCCCTTAGAGGTCTATGGTGAAAAAGAAAATATCCTCAGACAAAAACTGGAAAGAAGCTTTCTGAGAAACTGCGTAGGGTTCTGTTCATTCACCTCGCAGAGTTGAGCTTTCCCCTCAAGAAGCCATTCGCTAAGCCTGTTATTGTGGAATTTCCAAAGTGATGTTTGGAATCCCATAGAGAGCTACGGTGAAAAAGAAACTATCCTCAGAGAATAACTGGAACGAAGATTTCTGAGAATCTGCTTTGTGATGTGTGACTTGCACTCCCAGAGTTACATCTGTATTTCGTGGATCTGTTTGTTAGCCTTATTTCTGTGGAATCTGAGAACTGATATTTAGGATACCTTTGAAGACTACAGGGCCAAAGGAAATATCCTCCGATTACAAAGAGAAAGAAGCTTTCTGAGAAACCTCTTTGTGTTCTGTGAAATCATCTCATAGAGTTACAGCTTTCCTCTTAAGAAGCCTTTCGCCAATCCTGTTCTTGTGGAATTTGCAAAGTTATATTTCGATGCCCATAGAGGGCTATGGTGAAAAAGGAAATAGGCTCAGATGAAATCTGGAAAGAAGCGTTCTGAGAAACTGTTTAGTGTTCTGTGAAATCATCTCACAGTGTTCCAGCTTTCCCCTCAAGAAGCCGTTCGCTAAGCCTGTTCTTGTGGAATTTGCAAAGTGATATTTGGAAGCCCATAGAGGGCTACGGTGAAAAAAAAAATATCCTCAGAGAAAAACGGGAAGGAAGCTTTCTGAGAAACTGCTTTGTGATGTGTGACTTCCATGCACAGAGTTACATCTATGTTTCTTGTATCTGTTTGCTAGCCTTATTTCTGGGGAATCTGAGAACTGATATTTCGGATCCCTTTGAAGACTATAGGGCCAAAGGACTTATCCTCCGATAACAAAGAGAAAGAAGCTTTCTGAGAAACTTCTTTGTGTTCTGTGAAATCATCTCTCGGAGTTACAGCTTTCACCTCCAGAGGCGTTTTGCTAAGCCTGTTCTTGTGGAATTTGAAAGTGATATTTGGAAGCCCATAGAGGGCTATGGTGAAAAAGAAAATATCCTCTGAGAAAAACTAGAAAGAAACTTTCTGAGAATCTGCTTTGTCATGTGTGACTTCCACTCACAGAATTATATCTGCATTTCGTGGATCTGTTTGCTAGCCTTATTTCTTTGGAAACTGAGAAATGATATTTCAGATCCCTTTGCAGAATAGAGGGCCAAAGGTAATATCCTCCGATAACAAAGGGAAAGAAGCTTTGTCAGAAACTTCTTTGTGTTCTGTGAAATCATCTCACAGAGTTACAGCTTTCCCCTCAAAAAGCGTTTCGCTAAGCCTGTTCTTGTGGAATTTGCAAAGTGATATTTGGAAGCCCATTGAGGGCTACGGTGAAAAAGGAAATATCCTCAGATGAAATCTGGAAAGAAGCTTTCTGAGAAACTGCTTAGTGTTCTGTGAAATCATCTCACAGAGTTACAGCTTTCCCTTCAAGAAACCGTTCGTTAAGCCTGTTCTTGTGGCATTTACAAAGTGATATTTGGAAGCTCATAGAGGGTTACGGTGAAAAGGAAAATATCCTCAGAGAAAAACTGGAAAGAAGCCTTCTGAGAAACTGCTTTGTGATGTGTGACTTCCACTCACAGAGTTACATCTGTATTTCCTGGATCTGTTTGCTAGCTTTATTTCTGTGGAATCTGAGAAGTGATATTTCGGGTCATTTTGAAGACTATAAGGCCAAAGGAAATATCCTCCGATAACAAAGAGAAAGAAGCTTTCTGAGAAACTTCTTTGTGTTCTGTGAAATCATCTCACAGAGTTACAGCTTTCCCCAAAAGAAGCCTTTTGCTAAGCCTGTTCTTTTGGAATTTGCAAAGTGATATTTGGATACCCATAGAGGGCTACGGTGAAAGAGGAAATATCCTCAGATGTAATATAGAAAGAAGCTTTCTGAGAAACTACTTAGTGTTCTGTTCATTCATCTCACAGAGTTACAGCTTTCCCCTCAGAACGCCGCTCGCTAAGCCTGTTCTTGTGGAATTTGCAAAGTGATATTTGGTAGCCCATAGAGGGCTATGGTGAAAAAGAAACTATCCTCAGTGAAAAACTGTAAAGAAGAGTTCTGAGAAACTGCTTTGTGATGTGTGGCTTCCACTCACAGAGTTACATCTATTTTTCGTGGATCTCTTTGCTAGCCTTATTTCTGTGGAATCTGAGAAGTGATATTTCGGATCCCTTTGAAGACTACAGGGCCAAGGGAAATATCCTCCGATAACAAAGAGAAAGAAGCTTTCTGAGAAACTTCTTTGAGTTCTGTGAAATCATCCCCCAGAGTTACAGCTTTCCCCTCAAGAAGCCTTTCGCTAAGCCTGTTCTTGTGGAATTTCAAAGTGATATTTCGATGCCCTTAGAAGTCTACGGTGGAAAAGGAAATATCCTTAGATGAAATCTGGAAAGAAGCTTTCTGAGAAACTGCTTAGTGTTATGTTAATTCATCTCACAGAGTTACCGCTTATCTCTCAAGATGCCGTTCGCTAAGACTGTTCTTATGGAATTTGTAACGTGATATTTTGAAAAAGAAAATATCCTCAGAGAAAAACCTGAAAGAAGTTTTGTGAGAAACTGCTTTATGACGAGTGACTTCCACTCATACAGTTACACTTGTATTTCATGGATCGGTTTGCTAACCGTATTTCTGAGGAATCTAAGAACTGATATTTCTGATCCCTTTGAAGACTATAGGGCCAAAGGAAATAATCTCCGATAACAAAGAGAAGGAAGCTTTCTCAGAAACATCTTTGTGTTCTCTGAAATCATCTCTCAGAGTTACAGCTTTCTCCTCGACAGGCCTTTTGATAAGCCTGTTCTTGTGGATATTTATATGCCCATAGAGGGCTACGGTGAAAAACGAAATATCCTCAGATGAAATCTGGAAAAAAGCTTTCTGAGAAACTCCTTAGTGTTATGTGAAATCATCTCCCAGAGTTACAGATTTTCCCTCAAGAAGCTGTTCGCTAAGCCTGTTTTTGTGGAATTTGCAAAGTGATATTTAGAAGCTCATAGAGGGCTACGGTGAGAAAGAAAATATCCTCAGAGAAAAACTGGAAAGAAGCCTTCTGATAAACTGCTTTGTTGTGTGTGTCTTCCACGCACAGAGTTACACCTGTATTTCGTGGATCTGTTTGCTCCCCTTATTTCTGTGGAATCTGAGAACTGATATTTCGGATCCCTTTGAAGACTATAGGGCCAAAGGAAATATCCTCTGATAAAGAAGAGAAAGCTTTCGGAGAAACTTCTTTGTGTTCTGTGAAATCATCTCACAGAGTTACAGCCTTCCCCTCAAGAAGCCTTTCGCTAAGACAGTTCTTGTGGAATTTGCAAAGTGATATTTGTAAGCCCATAGAGGGCCTCGGTGAAAAAGGAAATATCCTCAGATGAAATATGGAAAGAAGCTTTCTGAGAAACTGCTTAGTGTTCTCTTAATTCATCTCACAGAGTTACAGCTTTCCCCTCAATAAGCCTCTCGCTAAGCCTGTTCTTGTGGAATTCGCAAAGTGATATTTGGAAGCCCATAGAGGGCTATGGTGAAAAAGAAAATATCCTCAGGGAAAAAATGGAAAGAAGCTTTCTGAGAAACTGCTTTGTGATGTGTGACTTCCACTCACCGAGTTACATCTGTATTTCGTGGATCTCTTTTCTAGCCTTATTTCTGAGGAATCTGAGAACAGATACTTCGGATCCCTTTGAAGACTATAGGGCCAAAGGAAATATCCTCCGATAACAAAGAGAAAGAAGCTTTCTGAGAAACTTCTTTGTGTTCTGTGAAATAATCTGACAGAGTTACAGCTTTCCCCTCAAGAAGCCTTTCGATAAGACAGTTCTTGTCGAATTTGCATAATGATATTTGGAAGCCCATAGAGGGCTACGGTGAAAAAGGAAATATCCTCAGATGAAAACTCGAAAGAAGCTTTCTGAGAAACTGCTTAGTGTTCTGTTTATTCATCTCACAGAGTTACAGCTTTCTCCTCAAGAAGCCGCTCGCTAAGCCTGTTCTTGTGGAATTCACAAAATGATATTTGGAAGCCCATAGAGGGCTATGGTGAAAAAGAAAATATCCTCAGAGAAAAAATGGATAGAAGCTTTGAGAAACTGTTTGTGATGTGTGACTTCCACTCACAGAGTTACATCTGTATTTCGTGGATCTCTTTGCTAGCCCTATTTCTGTGGAATCTGAGAACAGATATTTCAGATGCCTTTGAAGACCATAGGGCCAAAGGAAATATCCTCTGAAAACAAAGAGAAGGAAGCTTTCTGAGAAACTTCTTTGTGTTCCGTGAAATCATCTCACAGAGTTACAGCTTTCCCCTCAAGAAGCCTTTCGCTAAGACAGTTCTTGTGGAATTTGCAAAGTGATATTTGGAAGTCCATAGAGGGCTATGGTGAAAAAAAGAAATCCTCAGTTGAAATCTTGAAAGAAGCTTTCTGAGAAACTGCTTAGTGCTCTGTTAATTCATCTCATAGACTTACAGATGTATTTCGTGGAGCTGTTTTCTAGCCTTATTTCTGTGGAATCTGAGAACTGATATTTCGGATCCCTTTGAAGACTATAGGGCCAAAGGAAATATCCTCCGATGAAAATGAGAAAGAAGCTTTTTGAGAAACTTCTTTGTGATCTGTGAATTCATCTTACAATGGTACAGTTCTCCCCTCAAAAAGCCTTTCGCTAAGACTGTTCTTCTGGAATTTGCAAAGTGATATTTGGAAAGCCATGGAGGGCTATGGTGAAAAGGGAAATATCCTCAGATAAAAATTGGAAAGAAGCTTTCTGAGAAACTGCTCTGTGTTCTGTGAATTTATCTCACAGAGTTACAGATTTATGCTCCAGAAGCCATTCGCTATGACTGTTCTTGTGGAATTTGCAAAGGTATATTTGAACGCCCATGGAGGGCTATGGTGAAAAGGGAAATTACCTCAGATAAAAACTGGAAACAAGTTTCAGAGGTACTGCTCTGTGTTCTGTGAATTCATCTCACAGAGTTACAGCTTTCCCCTCATGAAGCCGTTCGCTAGACTGTTCTTGTGGAATTTGCAAAGGGATATTTGGTATCCCATAGAGGCCGAGGGTGAAAAAGAAAATATCCTTAGATGAAAAGTGGAAAGCAGCATTCTGAGTAACTGCTATGTGATGTGGGACTTCCACTAACTGAGTTACTGCTGTATTTCGTGGAGCTGTTTGCTATCCTTATTTCTCTAGAAACTGAGAACTGATATTTCGGATCCCTTTGAAGACTATAGGGCCAAGGAAATATCCTCCGATCAAAATGAGAAAGAAGTTTTCTGAGAAACTTCTTTGTGATCTGTGAATTCAACTCACAGAGTTACAGCTTTCCCTAAAGAAGCCTTTCGTTAAGACTGTTCTTGCGGAATTTGCAAACTGATATTTGGAAACTAATGGAGGGCTATGGTGAAAAGGGCAATATCCTCAGATAAAAACTATAAAGAAGCTTTCTGAGAAACTCCTCTGTGTTCTATGAATTCATCTCACAGAGTTAGAGCTTTCCCCTCCAGAAGCCGTTCGCTAAGACTATTATTGTGGAAATGTAAAAGGATGTTTTTAAGCCCCTGGAGGCCTATGGTGAAAAAGAAAATATCCTCAGATGAATACTGGAAAGAAGCTTTCTGAGCAAATGCTCTGTGATGTGTGACTTCCACTCACTGCGTTACAGCTCTATTTCGTGGAGCTGTTTGCTAGCCTTATTTCTGTAGGATTTGAGAACAGATATTTCGGATCCCTTTGAAGACTATAGGGCCAAAGCAAATATCCTCTGATCAAAATGAGAAAGAAGCCTTCTCAGAAACTTCTTTGTGATCTGTGAAGTAATCTAACAGAGTTACAGCTTTCCCCTCAAGAAGCCTTTCGTTAAGACTGTTCTTGTGGAATTGGCAAAGTGAAATTTGGAAGCCCATGGAGGGCTACAATTAAAAGGGAAATATCCTCAGATAAATACTGGAAAGAAGCTTTCTGAGAAACTGCTCTGTGTTCTGTGAATTCATCCCACAGAGTTACAGCTTTCCCCTCCAGGAGCCGTTCGCGAAGACTGTTCTTGTGGAATTTGCAAAGGGATATTTGGAAGCCCATAGAGGCCTATGGTAAAAAAGAAAATATCTTCAGATGAAAACTGGAAAGAAGCTTTCTGAGCAACTGCTTTGTGATGTGTGACTTCCACTCACTGAATTACAGCTGTATTTCGTGGAGCTGTTTTCTAGCCTTATTTCTGTGGAATCTGAGAACTGATATTTCGGATTCCTTTGAAGACTATAGGGCCAAAGGAAATATCTTTCGATGAAAATGAGAAAGAAACTTTCTGAGAATGTTCTTTGAGAGCAGAGAATTCATCTCACAGAGTTACAACTTTCCCTTCAAGAAGCCTTTCGCTAAGACTGTTCTTTTGGAAGTGGCAAAGTGATATTTGGAAGCCCTTGGAGGGCTATTGTGAAAAGGGAAATATCCTCAGATAAAAACTAGAAAGAAGCTTTCTGAGAAACAGCTCTGTGTTCTGTGAATTCATCTCACAGAGTTACAGCTTTCCCCTACAGAAGCCGTTCGCTAATACTGTTCTTGTGGAATTTGCAAAGGGATATTTGGAAGCCCATAGAGTCCTATGGTGAAAAAAAGAATATCCTCAGATGAAAACTAGAAAGAAGCTTTCTGAGCAACTGCTTTGTGATATGTGACTTCCAGTCACTGAGGCATAGCTGTATTTCGTGGAGCTGTTTGCTAGCCTTATTTCTGTCGAATCTGGAACTGATATTTCGGATCCCTTTGAAAACTATACGGCCAACAAAATATCCTCCGATCAAAATGATAAAGAAGCTTACTGAGAAAGTTCTTTGTGATCTGTGAATTCATCTCACAGAGTTACAGCGTTCCCTTCCAGAAGCCTTTCGTTAAGACTTTTCTTGTGGAAATTGCAAAGTGATATTTGGAAGCCCATGGAGGGCTATGGGAAAAAGGTAAATATCCTCAGATAAAAACTGGAAGGAAGCTTTCTGAGAAACTGCTCTGTGTTCTGTGAATTCCTCTCACAGAAATACAGCTTTCCCCTCAAGAAGCCGTTCGCTAAGACTGTTCTTGTGGAATTTGCAAAGGGATATTTGGAAGCTCATGGAGGGTTATGATGAAAAGGGAAATATCCTCAGATTAAAATTGGAAAGAAGCTTTCTGAGAAACTGTTCTGTGATCTGTGAATTCATCTCAGAGTTTTACAGCTTTCCCCTCCAGTACCTGTTCGCTAAGACTGTTCTTGAGGAATTTGGAAAGGGATATTTGGAAGCCCAAAGTGGCCTATGGTGAAAAACAAAATATCCTCAGATGAAAACTGGAAAGAAGATTTCTGAGCAACTGCTTTGAGATGTCTGACTTCCACTCACTGAGTTACAGCTGTATTTCATGGAGATGTTTGCTAGCCTTATTTCTGTGTAATCTGGGAACTGATATTTCGGACCCCTTTGAAGACTATAGGGTCAAAGGAAATATTCTCCGATCAGAATCAGAAAGAAGTTTTCTGAGAAACTGCTTTGTGACCTGTGAATTCATCTCACAGAGTTACAGCTTTACACTCCAGAAGCCGTTCGCTAAGACTATTCTTGTGGAAATGTCAAAGGGATATTTGGAAGCCCATAGAGGCCTATCGTGAAAACGAGAATATACTCAGATGGAAACTGGAAAGAAATCTTCTGAGCAGCTTCTTTGTGATGTGTGCCTTCCACTCACTGAGTTACAGCCGTATATCGTGGATGTGTTTGCTAGCCTTATTTCTGTGGAATTTGAGAACCGATATTTCGGATCCCTTTGAAGACTATAGGGCCAAAGGAAATATCCTCCAATAACAAAGAGAGAGAAGCTGTCTGAGAAACTTCTTTGTGTTCTGTGACATCATCTCACAAACTTACAGCTTTCCCCTCAAGAAGCCTTTCGCTAAGACAGTTCTTGTGGAATTTGTAAAGTGATATTTGGAAGCCCATGGAGGGCTATAAAGAAAAGGGAAATATCCTCAGAGAAAAACTGGAAGGAAGCTTTCTGATAAACTGCTCTGTGTTCTGTGAATTCATCCCGCAGAGTTACAGCTTTCCCCTCCAGAAGCCGTTCGCTAAGACTGTTCTTGAGAATTTGGAAAGGGATATTTGGAAGCCAAAAGAGGTATAAGGTGAAAAAGAAAATATCGTCAGATGAAAACTGGGAAGAAGTTTTCTGAGCAACTGCTTTGTGATGTGTGACTTCCACTCTCTGAATTACAGCTGTATTTCGTGGATCTGTTTGCTAGCCTTATTTCTGTGGAATCTGAGAACTGATATTTTGGATCTCTTTGAAGACTATAGGGCCAAAGGAAATATCCTCCGATCAAAATCAGAAAGAAACTTTCTGAGAAACTTCTTTGTGATCTGTGAAATCATCTCACAGAGTTACAGCTTTCCCCTCAAGAAGCCGTTCACTAACTGTTCTTGTGGAATTTGCAAAGTGATATTTGGAAGCCCATGATGGGCTATGGTTAAAAGGGAAATATAATCAGATAAAACTGGAAAGAAGCTTTCTGAGAAACTGGTCTGTATTCTGTGAATTCATCTCACAGAGTTACAGCTTTCCCCTCGAGAAGCCGTTCACTAACTGTTCTTGTGGAATTTGCAAAGGGATATTTGGAAGCCCATGGAGGGCTGTGGTGAAAAGGGAAATATCCTCAGATACAAATTGGAAAGAAGCTTTCTGAGAAACTGCTCTGTGATCTGTGAATTCATCTCAGAGTATTACAGCTTTCCCCCTCCAGTAGCCGTTCGCTAAGACTGTTCTTGAGGAATTTGCAGTGGGATATTTGGAAGCCCAAAGAGGCCTATGGTGAAAAAGAAAATATCCTCAGATGAAAACTGGAAAGAAGCTTTCTGAGCAACTGCTTTGAGATGTGTGACTTCCAATCACTGAGTTACAGCTGTATTTCGTGGAGCTGTTTGCTAGCCTTATATCTGTGGAATCTGAGAACTGATATTTCGGATACCTTTCAAGATTACAGGGCCAAAGGAATTATCCTCCGATCAAAATGAGAAAGAAGCTTTCTGAGAAACTTGTTTGAGATCTGTGAATTCACCTCACAGAGTTACAGCTTTCTCTTCAAGAAGCCTTTCGCTAAGACTGTTCTTGTGGAATTTGCAAAGTGATATTTGGAAGCCCATGGAGGGCTATGGTGAAAAGGGAAGTATCCTCAGATAAAAACTGGAAAGAAGCTTTCTGAGAAACTGTTCTGTGTTCTGTGAATTCATCTCACAGAGTTATAGCTTCCCCTCCATAAGCCGTTCACTAAGATGTTCTTGTGAAAGTTGCAAACGGATGTTTGGAAGTCCCTAGAGGCCTATGGTGAAAAAGAAATTATCGTCAGATGAAAACTGGAAAGAAGCTTTCTGAGCAACTGCTTTGTGATGTGTGACTTCCACTCACTGAATTACAGCTGTATTTCGTGGAGCTGTTTTCTAGCCTTATTTCTGTGGAATCTGAGAACTGATATTTCGGATCCCTTTGAAGACTATTGGGCGAAAGGAAATATCCTCCGATAAAAATCAGAAAGAAGCTTTCTGAGAAACTTCTTTGTGATCTGTGAATTCATCTCACAGAGTTACAGCTTTCCCCTCAAGAAGCCTTTCGCTAAGACTGTTCTTCTGGAATTGGCAAAGTGATATTTGGAAGCCCATGGTGGGCTTCGGTGAAAAGAGAAATATCCTCAAATAAAACCTTTTTTTTTAAAATTTATTTATTATTATTATACTTTAAATTGTAGGGTACATGTGCATAACGTGCAGGTTTGTTACATATGTATACTTGTGCCATGTTGCTGTGCTGCACCCATCAACTCGTCATTTACATCAGGTATAACTCCCAATGCAATCCCTCCCACCTCCCCCATCCCCATGATTGGCCCCGGTGCGTGATGTTCCCCTTCCTGAGTCCGAGTGATGTCATTGTTCAGTTCCCACCTATGAGTGAGAACATGCGGTGTTTGGTTTTCTGTTCTTTTGATAGGTTACTAAGAATGATGGATTCCAGCTGCTTCCAAGTCCCTACAAAAGACTCAAACTCATCCTTTTTTATGGCTGCATAGTATTCCATGGTGAGTATGTGCCACATTTTCTTAATCCAATCTGTCACTGATGGACATTTGGATTGATTCCAAGTCTTTGCTATTGTGAATAGTGCTGCAATAAACATACGTGTGCATGTGTCTTTATAGCAGCATGATTTATAATCCTTTGGGTATATACCCAGTAATGGGATGGCTGGGTCATATGGTACATCTAGTTCTAGATCCTTGAGGAATCGCCATACTGTTTTCCATAATGGTTGAACTAGTTTACAATCCCACCAACAGTGTAAAAGTGTTCCTATTTCTCCACATCCTCTCCAGCACCTGTTGTTTCCTGACTTTTTAATGATTGCCATTCTAACTGGTGTGAGATGGTATCTCATGGTGGTTTTGATTTGCATTTCTCTGATGGCCAGTGATGATGAGCATTTTTTCATGTGTCTGTTGGCTGTATGAATGTCTTCTTTTGAGAAATGTCTGTTCATATCCTTTGCCCACTTTTTGATGGGGTTGTTTGTTTTTTTCTTGTAAATTTGTTTGAGTTCTTTGTAGGTTCTGGATATTAGCCCTTTGTCAGATGAGTAGATTGCAAAAATTTTCTCCCATTATGTAGGTTGCTTGTTCACTCTGATGGTAGTTTCTTTTGCTGTGCAGAAGCTCTTTAGTTTAATGAGATCCCATTTGTCAATTTTGGCTTTTGCTGATGTTGCTTTTGGTGTTTTAGACATGAAGTCTTTGCCCATGCCTATGTCTTGAATGGTACTACCTAGGTTTTCCTCTAGGATTTTTATGGTATTAGGTCTAACATTTAAGTCTCTAATCCATCTTGAATTAATTTTCGTATAAGGAGTAAGGAAAGGATCCAGTTTCAGCTTTCTACTTATGGCTAGCCAGTTTTCCCAGCACCATTTATTAAATAGGGAATCCTTTCCCCATTTCTTGTTTCTCTCAGGTTTGTCAAAGATCAAATGGCTGTAGATGTGTGGTATTATTTCTGAGGACTCTGTTCTGTTCCATTGGTCTATATCTCTGTTTTGGTACCAGTACCATGCTGTTTTGGTTACTGTAGCCTTGTAGTATAGTTTGAAGTCAGGTAGCGTGATGTCTCCAGCTTTGTTCTTTTGACTTAGGATTGTCTTGGAGATGCGGACTCTTTTTTGGTTCCGTATGAACTTTAAAGCAGTTTTTTCCAATTCTGTGAAGAAACTCATTGGTAGCTTGATGGGGATGGTATTGAATCTATAAATTACCTTGAGCAGTATGGCCATTTTCACGATATTGATTCTTCATATCCATGAGCATGGTATGTTCTTCCATTTGTTTGTGTCCTCTTTTATTTCACTGAGCAGTGGTTTGTAGTTCTCCTTGAAGAGATCCTTTACATCCATTGTAAGTTGGATTCCTAGGTATTTTATTCTCTTTGAAGCAATTGTGAATGGAAGTTCATTCCTGATTTGGCTCTCTGTTTGTCTGTTACTGGTGTATAAGAATGCTTGTGATTTTTGCACATTAATTTTGTATCCTGAGACTTTGCTGAAGTTGCTTATCAGCTTAAGGAGATTTTGGGCTGAGACAATGGGGTTTTCTAAATATACAATCATGTCATCTGCAAACAGATACAGTTTGACTTCTTCTTTTCCTAACTGAATACCCTTGATTTCTTTCTCTTGCCTAATTGCCCTAGCCAGAACTTCCAACACTATGTTGAATAAGAATGGTGAGAGAGGGCATCCCTGTCTTGTGCCAGTTTTCAAAGGGAATTTTTCCAGTTTTTGCCCATTCAGTATGATATTGGCTGTGGGTTTGTCATAAATAGCTCTTATGATTTTGAGATACGTTCCATCAATACCGAATTTACTGAGCGTTTTTAGCATGAAGGGCTGTTGAATTTTGTCAAAAGCCTTTTCTGCATCAATTGAGATAATCATGTGGTTCTTGTCTTTGGTTCTGTTTATATGCTGGATTATGTTTATTGATTTGCAAATGTTGAACCAGCCTTGCATCCCAGGGATGAAGCCCACTTGATCATGGTGGATAAGCTTTTTGATGTGTTGCTGAATCCAGTTTGCCAGTATTTTATTGAGGATTTTTGCATCGATGTTCATCGAGGATATTGGTCTAAAATTCTCTTTTTTTGTTGTGTCTCTGTCAGGCTTTGGTATCAGGATGATGTTGGCCTCATAAAATGAGTTAGGGAGGATTCCCTCTTTTTCTATTGATTGGAATAGTTTCAGAAGGAATGGTACCAACTCCTCCTTGTACCTCTGGTAGAATTCAGCTGTGAATCCATCTGGTCCTGGACTTTTTTTGGTTGGCAGGCTATTAATTGTTGCTTCAATTTCAGAGCCTGCTATTGGTCTATTCAGGGATTCAACTTCTTCATGGTTTAGTCTGGGAAGAGTGTAAGTGTCCAGGAAATTATCCATTTCTTCTAGATTTTCCAGTTTATTTGCGTAGAGGTGTTTATAGTATTCTCTGATGGTAGTTTGTATTTCTGTGGGGTCGGTGGTGATATCCCCTTTATCATTTTTAATTGCGTCGATTTGATTCTTCTCTCTTTTCTTCTTTATTAGTCTGGCTAGTGGTTTGTCAATTTTGTTAATCTTTTCAAAAAACCAACTCCTGGATTCATTGATTTTTTGGAGGGTTTTTTGTGTCTCTATCTCCTTCAGTTCTGCTCTGATCTTAGTTATTTCTTGCCTTCTGCTAGCTTTCGAATGTGTTTGCTCTTGCTTCTCTAGTTCTTTTAATTGTGATGTTAGAGTGTCAATTTTTAGATCTTTCCTGCTTTCTCTTGTGGGCATTTAGTGCTATAAATTTCCCTCTACACACTGCTTTAAATGTGTCCCAGAGATTCTGGTATGTTGTATCTTTGTTCTCATTGGTTTCAAAGAACATCTTTATTTCTGCCTTCATTTCGTTATGTACCCAGTAGTCATTCAGGAGCAGGTTGTTCAGTTTCCATGTAGTTGAGCGATTTTGATTGAGTTTCTTAGTCCTGAGTTCTAGTTTGATTGCACTGTGGTCTGAGAGACAGTTTGTTATAATTTCTGTTCTTGTACATTTGCTGAGGAGTGCTTTACTTCCAATTACGTGGTCGATTTTGGAGTAAGTATGATGTGGTGCTGAGAAGAATGTATATTCTGTTGATTTGGGGTGGAGAATTCTATAGATGTCTATTAGGTCTGCTTGCTGCAGAGATGAGTTCAATTCCTGGATATCCTTGTTAACTTTCTGTCTCGTTGATCTGTCTAATGTTGACAGTGGAGTGTTGAAGTCTCCCATTATTATTGTATGGGAGTCTAAGTCTCTTTGTAAGTCTCTAAGGACTTGCTTGATGAATCTGGGTGCTCTTGTATTGGGTGCTTATATATTTAGGATAGTTAGCTCTTCCTGTTGAATTGATCCCTTTACCATTATGTAATGGCCTTCTTTGTCTCTTCTGATCTTTGATGGTTTAAAGTCTGTTTTATCAGAGACTAGTATTGCAACCCCCGCTTTTTTTTGTTCTCCATTTGCTTGGTAAATCTTCCTCCATCCCTTTATTTTGAGCCTATGTATGTCTCTGCGTGTGAGATGGGTCTCCTGAATACAGCAGACTGATGGGTCTGGACTTTTTATCCAGTTTGCCAGTCTGTGTCTTTTAATTGGAGCATTTAGTCCATTTACATTTAAGGTTAATATTGTTATGTGTGAACTTGATCCTGCCATTATGATATTAACTGGTTATTTTGCTCGTTAGTTGATGCAGTTTCTTCCTAGCCTCGATGGTCTTTACATTTTGGCATGTTTTTGCAATGGCTGGTACCGGTTGTTCCTTTCCATGTTTAGTGCTTCCTTCAGGGTCTCTTGTAAGGCAGGCATAGTGGTGACAAAATCTCTAAGCATTTGCTTATCTGTAAAGGATTTTATTTCTCCTTCACTTGTGAAACTTAGTTTGGCTGGTTATGAAATTCTGGGTTGAAAATTCTTTTCTTTAAGAATGTTGAATATTGGCCCCCACTCTCTTCTGGCTTGGAGAGTTTCTGCCGAGAGATCTGCTGTTAGTCTGATGGGCTTCCCTTTGTGGGTAACCCGACCTTTCTCTCTGGCTGCCCTTAAGATTTTTTCCTTCATTTCAACTTTGGTGAATCTGGCAATTATGTGTCTTGGAGTTGCTCTTCTCGAGGACTATCTTTGTGGCGTTCTCTGTATTTCCTGGATTTGAATGTTGGCCTGCCCTACTAGGTTGGGGAAGTTCTCCTGGATGATATCCTGAAAGGTGTTTTCCATCTTGGTTCCATTTTCCCCCTCACTTTCAGGCACCCCAATCAGACGTAGATTTGGTCTTTTTACATAATCCCATACTTCTTGCAGGCTTTGTTCATTTCTTTTTCTTCTTTTTTCTTTTGGTTTCTCTTCTCGCTTCATTTCATTCATTTGATCCTCAATCGCAGATACTCTTTCTTCCAGTTGATCGAGTCGGTTACTGAAGCTTGTGCATTTGTCATGTATTTCTCGTGTCATGGTTTTCATCTCTTTCATTTCGTTTAGGACTTTCTCTGCATTAATTACTCTAGCCATCAATTCTTCCACTTTTTTTTCAAGATTTTTAGTTTCTTTGTGCTGGGTACGTAATTCCTCCTTTAGCTCTGAGAAATTTGATGGACTGAAGCCTTCTTCTCTCATCTCGTCAAAGTCATTCTCCGTCCAGCTTTGATCTGTTGCTGGCGATGAGCTGCGCTCCTTTGCCTGGGGAGATGCGCTCTTATTTTTTGAATTTCCAGCTTTTCTGCCCTGCTTTTTCCCCATCTTTGTGGTTTTATCTGCCTCTGGTCTTTAATGATGGTGATGTACTGATGGGGTTTTGGTGTAGGTGTCCTTCCTGTTTGATAGTTTTCCTTCTAACAGTCAGGACCCTCAGCTGTAGGTCTGTTGGTGATTGCGTGAGGTGCACTCCAGACTCTGTTTGCCTGGGTATCAGCAGCAGAGGCTGCAGAAGATAGAATATTTCTGAACAGCGAGTGTACCTGTCTGATTCTTGCTTTGGAAGCTTCCTCTCAGGGGTTTACTCCTCCCTGTGAGGTGTGGGGTGTCAGACTGCCCCTAGTGGGGGATGTCTGCCAGTTAGGCTACTCAGGGGTCAGGGACCCACTTGAGCAGGGAGACTGTCCCTTCTCAGATCTCAACCTCCGTGTTGGGAGATCCACTGCTGTCTTCAAAGCTGTCAGACAGAGTCGTTTGCGTCTGCAGAGGTGTCTGCTGCGTTTGGTTAGTTTACTGTGCCCTATCCTCAGAGGTGGAGTCTACAGAGACAGGCAGGTTTCCTTGAGCTGCTGTGAGCTCCACCCAGTTCGAGCTTCCCAGCAGCTTTGTTTACCTACTTAAGCCTCAGCAATGGCGGCCGCCCCTCCCCCAGACTCGCTGCTGCCTTGCCGGTAGATCACAGACTGCTGCGCTAGTAATGAGGGAGGCTCCGTGGGTGTGGGACCCTCCCGGCCAGGTGTGGGATATGATCTCCTGGTGTGCCTGTTTGCTTAAAGCGCAGTATTGAGGTGGGAGTTACCCGATTTTCCAGGTTTTGTGTGTCTAAGATCCCCTGGCTAGGAAATGGGACTCCCTTCCCCCTTGCGCTTCCCAGGTGAGGCAATGCCTCGCCCTGCTTCAGCTCTCGCTGGTCGGGCTGCAGCAGCTGACCAGCACCGATTGTCCGGCACTCCCCAGTGAGATGAACCCAGTACCTCAGTTGAAAATGCAGAAATCACCGGTTTTCTGTGTCGCTCGCGATGGGAGTTGGAGACTGGAGCTGCTCCTATTCGGCCATATTGCTCCGCCCCCCAGAAAAAAACTTTTAAGAAGCTTTCCGAGAAACTGCTCTGTGTTCTGTGAATGCATCTCAGAGAGATACAGATTTCCCCTCCAGAAGTCGTTCGCTAAGACTGTTCTTGTGGAAATTCGAAGAGATATTTTGAAGCCTATAGAGGGCTATGGTGAAAAAGAAATTTTCCTCAGATGGAAACTGGAAAGAATCTTTCTGAGCAACTGCTTTGTGATGTGTGACACCCAGTCACTGAGTTACAGTTGTATTTCGTGGAACTGTTTGCTAACCTTATTTCCATGGAATCTGAGAACTGATATTTCGGATCCCTTTGAAGACTATAGGGCCAAAGGAAATATCCTCCAATCAAAATGAGAAAGAAGCTTTCTGAGAAACTTCTTAGTGATCTTTGAATTCATCTCAGAGAGTTACAGCTTTCCCCTCAAGAAGCGTTTTGCTAAGACTGTTCTTGTGGAATTTCAAAGCGATATTTGGAAGCCCATGGAGGGCTATGGTGAAAAGGGACATATTCTCAGATAAAAACTGGAAAGAAGCTTTCTGAGAAACTGCTCTGTGTTCTGTGAATTCATCTCACAGAGATACAGCTTTCCCCTCCAGAAGCGGTTCTCTTAGACTGCTCTTGTGGAATTTGCAAGGGAATATTTGGAAGCCCATAGAGGCCTATGGTGAAAAAGAAAATATCCTCAGATGAAAACTGGAAAGAAGCTTTCTGAGCAACTGCTTTGTGAGTGTGACTTCCACTCACTGTGTTACAGCTGTATTTCATGAAGCTGTTTGCTAGCCATATTTCTGTGGAATCTGAGAACTGATATTTTGGATCCTTTTGAAGTTTATAGGGCTAAAGGAAATATCCTCCGACGAAAATGAGAAAGAAGCTTGCTGAGCAACTTCTTTGTGATCTGTGAATTCACCTCACAAGGTTACAGCTTTCCCCTCAAGTAGCCTTTCGCTAAGACTGTTCTTGTGGAATTTGCAAAGTGATATTTGGAAGCTCATGGAGGGCTATGGTGACAAGGGAAATATTCTCAGATAAAAACTGGCAAGAAGCTTTCTGAGATAGTCCTCTGTGTTCGGTGAATTCATCTCACAGAGTTAGAGCTTTCCCCTCCAGAAGCCGTTCACTAAGACTGTTCTTGTGGAATTTGCAAAGGGATATTAGGAATCCCATAGAGGCCTATGGTGAAATAGAAAATATCCTCAGATGAAAACTGGAAAGAAGCTTTCTGAGTAACTGCTATGAGATGTGGCACCTCCACTCACTGAGATACAGCTGTATTTCGTGGAGCTGTTTGCTACCCTTATTTCTGTGGAATCTGAGAACTGATATTTCATATCCCTTTGAAGACTATAGGGCCAAAGGAAATATCCTCCGATCAAAATGAGAAAGAAGCTTTCTGAGAAACTTCTTTGTGATCTATGAATTCATCCAACAGAGTTACATCTTTCCCCTCAAGAAGCCAGTCGTTAAGACTGTTTTTGTGGAATTTGCAAAGTGATATTTGGAAGCTCATGGAGTTCTATGGTGAAAGCTAAATATCCTCAGATAAAAACTGGAAAGAAGCTTTCCGAGAAACTGCTCTGTGTTCTGTGAATTCATCTCACAGAGTTACAGATTTCACCTCAGGAAGCCTTTCACTACGACTGTTCTTGAGAATTTGCAAAGTGATATTTGGAAGCCCATGGAGGGCTATGGTGAAAGGGGAAATATCCTCAGATAAAAACTGGAAAGAAGCTTTCTGAGAAACTGCTCTGTGTTCTGTGAATTCATCTCAGAGAGTTACAGCTTTCCCCTCCAGAAGCCGGTCGCTAAGACTGTTCTTGCGGAATCTGCAAAGGGATATTTGGAAGCCCATAGAGGTCTATGGTGAAAAAGAAAATATCGTCAGATGAAAAATGGAAAGAAGCTTTCTGAGCAACTGCTTTGTGATATGTGACTTCCACTCACTGAGTTACAGCTGTATTTCATGGAGCTGTTTGCTAGCCTTATTTCTGTGGAATCTGAGAACTGATATTTTGGATTCCTTTGAAGACTATAGGGCCAAAGGAAATTTCCTCTGATCATAATGAGAAAGAAGATTTCTGAGAAATTTCGTTGTGATCTGTGAATTCACTTCACAGGGTTACAGCTTTCCACTCAAGAAGCCTTTCGCTAAGGCTCTTCTGGTGGAATTTGCAAAGTGATATTTGGAAGCCCATGGAGGGCTATGGTGAAAAGGGAAATATCCTCAGATAAAAACTGGAAAGAAGCATTCTGAGAAATGCTCTGTGTTCTTTGAATTCATCTCACAGTTACAGCTTTCCCCTCCAGAAGCCGTTCGCTAAGACTATTCTTGTGGAATTTGCAAAGGGATATTTGGAAGCCCATAGAGGCCTATGGTGAAAAAGAGAATATCCTCAGATGAAAACTGGAAAGAAGCTTTCTGAGCAACTGCTCTGTGATGTGTGACTTCCAGTCACTGAGGCATAGCTGTATTTCGTGGAGCTCTTTGCTAGCCTTATTTCTGTGGCATCTGAGAACTCATATTTCAGATCCCTTTGAAGACTATAGGGCCAAAGGAAATATCCTCCATTGAAAATGAGAAAGAAGCTTTCTGAGAAACTGCTTCATGATCTGTGAATTCATCTCACAGAGTTACAGCTTTCCCCTCAAGATGCCTTTCGCTAAGGCTGTTCTTGTGGAATTTGCAAAGTGATATTTGGAAGCTCATGGAGGGCTATGGTGAAATGGGAAATATCCTCAGATAAAAACTGGAAAGAAGCTTTCTGAGAAACTGCTCTGTGTTCTGTGAATTCATCTCACAGAGTTACAGCTTTCCCCTCCAGAAGTCGTTCGTTAAGACTGCTCTTGTGGAATTTGCAAGGGGATATTTGGAAGCCCATAGAGGCCTATGATGAAAAAATATCTTCAGATGAAAAGTGGAAAGAAGCTTTCTGAGCAACTTTTTTCTGATGTGTGACTTCCCCTCACTGAGTTTTTGCTGTATTTCGGGGTGCTGTTTGCTAGCCTTATTTCTGTGGAATTTGAGAACTGATATTTAGGATCCCTTTGAAGACTATAGGGCCAAAGGAAATATCCTCCGATCAAAATGAGAAAGAAGCTTTCTGGAAAACTTCTTTGTGATCTGTGAATTCATCTCACAGAGTTACAGCTTCCCTCCAGAAGCCGTTCATTAAGAGTGTTCTTGTGGAATTTGCAAAGGGATATTTTGAAGCCCATGGAGGGCTATATTGAAAAGAGAAATATCCTCAGATAAAAACTGGAAAGACGCTTTCTGGAAAACTGCTCTGTGTTCTTTGAATTCATCTCAGAGTGTTACAGCTTTACCCTTCAGAAGCCGTTCGCTAAGACTGTTCTTGTGGAATTTGCAAAGGGATGTTTGGAAGCCCTTAGAGGCCTAAGGTGAAAAAGAAAATATCCTTAAATGAAAACTATCAAGAAGCTTTGTGAGCAACTGCTTTGTGATGTGTGACTTCCACTCACGGAGTTACAGCTGTATTTCGTGGAGCTGTTTGCCAGCTTTATTTCTGTGGAATCTGAGAACTGATATTTCGGATCCCTTTGAAGACTATAGGGCCAAAGGAAATATCCTCCGATCAAAATGAGAAAGAAGTTTTCTGAGAAACTTCTTTGTGATCTGTTTTTTCATCTCACAGAGTTACAGCTTTCCTCTCAAGAAGCCTTTAACTAAGACTGTTCTTGTGGAATTTGCAAAGTGATATTTGAAAGCCCATGGAGGGCTATGGTGAAAAGGGAAATATCTTCAGATAAAAATTGGAAGGAAGCTTTCTGAGCCACTGCTCTGTGTTCTGTGAATTCATCTCACAGAGTTACACCTTTCCCCTCCAGAAGTCGTTCGCTTAGACTGTTCTTTTGGATTTGCAAAGGGCTATTTTGAAGCGCATAGAGGCCTATCGTGGAAACGAGAATATCGTCAGATGGAAACTGGAAAGAAATTTTCTGAGCAACTGCTTTATGATGTGTGACTTCCACTCACTGACTTACAGCTGTATTTCGTGGAGCTGTTTGCTAGCCTTATTTCTGTGGAATCTGAGAACTGATATTTCGGATCCCTTTGAAGACTATAGGGCCAAAGCAAATATCCTCCGATCAAAATGAGAAAGAAACTTTCTGAGAAACTTCTTTGGGATCTGTGAATTCATCTTACAGAGTTACAGCTATCCCCTCAAGAAGCCTTTCACTAAGAATTTACTTTGGAATTGGCAAAGTGATATTGGAAGCCCATGGAGGGCTATAGTGAAAAGGGAAATATCCTCAGATAAAAACTGGAAAGAAGCTTTCTGAGAAACTGCTCTGTGTTCTGTGAATTCATCTCACAGAGTTACAGCTTTCTACTCCAGAAGCCGTTCGCTAAGACTGTTCTTGTGGAATTTGCCAAGGGATATTTGGAGGCCTATAGAGGCCTATGGTGATAGAGAAAATATCCTTAGATAAAAACTGGAAAGAAGGTTTCTGAGCAACTGCTATGTGATGTCTGAATACCACTCACTGAATTAGAGCTGTATTTCACGGAACTGTTTGCTAGCCTTATTTCTCTTGGATCTGAGAACTGATATTTCGGATCCCTTTGAAGACTACAGGTCCAAAGGAAATATCTTTCGATCAAAATAAGAAAGAAGCTTTCTGAGAAACTTCTTTGTGATCTATGAATTCATCTCACAGATTTACAGCTTTCACCTCAAGAAATCTTTCAATAAGACTGTTCTTGTGGAATTTGCAAAGTGATATTTGGAAGCCCATGAAGGGCTATGGTGAAATGGAAAATATCCTCAGAGAAAAACTGGAAAGAAGCTTTCTGAGAAACTGCTCTTTGTTCTGTGAATTCATCTCACAGAACTGCAGCTTTCCCCTCCAGAAGCCGTTCGCTAAGACTGTTCCTCTGGAATTTGCAAAGGGATATTTGGAAGCCCATAGAGGCCTATGGTCAAAAAGAAAATATCCTCAGTTGAAAACAGCAAAGAAGGTTTCTGAGCAATTGCTTTGTGATGTGTGACTTCCACTCACTGTGTTTCAGCTGTATTTCCTGGAGCTGTTTCCTAGCCTTATTTCTGTGGAATCTGAGAACTGAGATTTCGGATCCCTTTGAAGACTATAGGGCCAAAGGAAATATCCTCCGATCAAAATGAGAAAGAAGCTTTCTGAGAAACTGCTCTGTGTTATGTGAATTCATCTCAGAGAGTTACAGCTTTCCCCTCCAGAAGCCGTTCGCTAAGACTGTTCTTGTGGAATTGCAAAGGGATACTTGGAAGCCCTTAGAGGCCTATGGTGAAAAAGAGAATATCCTCAGATAAAAACTGGATAGATTCATTCTGAGAAACTTCTTTGTGTTTTTGTGTTCTGTGAATTCATCTCACAGCGTTACAGCTTTTCCCTCAAGAAGGCTTTCTCTAAGACTGTTCTTTTGGAATTGGCAAAGTGATATTAGGAAGCCCATGGAGGGCTATGGTGAAAAGGGAAATATCCTCAGAAAAAAACAGGAAAGAAGGTTTCTGAGAAACTGCTCTGTGTTCTGTGAATTCATCTCACCAAGTTACAGCTTTCCTTCCAGAAGGCGTTCGCTAAGACTGTTCTTGTGGAATTTGCAAAGGGATATTGGGAAGCCCATAGAGGCCTATGGTAAAAAAGAAAATATCCTCAAATTAAACTGGAAAGAAGCTTTGGGTGCAACTGCTTAGTGATGTGTGACTTCCATTCACTGAGTTACAGCTGTATTTCGTGGAGCTGTTTTCTAGCCTTATTTCTGTGGAATCTGAGAACTGATATTTCGGATCCCTTTGAAGACTATAGGGCCAAAGGAAATATCCTCCAATCAAAATGAGAAAGAAGCTTTCTGAGAAACTTCTTTGTGATCTGTGAATTCATCTCACAGAGTTACAGCTTTCCCCTCAAGAAGTCTTTCGCTAAAACTGTTCTTTTTGAATTGGCAAAGTGATATTAGGAAGCCCATGGAGGGCTATGATGAAAAGGGAAATATCCTCAGATAAAAAGTGGAAAGAAGCTTTCTGGAAAACTGCTCTGTGTCATGTGAATTCATCTCAGAGTGTTACAGCTTTCCCCTCAAGAAGCCTTTCGCTAAGAATGTTCTTTTGGAATTGGGAAAGTGATATTATGAAGCCCATGGAGGGCTATGGTGAAAAGGGAAATATCCTCAGATAAAAACTGGAAAGAAAGGTTCTGAGAAACTGCTCTGTGTTCTGTGAATTCATCTCACAGAGTTACAGCTTTCCCCTCAAGAATCCTTTCGCTAAGACTGTTCTTGTGGAATTTGCAAAGTGATATTTCGAAGCCCATGGAGGGCTATGGTGAAAAGGTAAATATCCTCAGATAAAAACTGGAAAGAAGCTTTCTGAGAAACTGTTCTGTGTTCTGTGAATTCATCTCACAGAGTTATAGCTTCCCCTCCATAAGCCGTTCACTAAGATGTTCTTGTGAAAGTTGCAAACGGATGTTTGGAAGTCCCTAGAGGCCTATGGTGAAAAAGAAATTATCGTCAGATGAAAACTGGAAAGAAGCTTTCTGAGCAACTGCTTTGTGATGTGTGACTTCCACTCACTGAGTTACAGCTGTATTTCGTGGAGCTATTTGCTGGCCTTATTTCTGTGGAATCTGAGAACTGATATTTCGGATCCCTTTGAAGACTACAGGGCCAAAGGAAATATCTTTCGATCAAAATGAGAAAGAAGCTTTCTGAGAAACTTCTTTGTGATCTATGAATTCATCTCACAGACTTACAGCTTTCCCCACAAGGAGTCTTTCACTAAGACTGTTCTTGTGGAATTTGCAAAGTGATATTTGGAAGCCCAAGGAGGGCTATGGTGAAAAGGGAAATATCCTCAGAGAAAAACTCTAAAGAAGCTTTCTGAGAAACTGCTCTTTGTTCTGTGAATTTATCTCACAGAATTACAGCTTTCTCCTCCAGAAGCCGTTCGCTAAGACTGTGCTTCTGGAATTTGCAAAGGGATATTTTGAAGCCCATAGAGGCCTATAGTAAAACGAGAATATCCTCCGACGGAAACTGGAAAGAAATTTTCTGAGCAACTGCTTTGTGATGAGTGACCTCCACTCACTGAGTTACAGCTGTATTTCGTGGAGCTCTTGGCTAGCCTTATTTCTGTGGAATCTGAGAACTGAGATTTCGGATCCCTTTGAAGACTATAGGGCCAAAGGAAATATCCTCTTATCAAAATGAGAAAGTAGGTTTCTGAGAAATTTCTTTGTGATCTGTGAATTCATTCACAGAGTTACAGCTTTCCCCTCAAGAAGCCTTTCGCTAAGACTGTTCTTATGGAATTTGGAAAGTGATATTTATAAGCCCATAGTGGGCTATGGTAAAAAGGGAAATATCCTCAGATAAAAACTGGAAAAAAGCTTTCTGAGAAACTGCTCTGTGTTCTGTGAATTCATCTCACAGAGTTGCAGCTTTCCCTTCCAGAAGCCGTTCGCCAAGACAGTTCTTGTGGAATTTGCAAAGGGATATTTGGAAGCCCATGGAGGGCTATGGTGAAAAGGGAAATATCCTCAGATAAAAACTGTAAAGAAGCTTTCTGGAAAACTGCTCTGTGTTCTGTGAATTCCTCTCACAGAAATACAGCTTTCCCCTCAAGAAGCCGTTCGCTAAGTCTGTTCTTGTGGAATTTGCAAAGGGATGTTTGGAAGCCCCTAGAGGCCTATGGCGAAAAAGAAAATATCGTCAGATGAAAACTGGAAAGAAGTTTTCTGAGCGACTGCTTTGTGATGTGTGACGTCCACTCACTGAGTTACAGCTGTATTTCGTAGAGCTGTTTGATAGCCTTATTTCTGACGAATCTGAAAACTGATATTTCGGATCCCTTTGAAGACTATAGGGCCAAAGGAAATATCCTCCCATCAAAATGAGAAAGAAGCTTTCTGAGAAACTTCTTTGTGATCTGTGAATTCATCTCACAGAGTTACAGCTTTCCCCTCAAGAAGCCTTTTGCTAAAACTGTTCTTTTTGAATTAGCAAAGTGATATTAGGAAGCCCATGGAGGGCTATGATGAAAAGAGAAATATCCTCAGATAAAAACTGGAAAGAAGCTTTCTGAGAAACTGCTCTGTGTTCTGTGAATTCCTCTCACTGAAATACAGCTTTCCACTCAAGAAGCCGTTCGCTAAGACTGTTCTTGTGGAATTTGCAAAGGGATGTTTGGAAGCCCCTAGAGGCCTATGGCGAAAAAGAAAATATCGTCAGATGAAAACTGGAAAGAAGTTTTCTGAGCAACAGCTTTGTGATGTGTGACGTCCACTCACTGAGTTACAGCTGTATTTCATAGAGCTGTTTGATAGCCTTATTTCTGACAAATCTGAAAACTGATATTTCGGATCCCTTTGAAGACTATAGGGCCGAAGGAAATATCCTCCAATCAAAATGAGAAAGAAGCTTTCTGAGAAACTTCTTTGTGATCTGTGAATTCATCTCACAGAGTTACAGCTTTCCCCTCAAGAAGCCTTTCGCTAAAACTGTTCTTTTTGAATTGGCAAAGTGATATTAGGAAGCCCATGGAGGGCTACGATGAAAAGGGAAATATCATCAGATAAAAACTGGAAAGAAGCTTTCTGAGAAACTGCTCTGTGTTCTATGAATTCATCTCACAGAGTTACAGCTGTCCCTTCCAGAAGCCATTGCCTAAGACTGTTCCTGTGGAATTTACGAAGGCATATTTGGAAGCCCATAGAGGCTTATGGTAAACATGAAAATATCCTCAGATGAAAACTGGAAAGAAGCTATGTGTGCAACTGCTGTGTGATGTGTGACATCCATTCACTGAGTTACAGCTGTATTTCGTGGAGCTCTTTGCTAACCTTATTTCTGTGGAATCTGAGAACTGTTTTTTGTTCTGTGAATTCATCTCACAAAGTTACAGCGTTCCCCTCCATAAGCGCTTCGCTAAGACTGTTCTTGTGGAACATGCAAAGGGATATTTGGAAGCCCACAGAGGCCTACGGTGAAAACGAGAATATCCTCAGATGGAAGCTGGAAAGAAATTTTCTGAGCAACGGCTTTGTGATGTGTGACGTCCACTCACTGAGTTACAGCTGTATTTCGTGGAGCTGTTTTCTAGCCTTATTTCTGTGGATTCTGAGAACTGATATTTCGAATCCCTTTGAAGACTATAGGGCCAAAGGAAATATCCTCCGATCAAAATGAGTAAGAAGCTTTCTGAGAAACTTCCTTGTTATCTGTGAATTCATCTCACAGAGTTACAGCTTTCCCCTCAAGAAGCCTTTCGCTAAAACTGCTCTTGTGGAATTTGCAAAGTGATATTTGGAAGCCCATGAAGGGCTATTGTGAAAAGGTAAATATCGTCAGATGAAAACTGGAAAGAAGCTTTCTGAGAAACTGTTCTGTGTTCTGTGAATTCATCCCACAGAGTTCCAGCTTCCCCTCCAGAAGCCGTTCGCTAAGACTATTCTTGTGATATTTGCAAAGAGATATTTGGAAGCCCACAGAGGCCTATGAAAAAAAGAAAATATCCTCAGATGAAAACTGGAAAGAAGTTTTCTGAGCAACTGCTTTGTGATGTGTGAGTTCCACTCACTGTGTTTCAGCTGTATTTCGTGGAGCTGTTTGCTTGCCTTATTTCTGTGGAATCTGAGAACTTATATTTCGGATGCCATTGAAGACTATAGGGCCAAAGGAAATATCCTCCGATCAAAATGAGAAAGAAGCTTTCTGAGAAACTGCTTTGTGATCTGTGAATTCATCTCACAGAGTTACAGCTTTCCCTTGAATAAGCCTTTTGCTAAGACTGTTCTTTTTGAATTGGCAAAGTGATATTTGGAAGCCCATGGAGGGCTATGGTGAAAAGGAAAATATACTCAGATAAAAACTAGAAAGAAGCTTTCTGAGAAAGTGCTTTTAGTTCTGTGAATTCATCGCACATCCTTACAGCTTTCCCCTCAAGAAGCCTTTCACTAAGACTGTTCTTGTGGAATTTGTAAAGTGATATTTGAAAGCCGATTGAGGGCTATGGTGAAAAGGGAAATATCCTCAGATAAAAACTGGATAGAAGCTTTCTGGAAAACTGCTCTGTGTTCTGTGAATTCATCTCAGAGTGTTACAGCTTTCCCTTCAAGAAGCCATTCTCTAAGACTGTTCTTGTGGAATTTGCAAAGGGATATTTGGAAGCCCATAGAGACCTATGGTGAAAATGAGAATATACTGAGATGGAAACTGGAAAGAAATTTTCTGAGCAACTGCTATGTGATGTGTGACTTCCACTCACTGAGTTACAGCTGTATGTTGTGGATGTGTTTGCTAGCCTTATTTCTGTGGAATTTGAGAACAGATATTTCGGATCCCTTTGAAGACTATAGGGCCAAAGGAAATATCCTACGATCAAAATCAGAAAGAAGCATTATGAGAAATTTCTTTGTGATCTGTGAAGTCATCCCACCGAGTTACATCTTTCCCCTCAAGAAGCCTTTCGGTAAGACTGTTCTTGTGGAATTTGCAAAGTGATATTTGGAAGCACATGGAGGGCTATGGTGAAAAGGGAATATCCTCAGATAAACATTGGAAAGAAGCTCTCTGAGAAACTGCTTTGTGTTCTGTGAATTCGTCTCACAGAGTTACAGCTTTCCGCTCAAGAAGCCGTTCGCTAAGACTGTTCTTGTGGAATTTGGAAAGGGATATTTGGAAGCCCATACAGGCCTATGGTGAAAACGAGAATATCCTCAGATGGAAATTGGAAAGAAATTTTATGAGCAACTGCTTTGTGATATGTGACTTCTACTAACTGAGTTACAGCTGTATTTCATGGAGCTGTTTTCTAGCCTTATTTCTGTGGAATCTGAGAACTGATATTTCCGATCCCTTTTAAAACTATATGGCCAATGGAAATGTTCTCCAATCAAAATGAGAAAGAAGTTCTGTTAATTCATGTCACAGTGTTACATCTTTCCACTCAAGAAGCCTTTCGCTAAGACTGTTCTTGTGGAATTGGCAAAGTGATATTTGGAAGCCCATGAAGGGCTATGGTGAAAAGGGAAATATCCTCATATAAAATATGGAAAGAAGCTTTCAGAGAAACTGCTATGTGTTCTGTGAATTCATTCCACAGATTTACAGCTTTCCCCTACAGAAGCCGTTCGCTAAGACTGTTCTTGTCGAATTTGTAAAGAGATATTTAGAAGCCCACAGAGGCCTATGAAGAAAAATAAAATATCCTCAGATGAAAACTGGAAAGAAGCTTTCTGAGCTACTGCTTTGTGATTTGTGACTTCCACTCACTGAGTTTCAGCTGTATTTCGTGGAGCTGTTTACTAGCCGTATTTCTCTGGAGTCTGAGAACTGATATTTCGGATCCCTTTGAAGACTATAGGGCCATAGGAAATATCCTATGAAAAAATGAGAAAGAATCTTTCTGAGAAACTTCTTTGTGATCTGTGAATTTATCTGACAAAATTACAGCTTTCCCGTCCAGAAGCCTTTAGCTAAGACTGTTCTTGTGTAATTGGTAAGGTGATATTTGGAAGCCCATGGAGGGCTATGGTGAAAAGGGAAATATCCTAAGATAAAAACTGGAAAGAAGCTTTCTGAGAAACTGCTCTATGATTTGTGAATTCATCTCACAGAGTTACAGCTTTCCCCTCCAGAAGCCGTTCACGAAGACTGTTCTTGTGGAATTTCCAAAGGTATATTTGGAAGCCCCTAGAGGCCTATGGTGAAAAAGAAATTATCCTCAGATAAAAACTGGAAACAAGCTTTCTGAGCAACTACTTTGTGATGTGTGACTTCCACTCACTGAGTTACAGCTGTATTGCGTGGAGCTGTTTGCTAGCCTTATTTTTGTGGAATCTGAGAACTGATATTTCGGATCCCTTTGAAGTCTATAGAGCCAAAGGAAATATCCTCCGTTGAAAATGAGAAAGAAGCTTTCTGAGAAACTTCTTTGTGATCTGTGAATTCATCTGACAGAGTTACAGCTTTCCGCTCAACAAGCCGTTCGTTAAGACTGTTCTTGTGGAATTTGCAAAGTGATACTTGGAAGCCCCTGGAGGGCTATGGTGAAAAGGGAAATATCCTCAGATCAAAACTGGAAAGAAGCTTTCGGAGAAACTGATCCCTTTGAAGTCTATAGGGCCAAAGGAAATATCCTCTGATCAAAATGAGAAAGAAGCTTTCTGAGAAACTTCTTTGTGATCTGTGAATTCACCTCAGAGGTTTACAACTTTCCCCTCGAAGCCTTTCCCTAAGACTGTTCTTGTGGAATTGGCAAAGTGATATTTGGAAGCCCATGGAGGGCTACGGTGAAAAGGGAAATATCCTCAGATAAAAACTGGAAAGAAGCTTTCTGAGAAACTGCTCGGTGTTCTGTGAATTCATCTCACAGATTTACAGCTTTCCCCTCCAGAAGTCGTTCGCTAAGACTGCTCTTGTGGAATTTGGAAGGGAATATTTGGAAGCCCATAGAGGCCTATGGTGAAAAAGAAAATATCCTCAGATGGAAACTGGAAAGAAGCTTTCTGAGCAACTGCTTTATGAGTGTGACTTCCACTCACTGAGTTACAGCTGTATTTCATGAAGCTGTTTGGTAGAATTATTTCTGTGGAATCTGAGAACTGATATTTTGAATCCCTTTGAAGTCTATAGGGCCAAAGTAAATATCCTCTGATCAACATGAGAAAGAAGCTTTCTGAGAAACTTCTTTGTGATCTCTGAATTCACCTCACAGGGTTACAGCTTTCCCCTCAAGTAGCCTTTCGTTAAGACTGATCTTATGGAATATGCAAAGGGATATTTGGAAGCTCATGGAGGGCTATGGTGAAAAGGGAAATATCCTCAGATAAAAACTGGAAAGAAGCTTTCTGAGATACTGCTCTGTGATCTGTGAATTCATCTCACAGAGTTACAGCTTTCCCCTCCAGAAGCCATTCGCTAAGACTGTTCTTGTGGAATTTGCAAAGGGATATTTGGAATCCCATAGAGGCCTATGGTGAAAAGAGAATATTCTCAGAGGAAAACTGGAAAGTAGCTTTCTGAGCAACAGCTTTGTGATGTGTCACTTCCAGTCACTGAGGCATAGCTGTATTTCATGGAGCGGTATGCTAGCCTTATTTCTGTGGAATCTGGAACTGATATTTCGGATCCCTTTGAAGACTATATTGCCAAAGGAAATATCCTCCGATTAAAATGAGAAAGAAGCTTTCTGAGAAAGTTCTTTGTGATCTGTGAATTCATCTCACAGAGTTACAGCTTTCCCCTCAAGAAGAGTTTCGCTTAGACTGTTTTTGTGGAATATGCAAAGTGATATTTGGAAGCCCATGGAGGGCTATGGAGAAAAGGGAAATATCCTCAGATAAAAACTGGAAAGAAGCTTTCAGAGAAACTGCTCCGTGTTCTGTGAATTCATCTCACAGAAATACAGCTTTACTCTAAAGAAGCCGTTCACTAAGACTGTTCTTGTGGAACTTGCAAAGGGATATTTGGAAGCCCATGGAGGGCTATGATGAAAAGGGAAATATCCTCAGATAAAACTGGAAAGAAGCTTTGTGAGAAACTGCTCTGTGTTCTGTGAATTCATCTCAGAGTATTACAGCTTTCCCCTCCAGAAGCCGTTCGCTAAGACTCTTCTTGAGGAATTTGCAAAGGGATATTTGGAAGCCCATAGAGGCCTAGGGTGAAAAAGAAAGCATCCTCAGATGAAAACTGGAAAGAAGCTTTCTGAGCAACTGCTTTGTGATGTGTGACTTCCACTCACTGAGTTTCAGCTGTATTTAGTGGAGCTGTTTGCTAGCCTTAATTCTGCAGAATCTGAGAACTGATATTTTGGATCCCTTTGAAGTCTATAGGGCCAACGGAAATATCCTCTGATCAAAATGAGAAAGAAGCTTTCTGAGCAACTTCTTTGTGATCTGTGAATTCACCTCACAGGTTTACAGCTTTCCCATCAAGAAGCCTTTCACTAAGACTGTTCTTCGGGAATTGGCAAAGTGATATTTGGAAGCCCATTGTGGGCTATGGTGAAAAGGGAAATATCCTCAGATAAAACTTTTAAGAAGCTTTCTGAGAAATTGCTCTGTGTTCTGTGAATTCATCTCTCAGAGATACAGATTTCCCCTCCAGAAGCCGTTTGCTAAGACTGTTCTTATGGAAATTCAAAGTGATATTTTGAAGCATATGGAGGGCTATGGTGAAAAAGAAATTTTCCTCAGATGGAAACTGGAAAGAATCTATCTGAGCAAATGCTTTGTGATGTGTGACGTCCTGTCACTGAGTTACAGTTGTATTTCGTGGAACTGTTTGTTAACCTTTTTTCTGTGGAATCTGAGAACTGATATTTCGGATCCCTTTGAAGACTATAGGGCCAAAGGAAATATCCTCCGATGAAAATGAGAAAGAAGCTTTCTGAGAAACTTCTTTGTGATCTGTGAATTCATCTGACAGAGTTACAGCTTTCCGCTCAACAAGCCGTTCGTTAAGACTGTTCTTGTGGAATTTGCAAAGTGATACTTGGAAGCCCCTGGAGGACTATGGTGAAAAGGGAAATATCCTCAGATCAAAACTGGAAAGAAGCTTTCAGAGAAACGGATCCCTTTGAAGTCTATAGGGCCAAAGGAAATATCCTCTGATCAAAATGAGAAGGAAGCTTTCTGAGAAACTACTTTGTGATCTATGAATGCACCTCACAGTTTTACAACTTTCCCCTCAAGGAGTCTTTCCCTAAGACTGTTCTTGTGGAATTGGCAAAGTGATATTTGGAAGCCCATGGAGGGCTATGGTGAAAAGGGAAATATCCTCAGATAAAAACTGGAAAGAAGCTTTCTGAGAAACTGCTCGGTGTTCTGTGAATTCATCTCACAGATTTACAGCTTTCCCCTCCAGAAGTCGTTCGTTAAGACTGCTCTTGTGGAATTTGGAAGGGAATATTTGGAAGCCCATAGAGGCCTATGGTGAAAAAGAAAATATCCTCAGATGAAAACTGGAAAGAAGCTTTCTGAGCAACTGCTTTATGAGTGTGACTTCCACTCACTGAGTTACAGCTGTATTTCGTGAAGCTGTTTGGTAGAATTATTTCTGTGGAATCTGAAAACTGATATTTTGTATCCCTTTGAAGTATATAGGGCCAAAGGAAATATCCTCTGATCAAAATGAGATAGAAGCATTCTGAAAAACTTCTTTGGTTCTGTGAATTCATCTCACAGAGTTACAGCTTTCCCCTCCAGTAGCCTTTCGCTAAGACTGTTCTTGTGGAATTTGCAAAGGGATATTTGGAAGCCGATGGAGGGCTATGGTGAAAAGGGAAATATCCTCAGATAAAAACTGGAAAGAAGCTTTCTGAGAAACTGCTCTGTGTTCTGTGAATTCATCTCACAGAGTTATAGCTTTCCGCTCAACAATCCTTTCACTAAGACTGTTATTGTTGAATTTGCAAAGTGATATTCGGAAGCCCATGGCGGGCTATGGTGAAAAGGGAAATATCCTCAGATAAAACCTGGAAGGAATCTTTCTGAGAAACTGCTCTTCGTTCTGTGAATTCATCTCACAGAGTTACAGCTTTCCCCTCCAGAAGCGGTACGCTTAGACTGTTCTTGTGGAATTTGCAAAGGGATATTTGGAAGCCCATAGAGGCCTACGGTGAAAACGAGAAAATCCTCAGATGGAAGCTGGAAAGAAATTTTCTGAACAACGGCTTTATGATGTGTGACGTCCACTCACTGAGTTACAGCTGTATTTCGTGGAGCTGTTTTCCAGCCCTATTTCTGTGGCATCTGAGAACTGATATTTCGGATCCCTTTGAAGACTATAGGGCCAAAGGAAAACTCCTCTGATCAAAATGAGAAAGAAGCTTTCTGAGAAACTTCCTTGTGATCTGTGAATTCATCTCACAGAGTTACAGCTTTCCCCTCAAGAAACCTTTCGCTAAGACTGTTCTTGTGGAATTTGCAAAGTGATATTTGGAAGCCCATGAAGGGCTATGGTGAAAAGGTAAATATCGTCAGATAAAAACTGGAAAGAAGCTTTCTGAGAAACTGCTCAGTGTTCTGTGAATTCATCCCACAGAGTTACAGCGTTCCCCTACAGAAGCCGTTGGCTAAGACTGTTCTTGTGGAATTTGCAAAGAGATATTTGGAAGCCCACAGAGGCCTATGAAAAAAAGAAAATATCCTCAGATGAAAACTGGAAAGAAGTTTTCTGAGAAACTACTTTGTGATGTGTGACTTCCACTCACTGTGTTTCAGCTGTATTTCGTGGAGCTGTTTGCTAGCCTTATTTCTGTGGAATCTGAGAACTGATATTTCGGATCCCTTTGAAGACTATAGGGCCAAAGGAAATATCCTCCGATCAAAATGAGAAAGAAGCTTTCTGGGAAACTGCTTTGTGATCTGTGAATTCATCACACAGAGTTACAGCTTTCCTCTCAAGAAGCCTTTCGCTAAGACTGCTCTTGTGGAATTTGCAAAGTGATATTTGGAAGCCCATGGAGGGCTATGTTGAAAAGGAAAATATACTTAGATAAAAATTAGAAAGAAGCTTTCTGGGAAAGTGCTCTGTGTTTTGTGAATTCATCTCAGGGAGTTACAGCTTTCGCCTCCAGAAGCCGTTCGCTAAGACTGTTCTTGTGGAATTTGCAAAGGGATATTTGGAAGCCCATAGAGTCCTATGGTGAAAAAGAGAATATCCTCAGATGTAAACTGGATGGATTCTTTCTGAGAAACTGCTTTGTGTTCTGTGAATTCATCTCACAGCGTTACAGCTTTCCCCTCAAGAAGCCTTTCGCTAAGACTGTTCTTGTGGAATTTGCAAAGTGATATTTGGAAGCCCAAAGAGGGCTAAGGTGAAAAAGAAAATATCCTGCGATAAAAACTGGAAAGAAGCTTTCTGAGAAACTGCTTTGTGATGTGCAAATTCCACTTACTGAGTTACACCTGTATTTCGTGGAGCTCTTTGCTAGCCTTATTTCTGTGGAATCTGGGAACTGCTATTTCAGATCCCTTTGAAGACTCTAGAGCCAAAGGAAATATCCTCCGAGAAAAATGAGAAAGAAGCTTTCTGTGAAACATCTTTGTGATCTGTGAATTCATCTCACAGAGTACACCTTTCCCCTCATAAGCCTTCGCTAAGACTGTTCTTTTGGAATTTGCAAAGTGATATTTGGAAGTCCATGGAGGGCTTTGCTGAAAAAGAAAATATCCTCAGATAAAAACTGGAAAGAAGCTTTCTGAGAAACTGCTTTGTGTTCTGTGAATTCATCTCACAATGTTACAGCTTTCCCCTCAGGAAGCCGTTCACTAAGACTGTTCTTGTGTAATTTGCAAAGTGATATTTGGAAGCCCAAAGAGGTCTAAGGTGAAAAAGAAAATATCCTGAGATAAAAACTGAAAAGAAGGTTTCTGAGAAACTGCTTTGCTATGTGTGACTTCCACGCACTGACTTACAGCTGTATTCCATGGAGCTGTTAGCTAGTCTTATTTCTGTAGAATCTGAGAACTGATATTTTGTATCCCTTTGGAGGCTACATTGCCAAAGGAAATATCTTGCGAGAAAAATGCGAAAGAAGCTTTCTTAGAAACATCTTTGTGATCTGTGAATTCATCTCATAGAGTTACAGCTTTCCCCTCAAGAAGCCGTTCGCTAAGCCTGTTCTTGTGGAATTTGCAAAGTGATATTTGGAAGCCCATAGAGGACTATGGTGTAAAAGAAAATATCCTCAGATAAAACCCAGAGAGAAGCTTTCTGAGAAACTGCTTTGTGATGTGTGAATTCCACTGACTGAGTTACAGCAATATTTCGTGGAGCTGTTTGCTAGCCTTATTTCTGTGGAATCTGAGAACTGATAGTTCGGATACCTTTCAAGACTTTAGGGCCAAAGGAAATATCCTCCGAGAAAAATGAGACAGAAGCGTTCTGAGAAACTTCTTTGTGATCTGTGAATTCATCTCACAGAGTTACAGCTTTCTCCTCAAGATGCCGTTCGCTAAGACTGTTCTTCTGGAATTTGCAAAGAGATATTTGGAAGCCCATACAGGGCTATGGTGTAAAACTAAATATCCTCTGAGAAAAATGAGAAAGAAACTTTCTGAGAAACTTCCTTGTTGTCCTGAATTCATCTCACACAGTTACAGCTTTCCCCTCAAGAAGCCGTTCGCTAAGACTGTTCTTGTGGAATTTGCAAATTGATATTTGGAAGCCCATGGAGGGCTATGGTGAAAAAGAAATTATCCTCAGATAAAATCTGGAAAGAAGCTTTCTGAGAAACTGCTTTGTGATGGGTGAATTCCACTCACTGACTTACAGCTGAATTACGTGGAACTGTTTGCTAGGCTTATTTCTGTGGAATCTGAGAACTGATATTTCGGATCCCTTTGAAGACTCTTGGTGCAAAGGAAATATCTTCCGAAAAATGAGAAAGAAGCTTTCTGAGAAAGTGCTTTGTGATCTGTGAATTCATCTCACAGAGTTACAGATTTCCGCTCAAGAAACCTTTCGCTAAGACTGTTGTTGTGGATTATGCAAAGTGATATTTGGAAGCCCATGGAGGGCTGTGGTGAAAAAGAAAATATCCTCAGATAAAAACTGGAAAAAAGCTTTCTGAGAAACAGCTTTGTGTTCTGTGAATTCATCTTACAGAGTTACAGCTTTCCCTTCAAGAAGGCGTTCGCTAAGACTGTTCTTGTGGTATTTGAAAAGTGATATTTGGAAGCCCATAGAAGGCTATGGTGAAAAAAAAAATCCTCCAATAAAAACTGGAAAGATTTCTGAGAAACTGCTTTGTGATGTGTGACTTCCACTCACTGTCTTATAGCACTATTTCGTGGAGCTGTTTGCTACACAACTCAGAAAGCTGTGTAATCTGACAACTGATATTTCGGATCCCTTTGAAGACTATAGTGCCAAAGGAAATATCCAACGAGAAAAATGAGACAGAAGCTTTCTGAGAAACTTCTTTGTGATCTGTGATTTCATCTCACAGAGTTTCAGTTTTCCCCTCAAGATGCCTTTCGCTAAGAGTGTTCTTGTGGAATTTTCAAAGTGATATTTGGAAGCCCTTTGAGGGCTACCAAGAAATAGAATTATCCTCAGTTAAAAACTAGAAAGAAGCTTTCTGAGAAACTGCTTTGTGTTCTGAAAATTCATCTCACTGAGTTATAGCTTTCCTCTCAAGAAGCCATTCGCTAAGACTGTTCTTGTGGAATTTGCAAAGTGATATTTGGAATCCCTTGGAGGGCTATGGTGAAAAAGAAAATATCCTCAGATAAAAACTGGAAAGAAGCTTTCTGAGAAACTAGTTTGGGTTCTGTGAATTCATCTCACTGAGTTACAGCTTTCCCCTCAAGAAGCCGTTCACTAAGTCTGTTCCTGTGGAATTGGCAAAGTGATATTTGGAAGCCCATAGAGGGCTATGGTGAAAAAGAAAATATCCTCAGATAAAAACTGGAATGAAGTTTTCTGAGAAACTGCTTCATGATGTGTGACTTCCACTCACTGAGTTACAGCAGTATTTCATGGAGCTCTTTGCTAGCCTTATTTCTGTGGAATCTGAGAACTGATATTTCGGATCCCTTTGAAGACTCTTGGTCCAAATGAAATATCCTCCAAGAAAAATGCGAAAGAAACTTTCTGAGAATCTTCTTTGTGATCTGTGAATTCATCTCACAGAGTTACAGCTTTCCCGTCAAGATGCCATTTGCTAAGACTGTTCTTGTTGAATTTGCAAAGTGATTTTTGGAAGCCCATGGAGGGCTATGGTGAAAAAGAAAATATCCTCAGATAAAAACTGGAAAGAAGCTATCTGAGAAACTGCTTTGTGATGTGTGAGTTCCACTCACTGAGTTACGGCTCTATTTCGTGGAGCTGTTTGCTTGCCTTATTTCTGTGGAATCTGAGAACTAATATTTCGGATCCCTTTGAAGACTATAGAGCCAAAGGAAATATCCTCCGAGAAAAATGAGAAAGAAGCTTTCTGAGAAACTTCTTTGTGATCTGTGAATTCATCTCAAAGAGTTACAGCTTTCCCCTCAAGAAGCCGTTCATTAAGACTGTTCTTTTGGAATTTGCAAAGTGATATTTTTAAGCCCATAGAGGGCTATGGTGAAAAAGAAAATATACTCAGATAAAAACTGGAAAGAAAGTTTCTGAGAAAATGCTTTGTGTTCTGTGCATTCATCTCAGAGAAGTACAGCTTTCCCTTCAAGAAGCCGTTCACTAAGACTGTTCTTGTGGAAATTGCAAAGTGATATTTGGAAGTCTATAGAGGGCTATGGTGAAAAAAATATATACTCCGATAAAAACTGGAAGGAAGCTTTCTGAGAAACTGCTTTGTGAAGTGTGACTTCCGCTCACTGAGTTGCAGCAGCATTTCTGGAGCTGTTTGCTAGCCTTATTCCTTTGGAATCTGAGAACTGATATTTCGGATCCCTTTGAAGACTATAGGGCCAAAGGAAATATCCTCCGAGAAAAATGAGACAGAAGCTTTCTGAGAAACTTCTTTGTGATCTGTAAATTTATCTCAGAGATTTACAGCTTTCCCCTCAAGAAGCCTTTCGCTAAGACTGTTCTTGTGGAATTTGCAAAGTGATGTTTGGAAGTCCACGAACTGCTATGGTGTAAAAGAAAATATCCTCAGATAAAAACTGTAAAGACGCGTTCTGAAAAACTGCTTTGTCTTCTGTGAATTCTTCTCCCAGAGTTACAGCTTTCCCCTCTAGAGGCCGTTCACTAAGACTGTTCTTGTGGAATTTGCAAAGAGATATTTGGAAGCACACAGAGGTATATGGTGAAAAAAAAAATATCCTCACATAAATATTGGAAAAAAGATTTCGGAGAAACGGCTTTGTGTTCTGTGAATTCATCTCACAGAGTTACAGCTTTCCCATCAAGAAGCCGTTCACTAACACTGTTCTTGTGGAATTTGCAAAGTGATATTTGAATGCCAATGGAGGGCTATGGTGAAAAAGAAAATAACTTCAGAGAAAAACTGGAAAGAAGCTTTCTGAGAAACTGCTTTGTGATGTGCGACTTCCACTCACTTATTTACAGCTGTATTTCGTGGAGCTCTTTGCTAACCTTATTTCTGTGTAATATGAGAACTGATATTTCGGATCCCTTTGAAGACTCTTGGACCAAACAAGATATCCTGTGAGAAAAATGCGAAAGAAGCTTTCTGAGAAACTTCTTTGTGATCTGTGAATTCATCTCACAGAGTTACAGCATTCCCCTCAAGAAGCCTTTCACTAATTCTGTTCTTGTGGAATTTGCAAAGTGATATTTGGAAGCCCATGGAGGGCTATGGAGAAAAAGAAAATATCCTCAGATAAAAACTGGAAGGAAGCTATCTGGTAAACTGCTTTGTGATATGTGAGTTCCACTCACTGATTTACAGCTTTATTTCATGGAGCTGTTTGCTAGCCTTATTTCTGTGGAATCTGAGAACTAATATTTCGGATCCCTTTGTAGACTATAGGGCCAAAGGAAATATCCTCCGAGAAAAATGAGAAAGAATCTTTCTGAGAAACTTCTTTGTGATTTGTGAATTCATTTCACAGAGTTACAGCTTTCCTCTCAAGAAGCCTTTTGCTAAGACTGCTCTTGTGGAATTTGCAAAGTGATATTTGGAATTCTATGGAGGGCTATGGTGAAAAAGAAAATATCCTCCGATAAAAACTCGAAAGAAGCTTTCTGAGAAACTACTTTGTGTTCTGTGAATTCATCTCAAAGAGTTACAGCTTTGCCCTCAACAAGCCGTTCACTAAGACTGTTCTTGTGGAATTTGCAAAGTGATATTTGGAAGCCAATAGAGGGCAATGGTGAAAAAAAAAAATAACCTCGCATATAAACTGGAAAGAAGCTTTCTGAGAAACTACTTTGTGATGTGCGACTTCATCTCCCAGAGTTCCACATTCTGTTCATGTAGCTGTTTGCTAACACTCTTCTCGTGGTATCTGCTAAGTGATATTTGGGAGCGCATTGTGGGCTACAGTGAAAAAGGAAATATCTTCAGATAAAAACTGAAAGGAAGCATTCTGAGAAACTGCATTGTGACGTGTGAATGCAACTTCCAGAGTTACACTTTTCTGTTCATTGATCAGTTTGCTTACACTGCTTTCTTGAAATCGGCAGTGGGATACTTCTTTGCCCAATGAAGCTTTCGGTGACAAAGGAAATATCTTTAGATAAAAAGTAGAAAGAAGCTTTCTGAGAAACTGCTTTGTGATGTGTGAATTCAACTCACTGAGTTACAGCTGTTTTTCATTTAGCTGTTTGCTAGTCCACTGTTTGTTGAATCTGAGAACCGATATTTTGCATCACATGGAGAAGTATACAGCAAAAGTAAATATCCCCACATAAAAACGGGAAAGACGATTTCTGAGAAATGACTTTCTGATCTCTGAGTTCATCTCACAGAGATCAACCTTTCTGTTCATGTAGCTGTTTGCTAACAGTCTTCTCGTGAAATCTGCAAAGTGATATTTGGGAGCGCACTGAGGGTTTTAGTGAAATAGGAATTATCTTCAGATAAAAACTGAAAGGAAGCGTTCTGAGAAACTTCCATGTGACCAGTGCATTCATCTAACAGAGTTCCACCTTTCTGTTCAGGTAGCTGTTTGCTAACACTCTTCTTGTGGAATCTGCTATGTGATATTTGTGAGTACAATGAAGGTTGCAGTGATAAAGGAAGAATCTTCAGATAAAAACTGAAAGGAACCTTTCTGAGAAACTACTATGTGACCTGTGCATTCATCTCACAGAGTTCCACCTTTCTGTTCATGTAGCTGTTTGCTAACTCTTCTCGTGGTATCTGCTAAGTGATAATTGGGAGGGCGTTGACGGCTACAGTGAGAAAGGGAATATCTTCAGATAAAAACTCAAAAGAAGCATTCTGATAAACTGCATTGTGACGTGTGAATGCAACTCACAGAATTAAACTTTTCTGTTCATTGATCAGTTTGCTAACACAGTTTTCTTGAAATCTGCAGTGGGATATTTCTTTGCCCAATGAAGCTTACGGTGACAAAGGGAATATCTTCAGATAAAAAGTACAAAGAATTTATCTGAGAAACTGCTTTGTAATGAGTGAATTCAACTCACTAAGTTACAGCTGTATTTCATGGAGCTCTTTGCTAGTCCAGTTTTTGTTGAATCTGAGAACCGATATTTCGAACTGCTTGGAAGAGTATAGAGCCAAAGGAAATATCCCCACATAAAATCAACAAATAAGATTTCTGAGAAATGACTTTCTGATATCTGATTTCGTCTCACAGAGTTCCACTTTTCTGTTCATGTAGGTGTTTGCTAACATTCTTCTCTTGGTATCTGCTAAGTGATATTTGGGAGCACATGGAGGGCTACATTGAAAAAGGAAATATCTTCAGATAAAAACTGAAAGGAAGCGTTCTGAGAAACCTCTATGTGACCAGTGCATTCATCTCCCAGAGTTCCACCATTCTGTTCATCTAGCTGTTTGCTAACAATCTTCTTGTGGAATCTGCTAAGTGATAATTGGGAGGACATTGACGACTACAGTGAAAAACGAAATATCTTCAGATAAAAACTCAAAAGAAGCATTCTGATAAACTGCATTGTGACGTGTGAATGCAACTCACAGAATTAAACTTTTCTGTTCATTGATCAGTTTGCTAACAGTTTTCTTGAAATCTGAAGTGGGATATTTCTTTGCCCAATGAAGCTTACGGTGACAAAGGTAATATCTTCAGATAAAAAGTAGAAAGAAGCTTTCTGGGAAACTGCATTGTGATGTGTGAATTCAACTCACTGAGTTACAGCTGTATTTCATGGAGCTGTTTGCTAGTCCAGTTTTTGTTGAATCTGAGAACCGATATTTCAGATCAGTTGGAGGAGTATACAGCCAAAGGAAATATCCCCAGATAAAAATGAGAAAGAAGATTTCTGAGAAATGACTTTCTGATCTCTGAGTTCATCTCACAGAGTTCCACCTTTCTGTTCATGTAGCTATTTGCTAACAGTCTTCTCGTGGAATCTGCAAGGTGATATTTGGGAGCGCACTGAGGGTTACAGTGTAAAAGAAAATATTTTCAGATAAAAATTGAAAGGAAGCATTCTTAGAAACTTCTATGTGACCTGTGCATTCATCTCACAGAGTTCCACCTTTCTGTTCTTGTAGCTGTATCCTAACACTCTTCTCTTGGAATGTACAAAGTGATATTTCGGAGCACATTGAGAGCTACAGTGAAAAAGGAAATATCTTCAGATAAAAACTGAAAAGAAGCCTTCTGAGAAACTGCATTGTGACGTTTGAAATCACTCACAGATTTCCAGTTTTCTGTTCATTGTTCACTTTGCTAACACAGTTTTCTTCAAATCTGCAGTGAGATATTTCTTTGCCAATGAAGCTTATGGTGACAAGGGAAATATCTCCAGATAAAAAGTAGAAAGAAGCTGTCTGAGAAACCGCTTTAGGAAGTGTCAATTCAACTCACTGAGTTACAGCTGTATTTCATGGAGCTATTTGCTAGTCCATTTTTTGTTGAATCTGAGAACCGATATTTCGGATCGCTTGGAGGAATATACAGCCAAAGGAAATATCCCCATATAAAAACGAGGAAGAAGATTTCCGAGAAATGTCTTTTTGATCTCTGAGTTCACCTCACAGAATTCTACTTTTCTGTTCATGTAGCTATTTGCTAACACTCTTCTCGTGGAATCTGCAAAGTGATATTTGGGAGCGCGTTGAGGGCTACAGTGCAAAAGGAAATATCGACAAAAAAAAACTGAAAGGAAGCGTTCTGAGAAATTTCTATGTGAGCTGTGCATTCCTCTCCCACAGTTCCACTTTTCTGTTCATGTAGCTGTTTGCTAACACTCTTCTTGTGGAATCTGCTAAGTGATATTTGGGAGCACATGGACGGCTACAGTGAAAAAGGAAATATGTTCAGATAAAAACTGAAAAGAAGCGTTCTGATAAACTGCATTTAGACCTGTGAATGCAACTCACAGATTTACAGTTTCCGGTTAATCGATCAGTTTGCTAACACAGTTTTCTTCAAAACTGCAGTGGGATATTTCTTTGCCCAATGATGCTTATGGTGACAGAGGTAGTATCTTCAGATAAAAAGTAGAAAGAAGCATTCTGAGAAACTGCTTTGTGATAAGTGAGTTCAACTCACTGAGTTACAGTTGTATTTCATGGAGCTGTTTGCTAGTCCAGTTTTTGTTGAATCTGAGAACCGATATTTCGGATCACTTGGAGTAGTATACAGCCAAAGGAAATATCCGAAGTAAAAAATGAGAAAGAAGATTTCTGAGAAATGTCTTTCTGATCTCTGAGTTCATCTCACAGAGTTCTACCTTTGCTCATGTAGCTGTTTGCTAACACTCTTCGCGTGGAATCTGCAAAGTGATATTGGGAGCGCATTGAGGGCTACAGTGAAAACAGAAACATCTTTAGATAAAAACTGTAAGGAAGCGTTCTGAGAAACTTCTATGAGACCTGTGCATACATCTCACAGAGTTCCATCTTTCTGTTCCTATAGCTGTTTGCTAACACTCTTCTCGTGGAATCTGCTAAGTGATATTGGGAAGTGCATTGACGGCTACAGTGAAAAAGGAAATATCTTCAGATAAAATCTGAAAGGAAGCGTTCTGAGAAACTTCTTTCTGACCTGTGCATTCATCTCACAGAGTTCCAACTTTCTGTTCATGTAACAGTTCGCTAACACACTTCTCGTGGAATCTGCTAAGTGATATTTAGGACCCGATTGACGGCTACAGTGAAAAAGGAAATATATTCACATACAAACTGAAAAGAATCATTCTGAGAAACTGCACTGTGATGTGTGAATGCAACACACAAAGTTACACTTTTCTGTTCATTGATCAGTTGCTAACACAGTTTTATTCAAAACTGCCGTGGGATATTTCTTTGCATAATGAAGCTTATGGTGACAAAGGAAATATCTTCAGATAAAAAGTAGAAAGAAGCTTTCTGGAAACTGCTTTGTGATGTGTGATTTCAACTCACTGAGTTACAGCTGTATTTCATGCAGCTGTTTCCTAGTCCAGTTTTTGTTGATTCTGAGAACCGATATTTCGTATCGCTTGTAGGAGTATACAGCCAAAGGAAATATCCACAGATAAAAACGAGAAAGAAGAATTCTGAGAAATGTCTTTCTGTTCTCTGAGTTCATCTCACAGAGTTCCAACTTTCTGTTCATGTAGCGTTTGCTAACACTCTTCTCGTGGTATCTGCAAAGTGATATTTGGGAGTGCATTGAGAGTTACAGTGAAAAAGGAAATATCTTCAGATAAAAACTGAAAGGAACCGTTCTGGGAAACTTAAGTGACCTATGCATTCATCTCACCGAGTTCCCCCTTTCTGTTCTTGTAGCTGTTTCCTAAGCTCTTCTCGTGGAATCTGCTAAGTGACATTTGGGAGCGCATTGAGGACTACATTGAAAAAGGAAATATCTTCAGATAAGAACTGAAAGAAAGCGTTCAGAGAAATGGCATTGTGACGTGTGAATTCAACTCACAGAGTTACATATTTCAGTTCATTGATCAATTTGCTAACACAGTTTTCTTGAAGTCTGCAACGGGATACTTCTTAGCGCTATGCAGCTTCCAGTGACAAAGGACATATCCTCAGAGAAACACGTGAAAGAAGCTTTCTGAGAAATTGCTTTCTGATATGTGACTTCATCTCCCAGAGTTACACCACTATTTCGTGCAGCCGTTTGCTAGCCCTGTTTTTGTGGATTCTGAGAACTGGTATTTCGGATGGGTTTGAAGAGTAGAAGGACAAAGGAAATATCCTCCGAGAAAAACCGGAATGAAGCTTTCTGAGAAACCGCTTTGTGATATGTGAATTCATTTCACAGTGTTACAAAACTCTTTCATGGAGGAGTTTGCTAGCACTGATTTTGTGGAATCTCAGAAGTGATATCCTGGATATCGTTGAATCCCATGGTGAATAATGAAAGAACCTCAGACTAATCTGCAGAGAAGCCTTCTCAGAAACTTCTTTGGTGTGGGTGAATTCAGCTCACAGGTTTACATCATTGTTTTCATTGAGAAGCTTGCTAAGAGTGTTTTCGCAGAATCTGCCAGAAGGCACACGGTGGCGCTCCGAGACCACAAATAACCTCAGCTCCAAAAAGAAAGCCGCTTTCTGAGAAACTGCTTTGTGATGTGTGAATTCAACTCACTGAGTTACAGCAGTATGTCGTGGAGCCGTTGGTTAGCCCGGTTATTGTGGAATCTGAGAACTGATATTTCGGATCCCTTTGAGGACTATGGGGACAAAGGAAATATCCTCCAATAAAAATCAGAAACAAGCTTTCTGAGAAACTTCTTTGTAATCTGTGAATTCATCTCACAGAGTTCCACCTCCCTCCTCATGAAACGGTTGGCTAAGACTGTTCTGGTGGAATTGGCAAAGGGATATTTGGGAGCCCATGGAGGGCTATGGTGAAAAAGGAAATGTCCTCAGATAAAAACTGGCAAGAAGCGTTCTGGGAAACTGCATTGTGACATGTGAATGCAACTCACAGAGATACACTTTCCTTTTCATTGATCCGTTTCCTAACCCTGTTTTCTTGAAATCTGCATTGGGTTATTTCTTAGCTCAATGAAGCTTACGGTGACAAAGCAAATATCCTCAAATAAAAACAAGAAAGTATATTTCTGAGAAACTTCCTTGTGATACATGAATTCATCTCACCGAGTTACAATTTGTCTTCATGAAGCAGTTGGCTAACACTGTGTTCCTGGAATCTGCAAAGTGATATTTAGGAACTCATTGAGGCCTATGGTGAAAGAGGAAATATCCTCAGATAATGACGAGAAAGAAGCTTTCCCAGGAATTGCTTTCTGATGAGTGAATTCATCTCACCGAGTTACAACTTTGTCTTCACGAAGCAGTTTGCTAACACTGTTTTCGTGGATTCTGCATAGTGATATTTGGAAGCTCATTGAGGGCTATGGTGAAAAAGGAAATATCCTCAGATAAAAACTGGAAAGAAGCGTTCTGGGAAACTGCATTGTGACATGTGAATGCAACTCACAGAGATACACTTTCCTTTTCATTGATCCGTTTGCTAACCCTGTTTTCTTGAAATATGCATTGGGATATTTCTTAGCCCAATGAAGCTTCCGGTGACAAAGCAAATATCCGCAAGTAAAAACTAGAAAGTAGCTTTCTGAGAAACTTCTTTGTGATATGTGAATTCATCTCACCGAGTTACAACTTTGTCTTCACAAAGCAGTTGGCTAACACTGTGTTCCTGGATTCTGCAAAGTGATATTTGGGCGTTCATGGAGGGCTATGGTGAAAAAGGAAATATCCTCAGATTTAAACTGGAAAGAAGCATTCTGAGAAACTGCACTGCGATGTGTGAATGCAACTCACAGAGTTACACGTTTCTCCTCAGGCATCAGTTTGCTAACGCAGTTTTCTTGAAATCTGCAACGGGATACTTCTTAGCGCAATGACGCTGACGGTGACAAAGGAGATATCCTCAGATAAAAATTAGATAGAAGCTTTCTTAGAAACTTTTTTTTGATGTGTGAATTCATCTCACAGAGGTATACTTACATTTGGTGGGGCAGTCGATTAACACTTTCTTTGAGGAACCTGAGAAAGGATAGTTTGGATCGCATTGATGCCTACACTGCTAATGGAAATATCCTCAGTTAAAAATGTGAAAAAAGCTTTGTTTGAAACTGCTTTGTGATATGTGAATTCATCTCACAGAGTTACAACTTAGTCTTCAGGAAGCAGTTTGCTAACACTGTTTTCGTGTAATCTGCAAAGTGATATTTGGGAGCTCAGGGAGGCCTATGGTGAAAAAGGAAATATCCTGAGATAATAACGAGAAAGAAACTTTCTCAGAAATTCCTCTCTGATGAATGAATTCATCTCACCGAGTCACAATTTTGTCATGATGAAGCAGTTTGCTAACACTGTTTTCGTGGATTCTGCATAGTGACATTTGGAAGCTCATTGAGGGCTATGGTGAAAAAGGAAATATCCTCAGATAAAAACCGGAAAGAAGCGTTCTGAGAAACTGCATTGCCATGTCTGAATGCAACTCTCAGAGTTACCCATTTCCCTTCTGGCATCAGTTTGCTAACACAGTTTTCTTGAAATCTGCAACAGGATACTTCTTAGCGCTATGCAGCTTCCAGTGACAAAGGACATATCCTCAGAGAAACACGTGAAAGAAGCTTTCTGAGAAATTGCTTTCTGATATGTGACTTCATCTCCCAGAGTTACACCACTATTTCGTGCAGCCGTTTGCTAGCTCTGTTTTTGTGGATTCTGAGAACTGGTATTTCGGATGGGTTTGAAGAGTAGAAGGACAAAGGAAATATCCTCCGAGAAAAACCGGAATGAAGCTTTCTGAGAAACCGCTTTGTGATATGTGAATTCATTTCACAGTGTTACAAAACTCTTTCATGGAGGAGTTTGCTAGCACTGATTTTGTGGAATCTCAGAAGTGATATCCTGGATATCGTTGAATCCCATGGTGAATAATGAAAGAACCTCAGACTAATCTGCAGAGAAGCCTTCTCAGAAACTTCTTTGGTGTGGGTGAATTCAGCTCACAGGTTTACATCATTGTTTTCATTGAGAAGCTTGCTAAGAGTGTTTTCGCAGAATCTGCCAGAAGGCACACGGTGGCGCTCCGAGACCACAAATAACCTCAGCTCCAAAAAGAAAGCCGCTTTCTGAGAAACTGCTCTGTGATGTGTGAATTCAACTCACTGAGTTACAGCAGTATGTCGTGGAGCCATTGGCTAGCCCGGTTATTGTGGAATCTGAGAACTGATATTTCGGATCCCTTTGAGGACTATAGGGCCAAAGGAAATATCCTCCAATAAAAATCAGAAACAAGCTTTCTGAGAAACTTCTTTGTGATCTGTGAATTCATCTCACAGAGTTCCACCTCTCTCCTCATGAAGCGGTTGGCTAAGACTGTTCTGCTGGAATTGGCAAAGGGATATTTGGGAGCCCATGGAGGGCTATCGTGAAAAAGGAAATATCCTCAGTTAAAAACTGGCAAGAAGCGTTCTGGGAAACTGCATTGTGACATGTGAATGCAACTCACAGAGATACACTTTCCTTTTCATTGATCCCTTTGCTAACCCTGTTTTCTTGATATCTGCATTGGGTTATTTCTTAGCGCTATGAAGCTTACGGTGACAAAGCAAATATCCTCAAACAAAAACTAGAAAGTAGCTTTCTGAGAAACTTCTTTGTGATATGTGAATTCATCTCACCGAGTTACAATTCGCTCTTCACGAAGCAGTTGGCTAACACTGTGTTCCTGGATTCTCGAAAGTGATATTTAGGAGCTATTTGAAGTCTATGGTGAAAAAGGAAATATCTTCAGATAATGACGAGAAAGAGGCTTTCTCAAGAATTGCTTTCTGATATGTGACTTCATCACACAGAGTTTCACCTTTCTCTTCTTGTAGCAGTTTGCTAACACTGTTTCCGTGGATTCTGCATAGTGACATTTGGAAGCTCATTTAGGGCTATGATGAAAAAGGAAATATCCTCAGATAAAAACTGGAAAGAAGAATTCTGAGAAACTGCATTGCCATGTGTGAATGCCACTCTCAGAGTTACACATTTCTCCTCAGGCATCAGTTTGCTAACCCTGTTTTCTTGAAATCTGCAAGGGGATACTTCTTAGCGCAATGAAGCTGACGGTGACAAAGAAGATATCCTCAGATAAAAACTAGAAAAGAGCTTTCTTAGAAACTTCTTTGTGTTATGTGAATTCATCTCACAGAGTTACACTTACATTTCGTGGGGCAGTCGATTAACACTGTCTTTGAGGAACCTGAGAAAGGCTATTTTGGACCGCATTGAGGCCTACGCAGCTAAAGGAAATATCCTCAATTGAAAACGTGAAAGAAGCTTTCTTTGAAACTGCTTTGTGATATGTGAATTCATCTCACAGAGTTACAACTTAGTCTTCAGGAAGCAGTTTGCTATCAGTGTTTTCGTGGAATCTGCAAAGTGATATTTGGGAGCTCAGGGAGGCCTATGGTGAAAAAGGAAATATCCTGAGATAATAACGAGAAAGAAACTTTCTCAGAAATTACTTTCTGATGAGGGACTTCATCACACAGAGTTTCACTTTTCCCTTCTTGTAGCAGTTTGCTAACAGTGTTTTCGTGGATTCTGCATAGTGACATTTGGAAGCTCATTGAGGGCTATGGTGAAAAAGGAAATATCCTCAGATAAAAACTGGAAAGAAGCGTTCTGAGAAACTACATTGCCATGTCTGAATGCAACTCTCAGAGTTACACATTTCTCTTCAGACATCAGTTTGCTAACACAGTTTTCTTGAAATCTGCAACGGGATACTTCTTAGCGCTATGCAGCTTCCAGTGACAAGGACATATCCTCAGAGAAACACGTGAAAGAAGCTTTCTGAGAAATTGCTTTCTGATATGTGACTTCATCTCCCAGAGTTACACCACTATTTCGTGCAGCCGTTTGCTAGCCCTATTTTTGTGGATTCTGAGAACTGGTATTTCGGATGGGTTTGAAGAGTAGAAGGACAAAGGAAATATCCTCCGAGAAAAACCGGAATGAAGCTTTCTGAGAAACCGCTTTGTGATGTGTGAATTCATTTCACAGTGTTACACCACTCTTTCGTGGAGGAGTTTGCTAGCACTGATTTTGTGGAATCTCAGAAGTGATATCCTGGATATCGTTGAATCCCATGGTGAATAATGAAAGAACCTCAGACTAATCTGCAGAGAAGCCTTCTCAGAAACTTCTTTGGTGTGGGTGAATTCAGCTCACAGGTTTACATCATTGTTTTCATTGAGAAGCTTGCTAAGAGTGTTTTCGCAGAATCTGCAAGAAGACACACGGTGGCGCTCCGAGACCACAAATAACCTCAGCTCCAAAAAGAAAGCCGCTTTCTGAGAAACTGCTCTATGATGTGTGAATTCAACTCACTGAGTTACAGCAGTATGTCGTGGAGCCGTTGGCTAGCCCGGTTATTGTGGAATCTGAGAACTGATAATTCGGATCCCTTTGAGGACTATAGGGCCAAAGGAAATATCCTCTGATAAAAATGAGAAAGAAGCTTTCTGAGAAACTTCTTTGTGATCTGTGAATTCATCTCACAGAGTTCCACCTCTCTCCTCATGAAGCAGTTGGCTAAGACTGTTCTGGTGGAATTGGCAAAGGTATATTTGGGAGCCCATGGAGGGCTATGGTGAAAAAGGAAATGTCCTCAGATAAAAACGGGCAAGAAGCGTTCTGGGAAACTGCATTGTGACATGTGAATGCAACTCACAGAGATACACTTTCCTTTTCATTGATCCGTTTGCTAACCCTGTTTTCTTGAAATCTGTATTGGAATATTTCTTAGCCCAATGAAGCTTACAGTGACAAAGCAAATATCCTCAAATAAAAACTAGAAAGTAGCTTTCTGAGAAACTTCTTTGTGATATGTGTATTCATCCCACCGAGTTACAATTAGTCTTCACGAAACAGTTGTCTAACACTGTGTTCCAGGATTCTCCAAAGTGATATTTAGGAGTTCATTGAGGCCTATGGTGAAATAGGAAATATCCTCAGATAATGATGAGGAAGAAGCTTTCTCAGAAATTGCTTTCTGATGTGTGACTTCATCTCAGAGTTGCATCTTAGTCTTCATGAAGCAGTTTGCTAACACTGTTTTCTTGGAATCTGCAAAGTGATATTTGGGAGCTCATTGAGGCCTATGGTGAAAAAGAAAATATCCTCAGATAATAATGAGAAAGAAACTTTTGCAGAAATTGCTTTCTGATGAGTGAATTCATCTCACCGACTTACTACTTTGTCTTGACGAAGCAATTTGCTAACACTCTTTGTGATCTGTGAATTCATCTTCAGATCAAAACTGAAAGGTAGCATTCTGAGAAACCTCTATGTGACCTGTGCATTCATCTCACAGAATTCCACCATTCTGTTCATGTAGCTGTTTGCTAACACTCTTCTCGTGCTATCTGCTAAGTGATATTTGGGAGCACAATGAGGGCTTCAGTGAAAAAGGAAATATGTTCAGATGAAAACCGAAAAGAAGCATTCTGAGAAACTGCATTGTGACGTGTGAATGCAACTTCCAGAGTTTACATTTCTGTTCATTGATCAGTATGCTAACACAGTTTTCTTGACATATGCAGTGTTATATTTCTTTGCCCAATGAAGGTTCCGGTGACAAATTAAATATCTTCAGATAAAAAGTAGAAAGAAGCTTTCTGAGAAATGGCTTTGCGATGTGTAAATTCAACCCACAGAGTTACAGCTGTATTTCACGGAGCTGTTTGCTAGAACAGTTTTTGTTGAATCTGAGAACCAATATCTCGCATCTTATGGAGGAGTATACAGCCAAAGATAATATCCCCAGATAAAAACGAGAAAGATGATTTCTGAGAAATGGCTTTTTGGTCTCAGAGTTCATCTCCCAGAGTTCCACCTTTCTGTTCATGTAGCTATTTGCTAACAGTCTTCTCCTGGAATCTGCAAAGCGATATTTGGAAACGCACTGAGGGTTACAGTGAAAAAGGAAATATCTTCAGATAAAAACTGAATGGAAGCGTTCTTGGAAACTTCTATGTGACCTGTGCATTCATCTCACAGAGTTCCACCTTTCTGTTCATGTAGCTGTTTGCTAAAACTCTTCTCGTGATATCTGCTCAGTTATATTTGGGTGTGCATTGAGGGCTACAGTGAAAAAAGGTATATCTTCAGATAAAAACTGAAAAGAAGCGTTCTGAGAAACTACATTGTGACGTGAGAATTCAACTCACAGAGTTGCACTTTTCTAGTCATTAATCAGTTTGCTAACACAGTTTTCTTGAAATCTGCAGTGGGATATTTCTTTGACCAATGAAGCTTACGGTGACAAAGGAAATATCTTCAGATAAAAAGTACAAAGAAGCTTTCTGACAAACTGCTTTGTGATGCGTGAATGCAACTCAGGGAGTTACAGCTGTATTTAATGGAGCTGTTTACTAGTCCAGTTTTTGTTGAATCTGAGAACCAATATTTCGGATTGCTTGGAGGAGTATTCAGCCAAAGGAAATATCCCCAGATAAAAAAAGAAAGAAGATTCCTGAGAAATGACTTTCTGATCTCTGAGTTCATCTCACAGAGTTCCACCTTTCTGTTCATGTAGCTGTTTGCTAACACTCTTCTCGTGGAATCTCCTATGTGATATTTGGGAGCGCATTGCGTGTTATAGGGAAAAAGGAAGTATCTTCAGATAAAAACTGAAAAGAAGCGTTCTGAGAAACATCTATGTGACCTGTGCATTCATCTCACAGAGTTCCACCTTTCTGTTCATGTAGCTGTTTGCTAACACTCTTCTCGTGGTATCTGCTACGTGATATTTGGGAGAGCCTTGAGGGCTACAGTGAAAAAGGAAATATCATCAGATAAAAACTGAAAAGAAGCATTCTGGGAAACTGCATTGTGACGTGTGAGTGCAACTTCCAGGGCTACACTTTTCTGTTCATTGATCAGTTTGCTAACACAGTTTTCTTGAAATCGGCATTGGGATATTTCTTTGCGCAATGAAGCTTATGGAGACCAAAGAAATATCTTCAGATAAAAAGTAGAAAGAAGCTTTCTGAGAAACTGCTTTGTGATGTGTGAATTCAACTCACTGAATTACAGCTGTGTTCCATGGAGCTGGTTGCTAGTCCAGTTTTTGTAGAATCTGAGAACCGATATTTCGGATCACTTGGAGGAGTATACAACTAAAGGAAATATCCCCAGATAAAAACGAGAAAGAAGATTTCTGAGAAATGACTTTCTGATCTCCGATTTCATCTCAAAGAGTTCCACCTTTCTGTTCATGTAGCTGTTTTCTAACACTCTTTTCTTGGAATCTACATGTTGATATTTGGGAGCGCATTGACGGTTACGGGGAAAAAGGAAATATCTTCAGATAAAAACTGAAAGGAAGCGTTCTGTGAAACTTCTATGTGAGCAGTGCATTCATCTCACAGAGTTCCAACTTTCTGTTCATGTAGAACGCCAGTTGTATTTCCTTTTTCAATGTAGCCCAAAATGCGCTTCCAAATATCACTTAGCAGATTCCACGAGAAGAGTGTTAGCAAACAGCTACATGAACAGAAAGGTGGAAATTTCGTGGAGCTTTTTCCTAGTCCTGGTTTTGTGGAATCTAAGGCCTTATATTTTGGATCCCTTTGAATACTATACAGCCAAAGGAAATATCCTCAGATAAAAATGAGAAAGAAGTTTTCTGAGAAACTTCTTTGTGATCTGTGAAATCATCTCACAGAGTTCCACCTTTGTGTTCATGAAGTCGTTTGCTAACACTGTTCTGGTGGAAACTGCAATGGGATATTTGGGAGCGCATTAGGGCTATGGTGAAAAAGGAAATATCCACAGATAAAACCTGGAAAGAAGCGTTCTGAGAAACTGCATTGTGATGTGTGAATGCAACTCACAGAGTTACACTTTTCAGTTCATTGATCAGTTTGCTAACACAGTTTTCTTCAAATCTGCAATGGGATATTTCTCTGCCCAATGAAGGTTGAGGTGACAAAGGAAATATCTTCAGATAAAAAGTAGAAAGAAGCTTTCTGAGAAACTGCTTTGTGATGTGTCAATTCAACATACTGAGTTACAGCTCTATTTCCTGGAGCTGTTTGCTAGTTTTGTTTTTGTGGAATGTGAGAACTGATATTTCGGATCGCTTTGAAGGGTGTACAGCCAAAGGAAATATCCTCAGATAAAAATGAGACAGAAGTTTTCTGAGAAACTTCTTTGTGATCTGTGAAATCATCTCACAGAGTTTCACCTTTGTGTTCATGAAGCCGTTTGGTAACACTGTTCTCGTGGAAAATGCAATGGGATATTTGGGAGCGCATTAGGGCTATGGTGAAAAGGGAAATATCCACAGATAAAACCTGGTTAGAAGCGTTTTGAGAAACTGCTTTGTGCTATTTCCTTTGACCATATAGTCTTCATAGCAAACCAAAATATTCCTTCCCAGACTCAACAAAAAGAGTGGTAACAGAATGCTCCATGAAAGGACAGTGTATCTCTGTGAGATGAATTCACCCATCAGATAGCAGTTTCTCAGAATTCTTCTTTCTAGTTTTCATCTGAGGATATTACCTTTTTCACCACATGCCTCAATGCGCTCCCAAATATCACTTTGCAGTTTCCACGAAAACAGTGTTAGGAAACTGCTTCGTGGAGAGGAACACGTAAATCTGTGAGATGAATTCACGCATCATAAAGCCGTTTCTCAGAAAGCTTCTTTCTCGTTTTAATCGGAGGCTATTTCCTGTGTCACGGTAAGCTTCATGGGGCTAAGAAATATCCCATTGCAGATTTCTAGAAAAGAGTGTTAGCAAACTGATCAATGAAAAGAACACCGTAACTCTGTGAGTTGCATTCACACATCACAATGCAGTTTCTCAGAACGCTTCATGAAAGTTTTCATCTGAATATATAACCTCTTTCATCATAGCCCTCAATGGGCTCTCAAATGTCACTTTCCAGATTCTACGAAAACAGTGTTAGTAAACTGCTTCATGAAGAGAAAGGTGTAACTCTGTGAGATGAAACCACATATCACAAAGAAGTTTCTCAGAAAACTTCTTTGTAGTTTTTATGTGAGGACATTTCCTTCGTCCGAGGAGTCTTCATAGCGATCAGAATTATCACTTCTCAGATGCCACAACAAGAGCGCTACGAAACGGCTCCACGAAATACATGTGTAACTCTGTGAGATGAATTCACACATCACAAAGCAGTTTCTCAGATCGCTGCTATCCAGTTTTCATGTGAGGATATTTCCTTTTTCACCACAGGCCTCAATGCGCTCACAACTATCACTTTGCAGATTGCAAGAAAGCTGCGTTAAGAAACTGCTTTATGGAGAGAAAGGGGTAACTCTGTGAGATGAACTCACTTATCACAAAGCAGTTTCTGAGAAAGCTTCTGTCTAATTCTTATCGGAGAACATTTCCTTTGTCACCGTAAGCTTCATGGCGCTAATTAATTTCCCATTGTAGATTTCAAGAAAACAGTTTTAGCAAACTGATCAATGAAAAAAACACTGCAACTGTGTGATTTACATTCACACATCACAATGTAGTTTCTCAGAACGCTTCTTTAAAGTTTTCATATGAGGATATATCCTTTTCCACCGTAGGCCTCAATGCGTTTCCAAATATCGCCTTTCAGAATCCATGAAAACAGTGTTACCAAACTGCTTCATGAAAAGAAAGGGGTAACTCTGTGAGATAAATTCACACATCACAAAGAAGTTTCTCAGAAAGCTTCTTTCCAGTTTTCATCTGAGGATATTTCCTTCATCCGAGGAACCTTCCTAGTGATTCAAAATATCACTTCTCAGATGCCACAAGAAGAGTGTTAACAAACAACTCCATGAAATACATGTGTAACTCTGTGAGATGAATTCACACATCACAAGCAGTTTCTCAGAAAGCTTCTTTCTCGTTTTTATCGGAGGAAATTTCCTTTGTCACCGTCAGCTTCATGGCGCTAAGAAATATCCCATTGCAGATTTCAAGAAAACCGTGTTGGCAAACTGATCAATGAAAAGAACAGTATAAGTCTGCGAGTTGCATTCACACATCACAATGCAGTTTCTCAGAACGCTTCTTTCCAGTTTTCATCTGAGGATATTTCCTTTGTCACCACAGGCCTCAAGGCGCTCCCAAATATCATGTTGCAGATTCCTCGACAACAGTGTTAGCAAACTGCTCCATGGAGACTAAGGTGTAACTCTCTGAGATGATTTAACACATCACAAAGAAATTTCTCAGAAAGCTTCTTTCACGTTTTTAATTGAAGATATTGCCTTTCTCAGTGTAGGCCTCCATGCGATCCAATATAGCCCTTCTCACATTCCCCAAAGACAGTGCTAATAGACTGCTCCATGAAGGGAAAGTATAACTCCCTCAAATGAACTCACACATCATAAAGCGGTTTCTCAGAAAACTTCTTTCTAGTCTTCATATAAGGATATTTCCTGTTTCACCGTAGGCCTCAATGTGCTCCCAAATATCACTTTGCAGATTCCACGAAAACACTGTTAGCAAACTGCTTCATGAAGAGAAAGGTGTAACTCTGTGAGATGAATTCACACATCACAAAGCAGTTTCTCAGAAAGCTTCTTTCTGGTTTTTATCTGAGGATGTTTCCTCTGCCTGAGGAGTCTTCAGAGCTATCCAAAAGATCACTTCTGAGATTCCACACAAGCAGGGCTAGCAAACGGCTCCACGAAATACATGTGTAACTCTGTGAGATGAGTTCACACATCACAAGGCAGTTTCTGAGAAACTGGTTCCTTCTGGTTTTTATCCGAGGATATTTCCTTTGGCCATATAGTCTTCAAAGCGATTCGAAATATCCATTCTCAGATTCCCCAAATCAGGGCTAGCAAATGGCTCCACGATATACAGGTGTAATTCGGTGAGTTGAATTCACACATCACAAACAGTTTCTCAGAAATATCCTTTCTTTTTTCAGCTGAGGCTATTCGTTATCTCCAAGCGCCCCCGTGTGTCTCATTGCACTTTCTGCCAAAACACTGTCAGCAAGCTTCTCACTGAAAACAAAGATGTCACTCTGTGAGCTGAATTCACCACAACAAAGCAGTTTCTGAGAAGGCCTCTCTCCAGTTTTTATCTGAGGATATTTCATTTTTCACCGTGGGATTCAACGATATTCAAGATACCACTTCTGAGATTCCACAAAAACGGCGCTAGCAAACTCCTCCATCAAAGAGTGGTTTAACTCTGTGAAATGAATTCACACATCACAGAGCAGTTTCACAGAAAGCTTCTTTCACGTTTTCAATTGAGGATATTTCCCTTGTCCGTATAGTCCTCATAGCGAACCTAAATATTCCTTCCCAGACTCAAGGAAAAGAGTGGTAAAAGAATGCTCCATGAAAGGACAGTGTATCTCTGTGAGATGAATTCACACATCAGATAGCAGTTTCTCAGAATACTTCTTTGTAGTTTTCATCTGAGGATATTGTCTTTTTTAACACACGCCTCAATGAGCTCCCAAATATCACTTTGCAGATTCCACAAAAACAGTGTTAGGAAACTGCTTCATGGAGAGGAACGTGTAAATCTGTGAAATGGATTCACACGTCATAAAGCAGTTTCTCAGAAAGCTTCTTTCTCGTTTTAATCGGAGGCTATTTCCTGTCTCATGGTAAGCTTCATGGCGCTAAGAAATATCCCATTGCAGATTTCAAGAAAAGAGTGTCAGCAAACTGATCAATGAAAAGAACACCGTAACTCTGTGAGTTGCATTCACACATCACAATGCCGTGTCTCAGAATGCTTCTTTAAAGTTTTCATCTGAGGATATATCCTTTTTCACCATAGCCCTCAATGCGCTCCCAAATGTCACTTTTCAGATTCCACAAAAGTAGTGTTAGCAAACTGCTTCATGAAGAGAATGGTGTAATTCTGTGAGATGAAACCACACATCACAAAGAAGTTTCTCAGAAAGCTTCTTTCTAGTTTTTATATGAAGACATTTTCTTCGTCCGAGGAGTCTTCATAGCGATCCAAATTATCAGTTCTCAGATGCCACAACAAGAGTGCTAGGAAACGGCTCCACGAAATACATGTGTAACTGTGTGAGATGAATTCACACATCACAAAGCAGTTTCTCAGATCGCTGCTATCCAGTTTTCATGTGAGGATATTTCCTTTTTCACCAGAGGCCTCAAGGCACTCCCAAATGTCACGTTGCAGTTTCCACGTCAACAGTGTTAGCAAACTGCTCCATGAAGACTAAGGTGTAACTCTCTGAGATGAATTAACACATGACAAAGAAGTTTCTCAGAAAGCTTCTTTCACGTTTTTAATTGAAGATATTGCGTTTCTCAGCGTAGGCCTCCATGCGATCCAATATAGCCCTTCTCACATTCCCTAAAGACAGCGCTAATAGACTGCTCCATGATGGGGAAGTGTAATTCTCTCAAATGAACTCACACATCATAAAGCAGTCTCTCAGAAAGCTTCCTTGTAGTTTTCATCGAAGGATATTTCCTGTTTCACCGTAGGCCTCAACGCGCTAACAAACATCACTTTGTAGATTCCACAAAAACACTGTTAGCAATCTGCTTCATGAGGAGAAAGGTGTAACTCTGTGAGATGAATTTTCACATCACAAAGCAGTTTCTCAGAAAGCTTCTTTCTGGTTTTTATCTGAGGATTGTTCCTCTGCCTGAGGAGTCTTCAGAGCTATCCAAAGATCACTTCTGAGATTCCACACAAACCGAGCTAGCAAACGGCTCCACGAAATACATGTGTAACTCTGTGAGATGAGTTCACACATCACAAGGCAGTTTCTGAGAAATTGGTTCCTTCTGGTTTTTATCCGAGGATATTTCCTTTGGCCATATAGTCTTCAAAGCGATTCGAAATATCCGTTCTCAGATTCCACAAAATCAGGGCCAGGAAACGTCTCCATGGAATACAGGTGTAATTCAGTGAGTTGGATTCACACATCACAAACAGTTTCTCAGAAAGCTTGTTTCTTTTTTCAGCTGAGGCTATTAGTGGTCTCCAAGAGCCCCCGTGTGTCTCATTGTACATTCTGCCAAAACACTGTTAGCAAGCTTCTCACTGAAAACAAAGATGTCACTCTGTGAACTGAATTCACCCACGACAAAGCAGTTTCTGAGAAGGCCTCTCTCCAGTTTTTATATGAGGATATTTCATTTTTCACCGTGGGATTCAACGATATTCAAGATACCACTTCTGAGATTCCACAAAAACGGCGCTAGCAAACTCCTCCATCAAAGAGTGGTTTAACTCTGTGAAATGAATTCACACATCACAGAGCAGTTTCACAGAAAGCTTCTTTCACGTTTTCAATTGAGGATATTTCCCTTGTCCGTATAGTCCTCATAGCGAACCTAAATATTCCTTCCCAGACTCAAGAAAAAGAGTGGTAACAGAATGCTCCATGAAAGGACAGTGTATCTCTGTGAGATGAATTCACACATCTGATAGCAGTTTCTCAGAATCCTTCTTTCTAGTTTTCATCTGAGGATATTGCCTTTTTCAACACACGCCTCAATTCGTTCCCAAATATCACTTTGCAGATTCCACGAAAACAGTGTTAGCAAACTTCTTCATGGAGAGGAACGTGTAAATCTGTGAGATGGATTCATACATCATAAACTAGTTTCTCAGAAAGCTTCTTTCACGTTTTAATCGGAGGCCATTTCCTTTGTCATGGTAAGCTTCATGGCGCTAAGAAATATCCCGTTGCAGATTTCAAGAAAAGAGTGTCAGCAAACTGATCAATGAAAAGAACACCGTAACTCTGTGAGTTGCATTCACACATCACAATGCAGTGTCTCAGAATGCTTCTTGAAAGTTTTCATCTGAGGATATATCCCTTTTCACCATAGCCCTCAATGCGCTCCCAAATATCACTTTTCAGATTGCACAAAAACAGTGTTAGCAAACTGCTTTATGAAGAGAAAGGTGTAACTCTGTGAGATGAAAGCACACATCACAAAGAAGTTACTCAGAAAGCTTCTTTCTAGTTTTTATGTGAGGACATTTCCTTCATCCCAGGAGTCTTCATAGCGATCCGAATTATCACTTCTCAGATGCCACAACAAGAGCGCTACGAAACGGCTCCATGAAATACATGTGTAACTCTGTGAGATGAATTCACACATCACAAAGCAGTTTCTCAGATCGCTGCTATCCAGTTTTCATGTGAGGATATTTCCTTTTTCACCACAGGCCTCAATGCGCTCACAACTATCACTTTGCAGATTCCACAAAAACTGCGTTAGGAAACGGCTTTATGGAGAGAAAGGGGTAACTCTGTGAGATGAACTCTCTCATCACAAAGCAGTTTCTGAGAAAGCTTCTGTCTAGTTTTTATCGGAGGACATTTCCTTTGTCACTGTAAGCTTCATGGCGCTAAGAAATATCCCATTGTAGATTTCAAGAAAACAGTTTTAGCAAACTGATCAATGAAAAGAACACTGCAACTCTGTGAGTTGCATTCATACATACAATGCAGTTTCTCAGAACGCTTCTTTAAAGTTTTCATGTGAGGATATATCCTTTTCCACCATAGGCCTCAATCCGTTTCCAAATATCACTTTTCAGATTCCACAAAAACAGTGTTAGCAAACTGCTTCATGAAGAGAAAGGGGTAACTCTGCGAGATGAATTCACACATCACAGAGAAGTTTCTCAGAAAGCTTCTTTCCAGTTTTCATCTGAGGATATTTCCTTGGTCCGAGGAGCCTTCCTAGCGATTCAAAATATCACTTCTCAGATGCCACAAGAAGAGTGTTAGCAAACAGCTCCACGAAATACATGTGTAACTCTGTGAGATGAATTCACACATCACACAGCAGTTTCTCAGAAAGCTTCTTTCTCATTTTTATCGGAGGAAATTTCCTTTGTCACCGTCAGCTTCATGGCGCTAAGAAATATCCCATTGCAGATTTCAAGAAAACCGTGTTGGCAAACTGATCAATGAAAAGAACAGTGTAAGTCTGTGAGTTGCATTCACACATCACAATGCAGTTTCTCAGAACGCTTCTTTCCAGTTTTCATCTGAGGATATTTCCTTTGTCACCACAGGCCTCAAGGCGCTCCCAAATATCACTTTGCAGATTCCACGAAAACACTGTTAGCAAACCCCTTCATGAAAAGAAAGGTGTAACTCTGTGAGATGAATTCACACATCATAAAGCAGTTTCTCAGATAGCTTCTTTCTGGTTTTTATCTGAGGATGTTTCCTTTGTCTGAGGAGTCTTCAGAAGGATCCAAAATATCACTTCTGAGATTCCACACAAACAGGGCTAGTAAACGGCTCCATGAAATACAGGTTTAAGTCAGTGAGTTGAATTCACACATCACAAACAGTTTCTCAGAAAGCTTCTATCTTTTATCAGCTGAGGCTATTTGTGGTCTCCAAGCGCCCCCGTGTGTCTCATTGCACATTCTGCCAAAACACCATTAGCAAGCTTCTCACTGAAAACAAAGATGCCACTCTCTGAGCTGAATTCACCCAAGACAAAGCAGTTTCCTAGAAGGCCTCTCTCCAGTTTTTATCTGAGGATATTTCATTTTTCACCGTGGGATTCAAAGATATTCAGGATACCACTTCTGAGATTTCACAAAAATGGCGCTAGCAAACTCCTCCATCAAAGAGTGGTTTAACTCTGTGAAATGAATTCACACATCACAGAGCAGTTTCGCAGAAAGCTTCTTTCACGTTTTCAATTGAGGATATTTCCTTTGTCCGTCTAGTCTTCATAGCGAACCGAAATATTCCTTCCCAGACTCAAGAAAAAGAGTGGTAACAGAATTCTCCATGAAAGGACAGTGTACCTCTGTGAGATGAATTCACATATCAGATAGCTGTTTCTCAGAAACCTTTCTAGTTTTCATCTGAAGATATTGCCTTTTGCACCACACGCCTCAATGCGCTCCCAAATATCACTTTGCAGATTCCACGAAAACAGTGTTAAGAAACTGCTTCATGGAGAGGAACGCGTAAATCTGTGAGATGAATTCACACATCATAAAGCAGTTTCTCAGAAAGCTTCTTTCTCCTTTTAATAGGAGGATATTTCCTGTGTCACAGTAAGCTTCGTGGCGCTAAGAAATATCCCATTGCAGATTTCAAGAAAAGAGTGTTAGCAAACTGATCAATGAAAAGAACACCGTAACTCTGTGAGTTGCATTCACACATCACAATGCAGTTTCTCAGAACGCTTCTTTAAAGTTTTCACGTGAGGATATATCCTTTTTCACCATAGCCCTCAATGCACTCCCAAATATCCCTTTTCAGATTCTACGAAAACAGTGTTAGTAAACTGCTTCATGAACAGAAAGGTGTACTTCTGTGAGATGAAACCACACATCAGAAAGAAGTTTCTCAGAAAGCTTCTTTCTAGTTTTTATGTGAGGACACTTCCTTCTTCTGAAGAGTCTTCATAGCGATCAGAATTATCACTTCTCAGATGCCACAAAAAGAGTGCTAGGAAACGGCTCCACGAAATACATGTGTAACTCTGTGAGATGAATTCACACATCACAAAGCAGTTTCTCAAATCGCTGCTTTTCAGTTTTCATGTGAGGATATTTCCTTTTTCACCACAGGCCTCAATGCGCTCCCAAATATCACTTTGCAGATTCCACAAAAACTGCGTTAGGAAACTGCTTTATGGAGAGAAAGGGGTAACTCTGTGAAATGAACTCACTCATCACAAAGCAATTTCTGAGAAAGCTTCTGTCTAGTTTTAATTGGAAGATATTTCCTGTGTCACGGTAATCTCCTTTGCGCTAAGAAATATCCCATTGCAGATTTCAAGAAAAGAGTGTTAGCAAACTGATCAATGAAAAGAGCACTGTAACTCTGTGAGTTGCATTCACACATTACAATGCAGTTTCTCAGAACGCTTCTTTAAAGTTTTCATCTGAGGATATATCCCTTTTCACTGTAGCCCTCAATGCGCTCCCAAATATCACTTTTCAGATTCCACGAAAACAGTGTTAGCAAACTGCTTCATGAAGAGAAAGGTGTAACTCTGTGAGATGAAAGCACACATAACAAAGAAGTTTCTCAGAAAGCTTCTTTCTAGTGTTTATGAGAGGACATTTCCTTCATCTGCAGAGTCTTCATAGCGATCCGAATTATCACTTCTCAGATGCCACAACAAGAGTGCTAGGAAACGGCTCCATGAAATACATGTGTAACTCTGTGAGACGAATTCACACATCACAAAGCAGATCCTCAGATTGCTGCTTTCCAGTTTTCATCTGAGGATATTTTCTTTTTCACCACAGGTGAATGCATCTCATAGTGTAACACGACACTTTTCAGGGCTCATTTTGCCAGCACTCTTTTTGGGGAATTTTAAAAGGGATATTTTGGATCGCCTTGAAGCCTATGGTGACAAGGAAATACCGTCTGATAACAACTGGAAAGAAGCCTTCTGAGAAACTGCTTTGTGATATGCCAATACATCTCACAGAGTTGCAATGTAATTTTCATTGAGCAGTCTGCTAACACTGTTCTCTTAGAATGTGTAAAGGGATATTTTGCAGCACATTGAAGTTTGTGGAGGCAAAGGAAATATCCTCAGAGAAAAATTAGAAAGAAGGTTTCTGAAAAACTGCTTTCTGATGTTAGAATGCATCTCACAGATTTACACTCTCCTTTCATTGAGCAGTCCCTTACCGCTGTCTTTGGGGAATCTGAGAAGGGATATTTTGGATCGCATTGAAGCTTATACTGACAAAAGAAATATCATCAAATAAAAACTAGGAAGAAGCTTTCTGAGAAACTTCCTTGTGATGTGTGAATTCATCTCACAGAGTTATACCTATCTCTTCATGAAGCACTTTGCTAACACTGTTTTCGTGGAATCTGCAAAGAGATATTTGGGAGCGTTTTGGGACATATGGTGAAAAAGGAAATATTCTCAGATAAACACTAGGAAGAAGCCTTCTGAGAAAGTGCTTTCGGATGTGTGAATTCATCTCACAGAGTTACACTTTCGTTTCTTGCAGTAGTCATTACCACTGTGTTTGGGGAAGCTGAGAAGGGATATCTTGGATGGCATTGAAGCTTATGCTGACTAAGGAAATATCATCAAATAAAAACTACAAAGAAGTTTTCTGAGAAACTTCTTTCAGATGTGTAAATTCATTTCACAGAGTTACATCTTTCTATTCATGAAGCAGTTTCCTAACACTGTTTTCAGGTATCTGCAAAGAGATATTTCGGACTGTATTGAGATCTATTGTGAAAATGGAAATATTCTCAGATAAAAACGAGAAAGAAGCTTTCTGAGAAAGTGCATTGTGATGTGTGAATATATCTCACAGAGTTACACTTTTCTTTTCACTGGGCAGATTGCTAACACTGTATTCTTGGAATCTGCAATGGGATATTTCTTAGCGCAATGAAGGTTACGCTGAAAAAGGAAATATTCTCAGATAAAAATTTGAAAGAAGCATTCTGAGAAACTGCATTGTGATGTGTGAATTCATCACACAGCGTTACACTGTTCTTTTCATACAGCAGTTTGCTAGCTCTGTTTTCGTGGAACCTGAATTAGGATATATGGGAGAACACTGAAGTCTATGGGGACAAAGGAAATATCCTCAGATAAAAACCAAAAAAGAAGATTTCTGAGAGACTGCTTTGGATGTACGAATGCATCTCATAATGTTACACGACTCTTCATGGATCATTTTGCCAGCACTCTTTTTGGGGAATTTGCAAAGGGATATTTTGGATCGCATTGAAGCCTATGGTGACAAGGAAGTATCGTCAGAAAAAAACTGGAAGAAAGCCTCCTGAGAAACTGCTTTGTGATATGTGAATACATCTCACAGAGTTCCAATGTAATTTTCATTGAGCAGTCTGCTAACACTGTTCTCTTGGAATCTGCAAAGGGATATTTTGCAGCGCATTGAAGTTTGTGGAGACAAAGGAAATATCCCCAGAGAAAAATTTGAAAGAAGGTTTCCGAGAAACTGCTTTCTGATGTGAGAATTCATCTCACAGAGTTACACTTTCCTTTTGTGGAGCAGTCTCTTACCGCTATTTTGGGGGAATATGAGAAGGGATATTTTGGATCGCATTGAAGCTTATGCTGACAATGGAAATATCATCAAATAAAAACCAGAAAGAAGCTTTCTGAGAAACTTCCTTGTGAAGTGTGAATTCATCTCACAGAGTTATACCTGTCTCTTCATGAAGCACTTTGCTGACACCGTTTTTGTGGAATCTGCAAAGAGATATTTGGGAGCACATTGGGACATAGGGTAAAAAGGAAATATTCTCAGATAAACACTAGGAAGAAGCCTTCTGAGAAACTGCTTTCTTATGTGTGAATGCATCTCACAGAGTTACACTTTCTTTTCTTGGAATAGTCTGTTACCACTGTCTTTGGGGAATCTGAGAAGGGATATCTTGGACCACATTGAAGCTTATGCTGACAAAGGAAATATCATCAAATGAAAACTACAAAGAAGTTTTCTGAGGAACTTCTTTCAGATGTGAGAATTCATTTCGCAGAGTTACATCTTTCTATTCATGAAGCAGTTTCCTAACATTGTTTTCATGGTATCGGCAAAGAGATATGTCGGACTGTATTGAGATCTATTCTGAAAAAGTAAATATCCTCAGATAAAAACTAGAAAGAAACTTTCTGAGAAACTGCCTTTTGATGTGTGAATGTGTCTTACAGAGTTACACTTTTCTTTTCATTGGGCAGATTGCTAACACTGTATTCTTGGAATCTGCAATGGGATATTTCTTAGGACAATTAAGTTTACAGTGACAAAGGAAATATCCTCAGATAAAAATAGGAAAGAAGCTTTCTGAGAAACTGCTTTGCGATGGGTTAATTCATCTCACAGAGTTACACCATTCTTTTCATTGAGCAGTCTGCTACCACTGATTTCCTTTAATCAGCTTCAGGATATTTGGGAGTGCATTGAAGCCTATGGTGACACGGAGATATCCTCAGATAAAAACTGGGAAGAAACTTTCTGATAAACTACTTTTGGATGTGTGAATGTATCTCACAGAGTTACACGATTCTTTTCATGGGTCACCTTGTTAGCACTCTATTGGGGGAACCTGAGATGGGATATTTGGGATTGAATTGAAGCCTACGCTGACAAAGGCAATATTCTCAAATGAAAACTGCAAAGAAGTTTTCTGAGAAACTTCTTTCAGATGTGTGAATTCACCTCACAGAGTTACCCCTTTCAATTCATGAAACAGTTTGCTAACACCGTTTTTGTGGAATCTGCAAAGTGATATCTCGGAGGACATTGAAGCCTATGGCACAAAAGGAAATATCCTCAGATAAAAACTGGAAAGAAGCATTCTGAGAAACTGCATTGTGATGTGTGAATTCATCACACAGAGTTACACTGTTCTTTTCATACAGCAGTTTGCTAACTCTGTTTTCGTGGAAACTGAATTAGGATATTTGGGAGAACATTGAAGCCTATGGGGACAAAGGAAACATCCTCAGATAAAAACGAAAAAAGAAGATTTCTGAGAGACTGCTTTGGATGTGCGAATGCATCTCATAGTGTTACACGACTCTTTTCATGGATCATTTTGCCAGCACTCTTTTTGGGGAATTTGCAAAGGGATATTTTGGATCGCATTGAAGCCTATGGTGACAAGGAAATATCGTCAGATAAAAACTGGAAAGAAGCCTTCTGAGAAACTGCTTTGTGATATGCCAATACATCTCACAGAGTTCCAATGTAATTTTCATTGAGCAGTCTGCTAACACTGTTCTCTTGGAATCTGCAAAGGGATATTTTGCAGCATGTTGAAGTTTGTGGAGACAAAGAAAATATCCTCAGAGAGAAATTAGAAAGAAGGATTCAGAGAAACTGCTTTCTGATATGAGAATTCATCTCACAGAGTTACACTTTCCTTTTGTGGAGCAGTCTCTTACCGCTGTTTTTGGGGAAACGGAGAAGGAATATTTTGGATAGCATAGAAGCTTATGCTGACAAAGGAAATATTATCAAATAAAAACTAGAAAGAAGCTTTCTGAGAAACTTCCTTGTGATGTGTGAATTCATCTCACAGAATTATACCTATCTCTTCATGAAGCACTTTGCTAACACCGTTTTCATGGAATCTGCAAAGAGATATTTGGGAGCGCATTCGGACATACGGTGAAAAAGGAAGTATTCTCAGATAAGCACTAGGAAGAAGCCTTCTGAAAAACTGCTTTCTGATGTGTGAATTCATCTCACAGAATTACACTTTCGTTTCTTGGAGTAATCTGTTACCACTGTGTTAGGGGAATATAAGAAGGGATATCTTGGATCGCATTGAAGCTTATGCTGACAAAGGAAATATCATCAAATAAAAACTAGAAAGAAGCTTTCTGAGAAACTTCCTTATGATGTGTGAATTCACGTCACAGATTTATACCTATGTCTTCATGAAGCACTTTGCTAACACTGAGTTCGTGGAATCTGCCAAGAGATATTTGGGAACCCTTTTGGACATACGGTGAGAAAGGAAAATATTCTCACCATACAGTGAGAAAGAAAATATTCTCACCATACGGTGAGAAAGGAAATATTCCCATCATACGGTGAGAAAGTTAAACACTAGGAAGAAGTCTTCTGAGAAACAGCTTTCTGATGTGTTAATTCATCTCACAGAGTTACACTTTCGTTTCTTGGAGTAATCTGTTACCACTGTGTTTGGGGAATCTGAGAAGGGATATTTTGGATCGCATTGAAGCCTACACTGACAAAGGAATTATTATCAAATAAAAACTACAAAGAAGTTTTCTGAGAATCTTCTTTCAGATGTGTTAATTCATTTCACAGAGTTACATCTTTCTATTCATGAAGCAGTGCGCAAACACTGTTTTCTTCGTATCTGCAAAGAGATATTTCGGACTCTATTGAGATCTATTGTGAACAAGGAAATATCCTCAAATAAAAACTACAAAGAAGTTTTCTGAGAATCTTCTTTCAGATGTGTTAATTCATTTCACAGAGTTACATCTTTCTATTCATGAAGCAGTGCACAAACACTGTTTTCTTCGTATCTGCAAAGAGATATTTCGGACTCTATTGAGATCTATTGTGAACAAGGAAATATCCTCAGATAAAAACTAGAAAGAAGCTTTCTGAGAACTGCATTGTGATGTGTGAATGTATCTCACAGAGTTACACTTTTCTTTTCATTGGGCAGATTGCTAACTCTGTATCCTTGGAATCTGCAATGGGATATTTCTTAGTGCAATGAAGCTTACAGTGACAAAGGAAATATCCTCAGATAAAAACTGGAAAGAAGCTTTACGTGAAACTGCATTGTGACGTGTGAATGCGTCTCACAGAATTACACTTTTCTTTTGACTGTGCCATTTGCTAACTCTGTTTTCTTGGAATCTGCAATGGGATATTCCTTAGCACAATGAAGCTTACGGTGATGAAGGAAATATCCTCAGATAAAAACTGGAAATAAGCTTTCTGAGAAACTGCTTTGTGATGGGTTAATTCATCTCACAGAGTTACAGCGTTCTTTTCATTGAGCAGTCTGCTAACGCTGTTTTCCTGGATTCAGCTTTAAGATATTTGGGTGCGCATCGAAGCCTGTGGTGACACAGAGATATCCTCAGGTAAAAACTGGGAAGAAACTTTCTGAGAAACTGCTTTGGATGTATGAATTCATCTCACAGAGTTACACGATTCTTTTCATGGGTCACCTTGTTAGCACTCGATTTAGGGAAACTGAGATGGGATATTTGGAATCGAATTGAAGCCTACACCGCCAACAAAGGTATTTTCCTCAAATAAAAACTGGAAAGAAGTATTCTGAGAAACTTCTTTCAGATGTGTGAATACAACTCACAGAGTTACACCTTTCAATTTATGAAGCCGTTTGTTAAAACTGTGATTGTGGAATCTGCAAAGTGACATCTCGGAGTGCATTGAGGACTATGATGAAAAAGGAAATATCCTGAAAGATAAACTTGAAAGAAGCATTCTGAGAAACTGCTTTGTGATGTGTAAGCTCATCACACAGAGTTACACTGTTCTTTTCATACAGCAGTTTGCCAATGCTGTTTTCGTGGAAACTGAATTAGGATATTTGGGAGAACATTGAAGCCTTTGAGGACAAAGGAAATATCCTCAGATAAAAACGAAAAAAGAAGATTTCTGAGAGATTGCTTTGGATGTGCGAATGTATCTCATAGTGTTACACGACTCTTTTCATGGATCATTTTGCTAGCACTCTTTTTGGGGAATTTGAAAAGGGATATTTTAATCGCATTGAAACCTATGGTGATAAGGAAATATCATCAGATAACAAATGGAAAGAAGTCTTCTGAGAAACTGCTTTGTGATATGCCAATACATCTCAGAGAGTTCCAATGTAATTTTCATTGAGCAGTCTGCTAACACTGTTCTCTTGGAATTTGTAAAGGGATATTTTGCAGGGCATTGAAGTTTGTGGAGACAAAGGAAATATCCTCAGAAAAAAATAGAAAGAAGGTTTCCGAGAAACTGCTTTCTGATGTGAGAATTCATCTCACAGAGCTTCACTTTCGTTTCATGGAGCAGTCTCTTACCGCTGTTCTTAGGGAATCTGAGAAGGGATATTTTGGATCGCATTGAAGCTTATGCTGACAAAGGAATTATCATCAAATAAAAACTAGAAAGAAACTTTCTGAGAAACTTCCTTGTGATGTGTGAATTCATCTCACAGATTTATACCTATGTCTTCATGAAGCACTTTGCTAACACTGTTTTCGTGGAATCTGCCAAGAGATATTTGGGAGCACATTTGGATATACGGTGAAAAAGGAAATATTCTCAGGTAATCACTTGGAAGAAGCCTTCTGAGAAACAGCTTTCTGTTGTGTGAATTCATCTCACAGAGTTACACTTTCGTTTCTTGCAGTAGTCATTACCACTGTGTTTGAGGAATCGGAGAAGGGATATCTTGGATGGCATTGAAGCCTACGCTGACAAAGGAACTATCATCAAATAAAAACTACAAAGAAGTTTACTGAGACACTTCTTTCAGATGTGTGAGTTCATTTCACAGAGTTACATCTTTCTATTCACGAAGCAGTGTGCTAACACTGTTTCCTTCGTATCTGCAAAGAGATATTTCAGACTCTATTGAGATCTATTGTGAACAAGGAAATATCCTCAGATAAAAACTAGAAAGAAGTTTTCTGAGAAACTGCATTGTGAAGTGTGAATATATCTCACAGAGTTTCACTTTTCTTTTCATTGGGCAGATTGCTAACACTGTATTCTTGGAATCTGCAATGGGATATTTCTTAGGGCAATTAAGTTTACAGTGACAAAGGAAATATCCTTAGATAAAAACTGGAAAAAAGCTTCCCGAGAAACTGCATTGTGACATATGAATGCATCTCACAGAGTTACACTTTTCTTTTGAGTGAGCAGTTTGCTAAGTCTATTTTCTTGGAATCTGCAATGCGATATTACTTAGCACAATGAAGCTTATGGTGACAAAGGAAATATCCTCAGATAAAAACTGGAAAGAAGCTTTCTGAGAAACTACTTTGCGATGTGTTAATTCATCTCACAGAGTTACAGCATTCTTTTCATTGAGCAGTCTGCTAATGCTGTTTTCCTGGAATCAGCTTTAGGATTTGGGAGTGCATTGAAGCCTTTGGTGACACGGAGATATCCTCAGATAAAAACTGGGAAGAAACTTTCTGAGAAACTGCTTTGGATGTGTGAATTCATCTCACAGAGTTACAAGATTCTTTTCATGGGTCACCTTGTTAGCACTCTATTTGGGGAACCTGAGATGGGATATTTGGGATCGAATTGAAGCCTACGCCAACAAAGGCATTATCCTCACATAAAAACTAGAAAGAAGTTTTCTGAGAAACTTCTTTCAGATGTGTGAGTTCACCTCACAGAATTACCCCTTTCAATTCATGAAGCAGTTTGCTAACTTCGTCTTTGTGGAATCTACAAAGTGACAACTCGGAGCACATTGAGGTCTAGGGTGAAAAGCGAAATATCCTCAGATAGAAACTTGAAAGAAGCATTCTGTGAAACTGCATTGTGATGTGTGAATTCATCACACAGAGTTACACTGTTCTTTTCATACAGTAGTTTGCTAATGCTGTTTTTGTGGAAACTGAATTAGGATATTTGGGAGAACATTGAAGCCTATGGGGACAAAGGAAATATCCTCAGATAAAAACCATAAAGGAAGATTTCTGAGAAATTGCTTTGGATGTGTGAATGCATCTCATAGTGTTACACGACTCTTTTCATGGATCTTTTTGCTGGCACTTTTTGGGGAATTTGCAAAGGGATATTTTGGATCGCATTGAAGCCTATGGTGACAAAGAAATATCATCAGATAACAACTGGAAAGAAGCCTTCTGAGAAACTGTTTTGTGATATGCCAATACATCTCACAGAGTTCCAATGCAATTTTCATTGAGCAGTCTGCTAACACTGTTTTCTTGGAATCCGTAATGGGATATTTTGCTGCACATTGAAGTTTGTGGAGACAAAGGAAATATCCTCAGAAAAAATTAGAAACAAGTTTTCTGAGAAACTGCTTTCTGGTGTGAGAATTTATCTCACAGAGTTACACTCTCCTTTCATGGAGCAGTCTCTTACCGCTGTTACTGGGGAATCTGAGAAGGGATATATTGGAATGCATTGATGCTTATGCTGACGAAGGAAATATCATCAAATAAAAACTACAAAGAAGTTTTCTGAGAAACTTCTTTCAGATGTGTGAATTCATTTCACAGAGTTAAACCTTCCTGTTCACGAGGCAGTTTCCTAACACTGAGTTCGTGGTTTCTGCAAAGAGATATTTGGGACCGTATTGAGATCTATGGTGAAAAAGTAAATATCCTCAGATAAAAACTAGCAAGAAGCTTTCTGGGAAACTGCATTGTGATGTGTGAATATATCTCACAGAGTTACACTTTTCTTTTCATTGGGCAGATTGCTAACACTGTATCCTTGGAATCTGCAATGGGATATTTCTTAGCACAATGAAGCTTAGGCTGACAAAGGAAATATCATCAAATAAAAACTGCAAAGAAGTTTTCTGAGAAACTGCATTGTGACGTGTGAATTCATCTCACAAAGTTATATCTTTCTGTTCACGAAACAGTGAATAGAAAAATTAGTAAGAATGTTTCTGAGAAACTGCTTTCTGATGTGAGAATTCATCTCACAGAGTTACACTTTCCTTTCATGAAGCAGTGACTTACCGCTGTTTTTGGGGAATCTGAGAAGGGATATTTTGGATCGCGTTGAAGCTTATGCTGACAAAGGAAATATCATCAAATAAAAACTAGAAAGAAGCTTTCTGAGAAACTTCCTTGTGATGTGTGAATTCATCTCACAGAATTATACCTATCTCTTCATGAAGCACTTTGCTAACACCGTTTTCATGGAATCTGCAAAGAGATATTTGGGAGCGCATTGGGACATACTGAGAAACTGCTTTCGGATGTGTGAATTCATCTCACAGAGTTACACTTTCATTTCTTGGAGTAGTCTGTTACCAGTGTGTTTGAGGAATCTGAGAAGGGATATAAAAACCAGAAGGAAGCTTTCTGAGAAACTGCTTTGGGATGTTTGATTTCATCTCACAGTGGTACACAACTCTTTCATGGAGCAGTTTGTGAGCACTGTTTTTATGGAACATGAGAAGGGATATCTTTGGTCACTTTGAAGCATTTGGTGACAAAGGAAATATCCTCAGACAAAAAGCAGAAAGAAGGTTTCTGAGACACTGCTTTGTCATTTGTGAATTCGTCTCACAGTGTTACACAACTCTTTCCTGGAGCCATTTGCTAGCACTTTTTTTATGGAATCTGAGAAGGGATAATTTGGATATCTTTGAATCTTATGGTAACAGAGTAAACATCCTTAGACAAAAATCAGGAAGCAGCTTGCTGAGAAACTGCTTTGTGATGTGTGAATTCATCTCACAATGTTACACAACTGTTTAATGGGGCAGTTTGCTAGCACTGTTTTTATGGAATCTGAGAAGGGATATTTTCAATTGCTATGAAGCCTGTGGTGACAAAGGAAATATCCTCAGATAAAAACTAGAAAGAACCTTTCTGAGAAACTACTTTATGATGTGTGAATTCATCTCACAGTGTTACACAACTCTTTCATGGAGGAGTTTGTTGGCACTGTTTTTGTGGAATCACAAAAGTGATATTTTGGATAGCTTAGAATCCTATGGTGAGAAATGAAACATCCTCAGATGAAAATTGTACAGAAGCCTTCTCAGAAACTGCTTTGTGGTGTGTGAATTCATTGTACAGAGTTACACCATTGCTTTCCTTGTGAGGTTTGCTAACACTGTTGTTGTAGAATCTGCAATGAGATATAAGGGAGTGCCTTGAGACCTGTGTTTAACAAGGAAATATCTTCTGATAAAAAGAATAAAGAAGCTTTCTGAGAAATTGTTTTGTGATGTGAGAATTCATCACAGAGTTACAATACTCTTTCAAGGCGCCATTTACTTGCACTGATTTTATGGAATCTGAGAAGTGATACTTTGGATCACTTTGAAGTCTATGTTGACAAAGGAAATGTCCTCAGGTTAAAACTAGAAAGAAGCTTTCTGAGAAACTGCTTTCTGATGTGTGAATTCATCTCACAGAGTTACACTAGTCTTTCACTGAGCTGTTTGCTGGCACTGTTTTTGTGGATCTGAGAATGGATATTTGGGATCGCTTTGAAGCCTATGGTGACAAAGGAAATATCCTCAGATAAAAACCAGAAAGAAGCTTTCTGAGAAACTGCTTTGTGATTTGTGCATTTATCTCACAGAGTTACATCGCTCTTTTGTGGAACCATTGGCTAGCACTGTTTAGTGGAATCGGAGAACTGATATTTTAAATCACTTTGAAACCTATGTTGACGAAGAAAATATCCTCAGACAAAAACCAGAAAGAAGCTTTCTGAGAAACTGCTTTGTGATGTGTGAATTCATCTCACAATGTTTTACAACTCTTTCATGGAGCAGTTTGTTAGCACTGTTTTTATGGAATCTGAGAAGGGATATTTTTTTGTTGCTTTGAAGCCTATGGTGACAAAGGGAATATCCTCAGATAAAATCTAGAAAATAGCTTTCTGAGAAACTGCATTGTGATGTGTGAATTCACCTCATAGAGTTACAGCACTCTTTCATGGAGTAGTTTGCTAGCACTATTTTTGTGGAATCTACAAAAATTCCACATTGAGCACATTGAGGCCTATGGTGAAAAAGGTAATATCGTCAGATGAAAAAGATAAAGAAACATTCTGAGAAATTGCTTTATGATGTGTTAATTCCACTGTTTTTGTGGATCTGAGAATGGATATTTGGGATCGCTTTGAAGCCTATGGTGACAAAGGAAATATCCTCAGATAAAAACCAGAAAGAAGCTTTCTGAGAAACTGCTTTGTGATTTGTGAATTCATCTCACAGAGTTACTTGATCCTTTTCATGGAGCAGTTTGGTACCACTGTTTTTGGGAAATCTGAGAAAGAATATTTGGGATCACATTGAAGCTTATGGTGACAAAGGAAATATCCTCAGATGAAAACTGGAAAAAAGTTTTCTGAGAAACCACTTTGTGATGTGTGAATTCATCTCACAGATTTACACCTTTCTTTTTGTGGAGCAGTTTGCTAACACTATTTTCGTGGAATCTGCAAAGGGATATTCACGAGCGCTATGAGGCCTGTGGTGAAAAAGGTAATATCCTCAGACAAAAACTAGAAAGAAGCTTTCTATGAAAATGCTTTCTGATCAGTGAATTCATCTCACAGATTTACACAATTCTTTCATGGAGTATTTTGTTACCACTGTTTTTGGAGAATCTGAGAAGGGCTATTTTGGGTTGCATTGAAGCCTATGGTGAGAAAGGGAATATTGTCGGATAAAAACTAGACAGAAACTTTCTGAGAAACTGCTTTGTCATGTGTGTATTCATCTCCCAGAGTAGCATGATTCTTTTATTGGAGCAGGTTGCTAAAACTGTTTTTGTGGAATGTGCAAACAGATATTTGCTAGTGCATTGGGAAATATAGTGAAAAAGGAAATACTCTCAGATAAAAACTAGAAAGAAACTTTCTGAGAAACAGTTTTGTGATGTGAGAATTCCTCTCATAGAGTTATACCACACTTTTCATGAAGCAGTTTGGTAGCACTCTTTTTGGGGAATTTGAGAAGGGGTATTTTGAATTACATTGAAGCCTATGGTGTGAAAGGAAATATCCTCAGATTAAAACCAGAAAGAAGTTTTCTGAGAAACTACTTTGTGATGTGTGAACTCATCTCAGAGAGTTACACCATTCTTTTCATAGAGTAGTTTTATAATACTATATTCATGGAATCTGCTCTAGGATGTTTGGGAGCACATTGAAGCCCATGGTGACAAATTAAATACCCTCAGATTAAAACCGAAAATAAATTTTCTGTGAAACCACTTTGTAATGTGTCAATTTATCTCACAGAGTTACACTGTTCTTTTCATTGAGAAATTTGCTAACACTGTATTTGGAATCTGTAATGGATAATTCAGAGCACATTGAAGTTTATGGTGACAATGGAAATATTCTCAGACAAAAACTAGAGAGAAGCATTGTGAGAAACTGCTTTGTGATGTGTTATTTCTGCTCACAGAGTTACACGGTGCTTTTCAATCATCAGTTTGCTAGCACTTGTTTTTGGGGAATCTGAGAAGGGATATTTTGGATCGCATTGAAGCCAATGCTGAGAAAGGAAATATCCTCAGACAAAACCGAAGAAGAAGCTTTCTGAGAAATGTCTTTGTGATGTGTGAATTTATCTCATAGAATTACACCCCTCTTTTCACGGAGCAGTTTGCTAACACTATTTTCATGGAATCTGCAATAGGATAGTCTGGAGTGCAATGAGGACTATAGTGAAAAAGGAAATATCCTCATGTTAAAATTCAAAAGAAACTTTCTGGGAAACTCCTTTGTGATGAGCTATTTCATCTCACAGAGGTACACAAACATTTTCATATATCAGATTGCAGCAGTGTTTTTGGAGTATCTGAGAAGGGATATTTTGGATCTCATTGAAGCCTATGGTGACAAAGGAAATAACTTCAGATAAAAAATATAAAGAATCATTGTAAGAATGTTCTTTGTGATGTGTGAATTCATCTCACAGACTTAAACCTTTCTTCTCATGGACCAGTTTGATAACACTGTTTTCATGGAATCTGCAGTAGGATATTTGGGAGTGCATTGAATCTGATGGAGACAAAGGAACTATCCTCAGATAAAAACTAAAAAGAAGGTTTCTGTGAAACAGTTTGTGATGTGTGAATTCACCTCACAGTGTTACAACGTTCTTTTCATTGAGAAGTTTGCTAAAACTTTTTTCATTTATTCTGCAATAGGATATTCGAGAGCGCATTGAGAAATAGGGTGAAAAAGTAAATATCCTCAGATAAAAACTAGAAAGAAGTTTTCTAAGAAACTGCGTTGTGATTTGTGAATTCATTGCACAGAGTTAAACCATTCTTTTCATGGAACAGTTTGGTAGTACTGTTTTTGGGCAATCTGAGAGGGGATATATTGGATAGCATTGAAGCCTGTGGTGACAAAGGAACTATCCTCAGATAAAATCTAGAAAGAAACTTTCTGAGAAACTTGTTTGTGATATGTGAATTCATCTTACAGAGTTTCAGCACTCTTTTCATTGAGCAGTTTGATAACACTGTTTTCGTGAAATCTCAATAGGATATTTCGGTGTGCATTGAAGCATATGATGACAAAGGAAATACCCTCAGACAAAAACCAAAAAGAAGCTTTCTGAGATACTACTTTGTGATGTGTGCATTCCTCTCACAGAGACACACCTCTGTCTTCATGGAGCAGTTTGGTAGCACTGTTTTTGGGGAATCTGAGAAGGAATATTTTCAATTGCATTGAAGCCTATGGTGACAAAGGAAATATCCTGAGACCAAAACTAGAACGAAGTTTTGTGAGAAACTTCTCTGTGATGTGTGAATTCATCTGACAGAGCTACACCTTTCATTTCATGGAGCAGTTTTCTAACTGTTTTTGTGGAATCTGTAAAGAGATATTTGTGAGTGCATTGAGGCCTATAGTGAAATAGGAAATATCCTCAGATGAAAAAGATAAAGAAACATTCTGAGAAATTGCTTTATGATGTGTTAATTCCTCTCACAGGCTTACACGAGTCTTTTCATGGATCATTTGGTAGCACTGCTGTTGGGGAATCTGAGAAGGCATATTTTGGAATGCATTGAAGCGAGTGTTGACAAAGGAAATATCCTCAGAAAAAAAATGGAAAGAAACATTCTGAGAAAGTCTTTTGTGATGTGTGAATTCATCTCACAGAGTTACACCATTCTTTTCATAGATCAGTTTGATCACACTGTTCCTTTAAAATTGGCAACAGGATATTTGGGAGTGTATTGAAGCCAAAGTTGACAAAGGAAATATCCTCAGATAAACACTAGAAAGAAGCTCTCTGAGAAACTGCTTTGTGATGTGTGAATTCATCTCACAGAGTTACATCTCTCTTTTCACGGGGCAGTTTGCTAACACAGTTTTCTTGGGGTTTGCAATGGGATATTTCAGAGGACATTGAAGATTATGATGACAAAGGAAATATCCTCAGACAAAAACTAGAAAAAAACTTACTGAGAAACTTCTTTGTGATTTGTGATTTCATCTCACAGAGTCACATGATATTTTTCATGGAGCAATTTGGTAGCACTGTTTTTGGGGAATCTGAGAAGCGATATTTTGGATTGCTTTGAAGCTTTTGGTGACAAAGAAAATACCCTCAGATAAAAACTAGAAAGAAGCCTTCTGAGGAAGTTCTTTGTGATATGTGGATTCCTCTCACAGAGGATCACCTTTGTTTTCATGGAGTAGTTTCCTAACACTGTTTTCATGGAATCTGCAAAGGGATATTTGGGAGCTCATTGAGGCCTATGGTTAAAAAGGAAATATCCTCAGATAGAATCTAGGAAAAGGCTTTCTGAGAAACGGCTTTGTGATGTGGATATTTTATTTTATTTTATTTTTCATTCTGAAAAGCAGTACTTTATTTCACGTGCAAATAAGAAATGATTTTCCCAGTGCTCTTTTAATTAATCTGGAGAAATACAAAATAAAATGTAATTAATGATTTACATGGAGAAAGATTCATCCTAGAGGGTTCAGGTAGGTTGTCCATTTCGAATAAAGATATGTGAATTGGACTCAAATAACCTGTTCCATCAGGCTTTAATGCCTGCCATTAGCCCAGAACTGGGCTGGGAATGCTTCGGCCTCCACAAAATAAGTAACATGAATATAGAATATCCATACTCAGGGAGCTTCCAGACCAATTAAGGAGGTAAGAGATTTTCATAGAATAATTACTAAGCTATAAACTTTGACTTTGTGTGTCAAAGAAGTTTCTTTAAGAAGAATTCACTTTGTCTAATACTGTGGAGCAGATCTTCACAGAGGACGGAATATGAGAGTCCAGGAAATGAATAAGAAATGTTTAGGGGCAGAGCAGGATGGACGAATGGGAACAGCTCCAGTCTCCAACTCCCAGCGCGAGCGACACAGAAGACCGGTGATTTCTGCATTTTCAACTGAGGTACTGGGTTCATCTCACTGGGGAGTGCTGGACGATCAGTGCTGGTCAGCTGCTGCAGCCCAACCAGCAAGAGCTGAAGCAGGGCGAGGCATTGCCTCACCTGGGAAGTGCAAGGGGGAAGGGAATCCCTTTTCCTAGCCAGGGGAACTGAGACACACAACACCTGGAAAATCGGGTAACTCCCACCCAATACTGCGCTTTAAGCAAACAGGCACACCAGGAGATCATATCCCACACCTGGCCGGGAGGGTCCCACACCCACGGAGCCTCCCTCATTGCTAGCACAGCAGTCTGTGATCTACCGGCAAGGCAGCAGCGAGGCTGGGGGAGGGGTGCCCGCCATTGCTGAGGCTTAAGTAGGTAAACAAAGCTGCTGGGAAGCTCGAACTGGGTGGAGCTCACAGCAGCTCAAGGAAACCTGCCTGTCTCTGTAGACTCCACCTCTCGGGACAGGGCACAGTAAACTATAACAAACGCAGCAGAAAATTCTGCAGATGCAAACGACTCTGTCTGACAGCTTTGAAGAGAGCAGTGGATCTCCCAACACGGAGGCTGAGAACTGAGAAGGGACAGACTCCCTGCTCAAGTGGCTCCCTGACCCCTGAGCAGCCTAACTGGGAGACATCCCCCACTAGGGGCAGTCTGACACCCCACACCTCACACGGTGGAGTACACCCCTGAGAGGAAGCTTCCAAAGCAAGAATCAGACAGGTACACTTGCTGTTCAGAAATATTCTATCTTCTGCAGCCTCTGCTGCTGACACCCAGGCAAACAGAGTCTGGAGTGGACCTCAAGCAATCTCCAACAGACCTACAGCTGAGGGTCCTGACTGTTAGAAGGAAAACTATCAAACAGGAAGGACACCTACACCAAAACCCCATCAGTACATCACCATCATCAAAGACCAGAGGCAGATAAAACCACAAAGATGGGGAAAAAGCAGGGCAGAAAAGCTGGAAATTCAAAAAATAAGAGCGCATCTCCCCCGGCAAAGGAGCGCAGCTCATCGCCAGCAACGGATCAAAGCTGGACGGAGAATGACTTTGACGAGATGAGAGAAGAAGGCTTCAGTCCATCAAATTTCTCAGAGCTAAAGGAGGAATTACGTACCCAGCGCAAAGAAACTAAAAATCTTGAAAAAAAAGTGGAAGAATTGATGGCTAGAGTAATTAATGCAGAGAAGGTCATAAACGAAATGAAAGAGATGAAAACCATGACACGAGAAATACGTGACAAATGCACAAGCTTCAGTAACCGACTCGATCAACTGGAAGAAAGAGTATCTGCGATTGAGGATCAAATGAATGAAATGAAGCAAGAAGAGAAACCAAAAGAAAAAAGAAGAAAAAGAAATGAACAAAGCCTGCAAGAAGTGTGGATTTATGTAAAAAGACCAAATCTATGTCTGATTGGGGTGCCTGAAAGTGAGGGGGAAAATGGAACCAAGTTGGAAAACACTCTTCAGGATATCATCCAGGAGAACTTCCCCAACCTAGTAGGGCAGGCCAACATTCAAATCCAGGAAATACAGAGAATGCCACAAAGATACTCCTCGAGAAGAGCAACTCCAAGACACATAATTGCCAGATTCACCAAAGTTGAAATGAAGGAAAAAATCTTAAGGGCAGCCAGAGAGACAGGTCGGGTTACCCACAAAGGGAAGCCCATCAGACTAACAGCAGATCTCTCAGCAGAAACTCTCCAAGCCAGAAGAGAGTGGGGGCCAATATTCAACATTCTTAAAGAAAAGAATTTTCAACCCAGAATTTCATATCCAGCCAAACTAAGTTTCATAAGAGAAGAAGAAATAAAATCCTTTACAGATAAGCAAATGCTTAGAGATTTTGTCACCACTAGCCTTACAAGAGATTCTGAAGGAAGCACTAAACATGGAAAGGAACAACCGGTACCAGCCATTGCAAAAACATGCCAAAATGTAAAGACCATCGAGGCTAGGAAGAAACTGCATCAACTAACGAGCAAAATAACCAGTTAATATCATAATGACAGGATCAAGTTCACACATAACAATATTAACCTTAAATGTAAATGGACTAAATGGTCCAATTAAAAGACACAGACTGGCAAACTGGATAAAGAGTCAAGACCCATCAGTCTGCTGTATTCAGGAGACCCATCTCACACGCAGAGACATACATAGGCTCAAAATAAAGGGATGGAGGAAGATTTACCAAGCAAATGGAGAACAAAAAAAAGCGGGGGTTGCAATACTAGTCTCTGATAAAACAGACTTTAAACCAGCAAAGATCAAAAGAGACAAAGAAGGCCATTACATAATGGTAAAGGGATCAATTCAACAGGAAGAGCTAACTATCCTAAATATATATGCACCCAATACAGGAGCACCCAGATACATCAAGCAAGTCCTTAGAGACTTACAAAGAGACTTAGACTCCCATACAATAATAATGGGAGACTTCAACACTCCACTGTCAACATTAGACAGATCAACGAGACAGAAAGTTAACAAGGATATCCAGGAATTGAACTCATCTCTGCAGCAAGCAGACCTAATAGACATCTATAGAACTCTCCACCCCAAATCAACAGAATATACATTCTTCTCAGCACCACATCGTACTTACTCCAAAATTGACCATGTAATTGGAAGTAAAGCACTCCTCAGCAAATATACAAGAACAGAAATTATAACAAACTGTCTCTCAGACCACAGTGCAATCAAACTAGAACTCAGGACTAAGAAACTCAATCAAAACCGCTCAACTACATGGAAACTGAACAACCTGTTCCTAAATGACTACTGGGTACATAACGAAATGAAGGCAGAAATAAAGATGTTCTTAGAAACCAATGAGAACAAAGATACAACATACCAGAATCTCTGGGACACATTTAAAGCAGTGTGTAGAGGGAAATTTATAGCACTAAATGCCCACAAGAGAAAGCAGGAAAGATCTAAAATTGACACTCTAACATCGCAATTAAAAGAACTAGAGAAGCAAGAGCAAACACATTCGAAAGCTAGCAGAAGGCAAGAAATAACTAAGATCAGAGCAGAACTGAAGGAGATAGAAACACAAAAAACCGTCCAAAAAATCAATGAATCCAGGAGTTGGTTTTTTGAAAAGATCAACAAAATTGACAGACCACTAGCAAGACTAATAAAGAATAAAAGAGAGAAGAACCAAATCGACGCAATTAAAAATGATAAAGGGGATATCACCACCGACCCCACAGAAATACAAACTACCATCAGAGAATACTATAAACACCTCTATGCAAATAAACTGGAAAATCTAGAAGAAATGGAAAATTTCCTGGACACTTACACTCTTCCAAGACTAAACCAGGAAGAAGTTGAATCCCTGAATAGACTAATAGCAGGCTCTGAAATTGAGGCAATAATTAATAGCCTGCCAACCAAAAAAAGTCCAGGACCAGATGGATTCACAGCTGAATTCTACCAGAGGTACAAGGAGGAGTTGGTACCATTCCTTCTGAAACTATTCCAATCAATAGAGAAAGAGGGAATCCTCCCTAACTCATTTTATGAGGCCAACATCATCCTGATACCAAAGCCTGGCAGAGACACAACAAAAAAGAGAATTTTAGACCAATATCCCTGATGAACATCGATGCAAAAATCCTCAATAAAGTATTGGCAAACCGGATTCAGCAACACATCAAAAAGCTTATCCACCATGATCAAGTGGGCTTCATCCCTGGGATGCAAGGCTGGTTCAACATTCGCAAATCAATAAACATAATCCAGCATATAAACAGAACCAAAAACAAGAACCACATGATTATCTCAATAGATGCAGAAAAGGCTTTTGACAAAATTCAACAGCCCTTCATGCTAAAAACGCTCAATAAAGTCGGTATTGATGGAACGTACCTCAAAATAATAAGAGCTATTTATGACAAACCCACAGCCAATATCATACTGAATGGGCAAAAACTGGAAAAATTCCCTTTGAAAACAGGCACAAGACCGGGATGCCCTCTCTCACCACTCCTACTCAACATAGTGTTGGAAGTTCTGGCTAGGGCAATGAGGCAAGAGAAAGAAATCAAGGGTATTCAGTTAGGAAAAGAAGGAGTCAAAGTGTCCCTGTTTGCAGATGACATGATTGTATATTTAGAAAACCCCATTGTCTCAGCCCAAAATCTCCTTAAGCTGATAAGCAACTTCAGCAAAGTCTCAGGATACAAAATTAATGTGCAAAAATCACAAGCATTCTTATACACCAGTAACAGACAAACAGAGAGCCAAATCAGGAATGAACTTCCATTCACAATTGCTTCAAAGAGAATCAAATACCTAGGAATCCAACTTACAAGGGATGTAAAGGACCTCTTCAAGGAGAACTACAAACCACTGCTCAGTGAAATCAAAGAGGACACAAACAAATGGAAGAACATACCATGCTAATGGATAGGAAGAATCAATATCGTGAAAATGGCCATACTGCCCAAGGTTATTTATAGATTCAATGCCATCCCCATCAAGCTACCAATGAGTTTCTTCACAGAATTGGGAAAAACTGCTTTCAAGTTCATATGGAACCAAAAAAGAGCCCGCATCTCCAAGACAATCCTAAGTCAAAAGAACAAAGCTGGAGGCATCACGCTACCTGACTTCAAACTATACTACAAGGCTACAGGACCAAAACAGCATGGTACTGGTACCAAAACAGAGATATAGACCAATGGAACAGAACAGAGTCCTCAGAAATAATACCACACATCTACAGCCATCTGATCTTTGACAAACCTGAGAGAAACAAGAAATGGGGAAAGGATTCCCTATTTAATAAATGGTGCTGGGAAAATTGGCTAGCCATAAGTAGAAAGCTGAAACTGGATCCTTTCCTTACTCCTTATATGAAAATTAATTCAAGATGGATTAGAGACTTAAATGTTAGACCTAATACCATAAAAATCCTAGAGGAAAACCTAGGTAGTACCATTCAGGACATAGGCATGGGCAAAGACTTCATGTCTAAAATACCAAAAGCAACATCAGCAAAAGCCAAAATTGACAAATGGGATCTCATTAAACTAAAGAGCTTCGGCACAGCAAAAGAAACTACCATCAGAGTGAACAGGCAACCTACAGAATGGGAGAAAATTTTTGCAATCTACTCATCTGACAAAGGGCTAATATCCAGAACCTACAAAGAACTCAACCAAATTTACAAGAAAAAAACAAACAACCCCATCAAAAATTGGGCAAAGGATATGAACAGACATTTCTCAAAAGAAGACATTCATACAGCCAACAGACACATGAAAAAATGCTCATCATCACTGGCCATCAGAGAAATGCAAATCAAAACCACAATGAGATACCATCTCACACCAGTTAGAATGGCGATCATTAAAAAGTCAGGAAACAACAGGTGCTGGAGAGGATGTGGAGAAATAGGAACACTTTTACACTGTTGGTGGGATTGTAAACTAGTTCAACCATTATGGAAAACAGTATGGCGATTCCTCAAGGATCTAGAACTGGATGTACCATATGACCCAGCCATCCCATTAGTGGGTATATACCCAAAGGATTATAAATTATGCTGCTATAAAGACACATGCACACGTATGTTTATTGCAGCACTATTCACAATAGCAAAGACTTGGAATCAACCCAAATGTCCATCAGTGACAGATTGGATGAAGAAAATGTGGCACATATACACCATAGAATACTATGCAGCCATCAAAAAGGATGAGTTTGTGTCCTTTGTAGGGACATGGATGGAGTTGGAAACCATCATTCTTAGCAAACTATCACAAGAGCAGAAAACCAAACACTGCATGTTCTCACTCATAGGTGGGAACTGAACAATGAGATCATTTGACTCAGGAAGGGGAACATCACACACACCGGGGCCTATCATGGGGAGGGGGGATGGGGAGGGGGGAGGGATTGCATTGGGAGTTATACCTGATGTAAATGACGAGTTGATGGGTGCAGCACACCAACAAGGCACGAGTATACAACTTAAAGTATAATAATAATAAATAAATTTAAAAAAATGTTTAGGGTTAGAAGATGGGAAACAGGAAAGCAAAACTTGGGAACACAGCTATGGTTACAGAGTGAATGAGATATCCATTTTAAAAGTTTTTGTCTATAAACTGACTTCTACTAGAAGCTCTTTTGATTTAAAAATATCGAACAGAATGTTTAAAGTTAACTAAGGAAAATTAATAGGGCAATACCAGGGTAGCCTTGTTTTACCCATTTCATTTATGTTCCCACTTGGGCTGCTGAAAAGGAAATTGGTACTGGGATGGGTGATGAACCTCTACAGTTCATCTGCTTCTGACTGATTTCCAAAATCAAGCACGATTTTTAAAAACTACCCTCTTGCTTTGGATTCATTCACTCTTTTCCCTTCCATTCATCTTGAAAATTAAGAGTTGAGTATTGACCTGTAATGTGTGCTGACCCCTTTCCAGAATAAAGATGAGATCTACTTCTTTTGTTTTATATTTACTTTAAACTTTTCTTTCTAATTCAATGAAACCATTAGAAAGCAGTGCACCTGAACCGTAGTATTTTAATCATTCATGGAACGGTTTCCTTTTTTTTTTGAGGATTATTTATTTATTTATTTATTTATTTATTTATTTATTTATTATACTTTAACTTCTAGGGTACATGTGCACAATGTGCAGGTTTGTTACATATGTATAATTGTGCCATGTTGGTGTGCTGCACCCATCAACTAGTCAGCATGCTTCAACTCATCATTTACATCAAGTATAACTCCCAATGCCATCCCTCCCCACTTCATCCTCCCCATAATAGGCCCAAGTGTGTGATGTTCCCCTTCCAGAGTCCCAGTGATCTCATAGTTCAATTCCCACCTATGAATGAGAACATACGGTGTTTGGTTTTCTGTTCTTGCGATCGCTTACTGAGAAAGTTCTTTGTAAAGTGTGAATTCATCACACAGTTATACCTTTCTTTCCATGGAGCGGTTTGCTAACATTGTTTTTGTGTAATCTGCAAAGGGACATATGGGAGCACATTGAGGCCCATAGTGAAAAAGGAAATATCCTCAGATAAAAACTAGAGAGAAGCTTTTGGTGAAACTCCTTTGTGATGTGTGAATTCATCTCACTGTGTTACACTGTTCTTTTCATTGAGCAGTTTGCTAACACTGCTTTCATGGAATCTGCAAAGGGATATTTGGGAGCACATTGAGGTCTATAGTTAAAAAGGAAATGTCCTCAGTTAAAAACTAGAAACTTTCTGAGAAACTGCATTGTGATGTGTGAATTCACTGAACACAGTTGCACTGTTCTTTTCATTGAGCAGTTTGCTAACAGTTTTCGTGGAATCTGCAAAGGGATATATGGGAGAGCATTGACGCCTATGATGAAAAAGGAAATATCCTCAAATAATAAGTAGAAATAAGCTTCCTGAGAAGCTTCTATGTGATGTGTGAATTCATCTCATGAGTTACACTGTTCTTTTCATTAGGCAGTTTGCTAACTCTGTTTTCGTGGAATCTGCAAAGGAACATTTTGGAGTGCATTGAAAATTTAGGTAATAAAGGAAATATCCTCATATTAGAACTAGAAAGACTCTTTCTAAGAAACTGCTTTGTGATGTGTTAATTCATCTCACAGAGTTAAATGATTCTTTTCATTTAGCAGTTAGATAGCACTGTTTTTGGGGAATCTGAGAAGGGATATTTCGGATTGCATTGAAGCCTATCTTGACAAAGGAAATAAAATCAGATAAAAACTACAAAGAAGCATTCTGAGAAAGTTCTTTGTGATGGTGGAATTCCTCTCAAATACTTAAATCTTTCTTTTCATGGAGCCATTTTCTAACACTGTTTTCGTGGAAACAGCAAAGGGATATTGAGGAGCTCATTGAGGCCGATTTTGAAAAACTAAATATCCTCAAATAAAAACTGGAAAGAAAATTTCTGAGAAACTGCTTTGTGATGTGTTAATTCACCTCACCGTGTTACACTGTTCTTTTCACTGAGTAGTTTGCTAACACTGTTTTCATGGAATATGCAAAGGGATATCTGGGAGCACACCGAGACATATAGTAAAAAAGGGAATATCCTCACATAAAAACTAGAAAGAAGCTTTCTGAGGAACTGCTTTGTGATGTGTGAATTCAACTCACCGCATTAAAGAGTTCTTTTCTTTGAGCAGTTTGCTAACACAGTTTTCATGGAATCTGCAATGTTATATTTCAGCGTGCATTGAAGCTTAAGGTGACAAAGGAAGTACACTCATATAAAAACTAGAAAGACACTTTCTGAGGAAATGCTTTCTGATGTGCAAATTCTTGTCACAGGGTTACTGGATTCTTTTCATGGAGCAGTTTGGTTTGGTAACACTGTTTTTGTCAATCTGAGAAGGGATATTTTGGATCGCTTTGAAGCCTACAGTGACAAAGGAAATATCCTCAAATAAAAACTAGAAAGAAGCTTTCTGAGAAAGTTCTTTCTGATGTGTGAATTCATTTCACAGAGTTACACCTTTTTTTTCATGGAGCAGTTGTCCAACACTGTTTTCCTGGAATCTGCAAAGGAATATTTGTGAGCACATTGAGGCCTATAGTGAAAAAGGGCATATCCTCAGATAAAAACTAGAATGAAGCTTTCTGAAAAACTGCTTTGTGATGTGTGAATTCATTTCACCAAGTTACACTGTTCTTTTCATTGAATAGTTTGCTAACGTTGTTTTCTTGGAATCTCTAATGGGATATTCTGGAGTGCATTGAATCTTGTGGTGACAAAGGAAATATCCTCAGACAAAAACTAGAAAGAAGCTTTCTGAGAAACTGCTTTCTGATTTGTGAATTCATCTCACAGAGTTACATGATTCTTTTAATATATCAGTTTTTCAGAACAGTTTTTGGGCAAATCTGCGAAGGGATATTTGGGATAGCATAGCACACTGAAGCCTATGGTGGAAAAGTAATTATCCACATGTAAAAACTAGAAAGAAGCCTTCTGAGAAACCACTTTGTGATGTGTTAACTCATCTCACAGAGTTACACAATTCTTTTCTTAGAGCAGTTTGGTAGCACTGTTTTTGGGGAATCTGAGAAGGGATATTTTGGATCACATTGAAGCCTATGGTGACAAAGCTAATATCCTCAGATAAAACCTAAAAAGAAGCTTTCTGAGAAACTGCTTTGTGATGTGTGAATTCATCTCACAGAGTTACACTGTTCTTTTCATTAAGCCATTTGCTAACAATGTTTTCTTGGAATCTGCAATAGGATATTTGGGAGCACATTGAAGCCTATGGTGAAAATGGAAATATCCTTAGATAAAAACCAAAAAGATGCTTTCTGAGAAATTGCTTTGTGATGGCTGAATTCATGTCACAGAGTTACACTGTTCTTTTCATTGATCAGATTGCTATCACTGTTATCTTGGAATTGGCAATGGGATATTTTGAGCACATTGAAGCTTAGGGTGACAAAGGAAATATCCTCTGACAAAAATTAAAGAGAAGCTTTCTTAGAAACTGCTTTGTGGCTTTTTAGTTCCTCTCACAGAGTTACATGATTCTTTTCATGGAGCACTTTGATATCACTTTTTTTTTTTTTTTGAGGTGGAGTCTTGTTTTGTCACCCAGGCTGGAGTGCAGTGGCCTGATCTCAGCTCACTTCAAGCTCCGCCTCCTGGGTTCACGCCATTCTCCTGCCTCAGCCTCCTGAGTAGCTGGACATACAGGCACCCACCACCTCGCCTGGCTAGTTTTTTGTATTTCTTAGAGATGGGGTTTCACCAGGTTAGTCAGTATGGTCTCGATCTCCTGACCTCATGATCTGCCCATCTCCGCCTCCCAAAGTGCTGGGATTACAGGCTTGAGTCACCACGCCTGGCCTGATCTCACTGCTTTTATGGAATCTTCAATATTAAAAAAAGAAATATCTTCAGATTTAAACTAGAAAGAAGTGGATGGTGGAAAAGGAAATATCCTCAGATAAAAACTAGAAAGAAGCTTTCCAAGAAATTTGTGATGGGTGAATTAATCACACAGTGTTACACCTTTGTATTCTTTGAGCAGTTTGGTAGCACTGTTTTTATGGAATCTACAAGGGGATATTTAGGAGCTCCTAGAGGCCTATGATGAAAAATGAAATAACTTCAGATAAAAACTGGAGAGAAGTTTTGCAAGAAACATTTTTTGATATGTCCATTCATCTTATGAAGTTTAACCTTTTTGTTGATTGAGCAGTTTGACATCACTGTTTTTGTGGTATCTGAGAAGAGATATTTGGGATCACATTGAAGCCTATGGTGAAAACGGAAATATCCTCAGATTTGAACTAGAAAGAACCTTTCTTAGAAATGTTTTGTGATGGGTGAATTCATCTCACAGACTTACAGCTTTCTTTTCATTGAGCCATTTGGTAACACTGTTTTGTGGAATCTGCAAAGGGATATTCAGGTGCGCATTGAGTCCAATGGTAAAAAAGGAAATATCTTCAGGTAAAAGCTGCAGAGAAGCTTTCTGAAAAACTCCTTTGTGATATGTGCATTCATCTCATAGAGCTAAATGTTTCTGTTGAGGGAGCACTTTGGTGTGTTTCTTTTTGTGGTGTCTTAGAACGGATATTTGGGAGCGCATTGAAAAATATGGTGGAATAGGAAATATCCTCAGAAAAAAATTAGAAACTAATTTTTTTCCTGAGAAACTACTTTTTGATGGGTGAATTCATCTCACAGAGTTAAACCATTCTTTTCATTGTGCAGGGTGATAGCACTGTTTTTGTGGAATCTGCAGTGGAGTATTTGGGAGCACATAGAGGCCTAAGGCGAAAAAAGAAAATTCTTCAGGTAAAAACTGGAGAGAACCTTTTGGAGAAACTCCTCTGTGAGGTGTGCATTTGTCTCATAGAACTAAACGTTTCTGTTGAGATAGCACTTGGGCATCACTGTTTTTGTGATGTGAGAGACAGGAAATTTTGGAGCACATTGAAGCCTATGGTGGAAAAGGAAATATCCTCAGATAAAAATGACACAGAAGCTTTCTGAGAAACTGTTTTGTGATGGGCCAATTTATCTCACAGAGTTACATCATTCCTTTCATGGAGCTGTTTGTTAGCACTGTTTTTGTGGAATCTGCAGAAGGATATTTTGGAGCTCATAGGAGTCTGAGGTGAAGAAATAAAATCTTCAGGTAACAACTGGAAAGAAGCTTTCAGAGAAACTTCTTTGTGATGTGTGCATTTGTCTCATAGAGCTCTACGTTTCTGTTGAGGGAGCAGTTTGGCATCACTGCTTTTGTGGTGTATGAGAAGGAATATTTAGAGCGCATTGAGGCCTATGGTGAAAAAGGAAATATCCTCAGACAAAAACTAGAAAGAAGCTTTCTGACAAACTGGTTTGTGGTGTGCTAATTCATCTCACAGAACTGCATGATCTTTTTCTAGGAATAGTTTGGTAGCCCTGTGTTGGGGGCATCTGAGAAGGGGTATTTTTGATCACATTGAAGCCTACGGTGACAAAGGAAATATCCTCAGACAAAAAAAAAAAAAGAAATTTTCAGAGAAACGGCTTTGTAATGTGTGAATTCATCTCAAAGAGTTACACCATACTTTTCATTGAAAAGTCTGCTAACACTTTTTTCGTGTAATCTCCAATGGGATATTCTGTAGTGCATTGAGGAATGTGGTGAAAAAGATAATATCTTCAGATAAAAACCAGAAAGAAGCTTTCAGAGAAACAGCTTTGTGAGGACTGAATTCATCCCACAGAGGTACACCATTCTTTACATGGAGAACTTTGGTAGCACTGTTTATGGGGAATCTGAGAAGGGATACTTTGGATTCCATTGAAGCCTATGGTGACAAAGAAAATATTCTTACATAAAAACTAGAAAGAAGCTTTCTGAGAAACTGCCTTGTGATGTGTGTATTCATCTCACAGAGTTACTGAGTTACTGGATTCTTTTCTTGGAGGAGTTTGCTAACTGTTTTCGTGGAATCTGCAATAGGATATTTGGGAGCGCTTTGAAACCTATGGTGACAAAGGAAATATTCACAGGCAAAAACCAATAAGAAGCTTTCTGAGAAACTGCTTGTGATGTGTGAATTCATCTCACAGATTTACACTTTTCTTTTCAGGGAGCAGTTTGCTAACACTACTTTCGTGTAATCTGCAAAGGGATATTTGCGAGCGCACTGAGGCCTACACTGAAAAAGGAAATATCCTCATACAAAAACTAGAAAGAAGCTTTCTGAGAAACTGCTTTGTGATTTGTGAATTCATCCCACAGAGTTATATGATTCTTTCATGGAGTAGTTTGGTAGCACTGGTTTTGGGGAATCAGAGAAGGGATATTTTAGATTGCATTGAAGCCTTTAGTTACACAGGAAATATCCTCAGATAAAAACTATAAAGAAGCTTTCTGAGAAATTTATGTGTGATGTCTGTATTCACCTCACAGAGTTACACCAATCTTTTCATTGAGAAATTTGCTAACACTTTTCTCGTGGAATCTGCAATGGGATATTCAGGAGTGCAAGGAGGTTTATGGTGAAAAAGCAAATATCCTGAGATAAAAACTAGAAAGAAGTTTTCTGAGATACCACTTTGGGATGTGTTAATTCATCTAACAGAGTAACAAGATACTTTTCATACATCATTTTGGTAACACACATTTTGGATCGCATTGAAGCCTATGGGGACAAAGAAAATATCCTCAGACAAAAACCAAAAAACAGCTTTCTGAGAAACTGCTTTGAGATGTGTGAATTCATCTCACAGGGTAACACCTTTCTTTTCATGGTGCAGTTTGTTAACTCTATTTTCATGGAATCTACAATGTTAAATTTGTGAGCTAGTTGAGACCTATGGTGAAAAAGGAAATATCCTCAGATAAAAACTACAAAGAAACTTTCTGTGAAACTGTGTTCAGGAGCGCTTTGAGGAATATGGTGAAAAAGGAAATATCCTCAGATAAAAACTAGAAAGAGTTTTTCTGTGAAACATCTGTGTGATATGTGAACTCATCTCACAGAGTTACACCATTCTTTTCAAGGAAAGTTTGTTAGCACTGTTTCTGGGGAATCTGAGAAGTGATATTTTGGGGTACATTGAAGCCTTTGCTGAAGTATCCTCAAATAAAAACTCGAAGTAAGCTTTCTGAGAAACTAAGATGTGAGAATTCATCTCACAGAGTTACACTGTTGTTTTCATTGAGCAGTTTGATAACACTGTTTTTGTGGAATCTGCTATGAGATATTTCAGAGTGCATTGAAGCTTATGGTGACAAAGGAAATATTTTCTGACAAAAAACAAAAAGAACCTATCTCAAAAACTGTTTTATGATGTGTGAATTCATCTCACCAATTTATACCTTTCTTTTCATGGAGCAGTTTGCTAACACTAAATTCGTGGTATCTGCAAAGGGATATTCACAAGGACCTTCTGGCTAATGGTGAGAAAAGAAACATTCTACAACAAAAACGAGAAAGAAGCTTTCTGAAAAACTGTTTTGTGATTTGTGAGTTCATCTCAGAGAGTTACATGATTCTTTGCATGGAGCGGTTTGGTGATACTGTTTTTGGGGAATCTGGGAAGCAATATATTGGATAGCATTGATGTCTATGGTGACAAAGGACATATCCTTAGTTGAAATCTAGAAAGAAACTTTCTGAGAAAGTTCTTTGTGATGTGTGAATTTGTACCACATAGTTACAGCTTTCTTTTCATGGAGCAGCTTGCTAACACAGTTTTCATGGAATCTGAAATGGGATATTCCAGAGCGCTTTAATGTCTATCCTCAGATAAAATCTAGAAAGAAGCTTTCTGAGAAAGTTTTTTGTGATGTGTGAATTCACCTCACAGAGTTACACTGTTCTTTGCATTGAGCAGTTTGTTTACACTTTTTCTTGGAATCTGCAATCTGATATTTCGGAGCACATTGAAGCTTATGGTGACAACGGAAATATTCTCAGATAAAAACTAGAAAGAAGCTTTCTGACAAATTGCTTTGTGATGTTTTAATTCATCTCACACAGTTACATGATTCTTTTCATGGAACAGTTTGGTAGCACTGTTTTTGGTGAATCTGAGAAGGGATATTTTGGATGGCATTTAAACCTATGGTGACAAAGGAAATATTCTCAGATAAAAACTAGAAAGAAATATTCTCAGATAAAAACTTGAGAAAGTTCTTTGTGATGTGTGAATTCATCTCACAGAGTTACACCTTTCTTTGCAAGGAGCAGTTTACTAACACTGTTTTCATGGAATCTGCCAAGGACATTTGGGAGGGCATTGAGGTCTATGGTGACAAAAGAAATATCCTCAGATTAAATCTAGAAAGAAGCTTTCTGAGAAACTGCTTTGTGATAGGTGAATTCATGTCACAGAACTACACCATTCTTTTTTTGAGCCGTTTGATTATACTGTTTTCATGGATTCTGTAAAGTATATTTCTGAGTACATTGAAGCCTATGGTGACAAAGGAAATATCTCCATTGAAATAACAAAAACAAGCTTTCTGAGAAACTGCTTTCTGATGTGTGCATTCAAATCACTGAGTTACCTGCTTTTTTCATTGAAATGTTTGCTCACACTGTTTTCTTGGAATCTATGATTGGATATTTAGGAGTGCTTTGAAGCTTATTGTGAAAAAGTAAATATCCTCAGATAAAAACTAGAAAGAAACATTCTGAGAAACTGTTTTGTGATTTGTGAATTCATCACACAGAGTTACACGATTCTTTTCATGGATCAGTTTGACAGCTCTGTTTTTGGGGATCCAAAAAACAGATCCAAACATATCTGAGATGGGATATTTTGGATTGCATTGAAGCCTATGGTGAGAAAGGAAATATCCTCAGATAAAAGCTAGAAAGAAGCTTTCTGAGAACGTTCTTTGTGATGTGTGAATTCATCTCACAGAATTACACCTCTCTTTTCATGGAGCAGTTTGCCAACACGGCTTTGCTGTAATCTGCAAAGGGATATTTGGGAGTGCCTTGAGGCCTATGGTGAAAAAGGAAATATCCTCAGGTAAAAAATGTAAAGAAGCTGTCCGAGAAATTGCTTTGTGATGGGTGAATTAATCTCACAGAGTTACACCTTTATTTTCATGGAGAAGTTTGGTAGCACTACTTTTGGGGAATCTACAAAGGGATATTCAGGAGCTCATAGAAGTCTTTGGTGAAAAAGGAAATATCTGCAGATAAAAACTAGACAGAAGGATTTTGAGAAACTGTTTTGTGATGTGTGTATTCACCTCACAGAGATAAATCATGTTGTTGATTGATCATTTTGGCATCACTGTTTTTGTGTTGTCTCAAGGAATATTTGGGAGTGCATTGGCATTGATGGTGGAAAAGTAAATATGCACAGATCAAAACTAGAAAGAAGCTTTCAGAGAGACTATTTTGTGGTGGGTGTATTCATCTCACAGTGTTATAGCTTTCTTTTCATTGAATAGTTTGTTAACACTGTTTACTAGAAAATGCAAAGGGATATTCGGGAGCGGGTAGAGGCCAATGTTGAAAAAGGAAATATCTTCAGGTAAAAACTGGAGAGAAAGTCTTTGATAACTCCTTCGTGATGTGTGCATTCATCTCATGTTGGTAAAGCTTTCTGTTGAGAAAGTAGTTTGGCATCACTGTTTCTGTGATGTCTGTGAAGGGATATTTGGGAGCACATGGAAGCCGGTGGTGGAAAAGGAAATATCCTGACATAAAAACTAGAAAGAAGCTGTCTGAGAAATTTCTTTCTGATGGCTGAATTCATCATACGGAGTTACACCTTGGTTTTCTTTGAGCAGCTTGGTAGCACTGTTTTTTATGGAATCTGCAAAGGGATATTCAGAAGCTCCTAGAGTCCTACAGTTGAAAAGGAAATAGCTTCAGATAAAAACTAGAAAGAAGCTTTTCAAGAAACAGTTTTGTGATGTGTGTATTCACTTCATAGAGTTTAACCTTTCTGTTGATTAAGCAGTTTGGCATCACTGTTTTTGTGGTGTCTGAGAGGAGTTTTTTGGCAGCACATTGAAGCCTATGGTGAAAAAGAAAATATCCTCAGATAAAAACTAGAAAGATGCTTTGTGAGAAACTGCTTTGTGATGGGTGAATTCATCTCACAGAATTACACTTTTCTTTTCAAGGAGCAGTTTGCTAACACTATTTTTCTATAATCTGCAAAGGGATATTCACCAGTGCCTTCAGGTAAATGGTGAAAAGGGAACTATTCTCAGAAACAAAGTAGAAAGAAGCTTTCTGAGAAACGGCTTTTTGATTTGTAAATTTATCTCACAGAGTTATACGATTCTTTTCATGGAGCAGTTTGATAGCACTCTTTTTGGGGAATCTAAGAAGGGATATTTTGGATCATATGGAAGCTTATGGTGACAACGAAAATATCCTCAGATAAAATCTAGAAAGAAACTTTCTGAGAAAGTTCTTTTTTTTTTTTTTGGTATCTGCAATGGGATATTCTGGAGCACATTGAGGAATAAGGTGAGGAATAAGGTGAAAAAGGAAATATCCTAGATAAAAACTGGAAAGAAGCTTTCTGAGACACAGTTTTGTGATGTGTGAATTCATCTCACAGAGTTACACCATTCTGTTCATGGAGCAGTTTGGTAACTCTGTTTTTGGGGAATCTGAAAAGGGATATTTTGGATCGCATTGAAGCCTATGGTGACAAAGGAAATATCCCTAGATAAAACCAGAAAAAAAAAAACTTTTTGTAAAAGCTCTTTGTGATGTGTGAATGCATCTCACAGAGTTAAACATTTCTTTCCCTGGAGCAGTTTGCTAACACTGCCTTCATGGAATCTGCAATGAGATATTCCGGAGCCCATTGATGCCTACAGTGAAAAATGAATTATCCTCAGATAAAAACTAGAACGAATCCTTCTGAGAAACAGTTTTGTGATGTGTGAATTCATCTTACAGAGATTAACCATTCTTTTCACTGAGCAGTTTGATAACTCTGTTTTCTTGGAATCTACAAAGGGATATTTGTGAGCGCTTTGAGGTCTATGGTGAAAAAGGAAATATCCTCAGATAAAAACTAGATAAAAGTTTTTTGAGAAACTGTTTGTGATGGGTGAATTCATCTCACAGAGTTACACTTTTCTTTTCAAGGAGCAGTTTGCTAGCAATATTGTAGAATCTGCAAAGGGATATTCATAAGCACCTTCAGGCAAATGCAGAAAAAGCAATTATCCTCAAACGGAAACTGGAAAGAAGTTTTCTGAGAAAATACTTTGTGATTTGTGAATTCATCTCACAAAATTACACCATTATTTTCATTGAGAAGTTTGCTAACACTTTTTTTGGAAGCCACGATTAGATATTCAGGAGCACAATGAGGAATATGGTGTCAAAGTAAGTATCCTCAGATAAAAACTAGAAAAAGCTTTCTGAGAAAGTTCCTTATGATGAGTTAATTCATCTCATAAAGTTACACCTTCCTTTTCACTGAGCAGTTTGATAACACTGTTTTCATGGAATCTGCAATAGGATATTTGGGGACGCTTTGAAGCCTATGTTGACAAAGGAAATATTCTCAGATAAAAACCAAAAAGAAGCTTTCTGTGAAACTTCTTTGTGATGTGTGAATTCATCACACAGAATTACACTGTTCTTTTCATTGAGCAGTTTGCTAACACTGTTTTCTTGGAATCTGCAATGTAGTGTTTCAGAGCGCATTGAAGCTTATGGTGACAAATGAAATATCCTCAGACAAGAACTAGAAAGAAGCTTTTTGAGAAACTGCTTTGTGATGTGTGAATTCATCTCACTGAGTTGCACTGTTCCTTTCATACAGCAGTTTGCTAATACTGTTTTCATGGAATCTGCAAAGGGATATTTGGGACCACATTGAGGCCAATGGTGAAAAAGGAAATATCCTCACATCAAATCTAGAAAGAAGTTTTCCGAGAAACTGCTTTGTGATGGGTGAATTCATTCCACAGTGCTATACTGTTCTTTTCTTTGAGCCATTTGACAACACTGCTTTAGTGGAGTCTGCAAAAGGATATTTCTGAGTCCATTGAAGCCTATGGTGACAAAGGAGCTATCCCCATTGAGAAATCAAAAGAAGCTTTCTGAGAAACTGCTTTGTGATGTGTGAATTCAACTCACAGAGTTACCCCTTTCTTTTCATTGAGCCGTTTGCTAGCACTGTTTTATTGGAATCTACAATGGGATATTTCAGAGTGCATTGCAACTTATTGTGAAAAAGTCAATACCCTTAAACAAAAAGTAGAAAGAAACATTCTGAGAAATTGTTTTGTGGTTTGTGAATTCATCACACAGAGTTAAACTATTCTTTTCATGGATCAGTTTGACAGCTCTGTTTTTGGGGAGTCTGAGAAAGGATATTTTGGATTGCAATGAAGCCTATGATGACAAAGGAAATATCCTCAGATAAAAATTATAAAGAAGGGTTCTGAGAAACTGCTTTGTGATGTGTGAATTCATCTCATGGAGTTACACCTTTCTTTTCATAGAGGAGTTTCCAAACACTGTTATTTTCGTGGAGACTGCAAAGGGATACTTGGGAGCGCATTGAAGCCTATGGTGAAAAAGGAAATATCCTCAGATAAAAACTAGAAGAAAGCTTTCTGAGAAACTGTTTGTGATGGGTGAATTCAACCCACAGAGATATACTATTCTTTTCATTGAGTATTCTGCTTACACTGTTTTCTTGGAATCTACAATGGCATATTTCAGAGTGCATTGAAGCGTATTGTGAAAAGTTAAATATCCTCAGATGAAAACTAGAAAGAAACTTTCTGAGGAACTTCTTTGTAATTTGTGAATTCATCTCACAGAGTAATCTGATGCTTTCAATGGATCAGTTTGATAGCACTGTTTTTGGGGAATCTTAGAAGGGATATTTTTTCATGGAATCTGCAATAGGATATTTGGGAGCACATTGAAACCTACGGTGACAAAGGAAATATCTTCACATAAAATCCGAAAAGGTTTCTGAGAACCTGCTTTTTGCTGTGTATTTCATTTCACAGAGTTACATTGTTCTTTTCATTGAGCAGTTTGCTAACACTGTTTTCTTTTAATCTGCAATGGGAAATGTCATAGCACATTGAAGCTTATGGTGACAAAGGAAATATCCACAGAGAAAAACTAGAAAGAAGCTTTCTGAGAAACTGCTTTGTGATTTGTGAATTCATCTCACAGAGTTACATGATTGTTTTCATGGAGTAGTTTGGTAGCACTGTTTTTGGGGAATCTGAGAAGGGATAATTTGGATCGCTTTGAAGCCTATGGTAACTAAGGAAATGTCCTGAGATAAAAAGTAGAAAAAAAGCTTTCTGAGACAGTTCCTTGTGCTGTGTGAATTCATCTCACAGAGAAACACCTTTCTTTTCATGGACAAGATTGCTAACACAGTTTTTGTGGAAACTGCCAAGGGTATTTGCGAGTGCATTGAGGCCTATACTGAAAAAGGAAATATCCTCCTAGAAAAAGGAGAAAGAAGATTTCTGAGAAACTGCTTAGTGATGTGTGAATTCAATTCAAAGAATTACACTTTTCTTTTCATTGAGCAGTTTGCTAAAACTGTTTTCCTGGAATCTATGATGGGATATTTCAGAGGGCATTGAAGCTTATTGTGAAAAAGTAAATATTCTCAGACAAAAACTAGAAAGAAACATTCTGAGAAACTGCTTTGTGATTTGTGAATTCATTGCACAGAGTTACACGATTCTTTTCATGGATGAGTTTGTTAGCTCTGTTTTTGGGGAATTGAAGAAGGGATATTTAGGATCGAATTGAGCCTATGGTGACAAAGGAAATTTCCGCAGATAAAAACTAGAAAGAAGATTTCTGAGAAAGTTCTTTGTGATGTGTGAATTCCTCTCACCAAGTTACACCATTCTTATCATGGAGCTGTTTGCTAAACCTGTTTTTGTGGAATCTGCAAAGGGATATTTGGGAGCGCATAGAGGCCTGTGGAGCAAAGGAAATATCCTCATATAAAAACTAGAAAGAAGCTTTCTGAGAAACTGTTTTGCAATGTGTGAAATCATCTCACAGAGTTACACTGTTCTTTTCATTGAGAGGTTTGCTAACACTGTTTTCTTGTAATCTGCAATGTGATATTTCAGAGCACATTGAAGATTATGGTGAAAAAGGAAATATCCTCAGACAAAAAAAGAAACTTTCTGAGAAACTGCTTTGGGATTTATGAATTCATCTCAAAGCATTACACTATTATTTTCATGGCTCAGTTTTATATCTTTGTTTCTGTGGAAACTGAGAAGGGATATTTTGGATCACATTGAAGCCTATGATGACAAAGGAAATATCCTCATATAAAAACAAGAAAGAAGCTCTCTGAGAAAGATCTTTGTGATGTGTGAATTCATCTCAGAGAGTTACACCTTTCTTTCCATGGAGCAGTTTGCTAATGCTGTTTTCGTGTAATGTGCAAAGGTATATTTGGGAGTGCATTGAGGCTTATGGTGAAAAAGGAAATATCCTCAGATAATAACTAGCAGGAAACATTCTGAGAAACTACTTTGTGATGTGTGAATTCATCTCACAGAGTTACACTGTTCTTTTCATTTAGCAGCCTGCTAACACTGTTTTCTTGGAATCTGCAATGGGATATTTAAGAGTGCATTGAAACTTATGGTGACAAAGGAAATATCTTCGTATAAAACTAGTAAGAAGCTTTCTGAGAAACTGCTTTGACATGTACTAATTCATATCACTGAATTACACGATTCTTTTCATGGAACAGTTTTGTAGCACTGTTTTTGGGTAAAGTGAGAAGGAATATTTTGGATCCCAAGAAGAATATCGTGACTAAGGAAATATCCTCAGATAAAAACTAGAAAGAAGCTTTCTGAGAGAGTTCTTCATGATATGTGAATTCATCTCATAGAGTTACACCTTTCTTTTCATGGAGCAGTTTGCTAACACTGTTTTCGTGGAATCTCCAAAGACATATTTTGGAGTGCATTGAGACCTATAGTGAAAAAGGAAATATCCTCAGATAAAAACTGGAAAGAAACTTTCTGAGAAACTGCTTGGTGATGTGTGAATTCATCACACAGAGTTACACCGTTCTTTTCATTAAGCAGTTTTCTAACACTGTTCTCTTGGAATCTGCAATGGGATATTTTGGAGTGCTTTGGAGCTAATGGTGACAAAAGAAATATCCTGAGACAAAAACTAGAAAGAAGCTTTTGGAGAAACTGCTTTGTGGTGTGTGAATTCATGTCACAGAGTTACACGATCCTTTTCATGCAGCAGTTTGTTAACACATTTTTGGGGGAATCTGAGAAGGGATATTTTGGATCGCATTTTGGCATTTGGTGACAAAGAAAATATCCTCAAGTGAAAACTAGAAAGAAGTTTTCTGAGAAAAACTTTGAGATGTGTTAATTTATCTGATAGCATTGTACGATTCTTTTCATGAGGCAGTTCTGTATCACTGTTTTTGGGGAATCTGAGAAGGGACATTTTGGGCCACATTGAAGATTATGGTGACAAAGGAAATATCTACATATAAAAACTTGCAAGAAGCTGTCTGAGAAACTGCTTTGTGATGTGTGAATTCATCTCTCAGAGTTACACTTTTCTTTTCTTGGAGCAGTTTGCTAAAACTCTTTTCGTGGAATCTGCAATGGGATATTACGGAGTGCCTTGAAACTTATGGTGACAAAGTAAATATCCTCATGAAAAAACTAGAAGGAAACTTTCTGAGAGACCACTTTGTGATGCATTAGTTCAGCTCACAGAGTTACAGGATACTTTTCATGGATCAGTTTGATAGCCCTGTTTTTGGAGAATCTGAGAAGGGATATTTTTGATCTCCTTGAAGCCTGTGGTGACAAAGGAAATATCCTGAAATAATAACCACAAAGAAGCTTTCTGAGAAACTTCCTTGTGATGTTGGAATTAATCTCACAGTGTTACACGTTTCTTTTCATACAACTGTTTGCTAACACTGCTTTTGTTGTTCCTGCAACGGATATTTGGGAGCGAATTGAGGACTATGTTGATAAAGGAAATATACTCAGATAAAAACTAGAAAGAAGCTTTCTGAGAAACTGCTTTGTGACATGTGAATTCCTCTCACAGAGATGCACTATTCTTTTCATTTAGCAGTCTTCTAACACTGTTTTCTTGGAATCTGCCATGGGATATTTCAGAGCGCATTGAAGCTTACGGTGACAAAGGAAATATCTTCATATAAAAACTAGAAAGAAGCTTTCTGAGAAACCACTTTATGATGTGTCAATTCATCTCACAGAGTTACACAATTGTTTTCATGTATCAGTTTGGTAGCACTGTTTTTGAGGAAACTAAGAAGGAATACTTTAAATCACATTCAAGCCTTTGGTGACTAAGCAAAAACACTCAGGTGAAAACTAGAACAAACGTTTCTGAAAAAGTTCTTTTTGATGTGTGAATTCATCTCATAGTGTTACACCTTTCTTTTCAGGAATCTGTTTGCTAACACTCTTTTCGTGGAACCAGTAAAGGGATATTTGGGAGTACATTGTGGCCGAAAGTGAAAAAGGCAATATCCTCAGATAAAAATTAGAAAGAAGCTTTCTGAGAAACTGCTTTGTGATGTGTGAATTCATCTCACTGTGTTACATGTATCTTTTCATGGATCAGTCTGTTAACACTGTTTTTGTGGAATCTGAGAAAGGATATTTTGGATCACATTGAAGCCTACATTGACAATGGAAATATCCTCAGATAAAAACTAGAAAGAAGCTTTCTGAGAAAGTTCTCCATGGTGTGGGAGTTCATTTCACAGAGTTGCACCTTTCCTTTCATGGAGCAATGTGCTAACACAGTTTTTGTGGAATCGGCAGAGGGATATTTGGGAGCGCATTGAGGCCTGTAGTGAAAATTGAAATATCCTCATACAAAAACTAGAAAGAAGCTTTCTGAGAAACTGCTGTGTGATACGTGAATTCAACGCCCAGAGTTACACTGTTCTTTTCATTCAGCAGTGTGCTAACACTGCTTACTTGGAATCTACAATGGCATATTTCACAGCATATTGAGCTTTTTGTGAAAAATTAAATATTCTCAGACAAAAACTAGAGAGAAGTTTCTGAGAAATTGCTTTGTGTGGTGTTAATTCATCTCACAGGGTTACACAATTCTTTTCATGGACCAGTTTGGTAGCACTGTTTTGGGGGAATCTGAGAAGGGATATTTTGGATTGCATTGAAGCCTATGGTGACAAAGGAAATACCCTCAGATAAAAAGCAGAAATCAGCCTTCTGAGAAGCTTCCTTGTGATGTGTGTATTCATCTCACAGTGTAACACTTTTATTCATGGAGCAGATTGCTAACACTGTTTTCGTGGAAGCTACAAAAGGATATTTGTGAGCACTTTGAGGCCTATAGTGAAAAAGGAAATATCCTCAGATAAAAATGAGAAAGAAGATTTCTGAGAAACTGCTTTGTAATGTGTGAATTCATCTTACAGAATTACACTGTTATTTTCTTTGAGCAGTTTGATAACACCATTTTCTTGGAATCTGCAATAGAATATTTGGAAGCACATTGATGGCTAATGTGTTTAAGGAAATATCCTCAGATAAAAACCAAAAAACATCTTTCTGTGAAACTGCTTTGTGATGTGTCAGTTAATCTCACAGAGTTACACCGTTGCTTTCATTGAGAAGTTTGCTAACATATTTTCCCTGGAATCTGCAATGGGATATTCCAGAACACATGGAGGAATATGGTGAAATAGGAAATATCCTCAGATAAAAAATAGCAAGTAGCTTACTGAGAAACAGGTTTGTGATGTGTGAATTCATTTCACAGTGTTACACCATTCCCTTCATGGAGCAGTATGGTAGCACTGTTTTTGAGGAATCTGCAAATGGATATTTGGGAGTGCATTGAAGCCTATGGTGACAAAGGAAATATCCTCAGATAAAAACCAAAAAGAAGGTCTCTGAGAAACTGCTTTGTGATGTGTGAATTCACCTGACAAATTTACACCTTTCTGTTCATGGAGCAGTTTGCTAACACTATTTTCATGGAATATGTAAAGAGATATTTGTGAGCGCATTGAGGCTTATGAGGAAAAAGGAAATATCCTCTGACAAAAACTAGAAAGAAGCTGTCTGAGAAACTGCTTTGTGATTTTTGAATTTGTCTCACAGAGTTACATGATTCTTTTCATGGAGCAGTTTGGTAGCACTGTTTTTAGGGAATTTGAGAAGGGATATTTTGGATCACATTGATGCCTATGCTAACAAAGGAAATGTAATCAGGTAAAAACTAGAAAGAAGATTTCTGAGAAACTTATTTGTGATGTGTGTATTCATCTCACAGAGGAACAACTTTCTTTTCATGTAGCAGTTTGTTAACTGTGTTTTCATGGAATCTACAAAGTGATATTTAGGAGCAAGTTGAGAACTATGGTTAAAAAGGAAATATCCTCAGATAAAAACCAGAAAGAATGTTTCTGAGAAACTTCTTTTTAATGTGTGTATTCATCTCACAGAGTAACATCTTTCTTTTCATGGAACAGTTTGCTAACACTGTTTTCGTGGAATCTGCAACAGGATATTTTGCAGGGTATTGAAGTGTATGGTAACAAAAGGAACATCCTCAGATAAAAACAAAAAAGAAGTTTTCTGAGAAACTGCATTCTGATTGGTGAATTCATCTCACAGAGTAACAGTGTTCTTTTCAGTGATCAGTTGCTTACACTGTTTTCTTGGAATCTGCATAGGATATTTCAGAAGGCATTGAAGTTTACGGTGATAATGGAAATGTCCTCAGATAAAAAATACACAGAAGCTTTCTGAGAAAGTTCCTTGTAATTTGTGAATTCATCTTAAGGAGTTACACCTTTCCTTTCATGGAGCATTTTGCTAACACTGTTTTCATGGAATCTGTGAAGGGATATTTGGGAGTGCATCGAGGCCTATGGTGAAAAAGGAACTATCCTCAGATAAAAACCAGAAAGAAGTTTTCTGAGAAACAGCTTTGTGATGTATGAATTTATCTCACATAGTTACACCATTCTTTTCACAGAGTAGTTTGGTAACACTGTTTTTGGGGAATCTGAGAAGGGATATTTGGATGGCATTAAAGAGTATGGTGACAAGAGAAATATCCTCTGATAAAAATTAGAAATAAGCTTTCTGAGGAACTTCTTTTTGATGTGTGTATTCATCTCACACAGCAACAACTTTCTTTTCATGGAACAGTTTGCCAACACTGTTTTCATGGAATCTACAAAGGGATATTTGGGAGCAAGTTCTGCCAATGGTGAAAAAGTAAATATCCTCAGATAAAAACCAGAAGGAAGCTTTCAGAGAAACTGCTTTGTGATGTGTTAATTCATCTCACTGAGTTACACAACTCTTTTCATGGAGAGTTTGGTATCACTGTTTTTGGGGAATCTGAGAATGGATATTTTGAATTGCATTGAAGTCTATGGTTACAAAGGAAATACCCTCAGCTAGAAACTAGAAAGAAGTTTTCTGAGAAATTTCTTTGTGATATGTGAATTCACCTCACAGAATTACATGATTCTTTTCTTTCAGAAGTGTGCTAATGCTGTTTTCATGGAATCTGCAATAGGATATTTGGGAACGCATTGAAGCCTATGTTGACAAAGGAAATATCCTCAAAGATAAACTGAAAATGTCCTTTCTGAGAAACGGCTTTGTGATGTATGAATTCATCTCACAGATTTACAACTTTGTTTTCATGGAGCGGCTTGCTAACACTATTTTCATGAAATCTGCAAAGGAATATTCATGAGCACGTTGAGGCCTATGGTGAACAAGAAAATATGCTCAGAAAAATATTAGAAAGAAGCTTTCTGAGAAATTTCCATGTGATGTGTGAATTCATCCCACAGAGTTTTACCTTTCTTTTCATGGAGCAGTGTGCTAACACTGTTTTCGTGGAATCTGCAAAGGGATATTTGGGAGTGAATATAGACCTCTAGTGAGAAAGATAATATCCTAAAATCAAAACTAGAAAGAAGCTTTCTGAGAAACTGCTTTGTGATGTGTGAATTCATCTCACAGAATTACACTGTACTTTTCATTAAGCAGTTTGATAACACTGTTTTTGTGGAATATGCAATAGGATATTTGGGAGCATATTGAAGCCTATGGTGACAAAGGAAATATCCTCAGATAAAAGCCAAAAGGAAGCGTTCTGAGAAAGCTCTTTGTGATGTGTGAATTCATCTCACTGCGTTAAACCATTCTATTCATTGAGAGATTTGCTAACACTTTACTTGTGGAATCTGCAATGGGATATTCTGGAGCACATTGAGGAATGTGGTGAAAAAGAAATACCCTTAGATAAAAACTAAAAATAATCTTTCTGAGAAACAGCTTTGTGATGTGTGAATTCATCTCACAGAGTCACACCACTCTTTTCATGCAGCATGCTGGTAACACTGTTTTTAGATAATCTGATAAGGGATATTTTGGATTGCATTGAAGCGTATGGTGAAAAAGGAAATAACTTCACATAAAAAGTGGAAAGAAGCTTTCTGAGAAACTGCTTTGTGATGTGTGAATTCATCTCAAAGAGTTACATGATTCCTTTCTTGGAGCAGATTCCTAACATTGTTTTCATGGAATCTGCCTTAGGATATTTGGGAGTGGTTTGAACATATGGTGACAAACGAAATATCCTCAGACAAAAAGCAAAAAGAAGCTTTCTGATAAACTGCTTTGTGATGTGTGAATTCATCTCACAGAGTTACACGATTCTTTTCATGGATCAGTTTGGGGTCACTGTTTTTGGGGAATCTGAGAAGGGATACTTCAGTTTGTATTGAAGTGTATGGTGACAAATGAAATATCCTCATATAAAAACTAGAAAGAAGTTTTCTGAGAAAGTTTTTTGTGATATGTGAATTCACCTCACAGAGTTACACCTTTGTTTTCATGGAGCAGTTTGCTAACACTGTTTTCGTGGAATCTGCAAATAGATATTTGGGAGTGAATTGAGGCCTGTGGTGAAAAAGGAAATATCCTCAGATAAAAACTAGAAAGAATATTTCTGAGAAACTGCTTCATGGTGTGTGAATTTCTCTTAGCGAGTTACACTTTTCTTTTTATTGAGAAGTTTGCTAACAGTGTTTTATTGGAATCTGCAGTGGGATGTTTTGGAGTACATTGAAACTTACGGTGACAAATTAATTATCCTCATATAAAAACTAGAAGGAAGCTTTCTGGGAAACTGCGTTGTGATGCGTTAATTCAATTCACAGAGTTACACGATTCTTTTCATAGTTCAGTTTGGTAGCACTGATTTTGGGGAATCTGAGAAGGGATATTTTGGATCGCATTGAAGTCTATGGTGTCAAAGGAAATAACCTCAGATAAAACATGGAAGAATTTTTCTGAGAAAGTTCTTTGAGATGTTTGAATTCATCTCAGAAATTTAGACCTTTCTTTTCGTGGAGCAATTTGCTAACACCATTTTCTTGGAATCTGCAAAGGGATATTTGGGAGGGCATTGAGGCCTATAGTAAACAAGGAAATATCCTCAGATTAAAACTAGAAAGAAGCTTTCTGAGAAACTGGCTTGTGGTGTGTGAATTTATCTTACAGAGTCATGCCATTCTTTTCATTTAGCAGCTTGATAGCACTGTTTTCGTGGAATCTGCAATAGGATATTTGGGAGTACATTGAAGCCTATAGTGACAAAGGAATTATCCTCAGATGAAAAAGAAAGGTTTCTGTGAAACTGCTTTGGGATGTGTGAATTCACCTCACAGAGTTACACCTTTCTTTTCTTTGAGAAGTTTGCTAACACTTTTTCCATGGAAACTGCATTGGGGTATTCCATAGCTCATTGAGGATTATGGTGATAAGGGATATAAACTCTGCAAAAAACTAGAAAAAAGCTATCTGGGAAATAGGTTTGATTTGTGTGAATTCATCTCTCAGAGTTACACCACAGTTTTTATGGAATTATTTGGTAGCACTGTTTTTGGGGGTGTGAGAAGGCATATTTTGAATTGCATTGAAATTTATGGTGAAAAGGATATATCCTCAGATTAAAATTAGAAAGAAGCCTTCTGTGAAACTCCTTCTGTGAAAGAACAGTTTAACTCCAGTTAACAGAGTTAAACTGTTCTTTTCATTGAGCAGTTTGCTAATACTGTTTTCTTGCAATCTGCTATGCGATATTTCGGACTTCATTGAAGTCTACAGTGACATTGGAAATATCGTCCTATAAAAACTAGAAAGAGGCTTTCTTATATAGTGCTTTGTGAAGTGTTAATTCGTCTAACAGCATAACATGATGCTTTCCATGGATCTGTTTGTTAGCACTGTTTTTGTGGAATCCGAGAGAGGATATTTTGGATCACTTTGAAGCCAATGGTGACAAAGAAAATATCCTCAGATAAACACTAGAAAGAAGCTTTCTGTGAAAGCGCTTTGTGACATGTTAATTCATCTCACAGAGTTCCACGATTCTTTTCATGGATTAGTTTGGTATCAGTGTCTTTGTGGTGTCCGAGAAGGGGTATTTGGGAGTGCATGGACACCGTTGGTGGAAAAATAAATATCCTGAGAAAAAAACTAGAGAGAAGACTTCTGAGAAATTTATTTGTGATGAGTGAATTCTTCACACCAAGGTACACCTTTGTTTTCTTTGAGCAGTTTAGTAGCACTGTATTTGTGGAATATGAAAAGAGATATTCTGGAGCTTCTAGAGGCCTAAAGATAAAATGGAGACAACTTCAGATAAAACTGGAGAGATGCTTTTTGTGAAACGGTTTTGTGATCTGTGTATTCATCTCATAGAGTTTGAAATTTATGTTGATTGAGAAGTTTGGCATTACCATTTTTGTGGAATCTGAGAGGAGATATTTGGGAGCACATTGAAGACTATGGTGAAAAAGGAAATATCCCCAGATTTAAACTAGAAAGAAGCTTTCTGAGAAACTGCTTTGTGATGGGTGAATTCATCTCACAGAGTTACACCTTTCTTCTCATTGAGCATTTTGGTATAACTGTATTTCTGGAATCTGTAAAGGGCTATTCAGGAGCCCATAGAGTCCAATGGAAAATGAGGAAATATCTTCAGGTGAAAACTGGAGAGAAGCTTTCTGAGTAATTCCTTTGTGATGTGTGCATTCATCCAATAGAGATAAACGTTTATCATTAGGGAGCACTTTGGCATCACTATTTTTGTGTTGTCTTAGAAGGGATATTTGGGAGCACATTGAAGCCTACGGTGGAAAAGGAAATATCCTCAGAAAAAAACTAGAAAGAAGCTTCCTGAGAAACTGTTTTGTGATGTGTGAATTTATCTCACCGAATTAAACCTTTCTATTCATTGCACAGTGTAGTAGCAATGTCTTTGTGGAATCTGCAGAGGGATTTTTGGGAGTGCATAGAGGCATAAGGTGAAAAAAAGAAAATTATTCAGGTAACAACTGGAGATAAGCTTTCTGAGAAACTCCTTTGTGATGTGTGCATTCATCTCATAGACCTAAACATTTCTGTTCAAGGAGTATTTTGACATCACTGTTTTTGTTGTGTCTGAGAAGGAATATTTGGGAGCACATTGAAGCCTATGGTGGAAAAGGAATTACTTCTCTCTGGTTTCTATAGAAACCAGAGAGAAACAATCTGAGAAAATGCTGTGATATGCTAATTCATCTCACAGCATTACACGATTCTTTTCATGGAGCAGTTTGGTAGCACAGTTTATGGTGAATCTGAGAAGGAATATGTTGGATCACCTTGAAGCCTGTGATGACAAAGGAAATATACTAAGATAAAAACTAGAAAGAACCTTTCTAAGAAATTTCTTTTTCATGTGTGAATTCGTCTGACAGAGTTACACCTTTCTTTTCATGGAGCAGCTTGCTGACTCTGTTTTCTTGGAATCTGCAATGGGATACTACAGAGCACATCGAAGCTTATGGTGACAAAGGAAATATCCTCAAAAAAAAATTGCGAGAAGCATTCTGAAAAACTCCTTTGTGATTTGTGAATTCCTCTCACAGAGTTGCACCACTCTTTTCATGGATCAATTTGGTAGCAGTGTTTTTGGGGAATCTGAGAAGGGATATTTTGGATCGCATTGAAACCTATGGTGAAAAAGGAAATATTCTCAGATGAAAACTAGAAAGAAGCATTCTGACAAACTACTTTGTGATGTGTGAATTCAACTTACAGAGTTAAACTGTTCTTTTCATGGAGCAGTTTGCCAACACTGTTGTCTTGGAATCTGCAATGGGTTATTTCAGAGTAGTTTGAAGCATAGGGTGACAAAGGAAATGAAATATCCTCATATAAGAAGTAGACAGAAGCTTTCTAAGAAACTGCTTTGTGATATGTGAATTCATCTCACAGAGTTACACGATCTTTTTCATGGATCAGTTTGGTAGCAGTGCTTTTGGGGATTCTGAGAAGGGATATTTTGTGTCGCATTGAAGCCTATGGTGAGAAAGGAAATATCCATAGATAAAAACTAGACAGAAGCTTTCTAAGAAAGTCCCTTGTGATGAGTGAATTCGTCTCACAGAGTTACACCTTTCTTTTCATGGAGCAGTTTGCTAACACTGTTTTCCTGTAATCTGTAATGGCATATTCTGGAGTGCATTGAGGCCTAGAGTGAAAAAGGAAATATCCTCCAATAAAAACTAGAAACAAGATTTCTGAGAAACTGCCTTGTGATGTGTGAATTCATCTCACAGAGTTACATTGTTCTTTTCATTGACCAGTTTGCTTACACTGTTTTCTTGGAATCTACAATGGGATATTTTGAAGCGCATTGAAGCTTAGAGTGACAAAGGAATTATCCTCAGACAAAAACTAGAAGGAAGCTTTCTGAGAAACTACTTTGTGATGTGTGAATTCATCTCACAGAATTACACCTTTCTTTTCATAGAGCAGTTTGGTAGCACTGTTTTTGGGGTATCTGAGAAGCGACATTTTGCATCGGTTTGAAGCCTATGGTGATGAAGGAAATATCCTGAGATAAAATCTATAAAGAAGCTTTCTGAGGAACTTCTTTGTGATGTGTGAATTCATCTTACAGTGTTACACCTTCCTTTTCATGGAGAAGTTTCGTCGCACTGTTTTTGGGGGATCTGAGAATGGATATATTTTATCGCATTGAAGCCTATAGTGACAGAGAAAATATCTGCAGATAAAAACTCGAAAGAAGCTCTCGAGAAACTTCTTTGTGATGCGTGAATTTACTTCACAGGATTACACGATTTTTTTCATGATGGAGTTTGCTAACACCGTTTTTATAGAATTTGCAAATGGATATTTGGGAGTGCATTGAGGCTTATGGGGAAAAAGGAAATATCCTCAGATAAAAAATAGAGAGAAATTTTCTGAGAAACATCTTTGTGATATGTAAATTCATCTCACAAAGTCACACCATTCTTTTCATGGAAAAGTTTGGTAGCACTGTTTTTGGGGAGTCTGAGAAGGGATATTTTGGGTTGCATTGAAGCCTATGGCGATAAAGGAAATATCCTCAGATAAAAACTAGAAAGAAGCTTTCAGAGAAACGTCTTGGTGATGCGTGAATTCATCTCACAGAGTTACATGATTCTGTTCTTGGAGCACTTTGCTAACACCATTTTTGTGGAATCTGCAATAGGATATTTGGGAGTGCATTGAAGCCTATGTTGACAAAAGAAATATCCTCAGACAAAAACCAAAAAGAAGCTTTCTGAGAAACTGCTTTGTGATGTGTTAATTCATCTCACAGATTTCCACCATTGAATTTATGGAGCAATTTGCTAACATTGTTTTCAGGGAATCTGTAAATGAATATTCATGAGCTCATTGAGGCCTCTGGTGATAAAGGAAAAATCCTCAGAGAAATATGGGAAAGAAACTTTCTGAGAAACTGCTTTGTGATTTGTGTATTCATCTCATATAGTTATACAATTGTTTTCATGGAGCAGTTTGGTATCATTGTTTTTGGGGAATTTGATTAGGGATATTTTGGATCGCATTGAAGCCTATTGTGACAAAGGAAATATCTTCAGATAAAAACTATAAAGAAGATTTCTGAGAAACTCCTTTGTGATTTGTGAATTGATGTAACAGAGTTACACCTCTCTTTCCGTGGAACAGTTTGGTAGAACTGTTTGGGGGGTATCTGAGAGTGATATTTTGGATAGCAATGAAGCCTCTGGTGAAATGTCCTCAGTTAAAAACTAGAAAGAAGCTTTCTGAGAATCTTCTTCATGTTGTGTGAATTCATCTCACAGAATTACACCTTTCTTTTCATGGAGAAGTTTTCTAACAATGTTTTCCTGGAATCTGCAAGGGATATTTGGAGCACCTTGAGGCCTAAAGAAAAAAAGGAAATATCCTCAGATAAAAACCAGAAAGAAGCTTTCTGACAAACTGCTTTGTGATGGGTGAATTCATCTCACAGAGTTACACTGTTCTTTGCATTGAGCTGTTTGCTTACACTGTTTTCTTGGAATCTGCAATCTGATATTTCAGAGTGCCCTGAAGTCTATGGTGACAAAGGAAATATCCTCAGATAATAACTAGAAAGAAGATTTCTGAGAAACTTCTTCATGGTGAGTGAATTCATCTCACCGAGTTACCCCTTTCTTTTCATGGAATAGTTTGGTAACATTGTTTTTGTGGAATCTGCAAAGGGATATTTGGGAGTGCATAGAGTCCAATGGCGATAAAGGAAATATCTTAAGGTAAAAACTGGAGAGAAGCTTTCTGAGAATCTCCTTTGTGATGTGTGCATTCATCTCATAGAGTTAAACGTTTCTGTTGAGGGAGCACTTTGGCCTCACTGTTTTCATCATTGAAGACTTCATCATTGAAGTCTACGTTGACAAAGGAAATATCCTCAAGTAAAAAGCAAAAAGAAGCTTACTGTGAAACTGCTTTGTGATGTGTGAATTCACCTCACAGAGTTACAAAGCTCTTTTCATTGAGAAATTTGTTGACACTTTTTTCGTTTAATGTACAATTGGATATTCAGTAGTGCATTGTGGAATATGGTGAAAATGGAGATATTCTCAGATGAAAACTAGAAAGAAGCTTTCTGAGAAACAGCTTTGGGGTGTGTTAATTCATCTCACAGTGTTACACCATTCTTTTCATGGAGCAGGTTGGTAACACTGTTTTTGTGGTATCTGAGAATGGATATTTTGGATCACATTGAATCCTAGCTTCACAAAGCAAATATACTCAGATTAAAACTAGAATGAAACTTTCTAAGAAACTTCTTTGTGATGTGTGAATTCATCTCACAGAGTTACACAATTCCTTTCTGGGAGCAGGTTGCTAACACTGTTGTCGTTGTTGTGGAATCTGCAATAGGATATTTGGGATCACATTGAAGCCTATGGTGTCAAAGGAAATATCCTCAGACAAAAAAAAAAAAAAGAAGCTTTCTGAGAAACGGTATTGTGATGTGCTAATTCATCTCACAGATTTACAGCGTTGTTATCATGGAGCAGTTTGGTGACACTGTTTTCGTGGAGTCTGCAAAGGAATATTCGCGAGCTCATTGAGGCCTATGGTGAAAGAGGAAAACTGCTTTGTGATTTGTGAATTCATCTCACAGAGCTACACGATTCTTTTCATGAAGCAGTTTGGTAGCACTGCTTTTGGGGATTCTGAGAAGGGATATTTTCAATCGCATTGAGGCCTATGGTGACAAAGGAAAAATCTTCAGATAAAAACTAGAAAGAAGTTTTCTGAGAAATTTCTTTGTGATGTGTGAATTCTTCTCACAGAGTTACACTTTTCTTTTCATGGAGCAGTTTGCTAACACTGTTTTCTTGGAATATGCAAAGGGATATTTGGGAGTGCCTTGAGGCCAATTTTAAAAAAGGGAGTATCCTCAGATAAAAACTTGAAAGTAGTGTTCTGAGAAACTTCTTTGTGATGCGTGAATTCATCTCACAGGGTTACACTGTTCTTTGCATTGAGTAACCTGCTTACTCTGCTTTTTTGGAATCTGCAATCTAATATTGCGGAGCACATTGAAGCTTATGGTGACAAAGGAAATATCCTCATAGAAAGACCAAAAAGAAACTTTCAGAGAAACTGCTTTGTGATGTGTGAATTCATCTCACAGAATTACACTGTTCTTTTCATTGAGCAGTTTGCTAACATTGTTTTCTTGGAATCTGCAATGGGATTTTTCAGAGAACATTGAACCTTAGGGTGACAAAGGAAATATCCTCAGACAAAAACTAGAAAGAAGCTTTCTGAGAAACTGCTTTGTGATTTGTGAATTCATCTCATAGAGTTACACGATGCTTTTCATGGAACAGTTTGGTTGCACAATTTTTGGGGAATCTGAGAAGGGATTTTTTTGGGATTGCATTGACAAATATGGTGAAAAAGGAAATATCCTCAGATAAAAACTAGAAAGAAGCTTTCTGAGAAAGTTCTTTGAGATGTGTGAATTCAACTCACAGAGTTACACCTTTCTTTTCAGGGAGCAGTTTGCTAAAACTGCTTTCTTAGAATTTGCAAAGGGATATTTGGGAGTGCCTTGAGGCCTTGAGAAGCTTTCTGAGAAACTCTTGTGTGATGTGTGTATTCATTTCATAGAGGTAAACGTTTCTGTTGAGGGAGGACTTTGGCATCACTATTTCTGTGGTGTCTCAGAAGGGATATTTGGGAGCACGTTGAAGCCTATGGTTTAAAAGGAAATATCCGCATATAAAAACTAGAAAGAAGCTTTTTGAGAAACTGCCATGTGATGGGTGAATTCATCTCACAGAGTTACACCTTTCTTTTCATTGAGCAGTTTGGTAACACCGTTTTTCTGGAATCTGCAAAGGGATATTCAGGAGCACACAGTCCAATGGCAAAAAAGGAAACGTCTTCAGGTAAAAACTGGAGGGAAGCTTTCTGAGAAACTCCTTTGTGATGTGTGTATTCATCTCATTGAGCTAAACGTTTCTGTTGAGGGAGCACTTTGGCATCATTGCTCTTGTGGTGTCTGAGAAGGGTTATTTGGGAGCATATTGAAGCCTGTGGTTTAATGGAAATTATCAGCATACAAAAACTACAAAGAAGCTTTCTGAGAAAGTTTTGTGATGTGTAAATACATCTCACAGTTACACCATTCTTTTCATGGTGCAGTTTGGTAACACTGTTTTTGGGAAATCTGAGAAGGGATATTTGGATCACATTGAAGCCTATGGTGACAAAGGGAATATCCTCAGAAAAAAACTAGAAAGAAGCGTTCTGTAAAACAGCCTTGTGATGTCTGAATTCATCTTACAGAGTTTCATCATTCTTTTCATTGAGCAGTTTGATAACACTGTTTTCAGGTAATCTGCAAAAGGATATTTCAGAGTGCATTGAAGCCTATGGTTACAAAGGAAATATCCACAAAGTCCAAAAAGAAGCTTTCCATGAAACTGCTTTGTGATGTGTGAATTCATCTCACAGAGTTACACCATTGTTTTCATTGAAAAGTTTGCTAACACTGTTTTATTGAAATCTGCAATGGGATATTTAGGAGTGCATTGAAGCTTACGGTGATAAAGGAAATATCCTCCTATAAAAACTAGAAAGAACCTCTCTGAGAAACCACTTTTGATGTGCTAATTCATCTCACAGAGTTACACGATCCGTTTCATGGACCAGTTTGGTAGCACTGTTTTTGGAGAATCTGAGAAGGGATATTTTGGATCGCATTGAAGCCCTTTGTCACTAAGGAAATATACTTGGATAAAAACTAGAGAGACGCTTTCTGAGAAAGTTCTTTGTGATGTGTGAGTCCATCACACTGAGTTACATCTTTCTTTTCATGGAGTAGTTCTCTAAAACTGCTTTCCTGGAATTTGAAAAGGGATATTTGGGAGCACCTTGAAGCCTATGGTGAAAAAAAGAAACATCCTCAGATAAAAACTAGTAAGAAGCTTTATGAGAAATTGCTTTGTGATGTGTGAATTCATCTCACAGAGTTACACCTTTCTTTTCATTGAGCTAATTGGTAGCACTGTTTTGGGGGAATCTGCAAATGGATATTCGGGAGCTCATAGAGGCTGATGTTGAAAAAGGAAATATCTTCAGATAAAAACTGGTGAGAAGGTTTATGAGAAACTGTTTTGTGATGTGTGTATTCATCTCAGAGAGAAAAACCATTTTGTTGATTGAGAAGTTTGGCATCACTGGTTTTGTGGTGTCTGAGAAGGGATATTTGGGAACGCATTGAGGCTGATGGTGGAAAAGTAAGTATGTTGCACAGATGAAAGCTAGAAAGGAGCTTTCTGAGAAATTTCTTTGTAATGGGTGAATTCTTCTCCCAGAAGTAAACCATTCTTTTCATTGAGCTGTTTGTTAACACTGATTTTGTGGAATCTACAAAGGGATATTCGAAGCACAGAGAAGCCTACGGTGAAAAAGGAAATATACTAAGATAAAAACTAGAAGGAAGCTTTCTGGCAGACTGTTTTGAATTGGGTGCATTCATCTCACAGAGTTAAATCTTCTCATTGAACAATTTGGTAACACGGTTTTTGAGGAATCTGTAATGGCATATTTGGGAGCACATAGAGGCTTAAGGTGAAAAATGAAAATTCTCCAGGCAAAAACTGGAGAGAAGCTTTCAGAGAAAATCCCTTGTGATTTGTGCATACATCTCATAGAGCTAAACATTTCTGTTCAGGGAGCACTTTGGCATCACTGTTTTGTGGTGTCTGAGAAGGGATATTTTGGAGCACATTGAAATCTATGGTTAAAAGGAAATATCCACATACAAAAACTAGTAGGAAGCTTTCTAAGAAACTACTTTGTGATGTGTGAGTTCATCTCACAGAGTTACACTGCCATTTTCATTGAGCAGTTTACCAACACTGTTTTCTGGGAATCTGCAATGGGATATTTCAGGACACATTGAAGCTTATAGTGACAAAGGAAATATCCTCAGACAAAAACAAGAAAGAAGCATTCTGAGAAACTACTTTGTGATTTTTGAATTCATCTCACAGAGTTACATGATTCTTTCATGGAGCAGTTTGGTAGCACTGTTTTTGGGGACTCTGAGAAGGGATATTTTGGATCACAATGATGTCTATGGTGACAAAAGAAATAATCTCAGATAAAAACTAGAAAGAAGTTTTCTGAGAAAGTTCCTTGTGATGTGTGAATTAATAGAGGTTTATCTTTCTGTTCATGGAGAATTTGCATACAGTTTTTATGGAATCTCCAAAGGGAAATTTGGGAGTGCTATAAGGACTAAGGAGACACAGGAATTATCCTCATATAAAAACTACAAAGATTTCTGAGATACTGATTTGTGATGTGTTAATTCATCTCACAGAGTTACAGCTTTGTTTTCATGGAGCAGTTTGCTAACAGTTTTTGCAGAATCTGCACAGGGATATTTGGAAGCACATTGAGGCCTACAGTGAAAAGGAGAATATCCTCACATAAAAACTAGACAGAAGGTTTCTGAGAAAGTTCTTTGTAATTTGTGAATTCATCTCACAGAGGTACACATTTTCTTTCATGGAGCAGTGTGTTAACAGTGTTTTTGTGGAATCTGCAAAGGGACATTTGGGAGCGTAATGAGGCCTATAGTGAAAAAGGAAACATCCTCAGATAAAAACTAGAAAGAAGCTTTCTGAGAAATAGCTTTGTGTTGTGTGAATTCATCCCACAGAGTTACACCATTCTTTTCATTGAGAAGTGTGATAACACTGTTTTTGGGGAATCTGTAGTAGGATATTTCAGAGCACATTGAAGCCTATGGTGACAAAGAAAATATCCTCATAGAAAAACTAGAAAGAAGCTTTCTGAGACACCACTTTGTTATGTGTTAATTCATCTAACAGACTTACACGACTGTTTTCATGGATCAGTTGGGTAGCATTGTTTTTGGGGAATCTGAGAAGGGATATTTTGGATTGCATTGAAGCCTATGGTGACAAAGGAGATATCCTCAGTTAAAATCTAGAGGGAAGCTGTCTGAGAAAGTTATTTGTGATCTGTGAATTCTTACCACAGAGTTACATCTTTCTTTTCATGGAGTAGTTTGCAAACACTCTTTTCGTGGAACCTGCAAAGGGATATTTGGGGGTGCTTTGAGGACTATGGTGATAAAGGCAATATCCTCAGATAAAATTGAGAAAGAAGTTTCCTGAGTAACAGGTTTATGATGTGTTAATTCATCTCACAGAGTTACAGGATTCCTTTCACTGATCAGTTTAGTAGCATGAATTTTCAGGGATCTGAGAAGGAATATTTTTGATCGCATTGAAGCCTATGGCTACAAAGGAAATATCCTCAGATAAAAATTAGAAGGAGGCTTTCTGAGGAAGTTCTTTGTGATGTGTGAAACCATGTCGCAGAGTTACACCTTTCTTTTATGGAGCATCTTGATGACATTTTTTTCATGGAATCTGCAAAGGAATATTTGGGATTGTATTGAGACATATAGTGAAAAGGGAAATATCCTCAGATAAAAACAGAAAGAAGCTTTCTGAGAAACTGTTTTTGATGTGTGAATTCATCTAACAGAGTTACACTGATCTTTTCATTGAGAAGTTTGCTAACACTGTTTTCTTGGAATCTGCAATGGGATATTTCGGAGCACATTGTAGCTTAAGTTGACAAAGGAAATATCCTCATAAAAAATAGAAAGAAGCATTCACAGAAACAGCTTTGTGATGTGCTAATTTATCTCACAGAGTTCACGATTCATTTCATGGAGAAGTTTGGTAGCACTGTTTTTGGGGAATCTGAGAAGCAATATTTTGGATCACGTTGATGTCTATGGTGACTAAGGATATATCCTCAGATAAAAACTAACAAGAAGCTTTTTGAGAAACTTGTTTCTGATGTGTGAATTCACCTCACAGAAATATAACTTTCTTTTTATGGAGCAGTTTTCCAGCACTGTTTTTGGGGAATCTGAGAAGCAATATTTTGAATTGCATTGAAGCGTATGGTGACAAAGGAAACATCCTCGGATAATAACTGAGAGAAGCTTTCTGAGAAACTGCTTTGTGATGTTTGAATTCATCTCACAGAGTTACACTGTTGGTAACATTGGTTTCGTGGAATCTGCAAAGGGATATTTGGGAGTGCATTGAAGACTATGGTGAAGAAAGAATTATCCTCCAATAAAAACTTGAAAGAAGTTTTCTGAGAAACTGCCTTCTGATATGTGAATTCATCTCACAGAGTTACACTGTTCTGTTCACTGAGCAGTCTGATAACACTGGTTTCGTGGAATCTGTAATAGGATACTTGGGAGTGCATTGAAGCCTATGGTGACAATGGAAATATCCTCAGATAAAAACCAAAAAAGGAAGCTTTCTGAGAAACTGTTTTGTGATGTGTGAATTCATCTCACAGATGTAGACCATTCATTTCATTGAGAAATGTGCTAACACTTTTTTCGTTTAATCTGCAATGGGACATTCGGGAACGCATTGAGGATTATGGTGAAAAAGAAAACATCCTCACATAAAAACTAGAAAGAAGGTCTCCCAGAAACACCTTTTAATATGTGTATTCATCTCACAGAATTACACCACTGTTTTCATGGAGCAGTTTGGCAGCATTGTTTTTAGGGAATCTGAAAAGGGATATTTTGAATTGCATTGAAGCCTCTGGCGACAAAGGAAATATCCTCAGGTGAAAACTAGAAAGAAGCTTTCTGAAAAAGTTCTTTTGATATATGAATTCATCTCATACAGTTACACCTTCCTTTTCATGGAGCAGTTTGCTAAAACTCTATTCGTGGAATCTGCAAATGGATATTAGGGAACGCATTGAGGCCTCTAGTGAAAAAGAAAATATCCTCAGATTAAAACAAGAAAGAAATTTTGTGAGAAATCACTTTTGGATGCATTAATTCATCTCACAGAGTTACACGATTCTTTTCATGGATCTGTTTTGCAGCACTGTTTTTGGGGAATCTGAGTTGGGATATTTTGGATTCAATTGAAGCCTATAGTGAAAAAGGAAATATCCATAGATAAAAACTTGAAAGAAGCTTTCTGAGGAAGTTCTTTGTGATGTGTGAATTCATCTCACAGAGTGACACCTTTCTTTTCATGGAGCATCTTGCTAGCACTCTTTTCATAAAATCTACAAAGGGATATTTGGGACCCCATTGAGGCATATAGTGAAAAGTCAAATATCCTCAGATAAATACCAGAAAGAAGCTTTCTAAGAAACTGCTTTGCAATGTGTGAATTCATCTCAAAGATTTACACCTTTCTTTTCATGGAGCAGTTTGCTAACACTGCTTTCATGGAATCTGTAAAGGGATATTTGGGAGTGCATTGAAGCCTGTGGTGAAAAAGAAAATATCCTCAGATAAAAGTTAGAAAGAATCTTTCCAAGAAACTGTTTCATGATGTGTGAATTCATCTCACTAAGTTACACTGTTCTTTTCATTGAGCAGTTTGCTAACACTGTTTTCTTGGAATATGCAATGGGATATTTCAGAGTGCATTGAAGCTTATGGTGACAAAGTATATATCCTCATATAAACACTAGAAATAAGCTTTCTGAGAAATGCTTTCTGATATGCTAATTCATCTCACATAGCTGCATGATCCTTTTCTAGGATCAGTTTGGTAGCACTGTTTTTGGGGAATCTGAGAAGGGATATTTTGAATCACCTTGAAGCCTTCGTTCACAACGGAAATATCATCAGATAAAATCTAGAAGAAAATTTTCTGAGAAAGTTCTTTGTGATGTGAGAATTCATCTCACAGAGATACACCATTCTCTTCATTTAGATGTTTGCTAACACTTTTCTCATGGTATGTGTGATGGGATATTCTAGATCACATTAAGGAATATGGTGGAAAAGAAAATATCCCCATATAAAAACAAGAAAGAATCTTTCTGAGAAACAGCTTTGTGATGTGTGAATTCATGTCACAGAGTTCCACCATTCTTTTCATGGATCAGTTTGGTAGTACTTTTTTTGGGCAATCTGAGAAGGGATATTTTGGATTGCATTGAAGCCTAGGGTGACAAAGGAAATATGCCCAGAAAAATAGTGGAAAGAAGATTTATGTGAAACTTATTTGTGATGTGTGAATTCATCTCACAGAGTAACACGATTCTTTTCTTGAAGCTGTTTTGTAACATTGTTTTTGTGGAATCTGTTCTTTTCATTAGGCTGTTTGATCATACTCTTTTTGTGAAATCTACAAAGAGATATTTGGGAGACATTGAGGCCTATGGTGACAAAGGAAATACCCTCAGACTAAAACTAGAAAGAAGCTTTCCAAGAAACAGCTTTCTGATGTGTAAATTTACCTCCCAGATTTACAACTTTCATGGAGCACTTTGCTAACACTCTTTTCGTGGAATCTTCAAATGGATATTCAGGAGCGCATTGAGGCCTATGGTGTGAAAGGAAATATCCTCAGATAAGAACCAGAGAGAAGCTTTCTGAGAAACTGCTTTGTGATTTATGAATTCATCTCACAGAGTTACACTTTCTTTTCATTTAGCAGTTTGTTAACACTGTTTTTAGGGAAACTGGAAAGGGATATTTGCAAGCGCCTTCACTCCTATAGTGAAAAAGGAAATATCATCAGATAAAAACTAGAAGGAAGCTTTCTGAGAAAGTTCTTTGTGTTTTTTGAATTCACCTCCCAGACCTACTCCTTTCTTTCAAGGAGCAGTTTGCTAACACTGTTTTCATGGATTCTGCAAAGGGATATTTGGAAGCACATTGAGACCTATAGTGAAAAAGGAAATATCCCCAGATAAAAACTAGAGAGAAGCTTTCTGAGAAACTGCTATGTGATGTGTAAATTTATCTCACAGAGTTACACCATTCCTTTCTTTGAGTAGTTTGCTAACACTGTTTTCTTGGAAACCACAATGGGATATTTTGGAGCACATTAAAGCTTATATTGACAAAGGAAATATCCTCAGGTAAAAACTAGAAAGAGCCGGGCGCGGTGGCTCACACCTGTAATCCCAGCACTTTGGGAGGCCAAGGAGGGTGGAGCACTAGGTCAGGAGATTGAGACCATCCTGCTAACACAGTGAAACCCTGTCTCTACTAAAAATACAAAAAAATTAGCCAGACGTGGTGGCGGGCACCTGTAGTCCCAGCTACCCGGGAGGCTGAGGCAGTAGAATGGTGGGAACCTAGGGGGCGGATCTTGCAGTGAGTGGATATCATGCCATTGCGCTCCAGCCTGGGCAAGACTCTGTCTCAAAAAAAAAAAAAAAAAAAAAAACTAGAAAGCCGGTTTCTGAGAAACTGCTTTCTGATGTGTGAATTCATCTCACAGAGTTGCAACTATCTTTTCATGGAACAGTTCGGTAACACTGTTTTTGGGGAATCTGAGAAGGGATATTTTCGATCTCATTGAAGCCTATGGTGACAAAGGAAATATCCTCGGTATAACTGAAAATAACTTTCTGAGAAACTACTTTCTGATGTGTGAACTCATCTCACAAAGATATAGTGTCCTTTTCATTGAGCAGTTTGCTAACACTGTTTTTGTGGAATCTGCAATATAATATTTTGGATTGCATTGAAGCTTATGGTGACAAAGGAAATATCCACAGATAAAAACCAAAAAGAAGCCTTCTGTGAAACTGCTTTGAGATGCGTGATTTCATCTCACATAGTTACACCTTTGTTTTCATTGAGAAGTTTGTTAACACTTTTTTTTGTGGAATCTGCAATTTTGATAATCAGGAACTCAGTGAGAAATATGGTGAAAAAGGAAATATCCTCAGATAAAAACTAGATAGAAGATTTCTGAGAAACAGCTTTGTGATATCTGAGTTCATCTCACAGAGTTACGCCATTCTTTTCATGGAGCAGTTTGCTAACAGTGTTTTCGTGTAATCTACAAAGGGATATTTGAGAGTACATTGAGGCCTATAGTAATAAAGGAAATATCCTCTGATAAAAACTAGAAAGAAGCTTTCTGAGAAAGTTCTTTGTGATGTGTGAAGTCATCTCACTGATGGACAGCTTTCTTAACAGGGAGCAGTTCGCTAACACTGTTATTGTGAAATCTGGAATGGGATATTTCAGAGCACGTTGAAGCTTATGGTGAAGAAGGAAATATCCTCAGATAAAAACTAGAAAGAATCTTTCTGAGAAACTGCTTTGTGATGCTGAGTTCATCTCACAGAGTTACACCATTATTTTCATGGAACAGTTTGGTAGCACTCTTTTTGGGGAATCCGAGAAGGGATACTTTGGATCCCAATGAAGCCTAAGGTGACAAAGGATGTATCATCAGATAAAAATTAGAAAGAAGCTTTCTGAAACCCTTCTATGTGATGTGTGAATTTACCTCACAGAGTTACACCTCTCTTTTCATGGAGCAGTTTGCTAACACAGTTTTTGTGGAATCAGAAAAGGGATATTTGGTAGCACATTGACGCCTATGGTGAAAAAGGAAATAACCTCATATAAAAACTAGAAATAAGTTTTCTGAGAAAGTGCCTTGTGATGTGTGAATTCATCTCAGAGATTTACACTGTTCTTTTCATTCAGCAGTTTGCTAACACTGTTTTCTTGGAGTCTGCAATGGGATTTTTCGGAACACATTGAAGCGTATGGTGAGAAAGGAAATAGCCTCATAAAGAAAACTTGAAACAAACTTTCTGAGAAACCATTTGTGATGGGTTAATTCATCTCTCAGAGCTACATGATTCTTTTCATGGAGCAGTGTGGTAGCACTGTTTTTGGAGAAACTGAGAAGATATATTTTGGATCACATTGAAACCTATGTTGACTAAGGAAATATACTCAGATAAAAACTAAAGAAGCGTTCTGAGAAACTTCTTTGTGGTGTGTGAATTCATTTCACAAATTTACACCTTTCTTTTTTTTATTATACTTTAAATTCTAGGGTACATGTGCATAACGTGCAGGTTTGTTACATATGTATACTTGTGCCATGTTGGTGTGCTGTACCCATCAACTAGTCAGCACCCATCTACTCATCATTTACATCAGGTATAACTCCCAATGAAATCCCTCCCACCTCCCCACTCCCCGTGATAGGCACCGGTGTGTGATGTTCCTCTTCCAGAGTCCAAGTGATCTCATTGTTCAGTTCCCACCTATGAGTGAGAACATGCGGTGTTTGGTTTTCTGTTCTTGTGATAGTTTGCTGAGAATGATGGTTTCCAGCTGCATCCATGTCCCTACAAAGGACACAAACTCATCCTTTTTGATGGCTGCATAGTATTCCATGGTGTATATGTGCCACATTTTCTGTATATGTGCACATTTGGAATCAACCCAAATGTCCATCAGTGACAGACTGGATAACACCTTTCTTTTCATGGAGCAGTTTCCTAACACTCTTTTTGTGGAATCTGCAAAGATTTATTTGGGAATGCATTGAGGTCTATGGTGAATAAGGATATATCCTCAGATTAAAACCAAAAATATACTGTCTGGGAAATTGCTTTGTGATATGTGAATTCATCTCACAGAGTTACACTCGTCTCCTCATTAAGCAGTTTGCTAACACTGTTTTCTTGGAATCTGCAATATGATATTTCAGAAGGCATGGAAGCTTATGTTGACAAAGGAAATATCCTCAGACAAAAACTAGAAAGATGATTTCCAAGAAACTGCTTTGTGATTTGTGAATTCATCTCACAGAGTTACACGATTCTTTTCATGGAGAAGTTTGGAAGCATTGTTTTTGGGTAATCTGAGAAGGGATATTTTGGATTGAATGGAAACCTATGGTGACAAAGGAAATATCCTCAGACAAAAACTAGAAGAAGCTTTCTGAGAAACTTCTTTGTGATGTGTGAATTCACATCACAGGGTTACACCATTGTTTTCATTGAGCCGTTTGATAACACTGTTTTCGTGGAATACACGAAGGGATATTTGGGAGCGCATGGAGGCCTACAGTGAAAAAGGATATATCCTCAGATAAAAACTAGAAATAAGCTTTCTGAGAAACTGCTTTGTGACGTGTGAATTCATCTCACAGAGTTACACTGTTCTTCTCATTGAGCAGTTTGCTAACACTGTTTTGTTGGAATCTGTGTTGGGATATTTTGGAGTCCATTGAAGCTTATGATGGCAAAGGAAATATACACAGAGAAAAACTAGAAGGATCCTTTCTGAGAAACTTCTTTGTGATTAGTGAATACTTTTCATGGAAAAGTTGTGTAGCACTGTTTTTGGGCAATCTGAGAAGGGATATATTGGATCACATTGAAGTCTATCGTGACAAAGGAAATATCCTCAGATAAAAATTAGAAAGAAGGTTTCCGAGAAACTCCTTTGTGATGAGTGAATTCATCTCACAGAGTTACACTATTCTTTTCAATGAGCAGTTTACTAACACTGTTTTCATGGAATCTGCGAAAGGATATTTGAGAGCACAATTAGGCCCATAGTGAAAAAGGAAATATCCTCAGATACAAACTGGAAAGAAGTTTTCTGAGAAACCGCTTTGTAATGTGTGAATTGAGCTCAGAGTCACACTGTTTTATTTCACCAGCAGTTGGCTAATACAATTTTCTTTAAATCTTCAATGGGATATTTTGGAGTGCATGGAAGCTTATTGTGAAAAAGGAAATATCCTCAGACAAAAGCTAGAAAGAAACTTTTGGAGAAAGTGCTTTTGAACTGGTGACAAAGGATATATCCTCATATAAAAACTAGAAAGAAGGTTTCTGAGAACCCGCTTTGAGATGAGTTAATTCATCTCATAGAGTTCCACGATACTTTTCATTTATCACTTTAGTAGCACTGTTTTTGGGCAATCTGAGAAGAGATATTTTGGTTTGCTTTGAAGCCTATGGTGACAAAGAAAATACACTCAGATAAAAACTAGAAAGAAGGTTCCTGAGAAACTGTTTTGTGATGTGTGAATTCATCTCACACAGTTAGACCTTTTTTTTCATGGTGAATTCAATCTCACAGAGTTACATGATACATTTCATGGAGCAGTTTGGTAGGACTGTTTTTGGGGAATCTGAGAAGCGGTGTTTTGGATCAAATTGAAGCCTACGTTGACAAAGGAAATCTTCTCCTGTAAAAACTAGAAAGAAGCTTTCTCAGAAACTGCTTTGAGATGTGTTAATTTATCTCAGAGAGTGACACGATTCTTTTCACGGATCAGTCTATTAGCACTGTCTTTGGGGAATCTAAGAAAGGATATTTTGGATGCATTGAAACCTGTGGTGACAAAAGAAATATCCTCTGATAAAATCTAGAAAGAAGGTTTCTGAGAAAGTTATTTGAGATGTGTGAATTCATCCATCAGAGTTGCAAGTTTCTTTTCATGGAGAAGTTTGCTAACACTGTTTTCATGGAATCTGCAGAGGGATATTTGGGAGCACATTGAGGCCTATAGTGAAAAAAGAAATGTACTCTGATAAAAACTACAAAGAGGATACTGCTTTGAGATGTGTGAATTCGTCTCACAGAGTTACTTTGTTCTTTTCATTGAGCAGCCTGCTAACACTGTTTTCTTGGAATCTGCAAAATGATATTTTGGAGTGCATTGAAGCTTATGGTAAAAAAAAGAAATGTCCTCAGATAAAAACTAGAAAGAAGCTTTCTGGAAACTGTTTTGCAATGGGTGAATGCATCTCACAGAGTTACCCCGTTCTTTTCATTGAGCTGCTTGATAACACAGTTTTCATGGAATCTGCCATAGAATATTTGGGAGTGCATTGAAGCAGATGATTAAAAATGACACATCCTGAGATAAAAAACCAAAAACAAGCTTTCTGAGAAAGTGGTTTTTGATTTCTGAATTCATCTCACAGAGCTACATGATTCTTTCCACAGAACAGTTTGGTAGCACTGATTTTGGGGTAACTGACAAGGTATAAATTTGATTGCATTGAATCCTATTGCGACAAAGGAAATATCCTCAGATAAAATCAAGAAAGAAGGTATCTGAGAAACCGCTGTGTGATTTGTTAATTCATCTCACAGAGTAGCACCTTTCTTTTCATGGACCAGTTTACAAACACTGTTTTCGTGGAATTTGCGAAGGGATACTATGAGCATATTGAGGTCTATGGTGAAAATGGAAATATTCACAGATAAAAACTAGAAAGAAGCATTATGAGAAACTGATTTGTGATGTGTTAATTCATCTCACAGGGTTACACTGTTCTTTTAATTGAACAGTTTGGTAACACGGTTTTCTTGGAATCTCTAATGGGATATTTTGGAGCCCTTTGAAGCTTAAGATGACAAAGGAAATATGCTCATATAAAAACTAGGAAGAAGCTTTCTGAGAAACTGCTTTGTGAGGTGCTAATTCATCTCACAGAGTTACTTGATTTTTTTCATGGATCAGTTTGGTAGCACTGTTTTTGGGGAATATGAGAAGGAATATTTGGATCACATTGAAGCCTAAGGTGAAAAGGAAATATGGTCAGATAAAAACTAGAAGGAAGCTTCTGAATAAGTTCTTTGTGATGTGTGAACTCATCTCACATAGTTACACCATTCTTTAAATTGAGCAGTGATAATACTGTTTTTGTGGGATATGCAATAGGATATTTAGAAGCTCTTTGAAGCCTGAGGTGACAAAGGAAAAATCCTCAGATAAAAACCAAAAAGCAGCTTTCTGAGAAACTGCTTTGTGATGTGTGAATTCATCTCACAGAGATGCACCATCCTTTTCACCAAGCAGTTTGCTAGCACTGTTTTTGTGGAATATCCAAAGGGATATTTCAAGGTGCATTGAAGCTTAAGGTGACTAAAATGAAAACTAGAAAGAAGCTTTCTGAGGAAACACTTTCAGTGTTTTAATTCATATCACAGGGATACAAGATTCTTCTCATGGAGCAGTGTGTTAGTGCAGTTTTCGGGGAAACTGAGTAGGGACATTCTAGATCACATTGAAGCCTACAGTGACAAAGTATATATCCTCAGTAAAAAACTAGAAAGAAGTTTTCTAAGAAAGTTCTTTGTGATGTGTGAATTCACCTAACAGAGTTACACCTTTCTTTTCATGATGCAATTTACCAAAACCGTTTTCGTGGAATCTGCAAAGGAATACTTGGGAGCACATTGAGGCCTATAGTAGGAAAGGGAATATACTCAGACAAAAACTGGAAAGAAGCTTTCTGAGAAACTGCATTTTGATGTGTCAATTCATCTCACAGAGTTACACCGTTCTTTTCATTGAGAAGTTTGTTAACACTGTTTTTGTGGAATCTGTAATAGGATATTTGGGAGCACATTGAAGCCTATGGTGACAAAGGAAATATGCAGAGATATAAACTAGAAAGAATCTTTCTGAGAAATTTCTTTGTGATTTGTGAATTCATCTCACAGAGTTACATGATTGTTTAAATGGATCAGTTTGGCAACACTGCTTTTGGGGAATCTGAGAAGGGATATTTCGGATCGCATTGAAGCCTATGGTGACAAAGGAAATATACTCAGATAAAAACAAGAAAGAAACTTTCCAAGAAACTGCTTTTAGATATGGGAATTTGTCTCAGAGTTACACCATTATTTTCATTGAGCTGTTTTATAACACTATTTTCATGGAATCTGCATTAGGATATTTGGGAGCGCATTGAAGCCTATTGTCACAAAGGACATATCCACGGATAAAAATCAAAAACAAGCATTCCAAGAAATTGCTTTTTGATTTGTGTATTCATCTCAAAGAGTTACATGATTCTTTTCATGGAGCAGTTTTGTAGCACTGTTTTGGGGTATCTGAGAAGGTATAAATTGGATGGAATTGAAACCTATAGTGAGAGGGGAAATATCCTCAGATAAAAACTAGAAGGAAGCTTTTGAGAAAGTTCCTTGTGATATGTGAATTCACCTAGCAGAGTTATAAACTTTGTTTTCATGGAGCAAATTACTAATACTGTTTTCTTGGAATCTTAAATGGGATATTTGGGAGTGCATTGATGGCTATGGTGTAAAAGGATATATCCTCAGATACAAACTAGAAAGAAACTTTCTGAGAAACTGCTTTCTGATGTGTGAACAGCTCACACAGTTACATGATTCTTTTCATGGATCAGTTTGGTAGCAATGTTTTGGGGAATCTGAGAAGGGATATTTCGGATCACATTCAAGCCTACTGTGTCAAAAGAAATGTCCTCAGATTAATAACAGAGAGAAGCTTTCTGAGAAACTGCTTTGTGATGTGTGAATTCATCTCACAGAGTTACACTGTTTATTTCATTGAGAAGTTTGATAACACCATTTCCTTGGAATCTGCAATGCTATGTTTCAGAGTGCATTGAAGCTTATGGTGACTAAGGAAATATCCTCAGACAAAATTAGAAAGAAGATTTCTGAGAAACTGCTTTGTGATTTGGGAATTCACTTCACTGAGTTACACGATGCTTTTCATAGAGCAGTTTGGTAACACCGTTTTTGGGGAATCTGAGAAGTGATTTTTTGGATCGCATTGAAGCCTATGGTGACAAAGGAAATATCCTCAGATAAAAAACTAGAATGAAGCTTTCTGAGAAAGTTCTTTGTGATGTGTGAATTCAACTCACAGAGTTACACAGTACTTTTCATTGAGGAGTTTGGTAACAATGTTTTCATGGAATCTGCAATAGGATATTTTGGAGCGTATTAAAGGCTCTGGTGACAAAGGAAATATCCTCAGATAAAAACTGGAAATAATCTTTCTGAGAAACTGCTTTTTGGTGTGTGAATCATCTCACAGAGTTACGTGATTTTTTTCATGGATCAGTTTGGTAGCACTGCTTTTGGGGAATCTGAGAAGGATATTTGGGATTGCATGGAAGCCTACAGTGACAAAGGAAATATTCTCAGATAAAAACTAGAATGAAGCTTTCTGAGAAACTTCTTTGTGTTCTGTGAATTCATCTCTCAGAGTTGCACCGTTCTTTTCATTGAGCAGTTTGATAACACTGTGTTCATGGAATCTGCAACAGGATATTTGGGAGCGCTTTGAAGCCTATGGTGACAAAGGAAATATCCTCAGATGAAAACCAAAAAGCAGTTTCTGGGAAACTGCTTTGTGATGTGTAAATTCATCTCACAAAGTTACACTGTTCTATTCATTGAGCTGTTTCCTATCACTGTTTTCCTTAATTCTGTAATGGTATATTTTTGAGTGCATTGACGCTTACAGTGACAAAGGAAATATCCTCAGACAAAAACTAGATCTAAGCTTTCTGAGAAACTGCTTTGTGATTTTTGAATTAATCTCAAAGAATTGCACCTCATTTTCATGGCACAGTTTGATAGCACTCTTTTGGGGGGATCTGAGAAGTGATATATTGGATTGCATTGAAACCTATGTAGACCAAAAAAGTATCCTCAGTAAAATCCAGATAGAAACTTTTTGAGAAACTTCTTTGAGATGTGTGAATTCATCTCACAGAATTTTGCCGTTCTTTTCATTGACTAGTTTGCTAACACTTTTTTTGTGGAATCTGCAATGGGATAGTCTGGAACACACAGAGGAATATGATGAAAAAGGAAATATCTTCAGATAATAACCAGAAAGGAGATTTCTGAGAAACATCTTTGGGATGTTCAAATTCACCTTACAGAGATACACCATTCTTGTCATGCAGCAGTTTGGTATCTCTCTTTTTGGGGAATCTGAGAAGGGATATTTTGGATTGCATTGAAGCCTATTTTGACAAAGGAAATATTCTCAGATAAAAACTAGAAAGAAGCCTTCTGAGAAACTTCTTTGTGATGAGTGAAATCATTGCACAGTGTTACATGATTCATTTCTTGGAGCAGTTTGCTAACACTATTTTCGTTGAATCTGCAATAGGATATTTTGGAGCGCATTGAAGCCTTTGGTGACAAAGGAAATATACTGAGACAGAAACCAAAAAGAAGCTTTCTGAGAAACTGCTTTCTGATGTGTCACTTCATCTCACAGATTTACACCATTGTTTTAATCTGGCAGTTTGCTAACACTGTTTTCGTGGAAACTGCAAAGGAATATTCATGAGTGCATTGAGACCTATGGTGAAAAAGGAAATATCCTCAGACAAAAACTAGAAAGTAGATTTCTGAGAAACTGCTTTGTGATTTGTGAATTCATCCCACAGTTATACGATTCTTTTCATGGAGCAGCTTGGTAGCACTGCTTTTGGGGAATCTGAGAAGGGATATTTTTGATCACAATGAAGCCTAGTGTGACAAAGGAAATATCCTCAAATAAAAACCAGAAAAAAGCTTTCTGAGAAGCTTCTTTGTGATGTGTGAATTCATTTCACAGAGATACACAATTCTTTTCATGGAGCAGTTTGGTAAGATTGTTTTCCTCGAATCTGCAAAGGGATATTTGGGAGCACATTGAGGTCTAGGGTGAAAAAGGAAATATCTTCACATAAAAACTAGAAAGGTGTCTTTTGAGAAACTGTATGTGTTGTATGAATTCATCTCACAGAGTTACACTGTTCTTTGCATTGAACAGTTTGGTTACTCTGCTTTCTTGGAATCTGCAATCTGATATTTCAGAGCCCATTGAAGCTTATGGTTACAAAGGAAATATCCTTGGATAAAAACCACAAAAAAGCTTACTGAGAAATAACTTTGTTATGTTTTAATTCATCTAACTCAGTTACACGATTCTTTACACGGAGCAGTTTACTAGCACTGTTTTTGGTGAATCTGAGAAGGGATATTTTGAATGGCATTTGAACCTATGGTGACAAAGTAAATACAATCAGATATAAACTAGAAAGAAACTTCCTGAGAAAATGCTTTGTGATGTGTGAATTCAACTCACACAGTTACACTGTTCTTTTCATTCAGCAGTTTACCAGCCCTGTTTTCTTGGAATCTACAATGGGATATTTTGGAGCACTTTGAAGATTATTGTAACAAAAGAAATATCCTCGAAAATAACTAGAAAAAAGCTTTCTGAGAATACGCTTTATAATCGGAGAATTCATCTCTCAGGGTTACATGACAGTTTTCATGGAGCAGTTTGGTAGCACTGCTTTTGGGAAATCTGAAAAGGGATATTTTGTATCGCATTGAAGTCCATGATGACAAAGGAAATATCCTCCAAAAAAAAGTAGGAAGAACCTTTCTGAGAAAGTTCTTTGTGATGTGAAAATTCATCACACAGAGTTACAACTGTCGTTTCATGGAGCAGTTTGCTAACACTGTTTTTATAGAATCTGCAAAGGGATATTTGGGTGTGCATTGAGGCCTATGGTAAAAAGGGAAATATCCTCAGATAAAAACTAGAAAGAAACTTTCTGAGAAACTGCTTCATGATGCGTGAATTCATCTCACATAGTTACACTGTTCTTTGCATTCAACAGTTTGTCTAAACTGTTTTCTTGGAATCTGGAAAGGAATATTTGGGAGCACCTTGAGGCCTATGCTGAAAAAGGAAATATCCTCAGACAAAAAGTAGAAAGAAACTTTCTGAGAAACTGCTTTGTGATTTTTGAATTAATCTCATAGAATTACACCATTCTTTTTATTATGCAGATTGCTAACACTCCTTTCTTGGAATCAGCAAAGGAATATTTCAGAGTGCATAGAAGCTTATGGTGACAAAGGAAATATCCTCAGATGAAAAATAGAAAGAAGCTTTCTGAGAAAGAGGTTTGCGATTTGTGAATTCATCGATTTGTGAATTTATCTCACAGAGTTACATGATTCCTGTCATGGAGCAGTTTGGTAGCACTGTTTGTTGGGAATCCGAGAAGGGATATTTTGGATTGCATTGAATGCCAAGGTGACAAAGGAAATATCCACATTTAAAAACTAAAAAGAAGCTTTCTGAGAAACTGTTTTGAGATGTGTTAGTTCATCTCACACCATTACACGATTCTTTTCATAGAGCAGTTTGGTTGCACTGTGTTTGGGGAATCTGAAAAGTGATAATTTGGATCACATTGAAGCCTGTGGTGACAAAGGAAATATCCTCAAATAAAAACTATAAAGAAACTTTCTGAGAAATTTCCTTGTGATGTGGGAATTCATCTCACAGAGTTACACCTTTGCTTTCATGGAGCAGTTTGCTAACAAAGTTTTCATGGAATCTGCAAAGGGATATTTGGGAGAACATTGAAGCCTATGGTGAAAAATGAAATTTCCTCAGATGAAAATTAGAAAGAAGCTTTCTGACAAACTGCTTTGTGATGTGTGAATTCAACTCATAGATTTACACTGTTCTCTTCATTGAGCAGTCTGCAAAAACTGTTTTCTTGGAATCTGCAGTGGCATATTTCAGAGCACATTGAAGCATATAGTGAAAACGGAAATATCCTGAGACAAAAACTAGAAAGAAGCTTTCTGAGGAATTACTTTGTGATATGTAAATTCATGTAAGAGAGTTACACTGTTCTTTTCATTGAGCAGTTTGCTACCACTGTTTTCTTGGAATCTGCAATGGGATACTTCAGAGTGCATTGAAGCTTATTGTGAAAAAGGACATATACTCAGACAAAAACTAGAAAGAAACTTTCTGAGAAACTGCTTTGTGATTTGTGAATTCATCTCATAGAGTTACAAAATTGAGGCCTAAGTTGAAAAAGAAAATACCCTCAGATAATAACTAGAAAGAAGCTTTCTGAGAAACTGCTTTGTGATTTGTTAATTCATCTGACAGAGTTACACGATTCCTTTCATGGATCAGTTTTTGGGGAATGTAAGAAGGGATGTTTTGGATGGCATTGAAGGCTACGGTGACTAAGGAAATATCCCCAGATAAAAACTAGAAATAAGCTTTCTGAGAAAGTTCTTTGTGATGTGTGAATTCATCTCACAGATTTACAGCTCCTCAGATAAAAACTAGAAAGAAGGTTTCCGAGAAACTGTTTTGTGATATATGAATTCATGTCACAGAGTTACACCATTTTTTTCATGGTATAGTTTGATAACACTGTTTTGGTGGAGTCTCCAATAGGATATTTGGAGTGACTTGATCCCCATGGTGACAAAGGAAATATCCTCATAGAAAACCCAGACAGATGCCTTCTGGGAAAATGCTTTGTGATGGGTGAATTCAACTCACAGAATTACACTGTTTTTTTGATTGAGCAGAGCTAACACTGTTTTCTTGGAATCTGCAATGGGATATTTCGGAGTGCATTCCAGCTTATTGTCAAGAAGGAAATATCCTCAGACAAAAACTAGAAAGAAGCTTTCTGAGAAACCACTTTGTGATGTGTTATTACATCTCACAAAGTTACACGATTCTTTTCATAGATTAGTTTGATAGCACTGTTTTTGGGGAAACTGAGAAGGGTTATTTTGGATCACATTGAAGCTTATGGTGTGAAAGGAAATATACACAGATCTTTTCATTGAGCAGTTTGCTAACACTGTTTTCTTGTAATCTGCAAAGTGATATTTAGGAGTGCCTAGAAGCCTATAGTGAAAAATGAAATAAACTGGTGGAAAACAGTTTATTGACGTGTGAATTCAACTCAAAGAATTACACTGTCCTTTTCATTGAGCAGTTTGCTAACACTGTTTTTTTGGAATCTTCCATGGGATATTTTGGAGAACATTGAAGCTTATTGTGAAAAAGGAAATATTCTCAGACAAAAACTAGAAAGAAACTTTCTGAAGGATTGCTCTGTGATTTGTGAATTCATCACACAGAGTTACAAAATTGTTTTCATAGGGCAGTTTGGTAGCACTGTTTTTGGGGAATCTGAGAAGTGATATTTTGGATCACATTGAAACCTATGGTGACAAAGGAAATATTCTCAGATAAAAACCAAAAAGAAGCTTTCTGAGATACTAAATGCTTTGTGAAGTCTGAATTCAACTAACAAAGGAAATATTCGCAGACAATAACTAGAAAGAAGCTTTCTGAGAAACTCCTTTGTGATTTGTGAATTCTTCTCAGAGTTGCATGATTCTTGTCATGGAGCAGTTTGGTAGCACTCTTTTTGGGGAATCTGAGAAGGATATTTTGAATCCCATTGAAGCCTATGGTGACAAAGGAAATATCCTCATATAAAAACTAGAAAGAAGATTTCCAAGAAACAACTATGAGATGTGTTAATTCATCTCACAGTGTAACACGATTCTTTTCATGGATCAATCTGTTAGCACTGTTTTTGGGGAATCTGAGAAAGGATTTTTTTTTTTTATGTCTTGAAGCCTATGGTGACAAAGGAAATATCCTCAGATAAAACCTAGAAAGAAGCTTTCTCTGAAAGTTCTTTGTGATGCGTGGATTCATCTCACAGAGTTACACCTTACATTTCATGGAGCAGTTTCCTATCACAGTTTTTGTGGAATCTGCAAAGGGATACTTGGGAGCGCTTTGAGGCCTATAGTGAAAAATGGAATATACTCATAAAAAAACCAGAAAGAAGTTTTCTGAGAAATTGCTTGGTGATGTGTGAATTCAGTGCAGAGAGTTACATGGTTCTTTTCATGGGAAAGTTTGCTAAAACTCTTTTCTTAGAATCTACAATGGCATATTTCAGAGTGCAATGAAGCATATTGTGAAAAAGGAAATATCCTCAGACAAAAACTAGAAAAAAAAACTCTTTCTGAGAAATGGCTTTGTGATGTGAGAATTCATGTCAGAGAGTTAAACTGTTCTATTCATTGAGCAGTTTGCTAACACTGTTTTCTTGGAATCTGCAATAGGATATTTCTGAGTGCATTGAAGCCTATGGTGACAAAGGACATATCCTCAGATAAAAACTAGAAAGAAGCAATCTGAGAAAGTTCTTTGAGATGTGTGAATTCATCTCACATAGTTACACGTTTCCTTTCATTGGGCAGTTTGCTAACAGAGTTTTTGTGGAATCTACAATGGGATATAAGGGAGCGCACTGACGCCTATATTGAAAAAGGAAATATCCTCATGGAAAAACCAAAAAGAAGCTTTCTGAGAAACTGTTTTGTGATGTGTGAACTCATCTCACAGAATTACACCATTGTCTTCATTGAGCAGATTGATAACCCTGTTTTCATGGAAATTGCAATAGGATATTTGGGAGCGCATTGGAGCCTATGTTGACAAAGGAAATATCCTCATAGAAAACCCAAAAAGAAGCTTTCTGAGAAACTTCTTTTGATGTGTGAATTCAATTCACTGTTCTTTTCATTGAGCAGTTTGTTAACACTGTTTTCTTGGAATCTTCAATGGGATATTTAAGAGCCCATTGAAACTTACTGTGAAAAAAGAATAATCCTCAGACAAAATCTAGATAGACACTTTCTGAGAAACTGCTTTGTGATTTGTAAATTCATCTTACAGATTTACACGATTCTTTTCTTGGATCAGTTTGATTGCATTGTTTTTGGGGAATCTGAGAAGGGATGTTTTGGATTGCATTGAAGTCTATGGTGATAAAGGAAATATCCTCAGATAAAAACTAGAAAAAAGCTTTCTGAGAAGGTTCTTTGTGATGTGTGAATTCATATCACAGAGTTACACCTTTCTTTTCATTGAACAGTTTGCTAACAATGTTTTTGTGGAATCTGCAAAGCGATATTTTGGAGAGCATTGATACCTACGGTGAAAAATGAAATATTCTCAGTTAAAAACTGGAAAGAAGCTTTCTGAGAAACTTCTTTGTGATGTGTGAATGCATCTCATAGAGTTACATTGTTCTATTCATTGAGCAGTTTGGTAACACTGTATTCTTGGAACCTGCAATGGGATATTTCAGAGCTCATTGAAGCTTATGGTGACAAAGGAATTATCCTCATATAAAAACTAGAAAGAAGCTTTATGAGAAATGTCTTTATGATGTGTTAATTCATCTCACAGAGTTACACGATTATTTTCATGGATCATTTTGGTAGCACTGTTTTTGGGGAATCTGATAAGGGATATTTTGTATTACATTGAAGTCTATGGTGACTAAGGAAATAAAATCAGATAAAAACTAGAGAGAGTCTTTCTGAGAACGTTCTTTGTGATGTGTGAATTCATCTCACAGAGTTACACCTTTCTTTACGTGGAGCAGTTTGCTAGTAGTTTTCGTGGAATCTGCAAAGGGATATTTGTGAGCACATTGAGGACTATAATGAAAAAGTGAATATCCTCATAGTAAAAGGAGAAAGAACCTTTCTGAGAAACTATTTTGTGATGTGTGAATGCATCTCACAGAGTTACACCTTATTTTCATGGAGCAGTTTTTCTAACATTTGTTTCATTGAATCTGCAAAGGGATATTTGGGAATGCATAGAGGCCAATGTTGAAAAAATTATCCTCAGAAAAAACTAGAAAGAAGCCTTCTGAGAAAGTTCTTTGTATTGTGTGAATTCATCTCACAGAGTTACAACTTACTTTTCATGGAGGAGTTTGTTAAAACAGTTGCTGTGGAATCTGCAAAGGGATATTTGGGAGCACATTGGGGCCTACAGTGAAAAAGGAAATATCCTCATAGGAAAACCAAAAAGAAACTTTCTGAGTAACTGCTTTGTGATGTGTGAATTCATCACACAGAGTTACACCATACTTTTCATTGAGCAGTTTGATCACACTGTTTTTGAGGAATCTGCAATAGGATATTTGGGAGTGCATTGATGCCTATGATGACAAAGAAATATCCTCAGAGAAATATCAAAAAGAAGCTTTCTGAGAAACTGGTTTGTGATGTGTGAATTCAGTTCGCATAATTACACTGTTTTTTTCATTGAGCAGTTTGTTAACACTGTGTTCTCGGAATTTGTAATGAGATATTTTGGAGCGTATTGAAACTTATTGTGAAAAGGGAAATATCCTCAGACAAAAAGTAGAAAGATTCCTTCTGAGAAACTGCTTTGTTATTTGTGAATTCATCTCACAGAATTATATGATTATTTTCATGGAGCAGATTGGTAGCACTGTTTTTAGGGAATCTGAGAAAAGATATTTTGGATTACATTGAAGCTTTTGGTGAGAAAGTAAATATCCTCAGATAAAAACTGTAATGAAGCTTCCTGAGAAAGTTCTTTTTGATGTTTGAATTTATCTCACAGAGATACACCTTTCTTTTCATGGAGCAGTCTGGCAACACTGTTTTCGTGAAAACTGCAAAGGGATATTTGGGAGCACATTGAGGCCTATACTGAAAAAAGAATTATCCTCAGATAATAACTAGAAAGAAGCTTTCTGAGAAATTGGTTTGTGATGTGTGAATTCATCTCAAAGAGTTACACCGTTCTTTTCATTGTGCAATTTGATGACCAGTTTTCATGGAATCTGCAATAGGATATTTGAGAGAGCATTGAAGCCTATGGTGACAAAGGAAATATACTGAGATAAAGACCAAAAAGAAACTTTCTGAGAAACTGTTTTGTGATGTCAGAATTCATCTCACAGGATTACACTGCTCTTTTCATTGAGCAGATTGCTAACACTGTTTTCTTGCAATCTGCAGTGGAATATTTTGGAGCATATTTAAGCTTTTGGTGACAAAGAAAATATCCTCATATAAAAACTAGAAATAATCTTTCTGAGAAACCGCTTTGTGATGTTTTAATTAATCTCACTGTGTTGCACGATACTTTTCATGGATCAGTTTGTTAGCACTGTTTTTGGGGAATCTAAGAAGGGATAATTTGGATCCCATTGAAGCCTATGGTGACTAAGGAACTCTCCTCAGAAAAAACTGGTAAGAATCATTGTGAGAAACTTCCTTATGATGTGTGATTGCATCTCACAGAACTACACATTCATTTTTATGGAGAAGTTTGCTAACACTCTTCATAAAATCAATAAAGGGATATTTTGGAGTACATTGAGGTCTATAGTGAAAAAGGAAATATCCTCAGACAAAAACGAGAAAGAGTTTTCTGAAAAACTGCTTCATGATGTGTGTATTCATCTAACAGAGGTGCACAGTTGTTTTCAATGAGCAGTTCTTTTCAATGAGCAGTTTGATAACACCTTTCTCATGGAATCTGCAATAGGATATTCGGGAACACAATGAAGCCTGTGGTGACAAAGGAACTATCCTCAGATAAAAACCAAAAGGAAGCTTCTTGAGAAACTGCGTTGTGTTGTGTCAATTCATCTCACAGAGATACACTTTTTTTTTTCATTGAGCAGTTTGCTAACACTGTTTTCTTGGAATCTGCAATGGGATATTTTGGACCGCATTAAAGCTTAAGGTGACAAGGAAAATATCCTCAGACAAAAACTAGAAAAAAGCTTTCTGAGAAACTGCTTTGTGATTTCTGAATTCATCTCACAGAGTTACACGTTTCCTTTCATGGAGCAGTTTGGTAGCACTTTTTTTTGTGGAATCTGAGAAGGGATATTTTAGATCACCTTGAAGCCTATGGTGACAATGGAAATATCCTCAGATGAAAATTATAAAGAACCTTTCTGAGAAACTTCTTCATGATGTGAGAATTCATCTCACAATGTTACCACTTTCCTTCATGGAGCAGTTTGCTGACACTGTTTTCGTGGAATCTGCCAAGATATTTTGGAGCCCATTCCCTATGGTGTAAAGGGAAATATCCTCAGAGGAAAACTAGAAAAAAGCTTTCTGAGAAACTGCTTTGTGATGTGTGAACTCATCTCACAGAGTCACACTGTTGTTTTCATTTAACAGTCTGCTTAAACTGTTTTCTTGGAATCTGCAATGGGATATTTCAGAGTGCATTGAAGCTTATGGTGGCAAACAAAATATCCTCAGATCAAAACTAGAAGGAAGCTTTCTGAGAAACTGCTTTGTGATTTCTGAATTCTTATCACAGAGTTACATGATTCCTTTCATGGAGCACTTTGGTAGCACTGTTTTTGGGGTATCTGCAATTGGATATTTTGGATCACATTGAAGCCTATGGTGACAAAGGAATTATCCTCATATAAAAAGTAGAAAGAAGGATTCTGACAAAACACTTTGAGATGTGTTAATTCAGCTCACAGCGTTGCATGATTCATTTCATGAATCAGTCTCTTAGCACTGTTTTGGGGGAATTTGAGAAAGGATTTTTTTATCTCTTTGAAGCATATGGTGACAAAGGAAATATCCTCAGATAAAAACGAGAAAGAAGATTTCTCAGAAAGTTCTTTGAGATGTGTGAATTCACCTCACAATGTTACACCTTTCTTTTCATGTAGCAGTTTGCTAGCACTGTTTTCATGGAATTGGCAAAGGGATATTTGGGAGTGCATTGATTCCTATAGTGAAAAAAGAATTATCCCCAGATAAAAATTAGAAATAAACTTTTTGAGAAACTTCTTTGTGATGTGGGAATTCATCTCACAGAGTTACACTGTTCTTTTCATTGAGCAGTTTGCTAATATTGTTTTCTTGGAATCTGCAATGGGATATTTTGGAGTGCATTGAAGCTTATGGTGACAAAGGAAATACCTCAGACAAAAACTGGAAAGAAGCTTTCTGAGAAACTGCTTTGTGACTTGGGAATTCATCTCACAGAGTTACATGATTCTTTTCAAAGAGCTGTTTGGTTGCACTGTTTTTGAGGAATGTGAGAAGGATTATTTGGATCTCATTGAAGACTGTGGTGACAATGGAAATATACTCTGATAAAAATAATAAAGATGTATTCTGACAAGCTACTTTGTGATGTCAGAATATACTCGCAGACTTGCACCTTTCTTTTCACTGAGCAGTTTGCTAACACTGTTGTTGTGGAATCTGCAAAGTTGTATTTGGGAGCACATTGAGGCCTATGGTGAATAAGAAAATATCCTTAGATAAATACTGGATAGAACCTTCCTGAGAAACTGCTTTGTAATATGTGAATTCATCTCACAAAGTTGCAATGTTCTTTTCATTTAGCAGTCTGCTAACACTGTTTTCTTGGAATCTGCAACGGAATATTTCACAGAGCTTTGAAGCTGACTCTGACAAACGAAATATCTTCATATAAAAACTAGAAAGAAGCTTTCTGAGAAACTGCTTTGTGATGGGTTAATTCATCTCCCAGAGTTACACCATGTATTTAATGGAATAGGTTGGTAGCACTGTTTTAGAGGAAACTGAGAAGGTATATTTTGGATCACATTGAAGCCGATGGTGACAAAGGAAATATACTCAGATAAAATCTAGAAAGAAGCTTTTGGAGAAAGTGTTTTGTGACATGTGATTTCATCTCACAGAGTTACACTTTCATTGAGCAGTTTGCTAACACTCTTTTCATGAAATCTGCAATAGGTTATTCAAGAGAACTTTGAATCCAATGGTGACAAAGAAAGTATAATCAGATAAAAACCAAAAAGAAGCTATCCAATAAACTGCTTTGTGACGTGTGAACTCAACTCAGACTTACACTGATCTTTTCATTGAGCAGTTTGCTCATACTGTTTTCTTGGAATCTGCAATGGGATGTTTTAGAGCACATTGAAGTTATGGTGACAGGGAAATATCCTCAGAAAGAAGCTAGAAAGAAGCTTTTTAAGAAACTGCTTTGTGATGTGTGACTCTATCTCACAGAGTTACACGATACTTAGCATGCAGCAGTTTTGTCACATTGTTTTTGGGGAATCTGAGAAGCTATATTTTGGATTGCCTTAAAGCCTATGGTGACAAAGGAAATAATCTCAGATAAAAACTAGAAAGAAGTTTTCTGAGAAACTTCGTGGTGATGTGTGAATTCAACTCACAGTGTTTCACCTTTCTTTTCATGGAGCAGTTTGATAACACTGTTTTCGTGGAATTTGCAAAGGGATATTTACGAGTGCATTGAGAACTATGGTGAAAAAGGAATTAGCCTCAGATAAAAACTAGAAAGAAGCTTTGTGAGAAACTACTTTGTGATGTGTGAATTCATCTCCCAGGGGTACACTGTCCTTTTCAGTGAGCAGTTTCCTAACCCTGTTTCCTTGGAATCTTCAATGGGATATTTCGGAGTGCATTGACACTTACAGTGACAAACGAAATATCATCATATAAAAACTAGAACTAAGCTTTCTGAGAAACTGCTTTGTGATGTGTTAATTCATCTGCCAGATTTACACGATTCTTTTCATTGATCAGTTTATTAGCACTGCTTCTGGGGAATCTTAGAAGGGATATTTTGGATCACATTGAAGCCTATGGTGACAAAGGAAATATCCTCAGATAAAAACTAGAAAGAAACTTCATGATAAAGTCCTTTGTGACGTGTGAATTCATCTCACAGAGTTACAACTTTCTTTTCATGGAGCAGTTTGCTATCACTGTTTTCATGGAATCTGCAAAGGGATATTTGGGAGTGCACTGAGGCCTAAGGTGAAAAAGGAAATATCCTCAGATTAAAGCTAGAAAGAATCTTTCTGAGAAACTTCTTTGTGATGTGTGTATTCTTCTCACAGAGTTACACTGTTGTTTTCATTGAGCAGTTTGCTAACACTGTTTTCTAGGAATCTGCAATAGGATATTTCAGAGTGCATTGAAGCTTACAGTGACAAAAGAAATACATTCATATAAAAACTAGGAAGAAGCTTTCTGAGAAACTGCTTTGTGATGTATTAATTCATCTCCCAGAGTTACACAATTCTTTTCATGGACATTTTTTCAGCAATGTTTTTGAGGATTCTGAGTAGGGATATTTTGGAAAGCATTGAAGCCTAGGGTGACAATAAATTATCATGAGATGAAAACTAGAAGGAAGCTTTCTGAGAAAGCCTTTGGTGATGTCTGAATTCATCTCACAGAGTTACACCTTTGTTTTCATTGAGAAGTTGGCTAACACTGTTTTCGTGGAATCTGCAAAGGGATATTTGGGACCACATTGAGGCCTGTCATGAAAAAAGAATTATTCTCAGATGAAAACTAGAAAAAACTTTGTGAGAAACTCCTTTGTGATGTATGAATTCATCTTACAGAGATACAGTTTTAACTTCATGGAGCAGTGTGGTAGCAGTGATTTTCGGGAATCTGAGAAAGGATATTTTGGATTGGATTGACGCATATGGTGACAAAAGAAATATCCTCTGATAAAAAAGTAGAAAGAAGCTTTCTGAGAAATTTCCTTGCACTGTGTGACATCATGTGACCGATATAACCCTTTCTTTTCACAGGACAGTTTGCTAAAACTCTTTTCCTGGAATCTGCAAAGGGATATTTGGGAATGCATAGAGGCATATGGTGAAGTATCTTCAGATAAAAAGGAGAAAGAACCTTTCTGGGAAAGAGCTTTGTGATGTGTAATTTCATTTCACAGAGTTACACCATTCTTTTTTTGAGCAGTTTGATAACACTGTTTTTGTGGAAACTGCAATAGGATATTTGGGAGTGTATTGAAGCCTATGGTGACAAAGGAAATATCCTCAGACATAAACCAAAAAGAAGCTTTCCAAGAAACTGCTTTGTGATGTTTGAATTCACCTCTCTAGGTTGCACTGTACTTTTCATTGAGCAGTTTGCTAACACTGTTTTCTTGGAATCTGCTATGGGATATTTCAGAGTGCATTAAAGCTTATGGTGAAAAAGGAAGTATCCTTGCACGAAAACTGGAAAGAAACTTTCTGAGAAACTGCTTTGTGATTTGTGAATTCATCTCACAGAGTTACATGATTCTTTTCATGGCACAGTTTGTTAGCACTGCTTTTGGTCAGTTTGCGAAGGTATATTTTGATCTCATTGAGGTCTATGGTGACAAAGAAAATCTCCTCAGATTATAAGTAAAAGGAAGCTTTCTGAGAAAGTCCTTTGTTATGTGTGAATTCACCTCACAGTGCTACAACTTTCTTTTCATGGAGCAGTTTGCTAACACCGTTTTCCTGGAATCTGAAAAGGGATATTTGGGTACACATTGATGCCTACGGTGAAGAAGGAAGTATCCTCAGACAAAAACTGTTTTCTTGGAATCTGCAATGGGATATTTCGGAGTGCATTGTAGCTTATGGTGACAAAGGAAATATCCTAATTAAAAAAACTAGAAAGAAGCATTCTGAGAGACTACTTTGTGATATGCTAATTCATCTCACAGAGTTCACAATTCTTTTCATAAAGCAGTTTGGTAGCACTGTTTTTGGGGAATCTGAGAAGGGATATTTTTGATCACATTCTAGTCAACGATGACTAAGGAAATACCCTAAGATAAAAACTGGAAAGAAGCTTTCTGGTAAACTTGTTTATGATATGTGAATTCACCTCACGGAGATACAGCTTTCTTTTCATGGATCAGTTTTCCAGCACTGTTTTTGGGAAATTTGAGAAGGGATATTTTGAATTGCATTGATATGTATGATGACAAAGGAAATATCCTCAGATAATAACCAGAAAGAAGCTGTCTGAGAAATTTCTTTGTTATTTGTGAATTCATCTCACAGTTACACTTTTCTCTGGAACAGTTTCGTAACACTGTTTTCGTGAAATCTGCAAAGGCATATTTGGGACCACATTGAGGCATATAGTGAAAAGGGAAAAATCCTCATTTAAAAACGAGAAAGAATTTTTCTGGGAAACTGCCTTGTGATGTGTGAATTCATCTCACAGGTTACACTGTTGTTTTCATTGTGCAGTTTGATAACAGTTTTCATGGTATCTGCAACATTCTATTTTGGAACACATTGAAGCCTTTGGTGACAAAGGAAATATCATCAGATAATAACTAGAAAGAAGCTTTCTGAGAAACTGCTTTCTGATATGTGAATACATCTCACTCAGTTACACTGCTATTTTCATCAAGCAGTTTGCTAACAGTGTTTTCTTGGGATCTGCAATGGGATATTTCAGAGAGCCTTTAAGCTTATTGTGGCAAAGGAAAGTTCTCATGTAAAAACTAGAAAGAAGCATTCTGAGAAACGGCTTTGTGATGGGCTAATTCATCTCACAGGGTTACATGAATCTTTTCATGGAGCCGTTTGGTAGCACTGTTTTTGGCAAATCTGAGAAGGGATATTTTGGATTGCATAGAAGCCTATGGTTACTCAGGAAATATCCTCAGATAAAAGCAAGAAAGATGCTCTCTGAGAAAGTTCTTTGTGATATGTGATTTCATCTCACAAAGTTACAACTTTCTTTCCATGGTGCAGTTTGCTAATACTGTTTTTGTGAAATCTGCAAAGGCATATTTGAGAGCATTTGAGGCCTATGGTGAAAAAGGAAATATCCTCAGAAAAAAAAACTAGAAAGAAGGTTCCTGAGAAACTGCTTTGTGATGTGTGAATTCATCTTTCAAAGTTATACTGTTCTTTTCCTTGAGCAGTTTGCTACCACTGTGTTCTTGGAATCTGCATTGGGATATTTCAGAGCACATTGAAGCTTATTTTGAGAAAGGAAATATCCTCAGACAAAAAGTAGAAAGAAAGTTTCTGAGAAACATCTTTATGATGTATGAATTTATCTCACAGAGGTACACCACTGTTTTCATGGAGCGGTTTGGTAGCAGTGTTTTTGGGGAATCTGAGAAGGGATATTTTGAATCACCTTGAAGCCTGTGGTGACAAAGGAAGTACCTTCTGATAAAAAGTAGAAAGAAGCTTTCTAAGAAACTTATTTGTGATATGTGAATTCATCTCACCGAGATACATCATTCTTTTCATGTAGCAGTTTGCTAACACTCTTTTCGTGGAATCTGCAAGGAGATATTTGGGACCGCCTTGAGGACTATAGCGAAAAAGGAAATATCCTCAGATGAAATTGTCTGAGAAACTGCTTTGTGATGTGTGAATTCAACTCGTAGAGTTACACCATACTTTTCATTGGGCAGTCTGATAACACTGGTTTCATGGAATCTGTAATAGGATACCTGGGAGTGCATTGAAGCCTATGGTGAAAAATGAAGTATCTTCAAATAATAACTATAAAATAGGTTTCTGAGAAACAGCTTAGTGATATTTGAATTCATCTCAAGGGATATACTGTTCTTTTCATTGAGCAGTTTGCTATCACTGTTTTCTTGGAATCTGCAATGGGATATTTCAGAGTACATTGAAGCTTATTTTGACAAAGGAAATATCCTGAGACAAAAACTAGAAAGAAGCTTTCTGAGAAATTGCTTGTGATTGATGATTTCATGTCACAGAGCTACACGATTCAATTCACGTAGCATTTTGGTAGCCCTGTTTTTGGGGAATCTGAGAAGGGATATTTTGAATCACCTTGAAGCCTATGGTGACAAAGGAAATATCTTCAGATAAAAACTAGAAAGAAGCTTTCTAAGAAACTTGTTTATGATGTGTGAATTCATCTCACAGAGGTACACGTTTCTTTTCATGTAGCAGTTTGCTAAAACTGTTTTCGTGGAATCTGCAAGGGGATATTTGGGAGCACATTGAAGACTATAGTGAAAAAAAGAAATATTCTCAGATAAAAACTAGAGAGAAATTGTCTGAGAAAATGCTTTGTGATGTGTGAATTCATCTCACAGAGTTACACCGTACTTTTCTTTGGGCAGTCGGATAACACTGGTTTTGTGGGATCTGTAATAGGATACTTGGGATCACGTTGAAGCCTATGGTGAATAGGGAAATGTCCTCAAATAATAACTAGAACATATCTTTCTGAGAAACTGCTTAGTGATGTGTGAATTCATCCCACAGAGTTACACTGTTCTTTTCATTGAGCAGTAGGTTAACACTGTCAACTTGGAATCTGCAAAGGAATATTTTGGAGTACATTGAAGCTTATGGTGACATAGGATATATCCTCATATAATAACTACAAAAATGCTTTCTGAGAAGCTGCTTTGTGATGCGTTAATTCATCTAACAGAATTACATGATTCTTTTTATGGAGGAGTTTTGTAGCATTGTTCTTGGATAATCTGAAAAGGCATATCTTGGATCACTTTGAAGCCTATGGTGACGAAGGAAATACCTTCATGTAAAAACTATAAAGAAGACTTCTGAGGACCTTCTTTGTGATGTGTGAATTTGTCTCATGGAGTTAAAACTTTCTTTCCATGGAGCAGTCTGTTAACAACATTTTCATGATATCTGCCAAGGGATTTTTTGGAGCGCATTGATGCCTATGGTGATAAAGGAAATATCCTCAGATAAAAACTAGAAAGTAGCTTTCTGAGAAACTGTTCTGTGATGTGTGAATTCATCTCACAGAGATACATTTTTCTTTTCATTGAACAGTTTGCTAACACTGTTTCCTTAGAATATGCATCGGGATATTTCGGAGCACATTGAAGCTCATGGTGACAAAGAAAATATTCTTAGACAAAAACCATAAAGAAGATTTCAGAGAAACTGCTTTGTGATGTGTTGATTCAATCCACAGAGTTACATGATTCTTTTCACAGATCAGTTTGGTAGCTCTGTTTTTCGGGAATCTGAGAAGGGATATTTTGGATTGCATTGAAGTCTATGTTGAGAAAGGAAATTTTCTCAGATAAAAACTAGAAAGAAGCTTTCTGAGAAAGTTCCTTGTGATTTGTGAATTCACATCACAGAGATACACCTTTCTTTTCATGGAGCAGTATTGTAACATTGTTTTCATGGAATCTGCAAAGGCATATATTGGAACGCATTAAGGCATATAGTGAAAATGGAAAAATCCTCATTTAAAAACGAGAAAGAAGTTTTCTGGGAAACTGCTTTCTGATGTGTCAATTCAGCTCACAGAGTTACACTGTTCTTTTCATTGAGCAGTTTGATAACACTGTTTTCATGGAATCTGCCATATTATATTTGGGAACATACTGAAGCCTATGGTGACAAAGGAAATATCCTCCAATAAAAATCAAAAAGAAGCTTTCTGAGAAACTGCTTAGTGATGTATGAATTCATCTCACAGAGTTAAACTGTTCTTTCATTGAGCTGTTTGTGGAAATCACTCTCTTGGAATCTGCAATGGGATATTTTGGAGCACATTGAAGCTTGTGGTGACAAAGGAAATATCCTCATACCAAAAACCAGAAAGAAGCTCTCTGAGAAGCCGCTTTGTGTTGGGTTAATTCATCTCACAGAGGTACATGATTCCTTCCATGGAGCAGTTTGGTAGCACTGCTTTTGGGGAATCTGAAAAGGGATATTGTGGATCTCATTGAAGCCTACGGTGACAAAGGACATATCCTCAGACAAAACTAAAAAGAAGCTTTATGAGAAACTGCTTCATGACTTGTGAATTCATCTCACAAAGTTACATTATACTTTTCATGGATCAGTTTGGTAACACTGTTTTTCTGGAATCTGAGAAGGGATATTTTGGATCGCATATAAGCCTATGGTGACAAAGGATATATAATCAGATAAAAACTAGAAAGAAGGTTTCTGAGAAACTTCTTTGTGATGTGTGAATTCACCTCACCAAGTTATAACTTTCTTTCCATGGAGGACTTTCCTGACACTCTTTCCATGTAATCTGCAACGGGATATTTGGGAGTGCAGTAAGGCCTATGGAGAAAAAGGAAATATCCTCAGATAAAAACTAGAAAGAAGCTTTCTGAGAAACTGCTTTGTGATGTGTGAATTCATTTCACAGAGTTACACTGTTATTTTCATTGAACAGTTTGATAACACTCTTTCTTAGAATCTGCAGTAGGATATTTGGGATCGCATTGAAGTCTATGGTGACAAAGGAATTATTCTCAGATAAAAACCAAAAAGATGCTTTCATTGTAACTGCCTTGTAATGTTTGAATTCATCTCACAGAGTTACACGTTTATTTTTATTAAGCAGTTTGCTAACCCTATTTTCTTGGAATCTCAACGTGATATTTCAGAGCGCATTGAAGGCTATGATGTAAAACGAAATATCCTCAGATTAAAACGAGAAAGAAGCTTTCTGAGAAACCACTTTATTATGTGTTAATTCATCTAACAGTGCTACACAAGTCTTTTCATGGATCAGATTGGTAGCACTGTTTTTGGGGAATCTGAGAAAGGATATTTTGGATCGCTTTGAAGCCTATGGTGGCAAATGAAATATCCTCAAATAAAAACTAGGAAGAAGCTTTCTGAGAAAGTTCTTTGTGATGTGTGAATTCATCTCCCAGCGTTACACATTGTTTTTCATGAGTCACTTTCCTAACATTGTTTTCATGGAATCTGCAAAGGGATATTTGGGTATGCTTTGAGGCCTATAGTGAATTGGGTCGTATTTAAGCCTATGTTGAAAAGGAAATATCCTCAGATAAATCTAGAAATAAGCTTTTTGAGAAAGTTATTTGTGATATGTGAATTTATCTCACAGAGTTACAAGTTTCTTTACATGGAGCAGTTTGCTCATATTGTTTTTGTGTAGTCTTCAAGGAGATATTTGGGAGCACATTGAGGCCTATGGTGAAAAACTAAATATCCTGAGATAAAAACCAAAAAGAAGCGTTCTGAGAAATTGCTTTTTGAAATGTGAATTCATCTCACAGTGTTACACAGTTCTTTTCATTGAGAAGTTTGCTAACACTGTTTTCATGGAATCTGCAAAGGTATATTTGGGAACACATTGAGAAATATAGTGAAAAAAGAAATATCCTCATATAAAAACTAGAAAGAAGCTTTCTGAGAAACTGCTTTGTGATGTGTGAATTCATCTTACAAAGTTACACCATTCTTTTCATTGAGCAGTTTGATAACATAGCTCTCGTGGAATCTGGAATAGGTTATTTTGGAGTGCACTGAAGCCTCTGATGACAAAGGAAATATCATCAGACAAAAACCAAAAAGAATCTTTCTGTGAAACTGCTTTGTGTTGTGTGAATTCATCTCACAAGGTTACACCATTCTTTTCATTGAGAAGTTTGCTAATACTTTTTTCGTGGAATTTGCAAAGGGATATTTGGAGTGCATAGAGGAACTTGGAGAAAAACGAAGTATCCTCAGATAAAAACTAGTAAGAAGCTTACTGAGAAACAGCTTTGTGATGTGTGAATTCATTTCAGAGTTACACAGTTTTTTTCATGGAGCAGTACAGTAGGACTCTTTTTGGGGAATATGCAATAGGATATTTGGGAGCAATTTGAAGCCTATGGTGACAAAGGAATTATCCTCAGACAAAAACCAAAAAGAAGCTTTCTGTGCAACTGCTTTGTGCTATGTGAATTCATCTCTCGAAGTTATACCTTTCTTTTCATTGAACAATTTACTAACACTATTTTCATGGAATATGAAGGGTGTATTTGTGAGTGCATTGAGGACTATGGGGAAAAATGAAGTATCCTCTGACAAAAACTATAAAGAAGCTTTCTGAGAAACTACTTTTTGATTTGTGAATTCATCTCACAAAGTTACACCATTCTTTCATAGAGCAGTTTGGTAGCACTGTTTTTTGGGGATCTGAGAAGGGATATTTTGGATCACATTGAAGCCAATGGTGAAAAAGGAAATATAATCAGATAAAAAGTAGAAAGATTCTTTCTGAGAAACTTATTCATGATGTGTGTATTCATCTCACAAAGTAACACCTTTCTTTTCATGTAGCAGTTCGTTAACTCTGTTTTTGTTTAATCTACAAAGTGATATTTGGGAGCAATTTGAGACCAATGGTTAAAAAGGAAATATCTTCAGGTAAAAAGCAGAGAGAATCTTTCTGAGAAACTTCTTTGTTATGTGTGTATTCATCTCACAGAGTAACACCCTTCTTTTCGTGGAGAAGTCTGCTAACACTGTTTTCATGGAATCTGCAACAGGATATTTGGTAGGGCATTGAAGCCTATGGTGACACAGGAAATATCCTCAGATAAAAACAAAAAGGAATCTTTCTGAGAAACTGCTTTGTGATTGATGAATTCATCTAATGGAGTAACAGTGTTCTTTTCATTGATCAGTATGCTTACACTGTTTTCTTGGAATATGCAATGGGATATTTCAGAGTGCATTGAAGCTTATTGTGACAAAGGAAATATACTCAGATAAAAGCTACAAAGAAGTTTTCTGAGAAAGTTCCATGTGATGTGTAAATTAATCTCAAAAAGTTATACCTTTTCTTTCATGGAGCAGTTTGATAACACTGTTTCCATGGAATCTGCAAAGGGATATTTGGGACAACATTGAAGCCTATAGTGAAAAAGGAAATATCCGCTGGCAAAAACTAGAAAGAAGCTTTCTGACAAATTTCTTTGTGATTTGTGCATTCATTTCACAGAGTTACATCATTATTTTCATGGAGCAGTTTGGTAGCACTGTTTTTGGAGATTGCTAGAAGGGTTATTTTGGAACGCATAGAAGCCTATCGTGACAAAGAAAATATCCTCAGATTAAAAACTAGAAAAAAGCTTTCTGAGAAACTGCTTTGTGATGTGTGAATTCTTCTCACAGAGCTACACCACTCTTTTATGGAGCTGTTTGCAAGCACTTCTTGTGCAATCTGAGAAGGTGTAATTCTTATCACTTTGAAACCTATGGTGACAAAGAAAAATCTTCAAATAAATACTTGAAAGAAGCTTTCAGGGAAACTGACTTATGATGTGTGAATTCATCTCACAGAGTTACACCATTCTTCTCATTGAGCAGTTTGCTAACACTGTCTTCATAGAAACTGCAATGTGATATTCGGCAGTGCATTGAGGCCTGTGGTGAAAAAGGAAATATCCTCAGATAAAGCAAGCAAGAAGGATTCTGAGAAACTGCTTGTGATGTCTGAATTTATCTCACAGTGTTACACCTTTCTTTTCGTGGAGCAGCTTGCTAACCCTGTCTTCATGGATTTGGCAAAGTGATATTTGGGAGCGCAATGAGGTGTATAACAGAAAGGGAAACATCCTCAGATAAAAACTAGATGAAGGATATTCAGTTAGGAAAAGAAGATGTCAAATTGTCCCTGTTTGCAGATGACATGATTGTATATTTATAAAACCCCATTGTCTCAGCCCAAAATCTCCTTAGGCTGATAAGAAACTTCAGAAAAGTCTCCAGATACAAAATCAATATGCAAAAATTGCAAGCATTCTTATACACCAGTAACAGACAAACAGAGAGCCAAATCATGAATGAACTTCCATTCACAATTGCTTCAAGAGGACACAAACAAATGGAAGAACATACCACGCTCATGGGTAGGAAAAATCAATATCGTGAAAAAGGCCATACTGCCCAAGGCAATTTATAGATTCAATGCCATCCCCATCAAGCTACTAATGAGTTTCCTCACAGAATTGGAAAAAACTGCTTTAAAGTTCATATGGAACCAAAAAAGAGCCCGCATATCCAAGACAATCGTAAGTCAAAAGAACAAAGCTGGAGGCATCATGCTACCTGACTTCAAACTATACTACAAGGCTACAGTAACCAAAACAGCATGGTACTGGTACCAAAACAGAGATATAGACCAATGGGAGAGAATAGAGTCCTCAGAAATAATACCACACATCTACAGCCATCTGACCTTTGATAAACCTGAGAAAAACAAGAAATGGGGAAAGGATTTCCTATTTAATAAATGGTGCTGGGAAAATTGGCTAGCCATAAGTAGAAAGCTGAAACTGGATCCTTCTCTTACTCCTTATAAGAAAATTAATTCAAGATGGATTAGAGACTTAAATGTTAGACCTAATACCATAAAAACCCTAGAAGAAATCCTAGGCAATACCATTCAGGACATAGGCATGGGCAAGAACTTCATGTCAAAAACACCAAAAGCAACGGCAACAAAAGCCAACATTAACAAATGGGATCTAATTAAACTAAAGAGCTGCTGCACAGCAAAAGAAACTACCATTAGAATGAACAGGCAACCTACAGAATGGGAGAAAATTTTTGCAATCTACTCATCTGACAAAGGGCTAATATCCAGAACCTACAAAAAACTCAAACAAATTTACAAGAAAAATCAAACACCCCCTTCAAAAAGTGGACAAAGGATATGAACAGACATTTCTCAAAAGAAGACATTTATACAGCCAACAGACACATGAAATAATGCTCATCATCACTAGCCATCAGAGAAATGCAAATCAAAACCACAATGAGATACCATCTCACACCAGTTAGAATGGTGATCATTAAAAAGTCAGGAAACAACAGGTGCTGGAGAAGATGTGGAGAAATGGGAACACTTTTACACTATTGATGGGATTGTAAACTACTTCAGCCATTGTGGAAGACAGTATGACGATTCCTCAAGGATCTAGAACTAGAAGTACCATATGATCCAGCCATCCCATTACTGGATATATACCCAAAGGATTGTAAATCATGCTGCTATAAAGACACATGCACACGTATGTTTATTGTGGCACTATTCACAATAGCAAAGACTTGGAATCAACCCAAATGTCCATCAGTGACAGACTGGATTAGGAAAATGTAGTGGGTGGCGGAGCAAGATGCACGAATAGGAACAGCTCCAGTCTCCAACTCCCAGCACCAGCGACACAGAAGACCAGTGATTTCTGCATTATCAACTGAGGTACTGGGTTTATCTCACTGGGGAGTGCCGCACGATCAGTGCTGGTCAGCTGCTGCAGCCCGACCAGCGAGAGCTGAAGCAGGGTGAGGCATCGCGTCACCTGGGAAGCGCAAGGGGGAAGGGAATCCCTTTTCCTAGCCAGGGGAACTCAGACACACAACAACTGGAAAATTGGGTAACTCCCACCCCAATACTGCGCTTTAAGCAAACAGGCACACCAGGAGATCATATCCCACACCTGGCCGGGAGGGTCCCACGCCCACGGAGCCTCCCTCATTGCTAGCACAGCAGTCTGTGATCTACCGGCAAGGCAGCAGTGAGGCTGGGGGAGGGGCGCCCACCATTGCTGAGGCTTAAGTAGATAAACAAATCTGCTGGGAAGCTCGAACTGGGTGGAGCTCACAGCAGCTCAAGGAAACCTGCCTGTCTCTGTAGACTCCACATCTGGGGACAGGGCACAGATAAACAACAACAACAACAACAACAAAAAGCAGCAGAAACCTCTGCAGATGTAAACGACACTGTGTGACAGCTTTGAAGAGAGCAGTGGATCTCCCAACATGGAGGTTGAGATCTGAGAAGGGAAAGACTCCCTGCTCAAGTGGGTCCCTGACCCCTGAGTAGCCTAACTGGGAGACATCCCCCACTAGGGGCAGTCTGACACCCCACACCTCACAGGGTGGAGTAAACCCCTGAGAGGAAGCTTCCAAAGCAAGAATCAGACAGGTACACTTGCTGTTCAGAAATATTCTATCTTCAGCAGCCTCTGCTGCTGATACCCAGGCAAACAGGGTCTGGAGTGGACCTCAAGCAATCTCCAACAGACCTACAGCTGAGGGTCCTGACTGTTAGAAGGAAAACTATCAAACAGGAAGGACACCTACACCAAAACCCCGTCAGTACATCACCATCATCAAAGACCAGAGACAGATAAAACCACAAAGATGGGGAAAAAGCAGGGCAGAAAAGCTGGAAATTCAAAAAATAAGAGCGCATCACACCCAGCAAAGGAGCGCAGCTCATCACCAGCAATGGATCAAAGCTGGACGGAGAATGACTTCAGAGAAGGCTTCAGTCCATCAAATTTCTCAGAGCTAAAGGAGGAATTACCTACCCAGCGCAAAGAACCTAAATATCTTGAAAAAAAGGTGGAAGAATTGATGGCTAGAGTAATTAATGCAGAGAAGGTCATAAACGAAATGAAAGAGATGAAAACCATGACACGAGAAATATGTGACAAATGCACAAGCTTCAGTAACCGACTCGATCAACTGGAAGAAAGAGTATCAGTGATTGAGGATCAAATGAATGAAATGAAGCGAGAAGAGAAACCATAAGAAAAAAGACGAAAAAGAAATGAACAAAGCCTGCAAGAAGTATGGGATTATGTAAAAAGACCAAATCTACATCTGATTGGGGTGCCTGAAAGTGAGGGGGAAAATGGAACCAAGTTGGAAAACACTCTTCAGGATATCATCCAGGAGAACTTCCCCAACCTAGTAGGGCAGGCCAACATTCAAATCCAGGAAATACAGAGAATGCCACAAAGATACTCCTCGAGAAGAGCAACTCCAAGACACATAACTGCCAGATTCACCAAAGTTGAAATGAAGGAAAAAATGTTAAGGGCAGCCAGAGAGAAAGGTCGGGTTACCCACAAAGGGAAGCCCATCAGACTCACAGCAGATTTCTCGGCAGAAACTCTCCAAGCCAGAAGAGAGTGGGGGCCAATATTCAACATTCTTTTTTTTTTTTTTTTTTTTTTTTTGACACAGAGTCTCGCTCTGTCGCCCAGGCTGGAGTGCAGTGGCCGGATCTCAGCTCACTGCAAGCTCCGCCTCCCGGGTTCCCGCCATTCTCCTGCCTCAGCCTCCCGAGTAGCTGGGACCACAGGCACCGCCACCTCACCCGGCTAATTTTTTTGTGTTTTTAGTAGAGACGGGGTTTCGCCGTGTTAGCCAGGATGGTCTCGATCTCCTGACCTTGTGATCCACCCGTCTCGGCCTCCCAAAGTGCTGGGATTACAGGCTTGAGCCACCGCGCCCGGCCTCAACATTCTTAAAGAAAAGAATTTTAAACCCAGAATTTCATATCCAGCCAAACGAAGTTTTATAAGAGAAGGAGAAATAAAATTCTTTACAGATAAGCAAATGCTTAGAGATTTTGTCACCACTAGGCCTGCCTTACAAGAGACCCTGAAGGAAGCACTAAACATGGAAAGGAACAACTGGTACCAGCCATTGCAAAAACATGCCAAAATGTAAAGACCATCGAGGCTAGGAAGAAACTGCATCAACTAAAGAGCAAAATAACCAGTAAATATCATAATGGCAGTATCAAGTTCACACATAACAATATTAACCTTAAATGTAAATGGACTAAATGCTCCAATTAAAAGACACAGACTGGCACACTGGATAAAGAGTCAAGACCTATCAGTCTGCTGTATTCAGGAGGCCCATCTCACACGCAGAGACATACATAGGCTCAAAATAAAGGGATGGAGGACGATTTACAAAGAAAATGGAGAACAAAAAAAAGCAGGAGTTGCAATACTATTCTGATAAAACAGACTTTAAACCATCAAAGGTCAAAAGAGACAAAGAAGGCCGTTACATAATGGTAAAGGGATCAATTCAACAGGAAGAGCTAACTATCCTAAATATATATGCACCCAATACAGGAGCACCCAGATTCATAAAACAAGTCCTTAGAGACTTACAAAGAGACTTAGACTCCCATACAATAATAATGGGAGACTTCAACACTCCACTGTCAACATTAGACAGATCAACGAGACAGAAAGTTAACAAGGATATCCAGGAATTGAACGCAGCTCTGCAGCAAGCAGACCTAATAGACATCCATAGAACTCTCCACCCCAAATCAACAGAATATACATTCTTATCAGCATCTCATCACACTTATTACAAAATTGACCACATATTTGGAAGTAAAGCACTCCTAGCAAATGTACCAGAACAGAAATTATAACAAACTGTCTCTCAGACCACAGTGCAATCACACTAGAACTCAGGACTAAGAAACTCAATCAAAACCGCTCAACTACATGGAAACTGAACAACCTGCTCCTGAATGACTACTGGGTACATAATGAAATGAAGGCAGAAATAAAGATGTTCTTTGAAACCAATGAGAACAAAGATACAACATACCAGAATCTCTGGGACACATTTAAAGCAGTGTGTAGAGGGAAATTGATAGCATTAAATGCCCACAAGAGAAAGCAGGAAAAATCTAAAATTGACACTCTAACATCGCAATTAAAAGAACTAGAGAAGCAAGAGCAAACACATTCGAAAGCTAGCAGAAGGCAAGAAATAACTAAGGTCAGAGCAGAACTGAAGGAGATAGAGACACAAAAATCCCTCCAAAAAATCAATGAATCCAGGAGTTGGTTTTTTGAAAAGATCAACAAAATTGACAGACCACTAGCAAGACTAATAAAGAAGAAAAGAGAGAAGAATCAAATCGACGCAATGAAAAATGATAAAGGGGATATCACCACCGACCCCACAGAAATACAAACTACCATCAGAGAATACTATAAACACCTCTACGCAAATAAACTGGAAAATCTAGAAGAAATGGATAATTTCCTGGACACTTACACTCTTCCAAGACTAAGCCAGGAAGAATTTGAATCCCTGAATAGACCAATAGCAGGCTCTGAAATTGAGGCAATAATTAATAGCCTACCAACCAAAAAGAGTCCAGGACCAGATGGATTCACAGCTGAATTCTACCAGAGGTACAAGGAGGAGTGGGTACCATTCCTTCTGAAACTATTCCAATCAATAGAGAAAGAGGGAATCCTCCCTAACTCATTTTATGAGGCCAACATCATCCTGATACCAAAGCCTGGCAGAGATACAACAAAAAAAGAGAATTTTAGACCAATATCCCTGATGAACATCAATGCAAAAATCCTCAATAAAATACTGGCAAACAGGATTCAGCAACACATCAAAAAGCTTATCCACCATGAGCAAGTGGGCTTCATCCCTGGGATGCAAGGCTGTTTCAACATTCGCAAGTCAATAAACATGATCCAGCATATAAACAGAACCAAAGGCAAGAAGCACATGATTATCTCAATAGATGCAGAAAAGGCTTTTGACAAAATTCTATTTGTTTATTTATTTTTTTATTTTATTTTTTTGAGACAGAGTCTCGCTCTGTCACCCAGGCTGGAGTGTAGTGGCCGGATCTCAGCTCACTACAAGCTCTGCCTCCAAGGTTTACGCCATTCTCCTTCCTCAGCCTCCCAAAGAGCTGGGACTACAGGCGCCCGCCACCTCACCCGGCTAGTTTTTTTTTTTTTTGTATTTTTAGTAGAGACGGGGTTTCACCATGTTAGTCAGGCTGGTCTCGATCTCCTGACCTCGTGATCCACCCGTCTCGGCCTCCCAAAGTGCTGGGATTACAGGCTTGAGCCACCATGCCCGGCCAGCTTTTGACAAAATTCAACAGCCCTTCATGCTAAAAAAGCTCAATAAATTCGGTATTGCTGGAACGTACCTCAAAATAATAAGAGCTATTTATGACAAACCCACAGCCAATATCATACTGAATGGGCAAAAACTGGAAAAATTCCCTTTGAAAACTGGCACAAGACAGGGATGCCCTCTCTCACCACTCCTATTCAACATAGTGTTGGAAGTTCTGGCTAGGGCAATCAGGCAAGAGAAAGAAATCAAGGGTATTCAGTTAGGAAAAGAAGAAGTCAAAGTGTCCCTGTTTGCAGATGACATGATTGTATATTTAGAAAACTCCATTGTCTCAGCCCAAAATCTCCTTAAGCTGATAAGCAACTTCAGCAAAGTCTCAGGATACAAAATTAATGTGCAAAAATCACAAGCATTCTTATACACCAGTAACAAAGAGAGAGCCACATCAGGAATGAACTTCCATTCACAATTGCTTCAAAGAGAATAAAATACCTAGGAATCCAACTGACAAGGGATGTAAAGGACCTCTTCAAGGAGAACTACAAACCACTGCTCAGTGAACTCAAAGAGGACACAAACAAATGGAAGAACATACCACGCTCATGGATAGGAAGAATCAATATCGTGAAAATGGCCATACTGCCCAAAGTAATTTATAGATTCAATGCCATCCCCATCAAGCTACTAATGAGTTTCCTCACAGAATTGGAAAAATCTGCTTTAAAGTTCATATGAAACCAAAAAAGAGCCCGCATCTCCAAGACAATCCTAAGTCAAAAGAACAAAGCTGGAGGCATCACGCTACCTGACTTCAAACTATACTACAAGGCTACGGTAACCAAAACAGCATGGTACTGGTACCAAAACAGAGAGATAGACCAATGGAACAGAACAGAGTCCTCAGAAATAATACCACACATCTACAGCCATCTGATCTTTGACAAACCTGAGAGAAACAAGAAATGGGGAAAGGATTCCCTATTTAATAAATGGTGCTGGGAAAATTGGCTAGCCATAAGTAGAAAGCTGAAACTGGATCCTTTCCTTACTCCTTATACGAAAATTAATTCAAGATGGATTAGAGACTTAAATGTTAGACCTAATACCATGAAAATCCTAGAGGAAAAACTAGGTAGTACCATTAAGGACATAGGCATGGGCAAAGACTTCATGTCTAAAACACCAAAAGCAACATCAGCAAAAGCCAAAATTGACAAATGGGATCTCATTAAACTAAAGAGCTTCTGCACAGCAAAAGAAACTACCATCAGAGTGAACAGGCAACCTATAGAATGGGAGAAAATTTTTGCAATCTACTCATCTGACAAAGGGCTAATATCCAGAACCTACAAAGAACTCAAACAAATTTACAAGAAAAAAACAAACCACCCCATCAAAAAGTGGGCACAGGATATGAACAGACATTTCTCAAAAGAAGACATTCATACAGCCAACAGACACATGAAAAAATGCTCATCATCACTGGCCATCAGAGAAATGCAAATCAAAACCACAATGAGATACCATCTCACACCAGTTAGAATGGTGATAATTAAAAAGTCAGGAAACAACAGGTGCTGGAGAGGATGTGGAGAAATAGGAACACTTTTACACTGTTGGTGGGATTGTAAACTAGTTCAACCATTATGGAAAATAGTATGGCGATTCCTCAAGGATCTAGAACTAGATGTACCATATGACCCAGCCATCCCATTACTGGGTATATACCCAAAGGATTATAAATTATGCTGCTATAAAGACACATGCACACGTATGTTCATTGCGGCACTATTCACAATAGCAAAGACTTGGAATCAACCCAAATGTCCATCAGTGACAGATTGGATTAAGAAAATGTGGCACATATACAGCATGGAATACTATGCAGCCATAAAAAATGATGAGTTTATGTCCTTTGTAGGGACATGGATGCAGCTGGAAACCATCATTCTTAGCAAACTATCACAAGAACAGAAAACCAAACACCGCATGTTCTCACTCATAGGTGGGAACTGAACAATGAGATCACTTGGACTCAGGAAGGGGAACATCACACACCGGGGCCTATCATGGGGAGGGGGGAGGGGGGAGGGATTGCGTTGAGAGTTATACCTGATGTAAATGACGAGTTGATGGGTGCAGCACACCAACAAGACACAAGTATACATATGTAACAAACCTGCACGTTATTCACATGTACCCTACAACTTAAATTATAATAATAATAAATAAATTTAAAAAAAAAAAAACTAGAAAGAAGCATTCTGAGAAACCACTTTGTGATGTGTTAATTCATCTCACAGAGTTCACGATTCTTTTCATCAAGCAGTTTAGTGGCATTGTTTTGTGGGAATCATGAAGCGATATTTTGGATTTCATTGAAGTCTATGTTGACTAAGTAAATATCCTCAGATATTTCCTAGAAAGAAACTTTCTAAGAAACTTCTTTGTGATGTGTGAATTCATCTCACAGAGTTACACCATGCTTTTAACTGAAAAGTTTGCTAACACTTTTTTTTCGATGAATGTGCGATGGGGTTTTCGGGAGTACATTGAGGCCTATGGTGAAAAAGGAAATATTATCAGATAAAAACTAGAAAGAAGCTTTCTGAGAAACTGCTTTCTGATGTGTGAACTCATCTCACAAAGTTATACCGTCTTTTCATTGAGCATTTTAATGACACTGTTTTCGTGAAATTTGCAATAGGATATTTTGGATTGCATTGAAGTCTATGGTAACATAGAAAATATCTTTTTGATGTGTGTTTTCATCTCACAGGGTTACACCATGTTTTTCAAGGAGCAGTTTGCTAACACTGTTTTCGTGGAATCTGCAAAGGGATATTTGGGAGCACATTGATTCACTTAGTGAAAAAGGAAATATCCTCAGATAGTAAGTAGAAAGCAGCTTTCTGAGAAACTGCTTTGTGATGTGTGAATTCATATCACAGAGTTATGCTGTTCTTTTTATTTATCAGGTTGCTAACACTCTTTTCTTGGATTCTGCAATCGGATACTTCCAAGCTTCTTGAAGCTTATGATGACAAAGGAAATATCATCATATAAAAATTAGAAAGAAGCATATTGAGAAACTGCTTTTTGATGTGTTAATTCGGCTCACAGTGTTACACCATTTCTTTCATGGGTCAGTTTGGTAGCACTGTTTTTGGGGAATCTGAGAAGTGATATTTTTGATCACATTGAAGCCTACGGTGACACAGGAAATATCCTCAGATGAAAACTAGAAGGAAGGTTTCTGAGAAAGTTTTTTGTGATGTGTGAGTTCATCTCACAGAGTTACACCTTTCTTTTCATGGAGGAGTTTGCTAATACTGTTTTTGTGCAATCTACAAAGGGATATTGGGGAGCGCTTTGAGGCCTAGGAAATATTCTCAGATAAAAACTAGAAAGAAGCTCTCTGAGAGAGAAGGTTTCTGTAAATTCATCTTACATAGTTATGCTATTGTTTTCATTGAGCAATTTTATAACACTATTTGTATGGAATCTGCAGTAAGATACTTGGGAACAAATTGAAGCCTATGTTGACAAATTAAATGTCCTCAGAATAAAACCAAAAAGAAGTTTTCTGAGAAACCACTTTGTTATGTGAGAATTCATCTCACAGATTTACTCATTACTTTTCATGGAGCAGTTTGCTAACACTATTTTCATGGAATCTGCAAAGGGCTGTTCACGAGTGCATTGAGGCAAATGATGAAAAAGGAAATATCGTCAGAAAAAAAACGGAAAGAAGTTTTCTGAGAAACTGCTTTGTGATTTGTAAATTCATCTCACAGAGTTACATGATTTCTTTCATGGGACAGTTTGGTAGCACTGTTCTTGAGGAATCTGAGAAGGGATATTTGAGATCACATTGAAGCCTCTGATGACAAAGGAACTATCCTCAGATAAAATCTAGGAAGAAACTTTCTGAGAAATTTCTTTGTGATGTGTGAATTCATCTCACAGAGTTACATCATTCTTTTCATTGATAAGTCTGCTAACACTTTTGTCATGTAATCTGCAATGGGATATTCTGGAACACATTCAGGAATATACTGAAAAAAGAAATATCCTCAGATAAAAATTAGAAAGGAGCTTTCTGAGAAACAAATTTTGGATGTGTGAATTCCTCTCACAGCGTTCCACCACTTTTTCCATGGAGCAGTTTAGTAGCACTGTTTTTAGGTAATCTCAGAAATCTGCAATGAAATATTTGGGAGTGCATTGAGGAATATGGTGAAAAAGGAAATACCCTCAGATAAAAACGAGAAAGAAGCTTTCATAGAAACTCCTTTGTGCTGCCTGTCTTCATCTTGTAGAAGTAAATGTTTCTGTTGAGCGAGCACTTTGCAATCACTGCTTTTGTTGTGTCTGAGAAGGGATATCTGTGAGCGCATTGAAGCCTATGGTGGCAAAGGAAATATTCTCAGACAAAAACCAAAAAGAATCTTTCTGAGAAACTAATTTCTGATGTTTGAATTCATCTCACAGAAATACAACTTTCTTTTCATGGAACAGTTTACTAACACTATTTTCATGGAATCTGCAAAGGCATATACACAAGCTCATTGAGGCAAATGATGAAAAAGGAAATATCAATGTACAAAAACTAGAATGAAGCTTTATGACAAACTGCCTTGAGATTTGTGAACACATCTCACAGAGTTACATGATTCTGTTCATGAAGCAGTTTGGTAGCACTGTTTTGGGGGAATCTGAGAAGGGATAATTTGGATCACATTGAAGCCTGTGGTGACAAACAAAATATCCTCAGATAAAATCTAGAAAGAATCTTTCTGAGAAGCTTCTATGTGATGTAGGATTTCATCTCACAGAATTACACCATTCTTTTCATTGGGAAGATGGGTAAACCTTTTTTTGTGGAATCTGCAATGGGATATTCCAGAGTGTATTGAGGCCTATAGTGAAAAAAGAAATATCCTCAGATAAAAACTAGAAAGAAGATTTCTGAGAAAAAACTGTGTGATGTGTGAATTCATCTCACAGAGTTACATCATTCTTTTCATGGAGCAGTTTGCTGATATTGTTTTCCTGGACTCTTCAAAGGGATATTTGGGAGTGCTTTGAGGCCTATGGTGAAAAAGGAAATATCCTCAGATAAAAAATAGGAAGAAGTTTCATGAGAAACTGATTTCTGATGTGTGAATTCATCTCACAGAGTTACACCTTTCTATTCATTGAGCAGTTTGGTAGCACTCTTTTTGGGGAATCTGCAAAAGGATTTTCTGGAGCTCATAGAGGCCTATGGTGAAAAAGAAGATATCTACAGATAAAAACTGGAGAGAAGGTTTTTGAGAAACTGTTATGTGATATATGTATTCACCTCATACTCACCTCATAGAGATAAACAATTTTGTTGATTTCAGAGAAACTTCTTTGTGATGTGTGCATTCATCTCATAGAACTAAACATTATTGTTGAGGGAGAACTTTGGCATCACTGTTTTTGTGGTATCTGGGAATGGATATTTGGGAGCACATTGAATCCTAAGGTGGAAAAGGAAATGTCCTAATATGAAAAATAGAAGTTCTCTGAGAAACCACTTTGTGATGTGTTAATTCATCTCACAGAGTTACATGATTCTTTTTATGGATCAGTTTGGTAGCACTGTTTTTGGAAAATCTGACAAGGAATATTTTGAATCGCATTGAAGCCTCTGGTGATGAAGGAAATATCCTCAGATAAAAATTAGAAAGAAGCTTTCTGAGCAAGCTCTTTGTGATGTGTGAATTTATCTCAGAAAGTTACACCTTTCTTTTCATGGAGTAGTTTGCTAACACTGTTTTCATGGAATCTGCAATGGGATATTCTGGAGCGCATTGAGGCCTATAGTGAAAAAGCAAATATACGCATGTAAAAACCAGAAGGAAGCTTTCTGTGAAACAGCTTTGTGATGTGTGAATTCATCTTACAGAGTTACACCATTCTTTTCGTTGAGAAGTTTGATAACACTGTTTTCATGGAATCTGCAATAGGGTATTTAGGAACACATTGAAGCCTATAATGACAAAGGAAATGCTTCAGATAAAAACGAAAGAAGCTCTCAGTGAAACTGTTTTGTGATGTGTGAATTCATCTCACTGAGTAACACCGTTCTTTTCATTGAGAAGTTTGCTCACACTTTTTTCATTTAATCTGCAATGGGATATTCAGGAGGACATTGAGGAATATGGTGAAAAAGTAAATATCCTCAGATAAAAACTAGAAAGAATCTTTCTGAGAAACTGCTTTGTGATGTGTGAATTCTCCTCACAGAGTTACACTGTTCTGTGCATTGCACAGTTTGCTTACACCCTTTTCTAGGAATCTACAATCTGATATTTTTTAGTGACGTGAAGCTTATGGTGACAAAGTAAATACTCTCATATGAAAACTAGAAGGAAGTTTCTGAGAAGCCACTTTCTGTTCTGTTAATTCATCTCACAAATATACACAATTCTTTTCATGGAACAGTTTGGTAGCACTGTTTTTGGTGTATCTGAGAAGGGATATTTTGGATCACTTTGAAACCTATTGTGACAAAGGAAATATCTTCAGATAAAAAGTAGAAAGAATACTTCTGAGAAATTGCTTTGTGAAATGTGAATTTATCTCACAGACTTACACCATTTTTTTCATGCAGCAGTATGGTATCACTGTTGTTGGGGAATCTGCAATAGGATATTTGGAAATGCATTGAAGCTTATGGTGACAACAGAAATATCCTCAGACAAAAACCAAAAGGAAGTTTTCTGAGAAACTGCTTTGTGATGGGTCAATTCATCTCACACATTTACACCTTTTTTTTTTTTTTTTTAAATGGAGCAGTCTGCTAACACTGTTTTTGTGGAATCTGCAAAGGGATATTTGAGAGTGCATTGAGGCCTATGGTGAAAAAGGAAATATCCTCAGAAAAAAACTAGAAAGAAGATTTCCAGATATTGGCCGGGCGCGGTGGCTCAAGCCTGTAATCCCAGCACTTTGGGAGGCTGAGACGGGCGGATCACAAGGTCAGGAGATCGAGACCATCCTAGCTAACATGGTGAAACCCCGTCTCTACTAAAAATACAAAAATAAAACTAGCTGGGCGAGGTGGCGGGCGCCTGTAGTCCCAGCTACTCCGGAGGCTGAGGCAGGAGAATGGCTTGAACCTGGGAGGCGGAGCTTGCAGTGAGCTGAGACCCGGCCACTGCACTCCAGCCTGGGCGACAGAGCGAGACTCCGTCTCAAAAAAAAAAAAAAAAAAAGAAAGAAAGAAGATTTCCGAGAAACTGCTTTGTGATTTGTGAATTCAACTCACAGAGTTACATGATTCTTTTCTTGGAGCAGTTTTGTAGCCCTGTTTTGGAGAATCTGAGAAGGTATATTTTCGATCACATTGTAGCCAATTCTGACAAAGGAAATATCCTCAGATAAAAACTAGAATGATGCTTTCTGAGAAACTGCTTTATGATGCGTGAATGCATCTGACATAGTTACACCTTTCCTTTCATGGAACAGTTTGCTAAAACTGTTTTTGTGGAATCTACAAAGAGATATTTGGGAGCACTTTGAGACCTATGGTGGAAAAAGTAATATCCTCAAATAAAAACTAGAAAGAAGCTTTCTGAGAAACTGCTTTGTGGGATGTGCGTTCATCTCATAGAGATAAACGTTTCTGTTGGGGGAGCACTTTGGTAACACTGTTTTTGTGGTGTCTGAGAAGGGATATTTGAGAATGGATGGAAGCCTATGGTGGAAAAGGAAATATCCTCAGATAAAAACCAAAAAGAAGCTTTCTGAGAAACTGCCTTGGGATGTGTAAATTCATCTCACAGAATTGCACTGTTGTTTTCATTGATCAGTTTGCTACAACTGTTTTCTTGAAATCTAAAATGTGATATTTTGGAGTGCACTGAAGCTTAGGATGACAAAGGAAATATCCTCGTATAAAAACCAGAAATAAGCTTTCTGAGAAAGTGCTTTGTAATGGATGAATTCGTCTCAAAGAGTTACACCTTTCTTTTCATTGAGTCGTTTGGTGGCGCTGTTTTTGGGGAATCTGCAAAAGGATTTTTGGGAGCTCACAGAGGCCTATGGTGAAAAAGGAAATACCTGCAGATAAAAACAGAAGAGAAGATTTTAAAGAAAATGTTTTGTGATGTGTGTATTCATCTCATAGAGATAAACCATTTTGTTGATTGAGCAGTATGGCCTCACTGTTTTTGTGGTGTCTGAGAAGGGATATTTGGGAGTGCATTGAGGTTGATGGTGGAAAAGTAAATATGCACAGATAAACATTGGAAAGCAGCTTTCTGGGAAATTTCTTTGTGATGGTTGAATTCATCTGCCAGAGGTAAACCACTGTTTTCAGTGAGCTGTTTGATAACCCTGTTTTTGTGGAATCTACAAAGTGATATTCAGAGCACGGAGAAGCCTATGGTGAAAAAGGAAATACCCTAGGATAAAAACTCGAAAGAAGCTTTCTGATAGACTGTTTTGTAATGGGTGAATTCATCTCACAGGATTACATCTTTCTTTTCATTAAGCAGTTTGGTAACACTTTTTTTGGAATATGGAAAGGGATATTCGAGAGTGGATAAAGGCCAATGTTGAAAAAGGAAATATCTTCTGGTTGAAAATGGAAAGAAAGTTTCTGATACCTTCTTTGTGATGCGTGTATTCATCTCATAGAGGTAAAGCTTTCTGTTGGGAGAGCAGTTTGCCATCACTGTTTCTGTGGTGTCTGAGAAGGAATATTTGGGAGCGCATGGAAGCCAATAGTGAAAAAGTAAATATCTTGAGATCAAAACTAGAAAGATGCTTTCTGAGAAATTTATTTGTGATGGGTGAATTCATCAAACAGAGTTCCACCTTTGTTTTATTTGAGCAGTTTGTCAGCACTGTTTTCATGGAATCTGCAAAGGGATATTCAGGAGCTCCTAGAGGCCTATGGTGAGAAACGAAATAATATCAGATAAAAACTGGAGAGAAGTTTTTGAGAAATTGTTTTGTGATGTGTGTATTCATTTCATAGAGTTAACATTTTGTTGATTGAACAGTTCGACATCACTGTTTTTGTGGTGTCTGAGAAGAGTTATTTGGGGGCACAATGAAGCCAAAGGTGAAAAGGGCAATATCTTCAGATTTAAACTAGAAAGAAGCTTTATGAGAAACTTCTTTGTGATGTGTGCATTCATCTCATAGGGCTAAACATTTCTGTTTAGGGAGCACTTTGGCATCAATGTTATTGTGGTGTCTGAGAAGGGATATTTGAGAGTGCATTGAAGCCTACGTTGGAAAAGGAAATATCCTCCGTTAAAAACTAGAAAGAAGTCTTCTGAGAAACTACTTTTGGGTGGATGAATTCATCTCACAGAGATACACAGGTGGTTTTCATTGAGCAGTTTGATAACACTGTTTTCGTGGAATCTGCAATCGGATATTTGGGAGCGGATTGAAGCCTATGGTGACAAAAATATCCCCTCAGACAAAAATCAAAAGGAAGTTTTCTTAGAAACTACTTTGTGATGTGTGAATTCATCTCACACATTTACACCTTTCTTTTCATGGAGCAGCCTGCTAACACTGTTTTCGTGGAATCTACAAAGGGATATTTGCGAGTGCATTAAGGCCTACGGTGAAAAAGGAAATATCCTCAGACAAAAACTAGAAAGAAGCTCTCTGAGAAAATTATTTGAGATGTTTGAATTCATCTCACTGATTTACACTTTTCTTTACATGGAGCGGTTTCCTAACACTATTTTCGTGGAATCTACAAAAGGATATTCGTGAGCACATTGAGGTAAATGTTGAAAAAGAAAATATCCTAAGACAAAAACTAGAAAGATGCTTTCTGAGAAACTGCTTTATGATTTATGAATTCATCTCACAGAGTTACACCATTCTTTTCATGGAGCAGTTGAGTAGCACTGTTTTTGGGGAATCTGAGAAGGGATATTTTGGATCGCATTGAACCCTATGGTGACAAAAGAAATATCCTCAGATCAAAACTAGAAAGAAGCATTCTGAGAATATGTCTCATGATTTGTGATTTCATCTCACAGAGTTACATGTTTCTTTTCATGGAGCAGTTTGATAACACTGCTTTCCTGGAATCTGTAAAGGGATATTTGGTAACACATTGAGTCCTAAGGTGAAAAAGCAAATATGCACACATAAAAGGTAGAAAGGATCTTTCTAAGAAACTGCTTTGTGATGTGTGAATTCATCTCAGAGACTTACAATGTTGTTTTCATTGAGCAGTTTGCGAACACCATTTTCTTCGAATCTGCAAATGGATATTTCGGAGCACATCAAAGCTCATGGTTACAAAGCAAATGTCCTCATATAAAAACTAGAAAGAAGCTTTGTGAGAAACCAGTTTGTTACTTGTGAATTCATCTCACAGAGTTTCACTGAACATTTCATTGAGCAGTTTGATAACACTGTTTTCTGGGAATCTACGGTGGGATATTTTGGAGTGCAGTGAAGCTTATGGTGACAAAGGAAATATCCTCAGACAAAAACTAGAGAGAATCTTTCTGAGAAACTGCTTTGTGATTTGTGAATTCATCTCAGAGTGTTAGACAATTCTTCTCTTGGATCATTTTGATAGCCCTTTTTTCGGGGAATCTGAGAAGGGATATTTGGGATCACATTGAAGCCTATGGTGAAAGGAAATATACTCAGATAAAAACTAGAGAAAACTTTCTGAGAAAATTCTTTGTGATGTGTGAACTCATCTCCCATACTAACACTGATCTTTTCATTGAACAGTCTGAAAACACTGTATTTATTGAACCTGCAGTAGGATATTTGGGAACACATTGAAGCCTATGGTGACAAAGGAAATATCCTCAGACAAAAACTAGAAAGAAGCTATATGAGCAACTGCTTTGTGATTTGTGAATTCATCTCACAGAATTACTTCTTTCCATTGAGCAGTTTGCTAACACTGTTGTCATTGAATCTGCAATGGGATATTTGGGAGAGTGTTGAGGCCTAGGGTGAAAAAGGAAATATCTTCAGATAAAAACTGAAAGGAAGCGTTCTGAGAAACTTCTATGAGACCTGTGCATTCGTCTCACAGAGTTCCACATTTCTGCTCAGATAAAAACTAGAAAGATGTTTTCTGAGAAACTGTTTTGTGATATGTAAATTCATCTCACAGAGTTACACTGTACGTTTCCTTGAGCAGTTTGATAACACTTTTTTCATGGAATCTGCAATAGGATATTTAGCAGCACATTGAAGCCCATGGTGACAAGGGAAATATCCTCAGATAAAACCTGGAAAGAATCTTCCTTAGAAACAGCTTTGTGATTTGTAATTTCATCTCATAGAGTTACATGATTTTTTTCATGGATCAGTTTGGTTGCCCTGGTTTTGGGGAATCTGAGAAGGGATAGTTTGGATTGCATTGAAGCCTATCGTGACAAAGGAAATATCCTCAGACAAAAACTACAAAGAAACTTTCTGAGAAAGTTCTTTGTGATTTTGAATTCATCTCACAGATGTAGACCATTTTCTTCATTTAGCAGTTTGATAGCACTGTCTTCCCGGAAACTGCAACAGGATATTTGGGAGGTCATTCAAGCCTATGATGACAAAGGAAATATCCTGAGACGAATCCAAAAAGAAACTTTCTGAGAGACTGCTTTGTGATGTGTGAATTGATTTCACAGAGTTACACTGTTCTTTTCATTGAGCAGTTTGCTTATACTGTTTTCATGGTATCTGCAATGGGATATTTTGAATCTCATTGAAGCCTATAGTGACAGAGGACATATCCTCAGATAAAAACTAGAAAGAAGCTTCCTGAGAATCTCTTATGTGATTTTTGAATCATCTCACAGAGTTACACCTTTCTTTTCATGGAGCAGTTTGGTAGCATTGTTTTGGGGGAAACTGAGAAGGGATTTTTTTGATGATATTGAAGCCTATGGTGTGAAAGGAAATATCCTCATATAAGAACTAGAAAGAAGCTTTCTGAGAAACCGCTTTGTGATGTGTTAATTCATCTCACAGAGGTACACGATTCTATTCATGGATCAGTTTGGTAGTACTTTTTGGGGGAATCTGAGAAGGGATTTTTAGGATTGTCTTGAAGCCAAAGTTGAAAAGGAAATATCCTCACATAAAAAGTAGAAAGAAGCTTTCTGAGAAAGTCCTTTATGATGTGTGAACTCATCTCACAGTGTTACACTGTTCTATTCATTGAGCGGTTTGATAACACTGTTTTCGAGGAATTTGCAACAGCATACTTGGGAGCGCATTGAAGCCTATGGTGACAAAGGAAAACTCGTCAGATAGAAACTAGAAAAGAACTTTCTGAGAAACTTCTTCATGACGTGTGAATTCATTAGAAGGAGTTACACCTTTCTTTTCATGGAGCAGTTTTCTAACACTGATTTCGTGGAATCTGCACATGAATATTTGTGCACACATTGAGGCCTATGGTTAAAAAGGAAATATCCTCAGATAAAAATTAGAAATACACTTTCTGAGAAAGCTCTGTGATGTGTGATTTCATCTCACAGAGATATACCATTCATTTCACTGAGCAGTTTGCTAACACTGTTTTCATGGAATGTGCAAAGGGATATTTTGGATACCCTCATACAAAAACTAGAAAGAGTCTTTCTGAGGAAATGCTTTCTGATATGTTAATTTATCTCACAGAGTTACAAGATGCTTTTCCCGGATCAGATTGGTAGCACTGTGTTCATGGAATCTGCAAACGGATATTTGGCAGCACATGGAGGTCTACAGAGAAAAAGGGAATATACTCAGATAAAAACAAGAAAGAAGCTTTCTGTGAAAGCTCTTTGTGATGTGTGAATTCATTGCACAGAGTTACAGCTTTCTTTTCATAGAATAGTTTGCTAACACTGTTTTCGTGGAATCTACAAAGAGATATTTGGGAGCACATTGAGGTCTATGGTGAAAAATGAAATATCGTCAGACAAAAACTAGTAAGAAGCTTTCTGAGAAACTGTTTTGTGATGTGTGAATTATTCTCACAGAGTTACACAGTTGTTTCCATTGAGCAGTTTGCTAACACTGTTTTCTTGAAATCTGCAAAGGGATATTTCAGAGTACAATGAAGTTTATGGTGACAAACATAATATCCTCATAGAAAAAGTAGAAAGAAGCTTTCTGGAAAACTGTTTTGTGATTTGTGAATTCTTCTTACGGAGCTACATGATTCTTTTCATGGATCAGTTTGGTAGCACTGTTTTTGTGGTGCCTGAGGAGGGATATTTTGGATTGCATTGAAGCCTATGGTGACAAGGAAAATATCCTCAGACGAAAACTAGAAAGAAGCTTTCTGAGAAAGTTCTTTGTGATGTGTGAATTCATCTCACTGAGGTACAGCATTCTTATCTTGGAGCAGTTCGCTAACACTGCTTTTGTGGAATCTACAAAGGGATATTTTGGAGCACATTGAGCCCTACAGTGAAAAAGGAAGTATTCTCAGATAAAAACTAGCAACAAGCTTTCTGAGAAGTGCTTTGAGATGCATGAATTCATCTCAGAGTGTTACATCATTCTCTTCATAGAGCAGTTTGCTAACACTGTTTTTGAAGAATCTGCAAAAGGATATATGGGAGCGCTCTGAGGCCTATGGTGAGAAATGAAATATCCTCAGATAAAAACTAGAAAGAAGCATTCCGAGAAACGGCCTTGTGATGTGTGAATTCGTCTCACAGACTTACACTGTTTTTTTCATTGAGCAGTTTGCTAACACTGTTTTCTTTGAATCTGCAATGCGGTATTTCAGAGCACTTTGAAGCTTGTGGTGACAAGGAATATCCTCAGGCAAAAACTAGAGAGAAGCTCTCTGAGAAACTGCTTTGTGATTTGTGAATTCATCTCACAGAGTTACATGATTCTTTTCATGGAGCAGTTTGGTAGCAGTGTTTTTGGGGAATCTGAGAAGGGATATTTTGTATTGTGTTGAAGCCTATGGTGACAAAGGAAATATCATCAGATATAAACTAGAAAGAAGCTGTCTCAGAAACCGCTTTGTGATACGTTAGTTCATTTCACACAATTTTATGATTCTTTTCATGAATCAGTTTGGTAACACTGTTTTTTGGGAATCTGAAAGAATATTTTGGATCACATTGAAGCCTATGGTGACAAAGAAAGTATCCTCTGGTAAAAACTAGAAATAAACTTCCTAAGAAAGTTCTTTGTGATGTGTGAAATCATTTCACACAATTACACCTTTTTTCATGGAGCAGTTTGCTAATACTGTTTTCATGGAATCTGCAAAGGGATATTTGGGAGCGATATGAGGCCTACAGTGAAAATGAAAATATCCTCAGATAAAAACTGGAAAGAAGATTTCTGAGAAACCGCTTTGTAATTGGTGAATTTGATTCACAGAGTTGCACCATCTTTTTCATTGATCAGTTTGATAACATTGTTTTGGTGCAATATGCAAAAGGATATTTGGGAGTGCCTTGAAGCCAATGGTGACAAAGGAAATATCCTCAGATAAAAACTAGAAATAAGCTTTCTGCGAAAGTTCTTTGTGATGTGTGAATTCATCTCACAGTGTTACATCTTCTTTTCATGGAGCAGTTTGCTAACACTGTTTCCGTGGAGACTGCAAAGGGATATTTGGGAGTGCATTGAGGCCTATAGTGAAAAAGGAAATATACTCAGATAAAACAAGTAAGAAACTTTCTGAGAAACTCCTTTGTGATGTGTGAATTCTTCTGACAGAGGTACACTGTTCTTTTCATTTAGCAGTTTGCTAACACTGTTTTCCTTAAATCAGCATTGGAATACTTTGGAGCGCCTTGAGGTTTATTGTGACAAAGTAAATACCCTCAGACAAAAACTAGAAAGAAGTTTTCTGGGAAACTGCTTTGTGATTTGTTAATTCATCTCACAGAGATATACCATTCTTTTCATTTAGAAATTTCATAACATTTTTTCTTTTAAAATGCAATGGGTTATTGAAGAGTGCATTGAGGAATATGGTGAAAAAGGAAATAACCTCAGATAAAAACTAGAAAGATCGTTTCTGAGACACAAATTTGTGATGTGTGAATTCAACTCACAGAGTTACACCACTGTTTCCAGGGAGTTGTTTGGTAGCACTGTTTATGAGGAATCAAAGAAGGAATAGTTTGAATTGCACTGAAACCTATGATGACAAAGGATATATCCTCAGATATAACCTAGAAAGAAGCTTTCTGAGAAACTTCTTTGCGTTGTGTGAATTCATCTCATTCAGTTATACCTTTCTTTTAATGGAGCAGTTTTCTAGCAGTGTTTTCGTGGAAACTGCAAAGGGATATTTGTGAGTGCATTGGGGCCTACAGTGAAAATTGAAATATCCTCAGATAAAAACGAGAAAGAAGCATTCTGAGAAACTGTTTGGTTATGTGTTAATTCATCTCACAGAGTTGCACGATTCTTTTCATGGATCATTTGGTAACACTGTTTTTGTGGAACCTAAGAAAGGATACTTTGGGTTGCATTGAAACCTATGGTGAAAAGGAAATATCCTAAGATAAAAATTAGAAGGAAACTTTCTGAGAAATTTCTTTGTTATGTGTGACTTCATTTCACAGAGTTACACCTTTCTTTTCATGGAGCAGTTCTGTAGCACTGTTTTTGGGGAATATGGGAAAGGATATTTTGAATTGCATTGGAGCTTATGGTGACAAAGGAAATATCCTCAGGTAAAAACTAGAAAGAAGGTTTCTGAGAAACTGCTTTGTGATGTGTTAATTCATCACACAGAGTTACGCTATTCTTCTCTTGGAGCAGTTTCTGAACACTCTTTTCATGTAATTTGCAAAGGGATATATGGAGCACATTGAATCCTATGTTGACAAAGTAAATATCCTCAGGAAAAAACTGGAAAGAAACTTTTGGAGAAACTTCTTTGTGATTTGTGAATTCATCTCACAGAGTTACATGATTCTTTTCATGAAGCAGTTTGGTAGCTCTGTTTTTGGGAAATCTGAGAAGGGATATTTTGGATCACATAGAAGACTACAGTGACAAAGGAAATACCCTCAGATAAAAACTAGAAAGAAGCTTTCTCGGAAACTTCTTTGTGATGTGTGAATTCATCTCACAGAGTTACACCTTTCTTTTCATTGAACAGTTTTCTAGCACCATTTTCGTGGAATCTGCAAAGGGATATGTGGAAGCACATTGAGGCCTATGGTGTAAAAGGAAATATCCTCAGATAAAAGCTAGAAAGAAACTTTCTGAGAAACTGCTTTGTGATGTGTAATTTTTCATCTCACAGAGTTACACATTTCTTTTCATTGAGTAGTTTGCTAACTCTGTTTTCTTGGAGTCTGCAATGGGATATTTCATAGCGCATTGAAGTTTTTGGTGCCAAGGAAATACCCTCAGATAAAAACTAGAAAGAAGCTTTCTGAGAGACTGTTTTGTGATGGGTGAATTCCTCTCACAGAGTTAAATATTTTTTTCATTGAGCAGTTTTGTAACACTGTTTTTGAGAAATATGCAAAGGGTTATTCTGGAGTGGATAGAAGTCATGGTTGTAAGAGAAAAAAATCTTCAGGCAAAAAGTGGAGTGAAAGTTTCTCCTAACTCCTTTGTGATATGTACATTCACTTCATAGAGGTAAAGCTTTCTGTTTAGAGAGCAGTTTGGCATCACTGTTTTTGTGGTGTCTGAGAAGGGCTCTTTTGGAGTGCATGGAAGACAATGGTGAAAAAGGAAATATCCAGATATAAAAACTAGAAGGAAGCTTTCTGAGAAACTTCTTTGTGATGGGTGAATTCATGACACAGAGTTACACGATTCTTTTCAAGGATCACTCTATTAGCACTCTTTTTGGGGAATCTGAGAAAGGATATTTTGGATCGCATTGAAGCCTATGGTGACATAGGAAATATCCTCAGATAAAAACTAGAAAGAAAGTTTCTGAGAAAGTTCTTTGTGATGTGCAAATTCATCACACAGAGTTACATATTTGTTTTCATGGAGCGGTTTGCTAAAACTTTTTTAATGGAATCTGCAAAGGCATGTTTGGGAGCACATGGTGGTTCATAGTATAAGAAGAAATATCCTCAGATAAAAACTTGAATGAAGATTTCTGAGAAACTGCTTTGTGATTTGTGAATTCACCTCACAGAAGTACACGATACTTTTCATGAAGCAGTTTGGTAGCACTGTTTTTGGGGAATGTGAGAAACAATATTTTGGATCGCATTGAAGTCTACGGTGACAAAGGAAATATCCTCAGATAAAATCTAGGAAGAAACTTTCTAAGAAAGTTCTTTGTGATGTGTGAATTCACCTCACATAGTTATACCATTATTTTCATTGAGAAGTTTGCTAACACTTTTTTTTGGAAGCTGTGATGGGATATTCTGGAACACATTGAGGCCTATGGTGAAAAAGGAAATATCCCCAGATAACAACTAGAAAGAAGTTTTCTGAGAAACTGCTTTGTGATGTGTGAATTCATCTCACAGAGTTACACTGTTCTTTTCATTTAGCAGCCTGCTAACACGCTATTTTCTTGGAATCTGCAATGGGATATTTCAGAGTGCATTGAAACTTACAGTGACAAAAGGAAACATCATCATATAAAAACTAGTAAGAAGCTTTCTGAGAAACCACTTTATGATGTGTTAATTCCTCTCACTGACTAACATGATTCCTTTCATTGACCTGTTTCATAGCAATGTTTTTGGGTAAACTTAGAAGTCATATTTTGGATCACTTTGAAGAATATGGAGCCTAAGGAAGTATCCTCAGATTAAAACTAGAAAGAATCTTTCTGAGAAAGTTCTTTGTGATGTGTGCATTCATCTCACAGAGTTACACCTTTCTTTTCATGGAGCAGTTTACTAACACTGTTTTTGTGGAATCTCCAAAGGGATATTTGGGAGTGCTATGAGGCCTACAGTGAAAAAGGAATTATCCTCAGATAAAAATTAGAAAGAAGCTTTCTGAGAAGCTGCTTTGTGAAGTGTGAATTCATCTCACAGAGTTACACTGTTCTTTTCATTGAAAAGTTTGCTAACACTGTTTTCTTGTAATCTGCAATGGGATGTTTCAGGGCACATTGAAGCTTATGGTGACAATAAAATATCCTCAGACAGAAAAAGAAAGAAACTTTCTGAGAAACTGCTTTGTGATTTGTGAATTCATCTCGCAGAGTTACATGATTCTTTTCATGAGTCAGTTTGATAGCTCTATTTCTGGGGAAACTAAGAAGGAATATTTTGGATAGCATTAAAAATGTGGTGACTAAGGAAATATCCTCAGATAAAAACTAGAAAGAAGCTTTCTGAGAAAATTCTTTGTGATGTATGAATTCATCTCACAGAGTTACACCTTTCTTTTGATGGAACAGTTTGCTAACACTGTTTTCATGGAATCTGCAAAGATATATTTGGGAGTGCTTTGAGGCCTATGATGAAAAAGGAAATATCCTCAAATAATAACTATAAAGAAGCTTTCAGAGAAAGTGCTTTGTGATGTGTGAATTCATGTCACAGAGTTACACTGTTACTCTCATTTAGTAGCCTGCTAACACTGTTTTCTTGGAATCTGCAATGTGATATTTCAGAACACCTTGAAACTTATGGTGGCAACGGAAATATCTTCATAAAAAAATTAGTAAGAAGCTTTCGGAGAAACCGTTTCATGATGTGTTAATTTATCTCACTGAGTTACACGACCTCTTTCATGAATCTGTTTGGTTGCACTGTTTTTGGGTAAACTGGGAAGGGATATTTTGTATCACATTGAATAATATAGTGACTAAGGAAATATGTTCAGATAAAAACTAGAAAGAAGCTTTTTGAGAAGGTTCTTCATGATGTGTGAATTCATCTCACAGAGTTACACCTTTCTTTTCATGGTGCAGCTTGCTAACACTCTTTTCGTGGAATCTGCAAAGGGATATTTTTGAGTGCATTGAGGCCTATAGTGAAAAAGAAAATATCCTCAGATAAAAGTTAGAAAGAAGCTTTCTGAGAAACTGCTTTGTGATGTGTGAATTCATCTCATGGAGCTACACCATTCTTTTCATTGAGCCGTTTGATATCACTGCTTTTGTGTAATCTGCAGTAGGATATGTGGGAGTGAATTGAAGCGTATGGTGACAAAGGAAATATCCTCATAGAAAAATCAAAAAGAATTTTCTGAGAAACTGATTTGTGATGTATGAATTCAACCCAAAGAGATGCACTGTTATTTTCACTGAGCAGTTTGCTAACACTGTTTTCTTGGAATCTACAATGGGATATTTCAGAGCACATTGAAGCCTACTGTGTAAAAGAAAATATCCTCACACACAAAGCAGAAAAATACTTTCTGTGAAACCGCTTTGTGATGTGAATTCATCTCACAGAGATACACGATTGTATTCATGGTTCAGTTTGACAGCGCTGCTTTTGTTTAATCTGACAAGGGATAATATGGATTGCCTTGAAGCCTACGGTGACAAAGGAAATATCCCCAGGTAAAAACTAGAAAAAAGCTTCCTGAGAAAGCTCTTTGTGATATGTTAATTCACATCACAGATTTACACCTTTCTTTTCATTGAGTAGTTTCCTAGCAGTGTTTTCATGGAATCTGCAAAGGGATATTTGGGAGCACACTGAGGCTTAAGGTGTAAAAGGAAATATCCTTAGATAAAAACTACAAATAAGCTTTCTGAGAAACTACTTTGTGATGTGTGAATTCATCACACAGGGTTACACTGTTCTTTTCATTGAGCAGTTTGCTAACACTGTTTTCTTGGAATCTGCAATGGGATATTTCAGAGTGCATTGAACCTTATGGTGACAGGAAAATATTCTCAGACAAAAACTAGAAAGAAGCTTTTGGAGAAACTACTTTGTGATTTTGTGAATTCATCTCACAGAGTTACATGATTCTTTTCATTCAGCAGTTCAGTAGCACTGTTTTGGGGGATTCTGAGAAGGGATACTTTGCATCGCATTGAAGTCTATGGTGACAAAGGAAATATCCTCAGATAAAAACTAGAAGAAAGCTTTCTGAGAAAGCTCTTTGTAATGTTTGAATTCATCTCACAGAGTTACACCTTTCTTTTCATGGAGAAGTTTGCTAACACTCTTTTCGTGGAATCTGTAAAGGGATATTTTTGAGCATATTGAAGCATATAGTGAAAAAGAAAATATCCTCAGATAAAACCTAGAAAGAAACTTCCTGAGAAAATGCTTTGTGATGTGTGAATTAATTTCACAGAGATACACGATTCTTTTCATTGAGCAGTTTGAAAACGCTATTTTTGTGGAACCTGCAATAGGATATTTTGGAGCACATTGAAATCTGTGGTGACAAAGGAAATATATTCTGATAAAAACCAAAAAGAACGTTTCTGAGAAATTGCTTTGTGTTGTGCCAATTCATCCCATAGAGTTACACTGTTATTTTCATTGATCTGTTTGCAAACACTGTTTTCTTTTAATCTGCATTGGGACACTTCATACCGCCTTGAAGCTTATGGTAACAAAGGAAATATCCTCAGACAAAAACTAGAAATAAGCTTTCTGAAAAACTGCTTTGTGGTTTGTGAATTGGTCTCACAGAGTTACACTATTCTTTTCATGGGGTAGTTTGATAGCACTGTTTTTGGGTAACCTGAGAAGGGATATTTTTGATCGCATTGAAGCCTATGGTCACTAATGAAATATGCTCAGGTAAAAATCAGAAAGAAGCTTTCTGAAAAAGTTCTTTATTATGTGTGAATTCATCTCACAGAATTACACCTTTCTTTTTTGGAGCAGATTGAAAACACAGTTTTCATCGAGTCTACAGAGGGATATTTGCGAGCGCATTGAGGCACATATTGAAAAAGGAAATATTCTCATAGAAAATTGAGAAAGAAGCTTTCTGAGAAACTGCTTAGTGATGTGTGAATTCAACTCACATAGTTACACCGTTCTTTTCATTGATCAGTTTGCTGTCATTGTTTTCTTGGAATCTGCAATGGCATATTTCATACCACACTAAAGCATACTGTTTAAAAGAAAATATCCTCACACAAAAACTAGACAGAAACTTTCTGAGAAACTCCTTTGTGATTTGTGAATTGATGTCAAAAAGTTACAAGATGTTTTCAATGGATCAGTTTGATAGCACAGTTTTTGGGGAATCTGAGGAGGGATATTTTGGATTGCATTGAAGCTTATGGTGACAAAGGAAATATCCTCAGATAAAACGTAGAAAGAAGCTTTCCATGAAAGTCTTTTGTGATGTGTGAATTCATCTCACCGAGTTATACCTTTATTTTCCTGGAACAATTTGCTAACACTGTTTTTGTAGAATCTGCAAAGGGATATTTGGGAGCACATTGAGGCCTATGGTGAAAAAGGAAATATCCTCAGATAAAAACTAGAAAGAAGCTTTCTGCAAAACTTCTTTGTGATGGGTGAATTCAACTCACAGAGATACACTGATGTTTTCATCGAACAATTTCCTAACACTGTTTTCTTGGAATCTGTAATGGGATATTTGGGAGCACACACAAACTTTTTGTGAAAAAGGAAATATCCTCCGACAAAAACTAGAAAGATACTTTCTGAGAAATGGCTTTGTGATTTGTGAATTCATCACGAGAATTTCATGATTCTTTTCATAGGTCAATTTGATAGCACTGTTTTTGGGGGAATCTGAGAGGGAAGATTTTGGATCACATTGAAGCCTATGGTGACAAAGGAGATATCCTCAGATAAAAACTAGAGAGAGGCTTTCTGAGAAACTGCTTAGTGATGGGTGAATTCAATTCACAGAATTACCCTGTTCTTTTCATTGAGCAGTTTGCTAACACTGTTTTCATGGAATCTATGATGGGATATTTTGGATCACATTGAAACATTGTGAAAAAGTAAAAATCCTCAGACAAACACTAAAAAGAAACATTCTCAGAAACTGTTTTGTGATTTGTGAATTCATCCCACAGAGTTACACAATTATTTTCATTGATCAGTTTGATTGCACTCTTTCTGGGGAAACTGAGAACTGATATTTTGGATCACATTGAAGCCTAAGCTGATAACAGAAATATCCTCAGATAAAAACTAGAAGAAGCTTTTGGAGAAAGTACTTTGTGATGTGTGAATTCATCTCAGAGAGTTACACCTTTCTTTTCATGGAGCAATTTTCTAACTGTTTTCGTGGAATCTGCCAATGGATATTTGGCAGCACTTTGAGGCCTATAGTGAAAAGGGAAATATCCTCATATAAAAACTAGAAAGAAACTTTCTGAGAAACCGCTTTGTGCTGTGCTAATTCACCTCACAGAGTTACTTGATACTTTTCATAGATCAGTTTGATAGCACTATTTTTGGGGTATCTGAGAAGGGATATTTTGGATCACGTTGAACAATATGGGGACTAAGGAAATATTCTCAGATAAAAACTAGGAAGATGCTTTCTGAGAAACTTCTTTGTTACATGTGAATTCATCTCACAGATTTACACTTTTCTTTTCATGGAGCAGTTTGCTAACACTGTTTTCGTGGAATCTGCAAAGGGATATTTTTTAGTGCATTGAGACCTGTAGTGAAAAGGAAAATATCCTCAGATAATAGAAAGAAGCTTTCTGAGAAACTGCTTAGTTATGTGTGCTTTTACCTCACAGAGTTACATTATCCTCTTCATTGAGCAGTTTGCTAGCACTGTTTTCTGGAATCTGCAATGGCATATTTCAGAGTGCATTGAAGCCTACCATTAAAAATTAAATATCCTCAGACAACAATTGGAAAGAAACTTTCTGAGAAACTCCTTTGTGATTTGTAAATTCACATCACATAGTTGCATTATGATTTCAATGGATTACTTTGATAGCACTGTTTTTGGGGAATCTGAGAAGGGATATTTTGGATCACATTGAAGCCTAGGGTGACAAAGGAATATCATCATTTAATAACTAGAAAGAAGCTTTCTGAGAAACTGCATTGTGATGTGTGAATTCATCTCACGGAGTTACACTTTAGTCTTTTCATTGAGCTGTTTGATAACACTGTTTTGGTGGAATATGCAGTAGGATATTTGTTAATGCATTGAAGCCTATGGTGACAAAGGAAATATTCTCAGGTAAAAACTAGAAAGAAGCTTTCTGAGAGACTGATTTGTGATATGTAAATTCATCTCACAGAGTTACACTCTTCTTTTCATTGAGTAGTTTGCTAGCACTATTTTCTTGGAATCTGCAATTGGATAGCATTGAATGGGATCGCATTAAAGCTTATGGTGGCAAACGAAATATCCTCAGATGTAAACTAGAAAGAATCTTTCTGAGAAACTACTTTGTGATGTGTGAATCCATGTCACAGTGTTGCAGCACTCTTTTCATGCAGATGTTTGGAAGTACTGTTTTTTGGCTAATCTGAGAAGTGATATTTTGAATTGCATTGAAGCCTACAGTGACAAAGGAAATAGCCTCAGACCAAAACTAGAAAGAAGCTTTCTGAGAAACCACTTTTGGATGTATTAAATTTTCTCACAGAGTTACACGATTCTTTTCTTGGATCAGCTTGCCAGCACTGTTTTGGGGGAATCTGAGAAGGGATATTTTGGATTGCATTGAAGCCTATGATGACAAAGAAATTATCATCAGATAAAAATTATAAAGAAACTGTCCAAGAAACTTCTTTGTAATGTGGGAATTCAACTCATAGTGTTACTCCTTTCTTTCCATGGACCAGTATGCTAACTCTGTTTTCTTGGAATCTGCAATTTGATATTTTGGAGCACATTGAAGTTTATTGTGAGAAAGGAAATACTCTCAAAAAAAACTAGAAAGAAACTTTCTGAGAGACTGCTCTGTGATTTGTGAATTCATTACACAGAGGTACATGATTCTTTTCATGGAGCAGTTTGGTAACCCTGTTTTTGGGGAATGTGAGAAGGGATATTTTGGATTCATATTACAGAGTTACAACTTTCTTTTCAATGAGCAGTTTGCTAAAACTGTTTTCTTGGAATCTGCAAAGGGATATTTGGGAGCACATTGAGACCCGTGGTGAAAAATGAAATATTCTCAGATAAAACCTAGAAAGAAGCTTTCTGAGAAACTTCTTTGTGATGTGTGAATCCATCTTAGAGAGGTACACTGTTCTACTCAGTTAGCCGTTTGCTAACACTGTATTCTTGGAATCTGCAATGGGATATTTCAGAGTGCATTGAAACTTATGGTAACAAAAGAAATATCCTCATATAAAAACTAGAAAGAAGCTTTCTAAGAAACGGCTTTATGGTATGTGAATTCATCTCATAGAGTTACATGATTTTTTCCATGGGTCAGTTTGGTAGCACAGTTTTTGGGGATCTGAGAAGGGATAGTTTGGATCGCATTGAAGCCTATGGTGACTAGGGAAATATAATCAGATAAAAACTAGAAAGAGGCTTTCTGAGAACGTTTTTTGTGATGTGTGAATTCATCTCACAGAGTTACACCTCTCTTTTCATGGAGCAGTTTGCTAGCACAATTTTCATGGAATCTTCAAAGGGATATTTGCTACTGCATTGAGGATTGTAGTGAAAGAGTAAATATGCTCATAGTAAAATGAGAAAGAAGCGTTTTGAGAAACTGCTTTGTGATTTGTGAATTCATCTCACAGAGTTACACCTGTCTTTTCATGGAGCAGATTGCTAATACTCTTTCCATTGAATCTGCAAAAGGATATTGGTAAAGCATTGAGGCCTAGAGTGAAAAAGGAATTATCCTCAGATAAAAACTGGAAAGAAGCTTTCAGAGAAAGTTCTTTGTATTGTGTGAATTAATCTCACAGAGTTACAATTTACTTTTCATGGAGCAGTTTGTTAACACTGTTTTCATGGAATCTGCAAAGGGATATTTGGGAGTGCATTGAGACCTGTAGTGAAAAAGGATATATCCTCGTAGGAAAACCAAAAAGAAGCTTTCTGAGAAACTGCTTTGTAATGTGTGAATTCATCTCACAGAGTTACACTATACATTTCATTGAGAAGTTTGATAACACTGTTTTTGTGGAATCTGCACTAGGGTGTTTGGGAGTGCTTTGAAGCCTATGATGACAAAGAAAATATCCTCAGAGAAATACCAAAAAGAAGCTTTCTGAGAAACTGCTGTGTGATGTGTGAATTCAATTCACATAGTTACACTGCTCTTTTCATTGAGCGTTTCATTAACACTGTTTTCTTGGAAATTATGGTGATATATTTTGGAGCACATTGAAACTTATTGTTTAAAGAGAAATATCCTCAGACAAAAACTAGAAAGATACTTTCTGAGAAACTGCTTTGTTATTTTTGAATTCAACTCACAGAGTTATACGATTGTTTTCATAGAGCAGATTGGTAGCACTGTTTTTAGGGAATCTGAGAATGGATATTTTGGATCGCATTGAAGCCTTTTGTGAGAAAGGAAATACCCTCAGATAAAAACTATAATGAAGCTTACTGAGAAAGTTCCTTTTGATGTTTCAATTAATCTCACAGAGTTACATCTTTCTTTACATGGAGCAGTCTGGTAACACTCTTTGTGTGGAATCTGCAAAGGGATATTTGGGATCACGTTGAGCCCTATAGTGAAAAAAGAAATATCCTCAGATAAAAACTAGAAAGAAGCTTTCTGAGAAACTGCTTTGTGATGTGTGAATTCATCTCAAAGAGTTACACCGTTATATTCATTGAGCAGTTTATAACCAATTTTCGTGGATTCTGCAATAGGATATTTGGGAGATCATTGAAGCCTATGGTGACATAGGAAATATACTCAGATAAAAACCAGACAGAATCTTTCTGAGAAACTGCTTTGTGATGTGTGAATTCATCTCACAGAATTACACTGCTCTTTTCATTGAGCAGTTTGCTAACACTGTTTTCTTGCAATCTGCAATGGGATATTCCAGAGTGCATTGAATCTTTGGTGACAAGGGAAATATCCTCATATAAAAGCTAGAAATAAACTTTCTGAGAAACCGCTTTGTGATGTGTTAATTCATCTCACAGTGTTACGTGATTCTTTTCATGGATCAGTTTGTTGACACTGTTTTTGGGGAATCTGAGAAGGGATGCTTTGGAGTGCATTGAGGCCTATAGTGAAAAGGGAAATGTCCTCAGCTAAAAACTAGAAAGAAGCTTTCAGAGAAACTGCTTGGTGATGTGTGAACTCATCTCACAGAGTTACACTGTTCTTTTCATTTAGCAGTCTGCTTACAGTGTTTTCTTGGAATCTGCCATGGGATATTTCGGAGTGCATTGAAGCTTATGGTGACAAAGAAAATATCCTCAGACAAAAACTAGAAGGAAGCTTTCTGAGAAACTGCTCTGTGATTTCTGAATTAATATCACAGAGTTACACAATTCCTTTCATGGAGCACTTTGGTACCACTGTTTTTGTGGAATCTGAGATTGGATATTTTGGATCGCTTTGAAGTCTATGGTGACAAAGTAATTATCCTCAAATAAAAATTGTAAAGAAGATTTCTGAGAAACTTCTTTGTGATGTGGGAATTCATCTCACAGTGTTACCCATTTCTTTTCATGGAGCAGTATGCTAACACTGTTTTCATGGAATTTGAAAAGGGATATTTGAGAGCATATTGAGGTTATGGTGAAAAGGAAATACCCTCGAATAAAAACTAGAAAGAAGCTCTCTGAGAAACAGCTTTGTGATGTGTGAATTCATCTCACAATGTTACACTGTTCTCTTCATTTAGCAGTCTTCTAACACTGTTGTCTTGAAATCTGCAATGGGATATTTCTGAGTGCATTGAAACCTACGGTGGCATAGGAAATATTATCATATAAAAACTAGAAATAAGTTTTTGGAGAATCTGCTTTCTGATGTTTGAATTCATGGCACAGAGTTACACTATTGTTTTCATGGAGCAGTTTACTAACACTGTTTCCTTGGAATCTACAATGGCATATTTTAGAGCGTATTGACACTTATGGTGACCAAGGAACTATCCTCATATAAAAACTATAAAAACGCAATCTGAGAAACTGTTTTATGATGTGTTAATTCATGTCACAGATTTATACGATTCTTCTCATGGATCCGTTTGGTAGCCCTGTTTTTGGGGAATCTGAGAAGGGATATTTAGGATTGCCATGAGGCCTATGGTGACTAAGGGAATATCCTCAGATAAAAACTAAAAAGAAGCTCTCTGAGAGACTTCTTGGGGATGTGTGAATTCATCTCACAGAGATACACCTTTCTTTTCATGGTGCAGTTTGGTAGCCCTGTTTTTGGGGAATCTGCAAAGGGATATTTGGGAGCGCATTGAGGACTATGGTGAAAAAGAAAATATCCTCTGATAAAAACTAGAAAGAAGCTTTTTGTAAAACTGCATTGTGATGTGTGAATTCATCTCACTGAGTTAGACTGTTCCTCCCATTTAGCAGTTTGATAAGTCTGTTTTCGTGGATTCTGCAATATGATATTCAGGAACACTTTGAAGCCTGTTGTGAAAAAGAAAATATAATCAGATAATAATCAAAAAGAAGCTTTCTGAGAAAGCACTTTGTGATATTTTAATTCATATCACGGAGTTACATGATTATTTTCAAGGATCAGTTTGATAGCACTGTTTTTGGGAATATTTGAAGGGATATATTGGATCGCATTGAAGCGTATGGTGGCTAAGGAAATATCCTCAGATAAAAACTATAAAGAAACTTGCTGAGAGAGTTCTTTGTGATGTGTCAATTCATATAACAGAGATACACCTTTCTTTTTGTGGAGCAGTTTGGTAACATTTTATTCTTTGAAACCCCAAAGGGATAATTGGGAGTGCATTGAGGACTGTAGTGAAAAAAGAAATATCCTCTGATAAAAACTAGAAAGAGGCATTCTGAGAAACTGCTTTGTGATGTGTGAATTCATCTCAAACAGTTACAACATTCTTTTCATTGAGCAGTTTGATAAAACAGCTTTCATGGAATCTGTGATAGGATATTTGGGAGAGCATTAAGCCTATGGTGACAAAGGGAATACCCTCCGATAAAAACCAAGAAGAAGCTTTCTGAGAAACTGCTTTGTGATATGTGAAGTCACCTCACAGAGTTACACTGTTATTTTCATTGAGCAGTTTGGTAGCAATGTTTTCTTGGAATCTGCAATGGGATATTTTGGAGTGTGTTAAAGCTTACAGTGACAAATGAAATATTATCATATACAAACTAGAAAGAAGTTTTCAGAGAAACTGCTTTGTGATGTGTTAATTTATCTCACAGGGTTACACGATCTTTTTCATGGATCACTTTGGTAGCACTGTTTTTGGGGAATCTAAGAAGGTATGTTTTGGATCACACTGAAACCTTTGGTGACAAGGGAACCATCCTCAGATAATAACTAGAAAACAGCTTTCTGATAAAGTTCTTTGTGACGCGTGAATTCACCTCACAGAGTTACACTTTCCTTTCATGGAACAAATAGCTAACACTGTTTTCCTGGAGTCTGCAAAGGGATATTTGGGATGCAATGAGGCATATAGTGAATAAGGAAACATCCTAAGGTAAAAATAAGAAAGAAGCTTTCTGAGAAACTGCTTTTGATGTGTGAATTCATCTCACAGAATTACATGGTTCTATTCATTGAGCAGTTTGATAACACTGTTTTTGTGGAATTTGCAATAGGATATTTGGGAGCACTTTGAAGCCTATGGTGACAAAGGAAATATTCTCAGATAAAAACCAAAAAGAAGCTTTCTGAGAAACTGCTTTGTGATGTGGAAATTCATCACACAGAGTTACACCTTTCTTTTCTTTGATTAATTTGCTAACACTGTTTTCTTGGAATCTGCAATGGGATATTTTGGAGCGCAATGAAACTTATTGTTAATAAGAAAATATCCTCAGACAAAAATTAGAAAGATACTTTCTGAGAAACTGATTTATGATGTGTTAATTCATCTCACAGAGTTACACAATTCTTTTCATGGATCAGTTTGATAGTACTGTTTTTGGGGAATCTGAGAACAGTTGTTTTGGATTGCATTGAAGCCTATGGTGGAAAAGGAAATATCCTCAGACAAAAACTGTAAAGAAGCTTTCTGAGAAAGTTCTTAGAGATTTGTGAATTCATCTCATAGATTTACACCTTTATTTTCATGAAGCAGTGTGCTAACACTGTTTTTTTGGAATCTACATTGGGATACTTCGGAGTGCATTGCAGCTTACATTGACAAAGGAAATACATTAATATACAAACTAGAAAGAAGCTTTCTGAGAAACTGCTTTGTGATGTGTTAATTCATCTCACAGAATTACATGGTTATTTTCATTGATCAATTTTTTAGCATTGTTTTTTGGGTATGTGAGTAGGGATATTTTGGAAAGCATTGAAGCCTAGGGTGATAAAGAAATTATCCCCAGATAACAACTAGAAAGAAGCTTTCTGAGAAATGCTTTTGGAATGTGTGATTTCATCTCACAGAGTTACACCTTTGCTTTCATGGAGCACTATGTTTCCACTGTTTTCTTGGAATCTGCAAAGGGATATCTGGGAGCACATTGAAGCCTATGATTAAAAAGGAAATATCCTCAGATAAAAACCATAACGAAGATTTCTGAGAAACTGGTTTGTTATGGGTGAATTCTTCTCACAGAGTTACACCATTCCTTTCTTGGAGACGTATGATAACTCTGTTTTCCTGGAGTCTGCAATAGGATATTTGAGAGTGCATTGAAGCCTACGGTGACAAAGGAAATATCTCCATAGAAAAACCAAAAAGAAGCTTTCTGAGAAACTGCTCTGGGATGTGTGAATTCAACTCACAGAGTTACACTGTTCTATTCATTGAGCAATTTGCTAGCACTATTTTCTTGCAATCTACAATGGGATATTTCAGAGTGCATTGAAGTTTATTGTGAAAAAGTGAATGTCCTCAGACAAAAACTAGATAGAAGCATTCTGAGAAACCGTTTTGTGATTTCGGAATTCATCGCACAGTGTTACACGATTCTCCTCATGGATCAGTTTCATAGCACTGTTTTTTGGGAATCTGAGAAGGGATATTTTGGATTGCTTTGAAGTCTATGACGACAAAAGATATATCCTCAGATAAAAACTATAAAGAAGCTTTCTGAGAAAGTTCTTGGTGATGTGTGAATTCATCTCACAGATTTACACCTTTCTTTTTATAGAGAAGATTGCTAACACTGTTTTCATGGAATCTGCAAATGGATATTTGGGAGCACATTGTGGTCTATACTGAAAAAGGAAATATCCTCATAGAAAAACTAGAAAACTTTCTGAGGATCAGCTATGTGATGTTTGAATTCAACGCAGAGAGTTTCACTGTTGTTTTCATAGAGTAGTTAGCGAACACTGTTTTCTTGGAATCTACAATGGCATATTTCGGAGCACATTGAAGCTTAGTGTGGAAAAGGAAATATCCTCAGGCAAAAACTAGAAAGATACTTTCCGAGAAACTGCTTTGTGATGTGTGAATTCATGTCAGAGAAATACTGTTCTTTTCATTGAGCAGTTTGTTGCCACTGTTTTCTTGGAATCTGTAATGGGATATTTCAGAGCACGTTGAAGCTCATGGTGACCAAGGAAATATTCTCATATAAAAACCAGAAAGAAGTTTTCTGAGAAATCGCTTTGCGATGTGTTAATTCATCTGACAGAGCTACATGATTGTTTTCATGGATAAGTTTTGTAGCACTGTTATTGAGGAATCTAAGAAGGGATATTTTGGATTGCATTGAAGCCTATAGTGACTAAGGACATATCTTCAGATAAAAACTAGAAAGAGTCTATCCGAGAAAGTTCTTTGTGATGTGTGAATTCATCTCACAGTGTTACAGCTTTCTTATCATGGGGGAGTTTGCTAACACGGTTTTTGTGGAATCGGCAAAGGGATATTTGGAATGCATTAAGACCTATAGTGAAACAGGAAATATCCTCATAGGAAAACCAAAAGGAAGCTTTCTGAGAAACTGGTTTCTGGTGTATGAATTTGTCACACAGTGTTACACCGTTGTTTTCATTTAGCAGTTTGATAACACTGTTTTTGTGGAATCTGCAAGAGGATATTTGGAAGCACATTGAAGCCTAAGATGACCTAGGAAATATCCTCATAGAAAATCCAAAAAGAAGCTTTCTGAGAAAATGCTTTGTGATGCGTGAATTCAATTAACAGAGTTACAGTCTTCCTTTCATTGAGCAGTTTGTTAACACTGTTTTCTTGGAATCTGCAATGAGATATTTCAGAGCTCATTGAAACTTGTTATGAAAAAGGAAATATACTAGACAAAAACTAGAAATATATTTTCTGAGAAACTGCTTTGTGATTTGTGAATTCCTCTCACTTAATTACATGATTCTTTTCATGGATCAGTTTGATAGCACTTTTTTTGGGGAATCTGAGAAGGGATGTTTTGGATATCATTGAAGTCTATGGTGACCAGGGAAATATCCTCAGAAAAAAAATACAAAGGTGCTTTCTGAGTAAGTTATTTGTGATGTGTGAATTCATCTCACAGAGATACACCCTTATTTTCATGGAGGAGTTTGCTAGCATTGTTTTCGTGGAATCTGTAAAGGGATATTTGGGAGCACATTGAGGTCTATGGTGAAAAAGGAAATACACTCAGATAAAAATTAGAAAGAAGTTTTCTGAGAAACTGATTTGTGATGGGTGAATTAATCTCACAGACCTACACTGTGCTTTTCTTTGAGCTGTTTGATAAAACTGTTTTCGTGGAGACTGCAATAGAATATTTGGGAGTGCATTGAAACCTAAGGCGACAAAGGAAATATCCTCAGACAAAAACTCGAAAGAATCGTTCTGAGAAACTGCTTTGTGACATGTGAATTCATCTCACAGCGCTACCCTGTTCTTTTCATTGAGCAGTCTGCTGATGCTGCTTTATTGGAATCCGCAATGGGATATTTCGGAGTGCATAGAAGCTTATGGTTACAAAGGAAATATCCTCAGACAAAAACTAGAAAGAGGCTTTCTGAGGAACTGCTTTGTGATTTCTGAATTCATCTCACAGAGGTACAGCTTTCTTTTCATGGAGCAGTTTGGTAGTCCTGTTTTTGGGGCATCTGAGAAGGGCTGTTTTGGATCGCAGTGAAGCCTATGGTGTCAAAGGAAATATCCTCAGATTAAAACTAGAAAAAAACATTCAGGGAGACTTATTTGTGATATGTGAATTCATCTCACAGAGTTAAAACTTTCTTTTCATGGACCAGTTTGCTAACACTGTTTTCTTGGAGTCTGCAAAAGGATATTTGGGAGCGCACTGAGGCCTACAGTGAAAAAGGAAATACATTCATATAAAAACTAGAAAGAAGCTTTCTGAGAAACTGTTTTGTGATGTCTTAATTCATCTCACAGTGTTACATGATTCTTTTCATGGATCAATTCTTAGCACTGTTTTTGGGGAATCTGAGTAGGGATATTTTGGATCGCATTGAAGCCTACGGTGACAAAGGAGCCATCCTCTGATAAAAAATTGAATGACGCTTTCTGAGAAAGAGCTTTGTGATGTTGAATTCACCTCACATAGTTACACCATTCTTTTCATGGACCAGTTTGGTAGCACTGTTTTTGGGGAATCTAAGAAAAGATATTTTTAATTGTATGACAAAGGAAATATTCTCAGACCAAAACCAAATAGAAGCTATCTGAGAAAGTGCTTTGTGATATGTGAATTCATCTCACAGACCTACACCTTTCTTTTCATGGAGCAGTATTATAACAGTATTGTTTGGAATCTGCAATGGGATATTTCTGAGTGAAGTTTATGGTGACAAAGCAATTATCCTCAGATAAAAACTAGAAAGATGCTTTCTGAAAAAGCTCCTTGTGATGTGTTAATCATCTCAGAGAATTACACCTTTCTTTTCATGGAGCAGTTTGCTAACACTGTTTTCGTGGAATCTGCAAAGGGATATTTGGGAGCACATTGAGGCCTATTGTGAAAAAGGGTATATGCTTAGATAAAAGCTAAAAAGAAGCTTTCTGAGAAATTGCTTTTTGATGTGTGAATTCATATCACAGAGTTACATTGTTCTTTTCATTGAGCAGTTTGCTAACACTCTTTTCTTGGAATCTTCAATGGCATATTTTGGATCACATTGAGGCCTATAGTGAAAAACTAAATATCCTCAGATAAAACTAGAATGAAGCTTTCTGAGAGACTGATTTGTAATGTGTGAATTCATCTTACAGAGTTACACTGTTCTTTTTATTGAACAGTTTGATAACACTGTTTTCCTGGAATCTGCAATAGGATATTTGGTAGCACACTGAAGCCAAAGGTGACTAAAGAAATATCCACAGAGAAAAACTAGAAAGAAGCTTTCTGAGAAACTGTTTTGTCATTTGAGAATTCATCTCACAGAGTTATGCAATTCTTTTCATGAAGAAGTTTGGTTGTACTCTTTTTAGGGAGTCTGAGAAGGGATATATTTGATCACATTGAAGCTTATGGTGACAAAGGAAATATCCTCAGACAAAAGGTAGAAAGAAGCTTTCTGAGAAAGGACTTTGTTTTGTGTGAATTCATCTCACAGAGTTACACCTCAGTTTTCTTGTAGCAGTTTGCTAACACTGTTCTAGTGGAATCTACAAAGGGATATTTGGGAGTGCATTGAGGCCTATGGTGAGAAAGGAAATATCCTCAGACAGAAAATTAATGGAAGCTTTCTGAGAAACTCCTTGGTGATGTGTTAATTTATCCCACAGAGTTACACTGTTCTTTTCATGGAGCAGTTTGCTAACACTGTTTTCTTGGAATTTGCAATGGGATACTTCTGAGCACATTGAAGCTTATCGTGATAAAGGAAATATTCCCAGACAAAAAAATATAAAGACGGTTTCCGAGAAACTGCTTTTTGATTTCTGAATTCATATCACAGACTTACACAATCCTTTTCATGGGGCAGTTTGATAGCATTGTTTTTGGGGAATCTGAGAAGGGATATTTTGGATGGCATTGAAGCCTATGGTGAAAAAGAAAATATCCTCAGGTAAAAACTAGAATGAAGCCTTCTGAGAAAGGACTTTGTGATATGTGAATTCATCTCAAATCGTTACATCTTTCTTTTCATGGAGCAGTTTGCATAAACTGTTTTCATGGAATCTGCCATGGGATATTTGGGAACGCATTGAGTCTGATGGTACGAAAGGAAATATCCTCAGATAAAAACTAGAAGGAAGCTTTATGAGAAACTGCTTTTTGATGTGTGAATTCAACTCTCAGAGTTTCACTAATCTTTGCATGGAGCAGTTTGCTTACAGTGTTTTTGAGGAATCTGCACTCTGATATGTCTTATCACATTGGAGCTTATGGTGACAAAGGAAATACCTTCGTAGATAAACCAAAGAGATGCTTTCTGAGAAACTGCTTTGTGATTTGTGAATTCATCTCACGTAATTACACCATTCTTTTCATTGAGTAGTTTTATAAAACTGTTTTCGTGGAATCTGTTGTCAGATATTTTGGAGTGCATTGAAGCCTATGGTGGCAAAGGAAATAATCTCATTGATAAAGCAAAAAGAAACTTTTCTTTGTGATGTGTGAATTCATCTCACAGTGTTACACTGTTCTTTTCATTGAACAGTTTGCTAACACAGTTTTATTGGAATCTTTAATGGAATATTTTGGATCTCATTGAAGCTTATAGTGACATAGAATGTATCCTCATCGAAAAAGTAGAAAGCTGCTTTCTGAGAAATTGATTTGTGATGTGTTAATTCATCTCACAGAGTTACAAGATTCTTTTCATGGATCAGTTTGGCATCACTGTTTTTGGGGAATCTGAGAGAGGATATTTTAGATTGCACTGAAGCCTATGGTGACAAAGGAAATATCCTCAGATGAAAACTATAAAGAACGTTTCTGAGAAAGTTCCCTGTGATGTCTGAATTCATCTTACAGAGTTACACTTTTCTTTTCTTGGAGCCATTTGTTAACACTGTTTTCGTGGACTCTGCAAATGGATATTTGGGAGGGCATTGAAGACTAATGTGACAAAGGAAATATCCTCACATAAAAACGTGAAAGAAGATTTCTGAGAAAATGCTTTGTGATGTGTGTATTCATCTCACAGAGTTACACGATTCTTTCCATGCATCAGTTTTTTAGCCATGTTTTTGAAGAATCTGAGAAGGGATACTTTGGATCACATTGAAGCCTATGGTGACAAGGAAATGCTCTCATGTAAGAACTAGAAAAAAGCTTTCTGAGAAACTGGTTTGTGGTGTGTGAATTCATCTCACAGAGTTACACTGTTTTTTGCATTGAGCAGTTTGCTAACACTGTTTTCATGGAATCAGCAATGGGATATATCGGAGCACATTGAAGCTTATGGTGACAAAGGAAATATCTTCAGACAAAAATTAGAAAGAATTTTTCGGAGAAACTGCTTTGTATTTTGTTAATTCATCTCACAGAGTTACATGATTCTTTTCATGGACCGGTTTGGTAGCACTGTTTTTGGTGAATCTGAGAATGCATATTTTGCATCACATTGAAGCCTATTTTGACAAAGGAAGTATCCTCAGAAAAACACTAGAAAGAAGCTTTATGATAAACTACTTTGTGATTTGTGAATTAACCACACAGGGTTCACTGTTCTTTTCATGGAGCAGTTTGCAAACAGTGTTTTTGTGCAATATGAAAAAGGATATTTGGGAGCACATTGAGGCCTATGGTAAAAAAGGAAATATCCTCAGATAAAAAGTAGAAAGAAGCTTTCTGAGAAACTGTCTTGTGATGTGTGAATTCATCTCACAGAGTTACACCATTCTTTTCATTGAGAAGTTTGCTAACAATGTAATTGTGGGATGTGCAAAGGCATACTTCGGAGGGCATTGAAACTTAAGATGACAAAGGAAATTCTCTCATATAAAACCTCGAAAGAAGCTTTCTGAGAAACCACTTTATGATGTGTTAATTCATCTCACAGAGTTAAATGATTACTTTCATAGATCAGTTTGGTAGCTCTTTTTTGGGAATCTGGGAAGGGATATTTTGGATTGCTTTGAAACCTATGGTGACAAAGTAACTATCCTCAGATAAAAACTAGAAAGAATCTTTCTGAGAACTTCTTTGTGAGGTGTGAATTCATCTCACAGAGTTACACTTTTCTTTTCAAGGAACAGTTTCCTAACACTGTTTTCATGGAATTGGCAAAGGGATATTTGGGAGCACATTGAGGTCTACAGTGAAAAATTGAATATCCTCAGATAAAAACGAGAAAGAAGCTTTCTGAGAAACTACTTTGTGACGTGTTAATTCCTCTCACAGAGTTACATGATTCTTTTCATATAGGAGTTTTATAGCACTGTTTTTGGGCTATCTGAGAAGGGATATTTTGGATCGCATTAAAGCCTATGGTGACAAAGGAAATACTCCTAGATCAAAACTAGAAAGGAGCATTCTGAGAAATTTCTTTGTGAAGTGTGAATTCGTCTCATAGTCACACTTTTCTTTTCAAGTAGGAGTTTGCTAATACTGTTTTCATGGAATTGGCAAAGGGATATTTGTGAGTGCATTGAGGCCTAGGGTACAAAACTAAATACCCTCAGATAAAAACTAGAAAGAAGCTTTCTGAGAGACTGCTTTGTGATTGTGAATTCATCTCACTAAATTACATGACTCTTTTCATAGATCAGTTTGGTGCCTCTACTTTTGGAGATTCTGAAAAGGGATAATATAAATTGCATTGAAGAATATGTTGAAAAAGGAAATACCCTCAGAAAAAACTAGAAATAGATTTTCTGAGAAAGTTTTTTGTGATGTTCGAATTTATCTCACAGAGTTACACCTTTTTTTTTTTCATGGAGTCATTTGCTAACATTATTTTCGTGGAATCTGCAAAGGGATATTTGGGAGCACTTTGAGGACTATATTAAAAATGGAAATATCCTCACATAAAAACTAGAATGAAGCTTTCTAAGAAACTGCTTGGTTATGTGTGAATTCATCTCACAGAGTTACACCATTCTTTTTATTAAGCAGTTTGATAACACTGTTTTCATGGAGTCTGCAATAGGCGATTTGGGAGAACATTGAAGCCTATGGTGACAAAGGATATATCCTCAGATAAAAAGAAAAAAGAAGCCTTCTAATAAACTGTTTCAGGATGTGTAAATTCATCGCACCAAGTTACACCGTTTTTTTCACTGAGCAGTTTGATAACACTGTTTTCATGGAGTCTGCAATAGGATATTCAGGAGTGCCTTGAGGACTACGGTGACAAAGGAAATATCCTCAGATAAAACCCAACAAGAAGCTTTCTGAGAAACTGCTTTCTGTTGTGTAAATTCATCTCACAGAGTTACACTGTTCTTTTCATTGAGCAGTTTGCTGACACTGTTTTCTTGGAATCTGTAATGGGATATTTCAGAGTGCATTGAAGCTTATGGTGACAAACAAAATATCCTTAGACAAAAAAATAGAAAGAAGCTCTCTGAGAAACTGATTTGTGATGTGTGAATTCATCTCACCGAGTTACAACTTTCTTTCCATGGAGCAGTTTATCAACACTGTTTACGTGGAATCTGCAAAGGGATATTTGGGAGCAACTCGAGGCCTGTGGTGAAATAGGAAATATCCTCAGATAATAACTAGAAAGAAGCTTTCTGAGAAACTGCTTTGTGATATGTGAATTCATGTCACAGAGTTACACTGTTCTTTTTTTTTTGAGCAGTTTTCTAACAGTGTTTTCCTGATATCTGCTAGGGAATATATGGGAGCGCATTGAGATCTATGGTGATAAATTAAATATCCTCAGATAAAAATTAGAGAAAAGCTTTCTGAGAAACTGCTTTGTGTTGTGTTAATTCATCTGACAGAGTTATATGATTCCTTTCATGGAGCAGTTTGGTAGCACTGTTTTTGGGGAATCTGAGAAGGGATAGTTTGGATCGCTTTGAAGACTATGGTGACAACAAAATATCCTCAGAAAGAAAGTAGAAAGAAGCTTTCTGACAAAGGACACTGTGATGTGTGAATTCATCTCAGAGAATTACACGGTTCTTTTTACTGAGCAGTTTGATAACACTGTTTTCCTTTAACCTGCAATAGGATATTTGGGAGCACATTGAGGCCAGTGGTGAAAACGGAAATATGCTGAGTTAAATTCTTGAAACAATCTTTCTGAGTAATTACTTTTTGATGTGTGAATTCATCTCACAGTGTTACTCTGTTCTTTTCATTGAGCAGTTTGCTGACATTATTTTCTTGGAATCTGCAATTTGATATTTTGGAGTGCATTGAAGCTTATGGTGACAAAGGAATTATCCTCATATGAAAACTGGAAAGAAGCTTTCTGAGAAACTACTTTGTGCTGTGGTAATTCATCTTACTGAGTAACGTGATTCTTCTCATGGATCAGTTTGGTAGCACTGTTTTTAGGTAATCTGAGAAGGGATATTTTGGATCACAGTGAAGCCTATGGGGAAAAAGGGACTATCCTCAGATAAAAACTAGAAAGAAACTTTCTGAGAAAGACTTTTGTGATGTCTGAATTCATCTCACAGTTTCACACCTCTGTTTTCATGGGGCAGTTTGCTAATACTGTTTTTGTGGAATCTTCAACAGGATATTTGCTGCACATGGAAGCCTATGGTGACAAAGTAATTATCCTCAGACAAACACCAAAAAGAAGCAGTCTGAGAAACTACTTTGTTATGTGTGAATTCATCTCACAGAGTTACACCCCTATTTTCATGGAGCAGTTTGCTATCACTGTTTTTGTGGAATCTGCAAAGGGATATTTGGGAGTACATTCAGTCCTAAAGTGAGAAATGAAATATCCTCAGATAAAAACTACAAGGAAACTTTCTGAGAAACTGCTTTGTGACGTGTGAATACAACTCAGGGAGTTACACTGTACTTTGCACTGAGCAGTTTGCTTACACCTATTTCTTGGAATCTGAACACTGATATTTCTTAGCACATTGAAGTTTATGGCGACAAAGGAAATATACTCACTGATAAACCAAAAAGAAGCTTTCTGAGAAACTGCTTTGTGAGGTGTGAATTCACCTCACAGAGTTACATGGTTCATTTCATTTAGCAGTTTGATAACACTGTTATCATGCAATCTGCTATAGGATATTTGGGAGTGCATTGAAGCCTATGGTGATAAAGCGTATATCCTCATAGATAAATGAGAAAGAAGCTTTCTGAGAAACTACTTTGTGTTATGTGAATTCCTCTCAGAGAGTTACACTATTGTTTTCATTGAGCAGTTTCCTAACACTGCTTTCTTGGAATCTTAAAAGGGATATTTCAGAACACAATGAAAATTATGGTGACATAGGAACCGTCCTCATAGAAAAAGTAGAAAGAAGCTTTCTGAGAAACTACTTTGTGATGTCTTAATTCATCTCACAGAGTTACACGGTTCTTTTCATGGATCGCTTTGGCAGCACTGTTTTTGGGGAATCTGAACAAAGGATAGTTTAGATCACATTGAAGCCTATGGTGAAAAAGGAAATATCATCAGATAAAAATTAGAAAGAAGCTTTATGAGAAACTGTTGTGTAATGTGTGAATTCATCTCATAGAGTTACACATTTCTTTCTTTGCATAGAGCCGTTGGTAACACTGTTTTAGTGGAATCTACAAAGGGATATCTGGGAATGCATTGAAGCCTATGGTGAAAAATTAAATATCCTCAGGTAAAAACGAGAAGGTAGATTTCTGAGAAACTACTTTGTAACGTGTGTATTCATTTCACAGAGATACAGAATTCTTTGCATGAATCATTATGATAGCACTGTTTTTGGGGAATCAGAGGAGGGATATCTTGGATCTCATTGAAGCCTATGCTGACAAAATAAACATTCTCAGGTAAAAACTAGAAAGAAGCTTTCTGAGAATCTGCTTTGTGATATGTGAATTCATTTCACAGAGTTACGCTGTTCTTTCCAGGGAGCAGTTTGCTAACACTGTTTTTGTGGAATCTGCAAAGGGACATTTGGGAGCACCTGGAGGCCTATGGTTAAAAAGAAAATATTCTCGGATAAAAATTAGAAAGAAACTTTCTGAGAAACTGCTTTGTGATGTGGGAATTCATCTCACCAAGTGACACTGTCCTTTTCATTGAGTAGTTTGCTAACATTGTTTTAATGGAATCTGCAAAGGTGTATTTCGGAGCACATTGAAGCTTAAGGTGACAAGGAAATATCCTCATATAAAAACTAAAATGAAGCTTTCTGAGAAATGGCTTTGAGATGTGTTAATTTTTCCCACTGATGTAAATGATTCTTTTCTGGAACAGTTTGGTAGCACTGTTTTGGGGAATCTGAGAAGGGATATTTTGGATCGCATTGAAGTCTATGGTGACAAAGGAAATATCCTCAGATAAAAAATATAAATAAGCTTTCTGAGAAAGTTCTTTGTAATGTGTGAATTCACCTCACAGAGTTACACCTTTCTTTTCATTGAGCAGTTTACTAACACTGTTTTCGTGGAATCTGCAAAGGGATCTTTGTGAGCTCATTGAAGATTATGGTGACAAAGGATATACACTCCTAGAAAAAATAGAAAGATTTCTGGGAAACAGCTTTGTGATGTGTGAATTCATCTTAAAGAGTTACACTGTACGTTGCATTGAGAAGCTCGCTAACGCTGTTTGCTTGGAATCTGCAATGGGATATTTCAAAGCACATTGAAGCTTAAGGTGACAGAAGGAATATCCTCTGGAAAAAACTAGAAAGAAGCCTTCTGAGAAACTGCTGTGTGATATGTGAATTCACCTCACAGAGTTACACGATTCCTTTCATGGAGCAGTTTATTAGAACTGTGTTTGGGGAATTTGAGAAGGTATATTTTGGATCGCATTGTAGCCTATGGTGACTAAGGAAATATCATAAGATAAAAAATAGAAAGAAGCTTTATGAGAAACTGCTTTGTGATGAGTGAATTAATCTCACAGAGTACACCGTTCTTTTCATTCAGCAGTTTGCTAACACTGTTTTTGTACAATCTGGAAAGGGATTTTTGGGAGTGCATTGAGGCCTATGTTGAAAAAGAAAATATCCTCAGATAAAAACTGGAAAGAAGCTTTCTGTGAAACTGCTTTGTGATGTGTGAATTCATATCAGAGAGTTGTACCGTCCTTTTCATCGAGCAGTTTGCTAAAACTGTTTTTGAGGATTCTGCGAAGGGATAATTTGGAGCCCATTGAAGTTTATGGTGACAAAAGAAATATCCTCAGAGAAAAACTAGAAAGAAGCTTTCTGGGAAACTGCTTGGTGATTTGTGAACTCATCTCAAAGAGTTACATGATTCTTTTCATTAAACAGTTTGGTAGCACTGTTTTTGGGGAATCTGAGAAGGGATATTTTGGATCGTATTGAAGCCTATGGTGACAAAGGAAATATCCTCAGTTAAAAACCAAAAAGCTTTCTGAGAAACTGCTTTGTGTTGTGTCAATTAATCTCACAGAGTTGCACCTTTCTTTCCATGGAGCAGTTTGCTAACATTGTTTTTGTGGAATCTGCAATAGGATATTTGGGTGTGCATCGAAGCCTATGGTGACTAAGGAAATATCTTCAGGAAAAAAAAACAAAGGAAACTTTCTGAAAAATTGCCTTGTGATGTGTGAATTCATCTCACAGTTTTACAGTTTTTCTTTCATGGAGCAGCTTGCTAATACTATTTTCATGGAATCTGAAAAAGGATATTCACCAGTGCATTGAGGAATATGTTGAAAAAGGAAATAAACTCATACAAGTACTAGAAGGAGCTTTCTGTGAAACTGCTTTGTGATGTGTCAATTCATCTCACAAATATGTGTCAATTCATCTCAATGGTCTTTTTATTGAGAAGTTTGCTAACACTTTCTTGGTGGAATATGCAATGGGATATTCTGGAGAGCACTGAGGAATATGGAGAAAAAGGAAATATCCTCAGATTAATACTAGAAAGAAGCTGTCTGAGAAACAGCTTTGTGATGTGTGAATTCATCTCACATAGTTACACCATTCTTTTCATGGAGCAGTTTGGTAGCATTGTTTTTGGGGAATCTGAGAAAGGGTATTTTGGATCTCATGGAAGCCTAGGGTGACAAAGGAAATATCTTCAGATAAAAACTAGAAAGAAGCTTCCTCAGAAACTTCTTTGTTATGTGTGTATTCACTTCACAGAGTATCACCTTTCTGTTCATGGAGCAGATTGCTGACACAGTTTTCGTGGAATCTGCAAAGGGATGTTTGGGAGTGCATTGAGGCCTATGGTGAAAAAGGAAATATCCTCAGAGAAAAAGTAGAAAAAGGCTTTCTCAGAAACTGCTTTGTGATGTGTGAATTCATCTTACAGATTTACGTTGTTCGTTTCATTGAGTCATTTGCTAACACTGTTTTCCTGGAGTCTACAATGGGATATTTTGGAGCGCATTGAAGCTTATGGTGATGAAGGAAATATCCTCATATAAAAACTAGAAAGAAACTTTCTGAGAAACCACTTTGTGATGTGTTAATTCATCTCAAAGAGTCACACTTTTTTTTCATAGATCAGGTTTTGGGGAATCTGAAAAGGGATATTTTGGATTACATTGAAGCCTTTGGTGACAAAGGAGATATCCTCAGATAAAAACTAGAAAGAATCTTTCTGAGAAAGTTATTTGAGATGCTTGAATTCATGTCACAGATTTACACCTTTCCATTCATGAAGCCATTTGCTAACACTGTTTTCATTGAATCTGTGAAGGGATATTTGGGAGTGCATTGAGGCCAATAGTGAAAAAGGAAATATGCTGACATAAAAACCAGAAAGAAGATTTCTGAGAAACTGCTTTGTGATGTGTGAATTCATCTTACAGAGATACACCATTCTTTTCATTGAGCAGATTGATAACACTGTTTTTGTGGAATATGCAATAGGATGTTTGAGAGTGCATTGAAACCTGTGGTGACAAAGGTAATATCCTCAGTTAAAAACCAAAAAGAAGCTTTCTAACAAACTGCTTTGTGTTTTGTTCAATTCATCTCATAGAGTTACACCATCCTTTTCATGGAGCAGTTTGTTAAGACTGTTCTCGTGGAATCTGCAGTAGGATATTTGGGAGCGCATTAAAGCCTATGGTGACTGAGGAAATATCCTCAGAGAAAAAACAAAAAGAATCTTTCTGAGAAACTGCTTTGTGATGTGTGAATTATTCTCACAGATTTACAGTTTTTCTTTCATGGAGCAGCTTGCTAATACTATTTTTGTGGAATCTGAAAAGGGATATTCGCTAATGCATTGAGGAATATGTTGAAAAAGGAAATATACTCATACAAAAACTAGAAGAAAACTTTCTGCGAATCTGCTTTGTGATGTGTCAATTCATCTCACACAGTTACACCATTCTATTCATTGAGAAGTTTGCTCTCACTTTTTTCGTGGAATCTGCAATGGGATATTCTGGAGCACATTAAGGAATATGGAGAAAAAGGAAATAATCTCAGATAAATACTAGAAAGAAGCTGTCTAAGAAACAGCTTTGTGATGTATGAATTAATCTCAGATAATTACACCATTCTTTTCATGGAGCAGTTTGGCAGCACTGTTTTTGGGGAATCTGAGAAGGGATGCTTTGGATCTCATGGAAGCCTAAGGTGACAAAGGAAATATCCTCACATAAAAACTACAAAGAAGCTTTCTCAGAAACTTCTTTGTGATGTGTGTATTCACCTCACAGAGTATCAGCTTTCTGTTCATGGAGCAGATTGCTAACACAGTTTTGTTGGAATCTGCAAAGGGATGTTTGGGATTGCATTTAGGCCTGTGGTGAAAAAGGAAATATCCTCAGAGAATAAGTAGAAAGAAGCTTTCTGAGAAACTGATTTTTGGTGTATGAATTCATCTTACAGGTTTACACTGTTCATTTCATTGAGCCATTTGCTTAGATTGTTTTCCTGGAGTCTACAATGGGATATTTTGGAGTGCATTGAAGCTTACATTGACAAAGGGAATATCCTCATATTAAAACTAGAAAAAAACTTTCTGAGAAACCGCTTTGTGATGTGTTAACACATCTCACAGAGTTACAGGATTCTTTTCTTGGATCAGTTTAGTAGCACTGTTTTGGGGGAATCTGAGAAGAGATATTTTGGATTGCATTGAAGCCTATGGTGGAAAAATGAGAAATCCTCAGATAAAAACTAGAAAGAGTCTTTCAGAGAAAGTTCTTTGTGATGTTTGAATTCATGTCACAGATTTACATCTTTCTATTCATGAAGCCCTTTATTAACACTGTTTTCTTTGAATCTGCAAAGGGATATTTGGGAGCTAATTGAGGCCTATAATGAAAAAGGAAATATCTTCAGATAAAAGCTAGAAGGGAGATTACTGAGAAACTGCTTTGTGATGTTGAATTCATCTTACAGAGTTACACCGTTGTTTTCATTGAGCAGTCTGATAACACTGTTTTTGTGGAATCTGCAATAGGATATTTGAGAATGCATTGAAGCCTATGGTGACAAAGGTAATATCCTCAGTTACAAACCAAAAAGAAGCTTTCTATGAAACTGCTTTGTGTTGTGTCAATTCATCTCACAGAGTTACACCTTTCTTTTCATGGAGCAGTTTGCTAAAACTGTTATCATGGAATCTGCAATGGGATTTTTTGTGAACGATTTGATGCCTTTGGTGAAAAAGCAAATATCCTCAGATAAAAACTAAACAGAAGCTTTCTGTAAACTGGTTTGTGATGTGTGAATTCATCTCACAGAGTTACACTGTTCATTTCATTGAACAGTTTGCTAATACTGTTTTCTTGGAATCTACAATAGGATATTTCAGAGCACATTTAAGTTTTTGGTGACAAAGGAAATACCCTCATATAAAAACTGGAAAGAAGCTTTCTGAGAAAGCACTTTGTGATGTGTTAATTCATGTCACAGAGTTACCCGATTATTTTCTTGGATCAATTTGGGAGCACTCTTTTTCTGGAATCTGAGAAGGAATATTTGGGATTGCATTGAAGCCTTTGGTGACAAAGGAAATATCCTCAGGTAAAAACTAGAAACGATCTTTCTGAGAAAGTACTTTGTGATGTGTGTATTCATCTCAAAGTGTTACACCTTTCTTTTTATGGAGTATTTTGCTAACACTGTTTTCGTGGAATCTGCAAAGCGATATTTGGTAGCACATGGAGGATTATGGTGATTAAAAAAAAGAAGATTTCTGTAAAACTCCTTTGTGATGTGTGAATTCATCTCACAGACTTACACCACTCTTTTCATTGAGAAGTTTGTTAACACTTTTTGCGTGGAATCTGCAATGGGATATTCATGAGTGCATTGAGGCCTATGGTGAAAAATAAAACATTCTCAGACAAAAAATAGAAAGAAGATTTCTGGCAACCTGCTTTGGGGTTTTTGAATTGATCTCATAGAATTACATGATTCTTTTCACGGAGCAGTTTGGTAGCAGTTTTTTGGGGGAATCTGAAGAGGAATATTTGGATAGTATTGAAGCCTATGGTGAAAACGAATTATCCTCATATAAAAACTAGAAAGAAGCTTTCTGAGAAACCACTTTGTGATGTCTGAATTCAACTCACAGAATTCATGAGTCTTTTCATGGATCAGTTTGGTAGCACTGTCAGGGGAATATGAGAAGGGATATTTTGAATTGCACTGAAGCCTACGGTGACAAAGGAAATATTTTCAGATAAAAACTAGAAATAAGCTTTATGAGAAACTGCTTTGTGATGTTTGAATTCACCTCACAGACTTACACGATTCTTTTCTTGCAGCAGTTTGCTAACACTGTTTTCGAAGAATCTCTAATAGGATATTTGGGAGCACATTGAAGCCTATGGTGACAAAGGAAATATCCTCAGACAAAAAACAAAAAGTAGATTTCTGAGAAACTGCTTTGTGATGTGTGAATTCATCTCACAGAATTACACTGTTCTTTTCATTGAGCACTTTGCTAACACACTTTTCTTGAAATCTGCAATCTGATATTTTGGAGTGCAATGAAGCTTATTGTGATGAAGGAAATATAATCAGATAAAAACTGGAAAGAAGCTTTCTGAAAAACCGCCTTGGGATGTGTTAATTCATCTCACAGAGTTACACAATCCTGTTCATGCATCAGTTTGGTAGCACCGCTTTTGGGGAATCTGAGAAGGGATATTTTGGATCACATGGAAGACTATGTTGACAATGGAAATATCCTCAGATAATAACTACAAAGGATCTTTCTGAGAAAGTACTTTCTGATGTGTGAATTCATCTAACAGAGTTACATCTTTCTTTCCATGGAGCAGCTTGCTAACACTGTTTTTGTGGAACCTGCAAAGGGATATTTGGGAGCGCATTGAGGGCTACGGTGAAAAACTAAATATCCTCAGATAAAAAATAGAAAGAAGCTTTCTGAGAAACTGCATTGTAATGTGTGAATTCATCTCACACAGTTACACCATACTTTTCATTGATCTGTTTGTGAATGCTGTTTTCGTGCAATCTGCAAAGGGAGATGTGGGAGTGCATTAAGGCCTATAGTGAAAAAGGAAATATGCTCAGAGACAAACCAGAAGGAAGCTTTCTGAGAAACTGCCTTGTGATGTGAGAATGCATCTCACAGAGTTACATGATTCCTTTCTTTTAGCAGTTTGCTAACACTGTTTTAAAGAAATCTGCAATAATATACATGGGAGCAAATTGAGGCCTATGGTGAAAAATGAAATATCCTCAGGTAAAAACAAGAAAGAAGCTTCCTCAGAAAGCACTTTTTGATGTGTGAATTAATCTCACACAATTACACCTTTCTTTTGATGGAGCAGTTTGCTAACACTGTTTTCGTGGAATCTGCAAAGGGATATTGGGAAGCACATTGAGGCCTATTGTGAAAAACTAAATATCCTCCGATAAAATCTAGAAAGAAGCTCTCTGAGAAAATACTTTGTTATGTGTGAATTAATCTCACAGAGTTACACCGTTCTTTTCATTGTACTGTTTGCTAAAACTGTTTTTGAGGAATCTGCAATAGGATATTTGGGAGGGCATTGAATCTTATGGTAAAAAAGGAAACATCCTCAGATAAAAACCAAAAAGTAGATTTCCATGAAACTTCTTTGTGATGTTTGAATTCATCTCACAGTGTTACACTGTTCTTTTCATTTAGCAGTTTGGTAACACTGTTTTCTTGGAATCTACAATGGGATATGTTGGAGTGCACAGAAGCTTATGGCGACAAAGGAAATATCCTCATCTAAAATGTAGAAAGAAGCTTTCTGAGAAAGCGCTTTGTGATGTGTTAATTTTTCTCAAAGAGTTACATGATTCTTTTCATTTAGCAGTTTGGTTGCAATGTTTTTGTAGAATCTGAGAGGGATATTTGGGATCACATTGAAGCCTATGGTTTCAAAGTTGTAACTCTGTGACATGAAAAAACACATCACAAAGAACTTCTCAGAAAGCTTCATTCTAGTTTTTATCTGAGTATATTTCCTTTGTCACCATATACTTTAATGTGATCCAAAGCATCCCTTCTAAAACTCCCCAAAAACAGTGGTACCAAGCAGATCCATGAAAAGAATCATGTATCTCTGTGAGATTAATTTACAAATCACAGAGTTTCTCAAAATAATTCTGTCTAGTTTTCATATGAGGATATTTCCATTTTCACCATATGCTTCAACGTGCTCTGAAATATCCTAATGAAGATTCCAAAGAAAACCAGTGATAGCGAATTGATCAATGAAAAGAACAGTGTAATTCTGTGAGACGAATTCACACATCATAAAGCAGTTTGTTAGAAAACTTCTTTCTAGTTTTTATATGAGGATGTTTCCTTTTTTACCATAGGCCTCATTGCACTCCCAAATGTCCCTTTGCAGATTCCACAAAAACTGTGTTAGCAAACTGCTCCACGAAAAGAAAGGTGCAACTCTGTGAGATCATTCACACATCACAAAAAACTTTCTCAGAAAGTTTCTTTCTAATTTTTATCTAAGGATGTTTCCTTTGTCACCATTGGCTTCAATGCGATCCAAATATCCTTGCTCAGATTCACCAAAAACAGTGCTACCAAACTGATCCACAAAAGGAATCATGTAACTCTGTGAGATATATTGACAAAGCACAAAGCAGTTTCTCAGAAAGCTGCTCTCTAGTTTTTATATGAGGATATTTCATTTGTCTCCATAAGCTTCAATGTACTCTGAAATATCAGTTTGCAGATTCCAAGAAAACAGCGTAACAAAACTATTCAATGCCAAGAGCAGTGTAACTTTTTGAGATGAATTCACACATCACAAAGCAGTTTCTCAGAAAACTTCTTTCTAGTGTTTATCTGAGATTTTTTCCTTTTTCACCATAAGCTTCAGTGTGATGTAAAATATCCCCTCTCAGATTCCTCAAAAACAGTGATACCAAACTGCTCCATGAAAAGAATCGTGTAAATCTGTGGGATGAATAAACAAATCACAAAGCAGTTTCTCAGGAAGCTTCTCTCTAGCTTTTGTCTGAGGATATTTCCTTTTTCACCTTTTGCCTCAAAGTGCTCACGAACATCCCTTTGCAGCTCCTGGAAAATAGTGTTAGCAAACTGTTCCATGAAAAGAAAAGTGTAAATCTGTGAGATGAATTCACACATTGCAAAGCAGTTTCTCACAATGTTTCTTTTTGGTTTTTGTCTGAGGATGTTTCCTTTGTCACCATAGACTTCAATGCACTCCCAAATATCCTATTGTAGATTCCAGGAAAACAGTGTTATCAAACTGCTCAATGAAAGAAACAGTGTAATTCTGTAAGATTAATTCAAACATCACAGAACTGTTTCTCAGAAAGTTTCTTTCTAGTTTTTATCTGTGGATATTTAATTTTTCACTATAGGTTTCAATGTGCTCCGGAATATCCCATTGCAGATTGCTTGAAAGCAGTGTCTGGAAGCTGCTCCATGAAAAGAAAGGTGTAACTCTGTGACATGAACTCACACATCACAAAGAACTTTCTCAGAAAAATACTTTCTAATTTTTATCTGAGGATATTTTCTTTGTCACCCTAGGCTTCAATGTGATCCAAAACAACCCTTCTAAGATTACCCAAAAACACTGCTACCAAATTAAACCATGAAAAGGATTGTGTAACTCTGTGAGAGGAATTACAACATCACAAAGCAGTTTCTCAGAAATCTTCCTTCTGTTTTAATATGAGGATATTCCCTTTGTCACCATAAGCTCCAATGTTCTCTGAAATATCCCATTGTAGATTCCAAGAAAACAGTGGTAGAAAACTGCTCAATGAAAAGAACAGTGTAACTCTGTGAGATGAATTCACACATCACAAATCAATTTCTCAGAAAGTTTCTTTTTGGTTTTTTTCTCAGGATATTTCCTTTGTCACCATAGTCTTCAATTCAATCCCAAATATCCTATTGCAGATACCACGAAAACAGTGTTAGCAAACTGCTCCATGAAAACAGTAATGTATCTGTGTGAGATGAATTCACACATCACAAAGCAGTTTATCAGAAAGCTTCCTTCTAGTTTTTATCTGGCGATATTTTCCTTTTCACCATTGACTTTAAGGCAGTCCCAAATATTCCTTTGCAGATTCCATGAAGCAGTGTTAGTAAACTGCTCAATGAAAAGAACAATGTAACTCGGTGAGATGAATTCACACATCATAAAGAACATTCTCAGAAAGCTTTTTTCTAGTTTTTAACTGTGGATATTTCCTTTTTCACCATAGGCTTCAATTCTATCCAAAATATCCCTTCTCAGATTCCCCAAAAACGGTGCTACCAAACTGCTCCATGGAAAGAATTATGTAACTGTGTGAGATGAATTAGCACATCAGAAAGAGGTTCTCAGAAAGCTTCTTTATAGTTTTTATATGAGGATATATCCTTTCTCACTATAAGCTTCAATGCACTCCAAAATATCAGATTGCAGATTCCAAGACAACAGTGTAAGCAAACCACACAATGCAAAGATGAGTGTAATTCTGTGAGTTGAATTCACACATCACAAAGCAGTTTCTCTGAAATCTTCTTGTTAGTTTTTATCTGAGGATATTTCCTTTTTCACAATTGGCCTCAATGAACTCCCTTTACAAATTCCATGGAAACAGTGTTAACAAACTCCTCCATTTAAAGAATCGTGTAACCCTGTGAGATAAATTCCCGCATAATAAAGAAGTTTCTCAGAAAATTTCTTTCTGGTTTTTCTCTGAGGATATTTCCTTTGTTACCCTAGGCTTCAATACAAACCAAAATATGCCTTCACAGATTCCTCAAAAACAATGCTAACACACTGCTCCATGAATGGAATAGTGTAAATCAGTGAGATGAATTCACACATCACAAAGCTGTTTTTCAGACAGCTTCTTTCTAGTTTTTATCTGAGGATATTTCCTTTTTCATCATTTGCCTCAAGGCACTAGCAAAAATCCCATGGCAGATTCCACAAAGAAGTGCTAGCAAACTTCTCAATTAAAAGAATGGTGTCATTCTTTGAGATGAATTCACACATCACAAAGAGGTTTCTTTGAAACTTTCTTTCTAGATTTTATCTGAGGATATTTCCTTTGTTACCATAGGCTTCAATAAGATACAAAATATCCCTTCTCAGATTCCCTAAAAACAGTGCTACCAAAGTGCTCCATGAAAAGAAAGGTGTAACTCTGTGAAATGAACCCACAAATCACAAAGCAGATTCTCAGAAAGGTTCTTTCTAGCTTTTGTCTGAGGATATTTCCTTTTTCAGCATTTGCCTCAAGGCTCTAGTGAATATCCCTTTGCAGATTCCACGAAAACAGTATTAGCAAACGGCTCCATGAAAAAAAAGGTGTAAATCTGTGAGATTAATTCACAGATCACCAAGTGTTTTCTCAGAAACGTTATTCTTGGTTTATGTCTGAGGATATTTCTTTGTTACCATAAGCTTCAATGTGCTCTGAAATATCCTGTAATTGAGCAGTTTGCTCAGTCTGTATTTTGGAATCAGCAATGGGTTAATTCGGAGCACATTGAAGCTAATGGTGACAAAGGAAATATCCTCAGACAAAAACTAGAAAGAAGCTTTCTGAGAAACTGCTTTGTGATTTGTGAATTCATCTCACAGAGTTACACGATTCTTTTCATGAAGTAGTTTTGTAGCACTGTTTTTGTGGAATCTGAGAGAGGATATTATGCATAGCCTTGATGCCTATGATGACAAAGGAAATATCCTCAGATAAAATATATAAAGAAGCTTTCTGAGGAATTCTTTGTGATGTGTGAAATCATTTCACAGTGTTACACCTTTCTTTTCATGAAGAAGTTTGGTTGAACTCTTTCTGGGGAGTCTGAGAAAGGATATTTTGAATTGCAGTCAAGCCTATGGTGACAAAGGAAATACCCTCAAATAAGTAATAGAAGGAAGCTTTCTGAGAAACTGCTTTGTGACGTGTGAATTCATCTTACAGAATTACACCATTATTTTCATTGAGCAGATTGATAACATTGTTTTTTTGGAATCTGCAAAGGGATATATGGGAGTGCATTGAAGCCTATGGTGACAAAGGAAATATCCTGAGATAAAAACCAAAAAGAAGCTTTCCGATAAGCTGCTTTGTGATGTGTGGATTCATATTACAGAGTTACACTGTTCTTTACATTGATCAGTTTTCTCACACTGTATTCTTGGAATCTACAGTGAGATATATCGGAGAACATTGAATCTTATGGTGACAAAGGAAATATCCTCAGACAAAAATTCTAAAGAAACTTTCTGAAAAACTGCTTTGTGATTTGTGACTTCATCGCACAGAGTTACACGATTCTTTTCAAAGAAAATATCCAAAGATAAAAACCAGAAAGAAGTTTTCTGTGAAACTCTTTTGTGACATGTGAATTCATCTCACTGAGCAACACTGTTTTTTTCATTGAGAAGTCTGGTAACACTTTTTTTGTTTAATCTACAATGGGATATTCTGGAGTGCATTGAGAAATACAGTGAAAAAGGGAATAACCTCAGATAAAAACGAGAAAGAAGCTTTTAGAGCAACTCCTTTGTGATGTGTGCATTCATCTCATAGAGCTAAACGTATCTTTTGAGGGAGCACTTTGGCATCACTGTTTTTGTGGTTTCTGAGAAGAGATATCTGAGAGTGCATTGAAGCCTAGGGTGGCAAAGGAAATATCCTCAAACAGAAACCAAAAAGAATCTTTCTGAGAAACTGCTTTCTGATATTTGAATTCATCTCACAGATTTACACCATGCTTTTCATGGAGCAGTTTACTAACACTATTTTCATGGACTCTTCAAATGGATATTCACAAGCACATTGAGGCAAATGGTGAAAAAGGAAATATCAACATTAAAAAACTAGAAAGAAGCTTTATGACAAACTGCTTTGTGAATTGTGAATACATCTCACAGAGTTACACGATTCTTTTCATGAAGCAGTTTGGTAGCACTGTTTTTGGGGAATCTGAGAAGGTATAATTTGGATCGCATTGAGCCTATGGTGACAAAGGAAATATCCTCAGATAAAATATAGAAAGAATCTTTCTGAGAAACTTCCTTGTGATATGAGAATTCATCTCACAGAGTTACACCATTCTTTTCATTGAGAAGAAGGGTAACACTTTTTTCATGGAATCTGCGATGGGATATTCTGGAGTGCATTGAGGCCTAAGGTGTAAAAGGAAATATCCTCAGATAAAAACTAGAAATAAGCTTTCTAAGAAACAGCTGTGTGATGTGTGATTTCTTCTCACAGAGTTACACAATTCTTTACATTGAACAGTTTGGTAGCACTGTTTTTGGGGAATCTGAGAAGTGATATTTTGGATTGCATTGAAGACTATGGTGACAAAGTTAATATCATCTGATAAAAACAAGAAAGAAGCTTTCTGAGAAAGTTCTTCACGATGTGTGAATTCATCTCACAGAGTTACACCTTTCTTTTCATGCAGCAGTTTGCAAACACTGCTTTCGTATAATCTGCAAAGTGATATATGAGGGCGCATTGAGGCCTATCATGTAAAAGGAAATATACTCAGATAAAAACTGGAAAGAAGCTTTCTGAGAAACTACTTTGAGATAGGTGAATTCGTCTCTCAGTGATACGCTGATGTTTTCATTGAGCAGTTTGAAAACACTGTTTTCATGGAATCTGCAATAGGATATTTGGGAGCATATTAAAACCTATGGTGACATAGGAAATATCCTCAGACAAAAAACCAAAAAGAAGCTTTCTGAGAAATTGCTTTGTGATGTGTGAATTCACCTCACAAATTTACACTTTTCTTTTCTTGGAGCAGTTTGCTAGCACTGATTTTATGGAATCCACAAAGAGATATTCGAGAATGCATTGAGACCTATGGTGAAAAAGGAAATATCCTCAGACAAAAACTGGAAAGAAGATTTTTGAGAAACTGCTTTGTGATTTCTTAATTCATCTCACAGAATTACATGGTTCTTTTCATGGAATAGTTTGGTAGCACTGTTTTTGGTGAATGTTAGAAGGGATATTTAAGATCGCATTGAAGGCTATGGTGACAAAGGAAATATCCTCAGATAAAATCTAGAAAGAAGCTTTCTGAGAAAGTTCTTTGTGCTGTGTGAATTCATCTCACAGAGTTACACCTTTCTTTTCATGGAGCAGTTTTCTAACACTACCTTCTTGGAATCTGCAAAGGGATATTTGGAAGAACCTTGAGGCCTGTGCTGACAAAGGAAATATCCTCGGATAAAAACTAAAAAGAAGCTTTCTGAGAAACTGCTTTGTGATGTGTGAGTTCATCTCACAGAGTTACAACTTTCTTTTCATTGAACAGTTTAGTATCACTGTTTTTGGGGAATCTGCAAAGGGATTTTTGGGAGATCATAGAGGCCTATGGTGAAAAAAGAAATATCCTCAGATAAAAACTGGAGAGAGAGTTTTTGAGAAACTTTTTTGTGATGTGTGTATTCACCTCATGGAGTTAAACCATTTTGTTGATTGAGCAATATGGACTCACTCTTTTTGTGGTGTCTGAGAAGGGATATTTGGGAGCGCAATGAGGCTCATGGTGGAAAAATAAATATGCAAAGATAAAAACTAGAAAGAAACTTCCTGAGAAATTTATTTGTGATGGGCGATTTCATCTCTCAGAGGTAAATTTTTCTTTTCATTGAGCAGTTTGGTAAACCTGTTTTGTGGAAACTACAAAAGGGTATTCAGAGCACAGAGAAGCCTTTGCTGAAAAAGGAAATATCCTCAGATGAAAACTAGAAAGAAACTTTCTGAGAGACTGTTTTGTGATGGTTGAATTCATCTCACAGAGGTAAATCTTTCTTCTCATTGAGCAGTTTGGTAACACTGTTATTGTGGAATATGCAAAAGGATATTCAGGAGTGGATACAGGCCAAGTTAGAAACACATAATATTTCAGGTGAAAACTGGAGAGAAAGTTTCTGATAACTCCTTTGTGAACTGTGCGTTAATCTCATAGAGGTAAAGCTTTCTGTTGAGAGAGCAGTTTGGCATCACTGTTTTTGTGGTTTGTGAGAAGGGATATTTGGGAGCACATGGAACCCGATGGTGTAAAAGGAAATATCCTGAGATTAAAACTAGAAAGAAGCTTTCTGAGAACTTTCTTTTTGATGGGTGAATTCATCACAGAGATTAAACCTTTGTTTTCTTTGAGCACTTTGGTACCACTGTTTTTATGGAATCTGCAAAGGGATATTTCGGAGCCCATAGAGGCCTAAGGTGAAAAAAGAAAATTATTCGGGGAAAAACTGGAGAGAAGCTTTCAGAGATACTCCTTTGTGATGTGTGCATTCATCTCAAAGAGCTAAACGTTTCTGTTGAGGTAGTACTTTGGCATCCCTGCTTTTGTGATGTCTGAGAAGGGATATTTTGAAGTGCATCGAAGCCTATAGTGGAAAAGGAAATATCCTCAAACAAAAACTAGAAAGAAGCTTTCTAGGAAACGACTTTGTGATGTGCGAATTCATCTCACAGAGTTACACGAACTTTTTATGGAGCAGTTTGGTAGCACTGTTTTTGGGGAATCTGAGAAGGAATATTTTGGATCACATTGAAGCCAAGGGTGACAAAGGAAGTATCCTCAGATAAAATCTAGAAAGAAACTTTCGCGAGGGCGGAGCAAGATGGCCGAATAGGAACAGCTCCAGTCTCCAACTCCCAGCGCGAGCGACACAGAAGACCGGTGATTTCTGCATTTTCAACTGAGGTACTGGGTTCATCTCACTGGGGAGTGCCGGACGATTGGTGCTGGTCAGCTGCTGCAGCCCGACCAGCGAGAGCTGAAGCAGGGCGAGGCATTGCCTCACCTGGGAAGCGCAAGGGGGAAGGGAATCCCTTTTCCTAGCCAGGGGAACTGAGACACACAACACCTGGAAAATCGGGTAACTCCCACCCCAATACTGCGCTTTAAGCAAACAGGCACACCAGGAGATCATAGCCCACACCTGGCCGGCAGGGTCCCACACCCACGGAGCCTCCCTCATTGCTAGCACAGCAGTCTGTGATCTACCGGCAAGGCAGCAGCGAGGCTGGGGGAGGGGCGCCTGCCATTGCTGAGGCTTAAGTAGATAAACAAAGCTGCTGGGAAGCTCGAACTGGGTGGAGCTCACAGCAGCTCAAGGAAACCTGCCTGTCTCTGTAGACTCCACCTCTGGGGACAGGGCAATAACAAACACAGCCAAAACCTCTGCAGACGTAAACGACTCCGTCTGACAGCTTTGAAGAGAGCAGTGGATCTCCCAACACGGAGGTTGAGATCTGAGAAGGGACAGACTCCCTGCTCAAGTGGGTCCCTGACCCCTGAGTAGCCTAACTGGGAGACATCCCCGACTAGGCGTAGTCTGACACCCCACACCTCACAGGGTGGAGTACACCCCTGAGAGGAAGCTTCCAAAGCAAGAATCAGACAGGTACACTCGCTGTTCAGAAATATTCTATCTTCTGCTGCCTCTGCTGCTGATACCCAGGCAAACAGGGTCTGGAGTGGACCTCAAGCAATCTCCAACAGACCTACAGCTGAGGGTCCTGACTGTTAGAAGGAAAACTATCAAACAGGAAGGACACCTACACCAAAACCCCATCAGTACATCACCATCATCAAAGACCAGAGGCAGATAAAACCACAAAGATGGGGAAAAAGCAGGGCAGAAAAGCTGGAAATTCAAAAAATAAGAGCGCATCTCCCCCGGCAAAGGAGCGCAGCTCATCGCCAGCAACGGATCAAAGCTGGACGGAGAATGACTTTGACGAGATGAGAGAAGAAGGCTTCAGTCCATCAAATTTCTCAGAGCTAAAGGAGGAATTACGTACCCAGCACAAAGAAACTAAAAATCTTGAAAAAAAAATGGAAGAATTGATGGCTAGAGTAATTAATGCAGAGAAGGTCATAAACGAAATGAAAGAGATGAAAACCATGACACGAGAAATACGTGACAAATGCACAAGCTTCAGTAACCGACTCGATCAACTGGAAGAAAGAGTATCTGCGATTGAGGATCAAATGAATGAAATGAAGCGAGAAGAGAAACCAAAAGAAAAAAGAAGAAAAAGAAATGAACAAAGCCTGCAAGAAGTATGGGATTATGTAAAAAGACCAAATCTATGTCTGATAGGGGTGCCTGAAAGTGAGGGGGAAAATGGAACCAAGTTGGAAAACACTCTACAGGATATCATCCAGGAGAACTTCCCCAACCTAGTAGGGCAGGCCAACATTGAAATCCAGGAAATACAGAGAACGCCACAAAGATACTCCTCGAGAAGAGCAACTCCAAGACACATAATTGCCAGATTCACCAAAGTTGAAATGAAGGAAAAAATGTTAAGGGCAGCCAGAGAGACAGGTCGGGTTACCCACAAAGGGAAGCCCATCAGACTAACAGCAGATCTCTCGGCAGAAACTCTCCAAGCCAGAAGAGAGTGGGGGCCAATATTCAACATTCTTAAAGAAAAGAATTTTAAACCCAGAATTTCATATCCAGCCAAACTAAGTTTCATAAGTGAAGGGAAAATAAAATCCTTTACAGATAAGCAAATGCTTAGAGATTTTGTCACCACCAGGTCTGCCTTACAAGAGACCCTGAAGGAAGCACTAAACATGGAAAGGAACAACCGGTACCAGCCATTGCAAAAACATGCCAAAATGTAAAGACCATCGAGGCTAGGAAGAAACTGCATCAACTAACGAGCAAAATAACCAGTTAATATCATAATGGCAGGATCAAGTTCACACATAACAATCTTACCCTTAAATGTAAATGGACTAAATGCTCCAATTAAAAGACACAGACTGGAAAACTGGATAAAGAGTCAAGACCTATCAGTCTGCTGTATTCAGGAGACCCATCTCACACGCAGAGACATACATAGGCTCAAAATAAAGGGATGGAGGAAGATTTACCAAGAAAATGGAGAACAAAAAAAAGCGGGGGTTGCAATACTAGCCTCTGATAAAACAGACTTTAAACCATCAAAGATAAAAAGAGACAAAGAAGGCCATTACATAATGGTAAAGGGATCAATTCAACAGGAAGAGCTAACTATCCTAAATAAATATGCACCCAATACAGGAGCACCCAGATTCATAAAGCAAGTCCTTAGAGACTTACAAAGAGACTTAGACTCCCATACAATAATAATGGGAGACTTCAACACTCCACTGTCAACATTAGACAGATCAATGAGACAGAAAGTTAACAAGGATATCCAGGAATTGAACTCATCTCTGCAGCAAGCAGACCTAATAGACATCTATAGAACTCTCCACACTAAATCAACAGAATATACATTCTTCTCAGCACCACATTGTACTTACTCCAAAATCGACCACATAATTGGAAGTAAAGCACCCCTCAGCAAATGTACAAGAACAGAAATTATAACAAACTGTCTCTCAGACCACAGTGCAATCAAACTACAACTCAGGACTAAGAAACTCAATCAAAACCGCTCAACTACATGGAAACTGAACAACCTGCTCCTGAATGACTACTGGGTACATAACGAAATGAAGGCAGAAATAAAGATGTTCTTTGAAACCAATGAGAACAAAGATACAACACACCAAAATCTCAGGGACACATTTAAAGCAGTGTGTAGAGGGAAATTTATAGCACTAAATGCCCACAAGAGAAAGCTGGAAAGATCTAAAATTGACACTCTAACGTCACAATTAAAAGAACTAGAGAAGCAAGAGCAAACACATTCGAAAGCTAGCAGAAGGCGAGAAATAACTAAGATCAGAGCAGAACTGAAGGAGATAGAGACACAAAAAACCCTCCAAAAAATCAATGAATCCAGGAGTTGGTTTTTTGAAAAGATCAACAAAATTGACAGACCACTAGCAAGACTAATAAAGAAGAAAAGAGAGAAGAATCAAATCGACGCAATTAAAAATGATAAAGGGGATATCACCACCGACCCCACAGAAATACAAACTACCATCAGAGAATACTATAAACACCTCTACGCAAATAAACTGGAAAATCTAGAAGAAATGGATAATTTCCTGGACACTTACACTCTTCCAAGACTAAACCAGGAAGAAGTTGAATCCCTGAATAGACCAATAGCAGGCTCTGAAGTTGAGGCAATAATTAATAGCCTACCAACCAAAAAAAGTCCAGGACCAGATGGATTCACAGCTGAATTCTACCAGAGTTACAAGGAGGAGTTGGTACCATTCCTGCTGAAACTATTCCAATCAATAGAAAAAGAGGGAATCCTCCCTAACTCATGTTATGAGGCCAACATCATCCTGATACCAAAGCCTGGCAGAGACACAACAAAAAAAGAGAATTTTAGACCAATATCCCTGATGAACATCGATGCAAAAATCCTCAATAAAATACTGGCAAACCGGATTCAGCAACACATCAAAAAGCTTATCCACCATGATCAAGTGGGCTTCATCCCTGGGATGCAAGGCTGGTTCAACATTCACAAATCAATAAACATAATCCAGCATATAAACAGAACCAAAGACAAGAACCACATGATTATCTCAATAGATGCAGAAAAGGCCTATGACAAAATTCAACAGCCCTTCATGCTAAAAAAGCTCAATAAATTCGGTATTGATGGAACGTACCTCAAAATCATAAGAGCTATTTATGACAAACCCACAGCCAATATCATACTGAATGGGCAAAAACTGGAAAAATTTCCTTTGAAAACTGGCACAAGACAGGGATGCCCTCTCTCACCACTCCTATTCAACATAGTGTTGGAAGTTCTGGCTAGGGCAATTAGGCAAGAGAAAGAAATCAAGGGTATTCAGTTAGGAAAAGAAGAAGTCAAACTGTCCCTGTTTGCAGATGACATGATTGTATATTTAGAAAACCCCATTGTCTCAGCCCCAAATCTCCTTAAGTTGATAAGCAACTTCAGCAACGTCTCAGGATACAAAATTAATGTGCAAAAATCACAAGCATTCTTATACATCAGTAACAGACAAACAGAGAGCCAAATCAGGAATGAACTTCCATTCACAATCGCTTCAAAGAGAATAAAATACCTAGGAATCCAACTGACAAGGGATGTAAAGGACCTCTTCAAGGAGAACTACAAACCACTGCTCAGTGAAATCAAAGAGGACACAAACAAATGGAAGAACATACCATGCTCATGGATAGGAAGAATCAATATCGTGAAAATGGCCATACTGCCCAAGGCAATTTTTAGATTCAATGCCATCCCCATCAAGCTACCAATGAGTTTCTTCACAGAGTTGGAAAAAACTGCTTTAAAGTTCATATGGAACCGAAAAAGAGCCCGCATCTCCAAGACAATCCTAAGTCAAAAGAACAAAGCTGGAGGCATCACGCTACCTGACTTCAAACTATACTACAAGGCTACAGTAACCAAAACAGCATGGTACTGGTACCAAAACAGAGATATAGACCAATGGAACAGAACAGAGTCCTCAGAAATAATACCACACATCTACAGCCATCTGATCTTTGACAAACCTGAGAGAAACAAGAAATGGGGAAAGGATTCCCTATTTAATAAATGGTGCTGGGAAAATTGGCTAGCCATAAGTAGAAAGCTGAAGCTGGATCCTTTCCTTACTCCTTATACGAAAATTAATTCAAGATGGATTAGAGACTTAAATGTTAGACCTAATACCATAAAAATCCTAGAGGAAAACCTAGGTAGTACCATTCAGGACATAGGCATGGGCAAAGACTTCATGTCTAAAACACCAAAAGCAACGGCAGCAAAAGCCAAAATTGACAAATGGGATCTCATTAAATTAAAGAGCTTCTGCACAGCAAAAGAAACTACCATCAGAGTGAACAGGCAACCTACAGAATGGGAGAAAATTTTTGCAATCTACTCATCTGACAAAGGGCTAATATCCAGAACCTACAAAGAACTCAGACAAATTTACAAGAAAAAAACAAACAACCCCATCAAAAAGTGGGCAAAGGATATGAACAGACATTTCTCAAAAGAAGACATTCATACAGCCAACAGACACATGAAAAAATGCTCATCATCACTGGCCATCAGAGAAATGCAAATCAAAACCACAATGAGATACCATCTCACACCAGTTAGAATGGCAATCATTAAAAAGTCAGGAAACAACAGGTGCTGGAGAGGATGTGGAGAAATAGGAACACTTTTACACTGTTGGTGGGATTGTAAACTAGTTCAACCATTATGGAAAACAGTATGGCGATTCCTCAAGGATCTAGAACTAGATGTACCATATGAGCCAGCCATCCCATTACTGGGTATATACCCAAAGGATTATAAATTATGCTGCTATAAAGACACATGCACACGTATGTTTATTGCAGCACTATTCACAATAGCAAAGACTTGGAATCAACCCAAATGCCCATCAGTGACAGACTGGATTAAGAAAATGTGGCACATATACACCATAGAATACTATGCAGCCATCAAAAAGGATGAGTTTGCGTCCTTTGTAGGGACATGGATGCAGCTGGAAACCATCATTCTTAGCAAACTATCACAAGAACAGAAAACCAAACACCGCATGTTCTCACTCATAGGTGGGAACTGAACAATGAGATCACTTGGACTCAGGAAGGGGAACATCACACACAGGGGCCTGTCATGGGGAGGGGGAAGGGGGGAGGGATTGCATTGGGAGTTATACCTGATGTAAATGATGAGTTGATGGGTGCAGCACACCAACATGGCACAAGTATACATATGTAACAAACCTGCACGTTATGCCCATGTACCCTACAACTTAAAGTACAATAATAATAAATAAATTTAAAAAAAAATAAAAGAAACTTTCTGAGAAACTTCTTTATGATGTGTGAATTCGTCTCACAAAATTACACTGTTCTTTTCATTGAGAAGTTTGCTAACACTTTTTTCATGGAATCTGCAATGGGATATTCCAGAGCGCATTGAGATCTATGGTGAAAAGGAAATATCCTCAGATAAAATGTATAAAGAAGCTATCTGATAAACTAGCATTGGGTAGGTGAATTCATCTCACAGAGATACCATATTGTTTTCATTGAGCAGTTTGATAACACTGATTTCATGGGATCTGAAATAGGATATTTGGGAGCGCATTGAAGCCTATGCTGACAAAGGAAATATCTTCAGAGCAAAATCAAAGGAATTTTTCTGAGAAACTGCTTTGTGATGTGTGAATTCATCTCACAGATTTACACCTTGCTTTTCATGGAGCAGTTTGCTAACACTGTTTTCATGGAAACTGCAAAGGAATATTCATGAGGGCATTGAGACCTAAAGTGAATAAGGAAATATCCTCAGACAAAAACTAGAAAGGAGCTTTCTGAGGATTTGCTTTGTGATGGGTGAATTCATCTCACAGAGTTACACCTTTATTTTCATTGATCAGTTTGGTAGCACTGATTTTGAGGAGCTGCAAAGGGATTTCTGGGAGCTCATAGTGGCCTATGGTGAAAAAGGAAATATCTTTAGATAAAAACTGAGAGAAGGTTTTTTAGAAACTGTTTTGTGATATATGTATTCACCTCATAGGGATGAACCACTTTATTGATTGAGCAGTTTGGTATCACTGTTTTTGTGGTGTCTGAGAAGGGATATTTGGGAGCGCATTGATGCTGATTATGGAAAAGTAAATATGCACAGATAAAAGCTAGAAAGGAGACTTCTGAGAAATTTCTTTGGGATGGGTGAATTCACCTCCCAGAGGTAAACCATTCTTTTAATTGAACAATTTGGTTACCCTGTTTTTGTTTAATCAACAAAGGGATATTTGGAGAACACAGGAGCCTGTGGTGAAAAAGGAGACAACCTCAGAAAAAAACTAGAAAGTAGCTTTCTGAGATACTCTTTTGTGATGGGTGACTTCATCTAACAAAGGTAAATCTTCATTTTCATTGAGCAATTTGGTAACACTATTTTTGTAGAATATGCAGAGGGATATTTGGGAGCAGATAGAGGCTAAGGTTGAAAAAGCAAATATCTTCAGGTAAAAACTGGAGAGAAAGTTTCTGATAACTCTTTTGTGATGTGTGCATTCATTCCATAGAGGTAAAGCTTTCTGCTGACAGAGCAGTTTGGCATCACTGTTTCTGTGGTGTCTGAGAAGGGATATGTGGCAGCGCATGGAAGCTGATGGTGGAAAAGGAAATATCCTGAGATACGAACTAGAAAGAAGCTTTCTGAGAAATTTCTTTGTGATGGGTGAATTCATCATGCAGAGTTTCACCTTTGTTTTCTTTTAGCAGTTTTGTAGCATTGCTTTTATGGAATCTGCAAAGGAATATTTGGGAGCTCCTAGAGTCCTAAGGTGAAAAAGTAAAATTCTCCAGGTAAAAACTGGAGAGAAGCTTTTGGAGAAAATACTTCCTGATGTGCGCATTCATCACATATTGCTAAAAGTTTCTGTTGAGGGAGGCCTTTGGTATCACTGTTTTTGTGTTGTCTGAGAAGGGATACTTGGGTGTGCATTGAAGCCTACGGTGGCAAAGGAAATATCCTCAGACAAAAACCAAAAAGAAGCTCTCTGAGAAACTGCTTTGTGATGTTTGAATTCATCTCACTGATTTACACTTTTCTTTTCATGGAGGAGTTTGCTAACACTATTTTCGTGGAATCTACAAAAGGATATTCGTGAGCACATTGAGGTAAATGTTGAAAAAGGAAATATCCTAAGACAAAAACTAGAAAGATGCTTTCTGAGAAACTGCTTTGTGATTTATGAATTCATCTCACAGAGTTACACCATTCTTTTCATGTAGCAGTTGAGTAGCACTGTTTTTGGGGAATCTGAGAAGGGATATTTTGGAACACATTGAAGCCTATGGTGACAAAGGAAATATCCTCAGATAAAATCTCGAAAGAAACCTCCAGAAAAACTTCTTTGTGATGTGTGAGTACATCTCACAGAGAAGCTTTGGGAGAAATGGTTTTCTGATGTGCGTATTCATGTCATAGAGTTTAACCTTTTTCTTGATTGAGCAGTTCAGTATCACTGTTTTTATGGTAACTGAGAGGAGACAGTTTGGAGCAAATTGAAGCCTATGGTGAAAAAGGAAATATCATCAGACTTAAACTAGAAAGAAGCTTTCTGAGAAACTGCTTTTGTGATGGGTGAATTCATCTCACAGAGTTTGAATTTTGTTTCCATTGAGCAGTTTGTTAACACGGGTTTTGTGGAATCTCCAAAGGGATATTCGGGAATGCTAGAGTCCAATGGTGATAAAGGAAATATATTCAGTTAAAAACAGGAGAGAAGCTTTCTGAGAAACTCCTTTGTGATGTGTGCATTCATCTCATAGAGCTAACCATTTCTGTTGAGGAAGCAATTTGGCATCAGTGTTTGGGTGGTGTCTGAGAAGGGATATTTGGGAGTGCATTGAAGCCTATGGTAGAAAAAGAAATATCCACAGATAAAAACTCGAAAGAAGCTTTCTGAGAAAGTTCTTTTGATTTATGAAATTATCTCACAGAGTTTTACCTTTCTTTTTCATGCAGCAGTTTGCTAACACCATTTTTGTTGAATCTGCAAAGGGATATTTGGGGGTGCATTGAGGCCTATGCTGAAAGAGGAAATAACCTCAGTATTAACTCAAAAGTAAGTTTCTGAGAAACTGCTTTGTGATGTGTGAATTCACACCACAGAGTTACACTGTTCTTTTATTGAGCAGTTTGCTAACATTCTTTTTTGGAATCTGCAATGGGATATTTCTGAGCCAACTGAAGCTTATGGTGACAAGGGAAATATCTTCATTTAAAAACTAGAAAGAAACTTTCTTAGAAACCGTTTTGTGATATGTTAATTCACCTCACAGAGCTACACGATTCTTTTCATGGATCAGTTTGGTAGCACTCTTTTTGCTGAATCTGAGAAGGGATATTTTGGATCACATTAAATCCTATAGTGGCAACGGAAATATGTTCATAGAGAAACTAGAAAGAAGCTTTCTGAGAAAGTTCTTTGTCATGTGTGAACTCACCTCACAGAGTTACACATTTATTTTCATGGAGCAGTTTGCTAACACCGTTTTTTGGGGATCTGCAAAAGGATGTTTTGTAGCACAGTGAGGCCTACTGTGAAAAAGCAAATATCCTCAGATAATAACTAGAAAGAACCTTACTGAAAAACTGCTCTGTGACGTGTGAATTCATCTCACAGAGTTAAAATGTTCCTTTCATTGCAAAGTTTGCTAACACTGTTTTCTTGGAGTCTGCAAAGGGATATTTTGGAGTGCATTGAAGCTTACGGTGACAAAGGAACCATCCTGAGACAAAAACCACAAAGAAACTTTCTGAGAAACTGGTTTATGATTCTTGAATTCATCTCACAGTGTTACTCGAATCTTCTCATGGAACAGTTTGGTAGCACCATTTTTAGGGAATCTGAGAAGGGATAATTTGGATCCAATTGAAGCCTACAGTGACAAAGAGAGTATCCTCAGATAAAAACTAGAAAGAATCATTGTGAGAAAGTCCTTTGTGATGTGTGAATTCCTCTCACAGAATTACACCTTTCTTTTAATGGAGCAGTTTGCTAACCCTGTATTTGTGGAATCTGCAAAGGGATATTTGGGAGTGCATTGAAGCCTATGGTCACAAAGGAAATATCCTCATACAAAAACTAGAAAGAAGTGTTCTGAAAAACTGCTTTGAGATTTGTGAATTCGTCTCACAGAGTTACAAGATACTATACATGGAGAAGTTTGGTAGCACTGTTTTTATGGAATCTGCAAAGGGATATTTGGGAAATCCTAGAGGCCTTTGGTGAAAAAGGAAATAACTTCAGATAAAAACTGGAGAGAAGCTTTTCGAGAAATTGTTTTTGATGTGTTTATTCATCTCATAGAATTTAACCTTTTTGTTGATTGAGCAGTTAGGCATCACTGTTTTTGTGGTATCTGAGAGGATATATTTGGGAGCACATTGAAGCCTACGGTGAAAAAGGAAATATGGTCAGATTTAAACTAGAAAGAAGCTTTCTGAGAAACTGCTTTGTGATGGGTGAATTCATCTCACAGAGTTACACCTTTCTTTTCATTGAGCAGTTTGGTAGCACAGTTTTCTTGGAATCTGCAATGTGATATTTCAGAGCATTTTGAAGCTTATGGTGACAAAGGAAATATCGTCAGACAAAAAGTAGAAAGAAACTTTCTGAGAAACTGCTTTGTGATTTGTGAATTCAACTCACAGAGTTACATGATTCTTTTCATGCGACAGTTTGTTAGCACTGTTTTTGGGGAATCTGAGAAGGAATACATTGGGTCGCATAGAAACCCATGGTGACAAGGGGAATATCCTAAGATAAAAACTAAACAGAAGCCTTCTGAGAAAGTACTTTGTGAAGTATGAATTCATCTCATAGAGTACCACCTTTCTTTTCATGGAGCCGTTTGCTAAAATTGTTTTCATGGAATCTGCAAAGGAATATTTGTGAGCGAATTTAGGCTCATGGTGAAAAACTAAATATCCTCAGAAAAATCTGCAAAGAAGCTTTCTGAGAAACTGCTTTGTGATGTGTGAATTCATCTCACAGAGTTACACTGTTCATTTCATTGAGTAGTTTGGCAACATAGTTTTCTTGGAATCTGCAATGAGATATTTCAGAGCGAATTGAAGCTTATGGTGACAAAAGAAATATCCTCAGACAAAAACCAGAAAGAAGCTTTCTGAGAAACCACTTTGTTATTTGTGATTTCAACTCACAGAGTTACCCGATACTTTTCATGGAGCAGTTTGGTTGCACTGTTTTTGGGGATTCTGATAAGGGATACTTTGGATCATGTTGTAGCTTATGGAGACAAGGGAAATATCTTCGATAAAGAGTAGAAACAAGCTTTCTGAGAATCTGCCTTGTGATGCACTGATTCATCTCACAAAGTTAAACGATTTTTTTTCATGTATCAGTTTGGTAACACTGTTCTTGGGGAATCTGAGGAAGTATATTTTGGATCGCATTGAAATCAATGGTGACAAAGGAAATATCCTCAGATAAAAACTAGAAAGAAGAGGTGGAGCAAGATGGCCGAATAGGAACAGCTCCAGTCTCCAACTCCCAGCTCGAGCGACACAGAAGACTGGTGATTTCTGCATTTTCAACTGAGGTACTGGGTTCATCTCACTAGGGAGTGCTGGATAATCGGTGCTGGGCAGCTGCTGCAGACCGACCAGCAAGAGCTGAAGCAGGGTGAGGCATTGCCTCACCTGGGAAGTGCAAGGGGAAAGGGAATCCCTTTTCCTAGCCAGGGGAACTGAGACACACAACACCTGGAAAATTGGGTAACCCCCGCCCCAATACTGCACTTTAAGCAAACAGGCACACGAGGAGATTGTATCCCACACCTGGCCGGGAAGGTCCCATGCCCACAGAGCCTCCCTCATTGCTAGCACAGCAGTCTGCGATCTAACCACAAGGCAGCAGCGAGGCTGGGGGAGGGGCGCCCGCCATTGCTGAGGCTTAAGTAGGTAAACAAAGCAGCTGGGAAGCCCGAACTGGGTGGAACTCACAGCAGCTCAAGGAAACCTGCCTGTCTCTGTAGACTCCACCTCTGGGGACAGGGCACAGATAAACAACAAAAGCAGCAGAAACGTCTGCAGACACAAACGACTCTGTCTGGCAACTTTGAAGAGAGCAGTGGATCTCCCAACACGGAGGTTGAGATCTGAGAAGGGACAGACTGCCTGCTCAAGTGGGTCCCTGAACCCTGAGTAGCCTAACTGAAAGACATCCACCACTAGGGGCAGTCTGACACCCCACACCTCACAGGGTGGAGTACACCTCTGAGAGGGAACCTCTAAAGCAAGAATCAGAGAGGTACACTTGCTGTTCAGCAATATTCTATATTCTGCAGCCTCTACTACTGACACCCAGGCAAACAGGGTCTGGAGTGGACCTCAAGCAATCTCCAACAGACCTACAGCTGAGGGTCCTGACTGTTAGAAGGAAAACTATCAAACAGGAAGGACACCTACACCAAAACCCTATCAGTACGTCACCATCATCAAAGACCAGAGACAGATAAAACCACAAAGATGGGGAAAAAGCAGGGCAGAAAAGCTGGAAATTCAAAAAATAAGAGTGCATCTCCCCCGGCAAAGGAGCGCAGCTCATCGCCAGCAACGGATCAAAGCTGGACGGAGAATGACTTTGACCATATGAGAGAATGCTTCAGTCCATCAAACTTCTCAGTGCTAAAGGAGGAAATACATACCCAGCGCAAAGAAACTAAAAATCTTGGAAAAAAAAAAATGGAAGAATTAATGGCTAGAGTAATTAATGCAGAGAAGGTCATAAACGAAATGAAAGAGATGAAAACTATGACACGAGAAATACGTGACAAATGCACAAGCCTCAGTAACCGACTCGATCAACTGGAAGAAGAGTATCAGCGATTGAGGATCAAATGAACAAAATGAAGCGAGAAGAGAAACCAAAAGAAAAAAGAAGAAAAAGAAATGAACAAAGCCTGCAAGAAGTATGGGATTATGTAAAAAGACCAAATCTACTTCTGATTGGGGTGTCTGAAAGTGAGGGGGAAAATGGAACCAAGTTGGAAAACACTCTTCAGGATATCAGGAGAACTTCCCCAACCTAGTAGGGCAGGCCAACATTCAAATCCAGGAAATACAGAGAACGCCACAAAGATAATCCTCGAGAAGAGCAACTCCAAGACACACAATTGCCAAATTCACCAAAGTTGAAATGAAGGAAAAAATCTTAAGGGCAGCCAGAGAGAAAGGTCGGGTTACCCACAAAGGGAAGCCCATCAGGCTTACAGCAGATCTCTCGGCAGAAACTCTACAAGCCAGAAAAGAGTGGGGGCCAATATTCAACATTCTTAAAGAAAAGAATTTTAAACCCAGAATTTCATATCCAGCCAAACTAAGTTTCATAAGTGAAGGAGATATAAAATCCTTTACAGATAAGCAAATGCTTAGAGATTTAGTCACCACTAGGCCTGCCTTACAAGAGACCCTGAAGGAAGCACTAAACATGGAAAGGAACAACCGGTACCAGCCATTGCAAAAACATGCCAAAATGTAAAGACCGTCGAGGCAAGGAAGAAACTGCATCAACTAACGAGCAAAATAACCAGTTAATATCATAATGGCAGGATCAAGTTCACACATAACAATCTTCCCCTTAAATGTAAATGGACTAAATGCTCCAATTAAAAGACACAGACTGGCAAATTGGATAAAGAGTCAAGACCCATCAGTCTGCTGTATTCAGGAGACCCATCTCACACGCAGAGACATACATAGGCTCAAAATAAAGGGATGGAGGAAGATCTACCAAGAAAATGGAGAACAAAAAAAAGCAGGGGTTGCAATACTAGTCTCTGATAAAACAGACTTTAAACCATCAAAGATCAAAAGAGACAAAGAAGGCCATTACATAATGGTAAAGGGATCAATTCAACAGGAAGAGCTAACTATCCTAAATATATATGCACCCAATACAGGAGCACACAGATTCATAAAGCAAGTCCTTAGAGACTTACAAAGAGACTTAGACTCCCATACAATAATAATGGGAGACTTCAACACTCCACTGTCAACATTAGACAGATCAATGAGACAGAAAGTTAACAAGGATATCCAGGAATTGAACTCAGCTCTGCAGCAAGCAGACCTAATAGACATCTATAGAACTCTCCACCCCAAATCAACAGAATATACATTCTTCTCAGCACCACATCGCACTTATTCCAAAATTGACCACAAAATTGGAAGTAAAGCACTCCTCAGCAAATGTACAAGAACAGAAATTGTAAAAAACTGTCTCTCAGACCACAGTGCAATCAAACTACAACTCAGGACTAAGAAACTCAATCAAAACCTCTCAACTACATGGAAACTGAACAACCTGCTCCTGAATGACTACTGGGTACATAATGAAATGAAGGCAGAAATAAAGATGTTCTTTGAAACCAATGAGAACAAAGATACAACATACCAGAATCTCTGGGACACATTTAAAGCAGTGTGTAGAGGGAAATTTATAGCACTAAATGCCCACAAGAGAAAGCTGGAAAGATCTAAAATTGACACTCTAACATCACAATTAAAAGAACTAGGGAAGCAAGAGCAAAAGCATTCAAAACCTAGCAGAAGGTAAGAAATAACTAAGATCAGAGCAGAACTGAAGGAGATAGAGACACAAAAAACCCTCCAAAAAATCAATGAATCCAGGAGTTGGTTTTTTGAAAAGATCAACAAAATTGACAGACCACTAGCAAGACTAATAAGGAAGAAAAGAGAGAAGAATCAAATCGACACAATGAAAAATGATAAAGGGGATATCACCACCGACCCCACAGAAATACAAACTACCATCAGAGAATACTATAAACACCTCTACGCAAATAAACTGGAAAATCTAGAAGAAATGGATAATTTCCTGGACACTTACACTCTTCCAAGACTAAACCAGGAAGAATTTGAATCCCTGAATAGACCAATAGCAGGTTCTGAAATTGAGGCAATAATTAATAGCCTATCAACCAAAAAAAGTCCAGGACCAGATGGATTCACAGCTGAATTCTACCAGAGGTACAAGGAGGAGTTGGTACCATTCCTGCTGAAACTATTCCAATCAATAGAAAAAGAGGGAATCCTCCCTAACTCATTTTATGAGGCCAATATCATCCTGATACGAAAGCCTGGCAGAGACACAACAAAAAAAGAGAATTTTAGACCAATATCCCTGATGAACATTGATGCAAAAATCCTCAATAAAATACTGGCAAACTGGATTCAGCAGCACATCAAAAAGCTTATCCACCATGATCAAGTGGGCTTCATCCCTGGGATGCAAGGCTGGTTCAACATTCGCAAATCAATAAACATAATCCAGCATATAAACAGAACCAAAAACAAGAACCACATGATTATCTCAATTGATGCAGAAACGGCTTTTGACAAAATTCAACAGCCTTCATGCTAAAAACTCTCAATAAATTTGGTATTGATGGAACGTACCTCAAAATCATAAGAGCTATTTATGTCAAACCCACAGCCAATATCATACTGAATGGGCAAAAACTGGAAAAATTCCCTTTGAAAACTGGCACAAGACAGGAATGCCCTCTCTCACCAGTGCTATTCAACATAATGTTGGAAGTTCCAGCTAGGGCAATGAGGCAAGAGAAAGAAATCAAGGGTATTCAGTTAGGAAAAGAAGAAGTCAAACTGTCCCTGTTTGCAGATAACATGATTGTATATTTAGAAAACCCCATTGTGTCAGCCCCAAATCTCCTTAAGCTGATAAGCAACTTCAGCAAAGTCTCAGGATACAAAATTAATCTGCAAAAATCACAAGCATTCTTATACACCAGTAACAGACAAACAGAGAGCCAAATCATGAATGAACTTCCATTCACAATCGCTTCAAAGAGAATAAAATACCTAGGAATCCAACTGACAAGGGATGTAAAGGACCTCTTCAAGGAGAACTACAAACCACTGCTCAGTGAAATCAAAGAGGACACAAACAAATGGAAGAACATACCATGCTCATGGATAGGAAGAATCAATATCGTGAAAATGGCCATACTGCCCAAGGCAATTTTTAGATTCTATGCCAACCCCATCAAGCTACCAATGAGTTTCTTCACAGAGTTGGAAAAAACTGCTTTAAAGTTCATATGGAACCAAAAAAGAGCCCGCATCTCCGAGACAATCCTAAGTCAAAAGAACAAAGCTGGAGGCATCACGCTACCTGACTTCAAACTATACTACAAGGCTACAGTAACCAAAACAGCATGGTACTGGTACCAAAACAGAGAGATAAACCAATGGAACAGAACAGAGTCCTCAGAAATAATACTACACATCTACAGCCATCTGATCTTTGACAAACCTGAGAGAAACAAGAAATGGGGAAAGGATTCCCTATTTAATAAATGGTGCTTGGAAAATTGGCAAGCCATAAGTAGAAATCTGAAGCTGGATCCTTTCCTTACTCCTTATATGAAAATTAATTCAAGATGGATTAGAGACTTAAATGTTAGACCTAATACCATAAAAACCCTAGAGGAAAACCTAGGTAGTACCATTCAGGACATAGGCATGGGCAAAGACTTCATGTCTAAAACACCAAAAGCAACATCAGCAAAAGCCAAAATTGACAAATGGGATCTAATTAAACTAAAGAGCTTCGGCACAGCAAAAGAAACTACCATCAGAGTGAACAGGCAACCTACAGAATGGGAGAAAATTTTTGCAATCTACTCATCTGAAAAAGGGCTAATATCCAGAACCTACAAAGAACTCAAACAAATTTACAAGAAAAAAACAAACAACCCCATCAAACCTGGGCAAAGGATATGAACAGACATTTCTGAAAAGAGTACATTCATACAGCCATCAGACACATGAAAAAATGCTCTTCATCACTGGCCATCAGAGGAATGCAAATGAAAACCACAATGAGATACCATCTCACACCAGTTAGAATGGTGATCATTAAAAAGTCAGGAAACAACAGGTGCTGGAGAGGATGTGGAGAAATAGGAACACTTTTACACTGTTGGTGGGATTGTAAATTAGTTCAACCATTATGGAAAACAGTATGGCGATTCCTCAAGGATCCAGAACTAGATGTACCATATGACCCAGCCATCCCATTACTGGGTATATACCCAAAGGATTATAAATCATGCTGCTATAAAGACACATGCACACGTATGTTTATTGCAGCACTATTCACAATAGCAAAGACTTGGAATCAACCCAAATGTCCATCAGTGACAGACTGGATGAAGAAAATGTGGCACATATACACCATGGAATACTATGCAGCCATCAAAAAGGATGAGTTTGTGTCCTTTGTAGGGACATGGATGCAGCTGGAAACCATCATTCTTAGCAAACTATCACAAGAACAGAAAACCAAACACCGCATGTTCTCACTCATAGGTGGGAACTGAACAATGAGATCACTTGGAGTCGGGAAGGGGAACATCACACACTGGGGCCTATCATGGGGATGGGGGAAGGGGGAGGGATTGCATTGGGAGTTATACCTGATGTAAATGATGAGTTGATGGGTGTTGACGAGTTGATGGGTGCAGCACAGCAGCATGGCACAAGTATACATGTGTAACAAACCTGCACGTTATGCACATGTAACCTAGGACTTAAGGTATAATAATAATAAAAAATAAAATTAAAGGAAACAAACAAACAAACAAACAAACAAACTAGAAAGAAGCTTTCTGAAATCTGCTTTCTAATTTTTGAACTCATCTCACAGAGTTACAATTTCCTTTCATGGAGCAGTTTGTTAACACTGTTTTTGTGAAATCTGAGAAAGGATATTTTGCATCACATTCAAGCCTATGATGACAAAGGAAAGACCCTGAGATAAAAACTTGAAACAAGCTCCCTGAGAAACAACTTTGTGATGAGTGAATTTACCTCACAGTGTTAAACCTTTCTTTTCAATACACAGTTTGGTAGCACTGTTTTGGTGGGATAGGCAGAGGGATATTTGGGAGTGCATAGAGACCTAAGGTGAAAAAAGAAAGTTCTTCAGGTAAAAACGGCAGATAAACTTTCTAAGAAACTCTTTTGTGAGGTTTGCATTCAACTCATAGAGGTAAATATTTCTGTTTGAGGGAGCACTTTGGTATCACTGTTTTTGTGGTGTCTGAGAAGGGATATTTGGGAGCACATTGAAGCCTAGTGGAAAAGGAAATTTCCTCATACAAAAACCAGAACGAAGCTTTATGAGAAACCGCTTTGTAATGTGCTAATTCATCTCACAGAGTTACACGATTAGCAGTTTGGTAGCACTCTTTTTGGGGAATCTGAGAAGGGATATTTTGAATTGCATTGAAGCCTATGGTGACAAACAAAATATCCTCAGATAAAAACTAGGAAGAAGCTTTCTGAGAAAGTTCTTAGTGATGTGTGAATTCATCTCACAGAGTTACACCTTTCTTTTCATGGAGCAGTTTGCCAACACTGTATTTGTGCAATCTGCTAAGGTATTTCTGGGAGTGCATTGAGGCCTATAGTGAAAAAGGAAATGTCCTCAGATAAAAACTAGAAAAAGCTTTCTGAGAAACTGCTTTGTTATGTGTGAATTCATCTCACAGAGTCACAACGTTCTTTTCACTGAGCCGTTTGGTAACAATGTTTTCATGGAATCTTCAATAAGATATTTTGGAGAGCAGTGAAGCCTATGGAAACATAGGAAATATCCTCAGAATAAAACCAAAAAGCAGCTTTCTGAGAAACTGCTTTGGGATGTGTGAATTCATCTCACAGAGTTGCACTGTTCTTTTCATTGATCAGTTTGCTACCACTGTTTTCTTGGAATCTGCAATGGGATATTTTGGAGTGCATTGACGCTTAGGGTGACAAAGGAAATATCCTCCGACAAAACTAGAAAGAAGCTTTCTGAGAAACTGCTCATGATTTGTGATTTCATCTCACAGAGTTACATGATTCTTTTCATGCAGCAGTTTGGTAGCCCTGTTTATTTGGAATCTGCAGAGGTATATTCAGGAGCTCCCATAGGCCTATGGTGAAAAAGGAAATAACTTCAGATTAAAAACTAGAGAGAAGCTTTTCGATAAATGGTTTTGTTATATGCATTCATCTGATAGAGTTTAACCTCTTTGTTGATTGAGCAGTTCGGACCTACTGTTTTTATGCTATCTGAGAGGAGATATTTAGGAACACATTGAAGTCTATGGTGAAAAAGGAAATATACTCAGGTTTAAACTAGAAATGAAGCTTTCTTAAAAACTGGTTTGTGAGGGGTTAACTCATCACAGAGATTTCCACCTTTCATCTCATGGAGCAGCTTGCAGCACTGTTTTTGTGGAATCTGCGGAGGGATATTTGGGAGTACTTAGAGGCCTAAGGTGAAAAAAGAAAATTCTTCAGGTAAAAACTGGAGAGAAGTTTTCTGAGAAACTGTTTGTGGTGTGTGCATTCATCTCATAGAGCTAAATGTTTCTGTTGAGGGAGTACTTTGGTATCACTGTTTTTGTGGAGTTTGAGAATGGATAATTGAAAGCGCATTGAAGCCTATGGTAGAAAAGGAAATATCCTCAGATAAAAACTGGAAAGAAGGTTCCTGAGAAACTGTTTTGTGATGGGTCAATTTATCTCACAGAGATACATCATTCCTTTCATGGAGCAGTTTGTTAGCACTGTTTTTGTGGAATCTGCAGAGGGATAATTGGGAGCACATAGAGGCCTAAGGTGAACAAAGAAATTTCTTCAGGTAACAACTGGAGAGAACCTTTCAGAGAAGCTCCTTTGTGATATGTGCATTCATCTCATAGAGCTAAAAGTTTCTCTTGAGGGAGCACTTGGTATCACTGTTTATGTGGTGTCTGAGAAGGGATAATTGGGAACACATTGAAGCCTATGGCGGAAAAGGAAATATCCTTATATAAAAGTAGAAAGACGCTTTCTCCAAATCTGATTTTTGAGGTGTTAATTCATGTTACAGAGCTACACAATTATTTTCATGGATCAGTTTGGTAGCACTGTTTATGGGGAATCTGACAAGAGATACTTTGAATCAAATTGAAATCTATGGTGACAAAGGCAATATCCTCATATAAAAACTAGAAAGATACTTTCTAAGAAAGTTCTTTGTGATGTGTGAATTCATCTCACAGAGATACACCTTTCCTTTCATGGAGTAGTTTGATAACACTGTTTTTGTGGAATCTGCAAAGGGATATCTGGGAGTGCATTGGGGCCCATGGTGAAAAGGGAAATATTCTCAGATAAAAACTAGAAAGAAACTTTCTGAGAAACAGCTTTGTGATGTGTGAATTCAACTCACAGACTTACACCATTCCTTTCATTAGCAGCTTGCTAACAATGTTTTTGTAGAATCTTCAATAGGATAGTTTGGAGTGCATTGAAGCCTCTGGTGACAAAGTAAATATCTTCAGATAAAAACAACAAAGAAGCTTTCTAACAAATTTCTTTGTGATGTGTGCTTTCATCTCACAGAGTTACCCTGTTCTTCTCATTGATCAGTTTGCTAACAGTGTTTTCTTGGAATCTACAACGGGATATTTTGGAGTGTATTGAAGCTTAGGGTGACAAAGAAAATATCCTCAGACAAAAACTGGAAATAAGCTTTTTGACAAACTGCTTTGTGATTTGTGAATTCATCTCACAGAGTTACACGATTCTTTTCAGGGAGCAGTTTGGTAGCACTGTATGGACTCTTCAAAGGGATATTCCATAGCTCATAGAGGACTATGGTGAAAAAGGAAATAACCTCAGACAAAAACTGGAGAGAAGATTTCGACAAACAGTTTTCTGATGTGTGTATTCGTATTATGGAGTTTAAACTTTTTGTTGATTGAACAGTTCGGCATCATAGTTTTTGTGGTATCTGAGAGGAGATATTTGTGAGCACATTGAAGCCTATGGTGAAAAAGGAAATATCCTCAGATTTAAACTAGAAAGAGGCTTTCTGAGGAATTGTTTTGTGATGGGTGAATTCATCTCACAGAGTTTCAATTTTGTTTCCATTGAGCAATTTGGTAACACTATTTTTGTGGAATCTGCAAAGGGATATTCGGGAGTGCCTGGAGCCCAATGGCAAAAAAGGAAATATCTTGAGGTAAAAATTGGAGTGAAGCTTTCTGAGAAACTTCTTTGTGATGTGTGCATTCCTCTCGGAGAGCTAAACATTTCTTTTGAGGGAGCACTTTGGCATCACTGTTTGTGTGGGGTCTGAGAAGGGATATTTAGTAGTGCATTGAAGCCTATGGTGGAAAAGGAAATATCCTCAGATAAAAACTAGAAAGAAGCTTGCTGAGAAACTGCTTTGTGATGGGTCAATTTATCACACAGAGTTACATCATTCTTTTCATAGTGCAGTTTGTTAGCACTGTTTTTGTGGAATCAGCAGAGGGATATTTGGCAGTGCATAGAGGCCTAAGGTGAAAAAGAAAATTCTTCAGGTAAAAACTGGACAGAAGGTTTCAGAGAAATTCTTTTGTGATTTTTGTATTCAACTCATAGAGCTATACATTTGTGTTGAGGGATCACTTTCGCAAAATGTTTTTGTGGTGCCTCAGAAGGGATATTTGGAAGCATATTGAAGCCAATGGTGGAAAAGGAAATATTCTCATATAAAAACTAGAAAGAAGTATTCTTTGAAACTGCTTTGTGATGTGTTCATTCATGTCACAGAGTTACATGATTCTTTTTATGGAACAGTTTGGTAGCACTGTTTTCATGGAATCTGCAATGGGATATTTGGGAACGCATTGATGTCTATAGTGAAAAAGAAAATATCCTCAGATAAAAACTAGAAAGAAGCTTTCTCAGAAACTGCTTTCTGGTGTGTGAATTCAACTTACAGATGTACACTATTCTTTGTATTACACAGTTTTCTAACAATGTTTTTGGGGTATCTGCAATAGGATATTTTGGAACACATTGAAGGCTATGGTAACAAAGGAAGTATCCTCAGATTTTAAAAAAAGCTTTCTGAGAAACTGCTCTGTGATGTGTGAATTCATCTCACAGAGTCACACTGTTGTTTTCATTGAGCAGTTTACTAACACTCTCTTTTTGGAGTCTGCAATGAGATATTTCTGAGCACACTGAAGCTTATGGTGACAAAGGAAATATTCTCATATAAAAACTAGAAAGAAGCTTTCTCAGAAACCGTTTTGTAATGTGTTAATTCACCTCACAGAGTTCCACGATTCTATTCATGGATTAGTTTGGTAGGACTCTTTTTGGGGAATCTGAGAAGGGATATTTTGGGATATTTTGGATCACAGTAAAGCCTATGGTGACAAGGGAAATATCCTCAGATAGAAACTAGAAGGAAACTTTCTGTGAACGTTCTTCATCATGTGTTAATTCATCTCACAGAGTTACATCTTTCTTTTCATGGAGCAGTTTGCTAACACCGTTTTCATGGAATCTGCGAAGGGATATTTAGTAGTGTACCAAGGCCTAGGGTGGAAAAGTAAATATCCTCAGATAAAAACTAGAAAGAAGATTTCTGGGAAACTTCTTGTTGATGGGTGAATTCATCTCCCAGAGTCACACCGGCATTTTCATTGAGAAGTTTGCTAGCACTTTTTTTCATCGAATCTGTGATGGGATATTCCAGAGCACACTGAGGAATATTAAAAAGAGAAATATCCTCAGATAAAAACTAGAAACAAGCTTTCTGAGAAACAACTTTGAGGTGAGTGAGTTCATCTAACAAGGTTACACCACACTTTTCATGGAGCAGTTTGCTAACACTGTTTTCATGTAATCTGCAAAGGGACATTTGGGGGTGCAATGAGGCCTATAGTGAAAAAGAAAATAGCCTCAGACAAAAACCAGAAAGAAGCTTTCTAAGAAACTGCTTTATGATGTGTGAAATAATCTCACAGAGATTCACTGTTCTTTTCATTGTTCTGTTTGCTATCACTGTTTTCTTGGAATCTTCAGTGGGATATTTCAGAGTGCTTTGAAGCTTGTGGTGACAATGGAAATACCCTCATATAAATCTAGAAAGAAGTTTTCTGAGAAACCATATTGTGATGTGTTAATTCATCTCACAGAATTACATGAATCTTTCCATGGATCAGTTCGGTAGCACTGTTTTTGGGGAAACTGAGAAGGGATATTTTGGATCACATTGAAGCCTAGTGTGGCAATGGAATTATCCTCAGATAAAAACCAAAAAGAACTGTCTGAGAAACTGCTTTGTGATGTGTGAACGCATCTCACAGTGTTACAGTGTTCTTTTAATTAAGCAGTTTGCTAACACTGTTTTCGTGGAATCTGCAACAGGATATTTTGAATTGCATTGAAACTTATGGTGACAAAGGAATATCCCCAGATAAAAAGAAACCTTCTGTGAAACTACTTTGTGCTGAATGATTTCAGCTCAGAGATTTACACCTTTCTTTTCATGAAGAAATTTGTTACCACTTTTTTCATGGAATCTGCAATGGGATAATGAGGAGCACATTGAGGAATGTGGTGAAAAAGGAAATATCCTCAGATAAAAACTAGATAGAATATTTCTGAGAAACTGCTTTGTGATGTGTGAATTCCTGTCACAGATTTACATCTTTTTTTTTTTCATGAAGCAGTGGCTAACACTGTTTTCCTCTAATCTGCAAAGGTATATTTGAGAGTGCATTGAGGCCTATCGTGAAAAAGTAAATATCCTCAAATAAACACGAGAAAGAAACTTTCTGAGAAACTACTGTGAGATTTGTGAATTCATCTCACAGAGTTACACAATTCCTTTCATGGAGCAGTTTAGTAAAACTGTTTTTGGGGAAACTGAGAAGGGATATTTTGGATCGCATTGAAGACTATGGTGACAAAGGAAATATCTTCATATGAAAACTAGAAAGAAGTTTTCTGAGAAACTGCTTTGTGATGTGTGTATTCATCTCACAGAGTAGCACGATTATTTTCTTGGAGCAGTTTGCTGAAACTGTTTTCATGGAATCTGCAATAGGATATTTGGGAGTGCACTGAAGAATATGGTGACAAAGGAAATATCCTCAGACAAAAACCAAAAGGAAACTTTCTGAGAAACTATTTTCTGATATGTGAATTCATCTCACATATTTACACCTTTCTTTTCATGGAGCAGTTTCCTAACACTATTATCGTGAAATCTGCAAAGAGATATTCCCCAGCACAGTGAGGTCTGTGGTGAAAAAGGAAATATCCTCAGACAAAAACTAGAAAGAAACTTTCTGAGAAATTGCTTTATGATGTGTGAATTCATCTCAGAGTTACAATGTTGTTTTCATTGAGCAGTTTGCTAACACTATTTTCTTGGAATCTGCAATTGGATATTTCAGAGCGCATTGAAGCATATGGTGACAAAGGAAATACCCTCAGATGAAAACCAAAAAGAAGCTTTCTGATAAACTTGTTTGTGATTTGTTATTCATCTAACAGAGTTACATCATTCTTTTCATTGAGCAGTTTGAAAACACTGTATTTGTTTAATCTGCAGTAGAATATTTGGGATCACTTTGAAGCCTATGGTGACAAAGGAAATATCCTCAGACAAAAACTAGAAATAAGCTTTCTGAGAAACTGCTTTGTGATGTGTGAATTCATCTCATCCAGTTACACTCATCTCTTCCATGAGCCAGTTGCCAACATTGTTTTCTTGGAAAGTGCAATGTGATATTTTTGAGCGCATTGAAGCTTATGTTGACAAAGGAAATATCCACAGATAAAAACTAGACAGAAGCTTTCTGAGAAACTCTTTCGTGATTTGTGAATTCATCTCACAGAGTTACATGATACGTTCCATGCAGCAGTTTGGTAGCACTGGTTTTGGGTAATTTCAGAATGGATATTTTGGATTTCATGGAAGCCTTTGGCGACATAGGAAATATCCTCAGACAAAAACCAGAAAGAAGCTTTCTGAGAAGCTTCCTTGTGATGTGTGAATTCATCTCACAGAATTACACAATTCTTTTCATAGAGTAGTTTGGAAGCACTGTTTTTGGGGAAACTGAGAAGGGATATTTTGGATTGCATTGAAGACTATGGTGACAAAGGAAATATCTCCAGATAAAAATTAGAACAAACTTTATGAGAAACTGCTTTGTGATGGATGAATTCATGTCACAGCGTTGCACCATTGTTTTCATTGCACTGTTTGATAACACTGTTTTCAGAGAATCTGTGAAGGGATATTTTGGAGCACTTTGAGGCCTACAGTGAAAAAGAAAATATTCTTAGATAAAAACTAGAAAGAACCTTTCTGAGAAACTGCTTTGTGATGTGTGAATTCACCTCACAGAGTTACACTGTTCTTTTCATTGAGCAGTTTGCTAACTCTCTTTTGTTGGAATCTGCAATGGGATATTTTGGAGTGCGTTGAAGATTAAGGTGACAAAGGAAATATCTTGAGATAAACCAGAAAGAAGCTTTCTGAGAAATTGATTTGTTATTTGTGAATTCATCTCAAAGAGTTACACGATTCTTTTCATGGAGCAGATTGGTTGCACTGTTTTTGGGGAATCTGAGAAGGGATATTTTGGATTGCATTGAATCCTACAGTGACAAAGGAAATATACTCAGAAAAAAACTAGAAGAAAGCTTTATGGGAACGTTCTTTTTGATGTGTGAATTCCCCTCACCGAGTTACAGCTTTCTTATCACTGAGCTGATTGCTAACACTGTTTCTGTGGAATTTGCAAAGGGATATATGGAGCACCTTGAGGCCCATGGTAAAACAGGACGTATCATCAGATAAAAACTAGAAAGAAGGTTTCTAAGAAACTGCTTTTTGATGTGTGAATTCATTTCATAGTGTTACACTGTCCTTTTCGTTGAGAAGTTTCCTAAAACTGTTTTCTTGGAATCGGCAAAGGAATATTTTGGAGCGCATTGAAGCTTAGGGTGACAAAGGAAATATCCTCATATAAAAATTAGAAAGAAGCTTTCTGAGAAACTCCTTTGTGATTTGAGAATTCTTCTCACAGAGTTACACAATTATTTTCATGGATCAGTTTCGTAGCACTGTCATTGGGGTATCTGAGAAGGGACATTTTGGATCGTACCGAAGCCTAGTTTAACAAAGGTTATATCCTCACATACAAACTAGACGCTATCTGAGAAACTTCTTTGTGATGTGTAAATTCACCTCACAGAGTTACACCTTTCTCTTCATGGGGCAGTTGAATAACACTGTTTTCATGGAATCTACAAGGGATATTTGGGAGCAGATTGAAACCTGTGGTGAAAAAGGAAATATTCTCAGATAAAAACTAGAAGGAAGCTTTCTGAGAAACTGCATTGTGATGTGTGAATTCATCTCACACAGTTACACTGTTATTGTCATTGAGCAGTTTGCTAACACTGTTTTCTTGGAATATGCAATGGCATATTTCAGAGAGCATTGAAGTTTATGGTGACAAAGGAAATACCCTCATATAAATATTACAAAGAAGCTTTCTGAGAAACTACTTTGTGATGTGTGAATTCATCTCACAGAATTACACAGTTCTCTTCATTGAACAGTTTCTGAACCCTGTTTTCAGGGAATCTGCAATGAGATACTTCCCAATGCATTGAAGCTTATGGTGAAAGAGGAAGGCACCTCAGACAAAAACTATACAGAAGCTTTCTGAGAAACTGCTTTGTAATTTGTGAATTAATCTCCCAGAGTTACACAAATGTGTTCATGGAGCAGTTTGGTGGTACTGTTTTTGGGGAAACTGAGAAGGGATAATTTGGATCACCTTGAAGCTTATGGTGACAAAAGGAATACTCCTGAGATAAGAACTAGAAAGAAGTTTTCTGAGAAAGTTCTTTGTGATGTGTGATTTCAACTCACAGTTACACCTTACTTTTCATGGAGCAGTTTGCTAACCCTGATTTCGTGGAATCTGCAAAATAGATATTTGGGAGCGTAATGAGGCCTATAGTGAAAAAAAGACATCCTCATATAAAAACTAGAAAGAAGCTTTCTGAGAAACTTATTTGTGATACCTGAATTCATCTCACAGATTTACACATTTCTTTTCATGGAGCAGTTTGCTAACACTGTTTTCGTGGACTCTGCAAGGGGATATATGGGAGTTCATGAGGCCTATGGTGAAAAACTGAATATCCTCATAAGAATACTAGATCATTAAGTAGTTATCTAAAACTGTTTTCTTGGGATCTTCATTGCAATACTTTGGAGCACATTGAAGTTTAGGGTGCCAAAGGAATTATCCTCAGACAAAAACTAGAAAGAAGTTTTCTGAGAAACCCCTTTGTGATGTGTTAATTCATCTCCCAGAGTTACACAATTCTTTTCAAGGAACAGTATGATAGCACTGTTTTTGGTGAATCTGAGAGAGGGTATTTTGGATCGCATCAAAGCCTATGGTGACAAAGGAAATATCCTCAAATAAAAACAAGATAGAAACTTTCTGAGAAAGTTCTTTGAGATGTGTAAATTCATCTCACAGAGGTACTTCTTTCCTTTCATGGAGTAGTTTGTGTACACTGTTTTCACGGAATCTGCAAAGAGATATTTCGGAGTGCTTTGAAGCCTATGTTGACAAAGGAAAGATCCTCATATAAAAAGTAGAAAAACGCCTTCTGAGAAACTGCTTCATGATGTATGAATTCATCTCATAGAGTTACACCATTCTTTTCATTGAGCAGTTTGCTAACATTATTTTCGTGGAATCTGCACAGGAATATTTGGGACTGCTATCAGACCTATAGTGAAAAACAGAATATCCTCATATAAAAAGTAGAAAGAAGATTTCTGAGGAACTGCATGATGATGTGTAAATTCATTTAAAGATTTACACTGTTCTTTTCTTCGATTAGTTTGTTAACACTGTTTTCTTGGAATCTGCAGTGGGCTATTTTGGAGTGCATTGAAGCTTATAGCGACAAAGGAAGTATGCTAACATAAAAATTAGAAAGATGCTGTCTGAGAAACGGCTTTGTGAAATGTTAACTCATCTCACGGAGTTACACGATTCTTTTCATGGATCAGTTTGGCAGCACTGTTTTTTGGAAATCTGAGAAGGTGTATTTTGGAACACATTGAAGTCTATGGTGGCAGAGGAAATATCCTCAGGCAAAAACTAGATAGAAGCTTTCTGAGAAATTCCTTTGTGATTTGTGAATTCATCTCACAGAGTTACATGATTGTTTTCATGTATCTGTTTGGTGGCACTGTTTATGGGGAATCTGAGAAGGGATATTTTGGACAACATTGAAGCCTATGGTGACAAAGGGAATACCTTCAGATAAAAACTACAAAGAAACTTTCCGAGAAACTTTTTAGTGATGTGTGATTTCATCTCACAGAGTTACAACTTTATTTTCATGGAGCAGTTTGCTAACACTGTTTTTGTGGAATCTGCAAAGGGATATTTGGGAGCACATTGAGGCCTATGGTGAAAAAGGAAATATCCTCAGATAAAAACTAGACAGAAACTTTCTGAAAAACTGCTTTGTGATGTGATTTCATCTCACAGACTTACACCATTCTTTTCATTGAGCAGTGAGCTGACACTGTTTTTGTGGCATCTCCAAAGGGATATTTTGGAGTGCATCGAAGTCTATGGTGAGAAAGGAAATATCCTCAGAAAAAACTGGAAAGCTTTGTGAGAAGTTGCTTTGTGATGTGAATTTTTCTCAAAGAGTTACAACTTTCTTTTCATTGAGCATTTTGCTAACACTGTTTTAATGGAGTATGCAATAGGATATTTTGGAGGACATTAAAGCATTTGGTGACAAAGGAAATATCCTAAGACAAAACTAGAAAGAATCTCAGAAGGAGTTTGTTACAACTGTTTTTGGGCAATCTGAGAAGGGATGTTATGGATCGCATTGAAGCCTATGATGACAAAGGAAAACTCAGATAAAACTAGAAAGAAACTTTCTGAGAACCTGCTTTGTGATGTGTGGATTCATCTCTCAGAGATTTACACCTTTCTTTTCATGGATCAGTTTGCTAGCACTGTTTTCGTGGAATCTGCAAAGGGATATTTGGGAGCACTTTGAGACCTATTGTGAAATATGAAATATCCTCAGATAAAAAGTAGAAAGAAGCTTTCTGAGAAACTGCTTTTTGATGTGTTAATTCATGTCACAGAGTTACCCTGTTCTCCTCATAGAGTAGTTTGCTAACACTGTTTTCTTGAAATCGGGAATGGGATATTATGGAGCGCATTGTGGCTGATGGTGACAAAGGAACTATCCTCAGACAAAAACTAGAAAGAAGCTTTCTGAGAAACTGCTTGGTGATTTGTAAATTCATCTCACCGAGTTACATCTTTATTTTCATGGAGCAGTTAGCTAACACTGTTTTTGTGGACTCTGCAAAAGGATATTTTGGAGTGCATTGAGGTCTATGGTGAGAAAGGAAATATCCTCTGAGTAAGACAAGACAGAAGCTTTCTGAGAAAGTGCTTTGTGATGTGCAAATTCATCTCACAGAGTTACACTGTTCTTTTCATTGAGCATTTTTCTAGCACTGTTTTCTTGGAATCTGCAATGGGATATTTCAGAACACATTGGACGTTTTGGTGACAAAGGAAATAACATAATATAAAAACTAGAAGGAACCTTTCTCAAAAACTGCTTAAAGCTGTATTAATTCATCTCACTGAGTTACATAGCTCTTTTCATGGATCAGTTTGATAGCACTGTTTTTGGTTAATTTGAGAAGGGATATTTTGGATAGTGTTGAAACTTAGGGTGACAAAGGAAATATCCCCAGGTAAAAATTTGATATAAGCTTTCTGAGAAAGTTTTTTGTGATATTTGAATTCATCTCACAGAGTTACACCATTCTTTCCATGGTGCAGTTTGCTAACACTGTTTCTAAGAATTTGCAAAGGGATATTTGGGAGTGTATTCGGGCAAATATCCTCATATAAACACCAAAAAGAAGCTCTCTGAGAAAATTCTTTGTGATGTATGAATTCATCTCACAGAGTTAAACTGTTCTTCTCATTGAGGAGTTTGTTAACACTGTTTTGTTGGAATTACCAATGGTGTATTTTGGAGTGCATTGAAGCTTATGGTGACAAAGGAATTATCCCCAGAGAAAAACTAGTAAGAAGCTTTCAGAGAAACTGCTTTGTGATTTGTGAATTCATCTCACAGAGTTACACGTTGCTTTTCATCGAGCAGTTTGGTGGCAGTGTTTGGGGGGAATGTGAGAAGGGATATTTTGGATCACATTGAAGCCTATGGTGACAAAGGAAAAACTCAGATAAAAACTAGAAAAGAGCTTTCTGAGAAACTGCCTTGTGATGTGTGGTTTCATCTCACAGATTTACACCTTTCTTTTCATGGAGCAGTTTGCTAACACTGCTTTCGTGGAATCTGCAAAGGGTTATTCCGGAGCACTTTGAGGCCTATAGTGTAAAAGGAAATATCCTCAGATAAAAGCTAGAAAGAAGCATTCTGAGAAACAGTTTTGTGATGTGTGAATTCGTCTTACAGTGCTAGACTGTACTTTTCATCGAGCAGTTTGATAACACTGTTTTTGAGGAATCTGCAATAGGATATTTGGAAGTACATTGAAGCCTATAGTGACAAAGGAAATATCCTCAGATAAAAACGAAAAAGAAGCTTTCTGTGAAACTGTTTTGTGATGTATGAATTCAACTCAAAAGCTTACACCTTTCTTTTCATGGAGCACTTTGTTAGCACTAATTTCCTGGAATGTACAAAGGGATATTCATGAGCACATTGAGGCAAAATGTGAAAAAGAAAATATCCTCAGACAAAAACTACAAAGAAGCTCACTGATAAATTGACTTGTGATTTGTGAGTTCATCCCTCAGAGTTATATGATTCTTTTCATGTAGAAATTTGGTAGCACTGTTTTGGGGAATTTGAGAAGTGATAATTTGGATCACATTGAAGCCTATGGTGACAAAGGAAATATCCTAAGAAAAAGTCGTGAAAGAATCATTCTGAGAAACTTCTTCATGATGTGTGAATTCATCTCATAGGATTACACTGTTCTTTTCTTTGAGAAGTTTGCTAACACTTTTTTCATGGAATGTGTGTTGGGATATTCCAGAGCACATTGAAGAATATGATGAAAAAGAAAAAATCTGCAGATAAAAACTGGAACGAAGCTTGCTGAGAAACAACTTTGTGATGTGTGAATTCATCTCACAGAGTTACATAATTCTGTTCATGGAGCAGTTTGGTATCCCTGTTATTGTTGAATCTGAAAAGAGATATTTTGGTTCGCATTGAAGCCTATGGTGACAAAGGAAATATCCCCAGATGAAAGCTAGAAAAAACTTTCTGAGAAACATTTGGCGATGTGTGAATTCATCTCAAATAGTTACACGATTCTTTTCTTGGAACACTTTGCTAACATTGTTTTTGTGAAATCTGCAAAAGGATATTTGGGTATGCTTTGAAGCCTATGGCGACAATGGAAATATCCTCACATAAAAACTATAAAGTTTTCTGGGAAAGTTCTTTGCGATGTGTGAATTCATCTCACAGATTTACACCTCTCTTTTCATGGAGCAGTTTGCTAACACTGTTTTCATGGAATCTGGAAAGGGTTAGTTGGGATCACTTTGAGGCCTATGATGACAAAAGAAATATCCTCCGACAAAAATTAGAAAGAAGTTTTCTGAGAAACTGCTTTATAATGTGTGAATTTATCTCACAGAGTTACATTGTTCTTTTCATAGAACACTTTCCTACCACTGTTTTCTTAGAATACGCAATGGGATATTTCGGAGCGCATTGAAGCTTATGGTGACAAAGGAAATATGCTCATATAAAAATCAGAAAGAAGATTTCTCAGAAACTGCTTTGTGATGTGCTAATTACGCTCACTGAGTTACATGATCCTTTTCATGGATCCGTTTGGTAGTAGTGTTTTTGGGGAATCTGCGAAGTGATATTTTGCGGTGCATTGAAGCAAATAGTGACAAGGGAAATATCCTCAGATAAAAACTAGAAAGAACCTTTCTGAGAAAGTTCTCTGTGATGTCTGAGTACATCTCACAGAGTTACACCTTTCTTTTCATGCAGGAGTTGCTAACACTGCTTTTGTGGAATCTGCAAAGGGATATTTGGGAGTACATTGACTATTATAGTGAAAAAGAAAATACCCTCGCATATTAACAATAAAGAAGCTTTCAGAGAAACTGCTTTGTGATGTGTGAATTCATCTCACTGACTTTCACGATTCTTTTCATGGAGCAGGTTGGTAGCACTGTATTTGGGGAATCTGAGAAGGGATATTTTGGATCACAGTGAAGTCTATGTTGACAAAGGAAATATCTTCAGTTTAAAAACTAGATAGAGACTTTCTAAGAAAGTTCTTTGTGATTTGTGAGTTCATCTCACAGAGTTTCACATTTCCTTTCATGGAGCTGTTTGCCAACACTGTTTTCGTGGAATCTGCAAAGGAATATTTGGGAGAGCATGGAAGCCAATGGTGGAAAAGGAAATATCCTGAGATAAAAATTAGAAAGAAGTTTTCTGAGACAATTTCTTTGTGATGGATGAATTCGTCCCACAGAGTTACACCTTTATTTTCTTTGATCAGCTTGGTAGCACTATTTTTATGGAATCTGCAAAGTTATATTTGGGAGCTCCTAGAGGCTTATGGTTAAAAAGTAAATACCTTCAGGTAAAAATTGGAGAGAAGCTTTACAAGAAATGGTTTTGTGATGTGCGTATTCATCTCATAGAGTTTAACCTTTTTTTTCATGGAGCAATTCAGTATCACTGTTTTTGTGGTACCTGAGATGAGTTATTTGGGAGTGCATTGAAGCCTTTGGTGACAGAGGAAATATCCTCAGATAACAACCAAGAAGAAGCTTTCTGTGAAACTGCTTTGTGATGTGTGAATTCATTTCACTGAGTCTTACCGTTTTTGTCATTGAGAAGTTTGCTAATAATTTTTTCTTTTAATCTGCAATGGGATATTCGGGAGTGCATTGAGGAATTATGGTGAAAAGGGAAATATCCTCAGATAAAAACTAGAAAGATATTTCCTGAGAAATATCTTTGTGATATGTGAATTCATCTCCCAGAGTCATACGATTCTTTTCATGGATCAGTTTGGTAGCAGTGTTTTAGGGGAATCTGAGAAGGGATATTTTGGATCACATTGAAGCCTACGGTTGACAAAGGAAATATCCTCAGATGTATACTAGAAAGAAGTTTTCAGAGGAACTCCTTTGTAGTGTGTGAATTCATCATACAGAGTTACACCGTTCTTTTAATTGATCAGTGTGCTAACACTGTTTTTGTGGAATCTGAAAAGGTATACATTGGAGCGCATTGAGACTTATGGTGAAAAAGAAAATGATCTCGGCTAAAAAGTAGAATCTTTGTGAGAAACTGCTATGTGATGTGTGAATTCATTTCACAGTATTACACTGTAGTTTTCATTGAGCAGTATACTAACACTGTTTTCTTGGAATCTGCAATGGGATGTTTTGGGGCGCATGGAAGCTTATGGTGACGTAAGAAATATCCCCATATAAAAACTAGAAAGAAGCTTTCTGAGAAACTACTTTGTGATGTGTTAATTCAACTCACAGAGTTACACGATCCTTTTCATGGATCAGTTTGGTAACGGTGTTTTTGCGGACTCTGAGAACTGGTATTTTGAGTCGCATTGAAGCCTATGGTGACAAAGGAAACATTCTAAGATAACAACAGAAAGAATCTTTTTGAGAAAGTTCTTTGTGATGTGTGAATTCATCTCAGAAAGTTACACCTTTCTTTTCATGGAGCAGTTTGTTATCACTGTTTTCATATAATCTGCAATGGAATATTCTGGAGTGCATTGAGGCCTATAGTGAAAAAGTAAATATCCTCATGTAAAAACTAGAAGGAAGCTTTCTGAGATACAGCTTTGTGATGTGTGAATTCATCCTACAAAGTTACACCATACTTTTCATTGAACAGTTTGATAACACTGATTTCATGGTATCTGCAATAGGGTATTTCAGAGGTCATTGACACCTATAGTGACAAAGGAAATATCCTCAGATAAAAACCAAAAAGAAGCTTTCTGTGAAACTTCTTTGTGATGTGTGAATTCATCTCAACGAGTAACACCCTTCTTTTCATTGGGAAGTTTGCTAACACTATTTCCATTTAATCTGAAATTGAATATTCAGGAGTGCATTGAGGAATATGGTGAAAAAGTAAATATCCTCAGACGAAAACTAGAAACAAGCTTTCTGAGAAACTGTTTTGTGATGTGTGAATTAATCTCACAGAGTTACACTGTCCTTTGCTTTGAGCAGTTTACTTACACTGTTTTCTTGGAATCTGAAATCCGATATTTCTGAGCACTTTGAAGTTTATGGTGATGAAGCAAATATCCTCATATAAAAACTAGAAAGAAGCTTTCTGATAATCCGCTTTTTTATGTGTTAATTCATCTCACACAGTTACATGATTGCTTTCATGGAGCAGATTGGTAGCACTGGTTTTGGTGCATCTCAGAAGGGATATTTTGGATTGCTTTGAAACCTATGGTGAAAAAGGAAATATCCTCAGATAAAAACTAGAAAGAAACCTTCTGAGAAAGCTCTTTGTGATATATGAACTCATCTCACTGAGATACACCTTTCTTTTCATGGACCGTTAGCTAACACTGTTTTTGTGGAATCTGCAAAGGGATATTTGGGAGCACTTTGGGACCTATAGTGAAAAAGGAAATATCCTCAGATAAAAACTAGAAAAAAGTTTTAGAGAAATTGCTTTGTGATGGGTGGATTCATCTCACAGAGTTACACCTTTCTTTTCATAGAGCAGTTTGGTAGCACTCTTTCCAGAGAATCTCCAAAGGGATTTTCTGGAGCTCATAGAAGCCTATGGTGAAAAAGGAAACATCTTCAGATAAAAACTGGAGAGAAGGATTTGAGAAACTGTTTTGTGAGCTGTATCTTCATCTCATAGAGATAAACCATTTTGTTGATTGAGCAGTTTTTCATCACTGTTTTTGTGGTGTCTGGGAAGCGATAGTTGAGAGCGCATTGAGGCTGATGGTGGAAAAGTAAATATGCAAAGATAAAAACTAGAAAGGAGCTTTCTGAGAGATTTATTTGTACTGGGTGAATTCATCTCCCAGAGGTAAATCATTCTTTTCTTTGAGCAGTTTGGTAACCCTGGTTTTATGTTATGTACAAAGGGATACTCGGAGCACAGAGAAGTCTATGGTGATAATGGAAATACCCTCAGATAAAACTAGAATGAAGCTTTCTGAGAGACTGTTTTGTGATGGGAGAATTCATCTCACCGAGTTAAATCTTTGTTTTCATTGAGCAGCTTGTTAGCAATCTTTTTGTAGAATATGCAAGGGATATTTGGGAGTAGATAGAGACCAACGTTGAAAGAAGAAATATCTTCAGGTAAAAACACAGGAGAAAGTTCCTGAAAACTACTTTGTGATGTGATCATTCATCTCATAGAGGTAAAACTTTCTGTTGAGAGAGCAGTTTGGCATCACTGTTTTTGTGGTGTCTGAGAAGGGATACTTTGGAGCGCATGGAAGCCGATAGTGGAAAAGGAAATATCCTCAGTTAAAAACTAGAAAGAAACTTAATGAGAAAGTTCCTTGTGATGCCTGAATTCATCTCACACAGTAATCCCTTTCTTTTCATGGCGCACTTCCCTAACACTGTTTTCATGGAATCTGCAATGTTATAATACCGAGCACATTGAGGCCTATAGTGAAAAAGGAAATATTCTTAGATAAAAACTAGCAAGAATCTTTCTGAGAAACTGTATTGTCATGTGTGAATTCATCTCACACAGTTACACTTTCTTTTTCATGGAGCAGTTTGCTAACACGGGTTTTGTGGCATCTGCGATGTGATATTTGGGAGCACATTGAAGCCTATAGTTAAACTGGATCCTTTCCTTACTCCTTATACGAAAATTAATTCAAGATGGATTAGAGACTTAAATGTTAGACCTAATACCATAAAAATCCTAGAGGAAAACCTAGGTAGTACCATTCAGGACATAGGCATGGGCAAAGACTTCATGTCTAAAACACCAAAAGCAACGGCAGCAAAAGCCAAAATTGACAAATGGGATCTCATTAAATTAAAGAGCTTCTGCACAGCAAAAGAAACTACCATCAAAGTGAACAGGCAACCTACAGAATGGGAGAAAATTTTTGCAATCTACTCATCTGACAAAGGGCTAATATCCAGAACCTACAAAGAACTCAGACAAATTTACAAGAAAAAAACAAACAACCCCATCAAAAAGTGGGCAAAGGATATGAACAGACATTTCTCAAAAGAAGACATTCATACAGCCAACAGACACATGAAAAAATGCTCATCATCACTGGCCATCAGAGAAATGCAAATCAAAACCACAATGAGATACCATCTCACACCAGTTAGAATGGCGATCATTAAAAAGTCAGGAAACAACAGGTGCTGGAGAGGATGTGGAGAAATAGGAACACTTTTACACTGTTGGTGGGATTGTAAATTAGTTCAACCATCATGGAAAACAGTATGGCGATTCCTCAAGGATCTAGAACTAGATGTACCATATGACCCAGCCATCCCATTACTGGGTATATACCCAAAGGATTATAAATCATGCTGCTATAAAGACACATGCACACGTATGTTTATTGCAGCACTATTCACAACAGCAAAGACTTGGAATCAACCCAAATGTCCATCAGTGACAGACTGGATGAAGAAAATGTGGCACATATACACCATGGAATACTATGCAGCCATCAAAAAGGATGAGTTTGTGTCCTTTGTAGGGACATGGATGCAGCTGGAAACCATCATTCTTAGCAAACTATCACAAGAACAGAAAACCAAACACCGCATGTTCTCACTCATATGTGGGAACTGAACAGTGAGATCACTCGGACTCGGGAAGGGGAACATCACACACCGGGGCCTATTATGGGGAGGGGGGAAGGGGGAGGGATTGCATTGGGAGTTATACCTGATGTAAATGACGAGTTGATGGGTGCTGACGAGTTGATGGTTGCAGCACACCAACATGGCACAAGTATACATATGTAACAAACCTGCACATTATGCACATGTACCCTAGATCTCAAAGTATAATAATAATAAAAAAATAAAATAAAATAAAATAAAATAAAATAAAATAAAATAAAGAAAATATCCTCATAGAAAAACCAAAAGTATGCTTTCTGAGAAACTCATTTGTGATGTGTGAATTCATCTCACAGAGTTACACTGTTCTTTTCATTGAGCAGTTTGATACTACCGTTTTCTTGGAATCTGCAATGGAATATTTCAGAGTGTATTGAAGCTTATGGTGACAAAGCAAATATCCTCAGACAAAAACTAGAAAGAATCTTTATGAGAAACCACTTTGAGCTGTGTTAATTCATCTCAGAGAGTTACATGATTCTTTTCATGGATCAGACTGGTAACATTGTTTTTGGGGAATCTGAGAAGGGATATTTTGGATCGTAGTGAAGCCTAAGGTGACAAAGGAAAAATCTACAGATAAAAACTAGAAAGAAGCTTTCCAAGAAAGTTCTTTGTGAAGTGTCATTTCATCTCAGAGAGTTACAACGTTCTTTTCATTGAGTAGTTTGATTACACAGTTTTCATGGAATCTGCAAAGGGATATTTGGGAGATCATTGAGGCCTATAGTGAAAAAGGAAATACCCTCAGATAAATACTAGAAAGAAGCTTTCTGAGAAGCTGCTTTGTGATGTATGAATTCATCTCACAGAGTTACACCATTCTTTTCATTGAGAAGTTTACTAACACTTTTTTCGTTCAATCTTCAATGGGATATTCGGGAAGGCATTGAGGAATATGAAGAAAAAGGAAATACCTTCCAATAACAATTAGAAGGAAACTTTTTGAGAAACAACTTTGTCCTCACAGAGTACCACCACTGTTTTCATAGAGCAGTTTGATAGCACTCTTTTTGCGGAATCTGAGAGGGATATTTTAAATGGCATTGAAGCCTATCGTGACAAAAGAAATAACCTCAGTTAAAAACTAGGAAGAAGCTTTCTGAGAAAGTTCCTTGTGATGTGTGAAATCATATCACAGAGTTACACCTTTGTTTTCATGGGGCAGTTTGCTAACACTGTTTTCCTGGAATCTGCAAAGGTATATTTGGGAGTGCATTGAGACCTGCAGTGAAAAAGGAAGTATCCTCAGATAAAAACGAGAATGAAGTTTTCAGATAAACTGATTTCTGATGTGTTAATTCATCTCTCAGAGTTACATGATTCTTTTAATGGATCAGTTTACTAGCACTGTTTTTGTGGAATCTGAAAAGGGATATTTTGGATCACATTGAAACCTGTGGTGACAAAGGAAACATCCTCAGATAAAAACTAGAAAGAAGCTTTCTGAGATAGTTCTTTGTGATGTGTGAATTCATCTCACAGAGTTACACCACTCTTTTCATTGAGCAGTTTTATAACACTGTTTTTGTAGAATCTGCAAAGGGATGATTGGGAGTGCATTGAGGCCTATGGTGAAAATTTTCATACCCTCAGATAAAAACTATAAAGAAGGTTTCTAAGACACTGCTTTTTTATGTGTGAATTCATCTCAGAGTTACATGGTTGTTTTCATTCAGCAGTCTGATAAAACTGGTTTCGTAGAATCTGTAATAGGGTACTTGGGAGCACATTGAAGCCTAGGATGTCAAAGGAAATATCTTCAGATAAAAACTAGAGAGAAGTTTTCTGATAAACAGCTTGGTGATGTGTGAATTCCTCTCACAGAGTTACACCACTGTTTTCATGGAGGTGCTTGGTAGCACTGTTTTTGGGGAATCTGAGGAGGGATAGTTTGGATGGGCAATATCCTAAGATAAAAAAGAGAAGCATCTGAGAAATCACTTTATGATGTGTTAATTCATCTCACAGAGTTACACGAGTCTTTTAATGAATCATTTGGTAGCACTGTTTTTGGCAAATCTGAGAAGGCATATTTTGGAACACATTGAAGCCTGTGTTCCAAAGAAGAAAACTAGAAAGAAGCTTTCTGAGAAAGTTCTTCATGAAGTGTGAATTCATCTCACAGAGTTACAGAATTCTTTTCATGGAGCAGTTTGCGAACACTGTTTTTGTGGAATCTGCAATAGGATATTTGGGAGCACATTGAGGATGATATTGAAAAATGAAGCATCCTCAGATAAAAACTATAAAGAAGCTTCCCAGAAACTGCTATGTGATGTGTGAATGCATCACACAGAGTTGCACCATTGTTTTCATTGAGCAGTTTGATAACACTGTTATAATGGAATCTGCAAAGGTATATATGGGAGTGCATTGAAGCCTACGGTGAAAAAGGAAATATGCTCAGATAAAAACCAGAAAGAAACTTTCTGAAAAACTACCTTGTGATGTGTGAATTCATCTCACAGTGTTAAACTGTTCTTTTCATTGAGCAGTTCGCTAACACTGTTTTCTTGGAATTTGAAATGGGTTATTTCAGAGCACATTGAAGCTTATGCTGACATAGGAAATATCCTCAGACACTAAGTAGCAAGATGCATTGTGAGATACCACTTTGTGATGTGTTAATTCTTCTCAGAGAATTAAATGAATTTTTTCATAAATCAGTTTGGTAGCCCTGTTTTTGGAGAATCTGAGAAGGGATATATTAGATCGCATTGAAGCCTATGGTGACAAGGAAAATAACTTCAGATAAAAAATACAAGAAGCTTTTGAAAAAGTTCTTTTTGATGTGTGAATTCATCCCACAGAGTTATAAATTTATTTTCATGGAGCAGTTTGCTAGCACAGTTTTCGTGGAATCTGCAAAGGGATATTTGCAAGCACATTGAGGCCTATAGTGAAAAAGGAAATATCCTCAGTTAAAAACTAGAAAGAAACTTTCTGAGAAACGGCTTTGTGAAGTGTCAATTTATCTAGCAGAGTTACACCATTATTTCCATTGAGAAGTTTGCTAACACTCTTTTCGTGGAATCTACAAGGGGATATATGGGAGCGCGTTGAGGCCTACGGTGAAAAAAGAAATATCCTCAGATAATAAGTAGATAGAAGCTCCCTGATAAACTGTTCGTGATGTGTGAATTCATCTCACAGAGTTATGCTGTCCTTTTCATTGAGCAGTTTGCCAACACTGTTTTCATGGAATCGGCAAAGGGACATTTCGAGTGCATTGAAACATTAGGTGACAAAGGAAATATCCTCATGTAAGAAATAGAAAGAAGCTTTCTGAGAAAACGTATTCTGATGTGTTAATTCATCTCACAGAGTTACACAATTCTTTTCATTCCGCAGTTTGGTAGCTCTCTTTTTTGGGTAATCTGAGAAGGGATAATTTGGATTGCATTTAAGCCTATCTTGAGAAAGGAAATACCCTCAGATAAAAACTAGAACAAAGTGTTCTGAGAAAGTTCTTTGTGATGTGGGAATTCATCTCAAAGAATTATAAATTTCTTTTCATGGAACTTTTCATGCTAACACTGTTTTCGTGTAATCTGCAAAGGGATATTGGGGAGTGCATTGAGGCCTATTTTGAAAAACTAAAAATCCTCAGATAAAAACTACAAAGAAACTTTCTGAGAAATTGCTTTGTGATATGTGAATTCATCTCACCATGTTACACTGTTCTTTTCACTGAGAAGTTTGCTAACACTGTTTTTATGGAATCTGCAAATTGATATTTGGGAGCACATTTAGGCATACAGTGAAAAAGGAAATACCCTCACATAAAAAATATAAGGAAGCTTTCTGAGAAACTGTTTCGTGATGTGTGAATTCATCACACAGCTTTACACTGTTCTTTTCATTGAGTAGTTTGCTAACACTGTTTTTGTGGAATCTGCAATGTTATATTTTGGAGCAAATTTAAGTGTATGGTGACAAAGGAAATATCCTCAGACAAAAACTAGAAAGCAGCTTTCCAAGAAATTCCCTTGTGATTTGTGAATTCATCTGACAGAGTAACATGATTCTTTTAATGGATCAGTTTGTTAGAACAGTTTTTGGGGAATCTGAGAAGGGATATTTGGGATAGCATTGAAGCCTATGGGGAAAAGGAAATATCCTCAGATAAAAACTAGAAAGAAGTTTTCTGAGAGAGTTCTTTGCTATGTGTGAACTCATCTCACAGAATTACACCAGTCTTTACATTGAGCAGTTTGATAACACTGTTTTTGTGGAATCCACAAGAGGATATTTGGGAGCACATTGAAGTCTATGGTGAGAAAGGAAATAACCTCAGATAAAAACTAGAAAGAAGTTTTCTGAGATAGTTCTTTCTGATGTGTGAACTCACCTCACAGAGTTACACTGTTCTTTTCATTGCAGAGTTTCATAACACTTTTTGTGGAATCTGCAAAGAGATATTTTGGAGCACATTGAAACTTAAGGTGACAAAGATCACTCATATAAAAACTAGAAAGAAGCTTTCTGAGGAAAAAATTTCTGATGTGCTAATTCTTGTCACAGAGTTACAGGATTGTTCTCATGGAACAGTTTGGTAACACTGTTTTTGTGGAATCTGAGAAGGGACATTTTGGATCTCATTGAAGCCTATGGTGACAATGGAAATATTCTCAGATACAAACTAGAAAGAATCGTTCTGAGAAAATTCTTTCTGACGTGGGAATTCATCTCACAGAGTTACAACTTTCTTTTCATGGAGCAGTTTGCTAACACTGTTTTCGTGGAATCTGCAATGGAATATTTCAGAGCACAGTGAGGCCTATGGTGAAGAACTAAACATCCTCAGATAAAAACTACAAAGAAGCTGTTTGAGAAACTGCTTTGTGATTTTTGAATTCATCTCACAGAGTTACATGATACTTTTCATGGAGCAGTTTGGTAGCACTGCTTTTGGGGTATCTGAGAAGGGATATTTTGGAACACATTGAAGCCTATGGTGAAAAAGAGAATATCCTCAGATAAAAACTAGAAAGAAGCTTTCTGAGAAAATTCTTTCTGATGTATGAATTCATCTCACAGAGTTACACTTTTCTTTTCATGGAGCAGTTTGCTAACACTGTTTTTGTGGAATCTGCAGTGGGATATTCTGGAGCACACTGAATCTTATGGTGACAATGGAAATATTATCAGACAAACACTAGAAAGAAGCTTTCTAGAAACTGCTTTGTGATTTGTGAATTTATCTAACAGAGTTACACCTTTCATTTAATGTAGCAGTTTTGTAGAACTCTCTTTGGGGAATATGAGGGGATATCTTGGATCCCATTGAAGCCTATGGTGACACAGAAAATATACTCAGATAAAAACTAGAAAGAAGGTTTCTGAGAATGTTCTTTGTGATGTGTGAATTCATTCATCTCACAGAGTTACAACTCTCTTTTCTTTTTTTTTTTTTATTTTTAAATTTATTTATTATTATACTTTAAGTTGTAGGGTACATGTGCATAACGTGCAGGTTTGTTACATATGTATACTTGTGCCATGTTGCTGTGCTGCACCCATCAACTCGTCATTTACATCAGGTATAACTCCCAATGCAATCCCTCCCCCCTCCCCCCTCCCCATGATAGGCCCCGGTGTGTGATGTTCCCCTTCCTGAGTCCGAGTGATCTCATTGTTCAGTTCCCACCTATGAGTGAGAACATGCAGTGTTTGGTTTTCTGTTCTTGTGATAGTTTGCTAAGAATGATGGATTCCAGCTGCATCCAAGTCCCTACAAAGGACTCAAACTCATCCATTTTTATGGCTGCATAGTATTCCATGGTGTATATGTGCCACATTTTCTTAATCCAATCTGTCACTGATGGACATTTGGGTTGATTCCAAGTCTTTGCTATTGTGAATAGTGCTGCAATAAACATACGTGTGCATGTGTCTTTATAGCAGCATAATTTGTAATCCTTTGGGTATATACCCAGTAATGGGATGGCTGGGTCATATGGTACATCTAGTTCTAGATCCTTGAGGAATCGCCATACTGTTTTCCATAATGGTTGAACTAGTTTACAATCCCACCAACAGTGTAAAAGTGTTCCTATTTCTCCACATCCTCTCCAGCACCTGTTGTTTCCTGACTTTTTAATGATTGCCATTCTAACTGGTGTGAGATGGTATCTCATGGTGGTTTTGATTTGCATTTCTCTGATGGCCAGTGATGATGAGCATTTTTTCATGTGTCTGTTGGCTGTATGAATGTGTTCTTTTGAGAAATGTCTGTTCATATCCTTTGCCCACTTTTTGATGGGGTTGTTTGTTTTTTTCTTGTAAATTTGTTTGAGTTCTTTGTAGGTTCTGGATATTAGCGCTTTGTCAGATGAGTAGATTGCAAAAATTTTCTCCCATTCTGTAGGTTGCCTGTTCACTCTGATGGTAGTGTCTTTTGCTGTGCAGAAGCTCTTTAGTTTAATGAGATCCCATTTGTCAATTTTGGCTTTTGCTGCTGTTGCTTTTGGTGTTTTAGACATGAAATCTTTGCCCATGCCTATGTCCTGAATGGTACTACCTAGGTTTTCCTCTAGGATTTTTATGGTATTAGGTCTAACATTTAAGTCTCTAATCCATCTTGAATTAATTTTCGTATAAGGAGTAAGGAAAGGATCCAGTTTCAGCTTTCTACTTATGGCTAGCCAATTTTCCCAGCACCATTTATTAAATAGGGAATCCTTTCCCCATTTCTTGTTTCTCTCAGGTTTGTCAAAGATCAAATGGCTGTAGATGTGTGGTATTATTTCTGAGGACTCTGTTCTGTTCCATTGGTCTATATCTCTGTTTTGGTACCAGTACCATGCTGTTTTGGTTACTGTAGCCTTGTAGTATAGTTTGAAGTCAGGTAGCGTGATGCCTCCAGCTTTGTTCTTTTGGCTTAGGATTGTCTTGGAGATGCGGGCTCTTTTTTGGTTCTATATGAACTTTAAAGCAGTTTTTTCCAATTCTGTGAAGAAACTCATTGGTAGCTTGATGGGGATGGCATTGAATCTATAAATTACCTTGGGCAGTATGGCCATTTTCACAATATTGATTCTTCCTATCCATGAGCATGGTATGTTCTTCCATTTGTTTGTGTCCTCTTTGATTTCACTGAGCAGTGGTTTGTAGTTCTCCTTGAAGAGGTCCTTTACATCCCTTGTCAGTTGGATTCCTAGGTATTTGATTCTCTTTGAAGCAATTGTGAATGGAAGTTCATTCCTGATTTGGCTCTCTGTTTGTCTGTTACTGGTGTATAAGAATGCTTGTGATTTTTGCACATTAATTTTGTATCCTGAGACTTTGCTGAAGTTGCTTATCAACTTAAGGAGATTTTGGGCTGAGACAATGGGGTTTTCTAAATATACAATCATGTCATCTGCAAACAGGGACAATTTGACTTCTTCTTTTCCTAACTGAATACCCTTGATTTCTTTCTCTTGCCTGATTGCCCTAGCCAGAACTTCCAACACTATGTTGAGTAGGAGTGGTGAGAGAGGGCATCCCTGTCTTGTGCCAGTTTTCAAAGGGAATTTTTCCAGTTTTTGCCCGTTCAGTATGATATTGGCTGTGGGTTTGTCATAAATAGCTCTTATTATTTTGAGGTACGTTCCATCAATACCGAATTTATTGAGTGTTTTTAGCATGAAGGGCTGTTGAATTTTGTCAAAAGCCTTTTCTGCATCAATTGAGATAATCATGTGGTTCTTGTCTTTGGTTCTGTTTATATGCTGGATTATGTTTATTGATTTGCGAATGTTGAACCAGCCTTGCATCCCAGGGATGAAGCCCACTTGATCATGGTGGATAAGCTTTTTGATGTGTTGCTGAATCCGGTTTGCCAGTATTTTATTGAGGATTTTTGCATCGATGTTCATCAGGGATATTGGTCTAAAATTCTCTTTTTTTGTTGTGTCTCTGCCAGGCTTTGGTATCAGGATGATGTTGGCCTCATAAAATGAGTTAGGGAGGATTCCCTCTTTTTCTATTGATTGGAATAGTTTCAGAAGGAATGGTACCAACTCCTCTTTGTACCTCTGGTAGAATTCAGCTGTGAATCCATCTGGTCCTGGACTTTTTTTGGTTGGTAGGCTATTAATTGTTGCCTCAATTTCAGAGCCTACTATTGGTCTATTCAGGGATTCAACTTCTTCCTGGTTTAGTCTTGGAAGAGTGTAAGTGTCCAGGAAATTATCCATTTCTTCTAGATTTTCCAGTTTATTTGCGTAGAGGTGTTTATAGTATTCTCTGATGGTAGTTTGTATTTCTGTGGGGTCGGTGGTGATATCCCCTTGATCATTTTTAATTGCGTCGATTTGATTCTTCTCTCTTTTCTTCTTTATTAGTCTGGCTAGTGGTCTGTCAATTTTGTTGATCTTTTCAAAAAACCAACTCCTGGATTCATTGATTTTTTGGAGGGTTTTTTGTGTTTCTATCTCCTTCAGTTCTGCTCTGATCTTAGTTATTTCTTGCCTTCTGCTAGCTTTCGAATGTGTTTGCTCTTGCTTCTCTAGTTCTTTTAATTGCGATGTTAGAGTGTCAATTTTACATCTTTCCTGCTTTCTCTTGTGGGCATTTAGTGCTATAAATTTCCCTCTACACACTGCTTTAAATGTGTCCCAGAGATTCTGGTATGTTGTATCTTTGTTCTCATTGGTTTCAAAGAACATCTTTATTTCTGCCTTCATTTCATTATGTACCCAGTAGTCATTCAGGAGCAGGTTGTTCAGTTTCCATGTAGTTGAGCGGTTTTGATTGAGTTTCTTAGTCCTGAGTTCTAGTTTGATTGCACTGTGGTCTGAGAGACAGTTTGTTATAATTTCTGTTCTTGTACATTTGCTGAGGAGTGCTTTACTTCCAATTACGTGGTCAATTTTGGAGTAAGTATGATGTGGTGCTGAGAAGAATGTATATTCTGTTGATTTGGGGTGGAGAGTTCTATAGATGTCTATTAGGTCTGCTTGCTGCAGAGATGAGTTCAATTCCTGGATATCCTTGTTAACTTTCTGTCTCGTTGATCTGTCTAATGTTGACAGTGGAGTGTTGAAGTCTCCCATTATTATTGTATGGGAGTCTAAGTCTCTTTGTAAGTCTCTAAGGACTTGCTTTATGAATCTGGGTGCTCCTGTATTGGGTGCATATATATTTAGGATAGTTAGCTCTTCCTGTTGAATTGATCCCTTTACCATTATGTAATGGCCTTCTTTGTCTCTTTTGATCTTTGATGGTTTAAAGTCTGTTTTATCAGAGACTAGTATTGCAACCCCTGCTTTTTTTTGTTCTCCATTTGCTTGGTAAATCTTCCTCCATCCCTTTATTTTGAGCCTATGTATGTCTCTGCGTGTGAGATGGGTCTCCTGAATACAGCAGACTGATGGGTCTTGACTCTTTATCCAGTTTGCCAGTCTGTGTCTTTTAATTGGAGCATTTAGTCCATTTACATTTAAGGTTAATATTGTTATGTGTGAACTTGATCCTGCCATTATGATATTAACTGGTTATTTTGCTCATTAGTTGATGCAGTTTCTTCCTAGCCTCAATGGTCTTTACATTTTGGCATGTTTTTGCAATGGCTGGTACCGGTTGTTCCTTTCCATGTTTAGTGCTTCCTTCAGGATCTCTTGTAAGGCAGGCCTAGTGGTGACAAAATCTCTAAGCATTTGCTTATCTGTAAAGGATTTTATTTCTCCTTCACTTATGAAACTTAGTTTGGCTGGATATGAAATTCTGGGTTTAAAATTCTTTTCTTTAAGAATGTTGAATATTGGCCCCCACTCTCTTCTGGCTTGGAGAGTTTCTGCTGAGAGATCTGCTGTTAGTCTGATGGGCTTCCCTTTGTGGGTAACCCGACCTTTCTCTCTGGCTGCCCTTAAGATTTTTTCCTTCATTTCAACTTTGGTGAATCTGGCAATTATGTGTCTTGGAGTTGCTCTTCTCGAGGAGTATCTTTGTGGCGTTCTCTGTATTTCCTGGATTTGAATGTTGGCCTGCCCTACTAGGTTGGGGAAGTTCTCCTGGATGATATCCTGAAGAGTGTTTTCCAACTTGGTTCCATTTTCCCCCTCACTTTCAGGCACCCCAATCAGACGTAGATTTGGTCTTTTTACATAATCCCATACTTCTTGCAGGCTTTGTTCGTTTCTTTTTCTTCTTTTTTCTTTTGGTTTCTCTTCTCGCTTCATTTCATTCATTTGATCCTCAATCGCTGATACTCTTTCTTCCAGTTGATCGAGTCGGTTACTGAAGCTTGTGCATTTGTCACGTATTTCTCGTGTCATGGTTTTCATCTCTTTCATTTCGTTTATGACCTTCTCTGCATTAATTACTCTAGCCATCAATTCTTCCACTTTTTTTTCAAGATTTTTAGTTTCTTTGCGCTGGGTACGTAACTCCTCCTTTAGCTCTGAGAAATTTGATGGACTGAAGCCTTCTTCTCTCATCTCGTCAAAGTCATTCTCCGTCCAGCTTTGATCCGTTGCTGGCGATGAGCTGCGCTCCTTTGCCGGGGGAGATGCGCTCCTATTTTTTGAATTTCCAGCTTTTCTGCCCTGCTTTTTCCCCATCTTTGTGGTTTTATCTGCCTCTGGTCTTTGATGATGGTGATGTACTGATGGGGTTTTGGTGTAGGTGTCCTTCCTGTTTGATAGTTTTCCTTCTAACAGTCAGGACCCTCAGCTGTAGGTCTGTTGGAGATTGCTTGAGGTCCACTCCAGACCCTGTTTGCCTGGGTATCAGCAGCAGAGGCTGCAGAAGATAGAATATTTCTGAACAGCGAGTGTACCTGTCTGATTCTTGCTTTGGAAGCTTCCTCTCAGGGGTGTACTCCTCCCTGTGAGGTGTGGGGTGTCAGACTGCCCCTAGTGGGGGATGTCTCCCAGTTAGGCTACTCAGGGGTCAGGGACCCGCTTGAGCAGGGAGTCTGTCCCTTCTCAGATCTCAACCTCCGTGTTGGGAGATCCACTGCTCTCTTCAAAGCTGTCAGACAGAGTCGTTTGCATCTGTGCAGAGGTGTCTGTGTGTCTTAGTTTACTGTGCCCTGTCCCCAGAGGTGGAGTCTACAGAGACAGGCAGGTTTCCTTGAGCTGCTGTGAGCTCCACCCAGTTCGAGCTTCCCAGCAGCTTTGTTTACCTACTTAAGCCTCAGCAATGGCGGACGCCCCTCCCCCAGCCTCGCTGCTGCCTTGCCGGTAGATCACAGACTGCTGCGCTAGCAACGAGGGAGGCTCCGTGGGTGTGGGACCCTCCCGGCCAGGTGTGGGATATGATCTCCTGGTGTGCCTGTTTCCTAAAGCGCAGTATTGGGGTGGGAGTTACCCGATTTTCCAGGTGTTGTGTGTCTCAGTTCCCCTGGCTAGGAAAAGGGACTCCCTTCCCCCTTGCGCTTCCCAGGTGAGGCAATGCCTCGCCCTGCTTCAGCTCTCGCTGGTCGGGCTGCAGCAGCTGACCAGCTCCGATCGTCCGGCACTCCCCAGTGAGATGAACCCAGTACCTCAGTTGAAAATGCAGAAATCACCGGTCTTCTGTGTCGCTGGCGCTGGGAGTTGGAGACTGGAGCTGCTCCTATTCGGCCATCTTGCTCCACCCCCACAACTCTCTTTTCATGGAGCTGTTTGCTATCACTGTTTTCGTGGAATCCGCAAAGTGATATTTCAGAGCACATTGAGGCCTATGGTGAAAAACTAAACATCCTCAGATAAAAACTACAAAGAAGCTTTTTGAGAAACTGCTTTGTGATTTTTGAATTTATCTCACAGAGTTACATGATTCTTTTCATGGAGCAGTTTGGTAGTACTGTTTTTGGGGTATCTGAAAAGGGATATTTTGGAACATGTTGAAGACTATGGTGACAAAGGAAATATCCTGAGATAAAAACCAGAAAGAAGCTTTCCGAAAAATTTATTTGTGATGCGTGAACTCACCTCACACGGTTACACCTTTCTCTCTGGAGGAGAATACTAGCACTGTTTTCCTGAAATCTGCAAAGGAATATTTGGGAGCACATTGAACCCTATGGTGAAAAAGAAAATACTTTCAGATAAAAACTAGAAAGAAGCTTTCTGAGAAACTGCTTTGTGATGCGTGAACTTGCCCCACAGGGTTACACCTTTCTCTTCTGGAGGAGAATACTAGCACTGTTTTCCTGAAATCTGCAAAGGAATATTTGGGAGCACATTAACCCCTATGGTGAAAAAGAAAATACCTTCAGATAAAAACTAGAAAGAAGCTTTATGAGAAACTACTTTGTGATGTGTGAATTCCTCTCACAGATTTACAGTGTTCTTTTTACTCAGCAGTTTTCTAACACTGTTTTCCTGCAATCTGCAATGGGATATTTCTTAGCATATTGAAGCCTATGGTGACAAAGGAAATATCCTCATATAAAAACTAGAAAGAAGCTTTCTGAGTCATTGCTTTGTGATACGTTACTTCATCTCACAGAGTTACATGATTATTTTCAGGCATCAGTTTGATAGCACTGTTTTTGGGGAAATTTTTGAAGGGATATTTGGGATCACATTGAAGCTGACAGTGACAAAGGAAATAACCTCAGATAAAAATTAGAAAGAAGCTGTCTGAGAAAGTCCTTTGTGCTGTGTGAACTCATCTCACAGAGTTACACTGTTATTTTCATTGAGCAGTTTGATAACACTGTTTTTGTGGAATCTGCAACAGGATATTTGGGAGCTCATTAATGCCAATGGTGACAAAGAAACTATCCTCAGAATAAAAGCAAAAAGAAACTTTTTGAGATACTTTTTTGTGATTTCTGAATTCATTTCATGGAGTTACACTGTCCTTTTCATTGAGCAGTTTGCTAACACTCTTTTCTTGGAATCTGCAATGGATATTTTGGAGAGCATTTAAGTTTATGCCGACAAACGAAATATCCTAAGACAAAAACTGGAAACAAGCTTACTGAGAAACCGCTTTGTGGTGCATTATTTCATCTCATAGAGTTACACCTTTGTGTTCATGAAGCAGTTTGGTAGCACTGTTTCTGGGGAATCTGTAAAGGGATATTTGGGATCACATTGAAGCCTACGGTGACGAAGGAATTATACTCAGATAAAAACTAGAAAGAAACTTTCTCAGAAACTTCCTTGTGATGTGTGAATACATCACACTGAGTTACACCTTTCTTTCCATGTATCAGTTTGCTAACACTGCTTTTGTCAAATCTTCAAAGAGATATTTCGGAGTGTATTGAGGTCAATGGTGGAAAAGTTAATATGCACAGATAAAAACTAGAAAGACGCTTTCTGAGAAACTGGTTTTTGATGTGTGAATTCATCTCACAGAGTTACACCATTTTTTTCATTAAGCTCTTTGAAAACACTGAATCTGCAATAGGTATAAGAGAGCTCATTTAATCCTATGGTAACAAAGGAAATATCCTCAGATAAAAACCAAAAATGAGCTCACAGAGTTACTTGATTCTTTTCATGGAGTAGTTTGGTAGCAATGTTTTTGGGGATTCTGAGAAGATATAATTTGGATCTCATTCAAGCCTATGGTGAAAAAGGAAATATCTTGAGATAAAAACTAGAACGAACCTTTTTGAGAAAGTTCTTTGTGATGTGTGAATTCATCTCACAGAGGTACACCTTTCTTTTCATGGAGTAGTTTGCTATCACTGTATTGCTGGAATCTGCAAAGGGATATTTAAAACTGCATTGAGCCTATAGTGGAAAAGGAAATATCCTCACGTAAAAACTAGAAAGAAGCTTTCTGAAACATTTCTTCATGATGTGTGAATTCATCTCACAGAGTTACACCTTTCCTTTCATGGAGCAGTTTGCTAACATGGTTTTCGTGGAATCTACAAAGGGATATTTGGGAGCGCACTGAGTCCAATACTGAAAAAGGAAGTATCCTCAGATAAAAACTAGAAAGTAGCTTTCTGAAAAACTGCTTTGTGATGTGTGAATTTATCTTACAGAATTATACCATTCTTTTCATTGAGCAGTTTGGTAACACTGCTTTGGAAAATCTGCAAAGGGATATTTGAGAGCACTTGGAGTCCAATGGCAAAAAAGAAAATAACTTCAGGTAAAAACGAGAAAGAAACTTTCTGAGAAACCCCTTTGTGATGTGTGCATTCATCTCATAGAGCTGAACGTTTATGTTGAGGGAGCACTTTGGCATCAAATTTTTTGTGGTGTCAGAGAAGGGATATTTGGGAGCACATTGAAGCCTATTGTGGAAAAGGAAATAGGCTCATATAAAAGCTAGAAAGGTTTCTGAACAACCGCTTTGTTTTGGGTGAATTCATCTCACAGAGTTACACCTTTCTTTTCATGGAGTCATTTGCTATCATTGATTCCTGGAATCTGCAAAGGGATATTTTGGAACACATTGAGACTATAGTGAAAACGGAAATATCCTCAGATAAAAACTAGAAAGAAACTTTCTGAGAAACTGCTTTGTGACGTGTGAATTCAACTCACAGAGTTACACCATTCCTATAATTGAGCAGCTGGTTATCACTGTTTTCTTGGAATCTGCCATGGGATATTTCAGAGATCATTGAAATTTAGGGTGATAAAGGAAATATCCTCAGACAAAAACTAGAAAGATGTTTTCTGAGACACTGCTTTGTGAGTTCTGAATTCATCTCACAGAGTTACACGATTATTTTCAAGGAGCAGTATTGGAGCACTGTTTTGTGGGAATCTGATAAGGGATATTTTCAATTGCATTGACATCTATAGTGACAAAGGAAATATCCTCAGTTCAAAATTAGAAAGAAGCTTTCTGAGAAAGTTCTTTATAATGTGTGAATTCATCTCACAGTGTTATACCTTTCTTTTCCTGGAGCAGTTGGCTACCACTGTTTTCATGGAAATTGCAATGGGATATTCCAGAGGCCTTTGATTCCTGTAGTGAAAAATGAACTTTCCTCAGATAAAAACTAGAAAGAAACCATCTGGAAAACAGCTTTGTGATGTGTGATTTCATCTTATTGAGTTTCACTGTTCTTTTCATTGAGCAGTTTGATAACACTGTTTTCGTGCAATCTACAATAGGACATTTCAGAGTGCTTTGAAGCCTATGGTGACAAAGGAAATATCCACAGATAAAAGTCCAAAAAGAAGCTTTCTGTTAAACTGCTTAGTGATGTGAATTCATCTCAGAGAGTTGCACCGTTCTTTTCAATGAAAAGTTTGCTAACACTTTTTTCATTTAATCTGCTATGGGATATAGGGGAGCACATTGATTAAAATGGTGAAAAACGAATATCCTCAGATTAAAACTAGAAAGAAGCTTTCTGAGAAACATCTTTGGTATGTAAATTCATCTCACAGAGTTACACCATTCTTTTCATGGAATAGGTTTATAGAGCTGTTTTTGGGGAATTTGAAAAGGGATATTTTGGGTCACATTGAAGCCTATGGAGAAAAAGAAAATATCCTCAATTAAAAACTAGAAAGAAGATTTCTGAGAAACTACTTTATCCTGTGTGAATTCATCTCACAGAGTTACAATGTTGTTTCCATTGAGCAATTTGATGACACTGTTTTCATGGAATCTGCAATAGGATATATTTGGGAGCACATTGAAGCCTAAGGTGAAAAAGGAAATATCCCCAGGAAAAAAAGAAAAAAAAGAAGCTTTCTGAGAAAATGCTTTGTGATTTGTGAATTCATCTCACAGAGTTGCACCTTCCGTTTCATGTAGCAGTTTGCTAACACTGTTTTTTTTTTTTTTTTTTTTGGAATCTGCAAAGAGATATTTGTGAGTGCTTTGAGGACTATGGTTTAAAAGGAAATATCCTCACATAAAAAGTAGAAGAAGCTTTCTCAGAAACAGCCTTCTGATGTGTAAATTCATCTCACCGATTTACACTGTACTTTTCATTGAGCAGTTTGCTAATACTGTTTTCTTGGAAACTGCAATGGGATATTTAGGAGCACATTGAAGCTTATGGTGATAAAGGAAATATCCTCATATAAAAACTAGGAAGAAGCTCTCTGAAAAACTGTTTTGTGATGTTTTAATTCATCTCACAGAGTTACATGATCCTTTTCATGGATCACTTTGGTAGCACTGTTTTTGCTTAATCTGAGATGGGATATTTTGGATCGCATTGAACTCTTTGGTGACTATGGAAATATACTCAAATTAAAACTGGAAAGAAGCTTTCTGAGAAAGTTCTTTGTGATGTGTGAGTTCATCTCACTGAGTTACACTCTTCTTTTCATAGAGCAGTTTGCTAAAACTTCTTTCCTGGTATTTTCAAAGGAATATTTGGGAGTGCCTGGAGGCCTACATTGACAAAAGAAACATCCTTGAAACATCCTCAGACAAAACTAGAAAGAAGGTTTATGAGAAACTACTTTGTGATTCATGAATTCATCTCACAGAGTTACACCTTTATTTTCATTGAGTAGTTTGGTAGCACTGTATTTGGGGAATCTGCCAAGGGATATTCAGGAGCTCATAGAGGCTGATGGTGAAAAAGGAAATATCTTCAGATAAAAACTGGAGAAAAGGTTTTTGAGAAATTATTTTGCGATGTGTGTATTCACCTCATAGAGATAAACCATTTTTTTTTTTTCTTGATCGGTTTGGCATCGCTGTTTTTGTGGTGTCTGAGAAGGGATATTTGGGAACGAATTGAGGCTGATGGTGGAAAAGTAAATATGCTGCACAGATGAAAGATAGAAAGGAGCTTTCTGAGAAATTTCTTTGTGATAGGTGAATTCATCTCCCAGAGGTAAACTACTCTTTTCATGGAGCAGTTTGTTAACCCTGATTTTGAGGAATCTACAAAGGGATATTCAGAGCACAGAGAAGCCTATGGTGAAAAAGGAAATACCCTCTGATAAAAACTACAAAGAAGTTTTCTGAGAGACTGTTTTGAGTTGGGTGGGTTCATCCCACAGACTCAAATCTTTCTTTTCATTAAGTAGTTTGGTAACAGTGTTTTTGTTGAATCTTTAATGGGATATTTGGGAGCACATAGAGTCCTAAGGTGAAAGAAGAACATTCTCCAGGTTAAAACTGGAGAGAAGCTTTCAGAGAAAATCCTATGTGATTTGTGCATTCATCTCATAAAGCTAAACATTTCTGTTGAGGGAGCACTTTGGCATCACTGTTTTTGTGGTGTCTGAGAAGGGATATTTGGGGGCACATTGAAGCCTATGGTTTAAAAGGAAATATCCGCATATAAAAACTAGAAAGAAGGTTTCTGACAAACTGCTTTGTGATGTGTAAGTTCATCTCACAGAGTTACATGATTCTTTTCATGGAGCAGTTTGGTAGCACTGCTTTTGGGGAATCTGATAAGGGATATTTTGGATCACAAAGAAGTGTATGGTGACAAAGGAAATATCCTCAGATAAAAAATTGAAAGAAGCTTTCTGAGAAAGTTTTTTGTGATGGGTAAATTCATCTCACAGGATTGCACCTTTCTTTTCATTGAGCAGTTTGTTAAAACTGTTTTTGTGGAATCTGCAAAGGGATATTTGGGAGCTCATTGAGGACTATAGTGAGAAAGGAAATATCCCCAGATAAAAACTAGACAGAAATTTTCTGAGAAACTGCTTTGTGATGTGTGATTTCATCTCACAGAGATACACCATAGTTTTCATTGGGTAGTCTGATAACACTGGTTTCATGGAATCTGTAATAGGATAATTGGGAGCGCATTGAAGCCTATGGTGCTATTGGGAGAAAGGAAGTATAATCAGATAAAAAACAAAAAGAAGATTTCTGAGAAACTGCTTTGTGATGTGTGAATTCATCTCACAGAGTTACACCACTCTTTTCATTGAGCAGTATGCTAACACTGTTTTCGTGGAATCTGCAATAAGATATTTGGGAGTGCATTGCAGCCTATTGTGAAAAACGAAATATCCTCAAATAATAACTAGAAAACAGCTTCGTGAGAAACTGCTTAGTGATGTGTGAAATCATCTCACAGAGTTACACTGTTCTTTTCATTGAATAGTAGGTTAACACTGTTTTCTTGGAATATGCAATGGGATATTTTAGAGCCCATTGAAGCTTAAGTTGAGAAGGGAAATATCCTCAGACAAAAGTTAGAAAAAAGCTTTCTGAGAAACTGCTTTGTGATTTGTGAATTTATCTCACAGAGTTGCACGATTCTTTTCATGGAGCAGTTTGTTAACACTGTTTTTGGGGTATCTCAGAAGTGATATTTCGCATTGCATTGAAGCCTATGGTGACCAAAAAAAATCCTCAGGTAAAAACTAGAAAAAAGCTTTCTTCAAAACTGCTTTGTGATGTGTTAATTCATCTCACAGAATTACACGATTCCTTTCATGGATCAGTTCGGTAGCACTGTTTCTGAGAAACCTTAGAAGGGATTATTTGGATCACATTGAAGCCTATGGTGACAAAGGAACTATCATCAGATAAAAACAAAAAAGAAGTTTCCTTAGAAACTGCTTTTTGATGTGTGAATTCAACTCACAAAGTTACACTGTTCTTTTCACTGAGGAGTTTGCTAACACTGTGTTCTTGGAATCTGCCATGGGATACTTCTGAGTGCATTGAAGCTTAGGTTGACAAAACAAACATCCTCAGGCAAAATCAAGTAAGAAACTTTCTGACAAACTGCTTTGTGATTTGTGAATTCATCTCACAGAGTAACAAGACTGTTTTCATGGAACAGTTTGGTAGCACTGTTTGGGAAATCTGCAATAGGATATTTGGGAGTGCATTGACATCTACTGTGACAAAGGAAATATCCTCAAATCAGAACCAAAAAGAAGCTTTCTGTGAAACTGATTTGTGAAGTTTCAATTCACCTCACAGAGTCACAAAGTTCCTTTCATTGAGAAGTTTGCTAACACTTTTTTCCTGGAATCTGCAATGGGATATTCCGGAGCTCATTGAGGAATATGGTAAAAAAGGAAATATCCTTATATAAAAACTAGAAAGAAGCTTTCTGAGAAACCGCTTTGTTATGTGTCAATTTATCTCACAGAGTTACACCATTCTTTTCATGGAGCAGTTTTGTAGCACTGTTTTTTGGGAGTCTGAGAAGGGATATTTTGGATATCATTGAAGCCTAAGGTGACAAAGGAAATATCTTCAGAAAAGAACTAGAAAAAAGCTTTCTGAGAAACTGCTTTGTGATGTGTGAATTCATCTCACAGAGTTACACCACTCTTTTCATGGAGCAGATGGGTATCACTGTTTTTGGAGAATCTGAGAAGGGATATTTTGAATCGCATCAAAGCATATGCTTACAAAGGAAATATCCTCAGATAAAAACTACAAAAAATGTTGCTGAGAAAGTTCTTATTGAGGTGTTAATTCATTTCACAGAGTTACACCTTTCTTTTCATGGAGCCGTTTGCTCAAACTGTTTTCGTGGAATCTGCCAAGGGTTATTTGGGAGCCCATTGAGACCTATGATGAAAAAGGAAATATCCTCAGATAAAACTCAAAAAGAAGCTTTCTGTGAAACTACTTTATGATGTGTGCATTCATCTCACAGAGTTACCAAGTTCTTTTCATTGAGAAGGTTGCTAACACCTTTTTTGTGGAATCTGCAATGGGATATTCTGGAGAGCATTGAGGAATATGGAGAAAATGGAAATATGCACGGTTAAAATCTAGAAAGAAGAGGTCTGAGAAACAACTTTGTGAGGTGTGAATTCATCTTACAGAGTTACACCATTCTTTTCATGGAACAGTTTGGGAGCACTGTTTTTAGGGAATTTAAGAAGGGATATTTTGGATCACCTTGAAGCCTAGGGTGACAATGGAAATATAATCAGATAAAAACCAGTAAGAAACTGTCTGAGAATCTTCTTTGTGATGTGTGCACTCATCTCATAGAGAAACATGTTTCTTTTCACAGAACTGTTTGCTAACACAATTTTCATAGAATCTACAAAATGACATTTGGGAGCGAGTTGAGACCTATGGTGAAAAAGGAAATATCCTCAGATAAAAACTAGAAGGAAGCTTTCTGAGAAAATGCCTTGTGGTGTAGGAATTCATCTCACAGAGTTACACCACATTTTTCTTGCAGCAGTTTGTTAACACTGTTTTTGTGGAATCAGCAATAGGATATTTCGGAAACGCATTGAAGCCTTTGTTGACAAAAGAAATAGCATCAGACAAAAAAAAGAAGCTTTCTGTGAAACTGCTTAGTGATATGTGAATTCACCTCACAAAGGTGCACTTTTATTTTCATGGCTCAGTTTGGTAGCACTCTTTTTGGGTAATCTGAGACGGGATGTTTTGGATCTCATTGAAGCCTATGGTGACAAAGGAAATATCGTCAGACAAAAATGGGAAAGAAGTTTTGTGAGACATCACTTTGTGATGTATTAATTCATCTCAGAGATGTACATGTTTTTTTCATGGATCAGTTTTATTGTACTGTTTCTGGGGAATCTGAGAGGGCTTATTTTCTATTGCAATGAAGTTTAAAGTGACAAAGGAAATATCCTCAGATAAAAACTAGAAAGACGCTGTCTGAGATATTTCTTTGTGATATGTGAATTCATCTCACAGAGTTACACCTTTCTTTTCATGGAGCAGTTTCCTAACATGGTTTTCGTGGAATCTGCAAAGGGATAGTTTGGAGCACACTGAGGCCTATACTGAAAAAGGAAATATCCTCAGAAAAAAACTAGAAAGAAACATTCTGAGAAATTGCTTTGTGATGTGTGAATTCATCTTACAGAACCTTACCATTCTTTTCATTGAGCAGTCTGATAACACTGTTTGCATGGAATCTGCAATAAGATACTTGGGTGTGCATTGAAGTCTATGTGACAAAGGAAGTATCCTCAGGTAAAAAACAAAAATAAGCTTTCTGAGAAACTTATTTGTGATGTGTGAATTCATCTCACAGTGTTACACCATTCCTTTCATTTAGAAGTTTGCTAACACTTTTTTCCTGGAGTCTGCATTGGGATATTCGGGAGTACATTCAAGCCTATGGTGAAAGAGAAACTATCCTCATATAAAAACTAGAAAGAAGCTTTCTGAGAAACAACTTTGTGGTGTGTGAATTCATGTCACAGAGTTACACCATTATTTTCATGGAGCAGTTTGGTAGCACTGTTTTTGTGGAATCTGAGAAGGGATGATTTTTATTGCATTGAAGCCTATGGTGAAAAACGAAATATCCTCAGATAAAAACTCAAAAGAAGCTTTCTGAGAAACAGCTTTGTGATGTGTATATTCATCTCACAGAGTTACACGATTCTTTCTTTGGAATAGGTTGCTAACACTGTTTTCATGGAATCAGCAAAAGGATATTTGGGATTGCCTTGAAGTCTATGGTGACAAAGGAAATATCCTCAGACTAAAAGTAGAAAGAAGCTTTCCGAGAAACTGCTTTGTGATTTTTTAATTCATCTCACAGAGTTGTAGAATTCCTTTTTTGGAGCAGTTTGGGAGCACAATTTTGGGGAATCTCTGAAGTGATATTTTACATTGCATTGAAGCCTATGGTGAAAAAGGAAATACCCTCAGATAAAAACTAGTAAGAAGCTTAATGAGAAACCAGTTTGTGATGTGTGAATTCATTTCACAGGGTTAAACAATTCTTTTCATGGAGTAGTATGGTAGCACTGTTTTGGGGGATTCTGAAATAAGATATTTGGGAGCCCTTTGAAGCCTCTGGTGACAAAGGAAATATCCTCAGACTAAAACAAAAAAGAAACTTTCTGAGAAACTACTTTGTGATGTGTGAATTCATCTCACAGAGTTACACAATTCTTTTCATGGAGCAGTTTTGTCACACTGTTTTGGGGGAATCAGAGAATGGATATTTTTTATCCCACTGAAGCCTATGGTGACAAAGGAAATATCCTCAGGTAAAAACTAGAAAGAGGCTTTCTGAGAAGTTTCTTTGTGATGTATGAATTCATCTCACAGTGCTACAACTTTCTTTTCATGGAGCAGTTTGCTAACACTGTTTTCATGACATCTGCAAAGGAATATCTGGGAGTGCACTGGGTCCTATGGTGAAAGAGGAAATACCCTCAGATAAAAACTAGAAAGAAGCTTTCCAAGAAACTGCTTAGTGATGTGTGAATTCATCTCACAGAGTTACACTGTTCTTTACATTGAGCAGTTTGTCTACACTGTTTTCTTAGAACCTGCAATGGGATATTTTGGAGCATCTTGAAGCTTTTGGCGGCAAAGGAAATATCCTCATATAAAAACTGAAAGAAGCTTTCTGAGAAACTGATTTGTGATGTGTTAGTTTATCTCACAGAGCTACATGATTCTTTTTATGGATCATTATGGTAGCAGTGTTTTTGGGGAATCTGAGAAGGGATATTTTGGATGGCATGGAAACCTATGGTGACAAATAAAATATCCTCTGACAAAAACTAGAAAGAATCTTTCTCAGAATGTTCTTTGTGATGTGTGAATTCATCTCAGAAAGTTACACCTTTCTTCTTATGGAATAGTTTGATAACATTTTTTTCCTGGAATCAGCAGTAGGATATTTTGGAGCGCATTGAATCTATGGTGACAAAGGAACTATTTTCAGATAAAAACCAAAAAGCAGCTTTCTGAGAAATGGCTTGTGATGTGTGAATACATCTCACAGAGTTACACCATTCTTTACATTAACAAGTTTTCTAAAACTTTTTTCCTTTATTCTGCAATGCAATATTTGAGAACACATTGAGGAATATGGTGAAAAAGGAAATATCCTCAGATATAAAGAAGAAAGAAATTCTCTGAAAAACTGCATTGTGATACATGAATTCATCACACAGAGTTACACATTTCTTTCCATGGAGCAGTTTGCCAACACCATTTTCATGGAATCTGCAAAATGATATTTGTGAGTGAATTGAGGCAAATGGTAAAAAGGGAAATATCCTCATACAAAAACTAGAAAGAATCTTTCTGAGAAACTTCTTCATGATGTGTGAATTCATTTCACAGAGTTACACCTCTCTTTTCAGGGGCATCTTGCTAACACTCTTTTCATGGTATCTGCAATTGGATATTCCAGAGCACATTGAGGCCTATAGTGAAAAAGGAAAATCCTCATATAAAAATTAGAAAGAAGTTTTCTGAGAAACCACTTTGTGAGGTGTTATTACATCTTACAGAGTTACACGTTTCTTTTCATGGATCAGCTTGGTAGCACTGATTTTGGGGAATCAGAGAAGGGATATTTTGGATCACCTTTAAGCCTTCAGTGACAAAGGAAATATCCTCAGATAAAAATTAGAAAGAAGCTTTCTGAGAAAGTTCCTTGTGATGTGTGAATTCGTCTCACAGAGTTACACCTTTCTTCTCATGGAGCAGTTTGATAACACAGTTTTTGTGGAATCTGCAATAGGAGATTTTGCTGTGCATTTATGCCTATGGTGACAAAGGAACTATCCTCAGATAAAAACCAAAGAGAAGCTTTCTGTGAAACAGCTTTCTGATGCATGCATTCACCTCACAGGGTTACACCTTTTATTTCAAGGAGAAGTTTGCTAACACTTTTTTCGTTTATTCTGCAATGGGATATTCAAGAGCAAATTGAGAAATATGGTGAAAAAGGAAATATCCTCAGATAAAAACAGGGAAGATGTTTTGTGAGAAACTGCATTGTGATATGTGAATTCATCTCACAGAGTTAAACCGTTCTTTTCATTGAGAAATTTGCTAACACTGTTTCCATGGAATCTACTAAGGGATGTTCGGAAGTGCATTCAGGCCTAAGGTAAAAAGGACATATACTTTTTACCATGGAACAGTTTGGTAGCACATATGGCACAGTTTGGTAGCACTGTTTTTGGAGAATATGAGGAGGGATATCTTGGATCGCATTGAAACCTATGGTGACAAAGGAATTATTCTCAGATAAAAACTAGAAAGAAACTCTCTGAGAAAGTTCTTTGTAATGTGTAAATTCATCTCACAGAGTTACACCTTTCTTTTCATTGTACAGTTTGCTAACACTGTTTTCCTGGAATCTGCAATGGGATATTTGGGAGCACATTGAGGCCTACGGTGAAAAAGAAAATATCCTCAGATAAAAACTTCAAAGAAGTACTCTAAGAAACTGCTTTGTGATGTGTGAATTCATCACACAGAGTTACACCTCTTTTTTCATAGAGAAGTTTGCTAACACAGTTTTCGTGGAATCAGCAAAGGGATATTTGGAAGCACTTTGATGCCTATGGTGACAAATTTAATAGCCTCAGACAAAAATGAAAAAGAAGCTTTCGAGAAACAGCTTTGTGATGTGGGAATTTATCTCACAGATTTACACCTTATTTTCCATGGAGAAATTTGCTAACACTGTTTTCATGGAATCTGCAATGGGATATTCTGGAGCACATTAAGGCTCATAGTGAAAAAGGAAATATCCTCATTTAAAAATTAGAAAGAAGCTATCTGAGAATTCCTTTTGTGATGTGTTGTTTCATCTCACAGAGTTAAACAATTCTTTTCATGGAACAGTTTCGTAGCACGGTTTTTGGGGAATCCAAAAAAGGATATTTTGGATTGCATTGAAGCCTATGGTGACAAATGTAATACTCCCAGATAAAAACTAGAAAGAGGCTTTCTGAGAAAGTTCTTTGTGATGTGTGAACTCATCTCACAGAGTTACACTTTTCATTTTATGGAGCAGTTTGTTAACACTGTTTTTGTGGAATCTGCAAAGGGATATTTGGGAGTGCGTTGAGGCCTTTGGTGAAAAAGGCAATATCCTCAAATAAAAACTACAAAGAAGCTTTCTGAGAAACATCTTTGTGATGTGTGAATTCATCTCACAGAGTTACACTGTTCTTTTCATTGAGCAGTTTGCTAACAATGTTTTCTTGGGATCTGCAATGGTATATTTATTAGTGCTTCAAAGCTTATGGTGACAAACGCAATATCCTCATATAAAAACCAGACAGAAGCGCTCTGAGAAGCCTCTTTATGATGTGTTAATTCATCGCATGGTGTTACACGATTCTTTTCATGGATCAGTTTGGTAGCAGTGTTTTTGTGGAATCTGAGAAGGAATATTTTGTATCGCATTGAAGCCTATGTTGACAATGGAAATATCCTCAGGTAAAACTAGAAAGAAGCTCTCTGAGAATGTTCTTTCTGAGGTGTTTATTTGTTTCATGGAGTTACACCTTTCTTTTCATGGAGCAGTTTACTAACACTGTTTTCATGGAATCTGCAACAGATATTCTGGAGCGCCTTGAGGCCTATAGTGAAAAAGAAAATATCCTCAGATAAAAACTAGAAAGAAGTTTTCTGAGAAATCACTTTAGGATGTGGCAATTCATCTCACAGAGTTAAATGATTCTTTTTAAGGATCAGTTTGGTAGCTCTGTTTTGGGAAATCTGAGAAGGGATATTTTTGATCACTTTGAAGCCTATGGTCACAAAGGAAATATCCTCAGATAAAAACTAGAAAGAAGTTTTCTGAGAAAGCTCTTTGTGATGTGTGAATTCATCTCAAAGAGTTACACCTTCCTTTTCATGGAACAGTTTCCTAACACTTGTTTTGTGGAATTGTCAAAGGGATATTTGGGAGCGCATGGAGGCCTATAGTGAAAAATTAAATATATTCTGATAAAAACGAGAAAGAGACTTTCTGAGAAACCGTTTTGTGATGGGATAATTCATCTCACACAGATGCACGATTCTTTTCATATATCACTTTGTTAGCACTGTTTTTGGGGAATTCGAGAAAGGATATTTTGGATATCATTGAAGCCTATGGTGACAAATGTAATACTCTCAGATAAAAACTAGAAAGAAACTTTCTGAGAAAGTTCTTTGTGAAGTGTGATCTCATCTCACAGAGTTACACTTTTCATTTCTTGGAGCAGTTTGCTAACACTTTTTTCATGGAATCTGCAAAGTTATATTTCCAAGCACTGTGAGGCCTATGGAGAAAAACTAAGTATCCTCAGGTTAAATCCAGAAAGAAGCATTCTGAGAAACTGCTTTGTGATGTGTGAATTCATCTCACAGAGTTACATGATTCCTTTCGTGGATCAGTTTGTTGGCACTGTTTTTGGGGAGTCTGAGAAGAGATATTTTGAATCGTTTGGAAGCCTGTGGTGTCAAAGGAAATACCCGCAGATAAAAACTAGAAAGAAATTTTCTGATTAAGTTTTTTGTAATGTGTGAATTCATCTCACAGAGTTACACCTTTCTTTTAGTGGAGCCCTTTGCTAACACTGTTTTCATGGAATCTGCAAAGGGATATTTGGGACAACATTGAGACCTGTGGTGAAAAACGAAATATCCTCAGATAAAAACTAGAAAGAAACTTTCTGAGAAACTGCTTTGTAATGTGTGAGTTCATCTCACAGAGTGACACTGTTTTTCCCATGGAGCAGTGTGCTAACACTGTTTTTGTGGAATCTGCAAAGTCATATTTGGGAACGCATTGAAGATTATTGTGAAAAATGAAATATCCTCAGAAAAAAACAGAAAGAAGCTTTCTGAGATACTGCTTTCTGATGTGTGAATTCATCTCCCAGAGTGACACCATTCTTTTCATTGAGACTTTTGCTAACACTGTTTTCATGGAATCTGCAAAGGGATATTTCAGAGTGTATTAAAGTTTAAGTTGACCAAGGAAATACCCTCATATAAAAACTAAAAAGAAGCATTCTGAGAAACTGCTTTGTGATGTGTTAGCTCGTCCTACTGAGTTAAATGATTCTTCTCATGCATCAGTTTTTTAGCATGGTTTTGTGGAATCTGAGAAGGAATATTTTGGATAGCAATGAAGCCTATGGTAACAAAGGAAATATCATCAGATAAAAAATAGAAATAAAATTTCTGAGAAAGTTCTTTTTGATGTGTGAATTCATTTGACAGAATCACACCTTTCTTTTCATGGAGCAGTTTGCTAACACTGTTTTCATGGAATCTGCAAAGTGATATTTGGGAGCGCATGGAAGCTTATGGTGACAAAGGTAATATCTTCATACAAAAATTAGAAAGAAGCTTTCTGAGAAACTGCTTTGTGGTGTGTGAATTCATCTCACAGAGCTACACTGTTCCTTGAGTTGAGCAGTTTGCTAACACTGTTTTCGTTGAATCTTCAATGGCATATTTCAGAGTACATTGAAGCTTATGGCGACAAAGAAAATATCCTCAGACAAAAACTTGAAAGAAGCTTTCTGAGAAACTGCTTTGTGATTTGTGAATTCATCTCATGGAATTACACTTTTATTTTCTTGAGGCACTTTACTAATACTGATTTATTGGAATCTACAAAGGGATATTTGGGATCACTTGAGGCCTATGGTGAAATAGGAAATAACTTCAGATTAAAAGCTAGAGAGAAGCTTTCTGAGAAACTGCTTTGTGATGTATGAATTCATCTCACAGAATTACAGGATTCCTTTCATGGACCAGTTTTGTAGCACTATTTTGGGGAATCTGAGAAGGTACATTTTGGGTTGCATTGAAGACTATGGTGACAAAGGAAATATCCTCAGAAAAAAAGTAGAAGGAAGCTTTGCAAAAAAGGACATTGTGATGTGTGAATTCATCTCTCAGCATTACACCTTTACATGGAGCAGTTTGCTAAAATTGTTTTCGTTGAGTCTGCAATGGGATATTTGGGAGTGCATTGAGGCCTATAGTGAAAAGGAAATATCCTCAGTTAAAAACTACAAAGTAGCATTCTGAGAAACTGCTGTGATGTGTGAATTCATCTCAGAGAATTACATGGTTCTTTTCATTGAGCAGTTTGATAACACTGTTTTCGTTTAATCTTCTGTGGGATATTTGGGAGCACACTGAGGCCTATGGTGAAAAAGGAAATATCCTGAGTTAAAAAGTAGAAACAATCTTTCTGAGAAACTCATTTTTGATGCGTGCACTCATCATACAGATTTACACTGTTCTTTTCATTGAGCAGTTTACTAACACTGTTTTACTGGAGTTTTCAATGGGATATTTTGAAGCACATTGAAGCTTACGGTGACAAAGGAAATATCCTCAGATAAAAACTAGAAAGAAGTTTTCTTAGAAACAACTTTGTGATGTGTTAATTCATCTCAGAGAGTTCCATGATTCTTTTCATGGATTAGTTTGGTAGCACTGTTTTTGGGGAATCTGAGGAGGGATATTTTGAATCTCATTGAAGCCTATGGTGAAAAAGGAGATATCCTCAGATAAAAAGTAGAAAGAAGCTTTCTGAGAAAGTTCTTTGTGATGTTTGTATTAATGTCACAGATTTACACCTTTCTATTCAAGGAGTCATTTGCTAACACTGTTTCCTTTGAATCTGCGAAGGGATATTTGGGATTGCATTGAAGCCTATAGTGAAAAAGGAAATATCCTCAGATAAAAAATAGAAGGAAGATTTCTGAGAAACTGCTTTGTGATATGTGAATTCATCTTACAGAGTTATATCGTTCTTTTCATTGAGCAGTTTGCTAACACTGTTTTCATGAAATCTGCAAAGGGATATTTGGGAGCGCATTAAGGCCTGTGCTGACAAAAGAAATATCCTCACACAAAATCCAAAATGAAACTTTCTAAGAAGCTGCTTTGTGACGTTTGAATTGATCTCACAGATTTACACGTTTCTTTTAGTGGAGTGGTTTGTTAACACTATTTTCATGTAATCTGCAAAGGCATATTCACGAGCACATTGAGGCCTATAGTTAAAAAGGAAATGACCTCATACAGATACTAGAAGGAAGCTTTCTGAGAAACTGCTTTGTGATTTGTGAATTCATCTCACAGAGTTACACGATTCTTTTCATGGAGCAGTTCCATAGCACTGTTTTGTGTAATCTGCAATAGGATATTTGGGAGTGTATGAAGCCTCTGGAGACAAAGGAAATATCCTCAGATACAGACCAAAAAGAATAATTCTGTGAAACTGCTTTGTGATGTGTCAATTCATCTCACAAAGTTACACCATTCTTTTCATTGAGAAGTTTGCTAATACTTTTTTTCATGGAATCTGCAATGCAACATTTGGGAGCACATAGAGGAATAGGTTGTAAAATGACATATCCTCAGATAAAAACTAGTAAGAAGATTTCTGAGAAACAGCAATGTGATGTGTGAAATCAATTCACAGCATTACACCATTATTTCCATGGATCAGTATCGTAGCACTTTTTTGGGGGAATCTGCAATAGGATATTTTGGCATGCACTGAAGCCTATGGTGACAAAGGAAATATCCTCAGACAAAAACCAAAAAAAAAAAACAGCTTTCTGAGAAACTAGTTTGTGATGTGTGAATTCCTCTCACAAATATGTACCTTCCTTTTCATGGAGCAGTTTGCTAACAGTATTTCCTGGAATCTGCAAAGGGCTATTCCTGAGTGCATTGAGGCCTATGGTGAAAACAGAAATAGCCTCAGACAAAAACTAGAAAGAAACTTTCTGAGAAACTGCTTTGTGATTTGGGAATTCATCTCACAGAGTTATACGATTCTTTTCATGGACCATTTTGGCAACACTGTTTTTGGGGAATCTGAGAACGGATATTTTGGATCACATTGAAGTATATTTTGACGAAGGAAATATCCTCAGATAAAAACTAGAAAGAAGCTTTCTAAGAAAGTTCTTTGTATTGTGTGAATTCATCTCACAGATTTACACCTTTCTTTTCATGGAGCAGTTTGCTAACATTGTTTTCATGGATTCTATAAAGGGACATTTAATGACTCATTGAAGCCTATGGCAACAAAGGAAATATCCTCAGATAAAAGACAAACAGAAGCTTTATGAGAATGTGATTTGTGATGTGTGAATTCATCTCACAGAGTAACACTGTTCTTTTCATTGCATAGTGTGCTAACACTGTTTTCTTGAAAACTGCAATGGAATATTTCGGAGTGCATTGAAGCTTATGGTGGCAAAGGAAATATCCTTAGACAAAACCAGCAAAAAGCTTTCCGAGAAACTGCTTTTTGATTTGTGAATTCACCTCACAGAGTTACACGACTTTTTTTGTGGATCAGTTTGGTAACCCTGTTTTTGGGGAATCTGAGAAGGGATCATTTGAATCACATTGAATTCTGTGGTGACAGAGGAAATATCCTCAGATAAAAACTAGAAATAATCCTTCTGAGAAACCTCTTTGTGATGTGTGAATTCATCCCTCAGAGTTACATTGTTCTTTTCATTGATAATCTGTAATGGGATATTTGTGAGTTCATGGAGGAATATTTTGAAAAAGGAAATATACTCAGATGAAAACTAGAAATAATCTTGTTGAGAAATAGCTTTGTGATGTGTGAATTCATCTCACGGTGTTGCACCTTTCTTTTCATGAGGCAGTTTGGTAGCACTGTTTTTGGGGATCTGTGAAGGGATATTTTGGATTGCATTGCAGCTTATGGTGACAAAGAAAATAACCTCAGATAAAAACTAGAAAGAAGATTTCTGAGGAACTTCCTTGTGATTTGTGTATTCAACTAACAGAGTAAAACGTTTCTGTTAATGGAGCGGTTTACTAACCCTCTTTTTGTGGAATCTGCAAAGGTATGTTTGGGAGTGCATTGAGGCCTATGGTGAAAAAGAAATATCCTCAGTTAAAAACTAGAAAGAACCTTTCTGAGAAACTGCTTTGTGATGTGTGAATTATCTCACAGAGTTCCACCTATCTTTTCATGGAGTAGTTTGCTAACATTCTCTTTGTGGAATCTGCAAAGGGATATTTGGGAGCACTTTGAGGCCTATGGTGAAAGAGAAAATATCCTCAGATTAAAATCAAAAATAACCTTTCTGTGAAACTGCTTTGTGAGGCATGAATTCATATCACTGAGTTACCCTGTTCTTTTCATTGAGTAGTTTGCTAACACTCTTTTCATGAAATGTGCAATGGCATATCCTGGAGAGCATTGAGGAATATGGAGAAAAAGGAAATATCCTCAGATAAAATCTAGAAAGAAGTAGTCTGAGAAACAGCTTTGTGGTGTGTGAATTTATCTCACAGAGATACACCATTCTTTTCATGGAGCAATTTGGTAGCACTGTTTTTGGGGATCTGAGAAGGGATATTTTGGATTGCATTGAAGCCTATGCGTGACATATGGAAATATAATCAGATAAAAACTAGAAGAAAGTTTCTGAGAAACTTCTTTGTGATCTGTGTATTCATCTCTCAGAGTAACATTTCTTTTCATGGAGCAGTTTGCTAACACTGTTTTTGTGGAATCTGCAAAATAATATTTTTGGAAACGAGTTGAGACCTATGGTGAAAAGGAAAATATCCTCAGATAAAAACTAGAAGGAAGATTTCTGAGAAACTTCTTTTTGATGTATGAATTCATCTCACAGAGTAACACCACTCTTTTCATGGAGCAGTTTGCTGACACTGTTTTCATGGAATCCGCAATAGGATATTTTGGAGTGCATTGAAGCCTTTGGTGACAAACGAAATATCGTCAGACAAAAACCAAAAAGAAGCTTTCTGTGAAACTGCTTAGTGATGTGTGAATTCACCTCACAGAGTTACACTTTGTTTTCATGGCACAGTTTGGTACCACTGTTTTTGGGGAATCTGAGAAGGGATATTTTGGATTGCATTGAAGACTATGGTGACAAAGGAAATATCCTCAGACAAAAACTAGAAAGAAGCTTTCCGAGAAACTGCTTAGTGATGTGTGAATTCATCTCACAGGGTTATACTGTTGTTTTCATGTAGCAGTTTGCTAACATTGTTTTCTTGGAATCTGCATTCTGATATGTTGGAGCACATTGAGGCTTACAGTGACAAGGAAAATATCTTCACATAAAAAGTATAAATCAGCTTTCTGAGAAGCTTCTTCGTGATGTATGTATTCATCTCACAGAGTAATACCTTTGTTTTCATTTAGCAGTTTCCTAACACTGTTATGGTGGAATCTGCAAAGGGATATTTGTGAGTGCTTTGAAGCTTATAGTGAAATAGGAAATATCCTCAGATAAAAATGAGAAAGAAGATATCTGAGAAACTGCTTTGTAATGTGTGAATTCATCTCACAAATGTACACTGTTATTTTCATTGGGCAGTTTGATAACACTGTTTTCTTGGAATCTGCAATAGGATATTTGGGAGCGCATTGAAGCATATGGTTGCAGAGTATGTATCCTCAGATAAAAACCAAAAAGGAGGTTTCTGTGCAACTGCTTTGTGATGTGTGAAATCATCTCATGGTGTTACTCTGTTCTTTTCATTGAGAAGTTTGCTAAGACATTTTTTCTGGAATCTGCAATGGGATATTTGGTAGTGCAATGAGGAATATGGTGAAAAAGGAAATATGCTCAGATAAAAACTAGAAAGAAGCTTTCTGAGAAACAGCTTTGTGATGTGTGAATTCATTTCACAGAGTTACACCATTCTTTTCATGGAGCAGTTTGGTAGCACTTTTTTGGGGGTATTTGAGAAGGGATATTTTGGATCACGTTTAAGCATATGGTGACAAAGGAAATATCCTCAGATAAAAACTAGAAAGAAGGTTTCTGAGAAACTGCTTTGTGATGTGTGTATTCATCTCACAGAATAACACCTTTCTTTTCATGGAGCAGTTTGCTAACACTGTTTTCATGGAACATGCATAGGGATATGTGGGAGCAAGCTGAGGCCTATGGTGATAAAGGAAGTATCCTCAGAGAAAAACTAGAAAGGAAGATGCTGAGACATTTCTTTGTGATGCGTGAATTCATCTCACAGAGTTACACCATTCTTTCCTTGGAGCAGTTTGCTAACACTGTTTTCGTGGAACCTGCAAAGGGATAGTTGGAGTGCATTGAAGCCTATGGTGAAAAAGGAAATATCCTCAAATAAAAACCAAAAAGAAGCTTTCTGAGAGACTGCTTTGGGATGTGTGAATTGATCTCACAGAATTACACTGTTCTTTTCATTGAGCAGTTTACTAACACTTTTTTCGTGGAATGTGTAATGAGATATTTTGGAATGCATTGAAACTTAGGTTGACAACGAAAATATCCTCAGGCAAAATCTAGAAAGAAACTTTCTGAGAATCTGCTTTGTGATTTGTGAATTCATCTCACTGGGTTACACGATCCTTTCATGGAGCATTTTGGTAGCAGTGTTTTTGGGGAATGTGAGAGGGGATAGTTTGGATCTCATGGAAGACTATGGTGACAAAGGAAATGAAATCAGATAAAAACTAGAAAGAAGCTTTCTGAGAAACTTATGTGTGATGGGTGTATTCATCTCACACTATAACACCTTTTTTGTGGAGAAGTTTGGTAACTCTGTTTTGATGGAATCTACAAAGTGATGGTTGGGAAGGGGTTGAGACCTAAAGGTAAAAAAGAAAATATTCTCAGATAAAAATGGAAGGTAGCTTTCTGAGAAACTGCTTTGTGCTGTGTGAATTCATCTCACAGAGTTACACCACTCTTCTCTTGGAGCAGTTTGTTAACTCTGTTTTCATGGAATCTGCAATATGATATTTCAGAGTGCATTGAAGTCTAAGGTGAGAAATGAAATATCCTCAGAGAGAAAACAAAAAGAAGCTTTCTGTGAAACTCCTTTGTGACGTGAGAATTCATGTCACAGAGTTAGACTTTTCTTTTCATGGCACAGTTTGATAGCACTGTGTTTGGGGAATGTGAGAAGGAATATTTTGTACTGAAACGAAGCCCATGGTGACAAAGGAAATATCCTTAGATAAAAACTAGAAAGAAGCTTTATGAGAAACTTCTTTGTGATGTGTGTATTCATCTCACAGAATAACACATTTCTTTTCGTGGAGCAGTTTGCTAACACTGTTTTCATGAAATCTGCAACAGGATATTTTGTAGGCCATTGAAACCTTTGGTGACAAAAGAATTATCCTCAGATAAAAGTCAAAAAGAAGCTTTCTGAGAAACTGCTTTGTGATTCGGAATTCATCTCTCAGAGTAACAGTGTTCCTCTCATTGATCAGTTTGCAAACACTGCTTTCTAAGAATCCGCAATGGGATATTTCACAGCGCATTAAAGCTTATGGTGACAAAGGAAATATCCTCATATAAAAATGATAAAGAATCTTTCTGAGAAATGGCTTTCTGATTCGTGAATTTATCTCACAGAGCTACACAATTCTTTTCATGCAGCGGTTTTGTAGCACTGTCTTTGGGGAATCTGAGAAGGGCTATTTTGGATGGCATTGAAGTGTATGGTGAAAAACGAGATGTGCTCAGATAAAAACTAGAAAGAAACTTTCTCAGAAACTGCTTTGTGATGTGTGAATTCATCTCACAATGTTTCACTGTCCTTCTCAGTGAGCAGTTTGCTTACACTCTTTTCTTGGAATCTGCAATGGGATATTTCAGAGTGCATTGAAGCTCATGGTAACAGAGGAAATATCCTCATAGAAGAAGTAGAAAGAAGCTTTCTGAGAAATTGCTTTGTGATATGGTAATTCATTTCACAGAATTACATGAATCTTTTCATGGGTCAGTTTGGCAGCACTGTTTTTAGGGTATATGAGAAGGTCTATTTTGGTTTGCCTTGAAGCCTATGGTGAAAAAGGAAATATCCTCAGATAAAAACTGGAAAGAAGCTTTCTGACAAATTTTTTGTGATATGTGAATTCGTCTCACAGATTTACACTTTTTTTTTGATGGAGCAGTGTGCTAACACTGTTTTCCTGTAATCTGCAAAGGGATATTTGGGAGTGCATTGAGGACTTTGGTGCAAAACTAAATACTCTCAATTAAAAATACAAAGAAACTTTATGAGAAACTGCTTTGTGATGTGTGAATTCATCTCACACAGTTACACTGTTCATTTCATTGAGCAGTTTGCTCACAATGTTTTCGTGGAATCAGCAATGTGATATTTCAGAGCCCATTGAAACTTATGGTGACAAAGGAAACATCCTCAGACAAAAGCTAGAAAGAAGCTTTCTGATAAACTGCTTTGTGATTTGTGAATTCATCTCACAAAGTTACAAGATTATTTTCATGGATCAGCTTGGTAGCACTGTTTTTGGGGAATCTGAGAAGTGATATTCAGGATCACATTGAAGCCTATGGTGACTAAGGACATATCCTCAGATAAAAACTAGAAGGAAGCTTTCTGAGAAACTGCTTTGTGATGTGTGAATTTACTTCAGAGAGTTACACCATCCTTTTCATTGAACAGTTTGCTAACACTGTTTTAGTGGAATCTGCAAAGGGATATATTGGCGTGCATCGAGGCCTTTGGTGAAAAAGGAAATATCCTCCGATAAAAACTAGAAAGAAGCTCTCTGAAAACTGCTTTGTGATGTGTGAATTCATCTCACTCTTTTACACTGTCCTTTTCATTGAACAGTTTGCTAACACTGTTTTCATTGATTCTGCAGTTTGATATTTCGGAGCGAATTGAAGCTTATGATGACATAGGAAATATCCTCATAGAAAAAGTAGAAAGAAGCTTTCTGAGAAACTGCTTTTTGATGTGTTAATTCATCTCACAGAGTTACACAATTCTTTTCATGGAGCAGTTTGGTAGCATTGTTTTTGGGGAATCTGAGAAAGGACTTTTTGGATGGCATTGAAGCCTATTGTGACAAAATAAACATCTCAGATAAAAACCAGAAAGAAAGTTTTTGAGAAACTTCTTTGTGATGTGTGAATTCATCTCACAGATATACACTATTCTTTTCATGGATCAGTTTGGTAGACCTTCTTATTTGGAATCTGAGAAGAGATATTTTGGGTCGCATTGAAGCCTATGGTGACAAAGGAAATATCCCCAGATGAAAACAAGAAAGAAGCTTTCAGAGAAAGTTCTTTGTGATGTGTGAATTCATCTCACAGAGTTGCACCTTTCTTTTCATGAAGTCATTTGCTAACATTGTTATCATGGAATATGCAAAGGTATATTTGAGAGAAATAGCCTCAGATAAAAAAAAACAAAAAGAACGTTTCTGAGAAGCTACTTTGTGATGTGTGAATTTATCTCACAGAATTACTACGTTCCTTTTGTTGAGGAGTTTGCTAACACCGTTTTCATGGAATCTTCAAGGGATATATGGGAGCATGTTGGGACCTACGAGGAAAAAGGAAATATGCTCAGATAAAAACTAGAAAGAAGCTTTTGAGAAACTACTTTTTGATATGTGAATTCCTCTCACAGTGTTACACTGTTCTTTTCATTAAGCCTTTTGCTAAAACTGTTTTCTTGGAATCTGGAATGGGATATTTTGGAGTGCATTGAAGCTTATGGTGACATAGGAGATATCCTCAGATAAAAACTAGAAAGAGGCTTTCTGAGAAAGTTGTCTTTGATATGTGAACTCATCTCACAGAGTTACACCATTCTTTCGATTGAGTAGTTTGCTAACACTGTTTTCTTGGAATCTGCAATAGGATATTTGTGAGTGCATTGAAACCAATGACAACAAAGGAAATATCCTCAGATAAAAACCAAAAACAGGCTGTCTGATAATCTGCTTTGTGATGCGTGAATTCATATCACAGAGTTACACTGTTCTTTTCATTGAGCAGTTTGCTAACACTGTTTTCTTGGAATATGCTACGGGATATTTCATAGCACATTGATGCTTTGGATGACAAAGGAAATATCCTCAGACAAAAACTAGAAAGAAGCTTTCTGAGAAACTGCTTTGTGATACGGGAATTCATCTCACACAGTTACGTGATTCTTTTCATGGGGCAGTATGGTAGCACTGTTTTTGGGGAATCTGAGAGGGGATATTTTGGATCGCATTGAAGCCCATAGTGACAAAGGAAATGTCCTCATAGAAAAACTAGAATGAAGTTTTCTAAGAAACCGTTTTGTGGTGTGTTAATTTTTCTCACAGTGTTACATGATTCTTTTCATGGATCAGTTTGGTAGCAGTTTTTTGGCGTAATCAGAGAAGGGATATTTTGTATCACATTGAAGCCTATGGTGACAATTAATTATTGCCAGATAAAAACTGGAGAGAAGCTTTCTGAGAAACTGCTTTGTGATGTGTGAATTCATCTCCCAGAGTTATACTGTTCTTTTCCATGAGCGGTTTGCTAACACTGTTTTCTTGGAATCTGCAATGGGATAGTTTGGCACGCATTGAAGCTTATGGTGAAAAAGGATATACACTCAGACAAAAACTTGAAAGAAGCTTTCTGAGAAGCTGGTTTTTCAGATGTGAATTCATCTAACAGAGTACCATGATTCTTTTCAAGGAGCAGATTCGTAGCACTGTTTTGGGGAATCTGAAAGGGATACTGTGGTATCCTTTGAAGCCTATGGTGACAAAGGAAATATCCTCAGATAAAAACTGGAAAGAGGCTTTCTGAGAAAATTCTCTTTGATATGTGAGTTCATCTCACAGAGTTACACCATTCTTTCAATTGGGCAGTTTGCTAACACTGTTTTCTTGAAATCTGCAATAGGATATTTGTGAGCGCATTGAAACCAATGATGACAAAGGAAATATCCTCAGATAAAAACCAAAAACAAGCTATCTGATAATCTGCTTTGTGATGCATGAATTCATATCACAGAGTTACACTGTTCTTTTCATTGAGCAGATTGCTAACACTGTTTTCATGGAATCTGCAAAGCCACATTTGGGAGCGCATTGAGGCCTATGGTGAAAAAGGAATTATCCTCCAATAATAACTAGGCAGAAGCTTTCTGAGAAATTGCTTTGTGATGAGTGAATTCATCTCACAGAGTTACACCATACTTTTCATTGAGCAGTTTGATAACACTGTTTTCCTGGAATATGCGATGGGATATTTCGGAGCACATTGAACCCTATGGTGTCAAAGGAAATATCCTAAGACAAAACTAAAAAGAAGCTTTCTGAATACATGCTTTGTGATTTGTGAATTCATCCCCCAGAGTTACACTGTTCTTTTCATTGAGAAGTTTAATAACACTGTTTTTGTGGAATCTGTGAAAGGATATTTGGGAGCCCATTGAGGCCTACAGTGAAAAGTGAAATGTCCTCAGATAAAAACTAGAAAGACGATTTCTGAGAAACTGCTTTGTTTTGTGTGAATTCATCTCACAGAGTTAAACCTTTCTTTTCATTGTGCTGTTTGATAACACTGGTTCCATGGAATCTTCAAGAGGAATCTGGGAGTGCATTGAATCCTATGATGACACAGGACAGATACTCAGATAAACACAAAAAGAAGCTTTCTGAGAATCTTCTTTGTGATTTGTGCATTTATCTAACAGTGTTATATGAATCTTTTCATGGAGCAGTTTGCTAACTCTATTTTTGTGGAATCTGGAATAGGATATCTGGCAGCACATTGAAGCCTATGGTGACAAAAGGAGTATCCTCAGAAAAAAAAAAAAAAAAAACAGAAAGAAGCTCTCTGCGGAAATTCTTTGTGATGAGTGAATTCATCTCACAGAGTTAAACCTTTCCTTTCATGGAGCAATTTGCTAACACTGCCTTCCTGGCATCTGCATAGGGATAATTGCGAGCACATTGAGTCCTATGGTTAAAAAGGAAATATCCTCCGATTAAAACTAGAAAGAAGTTTTCTGATAAACTGCTTTGTGATGTGGGAATTCATCTCACAAAGTTACATCACATTTTTCATTGAGGAGTTTTACACTGTTTTCTTCGAATCTTCATTGGCGTATTTTAAAGCACCCAGAAGCTTATGGTGACAAAGGAAATATCCACATATAAAACTAGAAAGAAGATTTCTGAGAAACCACTTTGTAATATGTTAATTCATCTCACAGAGTTAAACGATTCTTTTGATGGATCAGTTTGGTAGCACTGTTTTTAGGGAAATTGACAAGTGATATTTTGGATTGCATTGAAGCCTATGTTGACTTAGTAAATCTCCTCAGATAAAAAGTAGAAGGAAGCTTTCTGAGAAACTCCTTTGTGATGTGTGAACTCATATAACAGAGTTACACGATTTTTTCACTGGAACAGATTGCTAACACTGTTTTCGTGGAATCTGCAATAGGATATTTGGGAGCACATTGAAGCCTATGGTGATAAAGGAAAAATCCTCAGACAAAAACCAAAAAGAAGCTTTCTGAGAAACTGCTTTGTGATGTGTGAATTCATCTCACAGGTTTACACGTTTCCTTTCATGGAGCACTTTGCTGACACTATTTTCATGGAATCCACAAAGATATTTGTGAACACATTGAGTCCTGTGGTGAAAAATTATATATCCTCAGAAAAAAACTTGAAATAAACTTTCTGAGAAACTGCTTTGTGAGTTGTGAATTCTTCTCACATAGTTACACTTTTCCTTTCACTGAGCACTTTGCTAACACTTTTTTCGTCGAATTTGCAATGGGATATTCTGGAGCACATTGAAGAATGTGGTGAAAATAGAAATGTCCTCAGATAAAAGCCAGAAAGAAGCTTTCTGAGAAACAGCTTTGTGATGTGTGAATTCATCTCACAGAGTTACACCATACTTTTCATGGAGCAGTTTTGTAACACTGCTTTTCAGAATCTGAGAAGGGATAAATTTGATTGCATTGAAGCCTATGGTGACAAAGGAAATATCCTTAGATAAAAACCAAAAAGAAGAGTTTTGAGAAACAGCTTTGTGATTCCTGATTTCAACTCACAGATTTACACCTTTTTATTCATGGATCCGTTTGCTAACACTTTTTTCGTGGAATCTGCAATGGGATATTTGAGAGCGCTTTGAGGAATATAGTGAAACAGGAAATATCCTCAGATAAAAACTAGAAAGAAGTTTTCTGAGAAACAGCATTTTGATGTGTGAATTCATCTCACAGAGTTACACCATTCGTCTCATGGAGCAGTTTGGTAGGCCTGTTTTGGGGAATCTGAGAAGGGACATTTTGGATCGCATTGAAGCCTATGTTGAAAAAGGAAATATCCTCAGATAGAAACTAGAAATAAGCTTTCTCAGAAATTGTTTTGTGATATGTGAATTCATCTCACACACTTACAAGACTCTTTTCTTGGAGCAGTTTACTAACAGTGTTTTTGTGGAATCTGCAATAGGATAGTTGGGAGCCCATTGAAGCCTATGGTGACAAAGGAAATATCCTCAAAAACCAAAAAGAAGCTTTCTGAGATACCGGTTTGTGGTGTGTGAATTAATCTCACAGATTTACACCTTTCATTTCATGGAGCAGCATGCTAACACTATTTTCATGGAATATGCAAAGGTATATTTGCGAGCGCATTGAGGCCTATAGTGAAAAAAGAAATATCCTCAGATAACAAAATAGAAAGGGTATTTTTGAGAAACTGCATTGCAATCTGTGAATTCATCTCACAGAGTTACACTGTTCTTTTCATTGAGCCATTTACTAACTCTGTTTTCCTGGAATCTGCAATGGGATATTTTGGAGTGCTTTGAAGTTTAATTTGACAAAGGAAATATCTCCATATAAAAACTACAAAGAAGCTCTCTGAGAAAGCACTTTGTGATGTGCTAATTCATCTCACAGAGTTACACGATCCTTTTCATGGATCAGTTTGATGGCACTGTTTATGGCGAATTTGAGAAGGGACATTTTGGAGTGCATTGAAGTCTATGGTGACAGAGGAAATACCCTCAGATGAAAACTAGAAAGAAGCTTTCTGAGAAACTTCCTTGTGATTCATGTATTCACCTCACAGAGTAACACCTTTCTTTTAATGGAGCAGTTTGCTAACCCTTTCCGTGGAATCTGTAAAGGGATATTTGGGAGCGAGTTGAGGCTTCTGGTGAAAAAGGAAATATCCTCAGGTAAAAATTACATTGAAGCTTTCTGTGAAACGGCTTTGTGATGTGTGAATTCAACTAACAGAGTTACACCACTCTTTTCATGGAGCAGTTTGGCAGCACTGTTTTTGTTTAATCAGAGTAGGTATAGTTTGGATCGCATTGAAGCATATGGTGTCAACGGAAATATCCTCAGATAAGAACTAGAAAAATCTTTCTGAGAAACTGATGTGTGATGTGTGAATTCATCTCAGAGAGTTATACCACTCTTTTCATGGAGCAGTTTCGTAGCACTGTTTTTGGGGAATCTGAGAAGGGATATTTGGATCACATTGAAGCCTATGGTGACAGAGGAAATATCCTCAGAAAAACTCAAAGAATCTTCCTGAGAAACTGTTTGTGATGTGCAAATTCATGTCAGAGATTTACACCTTTCTTTTCATGGAGCAGTTTGCTAACACTGTTTTCATGGAATCTGCAAAGGGGTATTTGGGAGAACATTGAGGCCTATTGTGAAAAAGGAAATATCCTCAGATAAAAAATAGAAGTTTTATGAGAATCTCCTTTGTGATGTGTGAATTCATCTCACAGAGTTACACCATTCTTGTAATTATGCAGTTTGATTACACTGTTTTCATGGAATCTGCAATAGGGTATTTGGGAGCACATTGAAGCCTATAGTGACAAAGGAAATATCCTCAGATAAAAAGCCATAAGAAAGTTTCTGTGAAACTGCTTTGTGATGTGTGAATTCATCTCACAGAGTTACACTGTTCTTTTCATTGAGAAGTTTCCTAACCCTTTTTTCGTGGAATCTGCAATGGGATATTCCATAGCATATTGAGGAATACAGAGAAAAAGAAAATATCCTCAGATAAAAACTAGAAAGAAGCATTCTGAGAAACAGCATTCTAATTTGGGAATTCATCTCACAGAGTTACACCATTCTTTACATGGAGAAATTTAGTAGCACAGTTTATGTGGAATCTGAGAGGGGATATTTTGGATCTCATTGAAGCCTATGGTGACAAAGGAATAATCCTTAGATTAAAACTAGAAATAAGCTTTCTGAGAAACGTCTTCATGATGAGTGAATTCATCTCACAGAATTACAGCTTTCTTCTCATTGAGAACTTTGCTAACACTTTTTTCGTGGAATCGGCAATGGAATATTTGGGAGCGCATTGAGAAATATGGTCCGAGAGAAAATATCCTCAGATAAAAACTAGAAAGAAGCTTTCTGAGAAATAGCTTTCTGATGTGGGAATTCATCTCACAGAGTTACACCATTCTTTTCATATGGCAGTTTAGTAGCACTGTTTTTGGGGAATCTGAAAGGGGATAATTTGGATTGCATTGAACCCTATGGTGACAAAGGAAATATCCTTAGATTAAAACTAGAAAGGAGCTTTCTGAGAAACTGCTTTGCAATGTGTGAATTCATCTTACAGTGTTACAACATTCTTTTCATTGAGCAGTTTGATAACACTGTTTTCGTGGAATCTGCGGTAGGATATTTGGGAGTGTATTGAGTCCTCTAGTGACAAAGGAAATATCCTCAGATAAAAACTAGAGAGAAGCTTTCTGAGAAACTGCTTTGTGATGTGTGAATTCATCTTACAGAGTTACACGGTTCTTTTCATTGGGCAGTTTGATAAGACTGTTTTCATGGAATCTGCAATATTATATTTGGGGGTGCTTGAAGCCTATGTTGACAAAGGAAATATCCTCAGATTAAAACCAAAAAGAAGTTTCAGTGAAACTGCTTTCTGATGTGTGAATTCATCTCACAGCATTACACCATTCTTTTCATTGGGAAGTTTGCTAACACTTTTGTCTTGGAATCTGCAATAGGATATATGGGAGGTCAATGAAGCCTTTGTTGACAAAGGATATATCCTCATAGAAAAACCAAAAAGAAGCTTCCTGAGCCACTGCTTTGTGATGTGTGAATTCAGTTCACAGAGTTACACTGTTCTTTTCATTGAGCAGATTGTTAACACTGTTTTCTTGGAATCTGCAATGAGATATTTCAGAGCGTTTTGAAACTTACTGTGAATAACGAAGAATCCTCAGACAAAAACTAGAAAGATACTTTCTTAGAAACTCCTTTCTGATTTGTGAATTCATCTCACAGAGTTACATGATTCTTTTCTTGGATTTGTTTGATTGCACTGTTTCTGGGGAATCTGAGAAGGGATATTTTGGATCGCATTGAAACCTATGGTGACTAAGGAAATATAATAAGATAAAAACTAGAAAGAGGCTTTCTGAGAAAGTTTTTTGTGATGTGTGAATTCATTTCACAGAGTTACAGCTTTCTTTTCATGGAGCAGTTTGCTAACACTGTTTTCTTGGAATCTGCAAAGGGATATTTTGGAGCGCATTGAGGCCTATCGTGAAAAAGGGATTATCCTCAGATAAAAACTAGAAATAAACTTTCAGAGAAAGTTCTTTGTAATCTGTGAATTCATCTCACAGAGTTAGACCTTACTTTTAATGGATCAGTTTGCTAACACTGTTTTCGTGGAATTTGCAAAGGGATATTTGGGAGCACATAGAGGCCTATAGTGAAACAGGAAATATCCTCATAGAATAGCAAGATAGAAGCTTTCTGAGAATCTGTTTTGTGATGTTAGAATTCAAGGTATGGAGGTACACTGTTCTTTTCATGGAGCAGTTTGAAGCTTATGGTGACAAAGGAAATATCCTCATATAAAAACTAGAAAGAAGTCCTCTGAAAAACTGCTTTGTGATTGGTGAATTCATCTCACAGAGCTAAGGCATGCTTTTCTTTGAGCCTTATGATAACTCTGCTTTCGTGGAGTCTGAAATAGGATATTTGGGAGTGCAATAAAGAATATGGTGACAAAGGAAATATCGCCATAGAAAAACCAAAAAGAGTCTTTCTGAGAAACCGCTTTGTGATGTGATAATTTATCTCACAGAGTTACACGATTCTTTTCATGGATCAGTTTTGTAGCACTACTTTTGGGGAGCCTCAGAAGGGATATTTTGGATCACATTGAAGCCTATGGTGACTAAGGAAATATCCTCAGATAAAAACTAGAAAGATGTTTTCTGAGAAAATTCTTTGTGATATGAGAATTCATCTCACAGAATTACACCTTTCTTTTCAAGGAACAGTTTGCTAACAGTGTTTTTGTGGAATACTCAAAGGGATATTCTGGATCACATTGAAACCTGTGGTGACAAAGGAAATATCCTCAGATAAAAACTAGAAAGAAGCTTTCTGAGAAACTGCTTTGTGATGGGTGAATTCATCTCACAGGTCTACAACGTGCTTTTCCTTGAGCCATTTGATAACACTGTCTTCGTGGAGTCTGCAATGGGACATTTTTGAGTGCATTGAAGCCTACAGTGACAAAGGAAATATCCTCAGAAAAAAATTAGAAAGAAGCTTTCTGAGAAACTGCTTTTGGACGTGTGAATTCATCTCACAGCGTTACACTCTTCTATTCATTGATCAGTTTGCTAACACTGTTTTCTTGGAATCTTCAATAGGATATTTCAGAATGTATTGAAGTTTATGGTGACAAAGGAAATATCCTGAGACAAAAACTAGAACGAAGCTTTCTGACCAACTGCTTTCTGATTTCTGAAATCATCTCACAGAGTTACACCTTTTTTTTCAAGGAGCAGTTTGGTAGCCCGGTTTTGGGGGAATCTGAGAAGGGATATTTTGGATCACATTGAAGCCTATGGTGTTGAAGAAAATATCCTCAGATTAAAAGTAAATAGAAGTTTTCAGAGAATCTTCACGGTGTTGTGTGAATTCTTCTCACAGAGTTACAACTTTTTTTTCATGGAGCAGTTTGCTAACACTGTTTTCATGGAATCTGCAAAGGGATATTTTGGAGCACACCGAGGCCTATGGTGAAAGAGGAAATATCCTCAGATTAAAACTAGAAAGAAACTTTATGAGAAACTGCTTTGTGATGTGTGTAATCATCTCAAAGAGTTACACTGTTGTTTTCATTGAGTAGTTTGCTAGCACTGTTTTCTAGGAATCTGCATTTTGATATTTTGTAGCGCATTGAAGCTTATGTTGACAAAGAAAATACATTCACATATGAATTAGAAGGAAGCTTTCTGAGAAACTGCTTTGTGATGTGTTAATTCATCTCCCAGAGTTACACAATTCTTCACATGGATCAATTTTTTATCACTGTTTTTGGGGAATCTGAGTAGGGACATTTTGGATAGCATTGAAGCCTAGGTGACAAGAAATTATCCTGAGATAAAAACTAAAAAGAAGCTTTCTCAAAATGGCTTTCATGATGTGTGAATTCATCTCACAGAGTTACACCTTTGTTTTCATGGAACAGTTTTCTAACACTGTTTTCGTGGAATCTGCAGAGAGATATTTGGTAGCGCTTTGAGGTCTATGGTGAAAAAGGAAATATCCGCAGATAAAAACTAGAAAGAAGCTTTGTGAAAAACTGCTTTGTGATGTATGAATTCATCTCAGAGAGATACAGTGTTCATTTCATGGAGCAGTTTGTTAGCAGTGTTTTTGGGGAACCTGAGAAGGCATATTTTGGAAGTCATTGACGCCTATGGTGACAAAGGAAATATCCTCTGAAAAAAAAGTAGAAAGAAGCTTTCTGGGAAAATTCCTTTTGTTGTGTGAATTCATGGGAATGATTTAACCCTTTATTTTCAGGGTGCAGTTTGCTAACACTGTTTTCCTGGAATCTGCAAAGGAATATTTGGGAAACCACTAAGGCATAGGGTGAAGAGGGAAGTATCCTCAGATAAAAACTAGAAAGAACCTTTGTGAGAAACAGCTTTGTGATGGGTAATTTCATCTCACCGAATTGCACCATCCTTTTCATTGAGCAGTTTGATAACACTGTTTTCGTGGAAACTGCAATAGGATATTTGGGAGTGCATTGAAGCCTATGGTGACAAAGGAAATATCCTCAGACAAAAACTAGAAAGAAGCATTCTGAGAAACTGCCTTGTGATTTGTGAATTCATCTCACAGAGTTACAAGATTCTTTTCATGGTGTAGTTTGTTAGCATTGTTATTAGTCAATCTGAGAAGGTATATTTGCATCTCATTGAAACTTATGGTGATAAAGGTAATATCCTCAGATTATAAGTAGAAAGAAGCTTTCTGAGAAAGTTCTTTGTTATGTGTGAATTCATCTCACAGTGGTACACCTTTCTTTTCATGGAGCAGTTTGCTAACACTGTTTTCCTCAAATCTGTAAAGGGATATTTGGGAATGCATTGAGGACCATGGTGAAGTAGGAAGTACCCTCAGTTAAAAACTAGAAGGAAGCTTTCTCAGAAACTGCATTGTGATGTGTGATTTCATCTCACAGGGTTACACCACTCTTTTCCTTGAGCAGTTTCATAACACTGTCTTCGTGGAATCTGCAATAGAGTATTCGGGAGTGCATTGAAGCCTGTGAATTCATCTAACAGAGTAACATGATTCTTTTCAAGGAGCAGATTCGTAGCACTGTTTTTGGGGAATCTGAAAGGGATACTGTGGGTTGCATTGACACCTATGGTGACAAAGGAAATATCCTCAGATAAAAACCAAACAGAAGTTTTCTGAGAAACTGCATTGTGATGTGTGAATTCATCTCACCGGGTTACATCTTTCTTTTCATGGAACAGTTTGCTAACACTGTTTTTTTGGAATCTGCCAAGGGATATTTGGGAGTGCATTGAGGCAAATGGTGATAAAGGAAATATCCTCAGAAGAAAACTAGAATAAAGCTTTCTGAGAAACCACTTTGTGATGTGTTAACTCATCACCAAGAATTACATGATTCTTTCATGGATCAATATGGTAGCACTATTTTTGGTAAATCTGAGAAGGGATATTTTGGATCACTTTGAAGCCTATGGTGACAAAGGTTATCCTCAGAGAGTAACTAGAAAGAAGCTTTCCGGGAAAGGTCCTTGTGATGTGTGAATTCATTTCAGAGTTACACTGTTCTTTTCAATGAGCGCTTTGCTAACACAGTTTTCTTGGAAACTGCAATGGGATATTTGGCAGTGTATTGAAGCTTATGGTGACAAATGAAAATCCTGATATAAAAACTAGAAAGAATCTTTATGAGAAACTGCTTTGTGATGCGATCATTCATCACATAGAGTTACAGAATAATTTTCATGGAGTAGTTTGGTACACTGTCTTTGGAGAATCTGAGAGGGATATTTTGGATAGCATTGAAACTTCTGGTGACAAAGGAAATATCCTCAGTTAAAAATTATAAAGAAATTTTCTGAGAAAGGTCTTCATGATGTCTGAATTCATCTCACAGAAGTACACCATTCTTTTCATGGACCAGTGTGCCAAAACTGTTTTTGTGGAATATGCAATAGGGCATTTTAGAGCACATTGAGGTCTATAGTGACAAAAGAAATGTCCTCAGATAAAAACTAGAAAGAAGCATTCTGAGAAACTGCTTTGTGATGTGTGAATTCATCTCATAGAATTACACCGTTCCTTTCAATGAGCAGTTTGATAACACTGTTTTTGTGGAATCTGCTATAGGATACTTGGGAGGGCATTGAAGCCTATGGTGACAAAGGACATATTCTCAGATAAAAACCAAAAAGAAACTTTCTGAGAAACTTCTTTGTGATTTGTGAATTCATTTCACAGAGTTACATGATTCTTTTCATGGAGCTGTTGTGTAGCACTGTTTTTGGCGAATCTGAGAAGGGATATTTTGGATTGCATTGAAGCCTATGGTGACAACGGAAATATAATCAGATATAAACTAGAAAGAAACCTCCTGAGAAACTGCTTTTTGATGTGTGAATTCATCTCCCAGAGTTACACTGTTCTTTTCATTGAGTAGTTTGATAACACTATTTTCCTGGAATCTGCAAAGAGATAGTTGTGAGTGCTTCGAGACATATGGTGACAAAGGAAATATCCTCATGTAAAAACTAGAAAGAAGCTTTCTGAGAAACCGCTTTCTGATATGTTAATTCATCTCACAGAGATTCACGATTCTTTTCATGGAACAGTTTTTTAGTACTGTTTTTGGGGAATCTGAGAAGGGATATTATGGATGGCCTTGAAGCCTATGTTGACCAATTAAATATCTTCATATAAAAAATTGAAAGAAGCTTTCTGAGAAAGCTCTTTGAGATGTGTGAATAAATCTCACAGAGTAACATCTTTTTGTCCTGGAGCAGTTTGCCAACAATGTTTTCATGAAATCTACAATGGGATATTCCAGAGCCCTTTGATGCCTACAGTGAAAAATGAACTTTCTTCAGATAACACACCTAGAAAGAAGCCTTCTGAAAAAAGCTTTGTAATGTGTGAATTCATGTTACAGAGTTTCACCATTCTTCTCACTGGCAGTTTCATAACACAGTTTTTGTGCAATCTGCAATAGGATAATTTGGATTGCATTGAAGCCTAATGTGACAAAGCAAATATACACAGATAAAAGTCCAAAAAGAAGCTTTCTGTGAAACTCTTTTGTGATGTGTGAACTCATCTCACAGAGTTACACTGTTCTTTTCATTGAGAAGTTTGCTAACACTTTTTTTGATTAATCTGCTGTGGGATATTGGGAATCTCATTGACTAATACAGTAAAAAAGGAAATATACTCAGATAAAACTTAGAAATAAATTTTCTGAGAAACGTCTTTGTGATATGTGAATTTATCTCACAGAGTTACACCATTCTTTTCATGTAACAGTTTGGTGGCACTGCTTTTGGGAAATCTGAGAAGGGATATTTTGGGTCACATTGAAGCCTATGGTGACAAAGGGAATATCCTCAATTAAAATCTAGAAAGACGATGTCTGAGAAATTACTTCATCACGTGTGAACTCATCTCACAGAGTTACACTGTTGTTTTCATTGAGCAGTTTGATAACACAGCTTTTATGGAATCTGTGATAGGATATTTGGGAGAGCATTGAAGCCTATGGTGACACAGGAGATAACCTCCGACTAAAACCAAAAAGAAGCTTTCTGAGAAACTACTTTGTGATGTGTGAATTCATCTCACAGATTTACACCTTTCTTTTTATGGAGCAGTGTGCAAACACTATTTTCATGGAATCTGCAAGGGGATATTCGCGAGCACTTGATGCAAATTGTGAAAAATGAAATATCTTCAGATAAAAACTAGAAGGAAGCTTTCTGATAAAGTTCTTTGCAATGTGTGAATTTGTTTAACAGAGCTGCACCTTTTTTTTCATGTAGCAGTTTGCTAACACTGTTTTATTTTTGGAATCTGCAAAGGGATATTTGTGAGCACTTTGAGACCTATGGTGAAAAAGAAAATATCCTTACATAAAAACTAGAAAGAAGCTTTCTCAGAAACTGCTTTCTGATGTGTAAATTCATCTCACAGAGTTACACTGTTCTTTTCATTGAGCAGTTTGCTAACACTGTTTTCTTGGAATCTGCAATCGGATATTTAGGAACGCATTGAAGGTAATGGTGATAAAGGAAATATCCTCATAGAAAAACTAGATAAAAGCACTCTGAGAAACCACATTGTGATGTGTTAATTCATCTCATGGAGTTACACGATACTTTTCATGGATCAGTGTGGTAGCTCTGTTTTTGTGGACTATGAGAAGGAATATTTTGGATCACATTGGAGCCTTTGGTGACTACAGAAATAGATTAAAACTAGAAAGAAACTTTGTGAGAAAGTTCTTTGTGATGTGTGAGTACATCTTCCTGAGTTACACCTTTCTTTTCATGGAGCAGTTTGCTAAAGCTGGTTTCATGCAATTTGCAAAGGGATATTTGGGAGTGCCTTGATGCCTATGGTGAAAAAAGAAACATCCTCTGATGAAAACTAGAAAGAAGCTTTATGAGAAACTGCTTTATGATAGTTGAATTCATCTCACAGAGTTACACCTTTCTTTTCATTGAGCAGTTTGGTAGCACATTTTTTGGTGAATATGCAAAGGCATATTCGGGAGCTCATAGAGGCTGATGGTGAAAAAGAAATATCTTCAAATAAAAACTGGAGAAAAGGTTTTTGAGAAACTGTTTTGTGATGTGTTCATTCACCTCATAGATATAAACCATATTTTTGATTGACGAGTTTGGCATCACCGTTTTTGGGGTGTCTGAGAAGAGATATTTGGAAATACTTTAAGGCTGATGGTGGAAGAGTAAATATACTGCAGAGATGAAAGGTAGAAAGGAGCCTTCTGAGAAATTTCTTTGTTATGGGTGAATTCATCTCCCAGAGGTAAACCATTCTTTACATTGAGCATTTTATTAACCCTGTTTTTGTGGAGTCTGCAAAGGCATATAGGAAGTACAGAGAAGCCTATATTGAAAAAGAAAATACTCTCAGATAAAAATTAGAAAGAAGCTTTCTGAGAGACTGTTTAGTGATGGGTGAATTCATCTCACAGTGTTAAATCTTTCTTTTCATTGAGTAGTTTGGTAACACTGCTTTTGTGGAACCTGTAATGCGATATTTGGGAGCACATAGATTCCTGAAGTGAAAGAAGAAAATTCTCCAGATAAAAACTGGAGAGAATCTTTCAGAGAAAGTCCTTTGTGATTTGTGCATTCATCTCATACCGCTAAACGTTTCTGTTGAGTGAGCACTTTGGCATCACTGTTTTTGTGGTGTCTGAGAAGAGATACCTGGGAGCACATTGAAACCTATGGTTTAAAAGGAAATATCCATATATGAAAACCAGAAAGAAGCTTTCTGAGAAACTCTTTTGTGATGTGTGAATTCATCTCACTGAGTTACACTGTTCTTTTCATTCAGCAGTTTGCTAACACTGTTTTCTGGGAATCTGCAATGGGATATTCCAGAGCACTTTAATGCTTATGATGACAAAATAAATAATATCATATAAAAACTAGAAAGAAGCTTTCTGAGACCAATTTGTGATGTGTTAATTCATCTCACAGAGTTACAAGACTCTTTTAATGGATCAGTTTAGCAGCAGTGTTTCTGCAGAATATGACAAGCGATATTTTGGATCGCATTGCATCTTATGGTGACAAAGGAAATATTCTGATATAAAAACTGGAAAGAATCTCTCTGAGAAACCGCTTTGTGATGTGTTAGTTCACCTCACAAAGTTATACCCCTTTCTTTTCTTGGAGCACTTTGCCATCACTGCTTTTGTGGAATCTGCAAAGGGATATTTGAGAGCACATGGAGGTCTATAGTGAAAAAGGAAATATCCTCAGATAAAAACTAGAAAGAAGCATTCTGAGAAACTGTTTTGTGATGTATGAATTCATCTCACAGAGTTACACCATTCTTTTCATGGAGCAGTTTGGTAGCATTGTTTCTGAGGAATCTGGGAAGGGATACTTTGGATTGCATTGAAGCCTTTGGTAGCAAAGGAATTATCCTCAGATAAAAACTAGAAACAAGCTATCTGAGAAACTTCTTTGTGATGCGTGAATTCACATCAGAAGAGTACACCTTTCTTTTCAAGGAGCAATTCACTAACACTGTTTTCATGGAATATGCAATGGGATATTTGGGAGCTCATTGAGGCCTATGGTGAAAAAGGAAATATCCTCAGATAAAAACTAGAAAGAAGCTTTCTGAGAAACTGCTTTGTGATGTGTGAATACATCTCATGGAGTTACACCATTCTTTTCATCAAGCAGTTTGCTAATAGTGTTTTCTTGGAATCTGCAATGGAATATTTCAGAGTGAATAGAAACTTATGATGACAAAGGAAGTATCTTCATATAAAAATTAGTAAGAAGCTTTCTGAGAAACTGCTATGTGATGTGTTAATTCATCTCACAGAGTTATGGATGAATGTTTCCATGGATCAGTTTAGTAACACTGTTTTTGGGTAACCTGAGAACGTATATTTTGGATTGCATTGAAGTATATGTTGACTAAGGAAATATCCTCAGATAAAAACCAGAAAGAAACTTTCTGAGAAAGTTCTTCATCATGTAAAAATTCAACTCACAGAGTTACAAATTTCTTTTCATGGAGCAGTTTGCTGGCACTGTTTTCGTGGAATCTGCAAAGGGATATTTGGGAGCTCATTGAGGACTACATTGAAAAAGGGCATATTATTAGTTAAAAGCTAGAAACAATCCTTCTGAGAAACTGCTTCGTGATGTGTGAATTCATCTCACAGAGTTACATTGTTGTTTTCATTGAACAGCTTGGTCACACTGTTTTCTTGGAATATGTAATGGGATATTTTGGAGTGCACTGAAGCCTACGGTGACAAGGGAAATATAATCAGATGAAAACCAAAAAGAAGCCTTCTGAAAAACTTCTTTGTGTTGTGTCAATTCATCTCACAGAGTTACACTGTTCTTTTCATCGACCAGTTTACTAAGATTGTTTTCTTTGAATCTGCAATGGGATATTTCGGAGTGCATTGAAGCTTATGGTGACAAAGGAAATATCCTCAGACAAAAACTAGAAACAAGCTTTCCGAAAAACTGCTTTGTGATTTGTGAATTCATCTCAGAGTTACACGATTCTTTTCATGGAGCAGTTTGGTAACACTGCTTTTGGGGAGTCTGAGAAGGTATATTTTGGATCACAATGAAGCCTATGGTGAAAAAGAAAATATCTGCATATAAAAACTAGAAAGAAGCTTTCTGAGAAACTGCTTTGAGATGCATTAATTCTTCTCACCAAGTTACAAGATTGTTTTCATGGATCAATTTGTCAGCACTGTTTCTGGGGAATGTGAGAAGGGATATTTTGGATTGCAATGAAGCCTATGGTAACAAAGGAAATATCCTCAGATGAAAACTGGAAAGAAGCATTCTGAGAAAGTTCTTTGTGATATGTGAATTCACCTCACAGACTTACACCTTTCCTTTCATGGAGCAGTTTGTGAACACTGTTTTCATAGAATCTGCAAAGGGATACATGGGAGTGCATTGAGGTCTATGGTGAAAAAGGAAATATCCTCAGATAAAAACCAGAAAGAAGCTTTCTGAGAAACTGCTTTGTAATGTGTGAATTCATCTAAGACAGTTACACTGTTCTTTTCATTGAGACGGATGATAACACTATTTTCTTGTAATCTGCAATGGGATAGTTCAGAGAGCATAGAAGCTTGTGGTGACAAAGGAAATATCCTCATACAAAAACTAGAAAGATGCTTTCTGAGAAACCGTTTTGTGATTTGTGAATTCTTCTCACAGAGTTACACGAACCTTTACATGTAGCGGTTTGGTAGAACACTCTTTGGGAAATATGAGAAGGGATATTTTGGATCGGATTGAAGCCGATGGTGCCGACAGAAATATCCTCAGATAAAAACTAGAAAGAAGCTTTCTGAGATATGTCTTTGTGATGGTTGAATTCATCTCACATAGTTACACCTTTCTTTTCATTGTCCAGTTTGGTAGCACTGATTTTGTGGAAACTGCAAGGGGATATTTGGGTGTCCATAGAGGCCTAAGGTGAAAAAGAAAATTCTTCAGGTAAAAACTGGAGTGAAGCTTTCAGAGAAACTCCTTAGTGATGTGTGCATTCATCTCATAGGGTTATTCATTTCTGTTGAGGGAACACTTTGGCATCACTGTTATTGTGGTGTCTGAGAAGGGATATTTGGGAGTGCATTGAAGCCTATGGTGGAAAAGGAAATATCCTCAGATAAAAACTAGAAAGAAGCTTTCTAAGAAACTATTTTTGGATGGGTGAATTCATCTCACAGAGATACACAGGTGTTTTCATTGAGCAGTTTGATAATACCGTTTTTGTGGAATCTGCAATAGGATATTTGGGAGTGTATTGAAGCCTATGGTGACAAAGGAAGTGTCCTCAGACAAAAACAAAAAGGAAGCTTTCTGAGAATCTACTTTGTAATGTGTGAATTCATCTCACACATTTACACCTTTCTTTTCATAGAGCAGATTGCTAACAGTGGGTTCATGGAATCTGCAAAGGGATAGTCGCGAGTGCATTGAGGCTTGTGGCAAAAAAGGAAATATCCTCAGACAAAAATTAGAAAGAAGATTTCTGAGAAACTGCTTTGTAATTTGTGAATTCATTTCACAGAGTTACAGGATTCTTTTCATGGAGCAGTTTGGAAGCACTGTTTTGGGGGAATCTGAGAAGGCATATTTTGGACCACATTGAAGCCTCTAGTGACAAAGGTAATATCCTTAGATGAAAACTAGAAACTTTTTGAGAAACTGCTTTGTGATGTGTGAATTCATCTCACAGATTTACATGACTCTTTACTTTGAGCAGTTTGGTAGCACTGTTTTTATGAAATCTTCAAAGGGATATTCTGGAACTCCTAGAGGCCTGTGGTGAGAAAGAAATAACTTCAGATAAAAACTGCAGAGAAGCTTTTTGAGAAATGGTTTTTGATGTGTTTATTCATCTCATAGAGTTTAACCTTTTTGTAGATTGAGCAATTTGGCATCACTGTTTTTGTGGTATCTGAGAGAATATATATGGGAGTGCATTGAAGCCTATGGTGAAAAAGGAAATATCCTCAGATTTAAACTAGAAAGAAGCTTTCTGAGAAACTGCTTTGTGATGTGTGAATTCATCTCAAAGAGATACACCCTTATTTTCATTGAGCAGTTTGATAACCAGTTTTCGTGGATTCTGCAATAGGATATTTGGGAGAGCAGTGAAGCCTATGATGACAAAGGAAATATACTCAGATAAAAACCAAATAGAAGCTTTCTGAGAAATTGCTTTGTGACATGTGAATTCATCTCACAGAATTACACTGCTCTTTTCATTGAGCAGTTTCCTAACACTGTTTTCTTGCAATCTGCAGTGGGATATTTCGGAGTGCACTGAAGCTTTTGGTGACAAAGGACATATTCTCAGATAAAAACCAAAAAGAATCTTTCTGAAAAACTGCTTTGTGATGTGTGAATTCATCTCATATATTTACACCTTTCTTTTCATGGAGCAGTATGCTAACAGTATGTTCTTGGAATCTGCAATGGGATATTTCAGAGTGCATTGAAGCTTATGGTGAGAAAGCAATTATCCACAGATAAAAACTAGAAAGACTCTTTCTGAAAAAGTTCTTTGTGATGTGTGAATCATCTCACAGAATTACAGCTTTCTTTTCATGAAGCAGTTTGCTAACACTGTTTTCGTGGAATCTGCAAAAGGATGTTTGGGAGCACATTGAGGCCTATTGTGAAAAAGGAAATATGCTCAGATAAAAACTGGAAACAAGCTTTCTGAGAAACTGCTTTTTGATGTGTGAATTCATCTGAGAGAGTTACTTTGTTCTTTTCATTGAGCAGCTTGCTAACACTTTTTTCTTGGAATCTGAAATGGTATATTTTGCATCGTATTGAGGCCTATAGTGAAAACGTAAATATCCTCAGATAAAACTAGAATGAAGCTTTCTGGGAAACTGATTTGTGATGTATGAATTCATCTTACAGAGTTACACTGTTAATTTCATTGTGCAGTTTGCTAGCACTGTTTTTTAGGAATCTGCAAATGGATATTTTGGTGTGCATTGAAGCTTATGGAGACAAAGGAAATATCCTCATATAAAAGATAGAACATTTCTGAGAACTGGCTTTATGGTGCTTAATTCCTCTCACAGAGTTACACGATTCTTTTCATGGATAAGTTTGGTAGCACGGTTTTTGGGGTATCTGACTAGGGATACTTTGGATAGCATTGAAGCCTAGGGTAACAAATAAATTATCCTCAGATAACAACTAGAAAGAAGCCTTCTGAGAAAGGCTTTTGTGATGTGTGAATTCGTCTCACAGAGTTACAAGTTTTTTGCATGGCACAGTGTGCTTACACTGTTTTTTGTGGAATCTGCAAAGGGATATCTTTGAGCGCATTGAGAAATATGGTGAAAAAGGAAATATCCTCATATAAAAACTAGAGAGAAGCTTTCTGAGAAACTGCTTTGTGATGTGGTAATTTATTTCACTGAGTTATATGATTCATTTCATGGAGGAGTTTGGTAGTACTGTTTTTGGGAATCTGAGAAGGGATGTTTTGTATCCCATTGAAGCCTATGGTGACAAAGGAAATACTCTCAGATAGAAACTAGAAAGAAGCTTTCTGAGAAACTGCTTCATGATATTTGAATTCATCTCACACAGTTTCACGATTCTTTTCATGGAGCAGTTTGGTCACACTCTTTTTTGGGAATCGGAGAAGGGATATTTTGGATCACATTGAAGCCTATGGTGACAAAGGAATTATCCTCAGATAAAAACTAGAAAGAAGTTTCTGAGAAACTGCTTTGTGATGTGTGAATTCATCTCACTGTGTTTAATATTTCTTTTCATTTAACAATTTGGTAACACTGTTTTCATGGAATCTGCAAAGGGATATTTGGGCATGCATTGAGGCCTATGGTTAAAAAGGAAATATCCTCAGATAAAAACCAGAAAGAAAGTTTCTGAGAAATTGCTTTGTGATTTGTGAATTTCTCTCACAGAGTTACAATGTTCTTATCATCCAGCAGTTTCATAACACTGTTTTTGTGGAATCTGCAATAGGATATTTGGGAGCTCTTTGAAGTCTATTGTGACAAAGGAAATATTCTCAGATAAAAACCAAAAGAAGCTTTCTAAGAAATGCTTTGTGATGTGTGAATTCATCTCACAGAGTTACATTGTTATTTTCATTGAGCAGTTTGCTAACACTGTTTTCTTGGAATCTGCCATGGGATATTTTGGAACACATTGAACCTTATGGTGACAATGGAAATATCCTCAGACAAAAACTAGAAAGAAGCTTTCTGAGAAATTGCTTTGTCATGTGATAATTCATCTCACAGAGGTACCTGATTCTTTTCATGGATCAGTTTGATAGCACCGTGTTGGGGGAATCTGAGAAGGGATATTTTGGATCACCTTGAAGCCTATGGTAAGAAAGGAAATATCCTCATATAAACATTAGAAAGAAGCTTTCTGAGAATTTTTTTGTGATGTGTGAATTTTTCTCACAAAGTTACACCTTTCCTTTCACGGAGCTGTTGGCAAACACTGTTTTCGTGGAATCTGAAAAGGGACATTTGGGAGTGCATTGAGGCCTAGAGTGATAAATGTAATATCCTCAGATAAAAACTATAAAGAAGCTTTCTGAGAAACTGCGTGGTGATGTGTGAATTCATTTCATGGTGTTACACCATTCTTTTCATTGAACAATGTGATAACACTGGTTTAGTGGAATCTGTATTGGATACTTTGGAGCACAATGAAGATTATGGTGACACAGGAAATATCCTCAGATAAAATCCAAAAAGAAACATTCTGAGAATCTTCTTTGTGATGTGTGAATTTATCTCACAGAGCTACAACGTTCTTTTCATTGAGAAGTTTGCTAACTCTTTTTTTTTTTGTTGAATTGGCAATGAGATATTTGGGAGCACATGGAGAAATATGGGGAACAGGGAATTATCCTCAGATAAAAACTAGAAAGAAGCTTTCTGAGAAACTGCTTTGTGATGTGTGAATTTATCTCACAGACTTACACCATTCTTTTCATTGAGAAGTTTGCTAACCATTTTTTCACCTAATTGGAAATGGTATATTCAGGAGTGCATTGAGGTATATGGTGAAGAAGGAATTATCCTCAAATAAAAAATAGAAAGAAACTTTCTGAGAAACAGCTTTCTGATGGGTGAATTCATCTCACAGAGTTACACCACCGCTTTCATGGAGCAGTTTCGTAGCAGTTTGTGGGGAATCTGAGGAGGGATATTTTGAATTGCCTAGAAGCATATGGTGACAAAGGAAATACCCTCAGATAAAACAAGAAACAAGATTTCTGAGAAAGCTCTTTGTGATGGGTGAATTTATCTCCCAGAGTTACACCTTCCTTTCATGGAACAGTTTGCTAAAATTGTTTTTGTGGAATCTGCAAAGGGATATTTTGCAGTGCACTGAGGCCTCTAGTGAAAAAGTAAATATCCTCAGATAAAAACTAGAAAGAAGCTTTCTGAGAAATTGCCTTTTGATGTGTGAATTCATCTCACAGAGTTACAATTTTCTTTTCATTGAGCTGTTTGCTAACACTGCTTTCTGGGCATCTGCAATGGGATATTTCAGAGGGCATTGAAGATTTTGGTGACAAAGGAAATATTCTCAGACAACAACTAGAAAGAAGCTTTCTGAAAAACTCCTTTGTGATTTCTCAGTTCATCTCACGGAGTTACATGATCCTTTTCATGGAGCAGATTGGTAGCACTCTTTTTGGGGAATCTGAGAAGGGATATTTTGAATCTCATTGAAGCATATGGTGACAAAGGAATATCCTCAGACAAAAGGTAGAAATAAGCTTTCTGAGAAGGACTTTGTTTTGTTTGAATTCATCTCAAAGAGGTACACCTCAATTTTCATGTAGCAGTTTGCTAACACTGTTCTAGAGGAATCTGCAAAGGTATATTTGGGAGTGTATTGAGGCCTATGGTGAGAAAGGAAATATCCTCAGACAAAAACTTGCAGGAAGCTTTCTGAGAAACTCCTTTGTGATGTGTTAATTCATCTCACATAGTTATACTGCTCTTTTCATGGAGCAGTTTGCTAACAGAGTTTTCTTGAAATCTGCAATGGGATATTTCTGAGCACACTGAAGTTTATGTTGATAAAGGAAATATTCCCAGACAATAAATAGAAAGACAGTTTCTGAGAAACTGCCTTTTGATTTATGAATTCATATCACAGAGTTACACAATCCTTTTCATGGAGCAATTTGGTAGCACTGCTTTTGGGGAATCTGAGAAGAGATATTTTGGGTCGCATTGAAGCCTATGGTGAAAAAGAGAATATCCTCACATAAAAACCTGAATGAAGCTTTCTGAGAAAGGACTTTGTGATATGTGATTTCATCTCACATTGTTACACATTTCTTTTCATGGAACAGTTTGCATATACTGTTTTCATGGAATCTGCCATGGGATATTTGGGAGCACATTGAGGCCAATAGTGAAAAAGGAAATATCCTCAGATAAAAACTAGAAAGAAGATTTCTGAGAAAGTGCTTATGATGTGTGAATTCATCTCAGAGAATTACAAGGATCTTTTCATTGAGCAGTTTGATTACACTGTTTTCGTTTAATATGCAGTAGGATATTGGGCAGTGCATTGAAGCCTAGGGTGACAAAGGAAATATCCTCAGGTAAAAACTAGAAGGAAGTTTTCTGAGAAATTTCTTTGTGATGTGTGAATTCATCTCACAGAGTTAGACTTTTCCTTTCATGAAGTGGTATTCTAACACTGTTTTCATGAAATCTGCAAAGGTATATTTGGAAGCACTTTGAGGCTTATGGTGAAAAAGAAATATCCTGAGGTAGAAATTAGAAACAGGCTTTCTGAGAAATTCCTTTTGATACATGAATTCATCTCACAGAGTTACACTCTTCTTTTCATTGAGCAGTTTACTAACACTATTTTCTTAGAATCTGCTAATTGATATTTCGTAGTGCATTGAAGCTTATGGTGACAAAGGAAATATCCTCGTACAAAAAGTAGAAAGAAGCTTTCTGAGAAACCACTTTGTGATGTGATAATTCATCTCACCGAGTGACATTGTTCTTTTCATGGATCAGTTTGGTAGCACTGTTTTTAGGTAATCTGAAAAGGAATTTTTTTATCTCATTGAAGCCTATGGTGACAAAGGAAATATCCTCAGATAGAAACGTGAAAGATTTCTGAGAAACTGCTTTGTGATGTGTCAATTCATCTCACAGGGTTACACAATTCTTTTCATGGATAAGTTTGGTAGCACTGCTTTTAGAGAATCTGAGAAGGGGTACTTTGGAACTTATTGAAGCCTATGTTGACAAAGGAAATGCCCTCCTATAAGAACTAGAAAAAAGCTTTCTAAGAAACTGCTTTGTGGTGTGTGAATTCATCTCACAGAGTTATACTGTTCTTTGCATTCAGCAGTTTGCTAACACTGTTTTCATGGAATCTGCAATGGTATATTTCGAAGTGCATTGAAGCTTATGGTGACAAAGGAAACAAGCTCAGCAAAATCTAGAAAGAAGCTTTCTGAGAAACAGCTTTATGTTTTGTAAATTCATCTCACAGAGTTACACAATTCTTTCATGGACCAGTTTTGTAGCACTGTTTTTGTTGAATTTCAGAATGTATATTTTAGATCTCATTGAAGCCTATTTTGAGAAAGGAAATATCTTCAGACAAAAACTAGAAAGAAGCTTTACAAGAAACTGCTTTGTGATGGGTGAAATAATCACACAGAGTACACCATTCTTTTCATGGAGCAGTTTGCAAACCGTGTTTTCAAGCAATCTGAAAAGGGAAATTTGGGTGTGCATTGAGGCCTATGGTGAAAAAGGAAATATCCTCAGGTAAAAATTAGAAAGAAGCTTTCTGAGAAACTGCTTTGTGATGTGGGAATTCATCTCACAGAGTTACACTGTTCTTTTCATTGAGCAGTTTGCTAACAATGTATTTGTGGAATTTGCAAAGGGATACTTCGGAGGGCATTTAAACTTAAGTTGACAAAGGAAATACAATCATATAAAAAGTAGAAAGATGATTTCTGAGAAACTGCTTTATGATATGTTAATTCATCACACAGAGTTAAATGATTACTTTCATAGATCAACTTGGTAGCTCGTTTTGGGGAATCTGAGAAGGGATATTTTGGATTGCTTTGAAACCTATGGTGACAAAGCAATTATCCTCAGATAAAAAGTACAAAGAAGCTTTCTGAGAAAGTTCCGTGTGTTGTATTAATTCTTCTCACAGAGTTACACCTTTCTTTTCAAGGAACAGTTTCCTAACACAATTGTCATGGAATCGGCAAAGGTATATTTGAGAGCACATTGGGGCCTATAGTGAAAAATTAAATTTCCTCAGATAAAAACGAGAAAGAAGCTTTCTGAGAAATTGCTTTGTTATGTGTTAATTCATCTAACAGAGTTACATAATTCTTTTTATGCAGCAGTTCAGTAGCACTGTTTTTGGGGAATCTGAGAAGGGATATTTTGGATCACCTTGAAGCCTATGGTGACAAAGGAAATACTCTCAGATAAAAACTAGAAAGGAGCATTCTGAGAAATTTCTTTGTGAAGAATGAATTCATCTCACAGAGTTTCACTTTTGTTTTCAAGGAGCAGTTTACTAACACTGTTTTCGTGGAGTCTGCAAAGGGATATTTGAGAGCACATTGAGGCCTATGGTGCAAAACTACATATCCTCAGACAAAAACTAGAAGGAAGTTTTCTGAGAGACTACTTTGTGATGTGTGAATTCATCTCAGAGTTGCATGACTCTTTTCATAGATCAGTTTGGTGGTGCTGTTTCGGGGGAGTCTGAGAAAGGATAATATCAATCACATTGAAGCATATATTAAGAAAGGAAATATCCTCAGGTAAAAATTAGAAAGAAACTTTCTGAGAAAGTTTTTTGTGATGTCCCAATTCATCTCACAGAGTTACTCCTTTCTTTTCATGGAGCCGTTTGCTAACACTATTTTCATGGAATCTGCAGAGGGATATTTGGGAGCACATTGAGGACTATAAGGTAAATGCAAATATCCTCAGATAAAAACTAGCAAGAAGCTTTCTGAGAAACTGCTTTGTTATGTGTGAATTCATCTCACATAGTTACACCATACTTTTCCTTGAGCAGTTTGATAACACTGTTTTTATGGAGTCTGCAAAAGGATATTTCGGAGTACATTGAGGCCTATGGTGACAAAAGAAATATCCTCAGATAAAAACCAAAAAGAAGTTTTCTGAGAAACTGCTTTCTGAAGTGTAAATTCAACTCATAGAGTTACACTGTTATTTTCATTGAAAAGTTTGTTAACACTGTTTTCTTGGAATCTGCAATGGGATTCTTCGGAGTGCATTGAAGCTTATGGTGACAAAAGAAATATCCTCATACGAAAAATAGAAAAACGCTTTCTAAGAAACTGCTTTGTGATTTGTGAATTCATCTCACAGTGTTACACCTTTCTTTCCATGGAGCCGTTTACTAACACTGTTTATGTGGAATCTGCAAAGGGATATTTTGGAGCACCTTGAGGCCTATGGTGAAATAGGAAATATCCTCAGATAAAAACTAGAAAGAAGCTAAGAAACTGCTTTGTGATGTGTGAATTCATCTCAGAGAACTACATGGTTCTTTTCACTGAGCAGTTTGATATCACTGTTTTCATTTAATCTGCAATAGGATATTTGGGAGTGCATTGAAGCCTGTGGTGAAAAAGGAAATATGCTGAGGTAAAAACTATAAACAATTCTTCCAAGACACTATTTTTGATGCGTGAATTCATCTCAAAGAGTTACTCTGTTCTTTTCATTGAGCAGTGTGCTAACATTATTTTCATGGAATCTGCAATTTGATATTTTGGAGAGCATTGAAACTTACGGTGATAAAGGAAATATCCTCATTTGTAAACTAGAAAGAAGCTTTCTGACAGACTGCTTTGTGATGTGTTAATTCATCTCATATAGTTACATGATGCTTTTCATGGATCAGTTTGGTAGCACTGTTTTTAGAATATCTGAGAAGGGATATTTTGGATCGCAGTGAAGCCTATGGTGACATAGGGAGTATCCTGATAAAAACTAGAAAGAAGCTTTCTGAGAAAGATCTTTGTGATGCGTGAACTAATCTCACAGAGTTACACCTCTGTTTCCATGGCAGAGTTTGCTAATACTGTTTTCGTGGAATCTTCAATAGGACATTTGGGAGCTCATTGAAGCCTATGGTGACATAAGAATTATCCTCAGGCAAACACCAAAAAGAAGCTGTCTGAGAAACTACTTTGTGATGTGTGAATTTATCTCTCAGATATACACCTCTATTTTCATGGAGCAGTTTGCTAACACTGTTTTTGTGGAATTCGCAAAGGTATATTAGGGAGTACCTTCAGGCCTATAATGAGAAATGAAATATCCTCAGATAAAAACTAGAAGGAAGCTTTCTGGGAAACTGCCTTGTGATGTGTGAGTTCAACTCACAGAGTTACACTGTACTTTGTATTGAGCAGTTTGTTTGCACTATTTTCTTGGAATCTGAACTCTGATATTTTATAGTGCATTGAAATTTATGGTGACAAAGGAAATATACTCATCGATAAACCAAAAAGAAGCTTTCTGAGAAACTACTTTGTGATGTCTGAGTTCATCTCACAGAGTTACACCATTCTTTTCATTTTGCAGTTTGATAACACTGTTATCGTGGAATCTGCTATAGGATATTTGGGGGTGCGTTGAAGCCTATGGTGACAAAGCCTATATCCTCATAGATAAACGAAAAAGAAGCTTTCTGAGAAACTGTTTTGTGTTGTGTGAATTCCTCTCATGGTGTTACACTGTTGTTTTCATTGAGAAGTTTGCTAACACTGTTTTCTTGGAATCTTAAAAGGGATATTTTGGAGCACATTGAAAATTATGGTGACAAAGGAAACGTCCTCATAGAAAAAGTAGAAAGAAGCTTTTTGAGAAGCCACTTTGTGATGTGTTAATTCATCTCACAGAGTTACACGATTCTTTTCATGGATCACTTTGGCAGCACTGTTTTTGGGGACTCTGAAAAGGGATATTTTGGTTTGCATTGAAGCCTATGGTGACAAAGGAAATATCCTCAGATAAAAACTAGAAAGAAGCTTTCAGAGAAACCACTTTTTAATGTGTGAATTCTTCTCACAGAGTTACACCCATATTTTCATTGAGAAGATTGCTAATGCTTTTTTCGTGGAATCTGTGATGGGATATTTCAGAGCACATTGAAGAATATGGTAAAAAGGAAATATCCTCAAATAAAAACTAGAAACAAACTTTCTGAGAAACAGCTTTGTGATGTGGGAATTCATCTCCCAGAGTTACACTGTTCTTTGCATGGAGAAGTTTCTTACACTGTTTTCTTGGAATCTGCAATCTGATATTTCAGAGCATATTGATGATTATCAAGACAAAGGAAATATCCTAATATAAAAACTAGAAAAGCTTTCTGAGAGACTGCTTTCTGATGTGTGAATTCATCTCACAGGGTTACACAATGCCCTTCATGGATTAGTTTGCTAGTACTGGTTTTGGGGAATCTGAGGAAGGATATTTTGGATCACATTGCATTGAAGCCAATGGTGACAAAGGAAACATTCTTGGATAAAAACTAGAAAGAACCTTTCTGAGAGAGTTGTTTGTGATGTGCGAATTCATCTCACAGAGTTGCACCTTTATTTTCATGGAGCAGTTTGCTAACACTGTTTTCTTGGGATCTGCAAAGGGATATATCAGAGTGCTTTGAAGCTTATAGTGATAAAGAAAATATCCTCAGAAAATAATTAAAAAGAAGTTTTCTGAGAAACCACTTTGTGATTTATAAATCCATGTCACAGGGTTACACGATTCTCTTCATGGATCAGTTTGCTAGTGCTGTTTTTGGGGAACCTGAGGAAGGATATTTTGGATTACAACGAAGCCAATGGTGACAAAGGACACATCCTTAGATAAAAACTAGAAATAAACGTTCAGAGGAAGTTCTTTGTGATGTGTGAATTCACCTCACAGAGATGCATCTTTCTTTTCATGAAGCAATTTGCTATAACTGTTTTCATGGGATCTGCAAAAGGACATTTGGGAGTGCAATGAGGCCCATGGTGAAAAAGGAAATATAAGATAAAAATTATAAAGGAGCTTTCTGATAAACTGCTTTGTGATGTTTGAATTCATCTCACAGAGTTACACTGTTCTTTTCATTGAGCAGTTGTCTAATTCTTTTGTTGTGGAATCTGCAGTGGGTTATTTCATAGCGGATTGAAGCTTAGGGTGACAATGAAATGCTCACAGACAGAGGAAAAAGAAGATTTCTGAGAAACTGGTTTTTGATCTTTGAATTCATCTCACAGATTTACAAGATTCTCTTCATGAAGCAGTTTGGTAGCACCTTTTTTTGGGAATCTTAGAAGGGATACTTTGGATCCCTTTGATGCCTATGGTGACAAAGGGAGTATCCTCAGATAAAATCTAGAAAGAAGCTTTCTGAGAAATTTTTTTGTGATGTGTGAATTCGTCTCACCAATTTGCACCTTTCTTTTCATGGAGCAGTTTGCTGACACTGTTTTTGTGGAATCTGCAAAGGTATATTTCGGAGCGCATTGAGGCCTATAGTGAAAAAGGGAATACCCTCAGATAAAAACGAGAAAGAAGCTTCCTGAGAAACTGCTTTGTGATGTGGTAATTCATCTCACAGAGATAAAATATTCTTTTCATGGAGCAGATTGATAGCACTGTTTTTGGGAAATCTAAGAAGGGATATTTTGGATCGCATTAAAGCCTATGGTGACAAAGGAAATATCTTCAGATAAAAGCTAGAAAGAAGCTTTCTGAGAAAGATCTTTGTGTTATGAGAATTCGTCTCACAGAGCTACACCTTTCTTTCATGGATTAGTTTGCTAACACAGTTTTCATGGAATCTGCAATGGGATATTTTGGAGTGTATGGAGATTATGATGACAAAGGAAATATACTCAGAGACAAACTAGAAGAATTCTTTCTGAGAAACTGCTTCATGATCTGTTAATTCATCTCATAGAGTTACCGAATTATTTTCATGGTTCAGTTTGGTAGACTCTTTTTTGGGAATCAGAGAAGGGATATTTTTGATTGCTTTGAAGCCTATGGTGAGAAAGAAAATATCCTCAGATAAAAATTAGAAAGAAACTTTCTGAGACAGTTCTTTGTGATGTGTGAATTCATCTCACAGAATTACACCTTTCTTTTCATGGAGTAGTTTGTTAACACTGCTTTCTTGGAATCTCTAAAGGGATATTTGGGAGCACATTGGGTCCTATGGTGAAAAAGGAAATATCCTCAGATAAAAACTAGAAAGAAGCTTTCTCAGAAACTGCTTTGTGATGTGTGAATTCATCTTAGAGAGTTACAATGTTGTTTTCATTCAGCAGTTTGCTAACACTGTTTTCTTAGAATTTGCAATAGGATATTTCAGAGTGCATTGAAGCTTATGGTGACAAAGGGAATATCCTCGGATAAAAACTAGAAAGAAGTTTTCTGAGAAAGTTCTTCATGATGTGTGAATTCATCTATCAGTGTTACACTGTACTTTTCATTGAACAGTTTGATAACACTATTGTAGTGGAATCTGCAAAAAGATATATGGGAGCACATTGAAGCCTATGATGACAAAGGAAATATCCTCAGATAAAAGCTGGAAAGAACCTTTCTTAGAAACCACTTTGTGATTTGTGAATTCGTCTCATAGAATTACAGGATTGTTTTCATGGATCAGTTCAGTAGCTCTGTTTTTGGGGAATCTGAGAATGGATATTTGGGATGGAATGGAAGCCAATGGTTACCAAGGAAATATCCTCAGATAAAAACTAGAAGGAAGCATTCTGAGAAAGTTCTTTGCGATGTGTGAATTCATATCACAGATGTACATGTTTCTTTTCATTGAGCAGTTTGATAACACTGTCTTCCTGGAAACTGCAACAGGATATTTGGGAGCTCTTTGAAGCCTATGGTGACAAAGCAAATATCCTCAGACAAAAGGCAAAAGGAAGATTTCTGACAGACTGCTTTATGATGTGTGAATTGATCTCACCGAGTTACACTGTTCTGTTCATAGAGCAGTTTGCTAATACTGTTTTCTTGATATTTGCAATGGGATATTTTGGAGTGCATTGAAGCTTATGGTGACAAAGGAAATATCCTCAGACAAAAAATATAGAGAAAATTCCTGAGAATGTGCTATGTGGTTTTTGAATTCATCTCACAGAGATACACTTTTCTTTTCATGGAGCAGTTTGGTAGCACTGTTTTTTGTTAATCAGAGAATGGATATTTTCAATCACTTTGAAGCCTATTGTGAGAAAGGAAATATCCTCAGATAAAAATTAGAAAGAAACTTTCTGAGAAAGTTCTTTGTGAGGTGTGAACTCATCTCACAGAGTTATACCTTTCTTTTCATGGAGCAGTTTGCTAACACTGCTTTCGTGGAATCCCTAAAGGGATATTTGGGAGTGCATTGGGTCCTATGGTGAAAAAGGAAATATCTTCAGATAAAAACTAGAAAGAAGCTTTCTCAGAAACTGATTTGTGATGTGTGAATTCATCTCAGAGAGTTACAATGTTGTTTTCTTTCAGCAGTTTGTTTACACTGTTTTCTTGCAATCTGCAATGGGATATTTCGGAGTGCATTGAATCTTGTGGTGACAAAGGGAATATCCTCAGATAAAAAACTAGAAAGAAGTTTTCTGAGGAAGTCCTTCATGATATGTGAATTCGTTTCTCAGTGTTACACCATAGTTTTCTTTCAATAGTTTGATAACACTGTTGTAGTGGAATCTGCAAAAGGATATATGGGAGCGTATTGAAGCCTATGATGACAAAGAATATATCACAGACAAAAACTAGAACGAAGCTTTCTGAGAAACTCCTTTGTGATTTGTGAATTCATCTCACAGTGTTACATGATCTTTTTCAGGGAGAAGTTGGTTAGCACTGTTTTCTTGGAATCCGCAATAGGATATTTCAGAGTGCATTGAAGCTTATGGTGACTGCTCAGTGAAATAAAAGAGGACACAAACAAATGGAAGAGCATACCATGCTCATGGATAGGAAGAATCAATATTGTGAAAATGGCCATACTGCCCAAGATCATTTATAGATTCGATGCCATCCCCTTCAAGCTACCAATGACTTTCTTCACAGAATTGGAAAAAACTGCTTTAAAGTTCACGTGGAACCAAAAAAGAGCCCTTATTGCCAAAACAATCCTAAGCCAAAAGAATAAAACTGGAGGCATCACACTACCTCACTTCAAACTATACTACAAGGCTACAGTAACCAAAACAGCATGGTACTGGTACTGAAACAGAGATATAGACCAATGGAACGGAATAGACCCCTCAGAAACAACACCACACATCTACAGTCATCTGATCTTTGACAAACCTGACAAAAACAAGGAATGGGGAAAGGATTCCCTATTAAATAAATGGTGCTGGGAAAATTGGCTAGCTATAAGCAGAAAGCTGAAACTGGATACTTTCCTTACTCCTTACACAAAAATTAATTCAATATAGATTAGAGACTTAAATGTTACACCTAATACCATAAAAACCCTAGAGGAAAACCTAGGTAGTACCATTCAGGACATAGGCATGGGCAAAGACTTCATGTCTAAAACACCAAAAGCAATGTCAACAAAAGCCAAAATTGACAAATGGGATCTAATTAAACTAAATAGCTTCTACACAGCAAAAGAAACTACCATCAAAGTGAATAGGCAACCTACAGAATGAGAGAAAGTTTTTGCAATCTACTTATCTGACAAAGGGCTAATATCCAGAACCTACAAAGAACTCAAACAAATTTACAAGAAAAAAACAAACAACCCCATCAAAAAGTGGGCAAAGGATATGAACAGACATTTCTCAAAAGAAGACATTCATACAGCCAACAGACACATGAAAAAATGCTCATCATCACTGGCCATCAGAGAAATGCAAATCAAAACCGCAACGAGATACCATCTCACAACAGTTAGAATGGCGATCATTAAAAAGTCAGGAAACAGCAGGTGCTGGGGAAGATGTAGAAAAATAGAAACACTTTTACTCTGTTGGTGGAACTGTAAACTACTTTAACCATTATGGAAAACAGTATGGCGATTGCTTAAGGATCTAGAACTATAAATATCATATGACCCAGCCATCCCATTACTGGGTATATATGCAAAGGATTATAAATCATGCTGCTGTAAAGACACACGCACAAGTATATTTATTGCAGCACAATTTACAATAACAAAGATTTGGAATCAACCCAAATGTCCATCAGTGACAGACTGGATTAAGAAAATGTGGCACATATATACCATGGAATACTATGCAGCCATAAAAAAGGATGAGTTCATGTCATTTGTAGAGACATGGATGCAGCTGGAAACCATCATTCTCAGCAAACTATCACAAGAAGAGTAAAACAAACACCACATGTTCTCACTCATAGGTGGGAAATGAACATTGAAATCACTTGGACATGGGAAGGGGAACATCATACACCAGGGCCTATTGTGGGGAGGAGGAGGGCGGAGGGATGACACTGGGAGTTAAACCTGATGTAAATGACAACTTGAAGGGTGCTGACGAGTTGATGGTTGCGGCACACCAACGTGGCACATGTATACATATGTAACAAACCTCCACGTTGTGCACATGTACCCTACACCTTAAAGTATAAAAAAATAAAAAAATTAATAAATAAAATACTACTTGTAGCACTGGAATAGGTGCAGGGTATATAGTACTGAACAAAGCAAAAAAAAAAAAAAAAAAAAAAAGGGAAATATCCTAATATAAAAACTAGAAAAAAGTTTTCTTAGAAATTTTTTGGGATGTGTTAATTCATCTCACAGAGTTACCCATTTTTTTTCCATGGAACAGATTGTTAGTACTGTTTTTGTGTAATATTAGCAGGGATACTTTGAATCACATTGAAGCCCATGAAGCCCATGGTGACAAAGGAAATATCCTCAGATAAAAACTAGAAAGAAGCATTCTGAGAAACGTCTATGTGATGTGTGAATTCATCTCACAGAGTTACACTGTTCTTTTCAGTGAGAAGTCTGCTTAAACTGTTTTCGTGGAATCTGCATTAGGATATTTGGGAGTGCATAGAAACCTATGATGACCAATGAAATATCCTCAGACAAAAAAACAAAAAGTAGCTTTCTGAGAAACTGCTATATGATGTGTGAACTCATCTCACAGGTTTATACCTTTCTTTTTGTGGAGCAGTCTTCTAACACTATTTCATGAAATCTGCAAAGGGATATTCAAAAGTGCAATGAGGCCTGTTTTGAAAAAGGAAATATAATCAGACAAAAACTATAAAGAAGGTTTCTATGAAAATGCTTTCTGATTTGTGAATACATCTCACAGATTTACATGATTCTTTTCATGGAGCATTTTGGTAGCACTGTTTTTGGAGAATCTGAGAAGGGCTATTTTGGATCGCATTAAAGCCTACGGTGACAAAGGGAATATTCTCAGATAAAAACCAGATGGAAGCTTTCTGAGAAACTGCTTTGTGATGTGTGTATTCATCTCAGATTGTAGCATGATTCTTTTCTTGGAACAGGGTGCTGAAACTGTTTTTGGGAAATCTGCAAAGGAATACTTGGCAGCACATTGAGGAATATGTGAAAAAGGAAATATCCTCAGGTAAATACTAGAAAGAAGTTTTCTGAGAAACAGTTTTGTGATGTGAGAATTCAACTCGCAGAGTTACACCACACTTTTCATGAAGTAGTTTGGTAGCACTGTTTTGTTTGAATTTGAGAAGGGATATTTTGAATTGCATTGAAGCCTATGGTGACAAAGGAAATATCCTCAGATAAAAACTAGAAAGAACCTTTCTGAGAAATCGCTTTGTGATGTGTTAATTCATCTCACAGAGTTACATGATGCTTTTCATGGATCGGTATGCTAGCACTGCTTTTAGGGAATGTGCAATAGGATATTTGGGAGCACTTTGGAGCCCATGGTGACAAAGGAAATATCCTTAGACAAAAACCAAAAGGAAACTTTCTGAGAAACTGCTTTGTGATATGTGAAATTATCTCAGAGATTTACACCTTTCTTTTCATAGAGCAGTTTGCTAACACTCTTTTCATGGAATCTGCAATGGGATATTCACAAGTGCATTGAGGCCTTTTTTGAAAAAGGAAATATCCTCAGACAAAAACTAGAAAGAAGCTTTCCGAGAAACTTCTTTGGGTTGCGTGAATTCATCTCACAGAGTTACACTGTTCTTTTCTTTGAGCAGTTTGCTAACACTGTTTTCATGGAATCTGCAATAGGATATTTGAGAGCACATTGAAGCCTATGGTGACAAAGGTAATATCCTCAGATAAAAACGGAAAGGAATCTTTCTGAGAATCTGCTTTGTGATGTGTCAATTTGTCTCACAGAGTTACACTGTTCTTTTCATTGAGCAGTTTGCTAACACTATTTTCATGGAATCTGCTCTAGGATGCTTGGGAGTGCATTGAAGCTTATGGTGAAAAATTAAATATCCTCAGATTAAAACCAAGAAGAATCGTTCTGTGAAACCACTTTGTGATGTGTCAATTTGTAGTTAATCTGTGATGTGTCAATTTATACAGTTAAAAAGGAAATGTCCTCAGTTAAAAACTAGAAACTTTCTGAAAAACTGCTTTGTGATGTGTGAATTCATTGAACACAGTTGCACTGTTATTTTGATTGAGAAGTTTGCTAACACTGTTTTTGTGGAATCTATAAAGGGATATATGGGAATGCACTGATGCCTATGGTGAAAAAGAAAATATCCTCAAATAATAAGTAGGAAGAAGCTTTCTGAGAAATTGCTTTGTGATGTGTGAATTCATCTCACAGTGTTATACTGTTCTTTTCATTGAGAAGTTTGCTAACACTGTTTTCGTGGAATCTGCAAAAGGACATTGTGGAGTGCATTGAAAATTTAGGTGACAAAGGAAATGTCCTCATATAAGAACTAGAAAGAATCTTTCTGAGAAACCACTTTGTGATGTGTTAATTCATCTCACAGATTTACACGATTCTTTTCATTTAGCAGTTTGAGAGCATTGTTTTTCGGGAATCTGAGAAGGGATATTTTGGATCGCATTGAAGCCTATTTTGACAATGGAAATAAAATCAGATAAAAACTAGAAAGAAGCATTCTGAGAAAGTCCTTTTTGATGGTGGAATTCCTCTCAAAGAGTTAAATCTTTCTCTTCATGGAGCCGTTTGCTAACACTGTTTTCGCAAAAGTATATTGGGGAGCGCATTGAGGCCTATTTTGAAAAACTAAATATCCTCAGATAAAAACTAGAAAGAAAATTTCTGAGAAATTGCTCTGTGGTGTGTCAGTTCATCTCACCGTGTTACACTGTTCTTTTCACTGAGTAGTTTGCTAACACTATTTTCATGGAATCTGCAAAGGGATATCTGGGAGGACATTGAGACATATAGTGAAAAAGGTAATATCCTTACATAAAAACTAGAAAGAAGCTTTCTGAGAAACTGCTTTGTAATGTGTGAATTCACCTCACAGCATTACACATTTCTTTTCTTTGAGCAGTTTGCTAACATAATTTTCGTGGAATCTGCAATGATATAGTTTAGCATACATTGAAGCTTAAGGTGACAAAGGAAATACCCTCGTATAAAAACTAGAAAGATGCTTCCAGAGGAAACACTTTCTGATGTGTAAATTCTTGTCACAGAGTTACAGGATTCTTTTCATGGAGCAGTTTGGTAACACTGTTTTTGTCAATCTGAGAAGGGATATTTTGAATTGCTTTGAAGCCTATGGTGACAAAGGAAATATCCTCAGATAAAAACTAGAAAGAAGCTTTCTGAGGAAGTTCCTTCTGACGTGTGAATTCATCTCCCAGAGGATCACTTTTCTTTTCATGGAGTAGTTATCTAACACTGTTTTCGTGGAATCTGCAAAGGAATATTTGGGAGCACATTGAGGCCTATAGTGAAAAAAGGCATACCCTCAGATAAAAACTAGAATGAAGCTTTCTGAAAAACTGCTTTATGATGTGTGAGTTTACCTCACTGAATTACAGTGTTCTTTTTATTGAACAATTTGCTAACGCTGTTTTCTTGGAATCTGCAATGGGATATTCTGGAGTGCATTGAATCTTATGGTGACAAAGGAAATATCCTCAGACAAAAACTAGAAAGAAGCTTTCTGAGAAATTGCTTTCCAATTTGTGAATTCATCTCACAGAGTTATAGGATTCTTTTAATATATCACTTTGTTAGAACAGTTTTTGAGGAATCTGAGAAGGGATATTTGGGATAGCTTTGAAGCCTATGGTGAAAAGGAAATATCCTCAGAGAAAAACTAGAAAGAAGCTTTCTGAGAAAGCTCTTTGTGATATGTGAACTCATCTCATATAGTTACACCTTACTTTCCATGGAGCCATTTGCTAACACTGTTTTTGTGGAACCTGCAAAGGGATATTTTGGAGTGCACTGAGGCCTATGGTGAAAAAGGAAAAGAGCTCAGATAAAAACTAGGAAGAAGCTTTCTGAGAAAGTTCTTTGTGATGTGTGAATTCATCTCAAAGAGTTATACCTTTCTTTTGATGGAGCAGTTTGCTAACACTGTTTTTGTGTAATCTACAAGGGGATATTTGGGGTTTCATTGAGGCCTATGATGAAAAACTAATTATCCTCAGATAAACAGTAGAAAGAAGCTTTCTTAGAAACTGCTTTGTGATGTGTGAATTCATCTCAGAGAGTTACACTGTTATTTTCATTGAGCAGTTTGTTAACACCGTTTTCATGGAATCTACAAAGGGATATTTGGGAGAGCATTGAGGCCTATAGTAAAAAAGGAAATATCCTCAGATAAAAATTAGAAGGAAGCTTTCTGAGAAACTGCTTTGTGATGTGTTAATTCATCTCACAGAGTTGCACAATTCTTTTCATGGAGCAACTTGGTAAAACTGTTTTTTGGGAATCTGAGAAGGGATATTTCGGATCACAGTGAAGTCTATGTTGACAAAGGAAATACCCTCAGATGAAAAGTAGAAAGAAGCATTCTGAGAAAGCTCTTGGTGATGAGTGAATTCATCCCACAGAGTTACACCTGCTTTTCAAGGAGCCGTTTGCTAACACTGTTTGTGTGGAATCTGCAAAGGGATATTTTGGAACACATTGAGGCCTATGGTGAAAAACTAAATATTCTCAGTTAAAAACTGGAAAGAAGTTTTCTGAGAAATTGCTTTGTGATGTGTGAATTCACCCCACAATGTAACACTGCTGTTTTCACCGAGCAGTTTGCTAACACAGTTTTCATGGAATCTGCAAAGGGATATTTGGGAGTGCATTGAACCCTGTGATGAAATAGGAAATATCCTCAGATAAAAACTAGAAAGAAGCTTCCTGAGAAACTGCATTTGATGTGTGAATTCATCTCACAGAGTTGCATGATTTTTTTCATGGAGCAGTTTGGTAAAACTCTTTTTCAGGAATCTGAGAAGGGATATTTGAGATGACATTGGAGCCTATGTTGGCAAAGGAAATATCCTTAGATAAAAACTAGAAAGTAGCATTCTCAGAAAATTCTTTGTGATGTGTGAATTCATCTCACAGAGTTACACGTTTCTTTTCATGGAGCCGTTTGCTAGCACTCTTTTCATGGAATCTTCAAGGGACATTTGGGAGCCCATTGAGGCCTATGGTGAAAAACTAAATATCCTCAAATTAAAACTGGAAAGAAGCTTTCTGAGAAACTGCTTTCTGATGTGTGAATTCATCTCACACAGTTACACGATTCTTTTCATGGATCAGTTTGCTAGCACTGTTTTTGGGGGATCTGAGAAGGGATATTTCGGATCACATCAAAGAGTAGGGTGACAAATGAAATATCCTCCTTTAAAAAACAGAAAGAAGTTTTCTGAGAAAGTTTTTGGTGATGTGTTAATTCACCTCACAGAGGTATACCATTCTTTTCATGGAGCAGTTTCCTAACACTGTTTTCATGGAATCTGTGAAGGGATATTTGGGAGTGCATTGAGGCTTACGGTGAAAATAGAAATACCTGAGATAAAAACTAGAAAGAAGCTTTCTGAGAGACTCCTTTGTGATGTGTGAATTCATCTCACAGAGTTACACTGTTCTTTTCATTGAGCAGATTGCCAACACTGTTTTCTTGGAGTCTGCAATGGCATATTTCAGAGTGCATTCATGCTTATGGTGACAAATTAAATAATATCATATAAAAACTAGAAAGAAGCTTTCTGAGAAATTGCTTTTTGATGTGTTCATTCATCCCACAGAGTTACATGATAATTTTCATGGATCAGTTTACTAGCAGTGTTTTTGGGGAGTCTGAGAAGGGATAATTTGGATCGCACTGAAGCCTATGGAGACAATGGAATATGCTCATATAAAAACTGGAAAGAAGCTTTCCAAGAAACCGCTTTGTGATGTGTTAATTCATGTCACAGAGTTACACCTTTCTTTTCTTGGAGCACTTTGCTATCACTGTTTTCATGGAATCTGCAGAGGGATATTTGGGAGCGCATTGAGCTCTATGGTGAAGAAGAAAATATCCTCAGATAAAAACTAGAGAGAAACTTTCTGAGAAACTGCTTTGTGATGCACGAATTCATCCCACATAATTACACCATTCTTTTCATGGAGCAGTTTGGTAGCACTGCTTTTGGGGATCTGAGAAGGGATAATTTGGATTGTATTGAAGCCTATCATGACAAACGAATTATCCTCAGATAAAAACTGGAAAGAAGCTTTCTGAGAAACCTCTTTGTGATGTGTGAATTCAACTCAAAAGGTTATGCCTTTCTATTCATGGAGCAGTTTGTTGTCAATCTTTTCATGTACTCTTCAAAGGGATATTTGGGAGTGCATTGAGGCCTATGGTGAAAAAGGAAATATCCTCAGAAAAAAAAAAGAAAGAAATTTTCTGAGAAACTACTATATGATGGGTTAATTCATCTCACAGTGTTACATGATTCTTTCATGGATCAATTTGGTCTCAATATTTTTGGGTAATCTCAGAAGGGATACTTTGGATTGCATTGAAGGATGCAGTGACAAAGGAAATATCATCAGATAAAAACTAGAAAGAAGGTTTCTGAGAAAGTACTTTGTGATGTGTGAATTCATCTCACAGAGTTACACTTTTCTTTACATGGAGCAGATTGCTAACACTGTTTTCATGAAATCTGCAAAGGGATATTTTGGAGCACATTGAGGTGTATAACAAAAAGGAAAATATCCTCAGATAAAAACTAGAAGAAAGTTTCTGAGCACCTGTTTTGTGTTGTAAGAATTCATCTCACAGAGTAACACAGTAATTTTCATTGAGCAGTTTGGTAACACTGTTTTCTTGAAATCTGCAATGGGATATTTCAGAGTGCATTGAAGCTTATGGTGACAAAGGAAATATCCTCATATAAAAAAAGAAAGAAGTATTCTGAGGAACTGTTTTGTGGTGTGTTAATTCATCTCACAGAGTTCATGATTCTTTTCATCGAGCAGTTTGGTAGCACTGTTTTTTTTTTGAATCATGAAGGGATGTTTTGGATCACATTGAAGCCTACGTTTACTAAGGAAATATTGTCAGATAAAAACTAGAAAGAAGTTTTCAGAGAAACTTCTTTGTGATATGTGAATTAATCTCACAGTGTTACACCTTTCTTTTCATGGAGCAGCTTTGTAGCACTCTTTTTGGGGAATTTGAGAAGGGATATTTCGAACTGCTTTGAAACGTGTAGTGAGAAAGGAAATATCCTCATATAAAAACTAGAAAGAAGCTTTCTGAGAAACTGCTTTGCGATGTGTGAATTCATCTTACACAGTTAAACTTCTCTTTTCATTGAGCAGTTTGCTAACACTGTTTTCGTGGAACCTGCAAGGGGATATTTTGGAGTGCATTGGGGCCTATGGTGAAAAAGGAAATACCCTCAGGTAAAAACTAGAAAGAATCTTTCTAAGAAAATTCTTTGTGATGTGTGAATTTATCTCAGAAAGTTTCAGCTTTCTTTTCATTGCACAGTTTGCTAAAACTGTTTTCATGGAATCTACAGTGGGATATTCTGGAGTGCGTTGCAGTCTATAGTGAAAAAGTAAATATCCTCATGTAAAAACTAGAGGGATGTTTTCTGAGAAACTGCTTTGTGATGTATGAATTCGTCTTATAGTATTACACTGTTCTTTTCATTGAGCAGTTTGATAGCACTGTTTTCGTGGAATCTGCAATAGGGTATTTAGGAGTGCATTGAAGCCTATTTTGACAAAAGGCATATCCTCAGATGAAAACCAAAAGAAGCCTTTGGTGAAACTGGTTTGTGATCTCACCGAGTAACACTGTTGTTTTCATTGAGAAGATTGCAAACACTTTTTTCATTTAGTCTGCAATGGGATGTACCGGAGCGCATTAAGTTATATGCTGAAAAAGGAACTATCCTCAGATAAAACTAGAAAGAAGATTTCTGAGACACTACTTCGTGATGTGTGAATTCATCTCACAGAGTTACACTGTTCTTTGCATTGAGGAGTTTGCTTACACTGTTTTGTTTTAATCTGCAATCTGATATTTCTGAGTGCACTGAAGCTTTTGGTGACAAAGTAAATGTCTTCATATAAAAACTAGAAAAAAGCTTTCTGAAAAGCCACATACTTTTCATTGAGTAGTTTGTTAACACTGTTTTTGTGGAGTCTGCAAAGGGATATTTGTGAGTGCATTGAGTCCTAGAGTGGAAAAGTAAATACCCTCAGATAAAAATCAAAAAGAAGCTTTCTGATGAATTGCTTTGTGATGTGTGATGTCATCTCACAGAGTTACACTGTCCATTTCTCTGAGCAGTTTGCTAACACTGTTTTCCTGGAATCTGCCATATGATATTTCAGAGTGCATGGAAGGTTATGGTGAAAAAGGAAATGTCCTCAGACAAAAATCAGAAAGAAAATTTCTGAGAAACTGCTTTGTTATTTGTGAATTCATCACACAGATTTGCACGATTCTTTTCATGGAGCACTTTTGGTAGCCGTGTTTTGTGGGAATCTGAGATGGATATTTTGAAATGCCTTGAATCCTACGGTGACAAAGAAAACATAATCCGATGAAAACTAGAAAGAAGCTTTCTAGGAAACCACTTTGTGATGTGTGAATTCAGCTCACAGAGTTACACAATTCTTTTCTTGGAGCAGTTTGCTAACACAGTGTTCGAGGAATCTGCAATGGCATATTTCAGTGTGCATTGAAGCTTATGGTGATGATGGAAATATCTTTAGAGAAAAACTAGAAAGAAGCTTTCTGAGAAACTGCTTGGTGATTTGTGAATTCATCTCATAGAGTTACACCTTTCTTTTCATTGAGCAGATTGCTAACAATGTTTCCATGGCATCGGCAAAGGAATATTTCTGAGCCCATTGAAGCTTAAGGTGACAAAGGAAATACCCTCATATAAAAACTACAAAGAATCTTTTTGAGGAAATAATTTCTGATGTGTAAATTCATCTCACAGAGTTTCAAGATTCTTTTCATGGAGCAGTTTGGTAGCATTGCTTTTGGGATATCTGAGAAGGGATGTGCTTGATCACATTGAAGCCTATGGAGGCAAAGTAAATATCCTCAGATAAAAAGAAGAAGGAATCTTTCTGAGAAAGTTCTTTGTGATGTGTGAATTCGTACCACATAGTCACAGCTTTCTTTTCCTGGAGTAGCTTGCTAACACTGTTTACATGGAATCTGCGATCTGGAGCACTTTAATGCCCATAGTGAAAAAGGGAATATCCTCAGATAAAATCTAGAAAGAATCTTTCTGAGAAAGTTCTTTGTGATGTGTGAATTCATCTCACAGAGTTACACTGTTCTTTGCATTGAGCACTTTGCTTACACTGTGTTCTTATAATCTGCAATCTGATATTTCAGAGCACATTGAAGCTAATGGTGACAACGAAAATATCCTCATATAAAAACTAGAAAGAAGCTTTCTGAGAAATAGCTTGGTGATGTTTTAATTCATCTCACGCAGTTACATGATTCTTTTCATGGAGCAGTTTAGTAGCACCGTTTTTGGGGAATCTGAAAAGGGATATTTTGGATAGTATTTAAACCTATGGTGACAAAGAAAATATTCTCAGATAAAAACTAGAAAGAAGGTTTTTGAGAAAGTTCTTTGTGATGTTGAATTCAACTCATAGATTACACCTTCCTTTTCATGGAGGAGTTTGCAAACATTGTTTTCATAGAATCTGCAAAAGGGACATTTGGGAGTGCTTTGAGGCCAATAGCGAAAAGTTAAATATCCTCAGCTAAAAAGTAGAAAGAAGAATTCTGAGAAACTGCTTTGTTATGTATGCATTCATTGCAGGGAGTTACACCTTTATTTTCATTAAGCAGTCTGCTAACATTGTTTTCTTGTATTCTGCAGTGGGGTATTTCGGAGCACATTGAAGCTTATGATGAAAAAGGAAATATCCTCATATAAAAAATAGAAGGAAGTTTTCTGAGAAACCGCTTTGTGATGTGTTAATTCATCTCACAGTGCGACACGATTCTTTTGATGGATGAGTTTTGTATTACTGTTTTTGGGGCATTTGAGAAGGGATATTTTGGATTGCAATGAAGGTTATGATGACAAAGGAAATATCCTCAGAAAAAAACTAGACAGAAACTTTCTGAGAAACTGAATAGTGATTTGTGAATTCATCTCACAGAGCTACACCGTCCTTTCTATTAAGCAGTTTTATAACACTTTTTTCGTGGAATCTGTAATAGGATATTTTGGAGCACATTGATGTCTATGGAGACAAGGAAATATCCTCAGATAAAAACCAAAAAGAAGGTTTCTAAGAGACTACCCTGTGTTGTGTCAATTCATCTCACAGAGTTACACAGTTCTTTTCATTGAGCAGTTTGCAACACTATTTTCTTTTAATCTGCAATGGGATATTTTGGAGCACATTGAAGCTTATGGTGACAATGGAAATATCCTTAGATAAAAATGAGAAGGAAGATTTCTGAGAAAGTTCTTTGTGATGTGTGTATTCATCTCACAGAGTTATACCTTTCTTTTCATGGAGCAGTTTGCTAACACTTTTCATGGAATCTGCAAAAGACATTTGGTAGCGCATTGAGGCCTATGGTGAAAAAAGAAATATCCTCACATTAAATCTAGAAAGAAGATTTCTGAGAAACTGCTTTGTGATAGTTGAATTCGTCTCGCAGAGCTATACCATTCTTTTCTCTGAGCCGTTTGATCATACCGTTTTCGTGGAGTCTGCAAAAGTATATTTCTGAGTGCATTGAAACCTACGATGACAAAGGAAATATCCCCATAGAAATACCAAAAATAAGTTTTCTGAGAAACTGCTTTCTGATGTTGCATTCAAGTCACAGAGATACCCTGTTCTTTTCATTGAACTGTTTGCTCACATTGTTTTCTTGGAATCTGTGATGGGATATTTCAGAGAACTTTGGAGCTTATTGTGAAAAAGTAAATATCCTCAGACAAAAACTAGAAAGAAACATTCTGAGAAACTCTTTTGTGATTTGTGAATTCATTGCACAGAGTTACAGATTCTTTTCATGGATCAGTTTGACAGCTCTGTTTTTGGGTAATCTGAGAAGGGATATTTTGGATCGCATAAAAGCCTATGGTGGGAAAGGAAATATCCTCAGATAAAAGCTAGAAAGAAGCTTTCTGAGAAAGTTCTTTGTGATGTGTGAATTCATTTCACAGAGTTACGCCTCTCTTTTCATGGAGCAGTTTGCTAATACTGCTTTCCTGTAATCTGCAAAGGGATATTTGGGAGTGCCTTCAGGCCTATGGTGAAAAAGGAAATATCCTCCAGTAAAAACTCTAAAGAAGCTTTCTGAGAAATTGCTTTGTGATGGTTGAATTCACCTCACAGAGTTACGCCTTTGTTTTCATTGAGCAGTTTGGTAGCACTGTTTTTGGGAAATCTACAAAGGGATATTCCGGAGCTCATAGAGGCCTTTGGTGAAAAAGGAAATATCTGCAGATAAAAACTGGAGAGAAGGATTTTGAGAAACGGTTTGTGATGTGTGTATTCATCTCAGAGAGATAAACAATTTTGTTGATTGAGCAGTTTGGTATCACTGTTTTTGTGTTGTCTCAAGGGATATTTGAGAGTGCATTGAGGCTGACAGTGGAAAAGTAAATATGCACAGATCAAAACTAGAAAGAAGCTTCATGAGAGACTATTTTGTGATGGGTGTATTCATCTCATGGAGTTATAATTTCCTTTTCATTGAACAGTTTGTTAACACTGTTTCGTGGAAAATGCAAAGGGATATTCGGGAGCAAATAGAGGCCAATGTTGAAAAAGGAAATATCTTCAGGTAAAAACTGGAGAGAAAGTCTCTGATAACTCCTTTGTGATGTGTGCATTCATCTCATAGATGTAAAGCTGTCTGTTGAGAGAGCAGTTTGACACCAATGTTTTTGTGGTGTCTGAGAAGGGATATTTGGCAGTGCATGGAAGCCGGTGGTGGAAAAGGAAACATCCAGAGATAAAAATTAGAAAGAAGCTGTCTGAGAAATTTCTTTGTGATGGGTGAATTCATCACACAGAGTTGAACCTTGATTTTCTTTGAGCAGTTTGGTAGTGCTGTTTTTATGGAATCTGCAAAGGGATATTCAGAAGCTCCTAGAGTCCTATGGTTGAAAAGGAATTAGCTTCAGATAAAAACTAGGGAGAAGCTTTAGAGAAACAGTTATGTGACGTGTGTATTCATTTCATAGACTTTAACCTTTCTGTTGACTGAGCAGTTTAGCATCACTGTTTTTGTGGCGTCTGAGAGGAGATTTTTGGGAGCACATTGAAGCCTATGGTGAAAAAGGAAATATCCTCAGATAAAATCTAGAAAGAAGCTTTGTGAGCAACTGCTTTGTGATGGGTGAATTCATCTCACAGAAGATCACTTTTCTTTTCAAGGAGCAGTTTGCTAACACTATTTTTGTAGAATCTGCAAAGGGATATTTACCAGTGCCTTCAAGCAAATGGTGAAAAAGGAATTATCCTCAGAAAAGAAATTGAAAGGAGCTTTCTGAGAAACTGCTTTTTGATTTGTGAATTCATCTCACAGAGTTACATAATTCTTTTCATGGAGAAGTTTGGTGGCACCCTTTTGGGGGAATCTGAGAATGGACTTTCTGGATTGCATTGAAACTTATGGTGACAAAGAAATTATCCTCAGATAAAATATAGAAAGAAGCTTTCTGAGAAATTTCTTTGTGATGTGTGAATTCATCTCACAGAGTTACACCGTTCTTTTCATTGAGAAGTTTTCTAACACATGTTTTTTTTGAATCTGCATAGGGATATTTGGGAGCACATTGAGGAATAAGGTGAAATAGGAAATATCCTCAGATAAAAACTAGAAAGAAGCTTTCTGAGAAACAGTTTTGTGATGTGTGAATTCATCTCACAGAGCTACAGCATTCTGTTCATGGAGCAGTTTGGTAGCACTGTTTTTGGGGAATCTGAGAAGGGATATTTTGGATCGCATTGAAGCCTATGGTGACAAAGGAAATATCCCCAGATAAGAACCAGAAAAAAAGCTTTTTGAGAAGGTTCTTTGTGATGTGTGAATGCATCACACAGAATTAACATTTCTTTACCTGGAGCAGTTTGCTAACACTGCTTTCATGGAATCTGCAATGACATATTCTGGAGCCCATTGATGCCTATAGAGAAAAATGAATTCTCCTCAGATAAAAACTAGAACAAAGCCTTCTGAGAAACAGTTTTGTGAAGTGTGAATTCATCTTATTGAATTTCACTGTTCTTTTCATTGAGCAGTTGGATAACTCTGTTTTCTTGGAATTTACAAAGGGATATTTGTGAGTGCTTTGAGGTCTATGGTGAAAAAGGAAATATCCTCAGATAAAAACTAGATAGAAGCTTTTTGAGAAACTGTTTGTGATGGGTGAATTCATCTCACAGAGTTACACTTTTCTTTTCAAGGAGCAGTTTGCTGGCACTATTTTCATAGAATCTCAAAAGGATATTCAGGAGCACCTTCAGGCAAATGCAGAAAAAGAAATTATCCTCAAACGAACACTAGAAAGAAGCTTTCTGACAAACTGCTTTGTGATTTGCTAATTCATCTCACAAAGTTACACCATTATTTTCATTGAGAAGTTGCTAACTTTTTTTTTTTTTTTTTTGCAAGTCACGATTGGATATTCAGGAGTGCATTGAGGAGTGTGGTGAAAAAGTAAATATCCTCAGATAAAAACTAGAAAAAGTTTTCTGAGAAAGTTCTTTATGAAGAATGAATTCATCTCACAAAGTTAAACCTTCCTTTTCATTGAGCAGTTTGATAACACTGTTTTCATGGGATCTGCACTAGGATATTTGGAGGTGCTTTGAAGCCTATGTTGACAAAGGAAATATCCTCAGGTATAAACCAAAAAGAAGATTTCTGTGAAACTTCTTTGTGATGTGTGAATTCAGCACACAGAGCTACACGGTTGTTTTCATTGAGCAGTTTGCTAACATTGTTTTCTTGGAATCTGCGATGGAGTATTTCAGAGCACATTGAAGCTTATGGTGACAAATGAAATATCCTCTGACAAGAACTAGAAAGGTTTTTGAGAAACTGCTTTGTGATGTGTGAATTCATCTCACAGAGTTGCACTCTTCTTTTCATAGAGCAGTTTGCTAACACTGTTTTCATGGAATCTGCAAAGGGATATTTGGGAGCACATTAAGGCCAATGGTGACAAAGGAAATATCCTCAGATTAAATCTAGAAAGAAGTTTCCCAAGAAACTTCTTTTTGATGGGTGAATTCATCTCACAGTGCTACACCATTCTTTTCTTTGAGCCATTTGACAACACTGTTTTTGTGTAGTCTGCAAAAGGATACTTCTGAGTGCATTGAAGCCAGTGGTGAGAAAGGAAGTATCCCCATTGAGAAACCAAAAAGAAACTTTCTGAGAAACTGCTTTGTGATGTGTGAATTCAACTCACAGAATTATCCTTTTCTTTTCATTGAGCTGTTTGCTAACACTGTATTATTGGAATCTATGATAGGATATTTCGGAGGGCATTACAGCTTGTTGTGAAAAAGTCAATACCCTTAGACAAAAAGTATAAAGAAACATTCTGAGAAACTCTTTTGTGATTTGTGAATTCATCATGTAGAGTTACATGATTCTTTTCATGGATCACTTTGACAGCTCTGTTTTGGGGGAATCTAAGAAGGGATATTTTGAATCACAATGAAGCCTATGGTGAAAAAGGAGATATCCTCAGATAAAAATTATAAAGAAGGTTTCTGAGAAAGTGTTTTGTGATGTGTGAATTCATCTCACAGAGTTACACCTTTCCTTTCATAGGGCAGTTTCCTAACACTGTTATTTTCGTGGAGTCTGCAAAGGGATATTTGGGAGTGCATTGATGGCTATGGTGAAAAAGGAAATATCCTCAGATAAAAACTAGAAAGAAGCTTTCTGAGAAACTGCTTTGTGATGGGTGAATTCAAACCACAGAGATGCACTATTCTTTTCATTGAGTATTCTGCTTACACCGTTTTCTTGGAATCTGCAATGGCATTTTTCAGAGTGCATTGAAGCCTATTGTTAAAAACTAAATATCCTCAGACAAAAACTAGAAAGAGACTTTCTGCAGAACTTCTTTGTGATTCGTGAATTCATCTCACAGAGTAACCTGATGCTTTCAATGGATCAGTTTGATAGCACTGTTTTTGGGGAATCCTAGAAGGGATATTCCTCATGGAATCTGCAGCAGTATATTTGGGAGCACATTGAAGCCTATGGTGAAAAAGGAAATATCCTCAGATGAAAACCGAAAAGAACGTTTCTGAGAAACTACTTTGTGTTGTGTATTTCATCTCACAGAGTTACATTGTTCTTTTCATTGATCAGTTTGCTAACACTGTTTTCTTTTAATCTGCAATGGGAAATTTTGTAGCGCATTTAAGCTTATGGTGACAAAGGAAATATCCACAGAAAAAAGCTAGAAGGAAGCTTTCTGAGAAACTGCTTTGAGATTGATGAATTCATCTCACAGAGTTACATGATTCTTTTCATGAAGTCGTTTGGTAGCACTGCTTTTGGGGAATCTGAGAAGGGATATTATGGATCACATTGAAACCTATGGTGACTATTGAAATATCCTCAGATAAAAAGTAGAAAGAAGCTTTTTGAGAAAGTTCTTTGTGATGTGTGAATTCATCTCACAGAGAAACACCTTTCTTTTTATGGACAAGATTGCTGACACAGTTTTTGTGAAATCTGCAAAGGATATTTGCGAGCACATTGAGTCCTATAGTGAAAAAGGAAATAAATAACCTCCTAGAAAAACGAGAAAGAAGTTTTCTGAGAAACTGCTTAGTGATGTGTGAATTCAACTCACAGAGTTACACTGTTCCTTTGATTGAGCAGTTTGATAACACTGTTTTCTTGGAATCTGCAATGGCATATTTTGGAGCGTATTGAAGCCTACTGTTAAAAATTAAATATCCTCAGAGAAAAAGTATAAACAAACTTTCTGAGAAACTCCTTTGTGATTTGTGAATTCATGTCACAAGTTACACTAACCTTCCAAGGAGCAGTTTGCTAATACTGTATTTGTGGAATCTGAGAAGGGATATAAATCACATTGAAGACTGTGGTGACAAAGGAACTATCCTCACATAAAAACTAGAAAGAAATTTTCTGAGAAAGTCCTTTGTGATATGTGAATCCATCTCACAGAGTTACACCTTTCTTTTCATTTAGTAGTTTGCTAACACTGTTTTTGTGGAATCTGCAAAGGGATATTTGGGATCACATTTTAGTCTATGGTGAAAAAGGAAATATCCTTAGATAAAAACTGGAAAGAAGCTTTCTAAGAAACTGCTTGTTGATGGGTAATTCATCTCACAGAGCTAAACCGTACTTTTCATAGAGCTGTTTGATAACACTGTTTTCGTGTAGTCTACAATAGGACATTTTGGAGTACATTGAAGCCTACAATGATGAAAGAAATGTCCTCATAGAAAAACCAAAAAGAAGCTTTCTGAGAAACTGCTTTGTGATGTGTGAATTCATCTCACAGAGTTACACCTTTCGCTCCATGAAGTAGTTTGCTAACCCTGTTTTCGTGGAATCTGCAAAGGGATATTTGGGAGCGCATTGAGGCCTATGGTAACAAAGAAAATATCCTCAGATAAAAACTGGAAAGAAGCTTTCTGAGAAACTGTTTTGTGATGTGAATTCATCTCACAGAGTTCCACTGTTATTTTCACTGAGAGGTTTGCTAATACTGTTTTATTGTAATCTGCAATGGGATATTTCAGAGTGCATTAATTATTATGGTAAAAAAGGAAATATCCTCAGACAAAAAAAGAAAGTTTCTGAGAAATTGATTCAGGATTTGTGAATTCATCTCACAGAGTTACACAATTATTTTCATGGATCTGTTTTATATCTTTGTGTCTGTGGAAACTGAGAAGTGATATTTTGGATCCCAATGAAGCCTATGGTCACAAAGGAAATATCCTCATATAAAAACAAGAAAGAAGTTTTCTGAGAAAGATCTTTGTGATGCTGAATTCATCTCAGAGAGTTACACCTTTCTTTTCATGGAACAGTTTGCTAATGCTGTTTTCGTGGAATGTGCAAAGGTATATTTGGGAGTGCATTGAGGCTTATGGTGAAAAAGGAAATATCCTCAGATAATAACTAGAAGCCAGCATTCTAAGAAACTACTTTGTGATGTGTCAATTCATCTCACAGAGTTACACTGTTCCTTTCATTTAGCAGCCTGCTAACACTGTTTTCTTGGAATCTGCAATGGGATATTTTAGAGTGCATTGAAGCCTATGGTGACAAAGAAAATATCTTCGTATAAAAAACTAGTAAGAAGCATTCTGAGAAACTGCTTTGAGATGTGTTAATTCATATCACTGAATTACACGATTCTTTTCATGGATCAATTTTGTAGCACTGTTTTGGGTAAAGTGAGAAGAGATATTTTGGATTGCACTGATGTGTGAATTCATCTCACAGTGTTACACCTTTCTTTTCCTAGAGAAGTTTGCTAACAGTGTTTTCGTGGAATCTGCAAAGGGATATTTGGGAGCACATTGAGGCCTACAGTGAAAAAAGAAATATCCTCAGATAAAAACAAGAAAAAAGCCTTCTGAGAAACTACTTCGTGATTTGTGAATTCATCCCACAGAGTTACACCATTCTTTTCATTGACCAGTTTGATAAGACTGTTATCGTTGAATAAGCAAAAGGATATTTGGGAGCACATTGAAGCCTATGGTGATGAAGGAAATATCCTCAGGTTAAAACCAAAAAGAAGCTTTTTGAGAAACTGCTTTGAGATGTGTGAATTCATCTCACTGAGTTACACTCTCCTTTTCATTGAGCATTTTGCTAACCCTGTTTTGTCGGAATCTACAATGGCATATTTCAGAGCGCATTGAAGCCTATTGTGAAAAAGAAATATCCTCAGACAAAGACTAGAAGGAAGATTTCTGAGAAACTACTTCATGATGTGTGAATTCACATCAGAGCTTTACACTGTTCTTTTCATTGAGAGTTTTCATGGAATCTCCAAAGCCATATTTGGGAGTACATTGAGGCCTATAGTGAAAAAAGAAATATCCTCAGATGAAAAGGAGACTGAAACCTTCTAAGAAACTGTTTGGAGATGTGAGAATTCATCACACAGAGTTACACTGTTCTTTTCATTAAGCAGTTTGCTAACACTGTTCTCTTGGAATCTGCAATGGGATATTTTGGAATGCATTGGAGCTAATGGTGACAAAGGAAATATCCTCAGACAAAAGCTAGAAAGAAGCTTTTGGAGAAACTGCTTTGTGATGTGTGAATTCATGTCACAGAGTTACACGATCCTTTTCGTGTAGCAGTTTGTTAACACTGTTATTGGGGAATCTGAGAAGAGATATTTTGGATCACATTTTGGCCTTTGGTGACAAAGAAAGTATCCTCATGTAAAAACTAGAAAGAATCTTTCTGAGAAAAAGCTTTGAGATGTGTTAATTTATCTCACAGCATTGCACGATTCTTTTCATGGAGCAGTTTTTTATCACTGTTTTTGGGGAATCTGAGAAGGGATATTTAGGATCACATTGAAGATTATGGTGACAAAGGAAATATCTTCAGATAAAAAGTATGAAGAATCCTTCTGAGAAACTGCTTTTGATGTGTGAATTCATCTCTCAGAGTTACACCTTTCTTTTCATGGAGCAGTTGCTAACACTGTTTTTGTGGAATCTGCAATGGGATATTATGGAGTGCATTGAAGCTTATGGTGACAAAGTAAATATCCTCATAAAAAAAACTTGAAGGAAGCTTTCTGAGAAACTGCTTTGTGATGCATTAGTTCAGCTCACAGAGTTACATGATTCTTCTCATGGATCAGTTTGGTAGTCCTGTTTTGGAGAATCTGAGGAGGGATATTTTTGATGGCATTTAAGCGTGTGGTGATAAAGGAAATATCCTGAAATAATAGCTATAAAAAAACTTTCTGAGAAACTTCCTTATGATGTGGGAATTCATCTCACAGTGTTACACCTTTCTTTTCATGCAGCAGTTTGCTAACACAGCTTTTGTGGAGTCTGCAAAAGGATATCTGGGAGTGAATTGAGACCTATGTTGAAAAGGGAAATATGCTCAGATAAAAACTAGAAAGAAGCTTTCTGAGAAACTGCTTTGTGATGTGTGAACTCATCTCACAGAGCTACACCATTCTTTCAATGATCAGTTTGATAACTTTTTTTGTGGAATCTGCAATAGGATATTTGGGCATGAATTGAAGCCTATGGTGACAAAGGAATTATCCTCAGATGAAAACCATAAAGAAGCTTTCTGAGAAACTTCTTTGGGATGTGCTAATTCATCTCACTGTGTTATACGTATCTTTTCATGGATCGCATTGAAGCCTACGTTGACAACGGAAATATCCTCAGATAAAAACTAGAAAGAAGCTTTGTGAGAAAGTTCTCCATGATGTGGGAGTTCATCTCACAGAGTTACACCTTTCTTTTCATGGAGAAGTTTACTAACACAGTTTTTGTGGAATTGGCAGAGGGATATTTGGGAGCGCATTGATTCCTGTAGTGAAAATTGAACTATCCTCATAGAAAAACTAGAAAGAAGCTTTCTGAGAAACTGCTTTGTGATACGTGAATTCAACGCACAGAGTTACACTGTTCTTTTCATTCAGCAGTTTGCTAACACTGTTTACTTGGAATCTACAATGGCATATTTCACAGTGTATTGAGCTTATTTTGAAAAATTAAATATCCTCAGACAAAAACTACAGATAAGTTTTCTGAGGAATTGCTTTGTGTGGTGTTAATTCATCTCACAAGGTTACACGATTCTTTTCATGGATCAGTTTGGTAGCACCGTTTATGGGGGATCTGAGAAGGGATATTTTGGATCCTATTGAAGCCTATGGTGACTAAGGAAATACCCTCAGATAAAATCGAGAAAGAAGCTATCTGAGAAAGTTCTTTTTGATGTGTGAGTTCATCTCACAGAGCTACACCTTTCTTTTCATGGAGCAGATTGCTAACACAGTTTTCATTTAATCTGGAAAGGGATATTTGGGAGTCCATTGAGGCTTATAGTGAAAAAGGAAATATCTTCAGACAAAAACTAGAAATAATCTTTCTGAGAAACTGTTTTGTGATGTTTGAATTCATCTCACAGAGTTACACCATTCTTATTATTGTGCAGTTTGATAACACTGTTTTCACAGAATCTGCAATAGGATATTTGGGAGCTCCTTAAAGCATATGGTGACAACGAAAATATCATCAGAGAAAAACCAAAAAGAAGCTTTCAGAGAAAATGCTTTGTGATCTGTGAATTTAATTCACAGAGTTACACTGCTCTTTTCATTGAGCAGTTTGCTAACACTACTTTCTTGGAATTCGCAATGGAACATTTTGGAGGGCATTGAAGCTTATGATGAAAAAGGAAATAACCTCTGACAAAAACTAGAAAGAATTTGTCTGAAAAACTACTTTGTGACTTGCGATTTCATCTCAGAGTTACACGATGCTTTTCATGGAATAGTTTGGTAGCACTGTTTTTGGGGAATCTGAGAAGGGATATTTTGAATCACCAAGAAGTCTGTAGTGACAAAGGAAATATCCTCAGACAAAAACTAGAAGGAAGCTTTTGGAGAAACAGCTTTGTGGTTTCTGAATTCATCTCACAGAGTTACATGATTCTTTTCATGGTGCAGTTTGGTAGCACTGTTTTGGGGGAATCTGAGAAGGGATATTTTGGATCACATTGAAGCCTATGGTGACAAAGAAATTATCCACATATAAAAACTGGAAACAAGGTTTCTGAGAAACTGATTTGTGATGTGTTTATTCATGTCACTGAGTTACACCTTTGTTTTAATGTAGCAGTTTGCTAACACTGTTTTCGTGGAATCTGCAATGGGATATTTTGGAGCGCATTGAAGCTTATGGTGACAAAGGAAATATCTTCATATAAAATCTAGAAGGAAGCCTTATGAGAAACTGCTTTGTCATGTGTTAATTCAGCTCACAGCGTTACACGATTATTTTCATGGATCAGTTTGGCAGCACTGTTTTTGGGGAATCTGGGAAGGGATATTTTTAATCCCATTGAAGCCTAGGGTGACAAAGGACATATGCTGAAGTAATAACTATAAATAAGCTTTCTGAGAGACTTCCTTGGATATGGGAATTCATCTCACATTATTCCACTTTTTTTTTCAGAGATCTGTTTGCTAACACTGTTTTCATGGAATCTGCAAAGTGATATTTGGGAGTGCATTGTGGACGATAGTGGAAAAGGCAATATCCTCATATAAAAATTAGAAAGAAGCTTTCTGAGAAACTGTTTTGTGGTGTGTGAATTCATCTCACAGAGCTATGCTGTTCTTTTCATTGAGCCATTTGGTTACACTTTTTTCGTAGAATCTGCAATAGGATATTTGGGAGTGCATTGAAGCCTATGGTGACAAAAGAAATATCATCAGATGAAAACCAAAAAGAAACTTTCTGAGAAACTGCTGTGTGTTGTGCCAATTCATGTCACAGAGTTACACTGTTCTTTTCATTGAGCAGTTTGCTAACAATGTTTTGTTGGAATCTGCAATGGGATACTTCGGAGCACATCAAAGCTTATGGTGACAAAGGAAATATCCTCAGACAAAAACTAGAAAGAGGGTTTCTGAGAAACTGCTTTGTGATTTGTGAATTCATTTCAGAGTTACACGATTCTTTTCATGGAGCCATTTGATAGCACTGTTTTGGGGAATGTGAGAAGGGATATTTGGGACTGCATTGCAGCCTACGATGACAAATGAAATATCCTCATATAAAAAGGAGAAAGAAGCTTTCTGAGAAACTGCTTTGACATGTGTTAATTCAACTCACGGCGTTACATGAGACTTTTCATGGATAAGTGTGTTAGCACTGTTTTCATGGAATCTGAGAAAGAATATTTTGGATTGTATAGAAGTCCATGGTGAAAAGGATAATATCCTCAGATAAAAATTAAAAAGAAGCTTTCTGAGAAAGTTGTGTGTGCTGTATGAATTCATCTCACAGAGTTACACCTTTCTTTTCATGAGGCAGTTTGCTAACAGAATTTTCATGGAATCTGCAAAGGGATATTTGGGAGCACATTGAGGCCTACAGTGAAAAAAGAAATATCCTCAGATAAAAACAAGAAAAAAGCTTTCTGTGAAACTGTTTTGTGATTTGTGAATTCATCCCACAGAATTACACCATTCTGTTCATTGACCAGTTTGATAAAACTGTTATCGTAGAATAAGCAAAAGGATATTTTGGAGCACATTGAAGCCTATGGTGACAAAGGAATTATCTTCAGATTAAAACCAAAAAGAAGCTTTTTGAGAAACTGCTTTGAGATGTGTGAATTCATCTCACTTGGTTACACTCTCCTTTTCATTGACCAGTTTGCTAACGCTGTTTTCTCAGAATCTACATGGCATAATTTAGACCACATTGAAGTCTATTGTGAAAAAGAAAATATCCTCAGACAAAAAATTGGAACAAAGATTTCTGAGAAACTACTTTGTGATGTGTGAATTCATATCAGAGAGTTACACTGTTCTTTTCAGTGAGCAGTTTGCTAACACTGTTTTCTAGGAATCTTCAATGGGATAATTCAGAGCACATTGAAGCTTACGGTGACAAAGGAAATATCCTCATATAAAAACTACAAAGAAGGTTTTGACAAACCACTTTGTGATGTGTTAATTCTTCTCACAGAGTTACATGATTCTTTTCATGGATCAGCTTGGTTGTACTGTTTTTGGGCAATCTGAGAGGGGATACTTTTGATCACATTGAAGCCTATGGTGACTAAAGAAATATCCTCAGATAAAAACTACAAAGAATCTTTCTGAGACAGTCATTAGTGATGTGTGAAATTATCTCACAGAGTTAAACCTTTCCTTTCATGGGAAAGTTTGCTAACAGAGTTTTCATGGAATCTGCAAAGGGATATTTGTGAGCACTTTGAGGCCTACAGTGAAAAAGGAAATATTCTCAGATAAAACAATAAAGATGCTTTCTGAGAAACTGCTTTGTGATGCGTGAATTCACTCACAGAGTTGCACCATTCTTTTCATTGTGCAGGTTGATAACACTGTTTTCATGGAATCTACAACAGGATATTTAGAATCGCATTGTAGCCTATGCTGACAAAGGAAATATCCTCATCGAAAAACCAAACAGAAGCTTTCTGAGAAACGGCTTTGTGTTGTGTGAATTCAAGTCATAGAGTTACACTGTTCTTTTCATTGAGCAGTTTGCTAACACTGTTTTCTTGGAATCTGAACTGGCATATTTCCGAGAACACTGACACTTATTGTAAAAAAGGAAATATCCTCAAACAAACCTAGAAAGAAGCTGTCTGAGTCTTCTTTGTGATGTGTAATATCATGTCAGAGAGTTACACTGTTTTTTTTCATTGAACAGATTGCTAATACTGCTTTCTTGGAATGTGCAATGTGATATTTCGGAGTGCATTGAAACTTATGGTGACAAAGGAAATATCCTCATGTGAAAAGTAGAAAGAAACTTTTTGAGAAACCACTTTGTGATGCGTTAATTCATCTCATGGCGTTACACGACTGTTTTTGTGGATCAGTTTGGTAGCACTTGTTTTGGGTCAACTGAGAAGGGATATTTTGGATCGCATTGAAAATTATGGTGTCCAGGGAAATATCCTCTGATTAAAACTAAAAAGAAGCTTTCTGAGAAAGTTCTTCCTGATGTGAGAAATCATATCACAGATTTACAGCTTTCTTTTCATGGAGCAGTTGGCTAACACTGTTTTCGTGGAATTTTCAAAGGGATATTTGGGAGTGCATTGAGGCTTATGTTGAAAAACAGCATATTCTCAGTTAAAAACTAGAAAGAAGCTTTCTGAGAAACTGTCCTGTGATGTGTGAATTCATCTCTTAGAGTTACACAGTTGTTTTCATTGAGCAGTTTGTTCACACTGTTTTCTTGGAATATGTAATGGGATATTTCAGCGTGCTTTGAAGACTACGGTGACAAAGGGAATATAATCCGACGAAAACCAAAAAGAAGTCTATTGAGAAACTGTTTTGTGTTGTGTCAATTCATCTCACAGATTTACACTGCTCTTTTCATTGAGCAGTTTGCAAACACTGTTTTCTTGGAATCTGCAATGGTATATTTCGGAGTGCATTGAAGCTTATAGTGACAAAGGAAATATCCTCAGACAAAAACAAGAAAGAATCTTTCTGATAAACTGCTTTGTGATTTGTGAATTCATCTCTGAGTTACACGATTTTTTTCATGTAGCTGTTTGGGAGCACTGTTTTTGGGGAATCTGAGAAGCGATAATTTGCATTGCATTGAAGCCTATGGTGACAAAGGAATTATCCTCAGATAAAAACTGGAAAGAAGCTTTCTGAGAAAGTTCTTTGTGATGTGTGAATTCACCTAACAGATTTACACCATTCTTTTCATGGAGCAGTTTAGTATCACTCTTTTCATGGAACATGCAAAGGGATATTTGAGAGGGCATTGAGACCTATTGTGAAAAAAGAAATATCCTCACATAAAAACTAGAAAGAACTTTCTGAGAAACTACTTTGTGACGAGTGAATTCACCTCACAATGTTACACTGTTCTTTTCATTGAGAAGTTTGCTAACACTGCTTTCTTGTAATCTGCAGTGGGATATTTCAGAACACATTGAAGCTTATGGTGACAAAGGAAATATCCTCAGACAAAAACTAAAAAGAAGCTTTCAGAGAAACTTCTTTGTAATTTATGAATTCTTCTCACAGAGTTACACAATTCTTTTCATGGAGCAGTTTGGTAGCACAGTTTTAGAGAAATCTCCCTAGGGATATTTTGGATCGGATTGAAACTGAAGGTGACAAAGGAAATATATTAATATAAAAACTAGAAACATGCTTTCTGATAAACTGCTTTGTGATATGTTAATTCATCTCACAGCGTTACACAATTATTTACATGGATCAGTTTGATAGCACTGTTTTTTGGGAATCTAAGAAGGGATATTTTGGATCACATCGATTTCTATGTTGACTAAGGAAACAACCTCATATAAAAACTAGAACGAGGCTTTCTGAGAAAGTTCACTGTGATGTGTGAATTTATCTCACAGAGTTACACCTTTCTTTTCATGGAGTAGATTTATAACACTGTTTTCGTGGGATCATCAAAGGGCTATTTGGGAGTGCATTGAGCTCTAGGGTGACAATGGAAATATCCTCATAGAAAAACCAAAAAGAAGTTTTCTGATAAACTACTTAGTGATATTTGAAATCAACACAGAGAATTACATTGTTCTTTTCATTGAGCAGTTTTCTTATACTGTTTTCTTGGAAACTGCAATGGAATATTTCAGAGCACATTGAAGCTTATGATGACAAAGGAAATGTCCTCAGACATAAATTAGAAAGAAGCTTTCTGAGAAACTGCTTTGTGATTTGTGAATTCAGCACACAGAGTTACACAATTCTTTTCATGGATGAGTTTTTAGCACTCTTTTTGAGGAATCTGAAAGGGGACATTTTGGGTCACATTGAAGCCTATTGTGCATAAGGAAATATCCTCAGATAAATGTTAGAAAGAAGCTATCTGAGAAAGTTCGTTGTGATGTGTGAATTCATCAAAAAGAGTTACAACTTTATTTTCATGGAGCACTTTGTAAACACAATTATTGTGGAATCTGCAACAGAATATTTGGGAGCGCATTGAGGCCTATAGTGAAAAAGGAAATATCCTCATAGAAAACCTAAAAAGAAGCTTTCTGAGAAACTACTATTTGATGCATGAATTCAACTCACGGGGTTACACTGTTCTTTTCATTGAGCAGAATACTAACACTGTTTTCTTGGAGTCTACATTGGGTATTTCGGAGCGCATTGAAGCTTATTGTGAAAAAGGAGGCACCTTCAGACAAAGCCCAGAAAGAAACTTTCTGAGAAACTGCTTGGTGATTTGTAAATTCATCTCACAGAGTTACAGGATTCTTTTCATGGATTAGTTTGATAGTACTGTTTTTGGGAAAGTTGAGAAGGGATATTTTGGATTGCATTGAAGCCTATAGTGACAAAGGACATATCCTCAAATTAAAACTAGAAAGAAGCTTTCAGAGAAACTTCTTTGTGATGTGTGAATTCATCTCAGAGAGATACAACTTGATTTTCATGGAGCAGTTTGCTAATGCTGTTTTTGTGGAATCTGCAAAGGGATGTTTGGCAAGCATTGAGGCCTATGGCGACAAAGGAAATATCCTCATAGAAAAACTAGAAAGATTCCCGGGAAACTGCTTCATGATGTGTGAAATCAAGTCACAAACTTACATTGTTCTTCTCATTGAGCAGTTGCTAACACTGTTTTCTTGGAATCTGCATTGGCATATTTGAGAGTGCATTGAAGCCCATTGTAAAAGACGATATATCCTCAGACAAACACTAAAAAGAAGCTTTCTGAGAAACTGCTTTGTGATGTGTCAATTCATCTCACAGAGTGTTACAATGTTTTTTCATTTACCAGTTTCCTACAGTGTTTTCTTGGAATTGGCAATGGGATATTTTGGAGCGCATTGAAGCTTACGGTGACAAAGGAAATATCCTCCTATCAAAAGTAGAAAGAAACTTTCTGAGAAACCACTTTGTGATGTGCTAATTCATCTCACCGAGTTACACAATTCTTTTCATGGATCAGTTTGGTAGTACTATTTTTGGTGAATCTGAGAAGGGATATTTTGGATCGCTTTGAAACCTATGCTGACAAAGGAAACATTTTCAGACAAAAACTAGAAAGAAGCTTCCTGAGAAACTGCTTTGTGATGTGTGAATTCATCTCACAGAGCTACACTGTTCTTTTCATTGAGCAGTTTGCTCACACTGTTTTCCTGGAATCTGCAATGGGATATTTCAGAGTGCTTTGAAGCTTATGGCTACAAATAAATATCCTCATAATAAAACCAGAAAGAATCTTTCTGAGAAACTGCTCTGTGACATGTTAATTCTTATCACAGAGTTACACGATTCTTTTCATGGATCAGTTTGGTAGTACTATTTTTGGTGAATCTGAGAAGGGATATTTTGGATCTCATTGAAGCCTATGGTGACTAAGGAAATATCCTCAGATAAAAACTAGAAAGAAGCTTTCTGAGAAACTTCTTTGTGATGTATGAATTTATTTCACAGAGTTACACCTTTCTGTTCATTGAGTAGTTTGCTAACACTGTTTTCATGGAATCAGCAAAGGGATATTTGGGAGTGCATTGAAGCCTATATTGAAAAAGGAAATATCCTCAGATAAAACCAGAAAGAAGCTTTCTGAGAAAGGCCTTTCTGATGTGTGAATTCATCTAACAGAGTTACACCTTTTCTTTCATGTAGCAGTTGGCTTTCCCAGTTTTCGTTTGCCCTACAATGGGATATTTGGGAGTGCGTTTAGGCCTATAGTGAAAAAGGAAAAATCCTCAGATATAAACTAGAGAGAAGCTTTCTAAGAAACTGCTTTGTGATGTTAGAAGTTGTCTCACAGAGATATGCCATTCTTTTCATTGAGCAGTTTGATAACACTGTTTTTGTGGAATCTGCAAAGTTATATTTGGCATCACATTGTGGAATATAATAAATAAGGAAATATCCTCAGATAAAAACTACAAAGAAACTTTCTGTGATACCGTTTTGTGATGTGTGAATTCATCTCACAGAGTTGCACCATTGTTTACATTGAACAGTTTGCTAATACTTTTTTCATGGAAACTACAAAGTGATACTTGGGATCATATTGAGGTCTATAGTGAAAAAAGAAATATCCTCAGATACAAACTAGAAAGAAGCTTTCTGAGAAAATGCTTTGAAGTGTGTGAATTCATCTCACAGAGTTACACTGTTCTTTTTATTTATAAGTCTGCTAAAACCGTTTTCTTGGAATTGGCAAAGGGATAATTTGGAGCACATTGATGCTTATGGTGAAAAAGTAAATATCCTCAGACAAAAACTAGAAAGAAACATTCGGAGAATTGGCTTTCTTATTTTGAATTCATCACACAGTGTTACACAATTCTTCTGATGGATCAGTTTGATAGCACTCTTTTGTGGGAATCTGAGAAGGGATATTTTGGATTGCAATGAAGCCTATGGTGACAGGAGCAATATCCTCAGATAAAAACTATAAAGAAATTTTCTGAGAAAGTTCTTTGTGATGTTTGAATTCATCTCACCATTTTACAGCTTTCTTTTCATGGGGAAGTTTGCTAACACTGTTTTTGTAGAATCTGCAAATGGACATTTGGGAGCAAATTGAGACCTATAATAAATAATGAAATATTCTCATAGAAAAACTAGAAACAAGCTTTCTGAGAATGAGCTCTGTGATCTTTGAATTCAATGCACAGAGTTTCACTGTTGTTTTCACGGAGCAGTGTTCTAACACTGTTTTCTTGAAATCTACAATGGCATATTTCACAGCACATTGAAGCTTATTGTGAAAAAGGAAATATCCTTAGACAAAAACTAGAAAGAAACTATCAGAGAAACTGTTTTGACATGTGTGAATTTATGTTATGGAATTACACTGTTCTTTTCATTGAGCAGTTTGCTAACACTGTTTTCTTGCAATCTGCAATGGGATATTTTGTAGAGCATTGAAGCTTATGGTGACAATTGAAATACCCTCACATAAAAACTAGAAAGAAGCTTTCTGAGAAATGACTTTGTGTTGTGTTAATTCATCTGGCAGAGTTACATGATTGTTTTCATGGATCAGTTTGGTAACACTGTTATTGGGGAATCTAAGAAGGGATATTTTGGATCACATTGAAGCCTGTGGTGACTAAGGACATATCCTCAGATAAAAACTAGAAATAAGGTATCTGAGAAAGTTCTTTGTGGTGTGTGAATTCATCTCACACAGTTACACCTTTCTTTTCATGGGGGAGTTTGCTAACATACTTCTCATGGAATCAGCAAAGGGATATTTGGGAACGCATTGAGGTCTATAGTAAAAAAGGAAATATCCTCATAGGAAAACCAAAAAGAACCTTTCTGAGAAACTGCTTTGTGATGTGTGAATTCATCTCACAGAGTTACACCATTCTTTCCTTTGAGCAGTGTGATAACACTTTTTCGTGGAATCTGCCTTAGAATATTTGGGAGTGCATTGAAGCCTAATGTGACAAAAGAATCATCCTCATAGAAAAATCCAAAAACAAGCTTTCTGAGAAGCTACTTTGTGATGTGAGAATTCAATTCACAGAGTTACACTCTTCCTTTCAATGAGGAGTTTGTTAAAGCTGTTTTCTGGGAATATGCAATGAGATATTCTGGAGCGCATTGAAATTTGTTGTGAAAAAGGAAATATAATCAGACAAAAACTAGAAACATATTTTCTGAGAAACTGCTTTGTGATTTGTGAATTCATCTCTGTGAGTTACACGATACTTTTCATGGATCAGTTTGATAGCACTGTTTTTGGGGAATCTGAGAAGGGATATTTTGGATATCATTGAAGTTATGGTGACTAAGAAATATCCTCAGATAAAAACTGGAAAGACGCTTTCTGAAAAACAGCTTTGTGATGTGTGAATTCACCTCACAGAGTCACACCACGGTTGTAATGGAGCAGTTTGGTAGCACTGTTTTTGGGGAATCTGAGAAGGGATATTTTAAATAGCATTTAAGCCTATGGCAACAAAGGAATTATCCTAAGATAAAAAATTGAAAGAAGTTTTCTGAGAAAGTTCTTTGTGATGTGTGAATTCATCTCACAGAGTTACAACTTTCTTTTCATGGAGAAGTTTGCTAACACTGTTTTCATGGAATCTGCAATAGGGCACTTGGGAGCACATTGAAGACTATGGTGACTGAGGGAATATCCTCAGAGAAAAACCCAAAATAATCTTTCTGAGAAACTGCTTCATGGTGTGTGAATTCATCTCACACATTTACACTTTTTCTTTCATAAAGCAGTTTGCTAATACTATTTTCCTGGAATCTGAAAAGGGATAATCATGAGTGCATTGAAGAATATGTTGAAAAAGGAAATATGCTCATACAAAAACTAGAAAGAAACTTTCCGTGAAACTGCTTTGTGATGTGTTTATTCATCTCACAGAGTTACACCATTCTCTTCAATGAGAAATTTGCTAAAACTTTTCTCGTGGAATCTGCAATGGGATATTCTGGAGCACATTGAGGAATATGGATAAAAAGAAAATATCCTCAGATGAATACTAGAAAGAAGCTGTCTGTGAAAGAGCTTTGTGACGTGTGAATTCATCTCACATGGTTACACCATTCTTTACATGTAGCAGCTTGGCAGCACTGTTTTTGGGGAATCTGAAAAGGGATATTTTGGATTGCTTCAAAGCCTATGGTGACAAAGGAAATGTCTTCAGATAAAGACTAGAAAGAAGCTTTCTCAGAAACTTCTCTGTGATGTGTTTATTCATATGACCAAGTATCACCTTTCTGTTCATGGAGCAGATTGCTAACAGAGTTTTCATGGAATCTACATAGGGATGTTTGGGAGCACATAGTGGCCTATGGTGAAAAACCAAATATCCTCAGAGAAAAAGTAGAAGGAAACTTTTGGAGAAATTGCTTTGTGATGTGTGAATTCATCTAACAGATTTACACTGTTCATTACATTGAGCCGTTTGCTAACAATAATTTCCTGGAGTCTACAATGGGATATTTTGGAGTGCATTGAAGCTTATGGTGACCAAGGAAATATCCTCATATAAAAATTAGAAAGAAACTTTCTGAGAAACTGCTTTGTGATGTGTTAATTCACCTCAAAGTGTTACACAGTTATTAACTGTATATTAAAAGTATACACTGTTAATAACACTGTTATTGTGGAATCTGCAAAGGGTATTTGGGAGCATATTGAGGCCAGTTGTGAAAAAGGAAACATCCTCAGATAAAAAATAGAAAGAAATTTTATGTGAAACTGCTTTTTGATGTGTCAGTCCATCTCATGGTGTTACACTGTTCTTTTCATGGAGCAGTTTGCTAACACTGTTTTCTTGGAAACTGCAATGGGATAATTCAGAGTGCAATGAAGCTTATGGTGACAAAGGAAATGCCCTCAGATAAAAAGTAGGATAAGCTTTCTGAGAAACCTCTTTGTGATCTGTGAATTCATCTCAAAGAGTTACATGATTATTTTCATGGATCAGGTGGCTAGCATTGTTTTGGGGTATCTGAGAAGGGATATTTTGGCTGGCATTGAAGCCTATTGTGACAAAAAATCTGCTCTGATAAAAACTAGAGAGAAAGTATCTGAAAAACTGCTTTGTGATGTGTGAATTCATCTCAAAATGTTACACTTTTCTTTTCATGGAGCACTTTACTAACACTGTTTTCATGGAATATCCAACAGGATATTTGGGAGCACATTGAATCCTATGGACAAAGGAAATATCCACAGATAAATACTACAAAGAAACTTTCTGAGAAACTGTTTTGTGATGTGTGAATTCATCTCAGAGTGTTTCACCGTTCTTTTTATTGAGTAGTTTGTAACACTGTTTTCTATGAATCTACAGTGGGATTTCTCATAGCACATTGAAGCTCATGGTGTCGTAGGAAATATGCCCACAGAAAAAGTAGAAAGAAGCTTTCTGAGAAATCACTTTGTGATGTGTTAATTCATCTCACAGAGTTACACGATTCTTTTCATGAATCAGTTTGGTAGCACAGTTTTTGGGAAATGTGAGAAGGGATATTTTGGATCGCTTTGAAGCCTATGTTGACAAAGTAAATATCCTCAGATAAAAACTAGAAAGAAGGCTTCTGAGAAAGATCTCTGTGATGTGTGAGTTCATCTCACAGAGTTACACCTTCCTTTACATGGAGCCACTTACTAACACTGTTTTCATGGAATCTGCAAAGGTATATTTTGGAGCACATTGTGGCCTATGTTGAAAAACTAAATATCCTCAAATAAAAACTAGAAAGAAGCTTTCTGGGAAACGTCATTATGATGAGTGAATTCATCTCACTCAATTACGCTGTTGTTTTCACTGAGAAGTTTGGGAACACTGGTTTCCTGCAATCTGCAAAGGGATATTTGGGAGTGCATTGAAGAATATAGTGAAAAACGAAATATCCTCAGAGAAAAACTAGAAAGAAGCTTTCTGAGAAACTGCTTTTTGATTTATGAATTCGTCTCACAGAGTTATACTGTACTTTTCATTGAGCTGTTTGATCACAGTATTTTCATGGAATCTGCAATAAGATATTTGGGAGCAAATTGAAGACTATCGTTAAAAAGGAAACATCCTCAGATAAAAAAAAACAAAAGAAACTTTCTGAGAAACTACTTTGTGATGTTTGAATTCATCTCACAAAGTTGCACCCTTGTTTTCATTGATCAGTTTGCTAACACTGTTTTCTTGGAATCTGCAACGGGATATTTCAGAGAGCATTGAAGCTTATGGTGACAAAGGAAATATCCTCAAACAAAAACTAGATAGAAGCTTTCTGAGAAACTGATTTCTGATTTGTGAATTCATCTCACAGAGTTACACCTTTCTTTTCATTGAGCAGATTTTTAGTACTGATTTTGGGGAACTTTAGAAGGGATATTTTGGATGGCATTGAAATCTATGGTGACAAAGGAAACACCTCAGATTAAAAACTAGACAGAAGCTTTCAGAGAAACTGCTTTGTGATGTGTGAATTCATCTCACAGAGGTACACAATTCTTTCCATGGATCACTTTGGTAGCACTGTTTTTGGATAATCTGAGAAGGGATATTTGGGAGCACATTGAGGCTTATAATGAATAAAGAAATATCCTCAGATAGAAAGTAGAAATAATCTTTCTGAGAGAGTTCTTTGTGATGTGTGAAGTCATCTCACAGAGTTACACTGTTCTTTTCATTGAGCAGCTTGTGAAAACTCTTTTTTTGGTATCTGCAAAGGGATATTTGGGAACACATTGAGGCCTATGGTGAAAAAGGAAATATCCTCAGATAAAACTGGAAAGAAGCTTTCTGAGAAACTTCTTTGTAATGTGTGAATTCATCTTACAGACCTGCTCTGTCCTTTTCATTGAGCAGTTTGCTAACACTGTTTTCTTGGAATTTGCAATGGGATATTTCAGAGTGCATTGAAGATCATGGTGACAAAGGAAATATCCTTATATATAAATGAGAAAGAAGTTTTCTGAGAAACGGCTTTGTGACGTGTGAATTTATCTCACAGAGTTACACTCTTCTATTCATTAAGCAGTTTGTTAACACTGTTTTCGTGGAATCTGGAATATGATATTTCAGACTGCATTGAAGCTTATGGTGATAAAGGAAATATCCACAGAAAAAAAATTGAAAGAAACTTTCTGACACATTTCTTTGTGATTTGTGAATTCATCTCACAGCCTCACAGCTTTCATTTCATTGAGTAGTTTGCTAACACTGTTTTCGTGGAATCTACAAAGGGATATTTGGGAGAGCATTGCAGCCTATGTTACAAAAGGAAGTATTCTCAGATAAAAAATGGAAATAAGCTTTCTGAGAAACTGCTTTGTGATGTGTGAATTCAGCTCATGGAGTTACATCGTTCTTTCCATTGAACAGTTTGAAAACACTGTTTTTGTGGAATCAGCAAAAACGATATTTGGGAGCGCATTGAAGTCTATGGTGACACAGGAAGTACCCTCATATTAAAACTAGAAAGAAGCTTTCTGAGAAACTGCTTTGTGATGTGTGAGTTCATCTCACAGAGCTATACTGTTCTTTTCATTGAGCAGTTTGATAACACTAATACTGTTTTTGCTGAATCTGCAATGTGATATTTCGGAGCACATTGAAGCTTATGGTGATAAAGGAAATATCCTCAGACAATAACGAAAAAGAAGCTTTCTCAGAAATTGCTTTGTGATTTGTGAATTCATCACACAGAGTTACAAGATTCTACTCATGGAGCATTTTGGTAGCACTGTTTTTGGGGAATCTCAGAAGGGATAATTTGGATCACATTGAAGCTTAATGGTGATGAAGGAAATATCCTCAGATACAAACTAGAAAGAAGCTTTCTATCAAACTTCTTTGTGATGTGTGAATTAATCTCATAGAGTTACACTTTTCTTTCAATGGAGCAGTTTGCTAAAACTGTTTTTGTGAAATTGGCAAAGGGATATTCCCAATCGCGTTGAGGCCTATGGTGATAAATGGAATATCCTCAAAGAAAATGAAGAAAGAAGCTTTCTGAGAAACTGCTTTTTGATTTGTGAATTCATCTCACCGTGTTACACTGTCCCTTTCATTGAGTAGTTTGCTAACACAGTTTTCATGGAATCTGCAATAGGATATTTGGGAGCACATTGAAACTTATGGTTACAAAGGAAACATCCTCAGCTAAAAAACCAAAAGAAACTTTCTGAGAAACTGCTTCATGATGTTTGAATTCATCTCACAAAGTTACACTGTTCTTTTCGTTGATCAGTTTGCTAACACTGTTTCCTTGGAATCTGCAAGGGGATATTTCCGAAAGCATTGATGCTTATGGTGACTAAGGAAGCATCTTCATATAAAAACTAGAAAGAAGCTTTCTGAGAAACCGCTTTGTGATGTGTTAATTCATCTCACAGAGTTACATGATTCTTTTGCTGGATAAGTTTGGTAGCTCTGTTTCAGGGGAAACTGTGAAGGTACATTTTGGATCACAATGTAGCCTATGGTGACCAAAGAAATATACTCAGATAAAAACTAGGAAGAGGCTTTCTGACATAGTGTTTCATGATCTGTGTATTCATCTCAGAGTTACACCATACTTTTTAGTGAGCAGTTTCCTTACACTGTTTCCTTGGAATCTGCAATGGGATATTTTGGAATGCATCGAAGTTTAGAGTGCAAAACAACATATCATCATATAAAAACCAGAGAGAAGCATTCCGAGAAACTCCTTTGTGATATTCTAATTCATCTCTCAGATTTACATGACTATTTTCATGGCTTAGTTTGGTAGCACTGTTTTTGGGGAATCTTAGAAGGGATATTTTGGATCACATTGAAGCCTATGCTGACAGAGAAAATATTCTCAGATAAAACTAGAAAGAAACTTTCTGATAAAATTCTTTGTGATATGTGAATTCATGTCACAGAGTTATACCTCCTTTTAATGGAACAGTTTGCTAACTCTGTTTTCGTGGAGTCTGCAAAGGGATATTTGGGAGTGCATTGAGGTCTATAGTGAAAAAGGAAATATAATCAGATAAAAACTAGAAAGAAGCTTTCTGAGAAACGGCTTTGTGGTTTATGAATTCATCCCACAGTGTTACACGATTCTTTTCATGGAGCAGTTTGGTAGCACTCTTTGTGCGGAATCCAAGAAGGGATGTTTTAGATGGCATCGAAGCCTAGGGTGACAAAGGACATATCCTCAGATAAAAACTAGAAAGAGGCTTTCTGAGAAACTGTTTTGTGATTAGTGAATTCATTTCACAGAACTAAGCCATGCTTTTCTTTGAACCTTTTGATAACACTGTTTTCCTGGAGTCTGCAGTAGGATATTTGGAAGTGCAATGAAGAATATGGTGACAAAGTAAATGTCCTCATAGAAAAACCAAAAAGAAGCTTTCTGAGAAACCACTTTGTGATGTGTGAATTCATCTCACAGCGTTGCACTGTTCAGTTCATTGATCAGTTTGGTAACACTGTTTTCTTGGAGCCTGCAATGGGATATTTCTGAGTGCATTGAAGTTTATGGTGGCAAAGGAAATATCCTGAGACAAAAACTAGAAAGAAGCTTTCTGTGGAACTTCTTTGGGATTTCTGAAATCATCTCACAGAGTTACACCTTTCTTTTCATGGAGCAGTTTGGTAGCCCTGTAGTGGGGGAATGTGAGAAGGGGTATTTGGGATCACATTGAAGCCTATCGTGTCAAAGGAAATATCCTCAGATTAAAACTAGAAAGAAGCTTTCAGAGAAACTTCTTTGTGATGTGTGCATTCACCTCACAGAGTTACACTGTTGTTTTCAGTGAGCAGTTTGCCAAAACTGTTTTCTAGGAATCTGCAATGGGATATTTCGGAGTGCATTGAAGCTTATGGTGACAAAGGGAATACGTACATATAAAAACTAGAAAGAAACTTTCTGAGAAACTGCTTTGTGATGTATTAATTCATCTCACGGAGTTACACAATTCTTTTCATGGATCAATTTTTTAGCACTGTTTTTGGGGAAACTGAGTAGGGATATTTTGGATAGCATTGAAGCCTATGATAACAAGAAATTATCCTCAGATAAAAACTAGAAAGAATCTTTCAGAGAAAGGTTTTGGTGATGTCTGAATTCATCTCACAGATTTACACCTTTGTTTTCATGGAGCAGCTTGCTAACACTGTTTTCGTGGAATCTGCCAAGGAATATTTAGGACTGCATTGAGGCCTATAGTGAGAAAATAATTATCTCAGTTAAAAACTAGAAAGAAACTTTATGAGGAACTGCTTTGTTATGTGTGAATTCATCTCACAGAGATACAGTGTTCATTTCATGAAGCAATTTGATATCAGTGTTTTTGGGGAATCTGAGAAGGGATATTTTGTATCGCATTGATGCCTATGGTGACAAAGGAAATATCCTCTGATTAAAAGGTAGAAAGATGCTTTCTGAGAAAGTTCCTTGTGTTGTGTGAATTCATGTGACCAATTTAACCCTTTCTTTTTATTTAGTAGGTTACTAACACTGTTTTCCTGGAATCTGCAAAGGGATATTTGGGAACACATTGAGACATATGGTGAAGAAGGAAGTATCCTTAGATAAAATATAGGAAGAACCCTTCTGAAAAACTGCTTTGTGATGTGTAATTTCATCTCACAGAGTTACATCGTTCTTTTCACTGAGCAGTTTGAGGACACTGTTTTTGTGGAAACTGTAATAGCAAATTTGGGAGTGTATTGAAGCCGATGGTGACAAAGGAAATATCCTCAGATAATAAACAAAAAGAATGTTTCTGAGAAATTACTTTGTGATGTGTGAATTCACCTCTTGGTGTTATACTGTTCTTTTAATTGAGCAGTTTGTTAACACTGTTTTCTTGAAATCTGCTATGGGATATTTCAGAGCACTTTAAAGCTTATGGTGACAAAGGAAATATCCTCAGACAAAAAATAGTAGGAAACTTTCTGAGAAGCTGCTTTGTGGTTTGTGAATTCACCACACAAAGTTACATGATTCTTTTCATGATGCAGTTTTTTAGCACAGTTTTGGTCAATCTGAGAAGGTATATTTGGATCTCTTTGAAGCCTATGGTGACAAAGGAAATATCCTCAGACAAAAAATAGAAAGAAACTTTCTGAGAAACTGCTTTGTGGTTTGTGAATTCACCTCACAGTGTTGCAACTTTCTTTTCATGTACCTGTTTGCTAACACTGTTTTCCTGGAATCTGCAAAGGGATATTTGCGAACACATTGAGGCCTATAGTGAGGAAGGAAGTATCCTCAGATAAAAACTAGAAGGAACCTTTCTGAGAAACTGCGCTATGATGTGTCATTTCATCTCACAGAGTTACACTGCGCTTTTCATTGAGCAATTGGATAACACTTTTTTCGTGGAATCTGTAATAGGGTATTTGAGAGTGCATGGAAGCCTATGGGTGATGAAGGAAATATCCTCAGATTAAAACCAAAAAGAAGCTTTCTGAAAAACTGCATTGTGATGTGTGAATTCATCTCACAGAGTTACACCTTTCTTTTCATGGAGCAGTGTGCTAACACTGTTTTTGTGGAATCTGCCAATGGATATTTGGGAATGCTCTAAGGCCTATGGTGATAAAGGAAATATTCTCAGATAAAAACTAGAAAGAAGCTTTCTGAGAAACCACTTTGTGATGTGTTAATTCATCACCAGGAATTACAGGATTCTTTTCATGGATCAGTATGGTAGCACTGTTTTTGGTAAACCTTAGAAGGGATATTTTGGATCATATTGAAGCCTACAGTGACAAAGGAAATATCCTCAGAGAGGAACTAGAAAGAAGCTTCCTGAAAAAGGTCCTTGTGATGTGTGAATTCATCTCAGAGTTACACTGTTCTTTTCAATGAGCAGTTTGCTAACACAGTTTTCTTGGAATCTGTAATGGGATATTTGGGAGCGCACTGAAGCTTATGGTTACAGGAAAATCCTCATATAAAAACTAGAAAGAAGCTTTATCACAAAGTGCTTTGTGATGTGATAATACATCTCACAGACTTACACAATACTTTTCATGGAGCATTGGCAGCACTGTTTTTGGGGAATCTGAGAACAGATATTTTGGATCGCATTGAAGCTTCTGGTGACAAAGGAAATATCCTCAGTTAAAAATTAGAAAGAAGCTTTCTGAGAAAGGTCTTTGTGATGTCTTAGTTCATCTCACAGAGTTACACCATTCTTTTCATGGAGCAGTGTGCCAAAACTGTTTTTGTGGAATATGCAATGGGACATTTGGGAGTGCATTGAGGCCTATGGTGACAAAGGAAATATCCTCAGATAAAAACTAGAAAGAAGATTTCTGAGAAACTGTTTTGTGATGTGTGAATTCATCTCACAGAATTACTCCATTCCTTTCAGTGAGCAGTTTGATAACACTGTTTTCGTGGAATCTCCTATAGGATATTTGAGAGGGCATTGAAGCCTAGGGTGACAGAGGACATATTCTCAGAAGAAAACCAAAAGGATGCTTTCTCAGAAACTGTTTTATGATTTGTGAATTCATGCCATAGAGTTACACGAGTGTTTTCATGGAGCAGTTTGCTAGCACTGTTTTGGGGGAATCTGAGAAGGGATATTTTGGATCGCCTTGAAGCCTATAGTGACAAAGGAAATATAATCAGATATTAACTAGAAAGAAACTTCCTGAGAAACTGCTTTGTGATGTGTGAATTCATCTCACAGAGTTACACTGTTCTTTTTTTTTTTTTTTTTTTTTTAAAGTTTGCTAACATTGTTCTCTTGGAATCTGCAATGGGATACTTCAGAGTTCTTTGAGACATATAGTGACAAAGAAGTATGGTGACAAAAAAAATATCCTCATATAAAAACTTGAAAGAATCTTTCTGAGAAACTGTTTTCTGATGCGTTTATTCATCTCACAGAGTTTCACGATTCTCTTCATGGAACAGTTTCTTAGCAGTGTTTTTGGGAAATCTGAGAAGGGGTATTTTGGATTGCATTGAAGCCTATGTTGACAAATTAAATATATTCAGATAAAAGCTAGAAAGAAGCTTTCTGGGAAAGTTCTTTGTGACGTGTGAATTCATCTCACGGAGTAACAGCTTTCTTTTAATGGTGCAGTGTGCTAACACTTTTTTCATGGAAATTGCAATGGGATATTCCGGATCCCTTTGATGCATATAGTGAAAAATGAACTTTCCACAGACAAAAATAAAAGAAGCCTTCTGAAAAACAGCTTTGTGATGTGTGAATTCATCTTACAGAGTTTCACCATTATTTTCATTGAGCAGCTTGATAACACAGTTTTCGTGCAATCTGCAATAGGATATTTGGGAGTGCATTGAAGCCTATGGTGACAAAGATAATATCCACAGATAAATGTCCAAAAAGAAGCATTCTGTGAAACTGTTTTGTGATGTGTGAACTCATCTCACAGAGTTACACCATTCTTTTCATTGAGAAGTTTGCTAACACTTTTTTTGATTAATCTGCTATGGGATAATGGGAAGCACATTGATTCATACGGTGAAAAAGGAAATGTACTGAGATAAAAACTAGAAAGAAGTTTTCAGAGAAACATCTTTGTGATATTGGAATTCATCTCACAAAGTGACATCATTCTTTTCATGTAACAGTTTGGTAGTACTGTTTTTGGGAAATCTGAGATGGGATATTTTGGATCACATTGAAGCCTATGGTGACAAAGGAAATATCCTCAATTAAAAAATAGAAGGAAGATTTCTGAAAAACTACTTTGTGATATGTGAATGTATCTCAGATCTCAGAGAGTTACACTGTTGTTTTCATTGAGCAGTTTGATAACACTGTTTTCATGGAATCTGCAATGGGATATTTGGGAGAGCACTGAAGACTATGGTGACAAAGGAAATATCCTCCGACAAAAAACAAAAAGAAGCTTTCTGAGAAACTGTATTGCTATGTGTGAATTCAACTCACAGATTTACACTTTTCTTTTTATGCAGCAGTGTGCTAACACTATTTTCCTGGAATTCTCCAAAAAAATATTCAAGAGCACATTTAGACAAATGGTGAAAAAGGAAATATCCTCAGATAAAAACTAGAAAGAAGTTTTCCGTGAAATTTCTTTGCAATGTGTGAATTCATTTCACAAAGTTGCACCTTTCGTTTCATGTAGCAGTTTCCTAACACTGTTTTTTTGGAATCAGCAAAGGGATATCTGTGGGAGCTTTGAGACCAATGGTGAAAAAGGAAATATCCTCACATAAAAACTAGAAAGAAGCTTTCTCAGAAACTGCTTTTGATGTGTAAATTCATCTCACAGAGTTACACTGTTCCTTTCATTGAGTAGTTTGCTAACACTGTTTTCTTGGAATTTGCAATGGAATTTTAGAAGCAAATTGAAGCTTATGGTGATAAAGGAAATATCCTCATATATAAAATAGAAAGAAGCTCTCTGAGAAACCACTCTGTGATGTGTTAATTGATCTCACAGATTTACACGATCCTTTCCATGGATCAGTTTGCTAAAACTGCTTTCTTGGATTTGCAAAGGGATATTTGGGAGCTCCTTGAGGCCTATGGTGAAAAAAGAAACATCCTCAGATAAAAACTAGAAAGAAGCTTTATGGGAAACTGCTTTTGTGATGGGTGAATTCATCTCACAGAATTACACCTTTCTTTTATTTGAGCAGTTTGATAGCACTGTTGTTGGGGAATCTGCAAAGGGATATTCGGGAGCTCATAGAGGCTAATGATGAAAAAGGAACTATCTTCAAATAAAAACTGGAGGGAAGGTTTTTGAGAAATTGTTTTGTGATGTGTACATTCATCTCATAGAGATAAACCATTTTTTTGAGAGGCCAGTTTGGCATCACTGTTTTTGTGGTGTCTGAGAAGGGATATTTGGGAACGCATTGAGGCTGATGGTGGAAAAGTAAATATGCTGCACAGATGAAGGTAGAAAGGAGCCCTCTGAGAAATGTCTTTGTGATGGGTGAATTCATCTCCCAGAGGTAAAGCATTCTTTTCATTGAGCAGTTTGTTAACCCTGTTTTTGTGGAATCTACAAGGGGATATTCGAAGCACAGAGAAGCCTATCGTGAAAAAGGGTATATCCTCAGATAAAAACTAGAAGGAAGCTTTTTGAGAGACTGTTTTGTGATGGGTGAATTCAGCTCACAGGGTTAAATCTTTCTCTTCATTGAACAGTTTGGTAACACTGTTTTTGTGGAATCTGTAATGGGATATTTGGGAGCACATAGAGTCCTAAGGTGAAAGAAGAAAATTCTCCAGCTTAAAACTGGAGAGAAGCTTTCAGAGAAAACCCTTTGTGATTCGTGTATTCATCTGATACAGCTAAATGTTTCTCTAGAAGGATCACTTTGGTATCACTGTCTTTGTGGTGTCTGAGAAGGGATATTTGGGAGCACATTGAAGCATATTGTTTAAAAAGAAATATCCGTATACAAAAACTAGAAAGAAGCTTTCTGGGAAACTCTTTGGTGATGTGTGAATTCATCTCACTGAGTTACACTGTTCTTTTCATTGAGCATTTTGCTAACACTGTTTTCTTGGAATCTACAATGGGGTATTTCAGAGCACATTAAAGCTTATGGTGACAAATTAAATAATATCATATAAAAACCAGAAAGAAGCTTTCTGAGAAACCACTTTGTGATGTGCTAACTCATGCCACAGAGTTACACGACACTTTTCATGGAGCAGTTTACTAGCAATGTTTCTGGGGAATCTGAGAGGGGATATTTTGGATCACATTGAATCTGATGGTGACAAAGGGAATATCCTCAAATAAAAACTGTGTCAGTTCACCTCACAGAGTTACACCTTTCTTTTCTGGAGCACTTTGCATCACTGTTTTCGTGTTATCTGCAAAGGGATATTTGGGAGTGCATTGAGACCTATAGTGAAAAAGGAAATATCCTCAGATAAAAACTAGAAAGAAGCTTTCTGAGAAACTTCTTTGTGATGTGTAAATTCATCTCACAGAGTTATGCCACTCTCTTCATGGAACAGTTTGGTAGCACTTTTTTCTTGGAATCTGCAATGGGATATTTTGGAGTGCATATCCTCCAGTTTTTCAGATAAAAACTGAAAAGAAGCTTTCAGAGAATCTGCTTTGTGATGTGTGAATTCATCTCACAGAGTTACACGTTTTTTTACAATGAGTAGTTTGATAACACTGTTTCCATGGAATCTGCAACAGGATATTTTTGAATGCATTGAAGCCTATGGTGACAAAGGAAATACCTTCAGACTAAAACAAAAAAGACGGTTTCTGAGAAACTGCTTTGTGATGTGTGAATTCATCTCACTGTTACACTGTTTCTTTAAGGGAGCAGTATGCTAACACAGTTTCCTTGGAATCTGCAAAGGCATATTGCAGAGCCCATTGAAGCTTATTGTGACAACGGAAATATCCTCAGAGAAAAACTGGGAAGAAATTTTCTGAGAAACTGCTTTGTGGTGTGTTAATTCATCACACAGAGTCACCAAATTCTTTTCATAGAGCAATTTGGTAGCACTATTTTTGGGGAATCTGAGACGGGATATTTTGGATCATATTGAAGCCTATGTTGAAAGGAAAGGTCCTCAGATAAATCTAGAAAGAAGCTTTCTGAGAAAGTTCTTTGTGATGTGAATTCATCTCACAGAGTTACGACTTTCTTTCCATGGAGCAGTTTGTTGAAACTGTTTTCATGTAACCTTCAAGGGCATATTTTGGAGCACATTGAGGCCTATGATGAAAAACTAAATATCCTCAGATAAAAATCAAAAAGAAGCATGCTGAGAAACTGCTTTGTGATGTGTGAATTCATCTCACAGTGTTACATTGTTTTATTCATTGAGCTGTTTGAAAACACTGTTTTCTTGGAATCTGGAAAGGGATTTTTGGGAGCACTTTGCGGCCTATGGTGAAAAAGAAAATATACTCACACAAAAAAATAGAAAGGAGCTTTCTGAGAAACTGCTTTTTGATGTGTGAATTCATCTCACAGAGTTACAATTTTTTTTTCATTGAGCTGTTTGCTAACACTGTTTTCTGGGCATGTGCAATGGGATATTTCAGAGGGCATTGAAGATTGTGGTGACAAAGGAAGTATCCTCAGACACCAACTAGAAAGAAGCTTTCTGAAAAACTCCTTTGTGATTCCTCAGTTCGTCTCACAGAGTTACATGATCCTTTTTATGGAGCAGATTGGTAGCACTCTTTTTGGGGAATCTGAGAAGGGATATTTTTGATAGCATTGATGCCCATGTTGACATAGGAAATACCATCAGACAAAAGAAAGAATTTTGTGATGTGTGTTTTCATCTCACAGAGTTACACCTTATTTTTCATGGAGCAGTTTGCTAAAACTGTTTTCGTGTAATCTTCAAGGGCATATTTCGGAGTGCATTGAGGCTTATGGTGAAAAACTAAATATCCTCAGATAAAAATTAGAAAGAAGCCTTCTTAGAAACTGCTTTGTGATGTGTAAATTCATCTCACAGTGTTACACTGTTCTTTTCCTTGAGCAGTGTGCTAAAATTGTTTTTGTGGAATCTACAAAGGGATATTTGGGAGCAAATTGAGGCCTCGAGTGAAAAAGAAAATATCATCTCCCAGACTTACACTGTTCTTTTCATTGAGCAGTTTGCTAAACCTGTTTCCTTGGGATCTGCAATGGGATATGTCAGAGTGCATCGGAGTTTATGGTGAGAAAAGAAATATCCACAGACAAAAACCAGAAAGAAGCTTTCTGAGAAATCCCTTAGTGATGTGTTAATTCACCTCACAGAGTTACACGATTCTTTTCATGGATCAGTTTGGGAGCATTGTTTTTGGGGAATCTGAGAAGGGATATTTTGGATCACTTTGAAGCCTATGGTGACAAATGAAATGTCCTCAGATAAAAACTAAAAAAGCATTCTGAGAAAGTTCCTTGTGATGTGTGAATTCTTCTCACAGAGTTACACCTTTATTTTCCTGGAGCAGTTTGCTAACACACTTTTCATGGAATCCGCAAATGGATATTTGAGAGCGCATTTAGGCATATAGTGAAAAGTTAAATATCTGGAGATAAGAAATAGAAAGACGCTTTCTGAGAAACTGCTTTGTGATGTGTGAATACATCTCACAGGATTGCACTGTGGTTTCCATTGAGCAGTTTGCAAACACTGTCTTCTTGGAATCTGCAATGGTATATTTTGGATCACCTTGACACTTATGGTGACAAATGAAATATCCTACATAAAAATTAGAAGGAAGCATTCTGAGAAAGTGCTTTGTGATGTGTGAATTCATCTCACAGGGTTACACGATTCTCTTCATGTAGCAGTTTGGTAGCATTGTTTTTGGGGAATCTAAGAAGGGATATTTTGGATCACATTGATGTCTATGTTTTCTAAGAAAATATTCTCAGATAAAAATGAGAAAGAAGCTTTCTGAGAAACTGCTTTGTGATGTGTGATTTCATCTCACAGAGTTACATTTTCATTGAGCAGTTTGCAACCACTGTTTTCTTGCAATCTGCAATGGGATATTTCGGAGTGCATTGAAGCTTATTTTGGTAAAGGAAATATTCTCTGACAAAAACTAGAAAGAAGCTTGGTGTGAAACTGCTTTGTGGTCTGTTAATTCATCTCAAAGGGTTACACAATCTTTTCATGAATCAGTTCGATAGCACTGTTTTTGAGGAATCTGAGAAGGGATATTTTGGATCACATTGACACCTCTGGTGACAAAGGAAGTATCCTCAGATAAAAAATAAAGAGAAGCTTTCTAAGAAACGAGTTTGTGCTTTGTGAATTCATCGCACAGAGTTAACTTTTCTTTTCATGGAGCGGTTTGCTAACACTGCTTTCATGGAATCTGCAAAGGGATATTTTGGAGCACATTGAGGCTTATGTTGATAAAGGAAATAATCCCAGATTAAAACAAGAAAGAAGCTTTCTGAGAAAGTACTTTGTGATGTGTGAATTCATCTTACAGAGTTACACTATTGTTTTCATTGACCAGTTTGCCAACACTGTTTTCCTGGAATCTGCAATGGGATATTTCAGAGCGCATTCATGCTTTTGGTGACAAATTAAATAATATCATATTAAAACTAAAAAGAAGCTTTCTGCGAAACCATTCTGTGATATGTTAATTCATCCCACAGAGTTACATGATTCTTTTCATAGAGCAGTTTGGTATCACTGCTTTTGGGGATCTGAGAAGTGTTAGTTTGGATTGCGTTGAAGCCTATAGTGATAAAGGAATTATTCTCATATAAAAACTAGAAAGAAACTTTCTGAAAAACTGCTCTGTAATGTGTGAAATCATCACACAGAGTTACACCATTCATTTAGTGGAGCAGTTTGATAACACTGTTTTCGTGGATTCTGCAATAGAGTAATTTGGAGAGAATTGAAGCCTATGGTGATGAAGGAAATATCCACAGATGAAAACCAAAAAGAAGCTTTCTGTGAAACAGCTTTGTGATGTGGGAAATCATCTTACAAAGTTACACCATTCTTTTTATTGAGAAGTTTGCTGACATGTTTTCCATTGAATCTGCAATGGGCTATTCCGGAGCACATTGAGGAATATGGTGAAAAAGAAATACCCTCTGTAAAAAACTAGAAAGAAGCTATCTGAGAAACAGCCTTGGATGTGAATTAATTTCACAGAGGTACACCTCCCTTTTCAAAGAGCAGTTTTGTAGCACTCTTTTTGGGGAATCTGAGAAGGGATATTTTGAACAGCATTGAAGCCTATGGTGACAAAGGAAATATCCTCAGATCAAAACTAGAAAGAAACTTGCTGAGAAACTGCTTTGTGATGTGCGAATTCATCTCACAGATTTACATGACTCTTTTCTTGGAGCAGTTTGTTAACACTGTTTTCGTGGAATCTACAATAGGATATTTGGGAGTGCATTGAAGCCTATATTGACAAAGGAAATATCCTCAGACAAAAACCAAAAAGAAGCTTTCTGAGAAAGAGCTTTGTGATGTGTGATTCACCTCACAGATTTACACCTTTCTTTTCATGGAGCACTTTTCTAATACTATTTTTGTGGAATCTACAAAAGGATATTTGGGAGAGCATTGAGGTCTATGATGAAAAAGGTAATATAATCAGACGAAAATTAGAAAGAATCTTGCGAGAAACTTCTTTGTGATTTGTGAATTCATCTTACAGAGTTACTCGATCCTTTTCATGGAGCAGTTTAGTAGCACTGTTTTTGGGAAATCTGGGAAAGGATATTTTGGATCACATTGAAGCCTACTGTGACGAAGGACATATCCTCAGATGAAAACTGGAAAGAAGCTTTCTGAGAAACTGCTTTGTGATGTGAGAATTCATCTCACAGAGTTATACCCTTATTTTCTTTCTTTTTTATTATTATTATACTTTAAGTTCTAGGGTACATGTGCATAATGTGCAGGTTGTTACATATGTATACTTGTGCCATGTTGCTGTGCTGCACCCATCAACTCGTCAGCACCCAACTACTCGTCATTTACATCAGGTATAACTCCCAATGCAATCCCTCTCCCTCCCCCCTCCCCATAATAAGCCCCAGTGTGTAATGTACCCCTTCCCGAGTCCAAGTGATCTCATTGTTCAGTTCCCACCTATGAGTGAGAACATGCGGTGTTTGGTTTTCTGTTCTTGTGATAGTTTGCTAAGAATGATGGTTTCCAGCTGCATCCATGTCCCTACAAAGGACACAAACTCATCTTTTTTTATGGCTGCATAGTATTCCATGGCGTATATGTGCCACATTTTCTTAATCCAGTCTGTCACTGATGGACATTTGGGTTGATTCCAAGTCTTTGCTATTGTGAACAGCGCCGCAATAAACATTCATGTGCATGTGTCTTTATAGCAGTATAATTTATAATCCTTTGGGTATATACCCAGTAATGGGATGGCTGGGTCATATGGTACATCCAGTTCTAGATCCTTGAGGAATCGCCATACTGTTTTCCATAATGGTTGAACTAGTTTACAATCCCACCAACAGTGTAAAAGTGTTCCTATTTCTCCACATCCTCTCCAGCACCTGTTGTTTCCTGACTTTTTAATGATCGCCATTCTAACTGGTGTGAGATGGTATCTCATTGTGGTTTTAATTTGCATTTCTCTGATGGCCAGTGATGATGAGCATTTTTTCATGTGTCTGTTGGCTGTATGAATGTCTTCTTTTGAGAAATGTCTGTTCATATCCTTTGTCCACTTTTTGATGGTGTTCTTCGTTTTTTTCTTGTAAATTTGTCTGAGTTCTTTGTAGGTTCTGGATATTAGCACTTTGTCAGATGAGTAGATTGCAAAAATTTTCTCCCATTCTGTAGGTTGCCTGTTCACTCTGACGGTAGTTTCTTTTGCTGTGCAGAAGCTCTTTAGTTTAATTAGATCCCATTTGTCAATTTTGGCTTTTGCTGCCATTGCTTTTGATGTTTTAGACATGAAGTCTTTGCCCATGCCTATGTCCTGAATGGTACTACCTAGGTTTTCCTCTAGGGTTTTTATGGTATTAGGTGTAACATTTAAGTCTCTAATCCATCTTGAATTAATTTTCGTATAAGGAGTAAGGAAAAGATCCAGCTTCAGCTTTCTACTTATGGCTAGCCAATTTTCCCAGCACCATTTATTAAATAGGGAATCCTTTCCCCATTTCTTGTTTCTCTCAGGTTTGTCAAAGATCAGATGGCTGTAGATGTGTGGTATTATTTCTGAAGACTCTCTTCTGTTCCACTGGTCTATATCTCTGTTTTGGTACCAGTACCATGCTGTTTTGGTTACTGTAGCCTTGTAGTATAGTTTGAAGTCAGTTAGCGTGATGCCTCCAGTTTTGTTCTTTTGACTTACGATTGTCTTGGAGATGTGGGCTCTTTTGATTCCCTATGAACTTTAAAGCAGTTTTTTCCAATTCTATGAAGAAACTCATTGGTAGCTTGATGGGGATGGCATTGAATCTATAAATAACCTTGGGCAGTATGGCCATTTTCATGACATTGATTCTTCCTATCCATGAGCGTGGTATGTTCTTCCATTTGTTTGTGTCCTCTTTGATTTCACTGAGCAGTGGTTTGTAGTTCTCCTTGAAGAGGTCCTTTACTTCCCTTGTAAGTTGGATTCCTAGGTATTTTATTCTCTTTGAAGCAATTGTGAATGGAAGTTCATTCATGACTTGGCTCTCTGTTTGTCTGTTACTGGTGTATAAGAATGCTTGTGATTTTTGCACATTAATTTTGTATCCTGAGACTTTGCTGAAGTTTCTTATCAGCTTAAGGAGATTTTGGGCTGAAACAAGGGGATTTTCTAAATATACAATCATGTCATCTGCAAAGAGGGACAATTTCATTTCTTCTTTTCCTAACTGAATACCCTTGATTTCTTTCTCTTGCCTGATTGCCCTAGCCAGAACTTCCAACACTATGTTGAATAGGAGTGGTGAGAGAGGGCATCCCTGTCTTGTGCCAGTTTTCAAAGGGAATTTTTGCAGTTTTTGCCCATTCAGTATGATATTGGCTGTGGGTTTGTCATAGATAGCTCTTATTATTTTGAGGTACGTTCCATCAATACCGAATTTATTGAGAGTTTTTAGCATGAAGGGCTGTTGAATTTTGTCAAAAGCCTTTTCTGCATTTATTGAGATAATCATGTGGTTCTTGTCTTTGGTTCTGTTTATATGCTAGATTATGTTTATTGATTTGCGAATGTTGAACCAGCCTTGCATCCCAGGGATGAAGCCCACTTGATCATGGTGGATAAGCTTTTTGATGTGTTGCTGAATCCGGTTTGCCAGTACTTTATTGAGGATTTTTGCATCGATGTTCATCAGGGATATTGGTCTAAAATTCTCTTTTTTTGTTGTGTCTCTGCCAGGCTTTGGTATCAGGATGATGTTGGCCTCATAAAATGAGTTAGGGAGGATTCCCTCTTTCTCTATTGATTGGAATAGTTTCAGAAGGAAAGGTACCAACTCCTCCTTGTACCTCCGGTAGAATTCAGCTGTGAATCCATCTGGTCCTGGACTTTTTTTGGTTGGTAGGCTATTAATTATTGCCTCAATTTCAGAGCCTGCTATTGGTCTATTCAGGGATTCAACTTCTTCCTGGTTTAGTCTTGGAAGAGTGTAAGTGTCCAGAAATTATCCATTTCTTCTAGATTTTCCAGTTTATTTGCGTAGAGGTGTTTATAGTATTCTCTGATGGTAATTTGTATTTCTGTGGGGTCAGTGGTGATATCCCCTTTATCATTTTTAATTGCGTCGATTTGATTCTTCTCTCTTTTCTTCTTTATTAGTCTTGCTAGTGGTCTGTCAATTTTGTTGATCTTTTCAAAAAACCAACTCCTGGATTCATTGATTTTTTGGAGGGTTTTTGTGTTTCTATCTCCTTCAGTTCTGCTCTGATCTTAGTTATTTCTTGCCTTCTGCTAGCTTTCGAATGTGTTTGCTCTTGCTTCTCTAGTTCTTTTAATTGTGACGTTAGAGTGTCAATTTTAGATCTTTCCTGCTTTCTCCTGTGGGCATTTAGTGCTATAAATTTCCCTCTACACACTGCTTTTAATGTGTCCCAGAGATTCTGGTATGTTGTATCTTTGTTCTCATTGGTTTCAAAGAACATCTTTATTTCTGCCTTCATTTCGTGATGTACCCAGTAGTCATTTAGGAACAGGTTGTTCAGTTTCCATGTAGTTGAGCGGTTTTGATTGAGTTTCTTAGTCCTGAGTTCTAGTTTGATTGCACTGTGGTCTGAGAGACAGTTTGTTATAATTTCTGTTCCTGTACATTTGCTGAGGAGTGCTTTACTTCCAATTACATGGTCATTTTTGGTATAAGTACGATGTGGTGCTGAGAAGAATGTATATTTTGTTGATTTGGGGTTGAGAGTTCTATGGATGTCTATTAGGTCTGCTTGCTGCAGAGCTGAGTTCAATTCCTGGATATCCTTGTTAACTTTCTGTCTCGTTGATCTGTCTAATGTTGACAGTGGAGTGTTGAAGTCTCCCATTATTATTGTATGGGAGTCTAAGTCTCTTTGTAAGTCTCTAAGGACTTGCTTGATGAATCTGGGTGCTCCTGTATTGGGTGCATATATATTTAGGATAGTTAGCTCTTCCTGTTGAATTGATCCCTTTACCATTATGTAATGGCCTTTTTGTCTCTTTTGATCTTTGATGGTTTAAAGTCTGTTTTATCAGAGACTAGTATTGCAACCCCTGCATTTTTTTTTGTTCTCCATTTGCTTGGTAAATCTTCCTCCATCCCTTTATTTTGAGCCCATGTATGTCTCTGCATGTGAGATGGGTCTCCTGAATACAGCAGACTGATGGGTCTTGACTCTTTATCCAGTTTGCCAGTCTGTGTCTTTTAATTTGGAGCATTTAGTCCATTTACATTTAAGGTTATTATTGTTATGTGTGAACTTGATCCTGCCATTATGATATTAACTGGTTATTTTGCTCGTTAGTTGATGCAGTTTCTTCCTAGCCTAAATGGTCTTTACATTTTGGCATGTTTTTGCTATGACTGGTACCGGTAGTTCCTTTCCATGTTTAGTGCTTCCTTCAGGGTCTCTTGTAAGGCAGGCGTAGTGGTGACAAAATCTCTAAGCATTTGCTTATCTGTAAAGGATTTTATTTCTCCTTCACTTATGAAACTTAGTTTGGCTGGATATGAAATTCTGGGTTTTAAATTCTTTTCTTTGAGAATGTTGAATATTGGCCCCCACTCTCTTCTGGCTTGGAGAGTTTCTGCCGAGAGATCTGCTGTTAGTCTGATGGGCTTCCCTTTGTGGGTAACCCGACCTTTCTCTCTGGCTGCCCTTAAGATTTTTTCCTTCATTTCAACTTGGGTGAATCTGGCAATTATGTGTCTTGGAGTTGCTCTTCTCGAGGAGTATCTTTGTGGCGTTCTCTGTATTTCCAGGATTTGAATGTTGGCCTGCCCTACTAGGTTGGGGAAGTTCTCCTGGATGATATCCTGAAGAGTTTTTCCAACTTGGTTCCATTTTCCCCCTCACTTTCAGGCACACCAATCAGACGTAGATTTGGTCTTTTTACATGTTCCCATACTTCTTGCAGGCTTTGTTCGTTTCTTTTTCTTCTTTGTTCTTTTGGTTTCTCTTCTCGCTTCATTTCATTCATTTGATCCTCAATTGCTGATACTCTTTCTTCTGGTTGATTGAGTCAGTTACTGAAGCTTGTGCATTTGGCATGTATTTCTCGTGTCATGGTTTTAATCTCTTTCATTTAGTTTATGACCTTCTCTGCATTAATTACTCTAGCCATCAATTCTCCCACTTTTTTTTCAAGATTTTTAGTTTCTTTGCGCTGGGTATGTAATTCCTCCTTTAGCTCTGAAAAGTTTGATAGACTGAAGCCTTCTTCTCTCGTCTCGTCAAAGTCATTCTCCGTCCAGCTTTGATCTGTTGCTGGCGATGAGCTCTACTCCTTTGCTAGGGGAGATGAGCTCTTATTTTTTGAATTTCCAGCTTTTCTGCCCTGCTTTTTCCCCATCTTTGTGGTTTTATCTGCCTCTGGTCTTTGATGATGATAGTGACGTACTTATGGGGTTTTGGTGTAGGTGTCCATCCTGTTTGATAGTTTTCCTTCTAACAGTCAGGACCCTCAGCTGTTGGTCTGTTGAAGATTGCTTGAGGTCCACTCCAGACCCTGTTTGCCTGGGTGTCAGCAGCAGAGGCTGCAGAAGATAGAATATTGCTGAACAGCGAGTATACCTGTCTGATTCTTGCTTTGGAAGCTTCCTCTCAGGGGTGTACTCCACCCTGTGAGGTGTGGGGTGTCAGACTGCCCCTAGTGGGGGATGTCTCCCAGTTAGGCTACTCAGGGTCCTGGGACCCACTTGAACAGGCAGTCCTTCCTTTCTCAGATCTCAACCTCCGTTTTGGGAGAGCCACTGCTCTGCTCTCTTCAAAGCTGTCAGACAGAGTCATTTGCATCTGCAGAAGTTTCTGCTGCTTCTGCTGTTGTTTACTCTGCCCTGTCCCCAGAGGTGGAGTCTACAGATACAGGCAGGTTTCCTTGAGCTGCTGTGAACTCCACCCAGTTTGAGCTTCCCAGCGGCCTTTTTTATCTACTGAAGCCTCAGCAATGGCGGGTGCCCCTCCCCCAGCCTTGCTGCTGCCTTGCCGCAAAATTGCAGACTGCTGTGCTAGCAATCAGGGAGGCTCCGTGGGCGTGGGACCTTCCCGGCCTTGTGTGGGATATAGTCTCCTGGTGTGCCTGTTTGCTTAAAGTGCAGTATTGGGGTGGGAGTTACCCGAATTTCCAGGTGTTGTGTGTCTCAGTTCCCCTGGCTAGGAAAAGGGATTCCCTTTCCCCTTGTGCTTCCCAGGTGAGGCGATGCCTCGCCCTGCTTCAGCTCTCGCTGGTCAGGCTGCAGCAGCTGACCAGCACCGATTGTCCGGCACTCTCTAGTGAGATGAACCCAGTACCTCAGTTGAAAATGCAGAAATCACCGGTCTTCTGTGTCACTCACACTGGGAGTTGGAGACTGGAGCTGTTCCTATTTGGCCATCTTGCTCCGCCCCCTCTTATATGTTAATTCATCTCACAGAATTACCCATTTTTTTTTCCATGGAGCAATTTGTTAGTACTGTTTTTGGGGAATACGAGAAGTATATTTTGGATCACATTGAAGCCCATGGTGACAAATGAAACATCCTCAGATCAAAACTAGGAAGAAGCATTCTGAGAAACTTCTTTGGGATGTGTGAATTCATCTCAGATTTACACTGTTCTTTTCTTTGTGCAGTCTGCTAACACCGTTTCATGGAATCTGCAATAGATATGTGGGAGCGTATTGAAACCTATGGTGGCGAAGGAAATATCCTGAGATAAAAACTGGAAACAAACTTTCTGAGAAACTTCTTTGTGATGTGTCAATTTGTCTCACAGAGTTACATTGTTCTTTTTGTGAGCAGTTTGCTAACACTATTTTCCAGGAATCTGCAATGGAATATCTCGGAGTGCTTTGAAGCTTTCGAAGACAAAGGAAATATCCTCAGACAAAAACTAGAAAGAAACTTTCTAACAAACTGCTTTCTAATTTGTGAATTCATCTCACAGAGTTACACAATTCTTTTCATGGAGCAGTTTAGTAGCTCTGTTTTTGGGGAATTGAGAAGGGATACTTTGGATCACATGGAAGCCTATGATGAAAACGGAAATATCCTCAGATAGAAACTGGAAACAAACTATCCAAGAAACTTCTTCGTGATGTGTGAATTCATCTCACAGAGTGCCACGATTCTTTTTTTGGATCAGTTTGGTAAAACTGTCTTTGTGGAATCTGCAATAGGATATTTTGGAGTTCATTGAAGTCTATGGTGGCCAAGGAAATATCCTCAGACAAAAACAAACAAACAAACAAAAAGAACCTTTCTGAGAAACTGCTTTGTGATGTGTGAATTCATCTCACAGGTTTACAACTTTATTTTCGTGGAGCAGTTTGCTAATACTATTTTCGTGGAATCTGCAAAGGGATATTCACGAGCGCAATGAGGCCTGTGGTGAAAAAGGAAATATCCTCAGACAAAAACTAGAAAGTAGGTTTCTATGAAAATGCTTTCTGATTTGTGAATACATCTCACAGATTTACACGATTCTTTTCATGGGCATTTTGGTACACTGTTTTTGCAGAATCTGGGAAGGGCTATTTTGGATTGCATTGAAGCCTGTGGTGAGAAAGGGAATATTGTCAGTTAAAAACTAGACGGAATCTTTCTGAGAAACTGCTTTGTGATGTGTCTATTCATCTTCCGGACTAGCAGGATTCTTTTCTTGGAGCAGGTTGCTAAAATTGTTTTTGCGAATCTGCAAAGTGATATTTGGGAGCACATTGAGGAATATAGTGAAAAAGGAAATATCCTCAGATAAAAAGTAGAAAGCAGCTTTCTGAGAAACAGTTTTGTGATGTGCAAATTCATCTCACAGAGTAACACTGTTCTTTTCATTGAGAAGTTTGCTAACAGTGTTTTCTTGGAATCTGTAATGGGATATTTCAGAGCGCATTGAAATTTATTGTGACAAAGGAAATATCCTCAGACAAAAACTAGAGAGAAGCTTTCTGAGAAACTGCTTTGTGCTGTGTTAATTCTGCTCACAGAGTTACACGGCACTTTTCATGGATCAGTTTGGTAGCACTGTTTTAGTGGAATCTGGGAAGGGATATTTTGGATTGCATTGAAGCCAATGGTGAGAAAGGAAATATCCTCAGACAAAAACTAGAAAGAAGCTTTCTGAGAAACGTGTTTGTGATGTGTGAATTATTCGCACAGAGTTACACCCCTCTTTTCATGGAGCAGTTTGCTAATACTATTTTCATGGAATCTGCAATAGGGTAGTCCAGAGCACATTGAGGCATATTGTGAAAAAGTAAATATCCTCATATTAAAATTATAAACAAGCTTTCTGAGAAACTGCTTTGTGATGTGTTATTTCATCTCACAGAGGTACACAGTTATTTTCATGTATCAGATTGCAACAGTGTTTTTGGTGTATCTGAGAAGGGAAATTTTGGATCTTATGGAAGCCTATGGTGACAAAGGAATTATCTTCAGATAAAATGTATAAAGAATTTTCTGAGAAAGTTCTTTGTTATGTGTGAATTAATCTCTCAGAGTTAAACCTTTCTTCTCATGGACCAGTTTGATAACATTGCTTTCGTGGAGACTGTAGTAGGATATTTGGGAGCGCAATGAATCCTATGGTGACAAAGGAACTATCCTCTGATAAAAATCAAAAAGAATCTTTCTGTGAAATGGTTTGTGATGTGTGATTTCACCTCACAGTGTTACACCATTGTTTTCATTGAGAAGTTTGCTAAAACTTCTTTTGTTTATTCTGCAATGTGATATTCAAGAGTGCATTGAGGAATATGGTGAAAAAGTAAAAATCCTCAGAAAAAAAAATAGAAAGACGTTTTCTAAGAAACTGCATTGTGATATGTGAATTCATCGCACAGAGTTAAGCCATTCTTTTCATGGAACAGTTTGGTAGCACTGTTTTTGGGGAGTCTGAGAGGGGATATTTTAGATTGCATTGAGGCCAGTGGTGACAAAGGAAATCCCCTCAGATAGGAACTAAAAAGAAGGTTTCTGAGAAAGTTCTTTGTGATGTGTGAATTCAACTCACAAGGTTACACCTTTCTTTCATGGAGCAGTTTCCTAATACTGTTTTACTGGAATCTGCAAAGGGATATTTGGGAGCACATTGTGAACTATGGTGAAAAAAGGAAATATCCTCAGATAAAAACTGGAAAGAAGGTTTCTGAGAAGCAGCTTTGTGATGTGTGAATTCCTCTCACAGATATACACCTCTGTTTTCATGGAGCAGTTTGTTAGCACTCTTTTTGGGAAATCTAAGAAGGGATATTTTCAGTTGCATTGAAGCCTATGGTGAGAAAGGAAATATCCTCAGACAAAAACTAGAAGGCAGTTTTGTGAGGAAGCTCTGTATGATGTGTGAATTCATCTCACAGAGTTACACCTTTCTTTTCATGGAGCGGTTTTCTAATACTGTTTTCATGGAATCTGCAAAGGGATATTTGGGAGTGCACTGAGGCCTATAGTGAAATAGGAAATATCCTCAGATACAAAAGAGAAAAAAACATTCTGAGAAATCACTTTGTGATGCGTTAATGCCTCTCACAGAGTTACATGTGTCTTTTCATGGATCATCTGGTAGCACTGTTTTTGGGGAATCTGAGAAGGCATAATTTGGAATGCATTGAAGCCTGTGTTGACAAAGGAAATATCCTTAGAACAAAACTAGAAAGAAACATTCTGAGAAAGTCATTTGTGATGTGTGAATTCATCTCAGAGTTACACCATATTTTCATAGATCAGTTTGATCACACTCTTTTTTTGAAATCTGCAATAGGATATTTGGGAGCACATTGAAGCCAATATTGACAAAGGAAATATCCTCAGATAAAAAGTAGAAAGCAACTTTCTGAGAAACTGCTTTGTGATGTGTGAATTCATCTCACAGAGTTACATCTTTCTTTTCATGGGACAGTTTGCTAACATGGTTCTCTTAGGGTCTGCAATGGGATATTTTGGAGGGCATTGAACCTTATGGTGACAAAGAAAATATCCTGACAAAAAAAGAAAAGCTTACTGAGAAACTTCTTTCAATTCTAATTTCATCTCACAGAGTCACATGACACTTTCATGGAGCAATTTGATAGCACTATTTTTGGGGAATCTGAGAAGGGATAGTTTGTATCGCTTTGGAGCCTTTGGTGACAAAGAAAATATCCTCAGATAAAAACTAGAAAGAAGTCTTCTGAGGAAGTTCTTTGAGATCTGTGAATTCATCTCATAGAGGATTACCTTTGTTTTTATCGAGCAGTTTCCTAACACTGTTTTCATGGAATCTGCAAAGGAATCTTTGGTAGTGCATTGAAGCCTATGGTTAAATAAGAAATATCCTCAGATAGAATCTAGAAAAAGATCTTTCTGAGAAATTGCTTTTTGAAGTGTGAATTCATCTCACTGAGTTACACTGTTCTTTTCATTGATAAGTTTGCTGACACTGTTTTCTTGGAATCTGCAATGTGATATTTCTAAGCACATTGCAGCTTATGCTGACAAAGAAAATATCCTCATATAAAAACTAGAAAGAAGCTTTCTGAGAAACCGTATTGTAATGTGTCAATTCATCTCACAGAGTTACACGATTCATTTCATGGATAAGTTTAGTAGCACCATTTTGGGGAATCTCAGAAAGGATATTTTGGATTGCATTAAAGATTATGGTGAAAAAGGAAGTATCCTCAGATATAAACTAGAAGGAAGCTGTCTGAGAAAATTTTTTGTGATGGATGAATTCATCTCACAGAGTTGCACCATTCTTTTCATTGGTCAGTTTGATAACACTGTTTTTATGTTATCTGCAATAGGATATTTGGGAGCGCATTGAAGCCTATGGTGACAAAGGAAATATCCTCAGATGAAAACCAAAAAGAAATTTTCTGTGAAACTCCTATGTGATATGTGAATTCATCTCACAGATTTACACCAGTGTTTTCATGGAACAGATAGGTAGCTCTGTTTTGGGGGAATCTGAGGAGGGATATTTTGAATTGCATTGAAATTTATGGTGACAAAGAAAATATCCTCAGATAAAAGCTAGAAAGAAGCTTTCTGGGAAACTGCTTGGCAATGTGTGAATTCATCTCATAGAGTTACATGATTCTTTTCTTGGAGCAGTTTGCTAAAACTGTTTTCATTTAATCTGCAAAAGGGGTTTATGGGAGTGCATTGAAGCCTATGGTAACGAAGGAAATATCCTGAGACAAAAAACAAAAAGAAGCTTTCCGAGAAACTGCTTTTTGATGTGTGAATTCATCTCACAGTGTTACACTGTTCTTCTCCTTGAGCAGTTTGCTAAGACTGTTTTCTTGGGATCGACAATGGGACATTGTTTATATAATGGGATATATGGGATATATACAATGAGGGCATTGAAGCCTATGGTGACAAAGGAAATATCCTCATATAAAAACTAGAAAGAAATTTCTGAGAAAAAACTTTGTGATGTGTTAATTCAACTCACAGTTACCTGATGCTTTTCATGGATCAGTTTGTTAGCAGTGTATTTGGGGAATCTGAGAAGGGATATTTTGGATCACATTGAAGTCTAAGGTGACAATGGAAATATCCTTACATAAAAACTAGAAAGAAGTTTTCTGAAAAAGTTCTTTCTGAAGTGTGAATTCATCTCACCGAGTTACACCTTTCTGTTCATGTAGCAGTTCCCTACCACTGATTTCATGGAATCTGCAATGGGATATTCCAGAGCACATTAAGGAATATAGTGAAAAAGGAAATATCCTCAGAAAAAAAATAGAAAGAAACTGTCTGAGAAACTGCTTTGTGATATGGGAATTCACCTTATAGAGTTACAAAGTTCTTTTCATTGAGCAGTTTGATAACACTGTTTTCGTGGAATCTGCAACAGGATATTTGGGAGCACATAGAAGCCTATTTGAAAAAGTATATATCCTGAGATAAAAGCCAAAAAGAACCTTTCTGTGAAACTGCTTTGTGATGTGTAAGTTCATCTAACAGAGTTACAATATTCTTTCCATTGAGAAGTTTGCTAACACTTTTTTCGTTTAATCTGCAATGGGATATTGGGGAGTGCATTGAGGCCTATATTGAAAAAGGAAATATCCCTAGAAAAAACTAGAAAGAAGTTATCTGAGAAACTGATTCATGAAGTGTGAATTCATCTCACAGAGTTACACCGTTCTTTTCATTGTACTATTTGACAACACTGTTATCGTGTAATCTGCAATAGGATAATAGTGAGTGCCTTGAAGTCTATGGTGAGAAAGGAAATACCCTCAGATAAAAACCAAAAAGAAGCTTTATGAGAAACTGTTTCGTGATGTGTGAATTCATCTCACAGAGTTACACTGTTCTTTTCATTGAGCAGTTTGCTAACACTGTTTTCTTGGATTATGCAATGGGATATTTCAGAGTGCATTGAAGCTTATGGTGACAAAGTAAATATCCTCAGACAAAAACTGGAAAGAAGCTTTCTGAGAAACCGCTTTGTGATTTGTGAACTCATCTCACAGAGTTACACGATTCTTTTCATGGAGCTGTTGGATAGCACTGTTTTGGGGGATTCTGAGAAGGGATATTTTGGAGGGCATTGAGGCCTATGGTGAAAAAGGAAATATCCTCAGATAAAAACTAGAAAGAAGCTGTCTGAGAAACCACTTTGTGATATGTGTATTCATCTAACGGAGTTACACTGTTCTTTTCATTGAGCAGTTTGGTAACACTTTTCTTGGAATCTTCAACCTGATATTTTGGAACCAGTTGAAATTTATGGTAACAAAGGAAATATCCTCAGAAAATAACTAGAAAGAAGCTTCCTAAGTAACTGCTTTCTGATTTGTGAATTCATCTCACAGAGTTACAGTTTTCTTTTCATGGAGCAGTTTGGTATCTGAGAAGGTTTTTTTTTTTTTCCATGGCATTGAAACTTATCGTGGCAAAGGAAATATCCTCAGATAAAAACTAGAAAGAAACTTTCTGAGAAACTTCTTCATGATGTCTGAATTCATCTCACAGAGGTACACCTTTCTTTCCATGGAGCAGTTTGCTAACACTTTTTTTTCATGGAAACGTCAAAGGGATATTTGGGAGTGCATTAAAGCTTAAGGTGACAAAGGAAACACCCTGATATAAAAACTAGAAATAAACTTTCTGAGAAAACACGTTCTGATGTGTTAATTCATCTCACAGTGTTACACAGTTGTTTTCATGGAGCAGTTTGGTGGCCCTGTTTTGGGGGAAACTGAGAAGGGATACTTTGGATCGCATTGAAGTCTATGGTGACAAAGGAAATATCCTCAGATAAAAACTAGAAAGAAGCTTTCTCAGGGAGTTCTTTGTGACATGTGAATTCATCTCAGAGAGTTACACCTTTCTTTTGATGGAGCAGTTTGCTAAAACTATTTTCACGCAATCTGCAAAGGAGTATTTGGGAACACAATGTGGGTACAGTGAAATAGGAAATATCCTCAGATAAAAACTAGAAAGAAGCTTTCTGCGAAACTGCTTTGTGATGTGTGAATTCATCTCAGAGATGTACACTTTTTTTTTCATTGAGCAATTTGATAACACTGTTTTAGTGGAATCTGAAATAGGATATTTGGTAGTGCATTGAAGAATATGGCGATGAAGGAAATGTCCTCAGATAAAAACCAGAAAGAAACTTTCTGATAAACTGCTTTGTGATATGTGAATTCATCTCACAGAGTTACACTGTTCATTTCATTGAGCAGTTTGCTAAGACTGTTTCCTTTTATCTGCAATGGGATAATTTGGAGTACATTGAAGCTAATAGAGGCAAAGGAAATATCCTCAGACAAAATGTAGAAAAAAGCTTTCTGAGAAACTATTTTGTGATTTGTGAATTCACCTCAAAGAGTAACATGATACTTTTCATGGATCATTTTTGTAGCACTGTTTTTTTGGAGAATCTGAGACGGGATATTTTATATCACATCGAAATGTTGTTTGACAAAGGAAATATCCTCAGATAAAAACTAGAAAGAATTTTTCTGAGAATGTTCTTTGTGATATGTGAATTCATCTCACAGAGTTACAGTGTGCTTTTCATTAAGCAATTTGCTAACACTCTTTTCACTGAATCTGCAAAGTGATATTTGGGAGCACATTGAGGACCATCTTGAAAAAGGAAGCATCCACAGATAAAAACTAGAAAGAATCTTTCGGAGAAACTTCTTTGTGATGTGTGAATTCATCTCACAGAGTTACACTGTTCTTTTCATTGTGCAGTTTGCAAACACGGTTTTCTTGGAATCTGCAATGGGCTATTTTGGAGCACATTGAAGCTTATGCTGACATAGGAAATATCCTCAGACAAAATGCAGAAAGAAGTCTTGTGAGAAACCACTTTGTGATGTGTTAATCCATCTCACAGAGTTGCTTGCTTTTTTTTTCATAGATCAATTTGTTAGCACTGCTTTTTAGGAATCTGAGAAGGGATATTTTATTTTATTTTATTCATTCTGAAAAGGAGTACTTTATTTCACGTGCAAATAAAAAAATGATTTTCCCAATAATCTTTTAATTAATCTGGAGAAATACAAAATAAAATGTCATTAATGATTTATTTGGAGAAAGATTCATCCTAGAAGGCTCAGGTAGGTTGTCCATTTTGAATAAAAGTATATGAATTGGACTCAAATAACCTGTTCCATCCACCTTTAATAACTACCATTAGCCCAGGACTGGGATGGGAATGCTTCAGCCTCCACAAAATAAGTAACATGAACATAGAATATCCATACTCAAGGAGCTTCCAGATCTATTAAGGAGGTAAGAGATGTTCATGGAATAATTACTAAGCTATAAACTTTGACTTTGAGTGTCAAAGAAGTTTCATTAAGAGGAATTCACTTTGTCTTAAACTGTGGAGCAGATCTTCACAGGGGGTGGAACATGAGAGTCCAGGAAATGAATAAGAACTTTTTAGGATTAGAGGATGGGAAACAGGAAGGCAAAACTATGGGAACACAGCTGTGGTTTCAGACTGAATGAGACATCCATTTAAAAAGATTTTTCTAAAAACTGACATCTACCAGAAGCTTTTTTGATTTTAAAATATCGAGCAGAATGTATAAAGTTACCTATAGAAAGTTAATAGGGCAATACCAGGGTAGCATTCTTTTACTCATTTAATTTATGGTCCCACTTGGGCTGCTGAAAAGGAACTTGGTCCTAGGATGGGTGAACATCTTCATATAAAAACTAGAAAGAAGCTCTCTGAGAATCTGCATTCTAATGTGTTAATTCATCTCAAAATTTACATGATGCTTTTCATGAAGCAGTTGGGTAGCACTGTTTTTGGTGCATCTGAGAAGGGTATTTTTGATCACAATGAAACCTGTGGTGACAAGGAAGTATCCTCAGATGAAAACTAGAAAGACACTTTCTGAAAAAGTCATTTGTGATGTGTGAATTCATCTCACAGAGTTACACCTTTCTTTTCATGGAGCAGTTTGGAAACACTGTTTTCATGGAATCTGCAAAGGTATATTTCTGAGCCCACTGAGGCCTATGGTGAATAAGGAAATATCCTCAGATAAAAACTAGAAAGAAGCTTTCTGTCAAACTACTTTGTGATGTGTGAATTCATCTCACAGAATTACACTGTTCTTTTCATTTACCTGTTTGCAAACACTCTTTTCTTAGATTCTGCAATGGGATATTTCAGAGTTCATTGAAGCTTATGGCGACAAAGGAAAAATCTTCATATAAAAATCAGAAAGAAGCATATTGAGAAACTGCTTTTTGATGTGTTAACTCATCTCGCAGTGTTACACGATTCTTTTCATGGATCAGTTTGGTAGCACTGTTTTGGGGGGATCTGATAAGGGATATTTTTGATCACATTGAAGCCTATGGTGACAAAGGAAATACACTCAGATAAAAACTAGAAAGAAGCTTTCTGAGAAAGAAGGTTTCTGTGAATTCATCTCACAGAGTTACACTGTTGTTTTCCTTGAACAGTTTGATAACTTTATTTTCGTGGTATCTTCAATAGGATATTTGGGAGCACATTGAAACCTATGGTGACAAATTAAATATCCTCAGCCTATAACCAAAAAGAAGCTTTTGGAGTAACTGCTTTATGATGTGAGAATTCATGTCACTGATTTACACATTTTTTTTCATGAAGCAGTTTGCTTATACTATTTTCGTGGAATCTGCAGTGGGCTGTTAATGAGCACATTGAGGCAAACAATGAAAAAGGAAATACCCTCAGGAAAAACTAGAAAGAAACTTTCTGAGATGTTTCTTTGTGGTTTGTGAATTCATCTCACAGAGTTACATGATCCTTTTCATGGAGCAGTTTCATAGCACTGTTCTTGGGGAATCTGAGAAGGGATATTTTGCATCATATTGAAGTCTCTGGTGGCAAAGGAACTATCCTCAGATAAAATCTAGAAAGAAATTTTCTGATAAACTTCTTTGTGATGTGAGAATTTATCTCACAGATTTACACATTTCTTTTCATAAGCAGTTTGCTAACACTATTTTCCTGGAATCTGCAGAGGGCTGTTCATGAGTGCATTGAGGCAAACAATGAAAACGGATACATCTTCAGAAAAAAACTAGAAAGAAACTTTTTGAGATGTTGCTTTGTGATTCGTGAATTCATCTCATGGAGTTACATGATTCTTTTCATGGAGCAGTTTCATAGCACTGTTCTTGGGGAATCTGAGAAGGGATATTTTGCATCACATTGAAGCCTTTGGTGACAAAGGAACTATCCTCAGATAAAGTCTAGAAAGAAACTTTCTGATAAACTTCTTTATCATGTGCGAATTCATCTCACAGAGTTACACCATTCTTTCATTGAGAAGTTGGCTAACACCTTTTTGGGGGATCTGGGATGCAATATTCTAGAGTGCATTAAGGGATATGGAGGGGGCGGAGCAAGATGGCCGAATAGGAACAGCTTCAGTCTCCAACTCCCAGCGCGAGTGACACAGAAGACCGGTGATTTCTGCATTTTCAACTGAGGTACTGGGTTATTCTCACTGGGGAGTGCCGGAAGATCGGTGGTGCTCAGCTGCTGCTGCCCGACCAGCGAGAGCCGAAGCAGGGCGAGGCATTGCCTCACCTGGAAAGTGCAAGGTGGAAGGGAATCCCTTTTTCTAGCCAGGGAAACTGAGACACACAACACCTGGAAAATTGGGTAACTCCCACCCCAATACTGCGCTTTAAGCAAACAGGCACACCAGGAGATCATATCCCACACCTGGCCGGGAGGGTCCCACACCCACGGAACCTCCCTCATTGCTAGCACAGCAGTCTGTGATCTACCGGCAAGGCAGCAGCGAGGCTGGGGGAGGGGCGCCCACCATTGCTGAGGCTTAAGTAAGTAAACAAAGCCGCTGGGAAGCTCGAACTGGGTGGAGCTCACAGTAGCTCAAGGAAACCTGCCTGTCATGGTAGACTCCACCTCTAGGAAAAGGGCACAATAAACAATAACAAACGCAGCAGAAACCTCTGCAGACGCAAACGACTCTGTCTGACAGCTTTGAAGAGAGCAGTGGATCTCCCAACATGGAGGCTGAGATCTGAGAAGGGACAGAATCCCTGCTCAAGTGGGTCCCTGACCCCTGAGTAGCCTAACTGGGAGACATCCCCCACTAGGGCCAGTCTGACACCCCACACCTCACAGGGTGGAGTACACCCCTGAGAGGAAGCCTCCAAAGCAAGAATCAGACAGGTACACTCGCTGTTCAGAAATATTCTATCTTCTGCAGCCTCTGCTGCTGATACCCAGACAAACAGGATCTGCAGTGGACCTCAAGCAATCTCCAACAGACCTACAGCTGAGGGTCCTGACTGTTAGAAGGAAAACTATCAAACAGAAAGGACACCTACATCAAAATACGTCACCATCATCAAAGACCAGAGGAAGATAAAACCACAAAGATGGGGAAAAAGCAGGGCAGAAAAGCTGGAAATTCAAAAAATAAGAGTGCATCTCCCCAGGCAAAGGAGCGCAGCTCATCGCCAGCAACGGATCAAAGATGGACGGAGAATGACTTTGACGAGATGAGAGAAGAAGGCTTCAGTCCATCAAACTTCTCAGAGCTAAAGGAGGAATTACATACCCAGTGCAAAGAAACTAAAAATCTTGAAAAAAAAAGTGGAAGAATTGATGGCTAGAGTAATTAATGCAGAGAAGGTCATAAACTAAATGAAAGAGATGAAAACCATGACACGAGAAATACGTGACAAATGCACAAGCTTCAGTAACCAACTCGATCAACTGGAAGAAAGAGTATCAGCGATTGAGGATCAAATGAATGAAATGAAGCGAGAAGAGAAACCAAAAGAAAAAAGAAGAAAAAGAAATGAACAAAGCCTGCAAGAAGTATGGGATTCTGTAAAAAGACCAAATCTACGTCTGATTGGGGTGCCTGAAAGTGAGGGGGAAAATGGAACCAAGTTGGAAAGCACTCTGCAGTATATCATCCAGGAGAACTTCCCCAACCTAGTAGGGCAGGCCAACATTCAAATCCCAGAAATACAGAGAAAGCCACAAAGATAATCCTCGAGAAGAGCAACTCCAAGACACATAATTGCCAGATTCACCGAAGTTGAAATGAAGGAAAAAATCTTAAGGGCAGCCAGAGAGACAGGTCGGGTTACCCACAAAGGGAAGCCCATCAGACTAACAGTAGATCTCTCGGCAGAAACACTCCAAGCCAGAAGAGAGTGGGGGCCAATATTCAACATTCTTAAAGAAAAGAATTTTCAACCCAGAATTTCATATCCAGCCAAACTAAGTTTCATAAGTGAAGGAGAAATAAAATCCTTTACAGATAAGCAAATGCTTAGAGATTTTGTCACCACTAGGCCTGCCTTACAACAGACCCTGAAGGAAGCACTAAACATGGAAAGGAACAACCGGTACCAGCCATTGCAAAAACATGCCAAAATGTAAAGACCATCGAGGCAAGGAAGAAACTGCATCAACTAACAAGCAAAATAACCAGTTAATATCATAATGGCAGGATCAAGTTCACACATAACAATATTAACCTTAAATGTAAATGGACTAAATGCTCCAATTAAAAGACACAGACTGGCAAACTGGATAAAGAGTCAAGACCCATCAGTCTGCTGTATTCAGGAGACCCATCTCACACGCAGAGACATACATGGGCTCAAAATAAAGGGATGGAGGAAGATTTACCAAGCAAATGGAGAACAAAAAAAAGCAGGGGTTGCAATACTAGTCTCTGATAAAACAGACTTTAAACCATCAAAGATCAAAACAGACAAAGAAGGCCATTACATAATGGTAAAGGGATCAATTCAACAGGAAGAGCTAACTATCCTAAATATATATGTACCCAATACAGGAGCACCCAGGTTCATCAAGCAAGTCCTTAGAGACTTACAAAGAGACTTAGACTCCCATACAATAATAATGGGAGACTTCAACACTCCACTGTCAACATTAGACAGATCAACGAGACAGAAAGTTAACAAGGATATCCAGGAATTGAACTCATCTCTGCAGCAAGCAGACCTAATAGACATCTATAGAACTCTCCACCCCAAATCAACAGAATATACATTCTTCTCAGCACCACATCATACTTACTCCAAAATTGACCACGTAATTGGAAGTAAAGCACTCCTCAGCAAATATACAAGAACAGAAATTATAACAAACTGTCTCTCAGACCACAGTGCAATCAAACTAGAACTCAGGACTAAGAAACTCAATCAAAACCGCTGAACTACATGGAAACTGAACAACCTGCTCCTGAATGACTACGGGGTACATAACGAAATGAAGGCAGAAATAAAGATGTTCTTTGAAACCAATGAGAACAAAGATACAACATACCAGAATCTCTGGGACACATTTAAAGCAGTGTGTAGAGGGAAATTTATAGCACTAAATGCCCACAAGAGAAAGCAGGAAAGATCTAAAATTGACACTCTAACATCGCAATTAAAAGAACTAGAGAAGCAAGAGCAAACACATTCGAAAGCTAGCAGAAGGCAAGAAATAACTAAGATCAGAGCAGAACTGAAGGAGATAGAAACACAAAAACCCCCCAAAAAATCAAAGAATCCAGGAGTTGGTTTTTTGAAAAGATCAACAAAATTGACAGACCAGTAGCAAGACTAATAAAGAAGAAAAGAGAGAAGAATCAAATAGATGCAATTAAAAATGATAAAGGGGATATCACCACCGACCCCACAGAAATACAAATTACCATCAGAGAATACTATAAACACCTCTACGCAAATAAACTGGAAAATCTAGAAGAAATGGATAATTTCCTGGACACTTACACTCTTCCAAGACTAAACCAGGAAGAAGTTGAATCCCTGAATAGACCAATAGCAGTCTCTGAAATTGAGGCAATAATTAATAGCCTACCAACCAAAAAAAGTCCAGGACCAGATGGATTCACAGCTGAATTTTACCAGAGGTACAAGGAGGAGTTGGTACCATTCCTTCTGAAACTATTCCAATCAATAGAGAAAGAGGGAATCCTCCCTAACTCATTTTATGAGGCCAACATCATCCTGATACCAAAGCCTGGCAGAGACACAACAAAAAAAGAGAATTTTAGACCAATATCCCTGATGAACATCGATGCAAAAATCCTCAATAAAGTACTGGCAAACCGGATTCAGCAACACATCAAAAAGCTATCCACCATGATCAAGTGGGCTTCATCCCTGGGATGCAAGGCTGGTTCAACATTTGCAAATCAATAAACATAATCCAGCATATAAACAGAACCAAAGACAAGAACCACATGATTATCTCAATAGATGCAGAAAAGGCTTTTGACAAAATTCAACAGCCCTTCATGCTAAAAACGCTCAATAAATTCGGTATTGATGGAACGTACCTCAAAATAATAAGAGCTATCTATGACAAACCCACAGCCAATATCATACTGAATGGGCAAAAACTAGAAAAATTCCCTTTGAAATCTGGCACAGAACAGGGATGCCTTCTCTCACCACTCCTATTCAACATACTGTTGGAAGTTCTGGCTAGGGCAATCGGGCAAGAGAAAGAAATCCAGGGTATTCAGTTAGGAAAAAGAAGAAGTCACATTTTCCCTCTTTGCAGATGACATGATTGTATATTTAGAAAACCCCATTGTCTCAGCCCAAAATCTCCTTAAGCTGATAAGCAACTTCAGCAAAGTCTCAGGATACAAAATTAATGTGCAAAAATCACAAGCATTCTTATACACCAGTAACAGACAAACAGAGAGCCAAATCATGAATGAGCTTCCATTCACAATTGCTTCAAAGAGAATAAAATACCTAGGAATCCAACTTACAAGGGATGTAAAGGACCTCTTCAAAGAGAACTACAAACGACTGCTCAGTGAAATCAAAGAGGACACAAACAAATGGAAGAACATACCATGCTCATGGATAGGAAGAATCAATATCGTGAAAATGGCCGTACTGCCCAAGGTTATTTATAGATTCAATGCCATCCCCATCAAGCTACCAATGAGTGTCTTCACAGAATTGGAAATACTGCTTTAAAGTTCATATGGAACCAAAAAGGAGCCCGCATCTCCAAGACAATCCTAAGTCAAAAGAACAAAGCTGGAGGCATCATGCTACCAGAATTCAAACTATACTACAAGGCTACAGTAACCAAAACAGCATGTTACTGGTACCAAAACAGAGATATAGACCAATGGAACAGAACAGAGCCCTCAGAATTAATACCACACATCTACAGCCATCTGATCTTTGACAAACCTGAGAGAAACAAGAAATGGGGAAAGGATTCCCTATTTAATAAATGGTGCTGGGAAAATTGGCTAGCCGTAAGTAGAAAGCTGGAACTGGATCCTTTCCTTGCTCCTTATACGAAAATTAATTCAAGATGGATTAGAGACTTAAATGTTAGACCTAATACCATAAAAACCCTAGAGGAAAACCTAGGTAGTACCATTCAGGACATAGGCATGGGCAAAGACTTCATGTCTAAAACACCAAAAGCAACAGCAGCAAAAGCCAAAATTGACAAATGGGATCTAATTAAACTAAAGAGCTTCTGCACAGCAAAAGAAAGTACCATCAGAGTGTACAGGCAACCTACAGAATGGGAGAAAATTTTTGCAATCTACTCATCTGACAAAGGGCTAATATCCAGAACCTACAAAGAACTCAAACAAATTTACAAGAAGAAAACAAACAATCCCATCAAAAAGTGGGCAAAGGATATGAACAGACATTTCTCAAAAGAAGACATTCAAACAGCCAACACACACATGAAAAAATGCTCATGATCACTGGCCATCAGAGAAATGCAAATCAAAACCACAATGAGATACCATGTCACACCAGTTAGAATGGTGATCATTAAAAAGTCAGGAAACAACTGGTGCTGGAGAGGATGTGGAGAAATAGGAACACTTTTACACTGTTGGTGGGATTGTAAACTAGTTCAACCATTATGGAAAACAGTATGGCGATTCCTCAAGGATCTAGAACTAGATGTACCATATGACCCAGCCATCCCATTACTGGGTATATACCCAAAGGATTATAAATTATGCTGCTATAAAGACACATGCACACGTATGTTCATTGCGGCACTATTCACAATAGCAAAGACTTGGAATCAACCCAAATGTCCATCAGTGACAGATTGGATTAAGAAAATGTGGCACATATACACCATGGAATACTATGCAGCCATAAAAAAGGATGAGTTTGTGTCCTTTGTAGGGACATGGATGCAGCTGGAAACCATCATTCTTAGCAAACTATCACAAGAACAGAAAACCAAACACCACATGTTCTCACTCATAGGTGGGAACTGAATAATGAGATCACTTGGACTCAGGAAGGGGAACATCACACACCAGGGCCTGTCATGGGGAGGGGAGAGGAGGGAAGGGGGAGGGATTGCATTGGGAGTTATACCTGATGTAAATGACAAGTTGATGGGTGCAGCACACCAACAAGGCACAAGTATACATATGTAACAAACCTGCACGTTATGCACATGTACCCTACAACTTAAGGTATAATAATAATAAATACATTTTTTAAAAAAAGGGATACGGTGAATAAGGAAATATCCTCAGATAAAAACTAGAAAAAAGCTTTCTGAGAAATAACGTTGTGATGTATGTATTCATCTCACACAGTTACACCATTCTTTTAATGGTGCAGTTTAATAGCACTGTTTTTATGGAATCTGAGAAGGGATATTTTGGACCACATTGAAGCCTAAGGTGATAGAGGAAATATCCTCAGATAAAAATCAAAAATAATCTTCCTGTGAAACGGCTTTGTGATGTGTGAATTCATTCCACAGAGTTACACTGTTCATTGACAAGTTTGCTAATACTTTTTTCATATAAACTGCAATGGGATATTCGGGAGCACATTGAGGAATACAGCAAAAAAGGAAATATCCTCAGATGAAAATGAGAAGGAACCTTTCAGAGAAACTCCTTTGTGATGTGTGCATTCATCTCATAGAGGTAAACGATTCTGTTGAGGGAGCACTTTCGCATCTCTCTTTTTGTGGTGCCTGAGAAGGGATATCTGAGAGCGCATTGAAGCCTATGGTGGCAAAGGAAATTCCTCATAGAAAAACCAAAAAGAAGCTTTTGAGAAACTGCTTTCTGATGTTTGAATTCATCTCATAGATTTACACCTTTCTTTTCATAAAGCAGTTTGCTAACACTATTTTCATGGAATCTGCAAATTGATATTCACAAGCGCATTGAGGCAAACAGTGAAAAAGGAAGTATCCTCTGACAAAAAGTAAAAATAAGCTTTATGACAATCTGCTGTGATTTCTCAATACATCTCACAGAGTTACACAATTCTTTTCATGGAGCAGTTTGGTATCCTTGTTTTTGGAGAATCTGAGAAGGGATAATTTGGATCGCATTGAAGCCTATGGTGACAAAGGAAATATCCTCAGATAAAATCTAGAAGAAACATTCTTAGAAACTTCTTTGTGGTGTCATGGAGTTACACCATTCTTTTCATTGAGAAGTTTGGCAACACTTTTTTCGTGGAATCTGCGATGGGATATTCTGGAGCGAATTGAGGCCTATGGTGAAAAGGAAACATCTTCAGATAAAACTTGAAACAAGCTTTCTGAGAAACAGCTGTGTGATGTGTAAATTCATCTCACAGAGTTACACCATTCTTTTCATGAAGAAGTTTGGTATCACTGTTTTTGGGGAATCCGAGAAGGGATATTTTGGATCACATTGAAGCCTATGGTGACAAAGGTAATATCTTCTGATAAAAACAAGAAAGAAGGTTTGTGAGAAATTACTTTGTGATATGTCAGTTCATCCCACAGAGTTACACCCAACTTTTCATGCAGCAGTTTGCAAAATACTGTTTTCGTGAAATCTGAAAAGTGATGTATGGGACCGCATTGAGGCCTATGGTGTAAAAGGGAATATCCTCAGATAAAAACTGGAAAGAAGCTATCTGAGAAACTACTTTGGGATGGGTGAACTCATCTCACAGAGATACACTGATGTGTTCATTGAGCAGTTTGAAAACACTGGTTTCGTGGAATCTGCATTAGGATATTTGAGGGCACATTGAAGCCTACGGTGACAAAGGATATATCCTCAGACAAAAACCAGAAAGAAGTTTTCTGAGAAACTGCTTTGTGACTTGTGACTTTATCTCAGAGAGTTACACAATGCTTTCCATGGAGCAGTTTGGTTGCATTGATTTTGGGGAATCTGAGAAGGGATATTTTGGATGGCGTTGGAGCCTATAGTGGAAAAGGAAACATTATGGAGACAAGGGAAATATTCTCTGAAAAAAACTAGAGATAAGCTTTCTGAGAAACCCCTTTTTGATATGTTAATTCATCTCACAGAGTTACATGATACTGTTCATGGATCAGTTTGGTAGCACTGTTTTTGGAGAATATGAGGAAGGATATTATGGATCACATTTAAGCCAATGGTAATGAAGGAAACATCCTTAGATAAAAACTAGAAAGAAGTTTTCTGAGAAAGTTCTTTGTGATGTGTGAATTTATGTCACAGAGTTACAACTTTCTTTGCATGGAGCAATTTGTTAACACTGTTTTTGTGGAACCTGTAATGGGACAATTCAGAGCGCAATGATTCCTAGATGGAAAAAGGAAATATCCGCAGATAAAAACTAAAAAGAAGCTTTCCGAGAAACTTCTTTGTGATGTGTGAATTCATCTCACAGAGTTACACTGTTCTTTTCATGGACAAGTTTGGAAACACTGTTTTCGATGGATCTGCAAAGGGATATTTGGGAGCACATTGAGGAATATGGTGAAAAAGGAAATATCCTCAGGAAAAAACTAGAAAGAAGCTTTCTGAGATACTGCTTTGTGATGTCTGAGTTCATCTCACGGATTTACACTCTTCATTGATCAGTTTGCTAACACTGTTTCCTTGAAATCTTCAATGGGATATTTCAGAGCATATTGAAGCTTAAGGTGACAAATGAAATATCATATAAAATCTAGAGAGAAGCTTTCTGAGAAACCCCGTTGTGATTTTCAAGTTTATCCCACAGAGGTATACGATTCTTTTCATGGATCAGTTTGGTACCACTGTTTTTGGGAAATCTGATAAGGGATATATTGGATTGCATTGAAGTCTATGGTGACAAATGAAATATCCTCAGATAAAAACGAGAAAGAAGCTTTCTGAGAAAGTTCTTTGTGATGTGTGAATTCATCTCACAGTGGTACACCTTTCTTATCATTGAGCAGTTTGCTAACACTGTTTTCATAGAATCTGCAAAGGGATATTTCATAGCACATGGAGGCCTATGGTGAAAAAAGAAATATCCTCAGATAAAAAGTATAAAGAATCTTTCTAAGAAACTGCTTTGTGATGTATGAAATAATATCACAGCGATACACTGTTGTTTACATTGAGCAGTTTTCTAACACTGTTTTCGTGGAATCTGCAAAGGGGTATTTGGGAGCGAATTGAGGTCTATCTTGAAAAAGCAAGTATCCACAGATAAAAATTAGAAAGAAGCTTTCTGAGAAACTGCTTTGTGATGTGTGAATTCATCTCACAGAGATACATTATTCTTTTCATTGAGCAGCTTGCTAACACTGTTTTTGCAGAATCTGTAAAGGGATATTTGGGCACGCATTGAGGCCTAGCTGGAAAAAGGAAGTATTCACAGATAAAAACTAGAAAGATGCTTTCTGAGAAACTGCTTTGTGATGTGTGAATTCCTCTCACAGAGATACATTATTGATTTCACTGAGCAGTTTGCTAACACTGTTTTTGCGGAATCTGCAAAGGGATATTTGGGAGTGCATTGAGGCCTAGAGTGAAAAAGGAAATACCCTCAGATAAAAACCAAAAAGAAGCTTTCTGAGAAACTGCTCTGTGATGTGTGAAATCATCCCACAGAGTTTCACTGTTCATTTCTCTGAGCAGCTTGCTAACACTGTTTTCTTGAAATCTGCAATGTGATGTTTTGGAGTGCATTGAAGCTTATGGTTACAAAGAAATATCCTCAGACAAAAACCAGAAAGAAGATTTCTGAGAATCTACTTTGTGATTTGTGAATTCATCTCACAGAATTACACAATTCTTTTTCTGGAACTCTTTTGGTAGCAGTGTTTTTGGGGAATCTGAGAAGTATATTTTGAAATGCTTCGAATACTATGGTGATAAAGGAATCATAAGAGATAAAAACTAGAAGGAAGCTTTCTAGGAAACCACTTTGGGATGTGTGAATTCATCTCACAGAGTTTTACCTTTCTTTTCATTGAGCAGTTTGCTAACAATGTGTTAATGGAATCTGCAAAGGAATATTTCTGAGTGCATTGAAGCATAAGGTGACAAAGAAAATACCCTCATATAAAAACTAGAAAGAATCTGAGGAAATGATTTCTGATTTTTTAATTCATCTCACAGAGTTACAAGATTCTTTTCATGGAACAGTTTGGTAGCACTGTTTTTAGGATATCTGAGAAGGAATATTTTTGATCACATTGAAACCTAAGGTGACAAAGCAAATATATTCAGATAAAAAGTAGAAGGAATCTTTCTGAGAAAGTTATTTGTGATGTGTTAATTCATCTCACAGGGTTACACCATTCTTTTCATTGACCAGTTTGATATCACTGTTTTCATGGAATCTGCAACAGGATATTTGGGAGCACAATGAAGCCTATGTGACAGAGAAAATATCCTCAGATAAAAACAAAAAGAAGCTTTCTGTGAAAGAGTTTGTGATGTGTGAATTCATCTCACAGAATTACAGTGCTCTTTTTATTCAGTAGTTTGCTAACACTGCTTTCTTGGAATCTGCAATGGTATATTTCGGAGAATATTGTAGCTTACGGTGACAAAGGAAATATCCTCATATATAAAAACAGAAAGAAGAATTCTGAGAAACAGCTTTGTCATGTGTTAATTCATCTCACAGAGTTGCATGATTCATTTCATGTAGCTGTATGGTAGTAATGTTTTGGGGAATTTGAGAAGGGATACTTTGGATTGCAATGAAGCCTATGGTGAAAAAGGGAATATCCTAAGATAAAAAACAAAAAGAAACTTTCCAATAAGCTTCTTTGTGACGTGTGAATTCATCTCACAGAGTTACACTGTTCTTTTTATTGAGCAGTTTGTTCACGCTGCATTCTTAGAATCTGCAATGGGATATTTTGGAGCACATTGAAGCTCATGGTGACAAAGGAAATATCCTCAGACAAAAACTGGAAAGAAGCTTTCTGAGAAACTGCTTTGTGATATGTGAATTCTTCTCACAGAGTTACATGATTCTTTTCATGGAACAGTTTAGTAGCACTGTTTTTGGGTAATCTGAGAATTGATAGTTTGGATTGCATTGAAGCTTAGGGTGACAATAGAAATATCCTCAGATAAAACTAGAATTAAGCTTTCTGAGAAACTTCTTCATGATGTGTGAATTCAACTCAGAGAGTTACACCTTGCTATTCATGTAGCAGTTTACTAAGACTGTTTACGTGGAATCTGCAAAGGTATATTTGGGAACGCATTGAGGCCTAAGGTGGAAAAGGAAATATCCTCAGATAAAAACAAGAAAGAAGCTTTCTGAGTAACTATTTTTTGATGTGTGAATTCATCACAAAATGTTACACCTTTCTTTTCATGTAGCAGTTTGCTTGCACTGTTTTTGGGGAATCTGAGAAGGTGTATTTTGAATTGCTCTGAAGCCTATGGTGACAAAGGAAATATCCTCAGATAAAAGCTAGAAGGAAGCTTTCTGAGAAACTTCTTAGTAATATGTGAAATCATCTCAGAGGGTTTTGCCTCCTTTTTCATGGAGCAATTTGAAACACTGTTTTCGTGGGATCTGCAAATGGATATTTGGGAGTGCATGGAGGCTTATGGTGAAAAAGGAAATATCTTCAGATAAAAACTAGAAAGAAGCTTTCTGAGAAACTGCTTTGTGATGTGTGAATTCATCTCACATAGCTACAGTTCATTTTTCAATGAGTAGTTTGATAACACTGTTTTCTTGGAATCTGCAGTGGGATATTTCAGAGCGCATTGAATCTTACAGTGACAAAACAGATATCCTCATATAAAAACTAGAAAGAAGCTTTCTGAGAAACTGCTTTCTGATGTCCTAATTCATCTCACAGAGTTACACGATTCTTTTCATTGATCAGTTTAGTAGCACTGTTTTTGGGGAATCTGAGAAGGGATACTTTGGATCACATTGAAGAATATGGTGACAAAGGAAATATACTCAGATAAAACTGGAAAGAAAATTTCTGGGAAAGTTATTTGTGATGTGTGAATTCATCTCACAGAGTTACACCTTTCTTGCTTTGGAGCAGTTTGCTTATGCTGTTTTCATGGAATCTGCAAAGGGATATTTGGGAGAGCATTGAGGCCTATTCTGAAAAAGGAAATATCCTCAAAAAAAAACTAGAAAGATGTTTGTGAGAAACTGCTTTGTGATGTGTGAATTCATCTCACAGAGTTACATCTTTCTTGCTTTGGAGCAGTTTGCTTATGCTGTTTTCATGGAATCTGCAAGGGGATATTTGGGAGAGCATTGAGGCCTATTCTGAAAAAGGAAATATCCTCAGAAAAAAAACTAGAAAGAATTTCTGAGAAACTGCTTTGAGATGTGTGAATTCATCTCACAGAGTTACACTGTTGCTTGCATTGAGCAGTTTGCTAACACTGTTTTCATGGAATCAGCAATGTGTTATTTCAGAGCAGATTGAAGCTTAGGGTGACAAATGAAATATCCTCAGATTAGCCGGGCGAGGTGGCAGGCGCCTGTAGTCCCAGCTACTCGGAGGCTGAGGCAGGAGAATGGCATAAACCCGGGAGGCGGAGCTTGCAGTGAGCTGAGATCCGGCCACTGCACTTCAGCCTGGGTGACAGAGCGAGACTCCGTCTCAAAAAAAAAAAAAAAGAAACATCCTCAGAGGAAAGCGAAAAGAAGTTTTCTGAGAAACTTCTTTGTGATTTCTGAATTCATTTCACAAATTTACACGATTCTTTTCATGGAGAATTTGGGTAACAACTTTTTTGGGGAATTTGAAAAAGGATATTTTGGATCACATTGAAGTATATGGTGACAAAGGAAATATCCTCAGATAAAAACTAGAAAGAAGTTTTCTGAGAAAGTTCTTTGTGATGTGTGAATTCATCTCACAGACATACACCTTTTTTTCATGGAGCAGTTTGCTAACACTGTTTTCTTGGAATATGCAAATGAATATTTGGGAGCACATTGAGACCCATAGTGGAAAATGATATATACTCATATATAAACTAGGAAGAAGCTTTCTGAGAAACTGCTTCATGATGTGTGAAATTATATCACAGAGTTACACCTTTCCTTTCATGGAGCAGTTTGCAAACCCTGTTTTTGTGGAATCTGCAAGTGATATATGGGAGCACATTGAGGCCTATGGTGAAAAAGGAAATATTCTCAGATAAAAACTAGAAAGAAGATTTCTGAGAAACTACTTCTTTATTATGTGAATTCAACTCACAGAGATACACTGTTGTTTTCATTGACAAGATTGATAACACTGTTTCTGTGGAATCTGCAACAGGATATTTGGGAGTGCTTTGAAGAATATGGTGACAAAAGAAATATCCTCAGAAAAAAAGAAGAAAGAAGCTTTTTGAGAAAATGTTTTCTGATGTGTGAATTAGTCTCACAGAGTTACATCTTTCTTTTCATGAAGCAGTTTGCTAACACTGTTTTCGTGGAACCTGAAAAAGGATATTCGTGAGCTCATTGAGGTCTATGGTGAAAAAGGAACTATCCTCAGACAAAAAAATTGAAAGGAGCTTTATGAGAAACTGTTTTGTGATTTGTGAATTCATCTTACAGTATTACGTGATTCTTTTTATGGAGCAGTTGGGTAGCACTGTTTTTGGGGAATCTGAGAAGTGATATTTTGGATTGCATTGAAGCCTAAGATGACAAAGGAAATATCCTCAGATAAAAACTCGAAAAAAGCTTTCTGATAAACTTATTTGTGAAGAGTTAATTCATCTCAGAGAGCTACATGATCCTTTTAATGGATCAGTTTGGTAGCACTGTTTTGGGGGAATCTGAGAAGGGATATTTTGGATTTCATTGAAGCCTACAGTGACAAAGGAAATATCCTCAGATAAAAAACAGAAAGAAGCTTTCTGGGAAAGTTCTTTGTGATGTGTCAATACACCTCACAGAGTTACACCTTTCTTTTCATGGAGCAGTTTGCCAACACTGTTTTTGTGTAATCTGCAAAGGGTTATTTGGGAGCACTTTGAGGCCTATGGTGATAAAGGAAATATTCTTAGATAAACACTAGAAAGAATCTCTCTGAGTAACTGCTTTGTGATTTGTGAATTCGTCTCACAGAGTTACACTGCACTTTTCATTGAGCAGTTTGTGAAAACTGTTTTCTTCCCATTTGCAGTGGAATATTTTGCAGTGCATTGAAGCTTATGGTGACAAAGTAAACATCTTCATTTAAAAAGAAGAAAGATGCTTTTTCAGAAACCACTTTGTGATGTGTTAATTCATTTCACAGTGCTACACGATTCTTTTCGTGGATCATTTTGGTAGCAGTATTTTGAGGAATCTGAGAAGGGATATTTTGGATTGCAATGAAGACTATGGTGAAAAAGTAAATAACCTCCTATAAAGATGGCAAGCAAGCTTTCTGAGAAACTGTTTCATGATGTGTTAATTCATCTCACTGAGTTAAAATTTTCTTTTCATGGACTAGTGTGCTAACACTGTTTTCATGGAATTTGCACAGGGATATTTCATAGTGCAATGTTTCCTATAGTTAAAAAGGAAATATCCTCAGAATAAAACTAGAAAGGAGCTTTCTGTGAACCTGCTTTGTGATGTGTGAATTCATCTCACAGTGGTACACCCTTCTTTTCATTGCCCAGTTTGGAGACACTGTTTTCGTGGAATCTGCAATAGGATGTTAGGGAGTGCATTAAAGTCTATGGTGACAAAAGAAATTTCCTCACAGAAAAAGCACAAAGAAGATTTCTGAGAAACTGCTTTGTGTGAATTCATCTCACAGTGTTACACTGTACTTTTCACTGAGCAGTTTGCTAACACTGTTTTCATAGAATCTGCAAAGGGATGTTTGGGAGCCCATTGAGGCCTATGGTGCATAATGAAATAACCTCAGATAAAAATTAGAAAAAAGTTTTCAGAGAAACTGCTTTGTGATGAATGAATTAACCTCACAGAGTTTCACTGTTCTTGTCATTGAGTAGCTTGCTAACATTTTTTCTTGGAATCTGCAATGGGATATTTTGAATCAATTGAAGCTTATGGTGATAAAGGAGACATCATCATATAAAAATAGAAAGAAACATTCTGAGAAACTGCTTTGTGATGTGTTAATTCATCTCACAGTGGTACATGATTCTTTATGTGGATTGATATGGTAGCACAATTTTGGGGGAATCTGGGAAGGAATATTTTAGAACACATTGAAGCCTAAGCTGACAAATGAAATATCCTAAGATAAGAACGAGAAAGAAGGTTTCTGAGAAAGTTCTTTGTGATGTATGAATTCATGTCACAGAGTTACAGCTTTCTTTCATGGAGAATTGTGTTAACAGTGTTTTCTTGGAATCTGTGAAGGGATTTTTGGGAGCGCTTTGAGGCCTAAGGTGTAAAACGTAATATCCTCAGATAAAAAGTAGAAAGAAGCTTTCTGAGAAAATGCTTTATGATTTGTGAATTCATTTCACAGAGTTACACTGTTCTTGTCATTGAACAGCTTGCTAACAATGTTTTCTTGGAATCTGCAATGGTATATTTCAGAGTGCATTGAAGCTTATAGTGAAAAAGGAAATATCCTCATATAAAAGGAAGAAAGAAGCTTTCTGAGAAATGGCTTTGTGATGCTGTAATTCATGTCACAGAGCTACATGATTCTTTTCATGAATCAGTGTTTTAGAAATGTTTTTGGGAAATGTGAGAAAGAACATTTTTTGGATCACATTGAAGCCTATGGTAACAAAAGAAATAAAATCATAAAAAAAAACCAGAAAGAAGCTTTGTGAGAAACTGCTTTGTGATGTGTTAATTCATCTCCCTGAGTTACACTTATCTTTTCATGGAGTAGATTGTTAACACTATTTTTGTGGAATCTGCACAGGATACTAGGGAGTGCATTGAGGCATATAGTGAAAAAGGAAATATCCTGAGATAAAAACTAGAAGGAAGCATTCTGAGAAACTGTTTGTGATGTGCGATTTCATCTCACAGAGATACAATGTTCTTTTCATTGAGCAGATTGATAACACCGCTTTCATTGAATCTGCAATTGGGTATTTGGGAGCGCATTGAAGCCTATGGTGACAAAGGAAACATACACAGATAAAAACCATAAAAAAGGTTTCTGAGAAACTAAATTATGTTGTGTGAATTCATTTCACAGATATGCACTGTTCTTTCATGGAGCAGTTTGGTAACCCTGTTTTGGGGGAATCTTAGAAGGGATATTTAGGATCGCATTGAAGCCTATGGTGACAAAGGAAACATCCTGAGATTAAAACTACAAAGAAACTTTCTGAGAAAGCCCTTTGTGATGTACGAACTTACCTCACAGTATTACACTTTTCTTTTCATGGAGCAGTTTGCTAACACTGTTTTTGTCTAATCTGCAAAGGAATATTTGGGAGCGCACTGAGTCCTCTGGTGAAAATGAAAATACCCCAGATATAAACAAGAAAGAAACTTTTGGACAAAATTCTTTGGGATGTGGGAATTCATCCCCCAGAGTTACACCTTACTTTTCATGGAGCAGTTTGCTAACACTGTTTTCATGGGATATGCAAAGGGATATTTTGGAGTGCATTGAGGCCTATGTTGGTAAAGGAAATATCCTCAGATAAAAACTTGAAAGAAGCTTTTTGAGAAACTGCTTTGTGATTTGTGAATTCAGCTCACAGAGTTAACAATGTTCTTTTCATTGAACAGTTTGTTAACACTGTTTTCTTGTAGTCTGCAATGCAATATTTCGGAGTGCATTGTAGCTTATGGTGACAAAGGAAATATCCTGATATAAAAAGTAGAAAGAAGCTTTCTGAGAAACCACTTTTGGATGCGTTAAATCATTTCACAGTGTTACATGATTCTTTTCATGGATCAGTTTGCTAGCACTGTTTTGGGAGAATCTGAGAAGGGATATTTTGGATGGCATTGAAGCCTATGGTTACTAAAGAAATATCCTCAGATAAGAAGTAACAAGAAGCTTTCTGAGATAGTTCTTTGTGATGTGTCAAATTGTCTCACAGAGATATGCCCTTCTTTTCATGGGGCAATTTGCTAACAGAGTTTTTGTGGAATCAGCAAAGGGATATTTGGGAGCACATTGAAGCCTATGGTGTGAAAGGAAATATCCTCAGATAAAAACTAGAAAGATGCTTTCTGAGAAACTGCTATGTTATTTGTGAATTCACCTCACAGAGTTACACAGTTCCTTTCATTGAACAGTTTGATAACACTGTTTTCTTGGATCCTGCAATGGGATATTTTGGAGCACGTTGAAGCTTATGGTGACAAAGGAAATATCCTCATATAAAAACTAGAAAGAAGCTTTCAGAGATACCAGTTTGTGATGTTTTAATTCATATCACAGATTTACGTGATTCTTTTCTTGGATCAGTTAGGTAGCAGTGTTTTTGGGGAATCTGAGAAGGGACACTTTGAATCTCATTGAAGTCTATGTGACAAAGAAAATATTTTCATATAAAAACTGCAATGAATCTTTCTGAGAAATCACTTTGTGATGTGGGAATTCATCTCACAGAGTTACACCTTTCTTTTCATGGAGCAGTTTGCTAACACTGTTTTCTTGGAATCTGCACAGGGATATTTGGGAGCAAATTGAGGCCTAGGGTGAAAAAGGAAATATCCTCAGATAAGAACTGTAAAGAAGGTTTCTGAGAAAGTTCTTTGTGATGTGTGAGTTTATCTCAGGGAGTTACACTTTTGTATTCTTGGAGCACTTTGCTAACTCTGTTTTCTTGGAATCTGCAAAGAGATATTTGAGAGCTCTTTGAGGCCTGTACTGAAAAAAACAAATATCCTCAGAGAAAAACTAGAAAGAAGCTTTCGAGAACTGCTTTGTGATGTGTGAATTCAACTCACACAGTTACATTGTTCTTTTCATTCAGCAGTTTGTCAGCACTGTTTTCTTGGAATCTACGATGGGATATTTTGGAGCATTTTGAAGCTTATTGTAACAAAAGAAGTATCCTCAGAAAAAACTAGAAAAAAGCTTTCTGAGAATCCACTTTATGATTTGTGAATTAATCTCACAGGGTTGCACAATACTTTTCTTGGAGCAGTTTGGTAGCACTGCTATTGGGGAAACTGAGAAGGGATTTTTGGATTGCCTTGAAGTCTAAGGTGACAAAGAAAATATCCTCCAATAAAAAGTAGAAAGAACCTTTCTGAGAAAGTTCTTTGTGATGCATGAATTCATTACACAGAGTTACACCTTTCTTTTCATTGAGCAGTTTTGCTAACACTGTTTTCATGGAATCTGCAAAGGGATATTTGGGAGCGCATTGAGACCTATGGTGAAAAATGAAATATTCTCAGATAAAAACTAGAAAGAATCTTTCCAAGAAACTTCTTTGTGATGTGTGAATCCATCTCAAAGTGGTACACTGTTCTATTCATTGAACCGTTTGCTAACACTGTATTCTTTATTCTGCAACTGGATATTTCAGAGTGCATTGAAGCTTACGGTAACAAAGGAAATATCCTCATATAAAAACTAGAAAGAAGCTTTCTGAGAATCTGCTTTATGATTTGTGAATTCATCTCACATGGTTACACTATACTTTTCATGAAGCAGTTTGGTAGCACTGCTATTGGGGAATCTGAGAAGGGATATTTTGGATCACTTTGAAGTCTATGGTGATAAGGGAAATATCCTCCAATAAAAAGTAGAAAGAACCTTTCTGAGAAAGTTCTTTGTGATGTGTGAATTCATTACACAGAGTTACAACTGTCATTTCATGGAGAAGTTTGCTAACACTGTTTTCGTAGAATCTGCAAAGGGATATTTGGGTGTGCATTGAGGCCCATGGTGCAAAAGGAAATATCCGCAGATAAAAACTAGAAAGAAGGTTTCTGAGAAACTACTTTGTGATGCATGAATTCATCTCTCATAGTGACACTGTTCTTTTCATTCAGCAGTTTGCCTACACTGTTTTCTTGGAATTGGCAAAGGGATATTTGGGAACACATTGAGGCCTATGCTGAAAAAGGAAATATCCTCAGACAAAAACTAGAAAGAAACTTTCTGAGAAACTGCTTTGCAATTTTTGAATTCATCTCATAGAATTACACCGTTCCTTTTATTGCACATATTGCTAACACTGTTTTCTTGGAATCTGCAAAGGAATATTTTGGAGTGCATAGAAGCTGACGGTGACAAAGGAAATATCCTCAGAAAAAAACGAGAAAGAAGCTTTCTGAGAAAGATGTTTGTGATTTGTGAATTCATCTCACAGAGTTACATGATTCTTGTCATGGAGCAGTTCAGTATCACTGTTTTTTGGGAATCTGAGAAGGGATATTTTGGATCACATTGAATCTTAATGTGACAAAGGAAATATCCTCACTTAAAAACTAAAAAGAAACCTTCTGAGTAACTTCTTTGTGAGGTGAGAATTCCTCTCACATGTTACGCCTATCTTTTATGGAGAAATTTGCTACCACGGTTTTCTTGTAATCTGCAGAGGGATATTTGGGAGCGCATTGTGGCCTATAGTGAAAACATAAATATCCTCAGATAAAAACTAGAAAGAAGCTTTCTGAGAAACTGCTTTGTGATGTTTGAGTTCTTCTCACAGAGCTACACCATTCATTTCATTGAGCAATTTGAATACACTTTTTATGTGGAATCTGCAATAGGATACTTTGAGGTGAATTGAAGCCTATGGTGATAACGGAAATATTCTCAGACATTAACTAGAAAGAGGATTTCTGAGAAACTGCTTTATGAGGTATTAGTTCATCTCACAGAGTTACACGATTATTTTCATGTATCAATTTGGTAGCACTGTTTTTGGGGAATCAGAGAAGGGATATTTTGGATTGCTTTGAAGCCTATGGTGACAAAGGAAATATCCTGAGATAAAAACTGTAAAGATGCTTTCTGAGAAACTTCCTTGTGATGTGGGAATTCGTCTCACAGAGTTACACCTTTGTTTTCATGGAGCAGTTTGCTAACAGAATTTTCAGGGAATCTGCAAAGGGATATTTGGGAGCACATTGATGTCTATTGTGAAAACGGAAATATGCTTAGATAAAAACTATAAAGAAGCTTTCTGAGAAACTGCTTTATGATGTGTGAATTCATGTCAAAGAGTTACATTGTTTTTTAATTGAGCAATTTGCTAACACTGTTTTCTTGGAATCTGCAATGGGATAATTCAGAGCACATTGAAGCCTATGGTGACAAAGGACATAACCTCAGATAAAAACTATAAAGAAGCAATATGAGAAAGTTCTTTGAGAGGTGGGAATTAATCTCACATAGTTACACATTTCCTTTCATGGAGCAGTTTTCTAACACAGTTTTCGTGGAATCTGTAAAGGTATACAAGGGAGCACATTGAGGCCTATATTGTAAAAGGAAATATACTCATGGAAAAACCAAAAAGAAGCTTTCTGAGAAACTGCTTTTTGATGTGTAAATTCATCTTACAAAGTTACACTGTTCTTTTCATTGAGCAGATTGATAAAACTGTTTTCATGGAATCTGCAAGAGGCTATTTGAGAGTGCATTGAAGCCAATAGTGACAAAGAAAGTATAATCAGATAAAAACCAAATAAAAGTTTTCTGAGAAACTGCTTTGTGATGTGTGAATTCAGTTCACACAGTTACACTGTTCTTTTCATTGAGCAGTTTGTTAACACTGTTTCCTTGGAATCTGCAATGGGATATTCAGAACACTTTGAAACTTACTGTTAAAATGAATTATCCTCAGACAAAAACTAGATACATACTTTCTGAGAAACTGCTTTGTGATTTGTGAATTCTTCTCACAGAGTTACATGATTCTTTTCTTGGATCAGTTTGATAGCACTGTTTTTGGGGAATCTGAGAAGGGATATTTTGGATCACATTGAAGCCTATGGTGACAAAGGAAATATCCTCAGATAAAAACTAGAAAGAAGCTTTCTGAGAAAATTCTTTGTGATGTGTGAATTCATATCACAGAGTTACAAATTTCTTTTCATGGAGCAGTTCGCTAACACTGTTTTCATGGAATCTACAAAGGGATATTTGTGAGCACATTGAGGATTATAGAGAAAGAGTAAATATCCTCATAGTAAAACGAGAAAGAAGCGTTCTGGGAAACTCTTTTGTGATGTGTGAATTCATCTCTCTGAGTCACATCTTTCTTTTCATGGAGCATATTGCTAACACTGTTTTCATTGAATCTGCAAAGAGATACTTGGTAATGCATTGAGGCTTTGGTGAAAAAGGAATTTATCCTCAAATAAAAACTAGAAAGAAATTTTCTGAGAAAGGTCTTTGTATTGTGTGAATTCATCTCACAAAATTACAATTTACTTTTCATGGAGCAGTTTGCTAACACAGTTTTTGTGGAATCTGCAAAGAGTTATTTGAGAGTGCATTGAGACCTGTAGTGAAAAAGGATATATCCTCATAGGAAAACCAAAAAGAAGTTTTCTGAGAAACTGCTTTGTAATGTATGAATTCATCTCACAGAGTTACACTGTACATTTCACTGAGCAGTTTGATAACACTGTTTTCGTGGAATCTGCAATAGGGTGTTTTGGAGCACTATGAAGCCTATGATGACAAAGAAAATGTCCTCAGAGAAATACAAAAAGAAGCTTTCTGAAAAACTGCTTTGTGACGTGTGAATTCAATTCACATAGTTACACTGCTCTATTCTTTGAACAGTTTCTTAACACTGCTTTCTTGGAAATTGCAGTGAGATATTTCGGAGCACATGGAAACTTATTGCAAAAAGGAAAATATCCTCAGACAAAACTAGAAAGATACTTTCTGAGAAACTGCTTTGTTATTTTTGAATTCATCTCACAGAGTTATATGATTCTTTTCATAGAGCAGATTGGTAGCACTGTTTTTAGGGAATCTGAGAAGGAATATTTTGGATCACATTGAAGCCTTTGGTGAGAAAGGAAATATCCTCAGATAAAAACTATAATGTAGCTTACTGAGAAAGTTGATTTTGATGTTTCAATTCATCTCACAGAGATACACCTTTCTTTTCATGGAGCAGTCTGGTATCACTCTTTGTGTGGAATCTGCAAAGGGATATTTGGGAGCACGTTGAGGCCTACAGTGAAAAAAGAAATATCCTCAGATAAAAACTAGGAAGAAGCTTTCTGAGAAACTGATTTGTGATGTGTGAATTCATCTCAAAGATTTACACCATTCTATTCATTGAGCAGTATGATAACCAGTTTTCGTGGATTCTGTAATAGGATATTTGGGAGATCATCAAAGCCTATGGTGACAAAGGAAATATACTCAGATAAAACCAAAAACAAGCTTTCAGAGAAACTGCTTTGTGATATGTGAATTTATCTCACAAGATTACACTGCTCTTTTCACTGAGCAGTTTACTAACACTGTTTTCTTGCAGTCTTCAATGGGGTATTTTGGAGTGCATTGAATCTTTGGTGACAAAGGAAATATCCTCATATAAAAGCTAGAAATAAGCTTTCTGAAAACCCACTTTGTGATATGTTAATTCATCCTACAGTGTTACACAACACTTTTCTTGGATCAGTTGAAGAATCTGAGAAGGGATAATTTGGATCCCATTGAAGCCTATGGTGACTAAGGAACTGTCCTCAGATAAAACTGGTAAGAAGCATTGTGAGAAACTTCTTTGTGATGTGTGAATGCATCTCACAGGGCTACACCTTTCTTTTTATGGAGCAGTTTGCTAACACTGTTTTCGTGAAATCTGCAAAGGAACACTTGGAGTGCATAGAGGCCTAGAGTGAGAAAGGAAATATCCTCAGAAAACAATGAGAGAAGTTTTTTGAAAAACTGCTTCATGATGTGTGTATTCATCTCACAAAGCTACACCATTCTTTTCAATGAGTAGTTTGATGACACTTTTCTCGTGGAATCTGCAATAGGATACTTGGGAGCACAATGAAGCCCGTGATGACAAAGGAAATATCCTCAGATAAAAAGAAAAAAGAAGCTTTCTGAGAAACTGCTTTCTGAAGTGTAAATTCATCTCACAGAGTTATACTCCTCTTTTCATTGAGCAGTTTGCTAACACTGTTTTCTTGGAATCTGCAAAGGGATATTTTGGAGCACATTGAGGCCTGTAGTGAATAAAGAAGTATCCTCAGTTAAAACTAGAAAGAAACTTTCTGAGAAACTTTTCTGTGATGTGTGAATTCATTGCACAGTGGTACACAATTCTTTTCATTGAGTAGTTTGCTAACAGTGTTTTCTTGGAATCTGAAATGGGATATTTTGGAGTGCATTGAAGCTTACAGTGACAAAAGAAATATCTGCATATAAAAACTAGAAAGCTTTATGAGAAACTGCTTTGTGATGTGTTAAGTCATCTCAGAGTTACACGATCCTTTTCATGGATCACTTTGGTAGCACTGTTTTTGGGGAATCTAAGAAGTTATATTTTGGATCACATTGAAGCCTATGGTGACAACGGAAACATCCTCACATAATAACTAGAAAAAAGCTTTCTGATAAAGTTCTCTATGATGTGTGAATTCATATCACAGAGTTACACCTTTCCTTTAATGGAGCAGATTGTTAACACTGTTTTCATGGAATCTGCAAAGGGATATTTGGGATACATTGAGGCATATAGTGAATAAGGAAATATCCTCAGGTAAAAATAATAAAGAAGCTTTCTGAGAAACTGCTTTTTGATCTGTGAATACATCTCACAGTGTTACAGCGTTCTTTTCGTTGAGCAGTTTGATAACACTGTTTTTGTGGAATCTGCAATAGGATATTTGAGAGCGATTTGAAGCCTATAGTGACAAAAGAAATATCCTCAGATAAAAGCTATGAAGAAGCTTTCTAAGAAAGTTCTTAGAGATGTGTGAATTCATCTCACAGATTTACACCTTTATTTTCGTGGAGCAGTGTGCTAACACTGTTTTTGTGGAATCTGCATTGGGATACTTTGGAGCACATTGAAGCTTATATTGACAAAGCAAATATATTAATATAAAAACCAGAAAGAAACTTTCTGAGAAACTGCTTTGTGACGTGTTAATTCATCTCACAGAGTTACACGGTTCTTTTCATGGATCAATTTTTTAGCATTGTTTTTCGAGTATGTGAGTAGTTATATTTTGGATCGCATTGAAGCCTAGGGTGACAAAGAAATTATCTTCAGTAACAACTAAAAAGAAGCTTTCTGAGACAGTTCTTAGAGATGTGTGAATTCATCTCACAGATTTACACCTTTGTTTTCATCAAGAAGTGTGTTAACACTGTTTTCTTGGAATCTGCAAAGGGATATCTGGGAGCGCATTGAATCCTATGGAGAAAAAGGAAATATCCTCATAGAAAAACTAGAAAGAAGCTTTCTGAAAAACTTCTTTGTGGTATGTGAAATCAAGTCACAGAGTTACACTGATTTTTTCGTTAAGCAGTTTGGTAACACTGTTTTCTGGGAATCTGCAATGGCATATTTTGGAGCACACTGAAGCTTATTGTAAAAAAGGAAATATCCTCAGACAAAAACTAGAAAGAAGCTTTCTGAGACTGCTTTGTGATGTGTGATTGAATCCTATGGAGAAAAAGGAAATATCCTCAAATAAAAACTACAAAGAAGATTTCTGAGAACCTGGTTTGTTATGGGTGAACTGTTCTCACAGAGTTACACCATTCTTTTCTTTGAGACGTCTGGAGTCTGCAATAGGATATTTGGGAGTGCATTGAAGCCTATGGTAACAAAGGAAATATCCCCATAGAAAAACCAAAAAGAAGCTTTCTGAGAAACTGCTCTGTGATGTGTGAATTCAACTCACAGAGTTACACTGTTCTTTTCATTGAGCAGTTTGCTAACACTGTTTTCTTGCAATCTACAATGGGATATTTCAGAGCACATTGAAGTTTATTGTGAAAAAGTGAATACCTTCAGACAAAAACTAGATAGAAACATTCTGAGAAACTTTTTTGTGATTTGTGAATTCATTACACAGTGTTACACGATTCTTCTCATGGATCAGTTTGATAGCTCTGTTTTGGGGGAATCTGAGAAGGGATATTTTGGATCACATTGAAGCCTATGGTGACAAAGGAAATATCCTCAGATAAAAACTATAAAGAAACTTTCTGATAAAGTTCTTTATTGTGTGTGAATTCATCTCACAGAGTTACACCTTTCTTTTCATGGAGAAGTTTGCTAACACTGTTTTCGTGGAACCTGCAGATGGATATTTGGGAGCACATTGAGGTCTATACTGAAAAAAGGAAATATCCTCATAGAAAAATTAGAAAGAAGCTTTCTGAGAATCAGCTTTGTGATGTTTGAATTCAATGCACAGACTTTCATTGTTGTTTTCATGGAGTAGTTAGCTAACACTGTTTTCTTGGAATCTACAATGGCATATTTAGGAGCACATTGAAGCTTAGTGTGAATAAGGAAATATCCTCAGGCAAAAACTAGAAAGAAACTTTCAAGAAACTGCTTTGTGATGTGTGAATTCATGTCAGAGAATTACACTGTTCTTTTAATTGAGCAGTTTGCTAACACTGTTTTCTTGGACTCTGCAATGGGATGTTTTGGAGTGCATTGAAGCTTATGGTGACAAAGGAAATATTCTCATATAAAAACTAGAAAGAAGGTTTCTGAGAAATCACTTTGTGATGTGTTAATTCATCTGACAGAGGTACACGATTGCTTTCATGGATCAGTTTGGTAGTACTGTTATTTGGGAATCTAAGAAGGGATATTTTGGATTGCATTGAAACCTATGGTGACTAAGGACATATCCTCAGATAAAAACTAGAAAGAGTCTATGTGAGAAAGTTCTTTGTGATGAGTGAATTCATCTCACAGAGTTACACCTTTCTTATCATGAGTGAGTTTGCTAACACAGTTCTCGTGGAAATGGCAAAGGGATATTTGGGAACGCATTGAGGCCTATATTGAAATGGGAAATAACCTCAGAGGAAAACCAAAAGGAAGCTTTCTGAGAAACTGCTTTGTGATGTGTGATTTCATCTCACAGAGTTACACCGTTCTTTTCATGGAGCACTTTGATAACACTGTTTTTGTGGAATCTGCAATAGGATATTTGGGAGCACATTGAAGCCTAAGGTGACAAAGAAAATATCCTCATAGAAAATCCAAAAAGAAACTTTCTGAGAAACTGATTTGTGATGTGTGAATTCAATTCACAGAGTTACAGTCTTCCTTTCATTGAGCAGTTTGTTAACACTCTTTTCTTGGAATCTGCAATGAGATATTTTGAAGCACATTGAAACTTGTTGTGGAAAAGGAAATATAATCAGACAAAAACTAGAAATATATTTTCTGAGAAACTGCTTTGTGATTTGTGAATTCATCTCACTGAGTTACACGATTCTTTTCATGGATCAGTTTTATAGCACTGTTTTTTTGGGAATCTGAGAAGGAATATTTTGGATGTCATTGAAGTCTATGGAGACTAGGGAAATATCCTCAGAAAAAAGCTATACAGGTGCTTTCTGACTAAGTTCTTTGTGTTGTGTGAATTCACCTCACAGAAATACACCTTTGTTTTCATGGAGCAGTTAGCTAACACTGTTTTCATGGAATCTGTAAAGGGATATTTGGGAACACACTGAGGTCAATGGTGAAAAAGGAAATACACTCAGATAAAAATTAGAAAGAAGTTTTCTGAGAAACTGATTTGTGATGGGTGAATTCATCTCTCAGAACTACACCGTGCTTTTTTTTGAGCCATTTGATAACACTGTTTTTGTGGAGTCTGAAATAGAATATTTGGGAGTGCATTGAAACCTATGGTGACAAAAGAAATATCCTCAGACAAAAACTCGAAAGAATCTTTCTGAGAAACTGCTTTGTGATATGTGAATTCATCTCACAGCGTTACCCTGTTATTTTCATTGAGCAGTCTGCTAACACTGTTTTCTTGGAATCTGCAATGGGATATTTCGGAGCACTTTGAAGCTTATGGTTACAAAGAAAATATCCTCAGACAAAAACTAGAAAGATGCTCTCTGAGGACCTGCTTCGTGATTTCTGAATTCATCTCACAGAGTTACACCTTTCTTTTCATGGAGCAGTTTGGTAAACCTGTTTTTGGGGCATTTGAGAAGGGCTGTTTTGGATTGCAGTGAAGCCTACAGTGTCAAAGGAAATATCCTCAGATTAAAACTAGAAAGAAGCTTTCTGAGAAAGTTCTTTGTTATGTGTGAAGTCATCTCACAGAGTTACACCTTTCTTTTCATGGATCAGTTTGCTAACACTGTTTTCTTGCAGTCTGCAAATGGATATTTCAGAGCGCACTGAGTCCTATGGTGGAAAAGGAAATATCCTAAGATTAAAACTAGAAAGAAGCTTTCTGAGAACCTGTTTTGTGAAGTGTGTATTCATCTCACAGAGTTACACTGTTGTTTTCATTGAACTGTTTGCTAACACTGTTTTCTAGGAATCTGCAGTGGGATACTTCAGAGTGCATTGAAGTTCATGGTGAAAAATGAAATACATTCATATAAAAACTAGAAAGAAACTTTCTGAGAAGCTGCTTTTTGATGTATTAATTCATCTCATAGAGTTACTTGATTATTTTTATGGATCAATTTTTTAGCACTGTTTATGGGAAATCTGAGTAGGGATATTTTGGATCACATTGAAGCCTAGGGTGACAAAGGAAGTATCCTCAGATAAAAACTTGAAAGACGCTTTCTGAGAAACAGCTTTGTGATGTGTGAATTCATCTCACAGAGTCATACCACTGTTTTCATGGAGCAGTTTGGTAGCACTGTTTCTGGGAAATCTGAGAAGGGATATTTTGAATTGCATTTAAGCCTATGGTGACAAAGGAAATATCCTCATATAACCAAAAAGAAGCTTTCTGTTAAACTGCTTTGTGATGTGTGAATTTTTCCTACAGAGTTACACCATTCTTTACATTGAGAAGTTTGCTAACACTTTTTTCGTGGAATCTGCATTGGGATATTATGGAGTGCTCTGAGGAATATGATGTAAAGGAAAATATGGTGAGATAAAAACTAGAAAGAAGCTTTCTGAGAAACAGCTTTGTGATGTGTGAATTCATCTCACATAGTTACACCATACTTTTGATGGACGAGTTTGGTAGCACTCTTTTTGGGGAATATGAGAGGAGATATTTTGAATTGCATTGCAGCCTACTGTGACAAAGGAAATATCCTCAGACAAAAAACAAATAGAAGCTATCTGAGAAACTGCTTTGTGATGTGTGAATTCATCTCACAAATTTACACCTTTCTTTTCATGGAGCAGTATGCTAACAATATTTTCTTGGAATCTGCAATGGGATATTCCTGAGTGCATTGAAGTTTATGGTGACAAAGCAATTAACCTCAGATAAAAACTAGAAAGATGCTTTCTGAAAAAGTTATTTGTGATGCATATCATCTCACAGAAATACACCTTTCTTTTCATGGAGCAGTTTGCTAACACTGTTTTCCTGGAATCTGCAAGGGATATTTGGGAGTACATTGAGGCCTATTATGAAAAAGGAAATATGCTTAGATAAAAACTATAAAGAAGCTTTCTAGGAAACTGCTTTGTGTATGTGAATTCATGTCAGAGAGTTACACTGTTTTCTTCATTAAGCAGTTTGCTAACACTGTTTTCTTGGAATCTGCAGTAGGATACTTCATAGTGAATTAAAGCCTATGGTGACAAAGGATATATCCTCAGATAAAAACTAGAAAGAAGCTTTCTGAGAAACTGATTTCTGATATGTGAATTCACCTTACAGAATTACACTGTTCTTTTCATTGAGCAGTTTGATAATACATTTTCCTGGAATCAGCAATAGGATATTTGGGAGCACACTGAAGCCAACGGTGACAAAAGAAATATCCACAGAGAAAAACTAGATAGAAGACTTCTGAGAAACTGCTTTGTCATTTGAGAATTCATGTCACAGCGTTATGCAATTCTTTTCATGGAGAAGTTTGGTAGTACTGTTTTTATGGACTCTGAGGAGGGATATATTGGATCGCATTGAAGCCTATGGTGACAAAGGAAATATCCTCAGACAAAAGATACAAAGAAACTCTCTGAGAAAGGACTTTGTTTTGTGTGAATTGATCTCACCGAGTTACACCTCAATTTTCATGTAGCTGTTTTGCTAAGCCTGTTCTAGTGGAATCTGCAAAGGGATATTTGGGAGTGCCTTGTGGCCTACGTTGAGAAAAGAAATGTCCTCAGACATAAAATTGAAGGAAGCTTTGCGAGAAAGTCCTTGGTGATGTGTTAATTTATCTCACAGAGTTACACTGTTCTTTTCATGGGGCAGTTTGCTAACACTGTTTTCTTGCAATCTGCAGTGGGGTATTTCTGAGCACATTGAAGATTATGGTGATAAAGGAAATATTCTCAGACAAAAAATATAAAGAAGGTTTCTGAGAAACTGCCTTTTGATTTCTGAATTCATATCACAGACTTATGTGATCCTTTTCATGGAGCAGTTTGGTAGCACTGTTTTTGGGGAATCTGAGAAGGGATATTTTGGATTGCACTGAAGCCTATGGTGACAAAAGAGATATCCTCAGATAAAAACTAGAAAGAATCATTTTGAGAAAGTTCTTTGTGATGTTTGAATTCATGTCACAGATTTACACCTTTCCATTCATGAAGTTGTTTGCTAACACAGTTTTCATTGAATTTGCAAAGGGATATTTGGGAGCGCAATGAGGCCTGTAGTGGAAAAGGATATATACTGAGATTAAAACTAGAAAGAAGATTTCTGAGAAACTGCTTTGTAATATGTGAATTCATCTTATAGAGATACACCATTCTTTTCATTGAACAGATTGATAACACTGTTTTTGTGGAATAAGCAATAGGATATTTGAGAGTGCATTGAAACCTGTGGTGACAAAGGAAATATCCTCAGTTAAAAACCAAAAAGAAGCTTTCTAAGAAACTGCTTTGTGTTGTGTCAATTCATCTCACCGAGTTGTGCCTTTTCTTTCATGAAGTAGTTTGATAATACTATTTTCGTGAAATCTGCAATAGGATATTTGGGAGCGCATTGAAGCCTATGGTGACTAAGGATATATCCTCAGAGAAAAACAAAAAAGAATCTTTCTGAGAAACTGCTTTGGGATGTGTGAATTCATCTCACAGGTTTACACTTTTCTTTCATGGAGCAGTTTGTTAATACTATTTTCATGGAATCTGCAAAGGGATATTTTGGAGCGCATTGTGGGCTATGGTGAAAAACTCAATATCCTCAGATAAAAAATGGAAAGAGGCTTTCTGAGAAACTGCATTGTGATATGTGAATTTATCTCACACAGTTACACCGTTCTTTTCATTGAACAGTGTGCAAACACTGTTTTTGTGCAATCTGCAAAGGTATATGTTGGAGCTCATTGAGGCCTATGGTGAAAAAGGAATTATGCTTATATAAAAACTAGACAGAAGCTTTCTGAGAAAGTTCTTTGTGATGTGTGAATTCATCTCACAGAGTTACACCTTATTTTTTCCATGGATAAATTTGCTAACACTGTTTTTGTGAAATCAGAAAAGGGATATTTGGAAGCACATTGAGGCCTATAGTGAAAAAGGAAATATCCTCTTAGAAAAACGAGAAAGAAGCTTTCTGAGAATCTGCTTTCTGATGTTTGAATTCAAGGCACAGAGTTACACTGTTCTTTTCATGGAGCAGTTTGCTAGCATTGTTTTCTTGGAATCTACAATGGCATATTTTGGAGCATACTGAAGCTTATGGTGACAAAGGAAATACCCTCATGTAAAAACTAGAAAGAAGCCCTCTGATAAACTGCTTTATGATGTGTTAATTCATCTCACAGGGTTACATGATTTCTTTCATGAATAAGTTTGGTAGCACTGTTTTTGGGGAATCTGAGAAGGGATATTTTGGAACATCATGGAGCCTATGGTGACTAAGGAAATATCCTCAGATAAAAATTAGAAAGAAACTTTCTGAGAAACTTCTTTGGGATGTGAGATTCGTCTCACAGATACACACCTTTCTTTTCAAGGAGCAGTTTGCAAACAGTTTTTGTGGAATCTGCGAAGGGATATTTGGGATGTATTGAGGCCTATGGTGAAAAAGGAATTATCCTCAGATTAAAACTAGAAAGAAGCTTTCTGAGAAACGGCTTTGTAATGTGTGAATTCATCTCACAGTGTTACACTGTTTTCTTCATTTAGCAGTCTGCTAACACTGTTGCCTTGAAATCTGCAATGGTAGATTTCTGAGCATATTGAAGCTTACAGTGACAAAGAAATTATCATTATATAAAAACTAGAAAGAAGCTTTCCGAGAAACTGCTTTGTGATATGTGAATTTATCTCAGAGAGCTACACCGTTCTTTTCATTGAGCAGGTTGATAACACAGTTTTCGTGGAATCTGTGATTAGATATTTGGGAGCACATTGAAACCTATGGTGACAAATAAATATCCTCAGATAAAAAACGAAAAGAAGCTTTCTGAGAAGCTGCTTTGTGATGTAGGAATTCATCTCACAGAATTGCATTGTTCTTTTCATTGAGCAGTATTCTATTTCTTGGAATCTGCAGTGTGATACTATGGATCGCATTGAAGTGTATAGTGACAAAGGAATTATCCTCATATAAAAACTAGAAAGAAGGTTTCTGACAAACTGCTTTGAGCTGTGTTAATTCATCTCACAGTGTTGCATGATTCTTTTCATGAATTAGTCTGTTAGAACTGTTTCTGGGGAATTTGAGAAAGGATATTTGTTATTGCTTTGAAGCCTATAGTGACAAAGGAAATATCCTCAGATAAAAACGAGAAAGAAGCTTTCTGAGAAAGTTCTTTGTGATGTGTGAATTCATCTCACAGTGCTACACCTCTCTTTTCATGGAGCAGTTTACAAACACTCTATTCGTGGAATGTGCAAAGTGATATATCGGAGTGTATTGAAGTTTATTTTGATGAAGGAAATACCTCAGACAAAAACTGGATAGAATGTTTTTGAGAAACTGCCTTGTGATTTGGGATTTCATCTCACAGAGTTACACGATTCTTTTCAAAGAGCAGTTTGGTAGCACTGTACTTGGAGTATCTGAAAAGGGATATTTTGGATCACTTTGAAGCCTGTGGTGACAAAGGAAACATACTCTGATAAAAATTATGAAGAAGTTTTCTGAGAAGCTGCTTTGTGATGTATGAATCCATCTCGTGGAGTTACACGATACTTTTCATGCAGCAGTTTGGTTGCACTGTTTTTATGGAATCTGAGAAGGGATATTTTGGATTGCCTTAAAGTCTATTGTGAAAAAGGAAATATCCTCAGTTAAAAACTAGAAAGAAAGTTTCTCAGAATCTTCTTGGTGAAGTGTGAATTCATCTCATAGAGTTACACCTTTCTTTTCTAGGAGCAGTTTGCTAACACTGTTTTCATGGAATCTACAAAGGGATATTTATGAGTGCGTTTAGTCCTATGGTGACAGAGGAATTATCCTCAGATAAAAACTAGAAAGAAGCTTTGAGAGTAACTGCTTTGTGATTTGTGAATTCATCTCACAAAGTTACATATTTCTTTTCATGATGCAGTTTGCTTGTACAGTTTTTGGTTAATCTCAGAAGGTATATTTAGATCTCATTGAAGCCTATGGTTTAAAGGAAATATCCTCAGACAAAAACTAGAAAGAAGCTTTCTGAGAAACTGCTTTGTGATTTGTGAATTAATCTCATGGAGTTATAAGATTCGTTTCATGGATCACTTTGTTAGCACTGTTTTTGTCAATCTGAGAAGGTATATTTGGATCTCATTGAAGCCTATGGTGACAAAGGAAATGTCCTCAGATTATCAGTAGAAAGAAGCTTTAAGAGAGTTCTTTGTTATGAGTGAATTCACCTCACAGTGTTACACCTTTCTTTTCATGGAGCAGTTTGCTAACACTGTTTTCCTGGAATATTCAAAGGGACATTTGGGAATGCATTGAAGCCTATAGTGAAGAAGTATCCTCAGATAAAAACTAGAAGGAACCTTTCTGAGAAATGCTTTGTGAGGTGTGATTTCATCTCACAGAGTTACACTGCTCTTTTTGTTGAGCAGTTGGATAACACGTTTCTCATGGAATCTGCAATAGGGTATTTCGGAGTGCATGGAAGCCCATGGTGACAAAGGAAATATCCTCAGACAAAAACAAGAGAGAAGGTTTCTGAGAAAGTTCTTTGAGATGTGTGAATTCATCTCACAGAGTTACACGTTACTTTTCATGGAGCAGTTTGCTAACACTGTTTTTGTGGAATCACCCAAGGGATATTTGGGAGTGCTCTGAGGCCTATGGCGATAAAGGAAATATCCTCAGATAAAAACTAGGAAGAAATTTTCTGACAAACCACTTTGTGATGTGTTAATTCATCTCACGGAATTACATGATTCTTTTCATGGATCAGTATGGTAGCACTGTTTTCGTAAATCTGAGAAGGAATATTTTGGATCACATTGAAGCCTATGGTGACAAAGGAAATAACCTCAGAGAGCAACTAGAAAGAAGCTTTCTGGGAAAGTTCTTTGTGATGTGTGAATTCATCTCAGAGTTACACTGTTCTTTTCAATGAGTAGTTTGCTAACACAGTTTTCTTGGAATCAGCAATGGGATATTTGGGAGTGCATTGAAGCTTATGGTTACAGGAAAATCCTCATACAAAAACTAGAAAGAAGCTTCATCAGAAAGTGTTTTGTGATGTGATAATACATCTCACAGAGTTACACAATACTTTTCATGGAGCATTGGCAGCACTGTTTTTGGGGAATCTAAGAACAGATATTTTGGATCGCATTGAAGCTTCTGGTGACAAAGGAAATCTCCTCAGTTAAAAATTAGAAAGAAGCTTTCTGAGAAAGGTCTTTGTGATGTCAGAATTCATCTCACAGAGTTACACCATTCCTTTCATGGAGCCGTTTGTCAAAATTGTTTTCGTGGAATATGCAATGGAATATTTGGGAACACATTGAGGCCTATAATGACAAAGGAATTGTCTTCAGATAAAAACTAGAAAGAAGCTTTCTGAGAAACTGCTTTGTGATGTGTGAATTCATCTCACAGAATTACACCATTCCTGGCAATGAGCAGTTTGATAACACAGTTTTCGTGAAATCTGCTATAGGATATTTGTGAGGGCTTTGCAGCCTATGGTGACAAAAGACATATTCTTAGATAAAAACCAAAAGGAAGCTTTCTGAGAGACTGCTCTGTGATTTATGGATTCATGTCACAGAGTTACACAGTTCTTTTCATGGAGCAGTTTGGTAGCACTGTTTTTGGGGAATCTGAGAACAGATATTTTGGATCTTATTGAAGCCTATGGAGACAAAGGAACTATAATCAGATATAAACTAGAAAGAAACTTCCTGAGAAACTGCTTTGTGATGTGTGAATTCATTTCACAGAGTTACAGTGTTCTTTTCATTGAGCACTTTGCTAACACTGTTTTCTTGGAATCTGCAAAGAGATACTTGAGAGTGCTTTGAGACATATGGTGACAAAAGAAATATTCTCATATAAAAACTTGAAAGGATCTTTCTGAGAAATAATTTTCTGATGTGTTAATTCACCTCATAGAGTTTCACGATGCTCTTCATGGAAGAGTTTCTTAGCAGTGTTTTTGGGGAATCTGATAAGGGATGTTTTGGATCACATTGAAGCCTGTGTTGACAAATTAAATATCCTCAGATAAAAAACTAGAAAGAAGCTTTCTGGGAAAACTCTTTGTGATGTGTGAATTCATCTCACAGAGTAACACCTTTCTTTTCCTGGAGCAGTTTGCTAACACTATTTTCATGAAATCTGCAATGCGATATTCTGGAGTCCTTTGATGCCTATAGTGAAAAATAAACTTTCCTCAGATAAAAAGTTGAAAGACACCAGACAAATGGTGAAAAAGTAAATATCCTCAGAAAAAATTAGAAAGCAGCTTTCAGAGAAAGTTCTTTGTGATGTGTGAATTCATTTCAGAGAGTTTCACCTTTCTTTTCATGTAGCAGTTTGCTAACACTGCTTTTTCGAATCTGCAGAGGGATATTTGTGAGCACTTTGAGACCTATGGTGAAAAAGGAAATATCCTCACATAAAAGCTAGAAAGAATCTTTCTGAGAAACTGCTTTGTGATTTGTGACTTCACCTCAGAGAGTTACAATGTTTTTTTCATTGAGCAGTTTGCTAACACTGTTTTCTTGGAATCTGCAATTGGATATTTTGGAGCGCATTGAAGCTTATGGTGACAAAGGAAATATACTCTGATAAAAACTATAAAAAATATTTCTAAGAAACTGGTTTGTCATTCGTGAGTTCATCTCACAGAGTTACACTGTTCTTTTCATTGGGCAGTTTGAAAACACTGTATTTGTTGAATCTGCAGTAGAATATTTGGGAGCGCATTAGAGCCTATGGTGACAAAGGAAATATCCTCAGACAAAAACTAGAAAGAAGCTTTCTGAGAAACTGCTTTGTAATGTGTGAATTCATCTCACAGAGTTACACTCTTCTGTTCAATGAGCAGGTTGCCAACACTGTTTTCTTGTAAACCGCAATGTGATATTTCAGAGTGCATTGAGCTTATGGTGATGAAGGAAATATACGCTGATAAAAACTAGACAAAACCTTTCTGAGAAACTGTTTTGTGATTTGTGAATTCATCTCACAGAGTTCCATGATAATTTCCATGGAGCAGTTTGGTAGCACTGTTTTTGGGTAATCTGAGAAAGGATATTTTGAATTGTATGGAAGCCTATAGTGACATAGGAAATATCCTCAGACAAAAACTAGAAAGAAGCTTTCTGAGAAACTTCCTTTTGATATGTGATTTCAACTCACAGAACTACGCAATTCTTTTCATGGAGCAGTTTGGTAGCACTGTTTTGGGGGAATCTGAGAAGGGATATTTTTATCACATTGAAGACTATGGTGACAAAGGAAATATTCTCAGATAACAACTAGAAAAAACTTTATGAGAAACTGCTTTATGATGTATGAATTCCCCTCACAGGGTTACACCGTTGTTTTCATTGCAGTGTTTGATAACACTGTTTTCGTGGAAACCACGAAGGGATATTTTGGAGTGCTTTGAGGCCTACGGTGAAAAAGAAAATATCCTTTGATAAAAAACAGAAGAATCTTTCTGGAAAACTGCTTTGTGATGGGTGAATTCACCTCACAGAGTTACACTGTTCTTTTCATTGAGCAGTTTGCTAACAGTGTTTCGTTGGAATGTGCAATGGGATATTTCGGAGTGCATTGAAGATTAAAGCAACAAAGGAAATATCCTGAGATAAACTAGAAAGAAGCTTTTTGAGAAACTGCTTTGTGATTTGTGAGTTCATCTCAAAGAGTTACACGATTCTTTTCATGGGGGAGATTGGTTGCACTGTTATTGGGGAACCTGAGAAGGGATATTTTGGATTGCATTGAATCCTATGGTGACAAAGGAAATATTCTCAGAAAAAAAACTAGAAAGAAGCTTTATGTGAAAGTTCCTTTTGGTGTGTGAAATCCTCTCACCAAGTTACAGCTTTCTTTTCATTGAGCTGATTGCTAACACTGTTTTCGTGGAATCTACAAAGGGATATTTGGAGCGCCTAGAGAACCATGGTAAAAAAGGACATATCATCAGATAAAAACTAGCAAGAAGATTTCTAGGAAACTGCTTTTTGATGTTTGAATTCACCTCACAACGTTACACTGTCTTTTTCATTGAGAAGTTTCTAAAACTGTTTTCTTGGAATCAGCAAAGGGATATTTCAGAGCGCATTGAAGCTAAGGGTGACAAAGGAAATACGCTCATATAAAAATTAGAAAGAAGCTTTCTGAGAAACTCCTTTGAGATTTGTGAATTCTTCTCACAGAGTTACACTATTATTTTCATGGATCAGTTTGGTAGCACTGTTATTGGGGTATCGGAAAAGGGATATTTTGGATTGTACAGAAGCCTAGTTTAACAAAGGATATATCCTCAGATACAAACTAGAAAGAAGCTATCTGTGAAATTTCTTTGTGATGTGCGAATTCACCTCACAGAGTTACACCTTTCTTTTCATGGGGCAGTTGAATAACATTATTTTCATGGGATCTGCAAGGGATATTGGGAGCAGATTGAAGCCTGTGGTGAAAAAAAAAATACCCTCAGATAAAAACTAGAAGGAAGCTTTCTGAGAAGGTGCGTTGTGATGTGTAAATTCATTTCGCACAGTTACACTGTTCTTTTCACTTAGCAATTTGCTTACACTGTTTTCTTGGAATATGCAGTGGGATATTTTGGAGTGCGTTGAAGTTTATGGTGACAAAGGAAATACCCTCATATAAAAATTAGAAAGAAACTTTCTGAGAAACTGCTTTGTGATGTGTGAATTCATCTCACAGAGTTACACAGTTCTCTTCATTGAACAGTTAGTGAACCCTGTTTTCGGGGAATCTGCAATAGGATATTTTGCAGTGCTTTGAAGCTTATGGTGATAAAGGAAGCAACCTCAGACAAAAATTAGAAAGAAGCTTTCTGAGAGACTGCTTTGTGATTTGTGAATTCATCTCACAGAGTTACACCACTCTTTTCTTGAAGCAGTTTGGTAGCACTGTTTTTGGGGAATCTGAGAAGGGACAATTTGGATTGCCTTGAAGCTTATGGTGACAAAGGAATTATCCTGAGATAAAAACTAGAAAGAAGTTTTCTGAGAAAGTTCTTTGTGATGTGTGATTTCAACTCGCAGATTTACACCTTTCTTTTCATGGAGCAGTTTGCTAACCCTGTTTCGTGGAATCTTCAAAGGGATATTAGGGAGTGCATTGAGGCCTATGGTGAAAAAGAAAGTATTCTCAGATAAAAACTAGAAAGAAGGATTCTGAGAAACTGCATTGCAATCTGTGAATTAATCTCAAAGAGTTACACCGTTCTTTTCATTGAGCAGTTTGCTAACACTGATTTCGTGGAATTTGCAAGGGGATATATAGGGGGGATCATGAGGCCTATGGTGAAAAACTGAATATTCTCATGTAAACACTAGAAAGAAGCTTTCAGAGAAAACAATTTATGATGTGTGAATTCATCTCACAGTGTTACACTGTTCTTTTCATTGAGCAGTTAGCTAAAACTGTTTTCTTGGGATCTTCATTGCAATATTTCACAGCTCATTGAAGGTTAGGGAGACAAAGGAAAGATCCTCATATAAAAAGTAGAAAGGAGCTTTCCGAGAAACTGGTTTGTGATGTGTGAATTCATCTCATAGAGTTACACCATTCTTTTCTTTGAGCAGTTTGCTAACACTGTTTTCGTGGAATCTGCACAGGGATATTTGGGACCTCAATCAGACCTATAGTGAAAAACAGAATATGCTCATATAAAAATTAGAAAGAAGCTTTCTGAGAAACTGCATGGTGATGTGTGAATTTATCTAAAGATTTACTCTGTTCTTTTATTTGATTAGTTTGTAAACACTGTTTTCTTGGAACCTGCAATGGGATACTTTGGAGCACATTGAAGCTTATGGTGACATAGGAAGTATGCTCACATAAAACCTAGAAAGATGTTGTCTGAGAAACTGCTTTGTGAAGTGTTAACTCATCTCACGGAGTTACACGATTCTTTTCATGGATCAGTTTGGTAGCACTGTTTTAGGGGAACCTGAGAAGGGATATTTTGGATTGCATTGAAGTCCATGTTGACAAAGGAAATATCCACAGATGTATACTTGAAAGATTTCTGAGAAACTTTTTTGTAGTGTGTGAATTCATCCTACAGAGTCACATCATTCTTTTAATTGTTTAGTGTGCTAAAACTGTTTTGGTGGAATCTGCAAAGGTATACATTGGAGTGCATTGAGACCTATGGTGAAAAAGACAATGATGTCAGTTAAAAAGTAGAAGGAATCTTTGTGAGAAACTGCTTTGTGATGTGTAAATTCATCTCACAGTATTACACTGTAGTTTTCATTGAGCAGTTTACTAACACTGTTTCCTTGGAATCTGCAAAGGGGTATTTTGGAGCCCATTGAAGCTTATGGTGACAGAGGAAATATCCTCATATAAAAACTAGAAAGAAGCTTTCTGAGAAAGTTCTTTGTGATGTGTGAATTCATCTCACAGAGTTACACCTTTCCTTTCATGGAGCAGTTTGATAACACTGTTTATGTGGAATCTGACAAAAACAAGAAAGAAGGTTTCTGAGAAAGTTCTTTGTGATGTGTGAATTCATCTCACAGAGTTACACCTTTCCTTTCATGGAGCAGTTTGATAACACTGTTTTTGTGGAATCTGACAAAAACAAGAAAGAAGGTTTCTGAGAAAGTTCTTTGCGATGTGTGAATTCATCTCACAGAGTTACACCTTTCCTTTCATGGAGCAGTTTGATAACACTGTTTTTGTAGAATCTGCAAAGGGATATTTGGTAGCACATTGAGGCCTACAGTGAAAAAGGAAATACCCTTAGATATAAACCAAAAAGAAGCTTTCTGAGAAACTGCTTTGTGATGTGTGAGTTCATCTCACAGAGATACACTGTTCTTTACATTGATGAGTTTCCTAACACTGTTTTGCTGGAATTTGCAATGGGATATTTTGGAGCGCATTGAAGCTTAGGGTGACAACGGAAATATCCTTAGATGAAAACTAGAAATAAGCTTTCTGACCAACTGTTTTTTATTTATGAATTCATCTCACAGAGTTACATGATTCTTTTCATAGATCAGATTGGTAGCACTGTTTTTATGGAATCTGCAAAGGGATATTCGGGAGCTTCTAGAGGCCTAGAGTGAAAAGGAAATAACTTCAAATAAAAACTGGAGAAAAGATTTTGAGAAACGGTTTTCTGATGTGTGCATTCATATCATAGAGTTTAACCTTTTTCTTGATCGAGCAGTTCGTCATCACTGTTTTTATGGTATGTGAGAGGAGACATTTGGAGGCACATTGAAGCCTATGGTGAAAAAGGAAATATCATCAGATTTAAACTAGAAAGAAGCTTTCTGAGAAACTGCTTTGTGATGGGTGAATTCAACTCACAAAGTTTCAATTTTGTTTTCACTGAGCAGTTTGGTAACACGGTTTTTGTGGAATCTGCAAAGGGATATTTGGGAGCGCATAGAGTCCAATGGCAAAAAGGAAATATATTCAGTTAAAAACTGGAAAGAAGCTTTCTGAGAAACTCCTTTGTGATGTGTGCATTCATCTCATGAGCTATATGTTTCTGTTGAGGGAGCACTTTGGCATCACTGTGTGTTGTCTGAGAAGGGATATTTGGGAGCACTTTGAAGTCTATGGTGGAAAAAGAAATATCCTCAGATAAAAACTAGAAAGAAACTTCCTGAGAAACTGCTTTGTGATTTGTCAATTTACCTCACAGAGTCACATCATTCTTTTCATGGTGCAGTTTGTTAGCACTGTTTTGTGGAATCTGCAGAGGGATATTTGGGAGAGCATAGAGGCCTAAGATGAAAAAAATTTCTCTAGGTTACATCTGGAGAGAAGCTTTCAGAGAAACTCCTTTGTGATGTTTGCATTCATCTCATAGAGGTAGCATTTCTGTTGAGGAAAAACATTGACATCAAGGTTTTTGTGGTGCCTGAGATGGGATATTTGGGAGAGCATTGAAGCCAACATTGGAAAAGGAAATATCCTCATATAAAAACCAGAAAGAACCTTTCTTTGAAACCGCTTTGTGAAGTTTCAATTCATGTCACAGAGTTACACAATTCTTTCCATGGAGCTGTTTGGTAACACTGTTTTCATGGAATCTGCAAAGGGATATTTGGGAATGCCTTGAGGCCTATAGTGAAAAAGGAAATATCCTCAGATAAAATCTAGAAAGAAGCTTTCTGAGAAACTGCTTTGTGGTGTGTGAATTTATCTCACAGAGTTTCAACATACTTTTCATTGAGCAGTTTTTTAACAATGTTTTCATGAAATCTGCAATAGGATATTTTAGAGCCCATTGAAGCCTACAGTGACAAAGGAAATATTCTCAGGTAGAAATCAAAAAGAGGCTTTCAGAGAAACTGCTTTGTGATGTGTGAATTCTTCTCACAGAGTTACACTGTTCTTTTCATCGAACAGTTTGCTAACACTGTTTTCTTGGACTCTGCAATAGGATGTTTCGGAGTGCATTGAAGCCTATAGTAACAAAGAAAATATCCTCAGATAAAAACTAGAAAGAAGCTTTCTGAGAAAGTTTCTTTGATTTGTGAATTTATCTCACAGAGTTTTACCTTTCTTTTTCATGCAGCAGTTTGCTAGCACTGTTTTCATGGAATCTGCAAAGGGATATTTGGGGGTGCTTTGAGGCCTATGTTGAAAAAGGAAATAACCTCAGGTATTAAGAAGGAAGTAGATTTCTGAGAAACTGCTTTGTGATGTGTGAACTCATGCCACAGAGTTAAAATGTTCCTTTCATTGAGAAGTTTGCTAACACCATTTTTGTGGAATCTCCAAAGGGATATTTCATAGTGCATTGAGGCCTATTGTGAAAAAGCAAATATCCTCAGATAAAAACTAGAAAGAAGCTTACTAAGAAACGGATTTGTAATGTGTGAATTTATCTCACAGAGTTAAAATGTTCCTTTCATTGAGAAGTTTGCTAACACTGTTTTCTTGGGGTCTGCAAAGGGATATTTTGGAGTGCATTGAAGCTTGTGAGACAAAGGAACCATCCTCAGACAAAAACTAGAAAGAATCTTTCTGAAAACTGCTTTGTGATTCGTGAATTTATCTCACAGAGTTACACGAATCTTCTCATGGATCAGTTTGGTAGCACTGTTTTTGGGGAATCTGAGAAGGGATATTTTGGAACACGTTGAAGACTATGGTGACAAAGGAAATTTCCTCAGATAGAATCTACAAAGAAGACTTCTGAGAAATTTATTTTCGATGTGTGAATTCATCTCAGAGAGTGACACTGGTATGTTTATTGAGAGGTTTGCTAACACTTTTTTCGTGGAGTCTGCAATGGGATATTCGAGAGCACACTGAGGAACATGGTGAAAAGGGAAATATCCTCAGATAAAAACTAGAAACAAGCTTTCTGAGAAAAAACTTTGTGATGTGTGAATTCATCTCACAGACTTACACTGTTCTATGCATGGAGCAGTTTGTTTACACTGTTTTCTTGGAATCCTCATTCTGATATTTTGGAGCGCATTGAAGATTATGGAGACAAAATAAATATCCTCATATAAAAACTAGAAAGAAGCTTTTTGAGAAACTGCTTTCTGATGTGTGAATTCATCTCACAGTTACACTGTTCTTTTCATTGAGCAGTTTGCTAGCACTGTTTTCTTGGAATCTGCAAAGGGACATTTTGGAGTACATTGAAGCTTACGGTGACAAAGGAAATATCCTCACATAAAAACTAGAACAAAGCTTTCTCAGAGACCGCTTTGTGATTTGTAAATTCACCTCACAGAGTTACACGATTCCTTTAATGGATCAGTTTGGTAGCACTGTTTTTGGGGAAATTGAGGAAGGATATTTTGTATCGCATTGAAGCTAATGGTGACAAAGGAAACAGCCTTAGATAAAAACTAGAAATAAGCTTTCAGAGGAAGTTCTTTGTGATGTGTGAATTCATCTCACAGAGATACACCTTTCTTTCCACGGATTAGTTTGCTACCTGCTAACTTTTTTTTGTGGAATTTGCAAAGGGACATTTGGGAGTGCAAAGAGGCCTACAGGGATAAAGGAAATTGCCTCAGATAAAAACTAGAAAGAAGCTTTCTGAAAAATTTCTTTGTGATGTGTGAATTCATCTCACAGAGTTACACATTTCCTTTCATGGAGCAGTTTGCTAACACAGTTTTCCTGGAATCTGCAAGGGATCATTGGGAGGGCATTGAGACTTATGGTGAAAAAGGAAATATCCTCAGATGAAAACTAGAAGGAAGCTTTCTAAGAAACTGCTTTATGATGTGTGAATTCATCTGACCAAGTTAGACTGTTCTTTTCATTGATCAGTTTGCTAACAGTTTTCTTGGAATATTCTGTGGGATAATTCAGAGCATGTTGAAGCTTAGGGTGACAATGGAAACACCCTCCTATAAAAACTAGAAAGAAACTTGCTGAGAAACTACTTTGTGATTTGTAAATTTATCTTACAGATATACACGGTTCTTTTCATGGATCAGTTTGGTAGCACTGTTTTTTTGGAATTTGAGCAGGGATATTTTCTATCACATTGAAGCTAATGGAGACAAAGGAAATATCCTCAGATAAAAACTAGAAAGAAGATTTCTGAGAAAGTTCTTTGTGATGTGTTTTCTCATCTCACAGGGTTACACCTTTCTTTTCATGGAGCAGTTTGCTAACACTGTTTTCGTGGAATCTGCATAGGTATATTTGGGAGTGCATTGAGGCCTATAGTGAAGAGAAATATCCTCAGATAAAAACTAGAAAATATCTTTCGGAGAAACTGCTTTGTGATGTGTCAATTCATCTCACAGAGTTACACTGTTCTTTTCATTGAGCAGTTTGCTAACATTGTTTTCTTGGAATCTGCAATGGAATATTTTGGAGCACGTTGAAACTTATTGTGACAAAGAAAATATTGTCAGACAAAAAGTAGAAAGAAGCTTTCTGAGAAACTGCTTTGTGATTTGTGAGTTCATCCCACAGAGTTACACGATTCTTCTCATGGGGCAATTTGTCAACATTGTTTTTGGGGAATTTGAGAAGGAATGTTTTGGGTTGCATAGAAGCCTATGGTGACAAAGGGAATATCCTCAGATGAAAACTAGACAGAAATCTTCTGAGAAAGTTCTTTGTGATGTGTGAATTCATCTCATAGAGTTACACCTTTCTTTTCATGGAGCTGTTTGCTAACACTGTTTTCATGGAATCTGCAAAGGGATATTTGGGAGTGAATTTAGGCCTATGGTGAAAAAGGAAATATCCTCAGAAAAAAACTGCAAAGAAGCTTTCTGAGAAACTACTTTGTGATGTGTAAATTCATGTCACAGAGTTACACTGTTCATTTCATTGAGCAGTTTGTTAGCACAGTTTGCTTGGAATCTGCAATGTGATATTTCGGAGTGCATTAAAGCTTATGGTGACAAAGGAAATATCCTCAGACAAAAACCAGAAAGAAGCTTTCTGAGAAACTGTTTTGTGATTTGTGACTTCGTCTTACAGAGTTATATGATGCTTTTCATGGAGCAGTTTGGTGGCACAGTTTTGGGGAATCTGATAAGGGATATTTTGGATAACATTGAAGCTTATGGAGACAAGGGAAATATCCTCTGATGAAAACTGGAAACAAGCTTTCTGAGAAACCGCTTTGTGATGTGTTAATTTATCTCACAGAGATACACGATTTTTTCATGTATAAGTTTGGTACCACTGTTTTTGGAGAAACTGAGGGAGGATATTTTGGATCACATTGAAATCAGTGGTGACAAAGGAAACATCCTTATATAAAAACTAGAAAGAAGCTTTCTGAGAAAGTTCTGTGTGATGTGTGAATGTATCTCACAGAGTCTGTAATGGGACATTTTGGAGCATAAGGATTCCTTTAGTGAAAAAGGAAATATCCTCAGATAAAAACTAAAAGTAAGCTTTCAGAGAAACTTCTTTGTGATGCATGATACCATCTCAAAGAGTTACACCTTTCTTTTCATGGAGCAGTTTGTTAACACTGTTTTCGTTTAATCTGCATAGGTATATTTTGGATCGAATTGAAGCCTCTGGTGACAAAGCAAATATCCTCCGATAAAAACTAGAAACACGTTTTCTGAGAACCTACTTGGTGATGATTTAATTCATCCCACAGAGCTACATGATTCTTTTCATGGATCAGTTTGGTAGCACTGTTTTTGGGGAATCTGTGGAAGGATATTTTGGATCACATTAAAGTCAATGGTGACAAAGGAAATATCCTCAGATAAAAACTAGAAGGAAGCTTTCTGAGAAACTTCTTTGTGATGCGTAAATTCATCTCACAGTGTTACACCTTCCTTTTCATGGAGCAGTTTACTAACACTGTTTTCGATCGATTTGCGAAGAAATATTTGGAGAGCATGGAGGAATATGGTGAAAAAGGAAATATTCTAAGATAAAAACTAGAAACAAGCTTTCTGGGAAACTTATTTGTGATGTGTGAATTCATCTCACAGAGTTACACTGTACTTTTCAATGAGCAGTTTGACAACCCTGTTTTCTTGGAATCTGCAATGGTATATTTCAGAGCTCATTGAATCGTATGGTGACAAAAGAAATATCCTCATATAAAAAGTAGGAAGAATTTTTCGAGAAATGGCTTTGTGATGTCCCAATTCATCCCACTGAGTTATACAATTCCTTTCATGGATCAGTTTGGTAGCACCTTTTTTTTGGAATCTGAGAAGGGATATTTTGGATCACATTGAAGAATATGGTGACAAAGGAAATATCCTCATATAAAAACTAGAAAGGGCCTCTCTGTGAAAGTTATTTGTGATGTGTAAATTCATCTCACCGTGTTACACCTTTCTTGTTTCGGAGCAATTGCTCACACTGTTTTCGTGGATCTGCAAAAGGATATTTGGGAGATCATTGAGGACTATTTTGAAAAAGGAAATGTCCTCAGATAAAAACTAGAAAGAAGCTTTCTGAGAAACTGCTTTGTGATGTGTGAATTCATCTCACAGAGTTACACTGTTTTTTTCATTGAGCAGTTTGCTAGCACTGTTTTCATGGAATCTGGAATAGGTTATGTCAGAGCAGATTGAAGCTTAGGGTGACAAATGAAATATCTTCAGACATAAGCAAAAAGAAGCTTTCTGAGAAACTGCTTTCAGATTTGTGAATTCATCTCACAGATTTACACGATTCTTTTCATGGAGCACTGGGTAGCACCTTTTTTTTTTGGAATCTGAGAAGGGATAGTTTGGATCGCATTGAAGCCAATGGTGAGAAAGGAAATATCCTCAGACAAAAACTAGAAAGAAGCTTTCTGAGAAACGTGTTTGTAATGTGTGAATTCATCTCAGAGATGTACACAGTTCCTTCCATTGAGCAGTTTGATAACATGGTTTTAGTGGAATCTGCAAAGGGATATAAGGGAACGCATTGACACCTATGGTGAAAAAGGAAATATCCTCAGATAAAAACTATAGAGAAGCTTTTTGAGAAGCTTCTTTGTGATGTGTTTTCATCTCACAGAATTACACTATTCTTTTCATTGAGCAGTTTGCTAATACTGTTTTCATGCAATCTGCAATGGGATATTTCGGAGCACATTGAAGCTTACAGTGACAAAGGAAATATCATCAGACAAAAACTAGAAAGAAGCTTTCTAAGAAACTGCTTCATGAATTATGAATTCATCTGACTGACTTACATGATTCTTTTTATGGAGGAGTTTGGTAGTACTGTTTTGGGGGAATCTGAGAAGGGATATTTTGGATCGCATTGAAGCCTACAGTGACAAGTGAATTATTCACAGATAAAAAATAGAAGGAAGCTTTATTAGAAACTACTTTGTGAGTTGTGAATTCATCTCACATGGTTACACCTTTCTATTCATGGTGCAGTGTAATAACACTGTTTTCGTCGAATATGCAAAGGGATATTTGGGAGCGTATTGAGGCCTATGGTGAGAAAGAAAACATCCACTGATTAAAAAGGAGAAAGAAGTTTTCTGAGAAACTGGTTTATGGTGTGTTAATTCATTTCACAGAGTTACACAATTCCTTTCATGGACCAGTTTGGTAGCTCTGTTTTTTGGGAATCTGAGAAGGGATATTTGGGATCGTATTGAAGCCTATATTGACAAAGGAAATATCCTCAGATGGAAACTAGAAAGAAGCTTTCTGAAAAAGTTCTTTGTGATGTGTGAATTCATCTCTCAGAGTTACACCTCTCTTTTCATGGAGCAGCTTGCTAACACTGTTTTCATGGAATCTTCAAAGGGATATTTGCGAGTGCATTGAAGCCTATGGTGACAAGGAAATATCCTCAGATAAAAACTGGAAAGAAGCTTTCTGAGATACTACTTTGTGATGGGTTAGTTCATCTCATAGAGTTACACCTTTCTTTTCATGGAGCAGTTGGCTAACACTGTTTTCGTGGAATCTGCATTAGGATATTTGGGAGTGCATTGAACTCTTTGGTGAAAAAGGAATTATCCTCAGATAACACCGAAAAAAACTTTCTGCAAAACTGCTTTGGATATGTGAATTCATCTCACAGAGTTACACATTTCTTTTCATGGACCTCTTTGTTAGCACTGTTTTTGGGGAATCTGAGAAGGGATATTTTGGATTACATTGAAGCCTATGGTGACAAGGAAATATACTCAAATAAAAACTGGAAAGAAGCTTTCTGAGAAACTTCCTTGTGATGTGTGAATTCGTCTCACAGTGTTTCACCTTTCTCTTCATGAAACAGTTTACTAACACTGTTTTCGTGGAGTCTGCAAAGTGATATTCGGGAACGCTTTGAGGCTTATGGTGAAAAAGGAAATATCTTCAAATAAAAATTAGAAAGAAGCTTTCTGAGAAACTGTATCGTGATGTGTGAATGCATCTCACAGAGTTACACTGTTCTTTTCATGGATCAGTTTGCTAACACTTTTACTGGAATCTGCAGTGGGATTTTTTTTAGAGCAATGAAGCTTATGGTGACAGGGGAAATATCCTCAGATAAAAACAGAAAGGAAGCTTTCTGAGAAACTGCTTATGATGCATTAATTCATCTCACAGTGTTACACCGTTCTTTTCATTGAGCAGTCTGCTAACACTTTTTCCATGGAATCTCCGTTAGCATATTTGGGAGCACATTGAAGCCTGTGGTGACAAGGGAAATATCCTCAGATAAATAGCGAAAAGAAGCTTTCTGGGAAACTGTTTTGAATGTGTGAATTCATCTCACAGAGTTACACATTGCTTTTCATGGACCTCTTTGTTAGCACTGTTTTTGGGGAATCTGAGAAGGGATATTTGGATCGCTTTGAAGCCTATAGTGACAAGGAAATATCTTCAGATAAAAACAATAAGGAAGATTTCTGAGAATGTTCTTTGTAATGTGTGAATTCATAGTTACATCTTTCTTTTCATGGAACAGTTTGCTAACAATGTTTTCGTGAAATCTGCATTAGGATATCTGGGAGTACATTAACCCTATGGTGACAAAGGAAATATCCTCAGATAAAAACCGAAAAGAAACTTTCTGAGAAATTGCTTTGGATGTGTGAATTCATCTCTCAGAGTTACACAATTCTTTTCATGGATCACTTTATTAGCACTGTTTTTAGGGAATCTGAGAAGGGATATTTTTGCTTGCATTGAAGCCTATCTTGACAAACTAAATATCCTCAGATAAAAGCTGCATAGAAGCTTTCTGAGAAAGTTCTTTGTGATATGTCAATTCATATCACAAAGTTACACCTTTCCTTTCATGGAGGAGTTTGCTAACACTGTTTTCATGGAATCTACCAAGGGATATTTGGCAGCACTTTGAGTCCTATAGTGAAAAAGGAAATACCATCAGATAAAAACTAGAAAGAATCTTTTGAGAAACTGTTTTTTGATGTGGGAGTTCTTCTCACAAAGTTACACTGTTCTTTTCAAACAACAGACTGCTAACACTGTTTTTGTGGAAACTGCAATAGGATGTTTGAGAGTGCATTGAAGTCTATAGGGACAAACAAAATATCCTCAGATAAAAAACAGAAAGAATCCCTCTGAGAAACTACTTTGTGAGGTGTGAATACATCTCACAGAGTTACAGTATTCTTTTCATTGAGCTGTCTGCTAACTCTGTTTTCTTGGAATTCGCAATGGGATAGTTTGGAGCACATTGAAGCTAATGGTGACAAAGGAAATATCCTCAGAAAAAAACTGGAAAGACACTTTATGAGAAACTGCTTTGTGATGAGTTAATTCATCTCACAGATTTTCACCATCCTCTTCATTGAGCAGTCTGCTAACACTGTTTTCATGGATATTGTGTTAGGATATTTGGGAGTGCATTGAAGCTTATGGGGACAAGGGAAATATCCTCAGATAAATAGTAAAAAGAAATTTTCAGTGAAACTGCTTTGGATGTGTGAATTCATCTCACAGTGTTACACGATTCTTTTCTTGGATCACTTTGCTAGCACTGTTTTTGCAGAAACTGAGAAGGGATATTTTGGATGGCATTGAAGCCAATGGTGACAAAGGAAATATCTTCAGGTAAAAACCAAAAAGAAACCTTCTGAGAAACTGCTTTGTGATGTGTGAATTCACCTCACAGAGTTACAGAGATATTTTTATTGAGTAATCTTCTAAGACTGTTTTCTTGGGATCTACAAAGGGATATTTCGGAGCGCATTGAAACTTATGATGACAAAGGTAATATCCTCAGAGACAAACTAGAAAAAAGGTTTCTGAGAAACTGCTTTCTGATGTATGAATTCATCTCACAGAGTTACACCTTCCTTTCATGGAGCAATTTGTTACCACTGTGTTTCTGGAATCTGAGAAGGGATTTTTTTTACTGCATTGAAGCCTATGCTGACAAAGGAAATATCCTCAAATAACAACTAGAAAGAAGCTTTCTGAAGACCTTCTTGTTGATGTATGAATTCATCTCACAGAGTTACACGTTTTTCTTCATGAAGCAGTTTGCTAACACTGTTTTCATGGAATCTGCAAAGTGATATTTGGGAGCACATTGAGGCCTATGTTGAAAAAGGAAGTAACTTCAGATAAAAACTAGAAAGAAGCTTTCTGAGACATTGCTTTGTGATGGGTTAATTCATCTCACAGAGTTACACCACTGTTTTCATTGAGCATCTGCTCACACTGTTTTACTGGAATCTGCCTTAGGATACTTGGGAGCACATTGAAGCCAAAGTGACAATGGAAATATCCTCAGATAAAAACTAGAAAGAAGCTTTCTGAGAAACTGATTTGAATGTGTGAATTCATCTCACAGAGTTACAAGATTCTTTTCATGGATCACTTTGTTAGCACTGTTTTTGGGGAATCAGAGAGGGAATATTTTGGATTGCATTGAAGCCTATGGTGACAAGGAAATACACTCCAATAAAACCTGGAAAGAAGCTTTCTGAGACACTTCTTTTTGACGTGTGAACTCATCTCACTGTGTTTCACCTTTCTCTTCATGAAGCAGTTGGCTCAAACTGTTTTTATGGAATCTTCAAAGTGGTATTTTGGAGTTCATTGAGGCTCATGGTGGAAAAGGAAATATCCTCAGATAAAAAATAGAAAGAAGCTTTCTGAGAAACTGCATTGTGATGTGTGAATGCATCTCACAGAGTTGCACTGTTCTTTTCATTGAGCAGTTTGCTATACTGTTTTCTTGGAATCTGCAAAGGGATATTTCTAAGCGCAATGAAGCTTATGGTGACAAAGGAAATATCCTCAAATAAAAACTAGGAAGAATCTTTCTGAGGAACTTCTTTGTGACGTGTGAATTCATCTCACAGAGTTATTCCTTTGTCTTCATGAAGCTGTTTGTTAACACTGTTTTTGTGAAATCTGCAAAGGGATATTTGTTAGCTCATTGATGCCTACGTTGAAAAAGGAAATGTCCTCAGATAAAAACTAGAAAGAAGCTTTCTGAGAAACTGCATTGTGATGGGTTAATTCAACTCACAGTGTTACACATTTCTTTTCATTGAGCAGTCTGCTAACAATCTTTTCATGGGATCTGCATTAGGATATATTGGACGCATTGAAGCCAAGGATGACAAAGTTAATGTCTTCAGAGAAAAAACAAAAAGAAGCCTTCTGAGAAACTGCTTTGTGATGTGTGAATATATCTCACAGAGTTACAGTGTTCTTTTTATTGAGCAGTCTGCTAACACTGTTTTCTTGGAATCCACAAAGGGATATTTCAGAGAACATTGAAGCTTACTATGACAAAGGAAATATCCTCAGAGATAAACTAGAAAGAAGCTTACTGAGAAACTGGTTTGTGATGGGTTAACTCATCCCACAGAATTACACCGTTATTTTCATGGAGCAGTCTGCTAGCACTGTTTTTGTGGAATCTGTATTAGGATATTCGGGAGCCTATGGTGACAATGGAAATATCATCAGATAATAACCGAAAAGAAACTTCCTGAGAAACTGCTTTGGTTGTATGAATTCATCTCACAGAGTTACACCGTTCTTCTCATATAGCAGTTTCCTAACACTGTTTTCATGGAAAATGCAATAGGATGTTGGGGAGGGCATTGAATCCTATGGTGACAAAGGAAATATCCTCAGATAAAAAAACAAAAACAAGCCTTTGGAGAAACTGCTTTGTGATGTGTGAATACCTCTCACAGAGTTACAGTGATCTTTTCATTGAGCAGTCTGCTAACACTGTTTTCTTGGAATGTGTAAAGGGATATTTTGCAGTGCATTGAGGCTTATAGAGACAAAGGAAAAATCCTCAGAGGAAAACTATAAAGAAGGTTTGTGAGAATCTGATATCTGATGTGTGAATTCATCTCACAGAGTTACACTTTGCAATCATTGAGCAGTTTATTAACACTATTTTTGCGGAATCTGAGATGGGATATTTTGGACTGCATTGAAGCCTATGCTGACAGAGGAGATAACCTCAGATAAAAACTAGAAAGAAGCATTCTGAGAAACATCTTTGTGATGTGTGAATTCATCTCATGTAATTACACCTTTCTCTTCATTAAGCCATATGCTAACACTGTTTTCGTGGAATCTTCAAAGGGATATTTAGGAGCACATTTAGGCCTATGGTGAAAAAGTAAATATCCTCAGACAAAAACTAGAAAGAAGGTATCTGAGAAACTGCATTGTGATATGTGAATGCATCTCACAGAGTTACACTGTTCTTCTCATTGAGCAGTTTGCTAACACTGTTTTCTTGGAATCTGCAATGGCATATTTCTTTGCCCAATGAAACTTATTATGACAAAGGAAATATTCTCAGATAAAAACTTGAAAGAAGCTTTCTGAGAAACTGCTTTGTGATGGGTTAATTCATCTCACATAGTTGTGCCATTCTTTTCATTAAGCAGTCTGCTATCACTGTTTTCGTGGAATCTGCATTAGGATATTTGGGAGCTCATTGAAGCCTATGGTGACAAAGGACATATCCTCAATTAAAAACTGAAAATAAGCTTTCTGAGAAACTGGTTTGGGTGTGTGAATTCATCTCACAGAGTTGCACGATTCCTTTCATGCATCACTTTGTTAGCACTGTTTTTGGGGAATCTGAGAAGGGATATTTTGGATTGCATTGAAGCCTACAGTGACAAGGAAACATACTCAGATAAAAACTGGAAATAAGTTTTGTGAGAAACTTCTTTGTGATGTGTGAATTCATCTCACAGAGTTACAGCTTTCTCTTCATGAAGCAGTTTGCTAACACTGTTTTTGTGGAATCTGCAAAGTGATATTTGGGAGCACATTGAGGCCTATAGAGAAAAAGAATATAATCCTCAGATAAAAACTAGAAAGAAGCTTTCTGAGAAACTGCATTGTGACGTGTGAATGCATCTCACAGAGATACACTGTTCTGTTCATGGATCATTTTGTTACACTGTTTTCTTGGAATCTGCAATGGGATATTTCTTAGTTCAATGAAGCTTATGTTGACAAAGGAAGTATCCTCAGATAAATACTAGGAAGAAGCTTTGTGAGAAACTGCTTTGTGATGGGTTAATTCATCTTACAGTGTTACACCGTTCTTTTCACTGAGCAGTCTGCTAACACTGCTTTCATGGAATCTGTTTTAGGATATTTGAGAGTGCATTGAAGCCTATGGGGACAAAGGAAATATCCTCAGACAAAAACCACAAAGAAGCTTTCTGAGAAACTGCTTTGGATGTGTGAATTCATCTCACAGAGTGACACCTTTCTTTTCATGGAACAGTTTGCTAACACTGTTTTTGTGGAATCTGCAAAGGGATATTTGGGAGTGCTTTGAGGCCTATAGTGAAAAACAAAATATCCTCAGATAAAAACTAGAAAGAAGCTTTCTGAGAAACTTCTTTGTGATGTGTGAAGTCATCTCACACAGTTACACCATTGTTTCATATGACAGTTTGCTAACACTGTTTTCATGGAAAATACAATGGGATGTTTGGGAGCACATTGAAACCTATGGTGACAAAGGAGATATGCTCAGATCAAAACCAGAAATAAGCTGTCTGAGAAACTTCTTTGTGATGTGGCAATATAACTCACAGAGTTACAGTGTTCTTTTCATTGAACAGTATGCTAACACTGTTTTCTTGAAATCCATAAGGAGATATTTCACAAGGCAATGAAGCTTATGGTGACAATGTAAATATTCTCAGTGAAAAACCAGAAAGAAGACCTCTGAGAATCTGCTTTCTGACGTGTGAATTCATCTCACAGAGTTACACCAGTTTTCATGGAGGAGTTTGTTAGCACTGTTTCTGTGGAATCTCAGGAGTGATATTTTGGATAGCATAGAATTCTATGTTGAGAAACGAAATATCCTCAGACAAAAACTGAAGGGAAGTCTTCTCAGAAACTACTTTGTGGTGTTTGAATTCATCTCAGAGAGGTACACCATTGCTTTCATTGAGAAGTTTGCTAACACTGTTTTTGCAGAATCTGCAATGAGATATACGGGAGCACATTGAGGCTGGTGTTTAAGAAGGAAATATTATCTGATAAAAAGAAGAAGTAAGATTTCTGAGAAATGGCTTCGTGATCTGTGAATTCATTACTCAGAGTTACACTATTATTTCAAGCAGCAGTTTGCTAGAACTGTATTTGTTAAATCTGAGAAGGGATAGTTTGGATTGCTTTGAAGCCTATGGTAACAAAGGAAATATCTTCAGTAAAAACTAGAAAAAGCTTCATGAGAAACTGCTTTGTGATTCATCTCACAGAGATACAGTTTTGGTTACATTGAGCAGTTTGCTAACACTTTTCATGGAATCTGCGGGCATATTCTGAGGGCATTGAGTCCTATGTCAACAAATAAAATATCCTTAGATAAAAACTGGAGAGAAGCCTTCTGAGAAACTGCTTTGTGATGTGTGAATTCATCTCACGGAGCTACACCACTCTATTCCTTGAGAAGTTTCCTCACAATATTTTCACAGAATCTGCAATGAGATATACAGGAACGCATTGAGGAAAGAAATATCCTCAGATAAAAACAAGAAAGAAGATTTCTGAGAAACTGCTTTGTGATGTGTGAATTCATCTCACAGAATTACACTAACCTTTCAAGGAGTCGCTTGCTAGCACTGTTTTTGTGGATTCTGAAAAGGGATATTTTTTATCACTTTGAAGCCTATGGTGACAAAGGAAATATCCTCAGATAAAATCCAGAAAGAACCTTTTTAAGAATCTATTTTGTCATGTGTGAATTCATCTCACAGTGTTACACAACTCTTTCATGGAGCCATTTACTAGCACTGTTTTAGTGGAATATGAGAAAGGATATTTTTTAAAAAAATTTATTTATTATTATTATACTTTAAGTTGAAGGGTACATGTGCATAACGTGCAGGTTTGTTACATATGTATACTTGTGCCATGTTGGTGTGCTGCACCCATCAACTCATCATTTACATCAGGTATAACTCCCAATGCAATCCCTCCCCCCTCCCCCCTCCCCATGATAGGCCCCGGTGTGTGATGTTCCCCTTCCTGAGTCCAAGTGATCTCATTGTTCAGTTCCCACCTATGAGTGAGAACATGCGGTGTTTGGTTTTCTGTTCTTGTGATAGTTTGCTAAGAAGGATGGTTTTCAGCTGCATCCATGTCCCTACAAAGGACACAAACTCATCCTTTTTTATGGCTGCATCGTATTCCATGGTGTATATGTGCCACATTTTCTTAATCCAATCTGTCACTGATGGACATTTGGGTTGATTCCAAGTCTTTGCTATTGTGAATAGTGCCGCAATGAACATACGTGTGCATGTGTCTTTATAGCAGCATAATTTATAATCCTTTGGGTATATACCCAGTAATGGGATGGCTGGGTCATATGGTACATCTAGTTCTAGATCCTTGAGGAATCGCCATACTGTTTTTCATAATGGTTGAACTAGTTTACAATCCCACCAACAGTGTAAAAGTGTTCCTATTTCTCCACATCCTCTCCAGCACCTGTTGTTTCCTGACTTTTTAATGATCGCCATTCTAACTGGTGTGAGATGGTATCTCATTGTGGTTTTGATTTGCATTTCTCTGATGGCCAGTGATGATGAGCATTTTTTCATGTGTCTGTTGGCTGTATGAATGTCTTCTTTTGAGAAACGTCTGTTCATATCCTTTGCCCACTTTTTGATGGGGTTGTTTGTTTTTTTCTTGTAAATTCGTTTGAGTTCTTTGTAGGTTCTGGATATTAGCCCTTTGTCAGATGAGTAGATTGCAAAAATTTTCTCCCATTCTGTAGGTTGCCTGTTCATTCTGATGGTAGTTTCTTTTGCTGTGAAGAAGCTCTTTAGTTTAATGAGATCCCATTTGTCAATTTTGGCTTTTGCTGCCGTTGCTTTTGGTGTTTTAGACATGAAGTCTTTGCCCATGCCTATGTCCTGAATGGTACTACCTAGGATTTCCTCTAGGATTTTTATGGTATTAGGTCTAACATTTAAGTCTCTAATCCATCTTGAATTAATTTTCGTATAAGGAGTAAGGAAAGGATCCAGTTTCAGCTTTCTACTTATGGCTAGCCAATTTTCCCAGCACCATTTATTAAATAAGGAATCCTTTCCCCATTTCTTGTTTCTCTCAGGTTTGTCAAAGATCAGATGGCTGTAGATGTGTGGTATTATTTCTGAGGACTCTGTTCTGTTCCACTGGTCTATATCTCTGTTTTGGTACCAGTACCATGCTCTTTTGGTTACTGTAGCCTTGTAGTATAGTTTGAAGTCAGGTAGCGTGATGCCTCCAGCTTTGTTCTTTTGACTTAGGATTGTCTTGGAGATGAGGGCTCTTTTTTGGTTCCATATGAACTTTAAAGCAGTTTTTTCCAATTCTGTGAAGAAACTCATTGGTAGCTTGATGGGGATGGCATTGAATCTATAAATTACCTTGGGCAGTATGGCCATTTTCACGATATTGATTCTTCCTATCCATGAGCATGGTATGTTCTTCCATTTGTTTGTGTCCTCTTTGATTTCACTGAGCAGTGGTTTGTAGTTCTCCTTGAAGAGGTCCTTTACATCCCTTGTAAGTTGGATTCCTAGGTATTTTATTCCCTTTGAAGCAATTGTGAATGGAAGTTCATTTCTGATTTGGCTCTCTGTTTGTCTGTTACTGGTGTATAAGAATGCTTGTGATTTTTGCACATTAATTTTGTATCCTGAGACTTTGCTGAGGTTGCTTATCAGCTTAAGGAGATTTTGGGCTGAGACAATGGGGTTTTCTAAATATACAATCATGTCATCTGCAAACAGGGACAGTTTGACTTCTTTTCCTAACTGAATACCCTTGATTTCTTTCTCTTGCCTAATTGCCCTAGCCAGAACTTCCAACACTATGTTGAATAGGAGTGGTGAGAGAGGGCATCCCTGTCTTGTGCCAGTTTTCAAAGGGAATTTTTCCAGTTTTTTCCCATTCAGTATGATATTGGCTGTGGGTTTGTCATAAATAGCTCTTATTATTTTGAGGTACGTTTCATCAATACCGAATTTATTGAGCGTTTTTAGCATGAAGGGCTGTTGAATTTTGTCAAAAGCCTTTTCTGCATCTGTTGAGATAATCATGTGGTTCTTGTCTTTGGTTCTGTTTATATGCTGGATTATGTTTATTGATTTGCAAATGTTGAACCAGCCTTGCATCCCAGGGATGAAGCCCACTTGATCATGGTGGATAAGCTTTTTGATGTGTTGCTGAATCCGTTTGCCAGTATTTTATTGAGGATTTTTGCATCGATGTTCATCAGGGATATTGGTCTAAAATTCTCTTTTTTTGTTGTGTCTCTGCCAGGCTTTGGTATCAGGATGATGTTGGCCTCATAAAATGAGTTAGGGAGGATTCCCTCTTTTTCTATTGATTGGAATAGTTTCAGAAGGAATGGTACCAACTCCTCCTTGTATCTCTGGTAGAATTCAGCTGTGAATCCATCTGGTCCTGGACTTTTTTTGGTTGGTAGGCTATTAATTATTGCCTCAATTTCAGAGCCTGCTATTGGTCTATTCAGGGATTCACCTTCTTCCTGGTTTAGTCTTGGAAGAGTGTAAGTGTCCAGGAAATTATCCATTTCTTCTAGATTTTCCAGTTTATTTGCGTAGAGGTGTTTATAGTATTCTCTGATGGTAGTTTGTATTTCTGTGGGGTCGGTGGTGATATCCCATTTATCATTTTTAATTACGTCGATTTGATTCTTCTCTCTTTTCTTCTTTATTAGTCTTGCTAGTGGTCTGTCAATTTTGTTGATCTTTTCAAAAAACCAACTCCTGGATTCATTGATTTTTTGGAGAGTTTTTTGTGTCTCTATCTCCTTCAGTTCTGCTTTGTTCTTAGTTGAGAAAGGATATTTTGAGTCACTTTGAAGCCTATGGTGACAAAGGAAATATCCTCAGATAAAAACCAGAAAGAAGCTTTCTGAGAAACTACTTTGTGATTTCTGAATTCATCTGAGATTTACATCACTCTTTCTTGGAGCTGTTGGCTAGCACTGGTTTTGTGGAATCTGACAAGTGATATTTTGGATCGCTTTAACGCCCATGGTAACAAAAGAAATATCCTCAGATAAAAACTAGAAAGAAACTTTCTGAGAAATTGCTTTGTGTGCTGTGAATTCATCTCACAGTGTTAAACCACTCTTTCATGGAGGAGTTTGCTATCACTGTTTTCGTGGAATCTCAGATGTGATATTTTGGATAGCATTGAATGCAATGGTGAAAAAGGAAATATCCTCAGACTTAAACTGGAGAGAAGCCTTCCCAGAAACTGCTTCGTGGTGTGTGAATTTATCTCACAGTTACATCATTGCTTTCATTGAGAAGCTTGCTAACACTGTTTTCAAAGTATCTGCAATGAGACACACGGGGGTGCATTGAGGCCTGAAATATCCTCAGATAAAGGCAAGAAAGAAGTTTCTGAGAAACTGCTTTGTGATGTGTGAATTCGTCTCACAGTGTTACATAACTCTTTAATGGAGCCGCTTGCTAGCACTGTTTTTGTGGAATCTGAGAAGGTATATTTTTTTATCCCTTTGAAGCCTATGTTGAAAAAGGAAGTATCCTCAGATAAAAACCAGAAAGAAGCTTTCTGAGAAACTGCATTGTGACGTATGAATTCATCTCACAGAGTTACAACACTCTTTCATGGAGGAATTTGATAGCACTTTTTTTGTTGAATCACAGAAGTGATATTTTGGATAGCATAGAATCTTAGGGTGAGGAATGAAATATCCTCAGATAAAAACTGGATAGAAGACTTCTCAGAAATTGCTTTGTGGTGTGTGAATTCATCTCATAGAGTTACACCATTGCTTTCATTGAGAAGTTTGTTAACACTTTTTTTCACAAAATCTGTAATGAGATATATGGCAGTGCATTGAGGTCCGTGTTTATAAAAGTGCATTGAGGTCTGTGTTTATAAAAGAAACATCTTCAGATAAAAAGAAAAAAGGAGTTTTCTGAGAAACTGCTTTGTGATGTGAGAATTCATCACACAGAGTTACACTAGCCTTCCAAGGAGCAGTTTGCTAGTATTGTATTTGTGGAATCTGAGAAGGGATAATTTGGATCACTTTGAAGCCTATGGTAACAAAGGAAATATCCTCAGATAAAACGAGAAAAAGCTTTTTGAGAAACTCCTTTGTGATGAGTGTATTCACCTCACAGAGATACACTTTTCGTTACATTGAGCAGTTTGCTAACACTGTTTTCATGGAATCTGCCATGGGATGTTTCGAGGGCATTGAGTCCTACCGTGAAAAATTAAATATCCTTAGCTAAAAACTGGAGAGTAGCCTTCTGAGAAACTGCTTTGTGATATGTGAATTCATCTCACAGAAATACATCACACTTTTATTGAGAAGTTATCTAAAAACATTTTTGAGGAATCCACAATGAGATATAATGTAGTGCATTGAGGCCTGTGTTTAAATAGGAAATATCCTTAGATAATAACAAGAACGAAGCTTTCTGAGAAACTGCTTTGTGGTTTGTGAATTCATCTCACAGAGTTTCATCACTCTTTCATGGAGTCGATGGCTAGCACTGTTTTTGTGGGACCTGAGAAGTGATATTTTGGATCTCTTTGAAGCCTATGGTGAAAATGGAAATAAATGCAGATAAAAACTAGAAATAAGCTTTCTGAGAAACTGCTTTGTGATGTGTGATTCATCTTACAGTATTACACCACTCTTTCATGGAGCCGTTTGCTAGAAATGTTTTCTTCATTCTGAGAAGGGATATTTTTTTCACTTTGAAGCCTATGGTGACAAAGGAAATGTCCTCAGATAAAAAATAGAAATTATTTTTCTGAGAAACTGTTTTGTGATATGTGAATTTGACCCACAGAGTTACACCACTCTATCATGGAGGAGTTTTTTAGAACTGTTTTGTAGAATCTCAGAAATTATATCTTTGATAGCATAGAATTCTATGGTGAGAAATGAAATATCCTCAGATAAAAACTGAAGAGAAGCCTTCTCAGAAACTTTTTTGTGGTGAATGAATTTATCTCACAGATTTACACCATTTCTTTCATTGAGAGTTTTGCTAACACTGTTTTCACAGTATCTGCAATGAGATATATGGGAGAGCATCGAGGCCCGTGTTTAAAAAGGAAATATTCTGGAAAAAAGAAGAAAGAAGCTTTCTGAGAAACTGCCTTGTGATCTGTGAGTTCATCACACAGAGTTACACTACTCTTTCAAGGAGCAGATTGCTTGAATTGTGTTTGTGGAATCTGAGAAGGGATATTTTGGATTGCTTTGAAGCCTATGGTAACAAAGGAAATATCCTCAGTGAAAACTAGAAAAAGCTTTATGAGAAACTGCTTTGTGATGAGTGTATTCATCTCACAGAGATACACTTCTTGTTACATTGAGCAGTTTGCTAACACTGTTTTTGTGGAATCTGCCATGGGATATTCCAAGGGCATTGGGTCCTACAGTGAAAAATTAAATATCCTTAGATAAAAACTGGAGGGAAGCCTTCTGAGAAACTGCTTTGTGATGTGTGAATTCATCTCACAGAGCTACACTACTGTTTTCCTTGAGAAGTTTCCTAACAATACTTTCGTGGAAGCTGCAGTGAGATATACGGGAGCACTTTGAGGCCTGAAATATCCTCAGATAAAAACAAGATAGAAGTTTTCTGAGAAACGTATTTGTGATGTGTGAATTCACCCCACAGATTTACACTACTGTTTCATGGATCCGTTTACTAGCACTATTTTTGTGGAATCTGAGAAGGGATATTTTGGATCACTTTGAAGCCTATGGTGACAAAGGAAATATCCTCAGATAAAAACCAGAAAAGAGCTTTCTGAGAAACTGCTTTGTGATGTGTGACTTCATCTCACAGTGTTACACAATTCTTTCATAGAGCCATTTGCTAGCACTGTTTTTGTGGAATCTGAGAAGGGATAATCTTGATTGCTTTGAAGGCTATGGTGACAAAGGAAATATCCTCAGACAAAAACCAGAAAGAGACAATCTGGGAAACTACTTTATGATATGTGAATTCATCTCACAAACTTACACCACTCTTTCATGGAGGAGTTTGCCAGCACTGTTTCTGTAGAATCACAAAAGTGATATTTTGGAAAGCATTGAATCCCATGGTGAAAAAATGAAATATCCTCAGATAAAAACTGGAGAGAAGCCTTCTCAGAAACTGCTTTGTGGTGTGTGAATTCATCTCACAGAGGTACAACATTTCTTTCATTCAGAGTTTGCTAACACTGTTTTCACAGAATCTGCAATGAGATATTCGGGAGCACATTGAGGCCTGAAATATCCCCAGATAAAATCAAGAAAGAAGCTTGGGTAAAAAATGGAGGGAAGCCATCTCAGAATCTGCTTTTAAGTGTGTGAATTCATCTCAGAGAGTTACACCTTTACTTCCATTGAGAGGTTTGCTAACGCTGTTTTTGCAGAATCTGCAATGAGATATACGGGAGTGCATTGAGGCCCACGTTTAAAAAAGAAGTATCCTTGGATAAAAGGAAGAAGGAAGGTTTCTGAGAAACTGCTTTGTGATGTGTGAATTCATCTCACAGTGTTACACAACTCTTTCATGGAGCCGTTTGCTAGCACTGTTTTTGTGGAATCTAAGAAGGCATATTTTGAATGGCTATGAAGCCTATGGTGACTAAGGAAAGATCCTCAGATTAAAAACTAGAAAGAAGCCCTGTGAGAAACTGCTCTGTGTTGTGTGAATTCATCTCACAGAGTTACACTACTCTTTCATGGAGCCATTTGCTACCACTGTTTCTTTGGAATCTGAGAAGGGATATTTTTGATCGCTTTGAAGCCTATGGTGACAAACGAAATACCCTCAGATAAAAACCAGTAATGAGGTTTCTGAGAAACTGCTTTGTGATTTGTTAATTCATCTCAGAGTGGTACACAACTCTTTCATGGATCCGCTTGCTAGCACTGTTTTTATGGAATCTGAGATGTGATATTTTGGATTGCTTTGAAGCCTATGGTGACAATGGAAGTATCCTCTGATAAAAACTAAAAAGAAGCTTTCTGAGAAACTGCTTTGTGACTTGTGAATTCATCTCACAAATTAACAACAGTCTTTCATGGGAGTTTGGTAGCACTTTTTTTGTTAAATCACAGAAGTGGTATCTTGGATAGCATTGAATCCCATGGTGAAAAATGAAATATCCTGAGATAAAAACTGGAGAGAAGCCTTCTCAGAAACTGCTGTGTGGTGTTTGAATTCATCTCACAGAGTTACAACACTGCTTTCATTGAGAAGTTTGCAACACTGTTTTTGCAGAATCTGCAATGAGATATATGGGAGAGCGTTGTGGTCGGTGTTTAAAAAGGAAATATCCTAGGATATAAAGAAGAAAGAAGCTTTCTGAGAAACTGCTTTGTGATGTGTGAATTCACCTCACACTGTTACACAAATCTTTCATGGAGCTGTTTGCTAGAACCGTTTTCGTGGAATCTGAGAAGGGATAATTTGGATGGCTATGAAGCCTATGGTGACTAAGGAAATATCCTCAGATAAAAACTAGAAAGAAGCCCTGTGAGAAACTGCTCTGTGTTGTGTGAATTCATCTCACAGAGTTACACTACTCTTTCATGGAGCCCTTTGCTACCACTGTTTCTTTGGAATCTGAGAAGGGATATTTTTGATCGCTTTGAAGCCTATAGTGTCCAAGGAAATATCCTCAGATAAAATCCAGAAAGAAGCTTTCTGAGAAACTCCTTTGTGATATGTGAATTCATCTCAGAGTGTTACACAACTCTTTCATGGAGCCAGTTGCTAGCACTGTTTTTGTGGAATCTGAGACGGGATATTTTGGATCACTTTGAAGCCTATGGTGACAAAGGAAATATCCTCAGATAAAAACCAGAAAGAAACTTTCTGAGAAACAGCTGTGATTTGTGAATTCATCTCACAGATTACATCACTCTTTCATGGAGCTGTTGGCTAGCACTGTTTTTGTGGAATCTGAGAAGGGTATTTTTGATCACTTTGAAGTGTATGTTGACAATGGAAATATCCTCTGATTAGAAACTAGAAAGAAGCTTTCTGAGAAACTGCTTTGTTACATGTGAATTCATCTCACACAGTTACACTACTGTTTCATGGAGCTGATTGTTAACACTGTTTTTGTGGAATCTGAAAAGGGATATTTTGGATTGCTTTGAAGCCTTTGGTGACAATGGAAGTATCCTTCAATAAAAATTGGAAAGAAACTTTCTTAGAAACTGCTTTGTGAAGTGTGAATTCATCTCACAAAATAACAACACTCTTTCATGGAAGAGTTTGGTAGCACTGTTTTTGTGGAATCACAAAAGTGATATCTTGGACAGCATTAAATCCCATGGTGAAAAATGAAATATCCCCAGTTAAGAACTGGAGAGAAGCCTTCTCAGAAACTGCTTTCTGGTGTGTGAATTCATCTCACAGAGTTGCAACACTGTTTTCATAGAGAAGTTTGCTAACACTGTTTTCACAGAATCTGCAATGAGATATTCGGGAGCACACTGAGCCTGAAATATCCTCAGAAAAAAACAAGAAAGAAGCTTTCTGAGAAACTGCTTTGTGATGTGTGAAATCATCTCACAGAGTTACACCACCCTTTCATGGAGCCGTTTACTAGCACTGTTTTTGTGGAATCTGAGAAGGTATATTTTTTTATCCCTTTGAAGCCTACGTTGAAAAAGGAAGTATCCTCAGATAAAAACCAGAAAGAAGCTTTCTGAGAAACTGCTTTGTGATGTGTGAATTCATCTCACAGAGTTACATCAATCTTTCCTGGAGCCGTTGGCTAGCACTGTTTTTGTGGAATCTGAGAATTGATATTTTATATCGCTTTGAAACCTATGGTGAAAAAGGAAGTATCCTCAGATAAAAACTAGAAAGAACCTTTCTGAGAAACTGCTGTGTGACATGTGAATTCATCTCACAGAGTTACACCACTCTTTCATGGAGGAGTTTGCAAGGACTGTTTTTGTGGAATCTCAGAAGTAATATCTTGGTTAGCATAGAATGCTATGGTGAGAAATGAAATATCCTCAGATAACAACTGGAGAGAAACCTCCTCAGAAACTGCTTTGTGGTGTGTGAATTCATCTCACAGATTTACATCATTGCTTTCATTGAGAAGTTTGCTAACACTGTTTTTGCAGAATCTGCAATGAGATATACAGGAGTGCATTGAGGCCCGTGTTTAAAAAAGATATATCGTCGGATAAAAAAGAAGAAGGAGGTTTTCTGAGAAACTGTTTTGTAATGTGTGAATTCATCACCCAGAGTTACATTACCCTTTCATGGAGTACTTTGCTAGCATTGTATTTGTGGAATCTGAGAAGGAAAATACCCTCATATAAACACTACAAAAAGCCTTTCTGAGAAAATGTTTTCTGATGTGTGAATTCATTTCAGAGAGTTACACTGTTCTTTTCATTGACCAGTTTCATAGCACTCTTTTGGGGGAATCTGCAATGGACAATTTCGGAGCACAATGAAGCCTTTGGTGACAAAGGAAATATTTTCATATAGAAACTAGAGGAAATATCCTCAAAAACACAGAGGAAATATCCTTATATAAAGGCACTTTGTAATGGGTTAATTCATGTCACAGAGTTACATGATTCTTTTTATAGAGCAGTTTTGTACCACTGTTTTAGAGAAACCTGAGAAGGGATATTTTTGATCGCATTGAAGTCTATGATGACAAAGGAGATATCCTCAGGTAAAAACTAAAAAGAAGCTTTCTGAGAGACTGCTTTGTATTGTGTGAATTTATCTCACAGAGTTACACTCATGTTTTCATTGAGCAGTTTGCTAACACTATTTTCTTGGAATCTGCAATGGGATAGTTCAGACCACATTGAAGCTCATGGTGACAAAGGAAATATCCTCATATAATTATTAGAAAGAAGCTTTCTGAGAACCAATTTGTGATGTGTTAATTCATCTCACAGAGTTACAGGGTTCTTCTCATGGATCAGTTGGGTAGAACTGTTTTTGAGGAAACTGAGAAGGGATATTTTGGATCACAATGAAGCCTAAGATGACAAAGAAAATATCCTGAGATAATAACTAGAAAGAAGCTTTCTGAGAAAGTTCTTGGTGATGGGTGAATTCATCTCACAGTGTTACGCCTTTCTTTTCATGGAGGAGTTTGATAACACTACTTTTGTGAAATCTGCAAACGGATATCTGGGAGCGCAATGAGGCCTATACTGAAAAAGGAAATATCCTCAGATAAAAACTAGAAAGAATCTGTCTGAGAAACTGCTCTGTGATGTGTGAATTCATCATACATAGTTACACCATTCATTTAATGGAGCAGTTTGATAACACTGTTTTCGTGGAATCTGCAATAGAGTAATTTGGAGAATATTGAAGCCTATGGTGATGAAGGACATATCCACAGATGAAAACCAAACAGAAGTTTTTGGTGAAACAGCTTTGTGATGTGTGAAATAATCTTACAGAGTTACACAGTTCTTTTCATTGAGAAGTTTGCTGACACGTTTTCCATGGAAACTGCAATGGGTTATTCCGGAGCACATTGAGGAATATGGTGAAAAAGGATTATCCTCTGTTAAAAACTAGAAAGAAGCTATCTGAAAAACGGCCTTGGATGTGTGAACTAATCTCACAGAGTTACACCTCTCTTTTCATGGAGCAGTTTTGTAGCACTCTTTTTGGGGAATCTGAGAAGGGATATTTTGAATAGCATTGAAGTCTATGGTGACAAAGCAAATATCCTCAGATCAAAACTACAAAGAAGCTTTCTGAGACACTGCTTTGTGATGTGTGAATTCATCTTGCACATTTGCATGACTCTTTTCTTGGAACAGTTTGCTAACACTGTTTTCATGGAATCTACAATAGGATATTTGGTAGTGCACTGAAGCCTATATTGACAAAGGAAATATCCTCAGACAAAAACCAAAAAGAAGATTTCTGAGAAACAGCTTTGTGATGTGTGAATTCACCTCACAGATTTACACCTTTCTTTTCATGGAGCACTTTTCTAACACTATTTTTGTGGAATTTACAAAGGGATATTCGGGAGAATGTTGAGGCCCATGGTGAAAAAGGTAATCTAATCAGACGAAAATTATAAAGAATCTTTCTGAGAAACTGCTTTGTGATTTGTGAATTCATCTCAGAGAGTTACTGGATCTTTTTCATGGAGTAGTATGGTAGCACTGTTTTTGGGAAATCTGGGAAATGATATTTTGGATTGCATTGAAGCCTATGGTGACAAAGGAAATATCCTCAGATAAAAACTGGAAAGAAGCTTTCTGAGAAACTGCTTTGTGATGTGTGAATTCATCTCACAGAGTTACACCTTTATTTTCTTGCAGCAATTTGCTAACACTGATTTCATGGAATCTGCAATAGGATATTTGGGAGTGCATTGAAGACTATGGTGACAAAGTAAATCTCCTCAGACAAAAACCAAAAACAAACTGCAATGGGATATTTCAGAGCACATTGAAAGTTATGGTGACAAATGAAATATCCTCAGGTAAAAACTTGAAAGAAGTGGTCGGAGTAACTGCTTTGTGATTTGTAAATTCAACTCACAGAGCTACACGATACTTTTCATGGAGTACTTTATTAGCCCTGGTTTTTGGGAATCAGAGAAGAGATATTTTGGATTGTATAGCAGCCTATGTTGACAAAGGAAATATCCTCAGATAAATGCAGAAAGAAGCTTTCTAAGAAAGTTCTTTGTGATGTGTGAATTCATCTCACAGAGTTACACCTTTCTTTTCATGGAGAAATTTGCTAACACTATTTTTGTGGAATTTACAAAGGGATATTCGGGAGAATGTTGAGGCCCATGGTGAAAAAGGTAATCTAATCAGACGAAAATTATAAAGAATCTTTCTGAGAAACTGCTTTGTGATTTATGAATTCATCTCAGAGAGTTACTGGATCCTTTTCATGGAGTAGTATGGTAGCACTGTTTTTGGGAAATCTGGGAAATGATATTTTGGATTGCATTGAAGCCTATGGTGACAAAGGAAATATCCTCAGATAAAAACTGGAAAGAAGCTTTCTGAGAAACTGCTTTGTGATGTGTGAATTCATCTCACAGAGTTACACCTTTATTTTCTTGCAGCAATTTGCTAACACTGATTTCATGGAATCTGCAATAGGATATTTGGGAGTGCATTGAAGACTATGGTGACAAAGTAAATCTCCTCAGACAAAAACCAAAAACAAACTGCAATGGGATATTTCAGAGCACATTGAAAGTTATGGTGACAAATGAAATATCCTCAGGTAAAAACTTGAAAGAAGTGGTCGGAGTAACTGCTTTGTGATTTGTAAATTCAACTCACAGAGCTACACGATACTTTTCATGGAGTACTTTATTAGCCCTGGTTTTTGGGAATCAGAGAAGAGATATTTTGGATTGTATAGAAGCCTATGTTGACAAAGGAAATATCCTCAGATAAATGCGGAAAGAAGCTTTCTAAGAAAGTTCTTTGTGATGTGTGAATTCATCTCACAGAGTTACACCTTTCTTTTCATGGAGAAATTTGCTAACACTATTTTCACTGAATCTGCCACGGGATACTTGGGAACGCATTGAGGCTTATGGTGAAAAGCTAAATATCTTCAGATAAAAACTGGAAAGAAGCTTTCTGAGAATCTGCTTTGTGTATTGTGAATTCCTCTCACAGTGTTACACTGTTATTTTCATTGAGCAGTTTGCTTACACTATTTTCATGGAATCTGCAAAGAGATATTTGAATGCACATTGAGGCCTAAAGTGAAAAAATAAATATGCTCAGATGAAAAATAGAAAGAAGCTTTTCTCAGAAACTGTTTTGTGATGTGTGAAAACATCTCACAGAGGTACACGATAGTTTTCATGGATCAATTTGGTAGCACTGTATTTGTGGAATCTGAGAAGGGATATTTTGGATCACATTGAAGCCTATGGTGACAAAGGAAATATCCTAAGATGAAAATCAGAAAGAAGCATTCTGAGAAAGTTCTTCATGATGTGCGAATTACACTCACAGAGTTACAGCTTTCTTTTCATGGAGCAGTTTGCTAACTCTGTTTTCGTGGATTCTGTGGTAGCACATTGAGGCATATGGTGAAAAAGGAAATATCCTGAGATAAAATCAAGAAAGGAGCTTTCTGACCAATTGCTTTTTGATGTGTGAATTCATCTCATGGTGTTACACTGTGAGCAGTTTTCTAACACTGTTTTATTGGAATCTGGATTGGGATATTTTGGAGCATATTGAAGTTTATGGTGACATAGTAAATATCCTCATAGAAAAAGTAGAAATAAGCATTCTGAGAAACAGATTTGTGACGTGTTAATTCATCTCACAGAGTTACACTATTCTTTTCATGGATCAGTTTGGTAGCACTGTTTTTGGGGAATCTGAGAAGGGATATTTTGTATCACCTTGAAGCCTATGATGACAAAGGAAATAGCCTCAGGTGAAAACTAGAAATAAGCTTTCTGAAAAAGTTCTTTGTGATGTGTAAATTCACCTCACAGAGTTACACTGTTCCTTTCATTGAATAGTTTGCTAACACTGTTTTCTTGGGATGTGCAATGAGAAAATTCACAGGGCATTGAAGATTATGGTGACAGAGGAAATATCCTCAGACAAAAAACTAGAAAGAAGCTTTCTGAGAAATTTCTTTGTGATGTGTGAATTCACATCACAGAGTTACACGATTCTTTTCATGAAGCAGTTTGGTAGCACTGTTTTTGGGGAATCTGAGAAGGGATATTTTGGATCACACTTAAGTATATATTGACAAATGAAATACCCTCAGATAAAAACTACAAAGAAACGTTCTGAGAAAGTTCTTTGTGATGTGTGAATTCATTTCAGAGTTACACCTTTTTTTTCATGTAGCCATTTGTTAACACTATTTTCGTGGAATCTTCAAAGGTATATTTCGAAGTGCATTGAGGTCTATGGTGAAAAACTAAATATCCTGAGATAAAATTAGAAAAATACTTTTTGAGAAATTGCTATGCGATGTGTGAATTCATCTCACAATGTTACACGATTCTTTTTCTGGAGCCGTGTGCTAACACTGTTTTCGTGGAATCTGCAAAGGGACATTTGCAACCGCATTGATGACTATAGTGGAAAAGGAAATATCCTCACATAAAAACTAAAAACAAGCTTTCTGAGAAATAACTTTGTGATGTGTGAATTTATCTAACAGAGTTACACTGTTTTTTCATTGAGCTGTTTGAAAACACTATTTTCATGGAATCTGCAAAGGGATGTCTGGGAGCACATTGAGGCCTGCAGTGAATAAATAAATATCCTCAGATAAAATCGAGAAAGAATCTTTCTGAGAAACCTATTTTTGATGTGTGAATTCTGCTCATAGAGTTACACTGTTCTTTTCATTGAGCAGATTGCTAACACTATTTTCTTGGAATCTGCAATGGGGTATTTCAGAGCACATTGAAGCTTATGGTGACACATGAAATATCCTCAGACAAAAACTAGAAAGGAACTTTCTGAGAAACTGCTTTGTTATTTGTGAATTCGTTTCAGAGGGTTACAAGATTCTTTTCATGGAGCATGTCGGTAGCACTGTTTTTGGGGAATCTGAGAAGGGATGTTTTGGATCACCTTGAAGCCTATGTTGACAAAGGAAATACCTTCAGAAAAAAACTAGAAAGAAGTGTTCTGAGAAAGTTCTTCATGATGTGTGAATTCATCTCACAGAGTTACACCATTCTTTTCATGGAGCCGTGTGCTGTTTTCATATAATCTGCAAAAGGATATTTGGGAGTGCATTGAGGAATATAGTGACAAATGAAATATCCTCACATAAAAAGTAGAAAGAAGCTTTCTAAGAAACTGCTTTGTGATGTGTGAATTCATCTCACAGAGTTACATTGTTCTTTCCATTGAGCATTTGCTAACAATTTTCTAATGGAATCTGCAATGGTATACTTTTGAGTGCATTGAAACTTATGGTGGCAAAGTAAATAACCTCAGATACAAACTAGAAAGAACCTTTCTGAGAAACTGCTTCATGATGTGCAAATTTATCTCACAGAGTTACACTGTTCTCTTCATTGAACTGTTTGAAAACACTGTTTTCGTGGAATCAGCAAAGGTATATTTGGGAGCACATTGAGGCCTATGTTGAAAAAGGAAATACTCTCAGATAAAAACTACAAAGAAGCTTTCTGAGAAACTACTTTTGGATGTGTAAATTCATCTCACATAGTTTCACTGTACTTTTCATTGAGCAGTTTGCTAACAATGTTTTCTTGGAATCTACAATGGGATATTTTGTAGCTCATTGAAGATTATGGTGACAAATGAAATATCCTCAGACAAAAACTAGAAAGAAGCCTCATGAGAAACTGCTTTGTGATTTTTGAATTCATCTCAGAGAGTTACACGATTATCTTCATGGATCAGTTTGGTAGCACTGTTTCTGGGGAAACTGAGAAGGTATATTTGAAATCACATTGAAGCCTATGGTGACAAAGGAAATATCCTCAGATGAAAACTAGAAATAAGCTTTCTGAGGAATTACTTTGTGATGTGTGAATTCGTCTAACAAAGTTACAAGTTTCTTTTCAAGGAATTGTTTGCTAACACTCCTTTCGTGGAATCTGCAAAGGGCTATTTGGGAGCGCATTGAGGCCTATGGTGAAAAACTAAATATTCTCAGATAAAAACTGGAAAGAAGCTTTTCTGAGAAACTGCTTTGTGATGTGTGAATTCATATCTCAGAGTTACACTGTTCTTTTTATTGAGTGAGTTAACTCCTCACTGCTCTTTTCATTGATCAGTTTTCTAACACAGTTTTCTTGGAATCTGCAATGGCATATTTCAGAGTGCATTGAAGCTCACTGTGACAAAGGAAATATCCTCAGAAAAAAGTAGAAAGTAGTTTTCTGAGAAACTGCTTTGTGATGTTTGTATTCATCTCACAGAATAACAGCTTTCTCTTCATGGACCAGCTTATTATCACTATTTTCTTGGAATCTACACAGGGATATTTGAGAGCAAGTTGTGGCCTATGTGAAAAAGGAAATATCCTCTGAAGAAAACTTGAAAGAAACTGTCTGAGAAACTGCTCTGTGATGTGGAAATTCATCTCACTGAGTTACACCACTCTTTTCATGGAGCTGTTTTGTAGCACTGTTTTTGGTGTATCTGAGAAGGGATACTTTGAATTGCATGGAAGCCTATGGTGTCAAAGGGATTATCCTCAGATAATAACTAGAAAAAAGCTTTCTGAGAAATTTCTTTGTGATGTGTGAATTCATCTCACAGAGTTACAAAATTCATTTCATGCATCAGATTGGTAAAACTGGTTTTGGGGAAACTGAGAAGGGATATTTTGGATTTCATTGAAGCCTATGGTGAAAAAGAAAATATCCTCAGATAAAAACTAGAAATAAGCTTTCTGAGAAACTTCTTTGTGATGTGTGAATTCATCTCCCTGAGTTACACGTTTCTTTTCATGGAAAAGTTGCTAGTACTTTTTTTGGGGATTCTTCAAAGGGATATTTGGGAGTGCCTTGAGGCTTACAGTGAAAAAGGAAATATCCTCCAATAAAACCAATAAATCAGTTTTGTAGAACTGCTCTTGGGGAATCTGCGAAGGAACATTTGCAATTGCAATGAAGAATATGGTGAAAAAGGAAATATCCTCAGATAGTAACTAGAAAGGAGCTTTCTGAGAAACTGCTGTGTGATTCATCTCACAGAGTTACAATGTTGTTCTCATGGAGCAGTTTGCTAACACTGTTTTTTGGAATCTGCAATTGGATATTTCACAGTACATTGAAACTTATGGTGACAAAGAAAATATCCTCATATACAAATTAGATAGAAGTTTTCTGAGAAACTCCTTTGTGGTTCGTGAATTTGTCTCACAGAGTTTCACCATTCTTTTCATGAAGCAGTTTAGTACCACTGTTTTTGGGGAATTTGAGATAGGATATTTTGGATCACATTGAAGCCTATGGTGAAAAATGAAATATCCTCAGATAAAAACTACAAAGAATCTTTCTGAGGAACTTCTTTGTGGTGTGTGTATTCATCTCACAGAGTAGCATGATTCTTTTTTTGGAGCAGTTTGGTAAAATTGTTTTCACAGAATCTCAAATATGATATGTGGGAGTTCATTGAAGCCTATGTGGCAAAGGAAATATCCTCAGACAAAAACCAAAAAGAAACGTTCTTACAAAATGCTTTGTGATGTGTGAATTTGTCTCAGATTTACACTTTTTTTTTTCATGGAACAGTTTGCTAACACTATTTTCGTGGAATCTGAAAAGAGATATTCGTGAGCTCAATGAGGCCTGCAGTGAAAAAGGAAATATCCCCAGACAAAAACTAGAAAGAAGCTTTCTATGAAACTGCTTTCCGACTTGTGAATTCATCTCACAGATTTACATGATTCTTTTCATGGAACAGCTTGGTAGCACTGTTTTGGGGGAATCTGATAAGGGATATTTTGGATCACATTGAAGCCTATGGTGACAAAGGGAATATTCTCAGATAAAAATTACATAGAAGCTTTCTGAGAAACTGATTTGTGATGTGTGTATTCATCTCAAAAAGTAGCATGATTCTTTTCTTGGAGCAGTTTGCTAAAACACTTTTTTTCTTGGAATCTGCAATGGGATATTTTGGAGCTCATTGAAGCTTATGGTGACTGCTCAGTGAAATCAAAGAGGACACAAACAAATGGAAGAACATACCATGCTCATGGATAGGAAGAATGAATATAGTGAAAATGGTCATACTGCCCAAGGTCCTTTATAAATTCAATGCCATCCCCATCAAGCTACCAATGACTTTCTTCACAGAATTGGAAAAAGCTGCTTTAAAGTTCATATGGAACCAAAGAAGAGCCCTCCTTGACAAGACAATCCTAAGTCAAAAGAACAAAGCTGGAGGCATCACACTACCTGACTTCAAACTATACTACAAGGCTACAGTAACCAAAAGAGCATGGTACTGGTACCAAAACAGAGATATAGACCAATGGAAAACAATAGAGCCCTCAGAAATAATAGCACACATCTACAGTCATCTGAACTTTGACAAACCTGACAAAAACAAGATATAGGGAAAGGATTCCCTATTTAATAAATGGTGCTGGGAAAATTGATCCTTTCCTTACTCCTCATACAAAAATTAATTCAAGATGGATTAGAGACTTAAATGTTAGACATAATACCGTAAATATTCTAGAAGAAAACCTAGGTAATACCATTCAGGACACAGGCATGGGCAAGGACTTCATATCTAAAACACCAAAAGCAATGGTAACAAAAGCCAAAATTGACAAATGGGATCTCATTAAACTAAAGAGCTTCTGCACAGCAAAAGAAACTACCATCGAAGTGAACAGGCAACTTACAGAATGGGAGAAAGTTTTTTTTTTTTTTTTTTTTTTTTTTTTTTTTTTAATTTATTTATTATTATTATACTTTAAGTTGTAGGGTACATGTGCATAACGTGCAGGTTTGTTACATATGTATACTTGTGCCATGTTGCTGTACTGCACCCATCAACTCGTCATTTACATCAGGTATAACTCCCAACGAAATCCCTCCCCCCTCCCCCCTCCCCATGATAGGCCCCGGTGTGTTATGTTCCCCTTCCTGAGTCCGAGTGATCTCATTGTTCAGTTCCCACCTATGAGTGAGAACATGCGGTGTTTGGTTTTCTGTTCTTGCGATAGTTTGCTAAGAATGATGGATTCCAGCTGCATCCAAGTCCCTACAAAGGACTCAAACTCATCCTTTTTTATGGTTGCATAGTATTCCATGGTGTATATGTGCCACATTTTCTTAATCCAATCTGTCACTGATGGACATTTGGGTTGATTCCAAGTCTTTGCTATTGTGAATAGTGCTGCAATAAACATACGTGTGCATGTGTCTTTATAGCAGCATAATTTATAATCCTTTGGGTATATACCCAGTAATGGGATGGCTGGGTCATATGGTACATCTAGTTCTAGATCCTTGAGGAATCGCCATACTGTTTTCCATAATGGTTGAACTAGTTTACAATCCCACCAACAGTGTAAAAGTGTTCCTATTTCTCCACATCCTCTCCAGCACCTGTTGTTTCCTGACTTTTTAATGATTGCCATTCTAACTGGTGTGAGATGGTATCTCATTGTGGTTTTGATTTGCATTTCTCTGATGGCCAGTGATGATGAGCATTTTTTCATGTGTCTGTTGGCTGTATGAATGTCTTCTTTTGAGAAATGTCTGTTCATATCCTTTGCCCACTTTTTGATGGGGTTGTTTGTTTTTTTCTTGTAAATTTGTTTGAGTTCTTTGTAGGTTCTGGATATTAGCCCTTTGTCAGATGAGTAGATTGCAAAAATTTTTTCCCATTCTGTAGGTTGCCTGTTCACTCTGATGGTAGTGTCTTTTGCTGTGCAGAAGCTCTTTAGTTTAATGAGATCCCATTTGTCAATTTTGGCTTTTGCTGCCGTTGCTTTTGGTGTTTTAGACATGAAATCTTTGCCCATGCCTATGTCCTGAATGGTACTACCTAGGTTTTCCTCTAGGATTTTTATGGTATTAGGTCTAACATTTAAGTCTCTAATCCATCTTGAATTAATTTTCGTATAAGGAGTAAGGAAAGGATCCAGTTTCAGCTTTCTACTTATGGCTAGCCAATTTTCCCAGCACCATTTATTAAATAGGGAATCCTTTCCCCATTTCTTGTTTCTCTCAGGTTTGTCAAAGATCAAATGGCTGTAGATGTGTGGTATTATTTCTGAGGACTCTGTTCTGTTCCATTGGTCTATATCTCTGTTTTGGTACCAGTACCATGCTGTTTTGGTTACTGTAGCCTTGTAGTATAGTTTGAAGTCAGGTAGCGTGATGCCTCCAGCTTTGTTCTTTTGACTTAGGATTGTCTTGGAGATGCGGGCTCTTTTTTGGTTCCATATGAACTTTAAAGCAGTTTTTTCCAATTCTGTGAAGAAAGTCATTGGTACCTTGATGGGGATGGCATTGAATCTATAAATAACCTTGGGCAGTATGGCCATTTTCACGATATTGATTCTTCCTATCCATGAGCATGGTATGTTCTTCCATTTGTTTGTGTCCTCTTTTATTTCACTGAGCAGTGGTTTGTAGTTCTCCTTGAAGAGGTCCTTTACATCCCTTGTAAGTTGGATTCCTAGGTATTTGATTCTCTTTGAAGCAATTGTGAATGGAAGTTCATTCCTGATTTGGCTCTCTGTTTGTCTGTTACTGGTGTATAAGAATGCTTGTGATTTTTGCACATTAATTTTGTATCCTGAGACTTTGCTGAAGTTGCTTATCAGCTTAAGGAGATTTTGGGCTGAGACAATGGGGTTTTCTAAATATACAATCATGTCATCTGCAAACAGGGACAATTTGACTTCTTCTTTTCCTAACTGAATACCCTTTATTTCTTTCTCTTGCCTGATTGCCCTAGCCAGAACTTCCAACACTATGTTGAATAGGAGTGGTGAGAGAGGGCATCCCTGTCTTGTGCCAGTTTTCAAAGGGAATTTTTCCAGTTTTTGCCCATTCAGTATGATATTGGCTGTGGGTTTGTCATAAATAGCTCTTATTATTTTGAGGTACGTTCCATCAATACCGAATTTATTGAGCGTTTTTAGCATGAAAGGCTGTTGAATTTTGTCAAAAGCCTTTTCTGCATCAATTGAGATAATCATGTGGTTCTTGTCTTTGGTTCTGTTTATATGCTGGATTATGTTTATTGATTTGCGAATGTTGAACCAGCCTTGCATCCCAGGGATGAAGCCCACTTGATCATGGTGGATAAGCTTTTTGATGTGTTGCTGAATCCGGTTTGCCAGTATTTTATTGAGGATTTTTGCATCGATGTTCATCAGGGATATTGGTCTAAAATTCTCTTTTTTTGTTGTGTCTCTGCCAGGCTTTGGTATCAGGATGATGTTGGCCTCATAAAATGAGTTAGGGAGGATTCCCTCTTTTTCTATTGCTTGGAATAGTTTCAGAAGGAATGGTACCAACTCCTCCTTGTACCTCTGGTAGAATTCAGCTGTGAATCCATCTGGTCCTGGACTTTTTTTGGTTGGTAGGCTATTAATTGTTGCCTCAATTTCAGAGCCTGCTATTGGTCTATTCAGGGATTCAACTTCTTCCTGGTTTAGTCTTGGAAGAGTGTAAGTGTCCAGGAAATTATCCATTTCTTCTAGATTTTCCAGTTTATTTGCGTAGAGGTGTTTATAGTATTCTCTGATGGTAGTTTGTATTTCTGTGGGTTCGGTGGTGATATCCACTTGATCATTTTTAATTGCGTCGATTTGATTCTTCTCTCTTTTCTTCTTTATTAGTCTGGCTAGCGGTCTGTCAATTTTGTTGATCTTTTCAAAAAACCAACTCCTGGATTCATTGATTTTTTGGAGGGTTTTTTGTGTCTCTATCTCCTTCAGTTCTGCTCTGATCTTAGTTATTTCTTGCCTTCTGCTAGCTTTCGAATGTGTTTGCTCTTGCTTCTCTAGTTCTTTTAATTGCGATGTTAGAGTGTCAATTTTACATCTTTCCTGCTTTCTCTTGTGGGCATTTAGTGCTATAAATTTCCCTCTACACACTGCTTTAAATGTGTCCCAGAGATTCTGGTATGTTGTATCTTTGTTCTCATTGGTTTCAAAGAACATCTTTATTTCTGCCTTCATTTCGTTATGTACCCAGTAGTCATTCAGGAGCAGGTTGTTCAGTTTCCATGTAGTTGAGCGGTTTTGAGTGAGTTTCTTAGTCCTGAGTTCTAGTTTGATTGCACTGTGGTCTGAGAGACAGTTTGTTATAATTTCTGTTCTTGTACATTTGCTGAGGAGTGCTTTACTTCCAATTACGTGGTCAATTTTGGAGTAAGTATGATGTGGTGCTGAGAAGAATGTATATTCTGTTGATTTGGGGTGGAGAGTTCTATAGATGTCTATTAGGTCTGCTTGCTGCAGAGATGAGTTCAATTCCTGGATATCCTTGTTAACTTTCTGTCTCGTTGATCTGTCTAATGTTGACAGTGGAGTGTTGAAGTCTCCCATTATTATTGTATGGGAGTCTAAGTCTCTTTGTAAGTCTCTAAGGACTTGCTTTATGAATCTGGGTGCTCCTGTATTGGGTGCATATATATTTAGGATAGTTAGCTCTTCCTGTTGAATTGATCCCTTTACCATTATGTAATGGCCTTCTTTGTCTCTTTTGATCTTTGATGGTTTAAAGTCTGTTTTATCAGAGACTAGTATTGCAACCCCTGCTTTTTTTTGTTCTCCATTTGCTTGGTAAATCTTCCTCCATCCCTTTATTTTGAGCCTATGTATGTCTCTGCGTGTGAGATGGGTCTCCTGAATACAGCAGACTGATGGGTCTTGACTCTTTATCCAGTTTGCCAGTCTGTGTCTTTTAATTGGAGCATTTAGTCCATTTACATTTAAGGTTAAGATTGTTATGTGTGAACTTGATCCTGCCATTATGATATTAACTGGTTATTTTGCTCATTAGTTGATGCAGTTTCTTCCTAGCCTCAATGGTCTTTACATTTTGGCATGTTTTTGCAATGGCTGGTACCGGTTGTTCCTTTCCATGTTGAGTGCTTCCTTCAGGGTCTCTTGTAAGGCAGGCCTAGTGGTGACAAAATCTCTAAGCATTTGCTTATCTGTAAAGGATTTTATTTCTCCTTCACTTATGAAACTTAGTTTGGCTGGATATGAAATTCTGGGTTTAAAATTCTTTTCTTTAAGAATGTTGAATATTGGCCCCCACTCTCTTCTGGCTTGTAGAGTTTCTGCTGAGAGATCTGCTGTTAGTCTGATGGGCTTCCCTTTGTGGGTAACCCGACCTTTCTCTCTGGCTGCCCTTAAGATTTTTTCCTTCATTTCAACTTTGGTGAATCTGGCAATTATGTGTCTTGGAGTTGCTCTTCTCGAGGAGTATCTTTGTGGCGTTCTCTGTATTTCCTGGATTTGAATGTTGGCCTGCCCTACTAGGTTGGGGAAGTTCTCCTGGATGATATCCTGAAGAGTGTTTTCCAACTTGGTTCCATTTTCCCCCTCACTTTCAGGCACCCCAATCAGACGTAGATTTGGTCTTTTTACATAATCCCATACTTCTTGCAGGCTTTGTTCATTTCTTTTTCTTCTTTTTTCTTTTGGTTTCTCTTCTCGCTTCATTTCATTCATTTGGTCCTCAATCGCTGATACTCTTTCTTCCAGTTGATCGAGTCGGTTACTGAAGCTTGTGCATTTGTCACGTATTTCTCGTGTCATGGTTTTCATCTCTTTCATTTCGTTTAGAACCTTCTCTGCATTAATTACTCTAGCCATCAATTCTTCCACTTTTTTTTCAAGATTTTTAGTTTCTTTGCGCTGGGTACGTAATTCCTCCTTTAGCTCTGAGAAATTTGATGGACTGAAGCCTTCTTCTCTCATCTCGTCAAAGTCATTCTCCGTCCAGCTTTGATCCGTTGCTGGCGATGAGCTGCGCTCCTTTGCTGGGGGAGATGCGCTCTTATTTTTTGAATTTCCAGCTTTTCTGCCCTGCTTTTTCCCCATCTTTGTGGTTTTATCTGCCTCTGGTCTTTGATGATGGTGATGTACTGATGGGGTTTTGGTGTAGGTGTCCTTCCTGTTTGATAGTTTTCCTTCTAACAGTCAGGACCCTCAGCTGTAGGTCTGTTGGAAATTGCTTGAGGTCCACTCCAGACCCTGTTTGCCTGGGTATCAGCAGCAGAGGCTGCAGAAGATAGAATATTTCTGAACAGCGAGTGTACCTGTCTGATTCTTGCTTTGGAAGCTTCCTCTCAGGGGTGTACTCCTCCCTGTGAGGTGTGGGGTGTCAGACTGCCCCTAGTGGGGGATGTCTCCCAGTTAGGCTACTCAGGGGTCAGGGACCCGCTTGAGCAGGGAGTCTGTCCCTTCTCAGATCTCAACCTCCATGTTGGGAGATCCAGTGCTCTCTTCAAAGCTGTCAGACAGAGTCGTTTGCGTCTGTGCAGAAGTGTCTGTGTGTCTTAGTTTACTGTGCCCTGTCCCCAGAGGTGGAGTCTACAGAGACAGGCAGGTTTCCTTGAGCTGCTGTGAGCTCCACCCAGTTCGAGCTTCCCAGCAGCTTTGTTTACCTACTTAAGCCTCAGCAATGGCGGGCGCCCCTCCCCCAGCCTCGCTGCTGCCTTGCCGGTAGATCACAGACTGCTGCGCTAGCAACCAGGGAGGCTCCGTGGGTGTGGGACCCTCCCGGCCAGGTGTGGGATATGATCTCCTGGTGTGCCTGTTTCCTAAAGCGCAGTATTGGGGTGGGAGTTACCCGATTTTCCAGGTGTTGTGTGTCTCACTTCCCCTGGCTAGGAAAAGGGACTCCCTTCCCCCTTGCGCTTCCCAGGTGAGGCAATGCCTCGCCCTGCTTCAGCTCTCGCTGGTCGGGCTGCAGCAGCTGACCAGCTCCGATCGTCCGGCACTCCCCAGTGAGATGAACCCAGTACCTCAGTTGAAAATGCAGAAATCACCGGTCTTCTGTGTCGCTCGCGCTGGGAGTTGGAGACTGGAGCTGCTCCTATTCGGCCATCTTGCTCCGCCCTCGGGAGAAAGTTTTTTGCAATCTACTCATCTGATTAAGGGCTAATATCCAGAACCTACAAAAAACGCAAACAAATTTATGAGAAAAAAACAAACAACCCCATCAAAAAGTGGGCAAAGGATATGAACAGACATTTCTCAAAAGAAGACATTCATACAGCCAAAAGACACATTAAAAAAATGCTCATTATCACTGGCCATCAGAGAAATGCAAATCAAAACCACAGTGAGATACCATCTCACACCACTTAGAATGGCAATCATTAAAAAGTCAGGAAACAACAGGTGCTGGAGAAGATGTAGAGAAATAGGAACACTTTTACACTGTTGGTGGGATTGTAAACTAGTTTAACCATTGTGGAAAACAGTATGGTGATTGCTCAAGGATCTAGAACTATAAATACCATATGACCCAGCCATTCCATTACTGGGGATATACCCAAAGGATTATAAATCATGCTGCTATAAAGACACATTAACATACATGTTGATTATGGCACAATTAACAATAATGAAGACTTGGAATCAACCCAAATGTCCATCAGTGACAGACTGGATTAAGAAAATGTGGCACATATACACCATGGAATACTATGCAGCCATAAAAAAGGATGAGTTTGTGTCATTTGTAGGGACATGGATGCAGCTGGAAATCATCATTCTCAGTAAACTATCACAATAACAGAAAACCAAACACTGTATGTTCTCACTCATAAGTGGGAATTGAACATTGAGATCACCTGGACACGGGAAGGGAAACATCACACACTGGGGTCTATTGTGGTGAGGGGGAGGGTGAGGGATGACATTTGGAGTTATACTTGAGGTAAATGATGAGTTGAAGGCTGCTGAGGAGTTGATGGGTGAAGCACACCAACATGGAACATGTATACATACGTAACAAACCTGCACATTGTGCACATGTACCCTAGAACTTAAAGTATAATGAAAAACAAAAAGTTAATAAATAAAATACTACTTGTAGCACTGAACTAAGTGTGGGGGATACAATACTGAACAAAGCAAAAACAAAAAAAGAAAAGGAAATATCCTAATATAAAAACTAGAAAGAAGCTTTCTGAGAAATTTCTTTGTGATGTGTTAATTCATCTCACAGAATTCATCTCACAGAATTACTATTCTTTTCATTGAGCAGTCTGCTAACACTGTTTTCATGGAATCTGCAATAGGATATTTGGGAGTGCATTGAAGCCTATGGTGACAAAGGAAATGTCCTCAGATAAAAACGGAAAAGAAGGTTTCTTAGAAACTGCTTTGTGATGTGTCAATTTGTCCCACAGAGTTACACTGTTCTTTTCATTGAGTAGCTTGCTAACACTGTTTTCTTGGAAACTGCAATGGGATATTTCAGAGCACATTGAAGCTTATGTTGACAAAGAAAATATCCTCAGACAAAAACTAGGAAGGAGTTTCAGACAAACTGCTTTCTAATTTGTGAATTCATCTCACAGACTTACAATTTCTTTTCATGGAGCAGTTTGTTAGCACTGTTTTTGGGGAATCTGAGAAGGGATATTTTGGATCACATTGAAGCCTATGGTGCTAAGGGAAATATCCTCATATGAAAAGTAGAAAGAGCTTTCTGAGAAACTGTTTGTGATGTGGACATGTGTATTCATCTCACAGAGTAGCACGATTCTTTTCTTGTAGCAGTTTGTTAAAACTGTTTTCATGGAACCACAATAGGATATTTGGGAGTGCATTGAAGCCTATGGTGACCAAGGAAATATCCTCAGACAAAAAACCAAAAAGCAGTTTTCTTAGAAACTGCTTTGTGAAGTGTGAATTCATCTCACAGGTTTACACCTTTCTTTTTGTGGAGCAGTTCCCTAACACTATTTTCATGGAATCTGCAAAGAGATATTCACGAGCGCAATGAGACTTGTGGTGAAAAAGGAAATATCCTCAGACAAAAAATAGAAAGAAGGCTTCTATAAAAATGCTTTCTGATTTGTGAAAACATCTCACAGATTCAAACGATTCTCTTCATGGAGCATTTTGGTAACACTGTTTTTGGAGAATCAGAGAAGGGCTATTTTGGATCGCATTGAAGCCTATGGTGACAAAGGGAATATTCTCAGATAAACACCAGATAAAGCTTTCTGAGAAACTGCTTTGTGATATCTGTATTCATCTCACAGAGTAGCATGATTCTTTTCTTGGAGCAGGTTGCTGAAACTATTTTCCTGAAATCTGTAAAGGAATACTCAGGAGCACATTGAGGAATATGGTAAAAAAGGAAATATCGTCGGGTGAAAACTAGAAAGAAGCACTCTGAGAAACAGTTTTGTGATGTGAGAATTCATCTCACAGAGTTACACCACACTTTTCAGGAAGCAGTTTGTTAGCACTGTTTTTGGGGAATTTGAGAAGGGATATTTTGAATTGCATTGAAGTCTATGGTGACAAAGGAAATATCCTCAGATAAAAACTAGAAAGAAGCTTTCTGAGAAATCACTTTGTGATGTGTTAATTAATCTCACAGAGTTACATGATTCCTTTCATGGATCAGTGTGGTAGCACTGTTTTTGGGGAATCTGCAATAGGATATTTCGGAGCACATAGGAGCCCATGGTGACAAAGGAAATATTCTCAGACAAAAACCAAAAAGAAACTTTCTGAGAAACTGTTTTGTGATGTGTGAATTCATCTCAGAGATTTACACCTTTCTATTCATGGAGCAGTTTGCTAACACTATTTTCGTGGAATCTGCAAAGGGATATTCTCGAGTACATTGGGGAGTTTTTTGAAAAAGGAAATATCCTAAGACAAAAACTAGAAAGAAGCTTTCTGAGAAACTCCCTTGTGATCTGTGAATTCATCTCACAGTGTTACATAATTCTTTTCATGGAGCAGTTGGTTAGCACTGTTTTCTTGGAATCCACAATGGGATATATTGGAGCGCATTGAAGTTTATGGTGAAAAAGGAAATATCTTAACATAAAAAGTAGAAAGAAGCTTTCTGAGAAAGTCCTTTGTGATATGATAATTCATTCACAGAATTACCCTTTTTTTCCATGGAGCAGTTTGTTAGTACTACTTTTAGGGAATACGAGAAGGGACATTTTGAAGCCCATGGTAACAAATGAAATATCCTCAGATCAAAACTAGAAAGAAGCATTCTGAGAAACTTCTTTGGGACGTGTGAATTCATTTCACAGAGTTACACTGTTCTTTTCTTTGCGCAGTCTGCTAACACTGTTTTCGTGGAATCTGCAATAGGATATTTGGGAGTGCATTGAAGCCTACGGTGACAAAGGTAAAATCCTCAGATAAAAATGGAAAGGAATGTTTCTGAGAATCTGCTTTGTGATGTGTCAACTTGTCTCAAAGAGTTACACTGTTCTTTTCATTGAGCAGTTTGCTAACACTATTTTCCAGGAATCTGCAATGGTATATTTTGAAGCACATTGAAGCTTTTGGGGACAAAGGAAATATCCTCAAACAAAAACTAGAAAGAAACTTTCTAACAAACTGCTTTCTAATTTATGAATTCCTCTCACAGAGTTACACAATTCTTTTCATGGAGCAGTTTAGTAGCTCTCTTTTTGGGGAATTGAGAAGGGATACTTTTGATCGCATGGAAGTCTATGGTGAAAAAGGAAATATCATCAGATAAAAACCGGAAAGAATCTTTCTGAGAAACTTCTTTCTGATGTGTGAATTCATCTCACACAGTAGCATGATTCCGTTTTGAGGCAGTTTGGTAAAACTCTCTTTGTGGAATCTACAATAGAATATTTTGGAGTGGAGTGAAGCCTATGGTGACTAAGGAAATATCCTTATACAAAAAAACAAAAAGAACCTTTCTGAGAAACTGCTTTGTGATGTGTGAATTCATCTCACAGAATTACAGTGTTCTTTTCATTGAGCAATTTACTAACACTGTTTTCTTGGAATCTGCAATGGGATATTTTGGAGAACATTGTAGCTTATGGTGACAAAGAAAACATCCTCATATATAAAATAGGAAGAAGCATTCTGAGAAACAGCTTTGTCATGCATTAATTCATCTCACAGAGTTGAATGATTCGTTTCATGTAACTGTATGGTAGCAACGTTTTGGGGGAATTTAAGAAGGGATACTTTGGATCGCATTGAAGCCTATGGTGAAAAAGGGAATATCCTGAGATAAAAACCAAAAAGACGTTTTCCTTTCTTTTCAAGTAGCAGTTTGCTAAGACTGCCTTCATGAAATCTGCAAAGGTACATTTGGGAGTGGATTGAGGCCTAAGGTGGAAAAGGAAATATCCTCAGATGAAAACAAGAATGAAGCTTTCTAAGAAACTACTTTGTCATGTGTGACTTCATCTCAAAATGTTACACCTTTCTTTTCATGGAGCAGTTTGCTTGCACTGTTTTTGGGGATCTGAGAAGGCATATTTTGAATTGCTTTGAAGCCTATGGTGACAAAGGAAATATCCTCAGATAAAAACCAGAAGGAAGCTTTCTTAGAAACTTCTTTGTGATGTGTGAATTCCTCCCAGAGAGTTATGCCTTCCTTTTCATGGAGCAATTTGCTAACACTGTTTTCATGGAATCTGCAAACGGATATTTGGGAGTGCATGGAGACCTATAGTGAAAAAGGAAATATCCTCAGATAAAAACTAGAAAGAAGCTTTCCGAGAAACTGCTTTGTGATGTGTGAATTAATTTCACATAGTTACAGTGTACATTTCAATGAGCAGTTTGACAACACTGTTTTCTTGGAATCTGCAGTGGGATATTTCAGAGTGCATTGAATCTTACAGTGACAAAAGAAATATCCTCATATAAAAAGTAGAAAGAACCTTTCTGAGAAACCGCTTTCTGATGTCCAAATTCATCTCACGGAGTTACACGATTCTTTTCATGATTCAGTTTGGTAGCACTATTTTTGGGTAATCTGAGAAGGGATATTTTGGATCACATTGAAGAATATGGTGACAAAGAAAATATACTCAGATAAAACTGGAAAGAACTTTACTGGGAAAGTTATTTGTGATGTGTGAATTCATCTCACAGAGTTACACCTTTCTTGTTTTGGAGCAGTTTGCTTACACTGTTTTCATGGAATCTGGAAAGGGATATTTGGGAGAACATTGAGGTCTATTCTGAAAAAGGAAATACCCTCAGAAAAAAACTAGAAAGAAGCTTTGTGAGAGACTGCCTTGTGATGCATGAATTCATCTCACAGAGTTACACTGTTGCTTTCATTGAGCAGTTTGCTAACTCTGTTTTCATGGAATCTGCAATGTGTTAGTTCAGAGCGGATTGAAGCTTAGGGAGACAAATGAAATATCCTCAGACAAAAGAAAAAAGAATCTTTCTGAGAAACTGCTTTGTGATTTGTGAATGCATCTCAGAGATTTACATGATTCTTTCCATGGAGCAGTTGGGTAAAAACTTTTTTGGGGAATCTGAAAAGGGATATTTTGGATCACATTGAAGTCTATGGTTACAAAGGAAATATTCTCAGATAAAACTAGAAAGAAGCTTTCTGAGAACGTTCTTTGTGATGTGTGAATTCATCTCACAGGCGTACACCCTACCATTCATGGAGCCGTTTGCTAACACTGTTTTCGTGGAGTGTTCAAAGGGATATTTGGGAGCCTATTGAGGCCTATGGTGAAAAACTACATATCCTTAGGTAAAAACTAGAAAGCAGATTTCAGAAAAACTGCTTTGTGATGTCTGAATACATCTCACAGAGTTACACTGTTCTTTTCATTGAGCAGTTTGCTAACACTATTTTCATGGAATCTGCAAAGGGTTATTTGGGAGCGCATTGAGGCCTATAGTGAAAAGATAAATACCCTCAGATAAAAAGTAGAAAGAAGCTTTATGAGAAACTGCTTTGTGATGTGTGAATTCATCTCACAGAGTTACACTGTTCTTTTCATTGAGCTGTTTGATAACACTGTTTTCATGGAAACTGCATGGGAATATTTGGGAGTGCACTGAAGTTTTTGGTGACAAAGAAAATGTCCCCAGATAAAAACCAAAAAGAACTTTCTGAGAAACTGCTTTGTGATGTGGGAATTCATGTCACAGAGCTACACATTTCTTTCCATGGAGCAGTCTGCCTACAGTGTTTTTGTGAAATCTCTAAAGGCATATATGGGAATGCAATGAGGCCTATGGTGAAAAAGAAAATATCCTCAGAAAAAAACTAGAAAGAAGCTATCTGAGAAACTGTGTTGTCATGTGTGAATTCATCTCACCGTGTCACACTGTTCTTTTCATTGAGCAGTTTGCTAACACTGTTTTCTTGGAATCTGTAATGGGATATTTTGGAGTACACAGAAGCTCATGGTGACAAAAGAAATATCCTTCTATAAAAGTAGAAAGATATTCTCTGAGAAACTGCTTTGTGATCTGTTAATTCATCTCACAGAGTTACAGTATCCTTTTCAAGGAGCAGTTTGGTAGCACTGTTTTCGTTGAATCTGAGAAGGAATATTTTCAATCGCATTGAATCCTATGGTGACTAAGGAAATATCCTCAGATAATAAACCAAAAAGAAGCTTTCTAAGAGATTCCTTTGTGATGCATGAATTGATCTCATAGAGTTACACTGTTCTTTTCACTGAGCAGTTTACTAACTCTGTTTTCTTGGAATCTGCAATGGAATATTTTGGAGTGCATTGAAGCTTATGGTGACAAAGTGAATATCCTCAGACAAAAACTAGAAAAAAGCTTCCTGGGAAACTGCTTTGTGATGGGTGAATTCATTTCACAGAGTTACACTGTTCTTTTCATTGAGCAGATTGCTAACACTGTGATCTTGGAATCAACAATGGGATATTTTGGAGCACATCAAAGCTTTCAGACAAAAACTAGAAAGAAGCTTTCTGAGAAACTGCTTTGTGATTTGTGAGTTCATCACACAGAGTTACATCTTTGTTTTCTTTGAGCAGTTTGGTAGCACTGTTTTTGTGGAATTTGCAAAGGGATATTTGGGAGCTCCTAGAGGCCGTTGGTGAAAAATGAAATAACTTCAGATAAAAACTGTAGAAAAGTTTTGCAAGAAACGATTTTTTGATAGGTCTCTTCATCGCATTGAGTTTAAACTTTTTGTTGATTGAGCAGTTCGGCATCACTGTTTTTGTGGTATCTGAGAAGAGATATTTGGGAGCACATTGAAGCCTATGGTGAAAAAGGAAATATCCTCAGATTTGGACTAGAAACAACCTTTCTGAGAAACTGCTTTGTGATGGGTGAATTCATCTCACAGGCTTACACCTTTCTTTTCGTTGAGCTGTTTGATAACACTGTTTTTGTGGAATCTGCAAAGGGATATTCGGGAGCACGTAGAGTCCAAAGGCACAAAAGGAAATATCTTCAGGTAAAAACTAGAGAGAAGCTTTATGTTTCTATTGAGGGAGCATTTTGGCATCACTGTTTTTGGGGTGGCTGAGAAGAGATATTTAGGAATGCATTGAGGTTCATGGTGAAAAAGGGAGTATCCTCAGACAAAAAGTAGAAAGAAGTTTTCTAACAAACTTTGTGATGTGCTAATTCATCTCACAGAACTGCATGACACTTTTCTAGGATCTGTTTGGTAGCACTATTTTTGGGGAATCTGAGAAGGGATATTTTGAATCACATTGAAGCCTATGGTGAAAAAGGAAATACCTTCAGACAAAAACCAAAAAGAAGCTTTCTGAGAAACTGCTTTGTGATTTATGAATTCATCTCACAAAGTTACATGATTCTTTCATGGAGTAGTTTGGTAGCACTGGATTTGGGGAATCTGAGAAAGGATATTTTTGATGGCATTGAAGCCTTTAGTTACAAAGGAAATGACCTCAGATAAAAACTAGAAAGAAGCATTCTGAGAAACTTATTTTTGATGTGTGAATTCACCTCACAGAGTTATACCCATATTTTCATTGAGAAGTTTGCTGGCACTTTCCTCGTGGAATCTGCAATGGAATATTCAGGAGCACATTGAGGTATATGGTGAAAAAGTAAATATCCTCAGATAAAAACTAGAAAGAAGCTTTCTGAGAAACCGCTTTGTGATGTGTTAATTAATCTCACAGAGTTACAATATTCTTTTCATGCATCATTTTGATAGCACTCTTTTTGGGGAATCTGAGAAGGGATACTTTGGATCGCATTGAAACCTATGGGGACAAAGAAAATATCCTCAGACAAAAACCAAAAAGAAGCTTTCTGAGAAACTGCTTTGTGATGTGTGAATTCATCTCACAGAGGTGCACATTTCTTTTCATGGAGCAGTTGATAACACTGTGTTCGTGGTATCTGCAAAGGGATATTTGGGAGCCCATTGGGGCCTATGGTGAAATAGGAAATATCTTCAAATAAAAACTAGAAAGAAGCTTTCTGAAAAACGGCTTTGTGAAGTGTGAATTCATCTTACAGAATTACACAAATCTTTTCATTAAGCAGTGTGATAACACTGTTTTCATGTAATCTACATTAGGATATTTTGGAATGCATTGAAGCCTACGGTGACAAAGTAACTATCGTTAGATAAAAACAAAAAGAAGCTTTCTGTGAAATGGCTTTGTGACGTGTGAATTCACCTTATAGAGTTACACCATTCTTTTCATTGAGAATTTGGTAACAATGTTTTCATTTATTCTGCATTGGGATATTCGAGCGTGCCTTGAGGAATATGGTGAAAACGGAAATATCCTCAGATAAAAACTAGAAAGAAGTTTTGTGAGAAACGGCATTGTGATATGTGAATTCATCTCACAGAGTTACACTTTTCTTTTCATGAAGCAGTTTGGCAGCACTGTTTTTGGGGAATCTGAGCACTGTTTTTGGAGAATCTGAGATATTTGTGAGCACATTGAAGCGTATAGTGAAAAAGGGAATATCCTCAAATAAAAGGTAGAAAAAAGTCTTTCTGAGACACTGCCATGTGAAGGGTGAATTCATCTCACAGAATTCCAAAGTTCTTTTCATTGACCAATTTGCTGGCAATGTTTTCATGGTATCTGCAATAAGATATTTGGTAGCACATTGAAACCTGTGGTGTCAATGGAAATAGCCTCAGATAATAACCAAAAGGAAGCTTTCTGAGAAACTATTTTGTGATGTGTGAATTCATCCTACAGAGTTACACTGTTGTTTTCATTGCAAAGGAAATATCATCATATAAAAACTAGAAAGAAGCTTTCTGAGAAACTGCTTTGTGATTTGTGAATCATCTCACACAGATACCCAATGCTCTTCATGGAGAAGTTTGGTAGCACTGCTTTTGGGGAATCTGAGAAGCGATACTTTGGATCACGTTGAAGCCTATGGTGACAAAATAAATATCCTAAGTAAAAACTAAAAAGAAGCTTTCTGAGAAACTATTTTGTGATGTGTGAATTCATCCTACAGAGTTACACTGTTGTTTTCATTGCAAAGGAAATATCATCATATAAAAACTAGAAAGAAGCTTTCTGAGAAACTGCTTTGTGATTTGTGAATCATCTCACACAGATACCCAATGCTCTTCATGGAGAAGTTTGGTAGCACTGCTTTTGGGGAATCTGAGAAGCGATACTTTGGATCACGTTGAAGCCTATGGTGACAAAATAAATATCCTAAGTAAAAACTAAAAAGAAGCTTTCTGAGAAACTGCTTTGTGATGTGTGAATTTATCTCAAGGAATTACACTGCTCATTTCATTGAGCAGAATGCTCACACTGTTTTCTTGGAATCTGCAATGGGATATTTCAGAGCGCCTGGAAGCTTATGGTGAGAAAGAAGCATCCTCAGACAGAAACCAGAAGGAACCTTTCTGAGAAACTGCTTTGTGTTGTGTGAATTCGTCTCACAGATTGGGAAATCTGAGAGGGGATACTTTTGATTGCATTGAAGCCTATGGTGTCTAAGGAAATATCCTCAGATAAAAACAAGAAAGAATCTTTCTGAGACAGTTCTTTATGATATGTGAAATTATCTCACAGAATTAAATATTTATTTTCATGGGGCAGTTTGCTAACAGAATTTTCGTGGAATCTGCAAAGGGATATTTGGGAGCACTTTGAGGCCTATAGTGAAAAAGGAAATATCCTCAGATAAAAACGATAAAGATACTTTCTGAGAAACTGCTTTGTGATGTGTGAATACATCTCACAGAGTTTTACTGTTCTATTCATTGTGCAGGTTGATAACACTGTTTTTGTGGAATCTGCAACAGGATATATGGGAGCGCATTTAAACCTATGGTGACAAAGGATATATCCTCATAGCAAAACCAAAAAGAAGCCTTCTGAGAAACGTCTTTGTGTTGTGTGAATTCAAGCCACAGAGTTGCACTGTTCATTTCATTGAGCAGTTTGCTAACACTGTTTTCTTGGAATCTGAAATGACATATTTCAGAGAACATTGACACTTAATGTAAAAAAAGAAATAAACACTTAGAAAGAAGTTTTCTGTGTCTTCTTTGTGATGTGTAATATCACGTCAGAGAGCTACACTCTTCTTTTCATTGAGCAGTTTGCTAACACTGCTTTCTTGGAATCTGCAATGGGATATTTCGGAGTGCATTGAAGCTTATAGTGACAAAGGAAATATCCTCATATAAAAAGTAGAAAGAAACTTTCTGAGAAACCACTTTGTGATGTGTTAATTCTTCTCAGAGAGTTACATGATTCTTTTCATGGATCAGTTAGGCAGCACGGTTTTTGAGGATCTGAGAAAGGATACTTTGGATGGCATTAAAGCCTATGGTGAGTAAGAAAATATCCTCAGATTGAAACTAGATAGAAGTTTTGTGAGAAAGTTATTTGTGATGTGTGAATTCATCTCAGAGAGTTGCACCATCCTCAGACAACTAGAAAGAAGCTTTCTGAGAAACTGCTTTGTGATGTGTGAATTCATGTTTCAGTGTTTCACTATTCTTTTCATTAAGCAGTCTGTTAACACTGTTTTCTTGGGATCTGCAATGGGATAGTTCAGAGAACATTGAAACTTATGGTGACAAAGGAAATATCTTCATATCAAAATTAGCAAGAAGCTTTCTGAGAAACTGCTTTGTGATGTGTTAATTCATCTCACTGACTTACACAACTCATTTCATGGATCTGTTTGGTAGCACTGTTTTTGCGTAAACTGGAAGGGATATTTTGGATTGCAATGAAAAATATGGTGACCAAGGGAATATCCTCAGATGAAAACTAGAAAGAAGCTTTCTGAGAAAGTTCTTCATGAAGTGTGAATTCAAATCACAGAGTTACAACTTTCTTTTCATGGAATGGTTTGCTAATACTCTTTTGGTGGAATCTGCAAAGGGATATTTTGGAGTGCATTGAGGCCTATGTTGAAAAAGGGTATATTCTCAGTTAAGAACTAGAAAGAATCTTTCTGAGAAACTGCTTTGTGATGTGTGAATTCATCTCTTAGAGTTACACAGTTGTTTTCATTGAACAGTTTGGTAACACTGTTTTCTTGGACTATGCAATGGGATATTTCGGAGCTCATTGAAGCCTACGGTAAAAAAGGAAACATAATCAGATGAACACCAAAAAGAAGCCTTCTCAGAAACTGCTTTAGGTTGTGTCAATTCATCTCACAGAGTTACACAGTTCTTTTCATTGAGCAGTTGGCAAACACTGTTTTCTTGGAATCTGCAATTGTATATTTCAGAGTGCATGGAAGCTTATGATGACAAACGAAGTATCCTCAGACAAAAACAAGAAAGAATCTTTCTGATAAACTGCTTTGTGATTTGTGAATTCATCTCAGAGTTACATGATTTTTTTCATGTAGCAGTTTGGTAGCACTCTTTTCAGGGAATCTGAGAAGGGATATTTTGCATCGCATTGAAGCCTATGGTGACTAAGGAATTATCCTCAGATAAGAACTGGAAAGAAGCTTTCTGAGAAAGTTATTTGTGATGTGTGAATTTATCTCATAGGGTTACACCTTTCTTTTCATGGAGCAGGTTGATAACACTGTTTTCATGGAATTTTCAAAGTGATATTTGGGAGCGCATTGAGGCCTAGGGTGACAATGGAAATATCCTCATAGAAAAACCAAAAATAATTCTCTGAGAAACTGCTTTGTGATATTTGAATTCAATACACAGAATTACACTGTTCTTTTCATTGAGAAGTTTTCTTACATTGTTTTCTTGGAATGTGCAATGGGATATTGGGAGTGCATTGAAGCTTATGGTGACAAAGGAAGTATCCTCAGACATACACTAGAAAGAAGCTTTCTGAGAAACTGCTTTGTGATTTGTGAATTCATCTCACAGAGTTACATGATTCTTTTAATAGAACAGCTTGATAGCACTGTTTTCCGGGAATCTGAGATGTGATATTTTGGATCACATTGAAGCCTATGGTGACAAATGAAATATCCTAAGAGAAAAACTAGAAAGAAAGTTTCTGAGAAAGTTCTCTGTGATGTGTAAATTAATCTCACAGAGTTACACATTCCTTTTAATGGACCAGTTTGCTAACACTGCCTTCATGGAATCTGCCAAGGGATATTTGGGAGTGCATTGAGGTCTACAGTGAAAAAAGAAATATCCTCAGATAAACACTAGAAAGAAACCTTCTGAGAAAATGTTTTGTGATGCATGAATTCATCTTACATAGTTACACTGTTCTTTTCATGGAGCAGTTTGCTAACACTGTTTTGTTGGAATCTGCAGTAAGATATTTCAGAGTGCATAGAAGCTTATGCTGAGAAAAGAAATATTCACATATAAAAGCTAGAAAGAAGGATTCTGAGAAACCACTTTGTGATGTGTTAATTTATCACACAGAGTTACATGATTCTTTTCATGGATCAGTTTTTAGCACTCTTTTTTGGGGAATCTGAAAAGGGACATTTTGGATTGCATTGTAGCCTATGGTGTATAAGGAAGTCTCCTCAGATAAATACTAGGAAGAAGTTGTCTGAGAAAGTTCTTTGTGATGTGCGAATTCATCTCAAAGGGTTACATCTTTCTTATCATGGAGCACTTTGCTAACACATTTTTTGTGGAATCTGCAAAGGGATATTTGGGAGTGCATACAGGCCTATGGTGAAAAAGGAAATATCCTCATAGAAAACTTAAAAAGGAGCTTTCTGAGAAACCCCTTTTTGATGTGTGAATTCAACTCACAGGGTTACACTGTTATTTTCATTGAGCAGAATTCTAACACTGTTTTCTTGGAGTCTGAAATGGGATATTTCGGAGCTCATTGAAGCTTATTGTGAAAAAGGAAATACCCTCAGACAAAAACTAGAAAGAAACTTTCTGAGGAACTCCTTGGTGATTTGTAAATTCATCTCACAGAGTTACAGGATTCTTTTCATGGATTAGTTTGATAGTGCTGTGTTTGGGAAATCTGAGAAGGGATATTTTGGATTGCAATGAAGCCTATAGTGTCAAAGGAAATATCCTCATAGAAAAACTACAAAGAAGCTTTCTGAGAAACTGCTGTGTGATGTGTGAAATCAAGTCACAGAGTTACACTGTTGTTTTCATTGAGCAGTTTGGTAACACTGTTTTCTTGGAATCTGCAATGGTATAATTCAGAGCACATTGAAGCTTATTGTGAAAAACGAAATATTCTCAGACAAAAACTAGAAAGAAGCTTTCTGAGACTGCTTTGTGATGTGTGATTTAATGTCAGAGTGTTACGCTGTTCTTTTCATTGAGCGGTTTGCTAACATGCTTTCTTGGAATTTGCAATGGAATATTGCGGAGCACATTGAAGCTTATCGTGACAAAGGGAATATCCTCATATAAAAACTAGTAAGAACCATTCTGAGAAATCGCTATGTGATGTGTTAATTCATCTCACAGAATTACACTACTGTTTTCATGGATCAGTTTGGTAGCACTGTTTTTGTGTAAACTGAGAAGGGATATTTTTTATCGCATTGAAGAATATGGTGACTAAGGAAATATCCTCAGATTAAAAATAGAAAGAAACTTTCTGAGAAAGTTCTTCATGATGTGAGAAATCATCTCACAGTGTACACTGTTCTTTTCATGGAGCAGTTTGCTAACGCTGTTTTCTTGGAATCTGCAAAGGGATAATTGGGGACGCATTGAGGCTTATATTGAAAATGGGCATATTCTCAGTTAAAAACTACAAGGAATCTTTCTGAGAAACTGCTTTGTGATGTGTTAATTCATCTCAGAGAGTTACACTGTTGTTTTTATTGAGCAATTTGTTCACACTGCTTTCTTGGAATCTGCAATGGGATATTTCAGAGCATATTGAAGCCTACAGTGACAAAGTAAATATAATGAGATGAAAAGCAAAAAGAAGCCTTCTGAGAAGCTGCTTTGTGTTGTGTCAACTCATCTCACAGAGTTACACTGTTCTTTTCATTGAGCAGTTTGCTAATATTGTTTTCTTGTAATCTGCAATGGGATATTTCAGAGAGCATTGAAGCTTATGGTGACAAAGGAAATATCCTCAGACAAAAATAAGAAAGAAACTTTCTGAGAAACTGCTTTGTGATTTGTGAACTCATCTCAGAGTTACACGATTCTTTTCATGGAGCAGTTTGGTAGTACTGTTCTTGGTGAATCTGAGAAGGGATATTTTGCATCACATTGAAGCCTATGGTGACAAAGTAAATATCCTCAGATAAAAACTGGAAAGACACTTTCTGAGAAAGCTCTTTGTGATGTGTGAATTCATGTAACAGACTTAAACCTTTCTTTTCATGGAGCAGTTTGGTAACGCTATTTTCGTGGAATCTGCAAAGGGATATTTGGGAGCGCATTGAGGCCTATGGTGAAAAAGGAAATATCCTCAGATAAAAACTAGAAAGGAGCTTTCTGAGAAACTGCTTTGTGATACGTGAATTCATCTCACAGAGTTACACTGTTCTTTTCATTGAGAAGTGTGCTAACACTGTTTTCTTGTAATCTGCAGTGGGATATTTCAGAGTGTATTGAAGCTTATGGTGACAAAGGAAATATTCTCTGACTAAAACTAGAAAGAAGCTTTTTGAGAAACTGCTTTGTGATTTGTGAATTCTTCTCACAGAGTTACACGATTCTTTTCATGGAGCAGTTCAGTAGCACAGTTTTAGGGAAATCTGAGAAGGGATATTTTGGATCTGATTAAAACTGATGGAGACAAAGGAAATATACTCATATAAAAACTAGAAAGATTCTTTCTAAGCAACTGCTCTCAGATATGTTAATTCATCTCACAGCAACACACTATTCTTTTCATGGATCAGTTTGAAAGCCCTGTTTTTGGGGAACCTGTGAAGGCATATTTTGGATCACATTGATGTCTATGATGACTAAGGAAATATTCTCATATAAAAACTAGAAAGATGTTTTCTGAGAAACTGCTTTGTGATGTGGGAATTCATCTCACAGAGATACACCATCCTTCTCTTTGAGCAGTTTGATAACACTGCTTTCCTGGAATCTGCAATGGGATATTTGGGAGCACGTTGAAGCCTATGGTGACAAAGGGTATATCCTCAAATGAAACAAAAAAGATGCTTTCTGAGAAACTGCTTTGGGATGTGTCATTTCATCTCACATAGTAACTCTGTTATTTCCACTGATCAGTTTGCTACAGTGTTTTCTCAGAATCTGCAATGGGATATTTTTGAGCACACTGAAGCTTATGGTGTCAAAGGAAATATCCGGATATAAAAACTAGAAAGAAGCTTTCTGAGAAACTGCTTTGTGATGTGTGAATTCATCTCACAGAGTTACACTGTACTTTTCATTGAGCAATTTGCTCACACTGCTCTCTTGGAATCTGCAATGGGATATTTCAGAGTGCTTTGAAGCTTATGGTTACAAAGAAAATATCCTCATAAAAAAACTAGAAAGAATCTTTCCGAGAAACTGCTCTGTGATGTATTAATTCATATCACAGAGTTACATAATTCTTTTCATCGGTCACTTTGGTAGTACTATTTTTCGTGAATCTGAGAAGGGATATTTTGTATTGCATTGAACCCCATGGGGAATAAGGAAATATCCTCAGATAAAAACTGGAAAGAACTTTTCTGACAAAGTTATTTATGATGTGCTAATTCATCTCACAGAGTTACACTGTTCTTTTCATGCTAGAGTTTGCTAACACTGTTTTCTTTTAATCTCCAATGTGATATGTGGGAGCACATTGAGGCCTAGAATGAAAAAGGAAATATCCTGAGATAAAAACTAGATAGAAGCTGTCAGAGAAACTGCTTTCTGATGGGTGAACACATCTCACAGAGCTACACCATTCTTTTCTTTGAGCCATTAGATAATGCTGTTTTCGTGGAATCTGCAATAGGATATTTGGGAGCACATTGAAGTGTATGGTGACATAGGAAATATCCTCATAGAAAAGGAAAAGGAAGCTTTCTGAGAAACTGCTTTGTGATGTGTGAATTTAACTCACAGAGTTACACTGTTCCTCTCATTGAGCAGCTTGCTAACACTGTCTTCTTGGAATCTACGATGGGATATTTCGGAGCGCATTGAAGCTGAGTGTGAAAAAGTAAATGTCCTCAACAAAAACTGGAAAGAAACATACAGAGAAACTGCTTTGTGATTTGTGAATTCATTGCACAGAGTTACATGATTCTTTTCATGGATCAGTTTGATCACACCATTTTTGGGGAATTTAAGAAGGGATATTTGGATCGCATTGAAGCCTAGGGTGACAATAGAAATATCCTCAGATAAAAGCTAGAAGGAAGATTTCTGAGAAAGTTCCTTGTGATCGTGAATTCATCTCACATTGTTACCCCTTTCTTCTCATGGAGCGGTTTGCTAACACTGTTTTCATGGAATCTGCAAAGGGATATTTTGGAGCTCATTGAGGCCTATGGTGACAAACGAAATATCCTCAGATGAAACAAAAAAGATGTTTTCTGAGAAACTGCTTTGTGATGTGTTAATTCATCTCACAGAGTCACACCATTCTATTAACAGAGCAATTTGCTAACACTGTTTTTGTGGAATCTGCAATAGGATATTTTGGAGCACATTGAAGCCTATGGTGACAAACGAAATATCCTCGGATTAAAACCAAAAAGATGCTTTCTGGCATTGAGAGAAAGACATTGGAGTTTTACCTGATGTCAATGACGAGTTGACTGGTGCTGATGAGTTGATGGGTGCAGCACACCAACATGGCACAAGATTACATATGTAACAAACCTGCACGTGGTGCACATGTACCCTAGAACTTAAAGTATAATAATAATAAAAAATATGCTTTCTGATAGAGTACTTTGTGATGTGTGAATTTATCTGACAGACTTATACCTTTCTTTTCATGGAGTGGTTTGCTAACACTATTTTCGTAGAATCTGCAAATTGATACTCACAAGCACATTGAGGCAAATGGAGAAAAATGACATATCCTCAGACAAAAACTAGATAGAAGAATTCTGAGACACTGATTTGTGATTTGTGAATTTATCTCACAGAGTTACATGATTCTTTTCAAGACGCAGTTTTGTTGCACTGTTTTTGGAGAATCTGAGAAGGGATTTTTTTAGATCACATTGAAGCTTATGGTGACAAAGGAAATATCCTCAAATAAAAACTATAAAACAGCATTCTGAGAAAGTTCTTTGTGATGTGTGAATTCATCTCACAAAGTTACACCTTTCTTTTCATGGAACAGCTTGCTACCACAGTTTTTGTGGAATATGCAAAGGGATATTTGGGAGCGAGTTGATGCTGATCATAAAAAAGGAAATATCCTCAGACAAAAACAAAAAGAAGCTTTCTGAGAAACTGCTTTGTGATGTGTGAATTCATCTCACGGATTTACACCTTTCTTTTCATGGAGCAGTTTGCTACAGCTATTTTCGTGGAATCTGCAAAGGGATAGTTGGGAGACAGTTGATGCCGATCATAAAAAAGGATATATCCTCAGAAAAAAACGAAAAGAAGGTTTCTGAGAAACTGCTTTGTGATGTGTGAATTCCTCTCACAGATTTACAACTTTCTTTTCATGGAGCAGTTTGCTACAGCTATTTTCATGGAATCTGCAAAGGGATATTCTCAAGCACATCGAGACCTATGCTGAAAAAGGAAATATCCTCAGACAAAAACTAGAAAGAAGCTTTCTGAGAATATGCTTTGTCATGTGTGAATTCACATCACAGAGTTACACTCATCTTTTCATTGAGCAGTGTGCTAACTCTATTTTCCTGGAATCTGCACTTTGATATTTCAGAGTTCATTTAAGCTTACGGTGACAAAGGAAATATCCTCAAATAAAAATGAGAAAGAAGTTTTCTGCAAAACTATTATGTTATTAGTGAATTCATCTCATTGATTTACACTAAACTCTTCATGGAGCAGTTTGGTGGCACTGTTTTTGGGTAATTTGAGTAGGAATATTTTGGATGGCATTGAAGCCTACAGTGACAAAGGGAATATCATTAGATAAAAATTAGAAAGAAACTTTCCTAGAAAGTTTTGTGATATGTGAATTCATCTCACAGAGCTACACCTTCCTTTTCATGGGGCAGTTTGCTGACACTGTTTTTGTGGAATCTGCAAAGGGATATTTTGGTGCCCATTGAGGACTAAGTGAAAAAGTAAATATCCAGAGATAAAAACTAGAAGGAGACTTTATGATAAACTGCTTTGTGATATGTGAACTCATCTCACAGTTACACTGTTCTATTCATTGAGCAGTTTGCTAACACTGTTTTCTTTTAATCAGCAATATATTTTGGAGCCTATCGAAGTTTTTGGTGACAAAGGAAATAGCCTCATATAAAAACTACAAAGATGCTACCTGAGAAACAGCTTTGTGATATGTTAATTCATCTCACAGAGTTACATCATTGTTTTCATGGAGCAGTTTGGTAGCACTGGTTTAGGGAATCTGAGAAGGGATATCTTGTATCGCATCGAAGCCTATGGTGACTAAGGAAATATCATCAGATAAAAACTAGAAAGAAACTTTCTGAGAAAGTTCTTTTTGAGATGTGAATTCATCTCACAGAGTCACACCTTTCTTTTCATAGGGAAGTTTGCTAACACTGTTTTTGTGGAATCTGCAAGTGGATAGTTGGGAGGGCCCTGAGACCTATAGTGAAAAAAATATACATGCAGATAAATACTAGAAAGAAGCTTTCGGAGAAACTCCTTTGTGATGTGTGAATTCACCTCACAGAGTTACACCATTGTTTTCATGGAGCAGTTTGGTAGCACTGTTTTTGGGGAATCTGAGAAGGGATATTTTGGATCACATTGAAGCCTATGGTGACAAAAGCAATATCCTTAGATAAAAACTAGAAGGAAGATTTCTGAGAATGTTCTTCGTGATGTGTGAATTCATCTCAGAGAGTTGCACCTTTCTTTCCATGGAACAGTTTGCTAACACTGTTTTCGTGGAATCTGCAAAGGGATATTTGGTAGCACGTTGAGGTCTGTAGTGAAATAACCAATATCCTCAGACAAAAAGGAGAAAGAAGCTTTCTGAGAAACTGGTTTGTGATGTGTGAATTCATTTCACAGAGTTACACTGTTCTTTTCATTGAGCAGTTTGCTTACACTGTTTTCTTGGAATCTACAATGGGATATTTAGGAGCACATTGAAGCTTATTGTGAAAAAGTAAATACCCTCAGACAAAAACTAGAAAGAAACATTCTGAGCAACTGCTTTGTGATTTGTGAATTCATTGCACAGAGTTACATGATTGTTTTCATGGATCAGTTTGATAGCACTGTTTTAGTGGAACCTGAGAAAGGATATTATGGATTGCATGAAACCTATGGTGACAAAGGAAATATCTTCAGATAAAAACTAGAGAGAAGCTTTCTGAGAAAGTTGCTTGTGATGTGTGAATTCATGTCAAAGAGTTACACCTTTCTTTTCATCAAGCAGTTTGCTGACACTGTTTTCATGGAATCTGCAAAGGGTCATTTGGGAGTTCATTGAGGCCTACGGTGAAAAAGTAAATATCCTCAAATAAAACCTAGAAAGAAACATTTTGAGAAATTTCTTTGTGATGTGTGAATTCATGTCACAGGGTTACACTGTTCTTCACATTGAGCAGTTTGCTAACACTGTTGTCTTGGAATCTGCAATGGTATATTTCAGAGCACATTGAAGTTTATGGTGACAAAGTATATCTCCTCAGACAAAAACTAGAAAGAAGTTTTCTGAGAAACTACTTTGTGATTCCTGAATTTATCTCACTGATTTACACAAACTTTTCATGGAACAGTTTGGTAGCACTGTTTATGGTGAATTTGAAAAGGGATATTTTGGGTCACTTTGAAGCCTATAGTGACAAAGCGAATATCACCAGAAAAAACTAGAAAGAATCTTTCTTAGACAGTTTTTGTGATGTGTGAATTCATCTCACAATGCTACACCTTTCTTTTCATGGAGCTCTATTCTGACACTGTGTTCGTGGAATCTGCAAAGGGATATTTTGGAGCCCATTGAGGCCTATAGTGAATAAATAAATAACCTGAGATAAAAACTAGAAGGAGGCTTTCTGAGAAACTGCTTTGTGACGTGTGAATTCATCTCAGAGACTTCCACCATTCTTTTCATTGAGTTTGATAACATTGTTTTCATTGGATCTTCAGTAGGATATTTGGGAGTGCATTGAAGCCTATTGTTACAAAGGTAATATCTTCAGATAAAAACCAAAAGAAGCTTTCTGAGAGACTGCTTTGTAAGGTGTGAATTCATCTCACAGAGTTACACTGTTCTTTTCATTGAGCAGTTTGCTAAGACTGTTTCCTTGGAATCTGCAATGGGATATTGTGGAGTTTATTGAAGATTATGGTGACAAAGGAAATATCCTCATATTAAAACTAGAAAAAGCCTTTCTGGGAGACCACTTTGTGTTGTTTTAATTCATCTCACAAATATACAAGATTCACTTCATGGATCAGTTTGGTAGCACTGCTTTTGTGATATCTGAGAAGGGATATTTGAGAGGGCATGGAAGCTGATGGTGGAAAAGGAAATATCCTCAGACAAAAACTAGAAAGAAGCTTTCTGTCAAATTTCTTTGTGATGGGTGAATTCATCACATAGCATTACACCTTTATTCTCTTTGAGCAGTTTGGTAGGACTGTTTTTACAGAATCTGCAAAGGGATATTTGGGATCCCCTGGGGCCTATGTTGAAAAGGGAAATAACTTCAGATAAAAACTGGAGAGAAGCTTTTTAAGAAACGGTTTTGTGATGTGTGTGTTCATCTCATAGAGTTTAGCCTTTTTGTTGATTGAGCAGTCCGTCATCACTGTTTTTGTGGTACCTGAGAAGGGTTATTTAGGAGCCCATTGAAGCCTATGGTGACAAAGGAAACATAATCAGACAAAAAACAAAAAAAGCTTCCTGAGAAACTGCTTTGCTATGTGTGAATCCATCTCATGGATTTACACCTTTATTTTCTTGGAGCTGTTTGCTAATACTATTTTCATGGAATCTGCAAAGAGATCTTCAGAAGTGCATTGAGGCAAATGGTGAAAAAGGACATATCCTCAGACAAAAAGTAGAAAGAAGCTTTCTGAAAAACTGCTTTGTGATTTGTGAATTCATCTCACAGAGTTACACGATCGATTCTTTTCATGGAACAGTTTGGTAGCCCTGTTTTTCTGGAATCTGAGAAGGAATATTTTGGATCACATTTAAGCCTGTAGTGACAAAGGAAATATCCTCAGATAAAATCTAGAAAGAAACTTTCTGAGAACCTTCTTTGTGATGTGTGAATTAATCTCACAGAGTTACACCCTTCTTTTCATGGAGAGGTATGCTAACCCTTTTTTTTGTGGAATCTGTGATGGGACATTACGGATCGCATTGAGGCCTATGGTCAAAAAGTAAATATCCTCAGATAAAATCTAGAAAGAAGCTTTCTGAGAAGCAATTTTTGGATGTGTGAATTCATCTCACAGATGTACATTGTTGTTTTCATTGAGCAGTATGATAACACTGTTTTTGTGGAATCTGCAATAAGATATTTGGGAGCACATTGAAGCCTAAGATGACAAAGGAAATATCCTAAGAAAAAAACAAAAAGAAGCTTTCTGAGAAACTTCTTTGCGATGTGTGAATTAAACTCACAGACTTACACCTTTCTTTTCATGGAGCAGTTTGTAAACACTATTTTCATGGAATCTGCAAAGGGATATTTGCGAGTGCATTGAGGCAAACAGTGAAAAAGGAAATATCCTCAGACAAAAACTAGAAGGAAGATTTCTGAGAAACAGCTGTGTGATGCTTGAATTCAACTCACAGAGTTACACTGCACTTTTCATGGAGATGATTGGTAGCACTGTTTCTGGGGAATCTGAGAAGGAATATGTTGGATCGCATTGATGCCTATGGTGACAAAGGAAATATCCTCAGATAAAAACTAGAAGGAAGCTTTCTGAAAAAGTCCTTTGTGATGTGTGAATTCATCTCACAGAGCTACACCTTTCTTTTCAAGGAGCAGTTTGCAAACCCTGTTTTTCTGAATCTGCAAAGTGATATATGGGAGCACATTGAGGTCTATGGTGAAAAAGGAAATATCCTCAGTAACAAACTAGAAAGAAGTTTTCTGAGAAACTACTTTTGGATATATGAATTCAACTCACGGAGATACACAGTTGTCTTCATTGAGGAGTTTGATAACAGTTTTCATGGAATCTGCAATAGCATATTTGGGAGCACATTGAAGAATATGGTGACAAAGGAAATATCCCCAGACAAAAACTAGAAAGAAGCTTTCTGAGAAACTGTTTTCTACTGTGTGAATTCATCTCACAGAGATACACCTTTCTTTTCATGGAGCAGTTTGCTAACACTCTTTTTGTGGAACCTGTAAAGGGATATTTGCGAACACATTGAGGCCTATGGTGAAAAAGGAACTATCCTCAGACAAAAACTAGAAAGATTTCTGGGAAACTGCATCATTATTTGTGAATTCATCTCACAGTGTTACATGATTCTTTTCTTGGAGCAGTTTGGCAGCACTGTTTTTGGGGAATCTGAGAAGGGATATTTTGGATTGCATTGAAGTCTATGGTGACAAAGGAAATATACTCAGATAAAAACGACAAAAAAGCTTTCTGAGAAACTGCCGTATGAAGAGTTAACTCATCGCAGAGAGTTACATGATTCTTTTCATGGATCAGTTTGGTAGCACTGTTTTGGGGCAATCTGAGAGGGGATAATTTGGACCTCATTTAAGCCTATGGTGACAAAGAAAACATGCCCAGATAAAAACTAGAAAGAAGATTTATCAGAAAATTCTTTTTGATGTGTGAATTCATCTCACAGAGTTACACCTTTCTTTTCATAGAGAAGTTTGCTAACATTGTTTTCATGCAACGTGCAAAGGGATATTTGGGGGTGAGTTGAGACCAATCATAAAAAAGGAAATATCCTCAGAGAAAAACCAAAAAGAAGCTTACTGAGAAACCTCTTTGTGATGTGTGAATTCATCTCACAGAGTTACGCTGTTATTTTCATTGGGCAGTTTGATACCACTGTTTTCCTGGAATCTGGCATCTGATATTTCAGAGCGTATTGAAGCTTAGGGTGACAAAGGACATACCCTCTGATAAAAACTAGAAAGAAGATTTCTGAGAAACTGTTTTGTGATGTGTTAACTCATCTCACAGAGTTACAGGATTCTCCTCATGGATAAGTTTGGTAGCACTGTTTTGGGGAATCTGATAAGGGATATATTGGATCGCTTTGATGAATATGGTGATAAACGAAATATTCTCAGATAAGAAGTAGAAAGAAACTTTCTGACAAAGTTATTTGTGATGTGTGAATTCATCCCACAGAGTTACACCTTTCTTTTCATGGAGTAGTTTGCTAAAATTGTTTTCTTGGGATCTGCAAAGGGATATTTGGGAGCACATTGAGGCCTGTAGTGGAAAAAATATATACTCATATAAAAACTAGGAAGTAGCTTTCTGAGAAATTGCTTCATGATGTGTGAATTCATCTCACAGAGTTACACGTTTCTTTTCCTGGAGCAGTTTGCAAACCCTGCTTTTCTGGAATCTGCAAGTGATATATGGGAGCACATTGAGGCCTATGGTGAAAAAGGAAATATCCTCAGATAAAAACTAGAAAGAAGTTTTCTGAGAAACTACTTTTGGTTATGTGAACTCAACTCACAGAGATGCACTGTAGTTTTCATTGATGAGATTGATAACACTGTTTTCATGGAATCTGCAATAGGATATTTGGGAGTGCTTGGAAGAATATGGTGACAAAGGAAATATTCCCAGAAAAAAAAAAAACAGAAAGAAGCTTTCTGAGAAAAAGTTTTCTGAAGTGTGAATTAATCTCACTGTGTTACATCTTTCTTTTCATGGAGTAGTTTGCTAACACTGTTTTCATGGAATCTGCATAGGGATATTCGTGAGCTCATTGATGCCTATGGTGAAAAAGAAACTATCCTCAGTCAAAAACTAGAAAGAAGCTTTATGAGAAACTGCTTTGTGATTTGCAAATTCATCTCACAGTGTTACATGATTCTTTCTATGGATCAGTTTGGTAGCACTGTTTTTGGGGATTCTGAGAAGGCATATTTTGGATCGCATTGAAGCCTATGGTGACAAAGGAAATATCCTCAGATAAAAACTCAAAAAAAGCTTTCTGAGAAACTTATTTGTAAAGAGTTAATTCATCTCACAGAGTTACATGATTCTTTTCATGGATCAGTTTGTTAGCACTTTTTTGGGGGAATCTGAGAAGGGATATTTTGGATCGCATTGAAGCCTATGGTGACAAAGGAATTATCCTCAGATAAAAACCAGAAAGAAGCTTTCTGAAAAAGTTCTTGGTGATGTGTCAATTCATCTCACAGTGTTACACCTTTCTTTTCATGGAGCAGTCTGCCAACACTTTTTTCATGCAATCTGTAAAGGAATATTCGACAGCACTTTGAGGCCTATGGTGCTAAAGGAAATATTCTCAGATAAAAACTAGAAAGAATCTTTCTGAGTAACTGCTTTGTGATTTGTGAATTCATCTCACAGAGTTACACTGCTCTTTTCATTGAGCAGTTTGTGAAAACTGTTTTCTTCCCATTTGCAATGGAATATTTTGGAATGCATTGAAGCTAATAGTGACAAAGGAAACATCCTCATTAAAAAGAAGAAAGATGCTTTCTGAGAAATTGCTTTGTGATGTGTTAACTCATTTCACAAAGCTACACGATTCTTTTCATGGATCATTTTGGTAGCAGTGTTTTGAGGAATCTGAGAAGGGATACTTTGGATCACATTGAAGACTGTGGTGACAAAGGAAATATCCTCATATAAAAACTGCAAACAAGCTTTCTGAGAAACTGTTTCATGATGTGTTAATTCATCTCACTGAGTTAAAATTTTATTTTCATGGAGAAGTGTGCCAACACTGTCTTCATGGAATTTGCATAGGAATATTTCAGAACGCAATGTTTCCTATAGTGAAAAAGGAAACATCCTCAGAAAAAAAACTAGAAAGAAGCTTTCTGTGACACTGCTTTGTGATGTGTGTATTCATCTAACAGTGGTACACCGTTCTTTTCATTGCCCAGTTTGGTGACACTGTTTTTGTGGAATCTGCAATAGGATATTAGGGAGTGCATTAAAGTCTATGGTGACAAAAGAAATTTCCTCACAGAAAAAGCACAAAGAATCTTTCTGAGAAACTGCTTTGTGATGTGCGAATTCATCTCACAGAGTTACACAATTCTTTTCATGGAGCAGTTTGGTGGCACTGTTTTTGGGCAATCTGAGATGGTATATTTTGAATGACATTGAAGCCTATGGTGAAAAAGGAAATATCATCAGATAAAAACTGCAAAGAATCTTTCTGAGAAAGTTCTTTGTGATGTGTGAATTCATCTCACAGTGTTACACTGTACTTTTCACTGAGCAGTTTGCTAACACTGTTTTTTGTAGAATCTGCAAAGGGATGTTTGGGAGCCCATTGAGGCCTATGGTGAAAAATGAAATATCCTCAGAAATTAGAAAAAAGCTTTCAGAGAAACTGCTTTGTGATGACTGAATTCACCTCACAGAGTTACACTGTTCTTGTCATTGAACAGTTTGCTAACATTTTTTCTTGGAATCTACAATGGGATATTTTGAATCCATTGAAGATTATGATGATAAAGGAGAATTCATCATATAAAAAGTAGAAAGAAGCCTTCTGAGAAATGGGTTTGTGATGTGTTAATTCAACTTACAGAGTTACACGATTCTTTACACGGATAAGTATGGTAGCACAATTTTTGGGGAATCTGAGAAGGAATATTTTGGATCACATTGAAGCCTAAGGTGACAAACGAAATATCCTCAGATAAGAACTGGAAAGAAGGTTTCTGAGAAAGTTCTTGGTGATGTGTGAATTCAACTCATAGAGTTACACCTTTCTTTTCATGGAGAAGTGTGTTAAGAGTGTTTTCTTGGAATCTGCAAAGGGATTTTTGGGAGCGCTTTAAGGCCTAAGGTGAAAAAGGTAATATCCTCAGATAAAAAGTAGAAAGAAGCTTTCTGAGAAAATGCTTTGTGATTTTTGAATTCATCTCACAGAGTTACACTGTTCTTTTCATTGAGCAGTTTGCTAACACTTTTTTCTTGGAATCTGCAATGGTATATTTCAGAGTGCATTGAAGCTTATGGTGAAAAAGGAAATATCCTCATATAAAAACAAGAAAGAAGTTTTCTGAGAAATGGCTTTGTGATGTTGTAATTCACATCACAGAGCTACATGATTGTTTTCGTGTATCAGTCTGTTAGCAATGTTTTTGTGGTATCTGAAAAAGAATATTTTGGATAGCATTGAAGCCTATGGTGACAAAGGAAATAAAATCATATAAAAACTGGAAAGAAGCTTTATGGGAGACTCCTTTGTGATGTGTTAATTCATCTCCCTGAGTTACACCTGTCTTTTCATGGAGTAGATTGCTAACACTCTTTTTGTGGAATCTGCTCAGGGATACTGAGGAGCGCATTGAGGCATATAGTGCAAAAGGAAATATCCTGAGATAAAAACTAGAAAGAAGCATTCTGAGAAACTGTTTATGATGTGTGATTTCATCTCACAGAGATACAACGTTATTTTCATTGAACAGATTGATAACACTGTTTTTGTGGAATCTGCAATAGGGTATTTGGGAGTGCATTGAAGCCTATGGTGACAAAGGAAATTTCTGCAGATAAAAAGCATAAAGAAGGTTTCTGAGAAACTTCATTATGTTGTGTGAATTAATTTCACAGATACACACTGTTGTTTTCATGGAGCAGTTTGGTAACCCTGTTTCTGGGGAATCTTAGAAGGGATATTTAGGATCACATTGAAGCCTATGGTGACAAAGGAAATATCCTGAGATTAAAACTAAAAAGAAACTTTCTGAGAAAGTTCTTTGTGATGTATGAATTTATCTCACAGTGTTACACCTTCCTTTTCATGGAGCAGTTTGCTAACACTGTTTTCATAGAATCTGCTAAGGAATATTTGGGAGCGCACTGATTGCTCTGGTGAAAATGGAAAAATCCCCAGATATTAACAAGAAAGAAGTTTTCGGACAAAGTTCTTTGTGATGTGGGAATTCATCTCAGAGTTACACCTTACTTTTCATGGAGCAGTTTGCTAACACTGTTTTCATGGAATCTGCAAAGGGATATTTTGGAGTGCATTGAGGCCTATGTTGATAAAGGACATACCCTCAGAAAAAAACTGGAAAGAAGCTTTCTGAGAAACTGCTTTGTGATGTGTGAATTCATCTCACAGAGTTATAATGTTCTTTTCATTAAGCAGTTTGTTAACACTGTTTTCTTGGAGTCTGCAGTACGATATTTCAGGGAGCACTGTAGCTTGTGGTGACAAAGGAAATATCATCACGTAAAAACTAGAAAAATCAGTTTGGTAGCAGTGTTTTTGGCGACTCTGAGAAGGGACACTTTGAATCGCATTGAAGCTTACATGACAAAGGAAATATTCTCTTATAAAAACTGGAAAGAATCTTTCTGAGAAATCACTTTGTGATGTGTTAATTCATCTGACAGAGTTACACCTTTCTTTTCATGGAGCAGTTTGCTAACACTGTTTTCCTGGAATCTGCACAGGGATATTTGTGAGCCAATTGAGGCCTAGGGGAAAAAGAAAATATCCTCAGATAAGAACTCTAAAGAAGGTTTCTTAGAAAGCTCTTTGTGATGTGTAAGTTCATCTCAGGGAGTTACACCTTTCTATTCTTGGAGGACTTTGCTAACTCTGTTTTCTTGTAAACTACAAAGAGATATTTGGGAGCACTTTGAGGCCTATAGTGAAAAAAACAAATATCCTCAGAGAAAAACTAGAAAGAAGCTTTCTGAGAAACTGCTTTGTGATGTGTGAACTCAACTCACACAGTTACACTGTTCTTTATATTCAGCAGTTTGCCAGCATTGTTTTCTTGGAATCTACGATGGGATATTTCAGAGCACTTTGAATCTTATTGTAAGAAAAGAAATATCCTCAGAAAAAAAATAGAAAAAAACTTTCTGAGAATTCGCTTTATGATCTGTGAATTTATCTCACAGGGTTACATGATACTTTTCATGGAGCAGTTTGGTAGCACTGCTATTGGGGAGACTGAGAAGGGATATTTTGGATCACATTGAAGTCTATGGTGACAAAGGAAATATCCTCCAATAAAAAATAGAAAGAACCTTTCTGAGAAAGTTCTTTGTGATGAGTGAATTTATCACACAGAGTTACAACTATCGTTTCATGCAGCAGTTTGCTAACACTGTTTTCATAGAATCTGCAAAGGGATATTTGGGTGCACATTGAGGTCTATGGTGAAAAAGGAAATATCCGCAGATAAAAACTAGAAAGATGCTTTCCAAGAAACTGCTATGTGATGCGTGAATTCATCTCACATAGTTACACTGTTCTTTTCACTCAGCAGTTTCCCTACACTGTTTTCTTGGGATCTGCAAAGGGATATTTGGGAGCACAATGAGGCCTTTGCTGAAAAAGGAAATATCCTCTGACAAAAACTAGAAAGAAACTTTCTGAGAAACTGCTTTGTGATTTATGGATTCATCTCATAGGATTGCACTGTTCCTCTTATTGTGCAGATTGCTAACACTGTTTTCTTGGAATCTGCAAAGGAATATTTTGGAGCACATAGAAGCTGATGGAGACAAAGGAAAAATCCTCAGACCAAAACTAGAAGGAACCTTTGTGAGAAAGATGTTTGTGATTTGTGAATTCATCTCACAGAGTTACATGATTCTTGTCATGGATCAGTTTGGTATCACTGTTTTTTGGGAATCTGAGAAGGGATATTTTGGATTGCATTGAATCCCAATGTGACAAAGGAAATATCCTCACTTAAACTAAAAAGAAGCTTTCTGAGTAACTTCTTTGTGAGGTGGGAATTCATCTCACATGTTACACCTATCTTTTCATGGAGAAATTTGCTACCACAGTTTTCTTGGAATATGTAAAGGGATATTTGGGAGCGCATTGTGGCCTATAGTGAAAAAGGAAATATCCTCGGATAAAAACTAGAAAGAAGCTTTCTGAGAAACTGCTTTCTAATGTTTGAGTTCTTCTCACAGAGCTACACCGTTCATTTCATGGAGCAGTTTGAATACGCTTTTTACGTGGAATGTGCAATAGGATATTTTGGAGTGATTTGAAGCCTATGGTGACAACAGAAATATTCTCAGACAGAAAGTAGAAAGAAGTTTTCTGAGAAACCACTTTATGATGTGTTAGTTCATCTCACAGAGTTATGATCCTTTTCATGTATCAGTTTGGTAGCACTGTTTTTGGGGAATCAGAGAGGAGGTAATTTGGATCACTTTGAAGCCTATGGTGACAAAGGAAATATCCTGAGATAAAAACTGTAAAGAAGCTTTTTGAGAAACTTCCTTGTGATGTAGGAATTCATCTCACAGCGTTACACCTTTGTTTTCACGGAGCAGTTTGCTAACAGAGTTTTCATGGAATCTGCAATGGGATATTTGGGAGCACATTGAGGCCTACAGTGAAAAAGGAAATTTCCTCAGATGCAAACTATAAAGAAGCTTTCTGAGAAACTGCTTTGTGATGTGTTAATTCATCTAATGGAGTTACACCTCTTTTTTCATGGAGCAGTCTGCTAACACTGTTTTCCTGGAATCTGCACAGGTATATTTGGGAGTGAATTGAGGCCTATGGTGAAAAAGGAAATATCCTCAGATAAGAACTTTAAAGAAGATTTGTGAGAAAGTTCTTTGTGATGTATGAGTTCATCTCAGGGAGGTACACCTTTCTTTTCTTGGAGCACTTTGCTAACTCTGTTTTCGTTGAATCTGCAAAGGGATATTTGGGAGCACTTTGAGGCCTATAGTGAATAAACAAATATCCTCAGAGAAAAACTAGAAATAATCTTTCTGAGAAACTGCTTTGTGATGTGTAAATTCAACTCACACACTTACACTGTTCTTTTCACTCAGCAGTTTGCCAGCAGTGTTTTCTTGGAATCTTCAATGGGATATTTTGGAGCACTTTGAAGCTTATTGTAACAAAAGAAATATCCTCAGAAAAAACTAGAAAAAAGCTTTCTGAGAATCCAATTTATGATTTGTGAATTCATCTCTCAGGGTTACATGATACTTTTCATGGAGCAGTTTGGTAGCACTGCTATTGGGGAATCTGAGAAGGGATACTTTGGATCACATTGAAGTCTGTGGTGACAAAGGAAATATCCTCCAATAAAAAATAGAAAGAACCTTTCTGAGAAAGTTCTTTGTGATGAGTGAATTTATCACACAGAGTTACAACTGTCGTTTCATGGAGCAATTTGCAAACATTGTGTTCATAAACTCTGCAAAGGGATATTTGGGTACACATTGAGGCCTATGGTGAAAAAGGAAATTTCCTCAGATGAAAACTAGAAAGAAACTTTCTGAGAAACTGCTTTGTGATGTGTGAATTCAACTCACATATTTACACTGTTCTTTTCACTGAGCAATTTGCCAAAACTGTTTTCTTGGAAACTGCAATGGCAAAATTCACAGTGCATTGAAGCTTATTGTGAAAAGGAAATATCCTGAGACAAAAAGTAAAAATAATCTTTCTGAGAAACTGCTTTGTGATGTGTGAATTCATGTCACAGAGTTACACTGTTCTTTTCATTAAGAAGTTTGCTAACACTGTTTTCTTGGAATTTGCAATGGGATATTTCAGACTGCATTGAAGCTTATGGTGACAAGGGAACTATCCTCATATAATAACTAGAGAGCAGTTTTCTGAGAAACCGTTTTGTGATTTGTGAATTAATCTCACAGAGTTACACTATTCCTTTCATGGAGAAGTTTGGTAGCACTATTTTTGGGGAATCTGAGATTGGATATTTTGGATCCCATTGAAGCCTATGGTGACAATGTAAATATCCTCAGATGAAAATTATAAAGAAGCTTTCTGAGAAACTTCTTCATGATGTGGGAATTTATCTCACAGTGTTACCACTTTCTTTCACGGAGCAGTTTGCGGACACTGTTTTCATGGAATCTGAAAAGGGATACTTTGGAGTGCATTCCGTATGGTGAAAAGGGAAATATCCACAGAAAAAAAAAACTAGAAAAAAGCTTTCTGGGAAACTGTTTTGTGATGTGTGAACTCATCTCACAGAATTACATTGTTCTTTTCATTTAGCAGTTTTCTTGGAATCTGCCATGGGATATTTCAGAGTGCATAGAAGCTTATGGTGACAAAGAAAATATGCCCAGACAAAAACTAGAAGGAAGCTTTCTGAGAAACTGCTTTGTGATTTCTGAATTAATATCACAGAGTTACACGATTCCTTTCATGGAGCAGTTTGGTAGCACTGTTTTTGGGGAATCTGCGATTGGATATTTTGGATCTCATTGAAGCCTATGGTGACAAAGAAATTATCCTCAGAAAAAATTATAAAGAAGCTTTCTGAGAAACTTCTTTGTGATGTGGGAATTCATCTCATAGTGTTACCCTGTTCTTTTCATGGAACTGTATGCTAACATTGTTTTCATGGAATCTGAAAAGGGATATTTGGGAGCGTATTGAGGCCTATGGTGAAAAAGGAAATGTCCTCAGATAAAAACTAGAAACAAGCTTTCTGAGAAACGGCTTTGTGATGTGTGAATTCATTTCACAGTGTTACACTGTTCTCTTCATTTAGTAGTCTGCTAACATTGTTGTCTTCAAATCTGCAATGGAATATTTCTGAGCACATTGAAGCTTATGGTGACAAAGGAAATATTGTCATATAAAAACTAGAAAGAAGTTTTCTGAGATTCTGCTTTGTGATGTTTGAATTCATGGCACAGAATTCCACTGTTCTGTTCATGGAGCAGTTTACTAACACTGTTTTCTTGGAATCTACAGTGGCATATTTCAGAGTGTATTGAAGCTTATGGTGACCAAGAAAATATCCTCATATAAAAAGTAGAAAGAAGCAATGTGAGAAACTACTTTATGATGTGTTAATTCATATCACAGAGTTACAAGATTCCTTTCATGGATCAGTTTGGTAGCACTGTTTTTGGGGAATCTGAGAAAGGATATTTGGGATCGCTGTGAGGCCTATGGTGACTAAGGGAATATTCTCAGATAAAAACTAGAAAGAAGCTCTCTGAGAAACTTCTTTGAGATGTGTGAATTCATCTCACAGAGATACACCTTTCTTTTCATGGACCAGTTTTGTAGCCCTGTTTGGGGGGAATATACAAAGGGATATTTGGGAGTACATTGAGGCCTATGGTGTCAAAGGAAATATCCTCAGATTGAAACTAGAGAGAAGCTTTCAGAGAAACTTCTTTGTGATGTGTGAATTCATCTCACAGTGTTGCAACTTTTTTTTTTTCATGGAGCAGTTTGCTAACATTGTTTTTGTGGAATCTGCAAAGGCATATTTGGGAGCGCACTGAGGCCTATGGTGAGAAAAGAAATATCCTCAGATTAAAACTAGAAAGAAGCTCTCTAAGAAATTTCTCTGTGATGTATGAATTCATCTCACACAGATACAGTGTCCATTTCATGGAACAGTTTGGTTGCAGTGTTTTTGGGAAACCTGAGAAGGGATATTTTAGATCGCATTGACGCCTATGGTGACAAAGGAAATAACCTCTGATAAAAAGTAGAAAGAAGATTTCTGAGAAAGTTCCTTGTGTTGTGTGAATTCATGTGATGGACTTAAACCTTTCTAATCACAGAACAGTTTGCTAACACTGTTTTAGTGGCATCTGCAAAGCGATATTCAGGAGCACATTGAGGCTTATGGCGAAAAAGGAAATATCCTCAGATAAAAACTAGAAAGAAGCTTTCTCTGAAAGTTCTTTGTGTTGCGTGAATCATTACACAGTGTTTCACTGTTCTTTTCAGTGAGCAGTTTGCTAACACTGTTTTCTTGGAATCTGCAATGGGATATTTCGGAACGCATTGAAGCTTCTGGTGACAAAGGAAATATCCTCATACAAAAAATTGAAAGAAGCTTTCTGGGAAACTGCTTTGTGATTTGTGAATTCATCTCACAGGGTTACACAGTTCATTCCTTGGAGCATGTTGTTAGTACTGTTTTGGGGGAATCTCAGAAGGGATATTTTGGATCGCAAAGAAGCCTATGGTGACAAGTTAAATATCCTCAGATGCAACTAAAAGTAGGCTTTCTGAGAGACTGCTTTGTGATGTGTGCATTCATTTCACAGCGTTACATGATTCTTTACCTGAAGCAGCATGCTAACACTTTTTTCCAGGAATCCATAAATGGATGTATGTGAGCACATTGAAGCCTATGGAGACAAAGGAAATATGCTCAAAAGAAAACCACAAAGAAGCTTTCTGAGAAACTGCTTTGTGATGTGTATATTTATCTCACAGAGTTACACATTTCTTTTCATTGAGCAGTTTGCTAACACTGTTTTCTTGGAATCTGCAAAGGGATATTTTGGAGCACACAGAGGCCTGTAGCGAATAAAGAAATATCCTCAGTTAAAAATTAGAAAAAACTTTCTGAGAAACTGTTTTGTGATGTGTGAATTCATCTCACGGTGGTACTTTTCATTAAGCAGTTTGATAACACTATTTTCTTGGAATATGCAATAGTGTATTTGGGAGTGCATTGAAGCCTATGGTGACAAACAAAATATCCTCAGATGAAAAACAAAAAGAAGCTTTCTGAGAAACTGCTATGTGATGTGTTAATTCATCTCACAGAGTTACACGATTCTTTTCATGGAGCAGTTCGGTCACACTGTTTTTGGGGAATCTGCAAAGGGATATTTTGGATCATATTGAAGCCTAAGGTGACAAAGGAAATATCCTCAGTTAGAAACTAGAAAGAAGCTTTCTGAAAAACTCCTTTGTGATGTGTGAATTCATCTCACAGAGTTACACATTAATTTTTGTGGAGCTGTTTCGTAACATTTTTTCGTGGAATCTACAAAGGGATATTTGGGAGCACATTGAGGCCTATGGTGAAAAAGGACATATCTTCATAGAAAAACTAGAAAGAAGCTTTCTGAGAAACTGCTTTATGATGTGTAAATTCATCTCACAGAGTTACACTGTTCTTTTCCATGAGCAGTTTGCTAAGACTCTTTTCTTGGAATCTGCAATGGGAAATTTAGGAGCACATTGAAGTTTATGGTGACAAAGGAAGTATCCACATAAAAAATCGAAAGAAGCTTTCTGAGAAACTGCTTTGTGATGTGTTAATTCATCTCACAGAGTTACATGATTCTTTTCATGGATCAGTTTGGTAGCACTTTTTTTTGGGGAATCTGAGTCTTGATATTTTGGATCGCTTTGAAGACTGTGGTGACAAAGGAAATATTCTCAGATTAAAACTAAGAAGAATATTTCTGAGAAAGTTCTCTGTGATATGTGAATTCATCATACGGAGTTACACCTTTCCTTTCATGGATCAGTTTGCTAACACTGTTTTCATGAAATCTGCAAAGGGATATTTTCGAGTGCATTGAGTCCTGTGGTTAAAAAGGAATTATGCTGAGGTAAAAACTAGAAAGAAGTTTTCTGAGAAACTGTTTTGTGACGTGTGAATTCATTTCACAGAGTTACACTGTTCTTTTCAGTGAACAGTTTGCAAACACTATTTTCTTGGAATCTGCAATGGGATATTTCAGAGTACATTGAAGCTTAATGTGACAGAAGAAATATCATCATATAAAAAACAGAAAGAAGCTTTCTGAGAAACTGCCTTGTGATTTGTGAATTTATCTCACAGATTTACATGATTCTTTTCATGGAGCACATTGGTAGCAATGTTTATGTGGAATATGACAAGGAATATTTTAGATCACATTGAAGCCTAATGTGACAAAGGAAATATCCTCAGATTAAAACTAGACAGAAGCTTTCTGAGAGACCATGCTGTAATGTGTTTATTCATTTCAGAGTTACATGATTCTTTTCATGCATCAGTTTGGTAGCACTGTGTTTGAGGAATCTGAGAAAGGATAATTTTGATCACATTGAAGCCTATAGTGACAAAGGAAACATCCTCAGTTTAAACCTAGAACGAAGCTTTTTGAGAAAGTTCTTTGTGATGTGTGAATTCAACTCGTAGAGTTACGCCTTTCTTTTCATGGAGCAGTTTGCTAACACTGTTTTCGTGGAATGTGCAATGGGATATTTGGGAGTGCATTGAGGCCTATTTACCATATCCTCAGATAAAAACTAGAAAGAACTTTCTGTGAAACTGCATTGTGGCGTGTGAATTCATCTCACAGAGTTAGACCTTTCTTCTGATTGAACAATTTGAGAAGTCTGTTTTCGTGGATTCTGCAATAGGATATTCCAGAGCACTTTGAAGCCTGTTGTGACAAAGCAAATATAATCAGATAATAATCAAAAAGAAATTTTCTGAGAAACCACTTTGTGATATGTTAGTTCCTATTAAGGAGTTACACGATTCTTTTCCAGGATCAGTTTGGTAGCCCTGTTTTTGGGAAATATTAGAAGCGATATTTTGGATTGCATTGAAGCCTATGGTGGTTCAGGAAAAATCCTCAGATAAAAACTATGAAGAAATTTTCTGAGAGAGTTATTTGTGATGTGTGAATTCATCTAACAGAGATACACCTTTCTTTTTGTGGAGCAGCTTGGTAACACGTTATTGAAACCACAAAGGGATAATTGGGAGTGCATTGAGGACTATAGTGAAAAAAGAAATATCCTCAGATAAAAACTAGGAAGAGGCATTCTCAGAAACTGCTTTGTGATGTGTGAATTCATCTCAATCAGTTACACCATTCTTTTCATTGAGTGGTTTGATAAAACAGCTTTTGTGAAATCTGCAATAGGATATTTGGGAGAGCATTGAAGCCTATGGTTGCAAAGGACATATCCTCAGATAAAAATCAAGAAGAAGATTTCTGAGAAACTGCTTTGTGATGTGTGAAATCATCTAACAGAGTTACACTGTTCTTTTCATTGAGTCATTTGCTAACACTGTTTTCTTGGAATCTGTAATGGGATATTTTGGAGTGCATTGAAGTTTATGGTGACAAAGAAAATATCCTCATATAAAACTAGAAAGAAGCTTCCTGAGAAACTGCTTTGTGATGTATGTATTCATCTCACAGTGTTACACGATCGGTTTTGTAGTAGGCTCTTTGGGGAATCTGAGAAGGGATGTTTTGGATGGCATTGAAGCCTATAATGACTAAGGAAATATCCTCAGATAAAAACTGGAAATAAGCTTTCTGAGAAACTTCTTTGTGATGTGTGAATGCATCTCACAGAGTTACACAATCCTTTTCATGGATCACTTTGGTAGAACTATTTTTGGTGAATCTAAAAAGGTATTTTTTGGATCACATTGATGCCTATGGTGACAAGAGAAGCATCCTCAGATAATAACTAGAAAGAAGCTTTCTGGTAAAGTTCTTGGTGATGTGTGAATTCATCTCACAGAGTTACACCTTTCCTTTCATGGAGCAGATTGCTAACACTGTTGTAGTGGAATCTGCAAAGGGATATTTGGGATGCATTGAGACATATAGTGAATTAGGAAATATATTCAGGTAAAAATAAGAAAGAAGCTTTCTGAGAAACTGCTTGTTGATGTGTGAATTGATCTCACAGAGTTACATGGTTCTTTTCATTGAGCAATTTGATAACACTGTTTTTGTGGAATCTGCAATAGGATATTTTGGATCACTTTGAAGCCTATGGCAACAAAGGAAATATCCTCAGATAAAAACCAAACAAAAGCTTTCTGAGAAACTGCTTTGTGATGTGGAAATTCATCACACAGAGTTACACTGTTCTTTTCATTGATTAATTTGCTAACACTGTTTTCTTAGAATCTGTAATGGGATATTTTGGAGTGCATTGAAACTTATTGTGAATAAGGAAATATCCTCAGACAAAAATTAGAAAGATACTTTCTGGGAAACTGCTTTAGGATGTGTTAACTCATCTCACAGAGTTACATGATTTTTTTCATGGATCAGTATGATAGTACTGTTTTTGGGGAATCTGAGAACAGTTGTTTTGGATTGCATTGAAGTCTGCGGTGAAAAAGGAAATACCCTCAGATAAAAACTAGAAAGAAACTTTCTGAGAAAGTTCTTAGAGATGTGTGAATTCATCTCACAGATATACACCGTTATTTTCATGGAACAGTGTGCTAACACTGTTTTTGTGGAATCTGCATTGGGATACTTCAGAGCGCAATGAAGCTTACATTGACAAAGGAAATACGTTAATATAAAAACTAGAAACAAGCCTTCTGAGAAACTGCTTTGTGATGTGTTAATTCATCTCACAGAGTTACATGGTTCTTTTCATGGATCAATTTTTTAGCATTGTTTTTTGGGTATGTGAGTAGGGATATTTTGGATATCATTGAAGCCTAGGGTGACAAAGAAATTATACTCAGATAACAACTAGAAAGAAGCTTTCTGAGAAAGGCTTTTGGGATGTGTGATTTCATCTCACAGAGTTACACTTTTGTTTTCATGGAGGAGTGTGTTAACACAGTTTTCGTGGAATCTGCAAAGGGATATCTGGGAGTGCATTGAGGCCTATGCTGAAAAAGGAAATATCCTCAGATAAAAACCAAAAAGAAGATTTCTGAGAAACTGGTTTGTTATGGGTGAATTCTTCTCACAGAGTTACACCATTCTTTTCTTTGAGATGTATGATAAAACTGTTTCCCTGGAGTCTGCAATAGGATATTTGGGAGTGTATTGAAGCCTACGGTGACAAAGGAAATATCCCCATAGAAAAACCAAAAAGAAGCTATCTGAGAAACTGCTCTGTGATGTGTGAATTCAACTCACAGATTTACAATGTTCTTTTCATTGAGCAGTTTGCTAACACTGTTTTCTTGCAATCTACAATGGTATATTTCAGAGTGCATTGAGTTTCTTTTGAAAAAGTGAATATCCTCAGACAAAAACTAGATAGAAACATTCTGAGAAACCGTTTTGTGATTTGGGAATTCATCGCACAGTGTTACACGATTCTCCTCATGGATCAGTTTCATAGCACTGTTTTTGGGGAATCTGAGAAGGGATATTTTGGATCACATTGAAGCCTATGGTGAGAAAAGAAATATCCTCAGATAAAAACTATAAAGAAGCTTTCTGAGAAAGTTCTTTGTGATGTGTGAATTCGTCTCACAGAGTTACACCTTTCTTTTCATGGAGAAGTTTGCTAACACTGTTTTCGTGGAATCTGCAAATGGATATTTGGAAGCGCATTGAGGTCTATACTGAAAAAGGAAATATCCTTATAGAAAAACTAGAAAGAAGCTTTCTGAGAATCAGGTTTGTGATGTTTGAATTCAATGCACAGACTTTCACTGTTATTTTCATAGAGCAGTTAGCTAAAACTGTTTTCTTGTAATCTACAATTGCATATTTCAAAGCGCATTGAAGCTTAGTGTGAATAAGGAAATATCCTCAGGCAAAAACTAGAAAGAAACTTTCAGAGAAACTGCTTTGTGAAGTGTGAATTCATGTCAGAGAATTACACTGTTCTTTTCATTGAGCAGTTTGTTAACATTGCTTTCTTGGAATCTGCAATGGGATATTTCAGAGTGCATTGAAGCTTATGGTGACAAAGGAAATATTCTCATATAAAAACTAGACAGAAGCTTTCTCAGAGACCGCTTTGTGATTTGTAAATGGTTATAAAGGAATTATCCTCAGACAAAAACTAGAAAGACGCTTTCTGAGGAACTGCTTTGTGAAGCCTATGGTGTCAAAGGAAATATCCTCAGATTAAAACCAGAAAGAAGCATTAGAGAGACTTCTTTGTGATATGTGAATTCATCTCACAGAGTTACACCTTTCTTTTCATGGACCAGTTTGCTAACACTGTTTTCTTACAGTCTGCAAAGGGATATTTGGGAGTGCACTGAGGCCTATGGTGAAAAAGGAAATATTCTCAGATTAAAACTAGAAAGAAGCTTTCTGAGAATCTGTTTTGTGAAGCGTGTATTCATCTCACAAAGTTACACTGTTGTTTTCATTGAGCAGTTTGGTAACACTGTTTTCTAGGCGTCTGCATTGGGATACTTTGGAGCACTTTGAAGTTCATGGTGAAAAAGGAAATACATTCATATAAAACCTAGAAAGAAGCTTTCTGAGAAAATTCTTTGTGATGTATTAATTCATCCCACAGAGTTACATGATTCTTATTATGGATCAATTTTTTAGCTCTGTTTTTGGGGAATCTTAGTAGAGATATTTTGGATCGCATTGAAGCCTATGCTGACAAAGGAAGTATCCTCAGATAAAAACTTGAAAGACGCTTTCTGAGAAACAGCTTTGTGTTGTGTGAATTCATCTCACAGAGTCACAACACTATTTTCATGGAGCAGTTTGGTAGCACTGTTTTTGGGGAATCCGAGAAGGGATAATTTGAATTGCATTTAAGCCTATGGTGACAAAGTAAATATCATCACATAACCAAAAAGAAGCTTTCTGTGAAACTGCTTTGTGACATGTGAATTTTTCCTACAGAGTTACACCATTCTTTTCATTGAGAAGTTTGTTAACTCTTTTTACATGGAATCTGCAATGGGATATTACGGAGTGCTCTGAGGAATATGGTGTAAAAGAAAATATGCCAAGATAAAAACTAGAAAGAAGCTTTCTGAGAAACAGCTTTGTGATGCGTGGAATCATCTCACATATTTACACCATTCTTTTCATGGAGCAGTTTCATAGCTCTGTTTTTGGGGAATCTGAGAAGAGATATTTCGAATTCCATTGAAACCTACTGTGACAAAGGAAATATCCTCAGACAAAAACCAAATAGAAACTATCTGAGAAACTGCTTTGTCGTGTGAATTCATCTCACAGATTTACACCTTTCTTTTCATGGAGCAGTATGCTAACAGTATTTTCTTGGAAATTGCAATGGGATATTTCTGAGTGCATTGGAGTTTAAGGTAACAAAGCAATTATCCTCAGATAAAAACTAGAAAGATGCTTTCTGAAAAAGTTCTTTGTGAAGTGTGAATCATCTCACAGAATTACACCTTTCTTTTCCTGGAGCAATTTGCTAACACTGTTTTCGTGGAATCTGCAAAGGGATATTTGGGAGCACATTGAGGCCTATTGTGAAAAAGGAAATATGCTTAGATAAAAACTAGAAAGAAGCTTTCTAGGAAACTGCTTTTTGATGTTTGAATTAATCTTACAGAGTTGCACTGTTCTTTTCATTGAACAGTTTGCTAAAACTCTTTTCTTGGAATCTGCAATGGCATATTTTGGATCACATTGAGGCCTATAGTGAAAAACTAAATATCCGCAGATAAAACTAGAACAAAGCTTTCTGAAAAACTGATTTTTGAAGTGTGAATTCATCTTAGAGAGTTACACTGTTCTTTTCATTGAGCAATTTGATAACACTGTTTTCCTGGAATCTGCAATAGGATATTTGGGAGCACACTGAAGCCAATGGTGACAAAAGAAATATCCACAGAGAAAAACTAGAAAGAAGCTTTCTGAGAAACTGCTTTGTCATTTGGGAATTCATCTCACAGAGTTACACAATTCTATTCATGGAGAAGTTTCGTAGTACTGTTTTTAGGGAATCTGAGAAGGGATATATTGCATCGCATTGAAGCTTATGGTGACAAAGGAAATATCCTCAGACAAGAGGTAGAAAGAAGCTTTCTGAGAAAGGATTTTGCTTTGAGTGAATTCATCTCACAGAGTTACACCTCAATTTTCATGTAGCAGTTTGCTAACACTGTTCTAGTGGAATCTGCAAAGGGGTATTTGGGAGTGCATGAAGGCTTACAGTGAGAAAGGAAATATCCTCAGACAGAAACTTGAAGGAAGTTTTCTGAGAAACTCCTTGATGATGTGTTAATTCATCTCACAGAGTTACACTGTTCTTTTCATGGAGCAGTTTGCTAACACTCTTTTCTTGGAATCTGCAAAGGGATATTTCTGAGCACAATGAAGCTTATCATGATAAAGGAAATATTCTCAGACAAAAAAAAAAGACGGTTTCTGAAAAACTGCTTTTTGATTTCTGAATTCATATCACAGACTTACACGATCCTTATCACGAAGCAGTTTGGTAACACTGTTTTTTGGAAATCTGAGAAGGGATATTTTGGATCGCATTGAAACCTATGGTGAAAAAGAAAATATCCTCGGATAAAAACTAAAATTAAGGTTTCTGAGAAAGGACTTTGTGATATGTAAATTCATCTCACATCGTTACACCTCTATTTTCATGGAGCAGTTTGCATAAACTGTTTTTATGGAATCTGAAATGGGATTTTTGAGAGCGCATTGAGGCCGACGTTGAGAAAGGAAATATCCTCAGATAAAAACTAGAAGGAAACTTTCTGAGAAACTGCTTTTTTTAATGTGTGAATTCATCTCACATAGTTACAGCGTTCTTTTCATTGAGTAGTTTTATAAAACTGTTTTCATGGAATCTGCAGTAGGATATTTGGGAGTGCATTGAAGCTTATAGTGACAAACGAAATAATCTCATTGATAAACCAAAAAGAAACTTTCTGAGAAACTGCTTTGTGATGTTTGAATTCATCTCACAGTGTTTACACTGTTCTTTTCATTGAACAGTTTGCTAACCCTGTTTTATTGGAATCTTAAATGGAATATTTTGGAGTGCATTGAAGCTTATGTTGACATAGAAAATATCCTCATTGAAAAAGTAGAAAGATCCTTTCTGATAAATTGATTTGTGATGTGTTAATTCATCTCACAGAGTTACATGATTCTTTTCATGGATCAGTTTGACATCACTGTTTTTGTGAAATCTGAGAAAGGATATTTTGGATTGCATTGAAGCCTATGGTGACAAAGGAAATATCCTCAGATGAAAACTATAAAGAACTTTTCTGAGGAAGTTCTTCGAGATGTGTGAATTCATCCCACAGAGTTACACCCTTCTTTTCATGGAGCCGTTTTTTAACACTGTTTTCATGGAATCTGCAAGTGGATATTTGGGAGGACATTGATGCCTATGGTAAAAAAGTAAATATCCTCACATAAAAATGTGAAAGAAGATTTCTGAGAAACTGCTTTGTGATGTGTGAATTCATCTCACAGAGTTACATGATTCTTTCTATGGATCAGTTTTTTAGCACTGTTTTTGAAGAATCTGAGAAGGGATAACTTGGATCTCATTGAAGCCTATGGTGACAAAGGAAATGCTCTCATATAAAAAACAGAAAAAAGCTTTCTGAGAAACCGGTTTGTGGTGTGGGAATTCATCTCACAGAGTTACACGATTCTTTTCATGGAACAGTTTGGTAGCACTGTTTTTGGTGAATCTGAGAATGCGTATTTTGCATCACATTGAAGCATATTTTGACAAACAAGTATCCTCAGATAAACACTAGAAAGAAGCTTTACAAGAAACTACTTTGTGGTGTGTGAATGAATCACAGACTACAACATTCTTTTCATGGAGCAGTTTGCAAACAGTGTTTTAGTGTAATCTGAAAAGGGATATTTGGGAGCTCATTGAGGTCTACGTTGAAAAAGGAAATATCCTCAGATAAAAATGAGAAAGAAGCTTTATGAGAAATTTCTTTGTGATGTGAGAGTTCATCTCACAGAGTTACACCTTTATTTTCATGGAGCAGTTTGCTAACACTGTTTTCGTGGAATCTGCAAAGGGTTATTTGGGAGCACATTGAGGCCAGTTGTGAAAAAGGAAATATCCTCAGATAAAAAATAGAAAGAAATTTTATGGGAAACTGCTTTGTGATGTATGAATTCATCTGACAGAGTTACACCATTCTTTTTATTGTGCAGTTTGATTACACTGTTTTCATGGAATGTGCAACAGGGTATTTGGGAGCACATTTAGGCCAACTGTGAAAAGGGATATATCCTCAGATAAAAAACAAAACTAAGCTTTCTGAGAAACTGCTTTGTGATGTATGATTCATCTCACAGAATTGTACTGTTCTTTTCATTGAGCAGTATGCTAACACTGTTTTCTTGGAATCTGCAATGTGATATTCTGGATCACATTGAAGCGTGTAGTGACAAAGGAATTATCCTCAGATAAAAACTAGAAAAATGGTTTCTGACAAACCGCTTTGAGATGTGGTAATTCACGTCACAGTGTTGCATGATTCTTTTCATGAATCAGTCTGTTAGCACTGTTTTCTGGGAATTTGAGTAAGGATATTTTTTATTGTTTTGAAGCGTATGGTGACAAAGGAAATATGCTCAGATAAAAATGAGCAAGAAGCTTTCTGAGAAAATTCTTTGTGGTGTTCAAATTCATATCTCAGTGTTACACCTTTTTTTCATGGAACAGTTTGCTAACACTGTTTTCATGGGTGTGCAAAGGGATATATCAGAGCGTATTGAAGCTTATTTTGCAAAAGAAATATCTCAGACAAACACTGGAAAGAAGCTTTCTGAGAAACTGCTTTGTGATTTGGGAATTTATCTCACAGAGCTACATGATCCTTTTCAAAGAGCAATTTGCTAACACTGTTTTTGTGGAATCTACAAAGAGATATTTACAAGTGCATTGAGTCCTATGGTGAAAAAGGAATTATCCTCAGATAAAAACTAGAAAGAAGCTTTGTGAGAAACTGCTTTGTGACGTGTGAATTCAGCTCACAGGGTTACACTGTTCTTTTCAGTGAGCAGTATCCTAAATCTCTTTCCTTGGAATCTGCAATGGGATATTTCAGAGTGTATTGAAGCTTAGGGTGACAAACGACATATCATCATATAAAAACTAGAAAGACGCTTTCTGAGAAACTGCATTGTGATGTGTTAAGTCATCTCCCAGATTTACACGATGCTTTTCATGGATCAGTTTGGTAGCACTGTTTTTTGGGAATCTTAGAAGGGATATTTTGGATCACACTGAAGCCTATGGTGACAAAGGAAATATTCTCAGATAAAAACCAGAAAGAACCTTTCTGATAAAGTTCTTTGTGATGTGTGAATTCATCTCACAGAGTTACACCTTTGTTTTCATGGAACAGTTTGCTAATACTGTTTTCGTGGAATCTGCAAAGGGATATTTTGGAGCGCATTGATGCCTATAGTGAAAAAGGAAATATGCTCAGATAAAAACTGGAAAGAAGCTTTCTGAGAAACTACTTTGTGGTTTATGAATTCATCTCACAGTGTTTCATGATTCTTTTCATGGGGCAGTTTGGTAGCACTGTTTATGCAGAATCTGAGAAGGGATGTTTTGGATCGCATTGAAGCCTACAGTGACAAAGGAAATATCCTCAGATAAAAATTAGAAAGAAACTTTCTGAGAAACTGCTTTGTGATGTGTGAATTCATCTCACAGAGCTACACCATCTTTTTAATTGAGAAGTTTGATAACACTGTTTTCTTGGAATGTCCAATAGGATATTATGGATCACATTGACGCCTATGGTGAAAAAGGGAATATCCTCAGATAAAAACTAGACAGAAGCTGTCTGAGAAAGTTCCTTGTGATGTGTTAATTCATCTCTAAGAGTTTCACATTTCTTTTCATGGAGCAGTTTGCTAACACTGTTTTCATGGAATCTGCAAAGGGATATTTGGCAGCACATTGAGGCCTATGATGAAAAAAGAATTATCCTCAGATAAAAACTAGACAGAAGCTTTCTGAGAAAGTTCTTTGTATGTGTGAATTAATCTCAAAGAGTTACAGCTTACTGTTCATAGATCAACTTGCTAACACTTTTTTTGTGGAATCTGCAAAGGGATATTTGGGAGCACATTGAGGCCTATATTGAAAAAGGAAATATCCTCATAGAAAAACTAGAAAGAAGCTTTCTGAGAATCTGTTTTGTGATGTTTGAATTCAAGGAACAGAGTTACACTGTTCTTTTCATGGAGCAGTTTGCTAACACTGTTTTCTTGAAATTTGCAATGGGATATTCAGGAGCGCATTGAAGCTTATGGTGATAAAGCAAATATCCTCACATAAAAACTAGAAAGAAGCCCTCTGAGAAACTGCTTTATGAAGTGTTAATTCATCTCACAGAGTTACATGATAGCTTTCATGGATCAGTTTGGTAGCACTGTTTTTGGGGAGTCTGAGAAGGGATATTTTGGATCATCATGAAGCCTATGGTGATGAAGGAAACATCCCCAGATAAAAACTAGAAAGAAGGTTTCTGAGAAAGTTCTTTGTGATGTGTGAATTCATCTCACAGTGATACACCTTTCTTTTCATGGAGCAGTTTACTAACACTCTTTTCATGGAATGTGCAAAGGGATATTTTGGAGTACATTGAAGCTTATTTTGACAAAGGAATTATCTCAGACAAAAACTGGAAACAAGTTTTCTGAGAAACTGCTTTGTGATTTGGGAATTCATCTCACAGAGTTACACAATTCTTTTCAAAAAGATGTTTGGTAACACTGTTTTTGGGGAACCTGAGAAGGGATATTTTGGATTGCATTGACACCTGTGATGACAAAGGAAATATACTCTGATAATAATTATAAAGAAGTTTTCTGAGAAGCTACTTTGTGATTTGGGAATTCATCTCACAATGTTGCATCTTTCTTTCATGGAGCACTTTGCTAACACTGTTTTCATGGAATCTGCAAAGAGATGTTTGGGAGCGTGTTAGGGCCTATGGTGAATAAGGAAATATCCTTAGATAAATACTGGAAAGAGCCTTCCTGGAAACTACTTTGTAATATGTGAATTCATCTCAGAGTTACAATGTTATTTTAATTTAGCAATCTGCTAACACTGGTTTCTTGGAATCTGCAACGGAATATTTTGTGCTGCATTGAAGCTTATAGTGACTAAGGAAATATCTTCATATAAAAACTAGAAAGAAGCTTTCTGAGAAACTGCTTTGTGATGTGTTAATTCACCTCACAGAGATACACTATTCTTTAAATGGATCCGTTTGCTAGCACTGTTTTAGGGGACACTGAGAAGGTATATTTTGGATCACATTGAAGCCTATGGTGACAAAGGAAATATACTCAGAAAAAAACTAGAAAGAGGCTTTCTGAAATAGTTTTTTGTGATGTGTGAATTCATGTCACAGAGTTACACCATTCTTTTCATTGAGCAGTTTGCTAACACTGTTTTCAAGGAATCTGCAATAAGGTATTTGGGAGTGCATTGAAGTCAATGGTGACAAAGAAAGTATAATCAGATAAAAACAAAAAAGAAGCTTTCCGATAAACTGTTGTGTGACATGTGAAGTCATCTCACAGACTTACACTGATCTTTTCATTGAGTAGTTTGCTCATACTGTTTTCTTGGAATCTGCAATAGGATGTTTTGGAACACATTGAAGCTTATGGTGACAAAGGAAATATCCTCAGAGGGAAGTTAGAAACAAGCTTTTTGAGTAACTGTTTTGTGATGTGTGAATCCATCTCATGGAGTTACACGATACTTTTCATGCAGCAGTTTTGTCGCACAGTTTTTGGGGAATCTGAGAGGGAATACTTTGGATTCCCTTAAAGCCTATGGTGACCAAGGGAATCTCCTCAGAGAAAAACTATAAAGAAAATTTCTGAGAAAGTTCCTTGTGATGTGTGAATTCATCTCACAAAGTTACACCTTTCTTTTCTAGGAGCAGTTTGCTAACACTGTTTTCTTGAAATCTGCAAAGGGAATATTTACGAGTGCATTGAGTCCTATGGTGAAAAAGGAATTATCCTCAGATAAAAACTAGAAAGAAGCTTTGTGAGTAACTGCTTTGTGATTTGTGAATTCATCTCACAGTGTCACACTGTTCTTTTCAGTGAGCAGTTTCCTAACACTGTTTCCTTGGAATCTGCAATGGGATATTTCAGAGTGCATTGAAACTTATGGTGACAAAAGACATATCATATAAAAACTAGAAAGAAGCTTTCTGAGAAACTGCTTTCTGATTTGTTAATTCATCTCCCAGATTTACATTATTCATTTCATAGATCAGTTTGGCAGCACTGTTTTTGGGGAATCTTAGAAGGGATATTTTGGATAACATTGAAGTCTACGGTGACAAGGAAATATTCTTAGATAAAAACTAGAAAGAATCTTTCTTTGTGAATTCATCTCACAGAGTTACACCTTTCTTTTCATGGAACAGTTTGCTAACACTGTTTTCCTGGAATGTGCAAAGGAATATTTGGGAACACATTGAGGCCTATAGTGAAAAAGGAAATATCCTCAGATAAAAATTAGAAAGAAGCTTTCTGAGAAACTGCTTTGTGGTTTGTGAACTCATCTCACAATATTACATGATTCTTTTCATGGGGCAGTTCAGTAGCACTGTTTATGCAGAATCTGAAAAGGGATGTTTTGGATTGCATTGAAGCCTATGGTGACAAAGTAAATATCCTCAGATAAAAACTAGAAAGAAGCTTTCTGAGAAACTGCTTTATGATATGTGAGTTCATCTCACAGAGCTAAGCCATGCTTTTCTTTGAGCGTTTTGATAACACTGTTTTCCTGGAGTCTGCAATAGGATATTTGGGAGTGCAATGAGGAAAATGGTGACAAAGGAAATATCCTCATAGAAAAACCAGAAAGAAGCTTTCTGAGAAACCACTTTGTGATGTGTGCATTCAACTCAGAGCGTTACACTGTTCTGTTCATTGATCAGCTTGCTAATACTGTTTTCTTGGAATCTGCAATGGGATATTTCAGGTGCATTGAAGTTTATGGTGACAAAGAAAGCATCCTGAGACAGAAACTAGAAAGAAGCTTTCTGAGGAACTGCTTTGTGATTTCTGAAATCATCTCACAGAATTACAGCTTTCTTTTCATGGAGCAATTTGGAAGCCCTGCTTTTGGGGAATGTGAGTAGGGATATTTTGGATTGCATTGAAGCCTATGGTGTCAAAGGAAATTTCCTCAGATTAAAACTAGAAAGAAGCTTTCTGAGAAAGTTCTTTGTGATGTTTGTATTCATCTCACGACGTTAAACTGTTGTTTTCATTAAGTAGTTGCTAACACTGTTTTCTAGGAATCTGCAATGGGATATTTCGGAGTGCATTGAGGCTTATGGTGACAAGGAAATACATTCATATAAAAGCTAGATGGAAGCTTTCTGAGAAACCACTTTGTGATGTGTTAATTCATCTCACAGAGTTACACAATTATTTTCATGGATCAATTTTTTAGCACTGTTTTTGGGGAATCTGAGTAGGGATATTTTGGATAGCATTGAAGTCTAGGGTGACAAGAAATTATCCTCAGACAAAACCTCGAAATAATCTTTCTGAGAAAGTCTTTGGCGATGTCTTAATTCACCTCACAGAGTTACACCTTTGTTTTCATGGAGCAGCTTGCTAAAACTGTTTTCTTGGAATCTGCAAAGGGATATTTGGGAACGTAATGAGGCCTATAGTGAAAAAAGAATTATTCTCAGTTAAAAACTAGAGACAAGCTTTTTGAGAAACTGCTTTGTGATATGTGAATTCATCTCACAGAGATATAGTGTTCATTTCATGGAGCAGTTTGGTATCAGTGTTTTTGGGGAATCTGAGAAGGGATATTTTGGATCGCATTCTCATTTGCCTATGGTGACAAAGGAAATATCCTCTGATGAAAAAGTAGAAAGAAGCTTTCTGAGAAGTTTCCTTGTGTGATTTCATGTGACCGATTTAACCCTTTCTTTTCATGGAGCAGTTTGCTAACACTGTTTTCCTGGAATCTGCAAAGGGATATTTGGGAATGCAATGAGGCACACGGTGAAGAAAGAAGTATATTTAGATAAAATCTAGAAAGAACATTTCTGAGACACAGCTTTGTGATGTGTAATTTCACCTCACACAGTTAAGTCATTCTTATCACTGAGCAGTTTGATGACACAGTTTTCGTGGAAACTGCAATAGGATATTTGGGAGTGCATTGAAGCTTATGGTGACAAAGGAAATATCTGCATATAAAAACCAAAAAGAAGCTTTCTGAGAAACTGCTTTGTGGTGTGTGAATTCACCTCTCTGTGTTACACTGTCCTTTTCACTGAGCTGTTTGCTAACACTGTTTTCTTGGAATCTGCTATGGGATATTTCAAAGTGCATTAAAGCTTCTGGTGACAAAGGAAATATCCTCAGACAAAAAATAGAAAGAAACTTTCTGATAAGCTGCTTTGTGATGTGTGAATTCATCTCACAGAGTTACACAATTCTTTTCATGGCTCAGTTTGTTAGCACTGTTTTTGGTCAATGTAAGAAGGTATATTTGGACCTCATTGAAGCCTATGGTGACAAAGGAAATGTCCTCAATTTATAAGTAGAAAGAAGCTTTATGAGAAAGTTCTTTGTTATGTGTTAATTAACCTCACAGTGTCACACCTTTCCTTTCATGAAGCAGTTTGCTAACACTGTTTTCCTGGAATCTGCAAAGGGATATTTGGGAATGCATTGAGGCTTATCGTGAAGAATGAAGTATCCTCAGATAAAAACTAGAAGGTGCCTTTCTGTGACGTGTGATTTCATCTCACAAAGTGACACCACTCTTTTCATTGAGCAGTTAGATAACACTTTTTCGTAGAATCTGCAATAGGGTATTTGGGAGTGCATGGAAGCCTATGGTGACAAAGGAAATATTCTCGGACAAAAACAAGAAAGAAGGTTTCTGAAAAAGTTCTTTGTGATGTGTGAATTCATCTCATAGAGTTACACCTTTCATTTCATGGAGCAGTTTGCTAACACTGTTCTTGTGGAAACTGCAAAGGGATATTTGGGAGTGCTCTGAGGCTTATAGTGATAAACGAAATATCCTCAGATAAAAACTAGAAAGAAGCTTTCTGACAAACCACTTTGTGATGTGTTAATTAATCTCATGGAATTACATGATTCTTTTCATGGATCACTATGGTAGTACTGTTTTTGGTAAATCTCAGAAGGGATATTTTGGATCACATTGAAGCTTATGGTGACAAAGGAAATATCCCCAGAGAGGAACTAGAAAGAAGCTTTCTGAGAAAGGTCCTTGTGATGTGTGAATTCATCTCAGAGTTACACTGTGTTTTTCAATGAGAAGTTTGCTAACACAGTTTTCTTGGACTCTGCAACGGGATATTTGAAGCTTGTGGTGATAGGAAAATCCTCATATAAAAACTAGAAAGATGCTTTCTCAGAAACCACTTTGTGATATGATAATACTTCTCAGAGAGTTACACAATACTTTTCATGGAGCAGTTTGGCAGCACTGTTGTTGAGGAATCACAATAGATATTTTGAATTGAATTGAAACTTCTGGTGACAAAGGAAATATCCTCAGTTAAAAATTAGAAAGAAGCTTTCTGAGAAAGGTCCTTGTGATGTTGGAGTTCATCTCACAGAGTTACACCATTCTTTTCATGGAGTAGTTTGTCAAAATTGTTTTTTTGGAATATGCGATGGGATATTTGGGAGTGCATTGAGGCCTATAGTGACAAAGGAAATGTCCTCAAATAAAAACTAGAAAGAAGCTTTCTGAGAAACTGCTTTGTGATGTGTGAATTCATCTCATGGAATTACACCATTTCTTTCAATGAGCAGTTTGATAACACTCTTTTCATGGAATCTAATATAGGATATTTTGGAGGGCATTGAAGACTATGGTGACAAAGGACATATTCTCAGATAAAAATCAAAAGGAAGCTTTCTGAGAAACTGCTTTGTGATTTGTGAATTCATGTCACAAAGTTACACGATTCTTTTCATGGAGCAGTGTGGTAGCACTGTTTTGGGGGAATCTGAGAAGGGATATTTTGGATTGCTTTCAAGTCTATGGTGACAAAGGAAATATAATCAGATATAAACTAGAAAGAAACTTCCTGAGAAACTGCTTTGTGATGTGTGAGTTCATCTCACAGAGTTACACTGTTCTTTTCATTGAGCACTTTGCCAACACAGTTTTCTTGGAATCTGCAAAGGGATGCTTGAGAGTGCTTTGAGACATATGGTGTCAAAGGAAGTACCTTCATATAAAAACTTGAAAGAAACTTTCTGAGAAAACACTTTCTGATGTGATAATTCATCTCATAGAGTTTCATGATTCTCTTCATGGAACAGTTTCTTAGCTGTGTTTTTGGGGAATCTGAGAAGGGATATTTTGGATCACATTGAAGCCTATGTTGACAAATTAAACATCCTCAGAAAAAAAATAGAAAGAAGCTTTCTGGGAAAACTCTTTGTGTTGTGTGAATTCATCTCACAGAGTAACACCTTTCTTTACGTGGAACAGTTTGCTAACACTGTTTTCATGGAATCTGCAATGAGATATTCCAGAGTCCTTTGAAGCCTATAGTGAAAAATGAACTTTTCTCAGATAAAAAGTAGGAGGCGTTCTGAAAAACATCTTTTTGATGTGTGAATTCATGTTACAGAATCTCACCGTTTTTTTCATTGAGAAGTTTGATAACACAGTTTTCGTGCAATCTGCAATAGGATATTTGAGAGTGCATTGAAGCCTATGGTGACAAATATCCACAGATAAAAGTACAAAAAGAAGCTTTCTGTGAAACTCCTTAGTGATGTGTGAACTCATATCACAGAGGTACAACATTCTTTTCATTGAGAAGTTTGCTAACACTTTTTTTGATTAATCTGCTATGGGATATTCGGGAGTACATTGATTAATATGGTGAATAAGGAAATATGCTCAGATGAAAACTAGAAAGAAATTTTCTGAGAAACATCTTTGTGATACATGAATTCATCTCAGTGTTACACCATTCTTTTCATGTAACAGATTAATAGCACTGTTTTTGGGAAATCTGAGAAGGGATCCTTTGGGTCACATTGAAGCCTATGGTGACAAAGGTAATATCCTCAATTAAAAACCAGAAGGAAGATTTCTGAGAAACTACTTCATGATGTGTGAATTCATCTCACAGAGTTACACTGTTGTTTTCATTAGGCAGTTTGATTACACTGTTTTCATGGAATCTTCAATAGGATATTTGGGAGAGCATTGAAGCCTATGGTGACAAAGGAAATATCTTCCGACAAAAACCTAAAGGAAGTTTTCTGAGAAAGTACTTGGCGATGTGTGAATTCAACTTACAGATTTTCACTTTTCTTTTTATGTAGCAGTGTGCTAACACTATTTTCGTGGAATCTGCAAAGGGATATTCACGAGCACATTGAGGCAAATGGTGAAAAAGGAAATATCCTCAGATAAAACTAGAAAGAAGTTTTCTGAAAAAGTTCTATGTGATGTGTGGATTCATTGCAGAGAGTTGCACTTTCCTTTTCATGTAGCAGTTTGCTAACACTGTTTTTTCGAATCTGCAAAGGGATATTTCTGAGTGCTTTGAGACCTATGGTGAAAAAGGAAATATACTCACATAAAAACTAGAAAGATGCTTTCTCAGAAACTGTTTTCTGATGTGTAAATTCATCTCATGGAGTTACACGATACTTTTCATGGAGCAGACTGGTAGCACTGTTTTTGGGTAATATGAGAAGGGATACTTTGGATCACTGGAAGACTACGGTGATAAAGGAAATATCCTCAGATAAAAATTAGAAAAAACTTTATGAGAAACTGCTTTGTGATGTGTGAATTCATATCACAGGGTCACACCGTTGTTTTCATTGTGCTGTTTGATAACACTATTTTCTTGGAATCTGCAAATCTGCAAAGGGATATTTCAGAACACATTGAAGATTAGGGTGACAAAGGAAATATCCTCATATAAAAATTAGAAAGAAGTTTTCTGAGAAACTCTTTTGTGGTTTGTAAATTCTTCTAACAGAGTTGTACGATTATTTTCATGGAATAGTTTGGTAGCACTGTAATTAGGGTATCTGAGAAGGGATATTTTGGATCGTACAGAAGCCTAGATTAACAAAGGATATATCTTCAGATACAAACTAGAAAGAAGGTATCTGAGAAACTTCTTTGTGATGTGTGAATTCACCTCACACAGTTACACCTTTCTTTTCATGGGGCATTTGAATAACACTGTTTTCGTAGAATCTGCAAGGGATATTTGGGAGCAGATTGAAGCCCATGGTAAAAAAGGAAATATTCTCAGATAAATATTAGAAGGAAGCATTCTGAGAAACTGCATTGTGATGTATGAATTCACCTCACAGTGTTACACTGTTCTTTTCATTGAGCAGTTTGGTAACACTGTTTTCTTGAAATATGCAATGGGATATTTCAGTGTGGGTTGAAGTTTATGGTGACAAAGGAAATACCCTCATATAAAAACTAGAAAGAAACTGTCTGAGAAACTGCTTTGTGATGTGTGAATTTATCTCACAGAGTAACAAAATTCTCTTCATTGAACAGTTTCTGAGCCCTGTTTTCATGGAATCTGCAATGAGATATTTCAGAGCTCATTGAAGCTTATGGTGAAAAAGGAAGCAATCTCAGACAAAAACTAGAAAGAAGTTTTCTGAGAAACTGCGATGTGATTTGTGAATTCATCTCACAGCATTACACGAATCTTTTCATGGAGCAGTTTAGTAGCACTGTTTTTGGGGAATCTGAGAAGGGATAGTTTGGATCACCTTGAAGCCTATGATGAAAAAGGAATTATCCTGAGATAAAAACTATAAAGAAATTTTCTGAGAAAGTTCTTTGATGTGTGATTTCAACTCACAGAGTTACACCTTCCTTTTCATGGAGCAGTTTGCTAACACTGTTTTCATGTAATCTGCAAAGGGATATTTGGGAGCACATTGATGAAAAAGGAAGTATTCTCAGATAAAAACTAGAAGGAAGCTTTCTGAGAAACTGCTTTGTGATGTGTGAATTCATCTCACAGAGTTACATCATTCTTTTCATTGAGCAGTTTGCTAACACTGTTTTCATGGAATCTGCAAAGGGATATATGGGAGTGCATGAGGATTATGGCGAAAAACTAAATATCCTCATATAAACACTAGAAAGAAGCTTTCAGAGAAAATGTTTGTGATGTGTGAATTCATCTCACAGTGTTACACTGTTCTTTACATTGAGCAGTTAGCTAAAATTGTTTTCTTGGAATCTTCAATGCGATATTTCAGAGCTCATTGGTGCCAAAGGAAATATCCTCAGACAAAAACTAGAAAGAAGCTGTCTGAGAAACTGCTTTGAGATTTGTGAATTCATCTCACAGAGTTATCTGATTCTTTTCATGGAGCAGTTTGATAACATTGTTTTTGGGGAATCTGAGAAGCAATATTTCAGATCACAGTGAAGTCTATGGTGGCAAAGGAAATATCCCTACATACAAACTAGAAAGAAGCTTTCTGAGAAAGTTCTTTGTGTTGTATGAATTCATCTCACAGAGTTACACTTACCTTTCATTGAACAGTTTGGTTGCACTGTTTTTGGGGAATCTGAAAAGGGATTTTCGGGAGCTCATAGAGGCCTATGGTGAAAAAGGAAATATCTTCAGTTAAAACCTTGAGAGACTGTTTTTGAGAAGCTGTTTCATGATGTGTGTATTCACCTCATAGAGATCAATCATTTTTTTTTTTTGATTGAGCAGTGTGGCATCACTGTTTTTGTCATGTCTGAGAAAGGATATTTTGGAGTACATTGAATCTAAGGATGGAAAAGTGAACATGCTCATGTAAAATCTAGAAATTAGCTTTCTGAGAAATTACTTTTTGATGAGTGAATTCATTTTCCAGAGATAAACCATTCTTTTCATTGAGCAGTTTGTTAACCCTGTTTTGGTGGAATCTACAGAGGGATACTCAGAGTGCAGAGAAGCCTAGGGTGAAAAAGGAAATACCCTCAGACAAAAACTAGAAAGAAGCTTTCTGAGAGACTGTTTTGTAATGGGTGAATTTATTTCACAGAGTTCAATCATTCTTTTCATTGAACAGTTTGGTAACACTGTTTTTGTAAAATACGCAATGGGATATTTTGGAGCAGATAGAGTCCAAAGTTGAAAAAGGAAATATCTTCAGGTAAAAACTGGAGTGAAAGTTTCCTATAACTCCTTTGTAGATGTGAGCATTCATCTCATAGAGGTAAAGCTTTCTGTTGAGAGAGAAGTTTGGCATCACTGTTTTTGTTGTGTCTGAGAAGGGATATTTGGGAGTGCATGGAAGCCGATGGTGGAAAAGGAAACATCCTCAGATAAAAACTAGAAGGAAGCTTTCTAAGAAATATCTTCGGGGGGTGAGAGGGGGCAGAGCGTGGAGGCAGCAGCTGAAACCGTGCAGCGCACAGGGAAGCGTCCCACTCCTTGGGTCTGGTGCGCCGGTCGCGGGAGCCCCACCATGCAGTCGGAGGGTTAGAAATACTAGGTCAAAGTGTTCCTTAGCGACGGGGGCTGGAGCAAGATGGCCGAATAGGAACAGCTCCAGTCTCCAACTCCCAGCACGAGTGACACAGAAGACCGGTGATTTCTGCATTTTCAACTGAGGTACAGGGTTCATCTCACTAGGGAATGCCAGACAATTGGTGCTGGTCAGCTGCTGCAGCCCGACCAGCGAGAGCTGAAGCAGGGCGAGGCATCGCCTCACCTGGGAAGTGCAAGGGGAAAGGGAATCCCTTTTCCTAGCCAGGGGAACTGAGACACACAACACCTGGAAAATCGGGTAACTCCCACCCCAATACTGCGCTTTAAGCAAACAGGCGAAGATGGCCAAATAGGAACAGCTCCAGTCTCCAACTCCAAGCACGAACGACACAGAAGACTCGTGATTTCTGCATTTTCAACTGAGGTACTGGGTTCATCTCACAAGGGACTGCCGGACACTCGGTGCTGGTCAGCTGCTGCAGCCCGACCAGCGAGAGCTGAAGCAGGGCGAGGCATCGCCTCACCTGAGAAGCGCAAGGGGGAAGGGAATCCCTTTTCCTAGCCAGGGGAACTGAGACACACAACACCTGGAAATTCGGGTAACTCCCACCCCAATACTGCACTTTAAGGAAATGGGCACACCAGGAGATTATATCCCACACCTGGCCGGGAGAGTCCTACGCCCACGGAGCCTCCCTCATTGCTAACACAGCAGTCTGTGATCTACCGGCAAGGCAGCAGCGAGGCTGGGGGAGGGGCGCCCGCCATTGCTGAGGCTTAAGTAGGTAAACAAAGCCGCTGGGAAGCTCGAACTGGGTGGAGCTCACAGCAGCTCAAGGAAACCTGCCTGTCTCTGTAGACTCCACCTCTGGGGACAGGGCACAGATAAACAACAAAAGCAGCAGAAACCTCTGCAGACACAAACGACTCTGTCTGGCAACTTTGAAGGGAGCAGTGGATCTCACAACACGGAGGTTGAGATCTGAGAAGGGACAGACTGCTTGCTCAAGTGGGTCCCTGACCCCTGAGTAGCCTAACTGGGAGGCATCCCCAACTAGGGGCAGTCTGACACCCCACACCTCACAGGGTGGAGTACCCCCTGAGAGGAAGCCTCCAAATCAAGAATGAGACAGGTACACTCGCTGTTCAGAAATATTCTATCTTCTGCAGCCTCTGCTGCTGACACCCAGGCAAACGGGGTCTGGAGTGGACCTCAAGCAATCTCCAACAGACCTACAGCTGAGGGTCCTGACTGTTAGAAGGAAAAATATCAAACAGGAAGGACATCTACACCAAAACCCCATCAGTACGTCACCATCATTAAAGACAAGAGAGAGATAAAACCACAAAGATGGGGAAAAAGCAGGGCAGAAAAGCTGGAAACTCGAAAAATAAGAGCACATCTCCCCCAGCAAAGGAGTGCAGCTGATCGCCAGCAACGGACCAAAGCTTGATGGAGAATGACTTTGACGAGATGAGAGAAGAAGGTTTCAGTCCATCAAACTTCTCAGAGCTAAAGGAGGAATTATGTACCCAGCACAAAGAAACTAAAAATCTTGAAAAAAAAGTGGAAGAATTGATGGCTACAGTAAATAATGCAGAGAAGGTCATAAACGAAATGAAAGAGATGAAAACTATGACACGAGAAATACGTGACAAATACACAAGCTTCAGCAACCGACACGATCAACTGGAAGAAAGAGTATCAGCGATTGAGGATCAAATGAATGAAATGAAGCGAGAAGAGAAAACAAAAGAAAAAAGAAGAAAAAGAAATGAACATAGCCTGCAAGAAGTATGGGATTATGTAAAAAGACCAAATCTACGCCTGATTGGGGTGCCTTAAAGTGGGGGGGAAAAGGGAACCAAGTTGGAAAACACTCTTCAGGATATCATCCAGGAGAACTTCCCCAACCTAGCAGGGCAGGCCAACATTCAAATCCAGGAAATACAGAGAACGCCACAAACATACTCCTCGAGAAGAGCAACTCCAAGACACATAATTGCCAGATTCACCAAAGTTGAAATGAAGGAAAAAATCTTAAGGGCAGCCAGAGAGAAAGGTCGGGTTACCCACAAAGGGAAGCCCATCAGACTAACAGCAGATCTCTCGGCAGAAACTCTCCAAGCCAGAAGAGAGTGGGGGCCAATATTCAACATTCTTAAAGAAAAGAATTTTAAACCCAGAATTTCATATCCAGCCAAACTAAGTTTCATAAGTGAAGGAGAAATAAAATCCTTTACAGATAAGCAAATGCTTAGAGATTTTGTCACCACTAGGCCTGCCTTACAAGAGACCCTGAAGAAAGCACTAAACATGGAAAGGAACAACCGGTACCAGCCATTGCAAAAACATGCCAAAATGTAAAGACCATTGAGGCTAGGAAGAAACTGCATCAACTAACAAGCAAAATAACCAGTTAATATCATAATGGCAGGATCAAGTTCACACATAACAATATTAACCTTAAATGTAAATGGACTAAATGCTCCAATTAAAAGACACAGACTGGCAAACTGGATAAAGAGTCAAGACCCATCAGTCTGCTGTATTCAGGAGACCCATCTCACATGCAGAGATATAAATAGGCTCAAGATAAAGGGATGGAGGAAGATTTACCAAGCAAATGGAGAACAAAAAAAAGCAGGGGTTGCAATACTAGTCTGTGATAAAACAGACTTTAAACCATCAAAGATCAAAAGAGACAAAGAAGGCCATTACTTAATGGTAAAGGGATCAATTCAACAGGAAGAGCTAACTATCCTAAATATATATGCACCCAATACAGGAGCACCCAGATTCATAAAGCAAGTCCTTAGAGACTTAAAAAGACACTTAGACTCCCATACAATAATAATGGGAGACTTCAACACTCCACTGTCAACATTAGACAGATCAACGAGACAGAAAGTTAACAAGGCTATCCAGGAATTGAACTCAGCTCTGCAGCAAGCAGACCTAATAGACATCCATAGAACTCTCCACCCCAAATCAACAGAATATACATTATTCTCAGGACCACATTGCACTTACTCCAAAATTGACCACATAATTGGAAGTAAAGCACTCCTCAGCAAATGTACAAGAACAGAAATTATAACAAACTGTCTCTCAGACCACAGTGCAATCAAACTAGAACTCAGGACTAAGAAACTCAATCAAAACCGCCCAACTACATGGAAACTGAACAACCTGCTCCTGAATGACTACTGGGTACATCACGAAATGAAGGCAGAAATAAAGATGTTCTTTGAAACCAATGAGAACAAAGATACAACATACCAGAATCTCTGGGACACATTTAAAGCAGTGTGTAGAGGGAAATTTATAGCACTAAATGCCCACAAGAGAAAGCAGGAAAGATTTAAATTGACAATCTAACATTGCAATTAAAAGAACTAGAGAAGCAAGAGCAAACACATTCAAAACCTAGCAGAAGGCAAGAAATAACTAAGATCAGAGCAGAACTGAAGGAGATAGAGACACAAAAAACCCTCCAAAAAATCAATGAATCCAGGAGTTGGTTTCTTGAAAAGATCAACAAAATTGAAAGACCGCTAGCAAGATTAATAAAGAAGAAAAGAGAGAAGAATCAAATAGATGCAATAAAAAATGATAAAGGGGATATCACCACCAACCCCACAAAAATGCAAACTACCATCAGAGAATACTATAAACACCTCTATGCAAATAAACTAGAAAATCTAGAAGAAATGGATAATTTCCTGGACACTTACACTCTTCCAAGACTAAACCAGGAAGAAGTTGAATCCCTGAATAGACCAATAGCAGGCTCTGAAATTGAGGCAATAATTAATAGCCTACCAACCAAAACAAGTCCAGGACCAGATGGATTCACAGCTGAATTCTACCAGGAGGAACTGGTACCATTCCTTCTGAAACTATTCCAATCAATAGAGAAAGAGGGAATCCTCCCTAACTCATTTTATGAGGCCAACATCATCCTGATACCAAAGCCTGGCAGAGACACAACAAAAAAAGAGAATTTTAGACCAATATCCCTGATGAACATCAATGCAAAAATCCTCGATAAAATACTGGCAAACAGATTCAGCAACACATCAAAAAGCTTATCCACCATGATCAAGTAGGCTTCATCCCTGGGATACAAGGCTGGTTCAACATTGGCAAAGCAATAAACATAATCCAGCATATAAACAGAACCAAAGACAAGAACCACATGATTATCTCAACAGATGCAGAAAAGGCCTTTGAGGAAATTCAGCAGCCCTTCATGCTAAAAACGCTCAATAAATTCGGTATTGATGGATCGTACCTCAAAATAATAAGAGCTATTTATGACAAACCCACAGCCAATATCATACTGAATGGGCAAAAACTGAAAAAATTCCCTTTGAAAACTGGCACAAGACAGGGATGCCCTCTCTCACCACTCCTATTCAACATAGTGTTGGAAGTTCTGGCTAGGGCAATCAGGCAAGAGAAAGAAATCAAGGGTATTCAGTTAGGAAAAGAAGAAGTCAAATTGTCCCTGTTTGCAGATGACATGATTGTATATTTAGAACACCCCATTGTCTCAGCCCAAAATCTCCTTAAGCTGATAAGCAATTTCAGCAAAGTCTCAGGATACAAAATTAATGTGCAAAAATCACAAGCATTCTTATACACCAGTAACAGACAAACAGAGAGCCAAATCAGGAATGAACTTCCATTCACAATTGCTTCAAAGAGAATAAAATACCTAGGAATCCAACTTACAAGGGATGTAAAGGACCTCTTCAAGGAGAACTACAAACCACTGCTCAATGAAATCAAAGAGGACACAAACAAATGGAAGGACATACCATGCTCATGGATAGGAAGAATCAATATCGTGAAAATGGCCATACTGCCCAAGGTTATTTATAGATTCAATGCCATCCCCATCAAGCTACCAATGAGTTTCTTCACAAAATTGGAAAAAATTGCTTCAAAGTTCATATGGAACCAAAAAAGAGCCCGCATCTCCAAGACAATCCTAAGTCAAAAGAACAAAGCTGGAGGCATCACGCTACCTGACTTCAAACTATACTACAAGGCTACAGTAACCAAAAGAGCATGGTACTGGTACCAAAACAGAGAGATAGACCAATGGAACAGAACAGAGTCCTCAGAAATAATACCACACATCTACAGCCATCTGATGTTTGATAAACCTGAGAGAAACAAGAAATGGGGAAAGGATTCCCTATTTAATAAATGGTGCTGGGAAATTTGGCTAGCCATAAGTAGAAAGCTGAAACTGGATCCTTTCCTTACTCCTTATACGAAAATTAATTCAAGATGGATTAGAGACTTAAATGTTAGACCTAATACCATAAAAACCCTAGAGGAAAACCTAGGTAGTACCATTCAGGACACAGGCATGGGCAAAGACTTCCTGTCTAAAACACCAAAAGCAACGGCAGCAAAAGCCAAGATTGACAAATGGGATCTCCTTAAACAAAGAGCTTCTGCACAGCAAAAGAAACTACCATCAGAGTGAACAGGCAACCTACAGAATGGGAGAAAATTTTTGCAATCTACTCATCTGACAAAGGGCTAATATCCAGAACTTTCAAAGAACTCAAACAAATTTACAAGAAAAAAACAAACAACCCCATCAAAAAGTGGGCAAAGTATATGAACAGACATTTCTCAAAGGAAGACATTCATACAGCCAACAGACACATGAAAAAATGCTCATCATCACTGGCCATCAGAGAAATGCAAATCAAAACCACAATGAGATACCATCTCACACCAGTTAGAATGGCCATCATTAAAAAGTCAGGAAACAACAGGTGCTGGAGAGGATGTGGAGAAATAGGAACACTTTTACACTGTTGGTGGGATTGTAAACTAGTTCAACCATTATGGAAAACAGTATGGCGATTCCTCAAGGATCTAGAACTAGATGTACCATATGACCCAGCCATCCCATTACTGGGTATATACCCAAAGGATTATAAATCCTGCTGCTATAAAGACACATGCACATCTATGTTTATTGCAGCACTATTCACAATAGCAAAGACTTGGAATCAACCCAAATGTCCATCAATGACAGACTGGATTAAGAAAATGTGGCACATATACACCATGGAATACGATGCAGCCATCAAAAAGGATGAGTTTGTGTCCTTTGTAGGGACATGGATGCAGCTGGAAACCATCATTCTTAGCAAACTATCACAAGAACAGAAAACCAAACACCGCATGTTCTCACTCATAGGTGGGAACTGAACAATGAGATCACTTGGACTCGGGAAGGGGAACATCACACACCAGGGCCTATCATGGGGAGGGGGGAGGGGGGAGGGGGGAGGGATTGCATTGGGAGTTATACCTGATGTAAATGACGAGTTGCTGGGTGCTGACGAGTTGATGGGTGCAGCACAGCAACATGGCACAAGTATACATATGTAACAAACCTGCACATTATGCACATGTACCCTAGAACTTAAAGTATAATAATAATAATAATAAGTAAAAAATAAAAAATAAAAATTAAAAATTAAAAAATAAAAAAAAAGAAATATCTTCATTTTGGATGAATTCACCACACAGAGTTATACAATTCTTTTTAAGGATCAGTCTGTTAGCACTGTTTTTGGGGAATCTGAGAAAGGATTTTTTGGATCGCATAGAAGCCTATGTTGACATAGGATATATCCTCAGATAACAGTGAGAAAGAAAGTTTCTGAGAAAGTTTATTGTGATATGTGAATTAATCTCACAGAGATACACCTTTCTTTTCATGGAGCAGATTGCAAACCCTATTTTTGTGGAATCTGCAAAGTGATATATGGGAGTGCATTGAGGACTATGGTGAAAAAGGAAATATCGTCAGATAAAAACTAGAAAGTAGATTTCTGACAAACTACTTTTGGATGTGTGAATTCAACTCACAGAGGTACAATGCTATTTTCATTGAGGAATTTGATAACTCTACTTTTGTGGAATCTGAACTAGGATATTTGGGAGTGCATTGAAGAATATGGTGACAAAAGAAATATCCCCAGACAAAAACCAGAAAGAAGCTTTCTGAGGAACTGTTTTGTGATGTGTGAATTCATCTCACAGAGTTGCACCTTTCTGTTCTTGGAGCAGTTTGCTGACACTGTTTTCATGGAACCTGCTAAGGGATATTCACCAGCGCATTGAGGTCTATGGTGAAAAAGGAACTATTCTCAGACAAAAACTAGAAAGAAGCTTTCTGAGAAACTGCTTTGTGATTTGTGAATTCATCTCAGAGAGTTACACAATTCTTTTCACGAAACAGTTTGGTAGCACTGTTTTGGGGAATCTGAGAAAGGATATTTTGGATCGCATTGAAGCCTATGGTGACAATGGGAATATCCTCAGATAAAAACTAGGAAAAAGCATTGTGAGAAATTGCTTTGTGAATAATTAATTCATCTCACAGAGTTACATGACTCTTTTCATGGGTCAGTTTGGTAGAACTGTTTTTGGTGAATCTGAGAAGTGAGAATTTGGATTGCATTGAAGCCTATGGTAACAAAGGAAATATCCTCAGATAAAAACTGGAAATAAACTTTCTGAGAAAGTTCTTTGTGACGTGTGAATTCATCTCACAGAGTTACATCTTTCTTTTCATGGGGCAGTTTGATAACAGGGTTTTCCTGGAATCTAAAAGGGATATTTGGGAGCGCAATGATGTCTATAGTGGAAAAGGAAACATCCTCAGATAAAAACTAGAAAGAAACTTTCTGAGAAACTGCATCATGATGTGTGAATTCAACTCACAGTGTTAACAAAGTCTTTCATTGAGCTGCTTGCTACCACTGTTTTCTTGGAATCTTCAATGGGATAATTTGGAACACATTGAAGCTTATGGTGACAAAGGAAATATCCTCATATAAAAACTAGAAAGAAGCTTTCAGAGAAACTGGTTTGTGATGTTTTAATTCATATCACAGAGTTACATGATTCTCTTCATGGATCTGTTTCGTGGCAGTGATTTTGGGTAATCTGAGAAGGGATACTTTGAATCACATTGAAGCCTATGGTGACAAAGGAAATATCCTCTTATAAAAATTTGAAAGAAGCTTTCTGAGAAACCACTTTGTGATGTGTTAATTCATCTCACAGAGTTACACCATTCTTTTCATGGAGCAGTTTGCTAACACTGTTTTCCTGGAATCTGCACAGGGATATTTTGGAGCGAATTGATGCCTTTGGTGAAAAAGTAAATATCCTCAGAAAGAACTGGAAAGAAGGTTTCTGAGAAAGTTCTTTTGGATGTGAGAATTCATCTCAGGGAGTAACACCTTACTTTTCTTGGAGCACTTTGCTAACACTGTTTTCATGGAATCTGTAAAGGGATATTTGGGAGCACTTTGAGGCCTATAGTCAAAAAACAAATATCCTTAGAGAAAAACTAGAAAGAAACTTTCTGAGAAACTGCTTTGTGATGTGTGAATTCAAGTCACACAGTTACACTGTTCTTTTCATTGAGCAGTTTGACAGTGCTGTGGGATATTTTGGAGCACATTGAAGCTTATTGTAACAAGAGAAATATCTTCAGAAAAAAAACTAGAAAAAAGCTTTCTGAGAAACCGCTTTATGATTTGTGAATTCATCTCACAGGGTTACAGGATATTTTTCGTGGAGTAGTTTGGTACCACTCCTTTTGGGGAATCTGAGAAGGGATATTTTGGATTACATTGAAGCCTATGGTGACAAAGGAAATATCCTCATAGGAAAAGTAGAAAGAATTTTCTGAGAAAGTTCTTTGTGTTGCATGAATTCATCAAACAAAGTTACATCTGTCATTTCATGGAGCAGTTTCCTAGAACTATTTTCCTGGAATCTGCAAAGGAGTATTTGAGTGTGCATTGAGGCCTATGATGAAAAAGGAAATATCCTCAGATAAAAACTAGAAAGAAGTTTTCTGAGAAACTGCTTTGTGATCTGTGAATTCATCTGACAGAGTTACACTATTCTTTTCATGGAACAGTTTGGTAACACTGTTTTTAGGGAATCTGAGAAGGGATATGTTGGATTGCATTGAAGTATTTGGTGACAAAGGAAATATCCTCAGATAAAAACTACAATGAAGCTTTCTGAGAAAGTTCCTTTTGATGACTGAATTCATCTCACAGAGTTACACCTTTCTTTTCATGGAGCAGTCTGGTAACACTGTTTTCATGGAATCTGCAAAGAGATATTTTGGATGACATTGAAGCCTATGGTGACAAAGGAAAAAGCCTCAGATAAAATCTAGAATGAAGTTTTCACAGAGACCGCTTTGTAGGGTGTTAATTCATTTCACAGAGTTACACAATACTTTTCGTGGATCAGTTTGGTAGCACTGCTTTTGAGGAATCTGAGAAAGGATATTTCGGATCGCATTGAAACCTATGGTGACAAAGGAAATATCCTCAGATAACAACTAGAATGAAGCATTTTTAGAAAGTTCTTTGTGATGTGTGAATTAATCGGACAGAGATACACCTTTCTATTCATGGAGCAGTTTGATAACACTGTTTTTGTGGAATCTGCAAAGGGATATTTGGGATGCATTGAGGCCTAGAGTGAAAAAGAAAATATCCTCAGATAAAAATTAGAAAGAAACTTTCTGAGAAACTGCTTTGTGATGTGTGAATTCATCTCACAGAGTTACATCGTTCTTTTCATTGAGCGATTTGATAACACTGTTATCATGGAATCTGGAATAGGGTATTTCGGAGCACTTTGAAGCCTATGGTGACAAAGGAAATATCCTCAGATAAAAACCACAAAGAAGCTTTCTGATAAACTGCCTTGTGATGTGTCAGTTCATCACACAGAGTTACACTGTCCTTTTCATTGAGTAGTTTGCTTTCACTGTTTACTTGGAATCCACAATGGGATATTTTGGAGCGCATTGGATATTTTGGAGTGTATTGTGAAAAAGTAAATATCCTCAGACAAAACCGAGAAAGAAACATTCTGAGAAACTGCTTTGTGATTTTTGAATTCGTCTCACAGAGTTACATGATTCTTTTCATGGATCTGTTTGATAGCACTGTTTTCGTGGAATTTTCAAAGGTATATCTGGGAGCTCATGGAGGCCTATGGTGAAAAAGGAAATATCCCCAGATAAACACTACGAAGAAGCTTTCTGAGAAACTACTTTGTTTTGGTGAACTCTTCTCACAGAGTTAACAGTTCTTTTCTGTGAGACGTTTGATAACACTGTTTTCATGGAGTCTGCAATAGGATATTTTGGAATGCATTGAAGCCTATGCTGACAGAGGAAATATCCTCATAGAAAAACAAAAAAAGAAGATTTCTGAGAAAATGCTTTGTGATGTGTGAATTCAACTCACAGAGTTACACTATTTTTTTTCATTGAGCAGTTTGCTAACACTGTTTTCTTGGAATCTACAATGGGATATTTAGGAGCGCATTGAAGCTTATTGTGAAAAAGTAAATATCCTCAGACAAAAATTAGAAAGAAACATTCTGAGCAACTGCTTTGTGATTTGTGAATTCATTGCACAGAGTTACATGATTGTTTTCATGGATCAGTTTGATAGCACTGTTTTTGCAGAATCTGAGAAAGGATATGGATTGCATTGAAGCCTATGGTGACAAAGGAAATATCTTCAGATAAAATCTAAAGAGAAGATTTCTGAGAAAGTTGCTTGTTATGTATGAATTCATGTCAAAGAGTTACACCTTTCTTTTCATGGAGCAGTTTGCTAACACTGTTTTTGTGGAATCTGCAAAGAGATTTTTGGGGCTGCATTGATGCCTACAGTGAAAAAGGAAACACACTCATAAAAACACTGGAAAGAAGCTTTCTGAGAATCAGTTTTGTGATGTCTGAATTCAAGGCACAGAGTTACACTGTTCTTTTCATGGAGCAGTTTGCTAACAGTGATTTCTTGGAATCCACAATGCAATATTTTGAAGTGCATTGAAGCTTAAGGTTACAAAGTAAATATCCTCATATATAACTAGAAAGAAGCTTTCCGATAAATCACTTTGTGATATGTTAATTCATCTCACAGTGTTACATGATTGTTTTCACGGATCAGTTTGGTAGCACTGTTATTGGGGAATCTGAGAAGGGATATTTTGGATCGTATTGAAGCCGATGGTGACTACGGACATATCCTCAGGAAAAAACTAGAAAGAAGTTATCTGAGAAAGTTTTTTGTGATGTGGGAATTCATTTTACAGCGTTACATCTTTCTTTTTATGAGGCAGTTTGCTATCACAGTTTTTGTGGAATCTGCAAACAGATACTTGGGAGCACATTGAGGCCTATGGTGAAAAAGTAAATATCATCAGATAAAAACTAGAAAGAAGCTTTCTGAGAAACTGCTTTGTGATGAGTGAATTCATCTCACAGAGTTACACTGTGCTTTTATTTGAGCCATTTGATCGCACCGTATGAGTGGAGTCTGCAATAGGATATTTGGGAGTGCGTTGAAGCCTATGGTGACAAAGGAAATATCCTCAGACAAAAACTAGAAAGAAGCTTTATGAGAAACTGCTTGGGGATGTGTGAATTCATCTCACAGACTTACACTATTGTTTTCATTGAACAGTCTGCTAACAGTTTTCTTGGAATCTGCAATGGGATATTTTGCAGCACATTGAACCTTATGTTGACATAGGAAATATCCTCAGAAAAAAACTAGAAAGAAGCTTTCTGAGGAACTTCTTTGTGATTTCTGAATTCATCTCACAGAGTTACACCTTTCTATTCATGGAGCAGTTTGGTAGCCCTGTTTTGGGGGAATCTGAGAAGGGATATTTTGGACTGCATTGAAGCCTATGGTGTCAAAGGTAATATCCTCAGACTAAAACTAGAAAGAAGCTTTCAGAGAAACTTCATTGTGATGTGTGAATTCACCTCACAGAGTTACACATTTCTTTTCAGGGAGCATTTTGCTAACACCGTTTTCATGGAATCTGCAAAAAGATATTTGGGAGTGCACTAAGACCTATAGTGAAAAAGGAAATATCCTCAGATTTTAACCAGAAAGAAGCTTTCTGAGAAATTTCTTTGTGATGTATGTACTCATCTCACAGAGTTACATTGTTGTTTTCATTGACCAGTTTGCTAACACTGTTTTCTAGCAATCTGCAATGGGATATATTGGAGCATGTTGAAGCTTATGTTGACAAAGGAAGTACATTCATATAAAAACAAGAAAGAAGCTTTCTGAGAAACCGTTTTGTAATGTGTTAATTCATATCCCAGATTTATAAGATTCTTTTCAAGGAGCAGTATGGTAGTACTGTTTTGGCGAGTCTGAGAGAGCATATTTTGGATCACATCAAAGTCTACGGTAACAAAGGAAATATCCCCCGATGAAAACAAGATAGAAACTTTCTAAGAGAGTTCTTTGTGATGAATGAATTCATCTCACAGAGGTACTACTTTCCTTTCATGGAAAAGTTTGTGTACATTGTTTTCGTGGAATGTGCAAAGAGCTATTTGGGAGCGCTTTGAGGCCTATGTTGACAAAGGATAGATTATCATATTAAAAGTAGAAAGAAGCTGTCCGAGAAACTGCTTTGTGATGTGTGAATTCATCTCATAGAATTGCACCATTCTTTTCATTGAGCAGTTTGCTAACACTGTTTTCGTGGAATCTGCACATTGATATTTGGGACTGTATTGAGGCCTATAGTGAAAACCAGAATATCCTCACATAGAAACTAGAAAGAAGTTTTCTGAGAAACTGCTTTGTGATGTGTGAATTCATCTCACAGACTTACACTGTACTTTTCATTAAGTAGTTTGCTAACACTGTTTTCTTGGAATCTGCAATGGGTTATTTTGGATCGCATTGAAATCTATGGTGACTAAGGAAATATCCTCAAATAAAAACTAGACAGAAACTTTCTGAGAAACTTCTTTGTGATGTGTGATTTCATCTCACAGAGTTACACCATAGTTTTCATTGAGAAGTTTGCTAACACTTTTTTCATGGAATCTGTGATGGGATATTCCAGAGTGCATTGAGGCCTATGTTGAAAAGGGAAATATCCTCAGATAAAAACTAGAAACAAGCTTTCTGAGAAACTGCTTTGTGATATGTGAATTCATCTCACAAAGGTACACCATTCTTTTCATTTAGCAGTTTAATAACACCATTTTCGTGCAATCTGTAGTAGGGTATTTCAGATCGCACTGAAGCCTATGGTAACATAGGAAATATCCTCAGATATAGACTATAAAGAAGCTTTCTGAGAAAGTTCTTTGTGATGTGGGATTTCATCTCAAAGAGTTACACCATTTTTTTCAAGGTGCAGTTTGCTAACACTGTTTTTGTGGAATCTGCAAAGGGTTATTTGGGAGCACATTGATTCATTTAGTGAGAAAGGAAATATCCTCAGATAATAAGTAGAAAGCAGCTTTCTGAGAGACTGTTTTTGTGATGTGTGAATTCATCTCACAGAGTTACACCGTTCTTTCCTTGAGCAGTCTGATAACACTGGTTTCTTGGAATCTGTAATAGGATAATTGGGAGTGCATTAAAGCCTAAGGTGAAAAAGGAAATATCCTCAGATAAAAACAAAAAAGAAGCTTTCTCAGAAACTGCTTTGTGATGTGTGAATTCATGTCACAGATTTACACCATTCTTTTCATTGAGAAGTTTACTAACACCTTTTTAGTTTAATCTGCAATGGGATGTTTGCTGACTCATTGAGGACTGTGGTGAAAAAGGAACTATCTTCAGATAAAAACTAGAAAGAATCTCTCTCAGAAACTGCTTTGTGATGTGTGAATTCATCTTACAGAGGTGCAATGTTCTTTTCCTTGAGCAGTTTGATAACACTGTTTTCGTGGAATCTGCAAAGGGGTATTTGGGAGCACATTCCGGCCTATGCTGAAAAAGGAAATACTCTCAGATGAAAATGAGAAAGAAGCTTTCTGAGGAACTTCTTTGTGATGTGTGATTTCATCTCACAGAGTTATACTATTTTTTTCATGGAGCAGTTTGCTAAAACTGTTTTCATGGAATCTGCAAAGTGATATTTGGGAGTACATGGAGACCTCCATTGATAAAGCAAATATACTCAGATAAAAACTAGAAAAAAACTTACTGAGAAACTTGTGTGTGATGTGTGAATTCATCTCACAGAGTTACACTGTTCTTTCCTTGAGCAGTCAGATAACACTGGTTTCATGGTATCTGTAATAGGATACTTGGGAGTGCATTGAAGCCTATGGTGACAAAGGAAACATCCTCAGATAAAACCAAAAGGAAGCTTTCTGAGTACCTGCTTTGTGATGTGTGAATTCATCTCACGGAGTTACACCATCCTTTTCATTGAGAAGTTTGATAACACCATTTTCGTTTAATCTGCAATGGGATATTCGGGCATGCATTGAGGAATATGGCGTAAAAGGAAATATCCTCAGATAAAAACTAGAAAGAAGGCTTCTCAGAAACATCTTTTAATGTGTGAATTAATTTCACAATATTACAAAACTGTTTTCATGGAGCAGTTTGGCAGTACTCTTTTTGGGGAATCTGGGAAGGGACATTTTGATTTGCAGTGAAACCTAACGTGACAAAGGAAATATCTTCAGATAAAAACTAGAAAGAAGATTTCTGAGAAAGTTCTTTGCTATGTCTGATTCATCTCACACAGTTAAACCTTTCTTTTCATTGAACAGTTTCCTAGCACTATTTTCGTGGAACATGCAAAGGGATATTTGGGAGCGCATTGAGGCCTATGTTAAAAAAGGAAATACCCTCAGATAAAAACTAGAAAGAAACTTTCTGAGAAAATTCTTTGTGATGCATGAATTCATCTCAAAAAGTTACACCTTTCTTTTCATGGAGGAGTTTGCTAACACTATTTTCATGGAATTTGCAAATGGATATTCTGGAGTGTTTTGAGGTCTATAGTGAAAAAGTAAATAACACCATGTAAAAACTAGAAGGAAGCTTTCTGAAAAACACTTTGTAATGTGTCCATTCATCTTACAGAGTTACACCATTCTTTTCATTGAACGGTTTGATAACTCTTTTCATGGAATCTGCAATCAGGTATTTAGGAGTGCGTTGAAGTCTGTATTGACCAATGATATATCCTAAGATAAAAACCAAAAAGAAGCTTTCAGTGAAACTGCTTTTTGATGTGTGAATTCATCTCATCGAGTAACACTATTCTTTTCATTGAGAAGTTTGCTAATCCTTTTTTAGTTTAATCTGCAATGGGATATTCAGGAGCACATTGAAGAATATGGTGAAAAAGGAAATATCCTCAGATAAAACTAGAAAGAAGCTTTCTGAGAAATGGCTTTGTGATGGGTGAATTCATCTCACAGAGTTAGACTGTTCTTTGCCTTGAGCAGTTTGTTTGCACTGTTTTCTTGGAATCTGCAGTCTGACATTTCTAAGCACATTGAAGTTTATGATGACAAAGTAAGTGTCTTCATATAAAAACTAGAATGAAACTTTCTGAGAAGATGCATTCTCATGCATTAATTCATCTCACAAATTTACACGATTCTTTTCATGGAGCAGTTTGGTAACACTGTTTTTGGTGCATCTGAGAAGAGATACTATGGATCGCATTGAAACATATGGTGACAAAGGAAATATCCTCAGATAAAAACAAGAAAGACGCTTTCTGAGAAAGTCCTCTGTGATGTGTGAATTCATCTCACAGAGTTACACCTTTCTTTTCATGGAGTGGTTTGCAAACACTGTTTTCATGGAATCTGCAAAGGGATATTTCTGAGTGCTCTGAGGCCTATGGTGAATAAGGAAATATCCTCAGATAAAAACTTGAAAGAAGATTTCTGAGAAACTGCTTTGTGATGTGTGAATTCATCTTACAGAGTTACACTGTTCTTTTCATTTACCCGTTTGCTAACACTGTTTTCCTGGATTCTGCAATGGGATATTTCTGAGCGTATTGAAACTCATGGTGACAAAGGAAATATCCTCATATAGAAACTAGAAAGAAACATATTGAGAACCTGATTTTAGGTGTGTTAATTCAGCTCACAGTGATACATGATTTCTTTGACAGATCAGTTTGGTAGCACTGTTTTTGAGGAATCAGAGAAGGGATATATTTGATCACATTGAAGCCTATGGTGACAAAGGAAATATCCTCAGATTAAAAACTAGAAAGAAGCTTTCTGAGAAAGTTTTTTGTGATATGTGAGTTCATCTCACAGAGTTTCACCTTTCTTTTCATGGAGGAGCTTGCTAATACTGTTTCCGTGTAATCTACAATGGGATATTTGGGAGCGTATTAAGGTCTAGGAAATACACTGAGATAAAAACTTGATCTCAGCCCAAAATCTCCTTAAGCTGATAAGCAACTTCAGCAAAGTCTCAGGATACAAAATTAATGTGCAAAAATCACAAGCATTCTTATACACCAGTAACAGACAAACAGAGAGCCAAATCAGGAATGAACTTCCATTCACAATTGCTTCAAAGAGAATAAAATACCTAGGAATCCAACTTACAAGGGATGTAAAGGACTTCTTCAGGGAGAACTATAAACCACTGCTCAGTGAAATAAAAGAGGACACAAACAAATGGAAGAACATACCACGCTCATGGATAGGAAGAATCAATATCATGAAAATGGCCATACTGCCCAAGGTTATTTATAGGTTCAATGCCATCCCCATCAAGCTACCAATGAGTTTCTTCACAGAATTGGAAGAATCTGCTTTAAAGTTCATATGGAACCAAAAAAGAGCCCGCATCTCCAAGACAATCCTAAGTCAAAAGAACAAAGCTGGAGGCATCATGCTACCTGACTTCAAACTATACTACAAGGCTACAGTAACCAAAACAGCATGATACTGGTACCAAAACAGAGATGTAGACCAGTGGAACAGAACAGAGTCCTCAGAAATAATACCACACATCTACAGCCATCTGATCTTTGACAAACCTGAGAGAAACAACAAATGGGGAAAGGATTCCCTATTTAATAAATGGTGCTGGGAAAATTGGCTAGCCATAAGTAGAAAGCTGAAACTGGATCCTTTCCTTACTCCTTATACAAAAATTAAGTCAAGATGGATTAGAGACTTAAATGTTAGACCTAATACCATAAAAATCCTAGAACAAAACCTAGGTAGTACCATTCAGGACATAGGCATGGGCAAAGACTTCATGTCTAAAACACCAAAAGCAACAGCAGCAAAAGCCAAAATTGACAAATGGGATCTCATTAAACTGAAGAGCTTCTGCACAGCAAAAGAAACTACCATCAGAGTGAACAGGCAACCTACAGAATGGGAGAAAATTTTTGCAATCTACTCATCTGACAAACGGCTAATATCCAGAACCTACAAAGAACTCAAACAAATTTACGAGAAAAAAACAAACAACCCCATCAAAAAGTGGGCAAAGGATATGAACAGACATTTCTCAAAAGAAGACATTCATACAGCCAACAGACACATGAAAAAATGCTCATCATCGCTGACCATCAGAGAAATGCAAATCAAAACCACAATGAGATACCATCTCACACCAGTTAGAATGGCGATAATTAAAAATTCAGGAAACAACAGGTGCTGGAGAGGATGTGGAGAAATAGGAACACTTTTACACTGTTGATGGGATTGTAAACTAGTTCAACCATTATGGAAAACATTATGGCGATTCCTCAAGGATCTAGAACTTGATGTACATGTGACCCAGCCATCCCATTACTGGGTATATTCCCAGAGGATTATAAATGTCCATCAGTGGCTGACTGGATTAAGAAAATATGGCACATATACACCATGGAATACGATGCAGCCATAAAAAAGGATGAGTTTGTGTTCTTTGTAGGGACGTGGATGCAGCTGGAAACCGTCATTCTTAGCAAACTATCACAAGAACAGAAAACCAAATACCACATGTTCTCACTTATAGGTGGGAACTGAACAATGATATCACTTGGACTTGGGAAGGGGAACATCACACACCGGGGCCTATCACGGGGAGGGGGGAGGGGGGAAGGATTGCATTGGGAGTTATACCTGATGTAAATGACGAGTTGATGGGTGCAGCACACCAACATGGCACAAGTATACATATGTAACACACCTGCACGTTATGCTCATGTACCCTAGAACTTAAAGTACAATAAAAAAAAGAAAAAACTTGAAAGAAGCTCTCTGAGAAAGAAGGTTTCTGGGAATTCATCTCACAGAGTTGCACTGTTGTTTTCATTGACCAGTTTGATAACACTATTTTTGTGGAATCTGCAATAAGATACTTGGGAGCAAATTGAAGCCTATGGTGACAAATTAAATATCCTCAGACTAAAACCAAAAAGAAGCTTTCTGAGAAACTGCTTTGTGATGTGAGAATTCATCTCACAGATTTACACATTTCTTTTCATGGAGCAGTTTGCTAACAGTATTTTTGTGGAATCTGCAAAGGGCTATTCATGAGTGCATTGAGGCAAATGATGAAAAAGGAAATATCCTCAGAGAAAAACTAGAAAGAATCTTTCTGAGATGTTGCTTTGTGATTTGTGAATTCATGTCACAGAGTTACATGACTCTTTTCATGGAGCAGTTTGGTAGCAATGTTCTTGGGGAATCTGAGAGGGCTATTTTGGATCGCATTGAAGCATGTGGTGACAAAGGAACTATCCTTAGATAAAATCTAGAAAGAAACTTTCTAAGAAACTTCTTTGTGAGGTGTGAATTCATCTCACAGGGTTCTTTTCATGGAGCAGTTTGGTAGAATTGTTTTTGGGGAATCTGAAAAGGAATATTTTGGATCTGCATTACGACATTTGGGAGCACATTGAAGCTTACGGTGATGTAGGAAATATCCTCAGACAAAAACCAAAAAGAAGCTTTCTCAGAAATTGCTTTGTGATGTGTGAATTCATCTCACAGATGTACACCTTTCTTTTCTTGGAGCAGTTTGCTAGCACTGATTTCGTGGAATCTGCAAAGGGATATTCAAGAATGCATTGAGGCCTATGGTGAAAAAGGAAATATCCTCAGACAAAAACTAGAAAGAAAATTTCTGAGAAACTGCTTTGTGATGTGTGAATTCATCTCACAGAATTACATCATTCTTTTCATGGAGCAGTTTGGTAGCACTGTTTTTGGAGAATCTCAGAAAGGATATTTTGGACCACATTTAAGCCTAAGGTGACAAAGAAAATGTCTGCAGATAAAAACCAGAAAGAAGTTTTCTGTGAAACTCTTTTGTGACGTGTGAATTCATCTCACTGAGCAACACTCTTCTTTTCATTGAAAAGATTGGTAACACTTTTTTTGTTTAATCTGCAATGGGATATTCTGGAGTGCATTGAGAAATATAGTGAAAAAGGAAATAACCTCAGATAAAAACAAGAAAGAAGCTTTCAGAGAAACTCCTTTGTGATGTGTGCATTCATCTCATAGATGTAAACGTTTCTTTTGAGGGAGCACTTTGGCATCACTCTTTTTGTGGTTTCTGAGAAGGGATATCTGAGAGTGCATTGAAGCCTATGGTGGCAAAGGAAATATCCTCAGAGAAAAACCAAAAAGAATGTTTCTGAGAAACTGCTTTCTGATGTTTGAATTCATCTCACAGATTTACACCTTGCTTTTCATGGAGCAGTTTGCTAACATTATTTTCATGGAATCTGCAAATGGATATTCACAAGTGCATTGAGGCAAACAGTGAAAAAGGAAATATCAACATACAGAAACCAGAAAGAAGGTTTTTGATAAACTGCTTTGTGAATTGTGAATACACCTCACAGATTTACATGATTCTTTTTGTGGAGCAGTTTGGTAGCACTGTTTTTGGAGAATTTGAGAAGGGATAATTTGGATCACATTGAGCCTATGGTGACAAAGGAAATATCCTCAGATAAAATATAGAAAGAATCTTTCTGAGAAACTTCCTTTTGATGTGGGAATTCATCTCACAGAGTTACACCATTCTTTTCATTGAGAAGAAGGGTAACACTTTTTTCATGGAATCTGTGATGGGATATTCTGGAGCACATTGAGGCCTATGGTGTAGAAGGAAATATCCTCAGATAAAAACTAGAAAGAAGCTCTCTAAGAAACAGCTGTGTGATGTGTGATTTCTTCTCACAGATTTACACAATTCTTTTCATGGAGCAGCTTGGTAGCACTGTTTTTGGGGAATCTGAGAAGGGATATTTTGGAACGTGTTGAAGCCTATGGTGACAAAGTTAATATCATCTGATAAAAACAAGAAAGAAGCTTTCTGAGAAAGTTCTTTGTGATGTGTGAATTCATCTCACAGGGTTTACACATTTCTTTTCATGGAGCAATTTGTACACACTGCTTTTGAATAATCTGGAAAGTGATGTATGGGAGTGCATTGAGGCCTATCGTGTAAAAGGAAATAAACTCAGATAAAAACTGGAAAGAAGCTTTCTGAGAAACTACTTTGAGATGGGTGAATTCATCTCACAGTGATACACTGATGTTTTCATTGAGCAGTTTGAAAACACTGTTTTCATGGAATCTGTAATAGGATATTTGGGAGCACATTGAAGCCTACGGTAATGTAGGAAGTATTCTCAGACAAAAACCAAAAAGAAGCTTTTGAATAATTGCTTTGTGATGTGTGAATTCATCTCACAGACTTACACCTTTCTTTTCTTGAAGCAGTCTGCTAGTACTGATTTCATGGAATCTGCAAAGGGATATTCGAGAACGCATTGAGGCCTATGGTGAAAAAGGAAATATCCTCAGACAAAAACTAGAAAGAAGATTTTTGAGAAACTGTTTTGTGGTTTCTAAATTCATCTCACAGAGTTACACAATTCTTTTCATTGAGCAGTTTGGTAGCACTGTTTTTGAGGATCTGCAAAGGGATTTCCAGCAGCTCATAGAGGCCTATGGTGAAAAAGGAAATATCTTCAGATAAAAACCGGAGAGAGGTTTTTGAGGAGCTGTTTTGTGATATGTGTATTCACCTCATAGTGATGAACCACTTAGTTGATTGAGCAGTTTGGCATCACTGTTTTTGTGGTGTCTGAGAAGGGATATTTGGGAGCTCATTGACACTGATTGTGGAAAAGTAAATGAGCACAGATAAAAACTAGAAAGGAGCCTTCTGAGAAATTTCTTTGTGATGGGTGAATTCACCTCCCAGAGGTAAACCATTCTTTTCATTGAATAATGTGGTAACCCTGTTTTTGTTTAATCTATAAAGGGATATTCGGAGAGCACAGAAGCCTATGGTGAAAAAGGAAATAACCTCAGAAATAAACTATAAAGAAGCTCTCTGAGAGACTGTTTTGGGATGGGTGACTTCATCCAACAAAGGTAAATCTTCCTTTTCATTGAGCAGTTTGGTAACACTGTTTTTGTGGAATATGTAAAGGGATATTCGGGAGTGGATAGAGGTCAAGGTTGAAAAAGAAAATATCTTCAGGTAAAAACTGGAGAGAAAGTTTCCGATAACTCTTTTGTGATGTGTGCATTCATCTCATAGAGGTAAAGCTTTCTGTTGAGGGAGGACTTTGGCATCACTGTTTTTGTGTTGTCTGAGAAGGGATATTTGGGTGTTCATTGAAGCCTATGGTGAAAAAGTAAATATCCTCAGACAAAAACCAAAAAGAAGCTTTCTGAGAAACTGCTTTGTGATGTGTGAATTCATCTCACCAATTTACACCTTTCTTTTCATGGAACAGTTAGCTAACACTATTTTCAAGGAATCTGCTAAGGGATATTCATGAGCGCTTTGAGGCGAATGTTGAAAAAGGAAATATCCTAAGACAAAAACTAGAAAGACGCTCTCTGAGAAACTGGTTTGTGATTTGTGAATTCATCTCACAGAGTTACACAATTCTTTTCATGGAGCAATTGGGTAGCATTGTTTTTGGAGAATCTGAGAAGGGATATTTTGGAATGCATTGATGCCTATGGTGACAAAGGAATATCCTCAGGCAAAATATCGAAAGAAACTTCCTGAAAAACTTCTTTGTGATGTGTGAGTTCATGTCACAGAGTTACACTGTTGTTTTCATTGAGAAGTTGCTAACACTTTTTTTGGTCGAATCTGCGATGGGATATTCTGGAGCGCATTGAGAAATATGGTGAAAAATTAAATATCCTCAGGAAAAAACTAGCAAGACGCTTTCTGAGAAACTGCCATGTGATGTGTGAATTCATCTCACAGAATTACACGATTTTTTTCATGGACTAGTTTGTTAGAATTGTTTTTGGGGAATCTGAAAAGTGATATATGGGAGAGCATTGAGGCCTATGGTGAAAAAGAAAATATCCTCAGATAAAAACTAGAAAGGAGTTTTCTGAGAAACAACTTTTGGATGTGTGAATTCTTCTGGCAGAGATACACTGCTCTTACCATTGAGCAGTTGGATAACACTGTTTTCGCGGAATCTGCAAAGGGATAATTTGGAGAACTTTGAGGCCTATGGTGAAAAAGGAAGTATCCTCAGATTAAAATCAGAAAGAAACATTCTGAGAAACTGCTATGTGATGTGTGAATTCAACTCACAGAATTACACTGTTCTTTTCATTGAACAATTTGCTTACACTGTTTTCTTGGAATCTGCAATCTGATATTTCGGAGTACATTGAAGTTTATGGTGACAAAGGAAATATCCTCACATAAACACTAGAAAAAAGCTTTCTGAGAAACTGCTTTGTTATGGGTGAATTCATCTCACAGAGATATACCTTTTCTTTCATTGAGCAGTTTGGTAGCACTGTTTTTGGGGAATCTGCAAAGGGATTTTTGGGAGCTCACAGAGGCCTATGGTGAAAAAGGAAATATCTTCACGTAAAAACTGAAAAGAAGGTTTTTGAATAACTGTTGTGTGATATGTGTATTCACCTCATATAGATATACCATTTTGTTGATTGAGCAGTTTGGCATTACTATTTGTGGTGTCTGAGAAGGGATATTTGGGAGCACATTGAGGCTGATGGTGGAAAAATAAATATGCACAGATAAAAACTAGAAAGGAGTTTTCAGAGAAATTTTTTGTGATGGGCGAATTTATCAGACACAGTTACACCTTTCTTTTCTTTGAGCAGTTTGGTAGCACTGTTTCTAGGAATTTGCAAAGGATATTTGGGAGCTCCTAAAGGCCTATGGTGAAAACAGAAATAACTTCAGATTAAAACTTTGGAGAAGCTTTTTGAGATACAGTTTTGTCATGTGCATATTCATCTCAGAGTTTAACGTTTTTGTTGATTAAGAAGTTCGGCATCACTGTTTTTATGGTATCAGAGAGGACATATTTGGGAGCACATTGAAGCCTATGGTGAAAAATGAAATATTCTCATATTTAAACTAGAAAGAAGCTTTCTGACAAACTAATTTTGGATTGCATGAACTCATCTCACAGAAGTACACTGGTGTTTTCAGTGAGCAGTTTGATAACATTGTTTTCATGGGATCTGCAATAGGATATTTGGAAGTGCATTGGAGCCTATGGTGACAAAGGAAATACCGTCAGATAAAAACAAAAAAGAAGCTTTTTGAAAAACTGCTTTGTAAAATGTGAATTCACCTCACAGAGTTATCCTATTCTTTTCATTGAGCAGTTTGCTAACACTGATATCTTAGAATCTGCAATGGGATATTTTGGAGCATATTGAAGCTTAGGGTGACAAAGGAAATATCCTCATATAAACACTACGAAGAAGCTTTCTGAGAAACTACTTTGTGATGTGTTAATTCATTTCAAACAGTTACACCATAATTTTCATGGATCAGGTTGTTAGCAGTGTTTTGGGGGAAGTCTGAGAAGGGTTATTTTGGATAGCATTGAAATCTATGGTAACAAAGAAATATCCTCAGATAAAAACTAGAAAGAAACTTTCTGAGGAAGTTCTTTATGATGTGTGAATTCATCTCACAGAGTTACACCTTTCTTTTCATGGAACAGTTTGCTAACACTGTTGTCATGTAATCTGTAATGGGATATTCTGGAGCACATTGAGATCTATAGTGTAAAAGGAAATGTCCTCAGATAAAAACTAGAAAGAAGCTTTCTGAGAAACTGCTTTGTGATTGGTGAATTCATCTCAAAGAGTTACACCATTCTTTTCATTGAGCAGTTTGTTAGCACTCTTTTTGTGGAATCTGCAAAGGGATTTTTGGGAGCTCATACAGGCCTATGGTGAAAAAGGAAATATCTTCAGATAAAAACTGGAGAGAAGGTTTTTGAGAAACTGTTTTGTGATGTGTGTATTTATCTCATAGAGATAAACCATTTCGTTGATAGAGCAGTATGGCCTCATTGTTTTTTTGGTGTCTGAGAAGTGATATTTAGGAGTGCATTGAGGCTGAGGGTGGAAAGGTAAATATGCACAGATAAAAACTGGAAAGGACTTTTATGAGAAATTTCTTTGTGATGGGTGAATTCATCTCCCAGAGGTAAACCATTGTTTTCATTGAGCACTTTGATTACCCTGTTTTTGTGGAATCTACAAAGTGATATTTGAAGTGCAGAGAAGCCTATGGTGAAAAAGGAAATACCCTCAGATAAAAACTAGAAAGAAGTTTTCCAAGAGACTGTTTTGTGATGGGTGAATTCATCTCACAGAGTTAAATCTTTCTCTTCATTGAGGAGTTTGGTAACACAGTTTTTTGGAATACAGAAAGGGATATTCATGAATGGATAAATGCCAATGTTGAAAAAGGAAATATCTTCAGATTGAAACGAGAGAGAAAGTTTCTGAAAACTCCTTTGTGATGCATGCATTCATCTCATAGCGGTAGAGTTTTCTGTTGTGAGAGAAGTTTGGCATCACTGTTTTTGTGGTGTCTGAGAAGGTATATTTGGGAGTGCATGGAAGCTGATGGTGGAAAAGGAAATATCCTGAGATAAAAACGAGAAAGAAGCTTTCTGAGAAATTTCTTTGTGATGGGTGAATTCAACACACAGTGTTCTACCTTCGTTTTCTTTGAGTACTTTGGCTGCACTGTTTTTATGGAATCTGCAAAGGGATATTCGGCAGCTCCTAGAGGTCTACAGTGAAAGAGGAAATAACATCAGATAAAAAATGAAGAGAAGCTTCTCGAGAAACGGTTTTGTGATGTGTGTATTCATCTCATAGAGTTTAACCTCTTTGTTGATGGAGCAGTTCAGCATCACTGTTTTTGTGGTATCTGAGAAGAGTTATTTGTGAGCCAATGGTGAAAAAGAAAATATCATCAGAGATAAACTAGAAAGAAGCTTTCTGAGAAACTACTTTGTGATGAGTGAATTCATCTCAAAGAGTTACACTTTACTTTTCATTGCACCGTTTGGTAGCACTGTATTTGTGGAAACTAAAAAGGAATATTTGGGAGCACATAGAGGCCTCAGGTGAAAAAAGAAAATTGTTCCAGTAAAAACCGGAGGGAAGCTTTTGGAGAAACTCCTCAGTGATGGGTGCATTCATATCATAGGGCTTAATGTTTCTGTTAAGGGAGCACTTTGGCATCACTGTTGTTGTGGGGTCTCAGAAGAGATATTTGGCAGTGCATTGAAGCCTACAGTGGAAAAGGAAATATCCTCAGATAAAAACTAGAGAGAAGCTTTCTGAGAAAGTTCTTTTGGATGGGTGAATTCATCTCAAAGAGATACACTGATGTTTTCATTGAGCAGTTTGATGACCCTTTTTGTGTGGAATCTGCAATGGGATATTTGGGAGTGCACTGAAGAATATGGTGACAAAGGAAATATCCTCAGACAAAAACCAAAAAGAAACTTTCTGGGAAACTGCTTTGTGATGTGTGAATTCATCTCACATATTTACATCTTTTTTTTCATGGACCAGTTTCCTAACACTATTTTCGTGGAATCTGCAAAGAGATACTCGCGAGCGCAGTGAGGCCTGTGGTGAAAAAGGAAATATCCTCAGACAAAAACTAGAAAGAAGCTTTCTGAGAAACTGCTTTGTGATTTGTGAATTCATCTCAGAGAGTTACAATGTTGTTTTCATTGAGCAGTTTGCTAACATTGTTTTCTTGTAATGTACAATTGGATATTTTGGAGTGCATTGAAGCTTATGGTGACAAAGCAAATATACTCTGATAAAAAATAGAAAGAAGCTTTCTGAGAAACTGGTTTGTGATTTATTAGTTCATCTCACAGAGTTACACCATTCTTTTCATTGAGCAGTTTCATAACACTGTATTTGTTGAATATTCAGTAGAATATTTGGGAGTGCATTGAAGCCTATAGTGACAAAGAAAGTATCCTCAGACAAAAACCAGAAATAAGCTTTCTGAGAAACTGCTTTGTGATGTGTGAATTCATCTCACCGAGTCACACTCATCTCTTCAATGAGCAGGTTGTCAACACTGTTTCCTTGGAAACTGCAATGTGATATTTCGGAGCGCATTGAAGCTTGTGTTGCCAAAGGAGATATCCACACATAAAAACTAGAGAGAAGCTTTCTGAGAAACTGTTTTGTGGTTTGTGAATTCATCTCACAGAGATACATGATACTTTCCATGTAGCAGTTTGGCAGCACTGCTTTTGGGTAATCTGAGAAGGGATATTTTGGATTGCATGGAAGCCTATGGTTACAAAGAAAATATCTTCAGATAGAAACTAGAGGGGGGCGGAGCAAGATGGCCGAATAGGAACAGCTCCAGTCTCCAACTCCCAGCGCGAGCGACACAGAAGACCGGTGATTTCTGCATTTTCAACTGAGGTACTGGGCTCATCTCACTGGGGAGTGCTGGACGATCGGTGCTGGTCAGCTGCTGCAGCCCGACCAGCGAGAGCTGAAGCAGGGCGAGGCACTGCCTCACCTGGGAAGCACAAGGGGGAAGGGAATCCCTTTTCCTAGCCAGGGGAACTGAGACACACAACACCTGGAAAATCGGGTAACTCCCACCCCAATACTGCGCTTTAAGCAAACAGGCACACCAGGAGATCATATCCCACACCTGGCCAGGAGGGTTCCACACCTACGGAGCCTCGCTCATTGCTAGCACAGCAGTCTGCGATCTCGCGGCAAGGCAGCAGCGAGGCTGGGGGAGGGGCGCCCGCCTATGCTGAGGCTTAAGTAGGTAAACAAAGCTGCTGGGAAGGTTGAACTGGGTGGAGCTCACAGCAGCTCAAGGAAACCTGCCTGTCTCTGTAGACTCCACCTCTGGGGACACGGCACAGTAAACAAAACAAATGCAACAGAAACCTCTGCAGACGCAAGAGACTCTGTCTGACAGCTTTGAAGAGAGCAGTGGATCTCCCAACACAGAGGTTGAGATCTGAGAAGGGACAGACTCCCTGCTCAAGTGGGTCCCTGACCCCTGAGTAGCCTAACTGGGAGACATCCCCCACTAGGGGCAGTCTGACACCCCACACCTCACAGGGTGTTGTACACCCCTGAGTGGGAGCTTCCAAAGCAACAATCAGACAGGTACACTCGCTGTTCAGAAATATTCTATCTTCTGCAGCCTCTGCGGCTGATACCCAGGCAAACGGGGTCTGGAGTGGACCTCAAGCAATCTCCAACAGACCTACAGCTGAGGGTCCTGACTGTTAGAAGGAAAACTATCAAACAGGAAGGACACCTACACCAAAACCCCATCAGTACATCACCATCATCAAAGACCAGATGCAGATAAAACCACAAAGATGGGGAAAAAGCAGGGCAGAAAAGCTGCAAATTCAAAAAATAAGAGTGCATCTCCGCCGACAAAGGAGCACAGCTCATCGCCAGCAACGGATCAAAGCTGGATGGAGAATGACTTTGACGAGATGAGAGAAGAAGGCTGCAGTCCATCAAATTTCTCAGAGCTAAAGGAGGAATTACGTACCCAGCGCAAAGAAACTAAAAATCTTGAAAAAAATGTGGAAGAATTGATGGCTAATTAATGCAGAGAAGGTCATAAACGAAATGAAAGAGATGAAAACCATGACACGAGAAATACGTGACAAATGCACAAGCTTCAGTAACCAACTCAATCAACTGGAAGAAAGAGTGTCAGCGATTGAGGATAAATGAATGAAATGAAGTGAGAAGAGAAACCAAAAGAAAAAAGAAGAAAAAAAAATGAACAAAGCCTGCAAGATGTATGGGATTATGTAAAAAGACCAAATCAACGTCTGACTGGGGTGCCTAAAACTGAGGGGGAAAATGGAAACAAGTTGGAAAACACTCTTCAGGATATCATCCAGGAGAACTTCCCCAACCTAGTAGGGCAGGCCAACATTCAAATCCAGGAAATACAGAGAACGCCACAAACATACTCCTCGAGAAGAGCAGCTTCAAGACACATAATTGCCAGATTCACCAAAGTTGAAATGAAGGAAAAAATCTTAAGGGAAGCCAGAGAGAAAGGTCGGGTTACCCACAAAGGGAAGCCCATCAGACTAACAGCAGATCTCTCGGCAGAAACTCTACAAGCCAGAAGAGAGTGGGGGTCAATATTCAACATTCTTAAAGATAAGAATTTTCAACCCAGAATTTCATATCCAGCCAAACTAAGTTTCATAAGTGAAGGAGAAATAAAATCCTTTACAGATAAGCAAATGCCTAGAGATTTTGTCACCACTAGGCCTGCCTTACAAGAGACCCTGAAGGAGCACTCAACATGGAAAGGAACAACCGGTACCAGCCATTGCAAAAATGTGCCAAAATGTAAAGTGCATCGAGGCTAGGAAGAAACTGCATCAACTAACGAGCAAAATAACCAGTTAATATCATAATGGCAGGATCAAGTTTACACATAATAATCTTAACCTTAAATGTAAATGGACTAAATGCTCCAATTAAAAGACACAGACTGGCAAACTGGATAAAGAGTCAAGACCCATCAGTCTGCTGTATTCAGGAGACCCATCTCACACGCAGAGACATACATAGGCTCAAAATAAAGGGATGGAGGAAGATCTACCAAGAAAATGGAGAACAAAAAAAAAGCAGGGGTTGCAATACTAGTCTCTGATAAAACAGACTTTAAACCATCAAAGATCAAAACAGACAAAGAAGGCCATTACATAATGGTAAAGGGATCAATTCAACAGGAAGAGCTAACTATCCTAAATATATATGCACCCAATACAGGAGCACCCAGATTCTTAAAGCAAGTCCTTAGAGACTTACAAAGACACTTAGACTCCCATACAATAATAATGGGAGACTTCAACACTCCACTGTCAACATTAGACAGATCAACGAGACAGAAAGTTAACAAGGCTATCCAGGAATTGAACTCAGCTCTGCAGCAAGCAGACCTAATAGACATCCATAGAACTCTCCACCCCAAATCAACAGAATATACATTCTTCTCAGCACCACATCGTACTTACTCCAAAATTGACCACGTAATTGGAAGTAAAGCACTCCTCAGCAAATGTACAAGAACAGAAATTATAACAAACTGTCTCTCAGACCACAGTGCAATCAAACTAGAACTCAGGACTAAGAAACTCAATCAAAACCGCTCAACTACATGGAAACTGAACAACCTGCTCCTGAATGACTACTTGGTACATAACGAAATGAAGACAGAAATAAAGATGTTCTTTGAAACCAATGAGAACAAAGATACAACATACCAGAATCTCTGGGACACATTTAAAGCAGTGTGTAGAGGGAAATTTATAGCATTAAATGCCCACAAGAGAAAGCAGGAAAGATCTAAAATTGACACTCTAACATCGCAATTAAAAGAACTAGAGAAGCAAGAGCAAACATATTCGAAAGCTAGCAGAAGGCAAGAAATAACTAAGATCAGAGCAGAACTGAAGGAGATAGAGACACAAAAAACCCTCCAAAAAATCAATGAATCCAGGAGTTGGTTTTTTGAAAAGATCAACAAAATTGACAGACCACTAGCAAGACTAATAAAGAAGAAAAGAGAGAAGAATCAAATAGAGGCAATGAAAAATGATAAAGGGGATATCACCACCGACCCCACAGAAATACAAACTACCATCAGAGAATACTATAAACACCTCTACGCAAATAAACTGGAAAATCTAGAAGAAATGGATAATTTCCTGGACACTTACACTCTTCCAAGACTAAACCAGGAAGAAGTTGAATCCCTGAATAGACCAATAGCAGGCTCTGAAATTGAGGTAATAATTAATAGCCTGCCAACCAAAAAAAGTCCAGGACCAGATGGATTCACAGCTGAATTCTACCAGAGGTACAAGGAGGAGTTGGTACCATTCCTTCTGAAACTATTCCAATCAATAGAAAAAGAGGGAATCCTTCCTAACTCATTTTATGAGGCCAATATCATCCTGATACCAAAGCCTGGCAGAAACACACACAAAAAAGAGAATTTTAGACCAATATCCCTGATGAACCTCGATGCAAAAATCCTCAATAAAATACTGGCAAACCGGATTCAGCAACACATCAAAAAGCTTATCCACCATGATCAAGTGGGCTTCATCCCTGGGATGCAAGGCTGGTTCATCATTTGCAAATCAATAAACATAATCCAGCATATAAACAGAACCAAAGACAAGAACCACATGAATATCTCAATAGATGCAGAAAAGGCTTTTGACAAAATTCAGCAGCCCTTCATGCTAAAAACGCTCAATAAATTCGGTATTGATGGAACGTACCTCAAAATCATAAGAGCTATTTATGACAAACCCACAGCCAATATCATACTGAATGGGCAAAAACTGCAAAAATTCCCTTTGAAAACTGGCACAAGACAGGGATGCCCTCTCTCACCACTCCTATTCAACATAGTGTTGGAAGTTCTGGCTAGGGCAATTAGGCAAGAGAAAGAAATCAAGGGTATTCAGTTAGGAAAAGAAGAAGTCAAACTGTCCCTGTTTGCAGATGACATGATTGTATATTTAGAAAATCCCATTGTCTCAGCCCAGAATCTCCTTAAGCTGATAAGCAACTTCAGCAAATTCTCAGGATACAAAATTAATGTGCAAAAATCACAAGCATTCTTATACACCAGTAACAGACAAACAGAGAGCCAAATCAGGAATGAACTTCCATTCACAATTGCTTCAAAGAGAATCAAATACCTAGGAATCCAACTTACAAGGGATGTAAAGGACCTCTTCAAGGAGAACTACAAACCACTGCTCAGTGAAATAAAAGAGGACACAAACAAATGGAAGAACATACCATGCTCATGGATAGGAAGAATCAATATCGTGAAAATGGCCATACTGCCCAAGGTTATTTATAGATTCAATGTCATCCCCATCAAGCTACCAATGAGTTTCTTCACAGAATTGGAAAAAAACTGCTTTAAAGTTCATATGGAACCAAAAAAGAGCCCGCATCTCCAAGACAATCCTAAGTCAAAAGAACAAAGCTGGAGGCATCGCGCTACCTGACTTCAAACTATACTACAAGGCTACAGTAACCAAAAGATCATGGTACTGGTACCAAAACAGAGATATAGACCAATGGAACAGAACCGAGTCCTCAGAAATAATACCACACATCTACAGCCATCTGATCTTTGACAAACCTGAGAGAAACAACAAATGGGGAAAGGATTCCCTATTTAATAAATGGTGCTGGGAAAATTGGCTAGCCATAAGTAGAAAGCTGAAACTGGATCCTATCCTTACTCCTTATACGAAAATTAATTCAAGATGGATTAGAGACTTAAATGTTAGACCTAATACCATAAAAATCCTAGAGGAAGACGTAGGTAGTACCATTCAGGACATAGACATGGGCAAAGACTTCATGTCTAAAACACCAAAAGCAACAGCAGCAAAAGCCAAAATTGACAAATGGGATCTCATTAAACTAAAGAGCTTCTGCACAGCAAAAGAAACTACCATCAGAGTGAACAGGCAACCTACAGAATGGGAGAAAATTTTTGCAATCTACTCATCTGACAAACGGCTAATATCCAGAACCTATAAAGAACTCAAACAAATTTACAAGAAAAAAACAAACAACCCCATCAAAAATTGGGCAAAGAATATGAACAGACATTTCTCAAAAGAAGACATTCATACAGCCAACAGACACATGAAAAAATGCTCATCATCACTGGCCATCAGAGAAATGCAAATCAAAACCACAATGAGATACCATCTCACACCAGTTAGAATGGCCATCATTAAAAAGTCAGGAAACAACAGGTGCTGGAGAGGATGTGGAGAAATAGGAACACTTTTACACTGTTGGTGGGATTGTAAACTAGTTCATCCATTGTGGAAAACAGTATGGCAATTCCTCAAGGATCTAGAACTAGATGTACCATATGACCCAGCCATCCCATTACTGGGTATATACCCAAAGGATTATAAATTATGCTGCTATAAAGACACATGCACACGTATGTTTATTGTGGCACTATTCACAATAGCAAAGACTTGGAATCAACCCAAATGTCCATCAGTGACAGATTGGATTAAGAAAGTGTGGCACATATACACCATGGAATACTATGCAGCCATAAAAAAGGATGAGTTTGTGTCCTTTGTAGGGACATGGATGCAGCTGGAAACCATCATTCTTAGCAAACTATCACAAGAACAGAAAACCAAACACCACATGTTCTCACTCATAGGTGGGAACTGAACAATGAGATCACTTGGACTCAGGAAGGGGAACATCACACACCGGGGCCTATCATGGGGAGGGGGGAAGGGGGAGGGATTGCATTGGGAGTTATACCTGATGTAAATGACGAGTTGATGGGTGCTGACGAGTTGATGGCTGCAGCACACCAATATGGCAAAAGTATACATATGTAACAAACCTGCACGTTATGCACATGTACCCTAGAACTTAAAGTATAATAATAATAAAAAAATTAAAAAAATTAAAAAAATTAAAAAAAAGACACTAGAAGGAAGCTTTCTGAGAAATTTCTTTGTGAGGTGTGAGTTCATTTCACAGAGTTACACCATTTTTTTCTTTCACAAGTTTCATTAAACTGTTTTTGTGGAATCTGCAATAGGATATTTGGGAACGCCCTGAAGCCTATGGTGACAAAGGAAATATCTTCATAGATAAAACAAAAAGAAGATTTCTGAGAAACTGCTTTGTGTTGTGTGAATTCATCTCACAGACTTACACCTTTGTTTTAATGGAGCAGCTTACTAACACTATTTTTGTGGAATTTGCAAAGGGATATTCACGAGTGCTTTGAGACCTATGGTGAACAAGAAAGTATCCTCAGAAAAAACCTTGAAAGATGTTTTCTGAGAAACCACTTTGTGGTGTGTTAATTCGTCTCACAGACTGACACTTTTCTATTCATGGATCAGTTTGGTAGCATTGTTTATGGGGAATCTGAGAAGGGATATTTTGGATTGCATTGAAGCCTATGGTTACAAAGGAAATATCCTGAGACATAAACTAAAAAGAAGTTTTCTGAGAAATTTCCTTGTGATGTATGAATTCATCTCAAAGAGTTAAATGATTCCTTTCTTGGAGCAGTTTGCTAACACTGTTTTCGTGGAATCTGCGTTAGGATACTTGGGAGTGGTTTGAAACATTTGTTGACAAACGAAATACCCTCAGTAAAAAAGCAAAAAGAAGCTTTCTGAGAAACTCCTTTGTGATGTATGAATTCATCGCACAGAATTACATGATTCTTTTCATGGATCAGTTTGGTAGCACTGTTTTTGGGGAATCTGAGAAGGGATACTTCGGATCGCATTGAAGACTATGGTGACAAATGAAATATCCTCATATATAAACTAGAAAGAAATTTTCTGAGAAAGTTATTTATGGTGTGTGAATTCATCTCACAGAGTTATACCTTTCTTTTCATTGAGCAGTTTGCTAACACTGTTTTCTTGGAACCTGCACAGGAATATTTGGGAGTGCATTGAGGTCTATGGTGAAAAAGGAAATATTCTCAGATAAAAACTAGAAAGAGACTTTCTGAGAAACTGCTTCATGATGTGTGAATTCATCACACACTGTTACACGGTTATTTTCATTGAGCAGTTTGCTAACACTGTTTTCTTGGAATCTGCCATGGGATATTTTGGAGTGCATTGAAACTTATGGTGACAAAGGAATTATCCTCAGATAATAACTAGAAAGAAGCTTTCTGAGAAACTGCGTTGTGATGTGTTAATTCAAATCACAGAGTTACACGATTCTTTTCATGGTTCAGTTTGGTACCACTGTTTTTGGGGAATCTGAGGAGGGATATTTTGGATCACATTGAAGCCTATGGTGTCAATGGAAATAAGCTCAGATAAAAACTAGAAAGATGTTTTCTGAGAAAGTTCGTTGAAAGAAGCTTTCTGAGAAACAGCTTTGAGATGTGTGAATTCATCTCTCAGAGTTACACCTCAGTTTTTATGGAGTTGTTGGGTAGCACTATTTTTGGGTGTCCGAGATGGTATATTTTGAATTGCATTGAAGTCTACGGTGAAAAGGAAATATCCTCAGATTAAAATTAGAAAGAAGCCTCTGTTGAACTCCTTAGTGATGTGTGGTTTCATCTCACAGATTTAAACTGTGCTTTTCATTGAGCGGTTTGCTAACACTGTTTTTGTGGAATCTGCAAAGCCATATTTGGGAGTGCATTGAGGCCTATGGTGAAAAAGGAAGTATCCTCCAATAATAACTAGACAGAAGCTTTCTGAGAAACTCCTTTGTGATGTGTTAATTCATCTCACAGGGTTACACCATTACTTTCATGGAGCTGTTTGATAACACTGTTTTCCTGGAATATGCAATGGAATATTTGGAGCGCATTGAAGCCTATGGTGTCGAAGGAAATATCCTAAGACAAAACTAGAAAGAAGCTCTCTGAATACATGCTTTGTGATGTGTGAATTCCTCCCTCAGGGTTACACTGTTCTTTTCATTGAGCAGTTTAATAACAGTTTTTGTGGAATCTGTGAAAGGATATTTGGGAGTGTATTGAGGCCTACAGTGAAAAATGAAATATCCTCAGATGAAAACTAGAAAGACAATTTCTGAGAAACTGCTTTTTTGTGCATGAATTCATCTCACAGAGTTAAACCTTTCTTTTCGTTGTGCTGTTTGATAACACTGAATTCGTGGAATCTTCAAGGGGATATCTGGGAGCCCATTGAATCCAATTGTGACACAGGACAGATACTCAGATAAACACAAAAAGAAGCTTTCTGAGAATCTCCTTTGTGATGTGTTCATTCATCTAATAGTGTTACACGAAACTTTTCATGGAGCAGTTTGCCAACTCTGTTTTTGTGAAATCTGGAATAGGATATTTGGGGGCACATTGAAGCTTATGGTGACAAAGGAAATATCCTCAGATAAAAACTAGAAAGAAGCTTTCTGCAGAAATGCTTTGTGATGAGTGAATTCATCTCAAAGAGTTAAACCTTTCTTTTCATGGAGCAATTGGCTAACACTGCCTTCCTGGAATCTGCAAAGGGATAATTGGGAGCACATTGAGTCCTATGGTTAAAAAGGAAATATCTTCAGATTAAAACTAGAAATAAGTTTTCTGATAAACTGCTTTGTGATGTGGGAATTCATTTCACAGAGTTACACCACTCTTTTCTTTGAGTAGTTTGCTAACACTGTTTTCTTCGAATCTGCATTGGCATATTTAGGAGTGACAGAAGCTTATGGTGACAAAGGAAATATCCTCATATAAAAACTAGAAAGAAGATATTTGAGAAACCACTTTGTGATATGTTAATTTATCTCACAGAGTTAAACGATTCTTTTGATGGATCAGTTTAGTAGCACTGTTTTTGGGGAAGCTAACAAGTGATATTTTGGATTGCATTGAAGCCTATGTTGACCTAGTAAATCTTCTCAGATAAAAAGTGGAAAGAAGCTTTCTGAGAAATTCCTTTGTGATGGGTGAACTCATCTAACAGAGTTACACAATTATTTTATTGGAACAGTTTGCTAACACTGTTTTCGTGGAATCTGCAATAGGATATTTGGGAGCACATTGAAGCCTATGTTGATAAATGAAACATCCTCAGACAAAATCCAAAAAGAAGCTTTCCGAGAAACTGCTTTGTGATGTGTTTATTCATCTCACAGATTTACAACATTCCTCTCATGGAGCAGTTTGCTGACACTATTTTTGTAGAATCCACAAAGAGATTTTTGCGAGTGCATTGAGGCCTGTGGTGAAAAAGTGTATATCCTCAGAAAAACACTTGAAAGAAACTTTCTGAGAAACTGCTTTCTGAGGTGTGAATTTACCTCAAATAGTTAAAATTTTCCTTTCATGGAGCACTTTGCTCACACTTTTTTCGTGGAATTTGCAATGGGATATTCTGGAGTGCATTGAGGAATGTGGTGAAAATGGAAATATCCTCAGATCAAAACCAGAAAGAAGCTTTCTGAGAAACAGCTTTGTGATGTGTGAATTAATCTCACAGAGTTACATCATTCTTTTCATGGAGCCATTTCATAGCACTGTTTTTCGGATATCTGAGAAGGGATAAATTTGATTACATTGAAGCCTATGGTGACAAAGGAAATATCCTTAGATAAAAACCAAAAAGAAGAGTTCTGAGAAATTGCTTTGTGATTCCTGATTTCATCTCACAGGTTTACACCTTTTTATTCATGGATCCATCTGCTAACACTTTTTTGGTGGAATCTGCAATGGGATATTTGGGAGCGCTTTGAGGAATAGAGTGAAAAAGGAAATATCCTCAGATAAAAGCTAGAAAGAAGCTTTCTGAGAAACAGAATTTGGTGTGTGAATTCATCTCACAGAGATACACCATTCTTCTCATGGAGCAGTTTGGTAGGCCTGTTTTGGGGAATCTGAGAAGGGACATTCTGGATTGCATTGAAGCCTATGTTGAAAAAGGAAATATCCTCAGATAAAAACTAGAAAGAAGCTTTCTGAGAAACTGTTTTGTGATATGTGAATTCATCTCACAGAGTTACAAGATTATTTTCTTGGAGCAGTTTGCTAACACTGTTTTTGTGGAATCTGCAATAGGATAGTTGGGAGTCCATTGAAACCTATGGTGACAAAGGAAATATCTTCAGACAAAAACCAAAAAGAATCTTTCTGAGATACCGGTTTGTGGTGTGTGAATTAATCTCACAGATTTACATCTTTCTTTTCATGGAGCAGTATGCTAACGCTATTTTCATGGAATACGCAAAGGGATATTTGCGAGCACCTTGAGGCCTATGGTGAAAAAAGAAATATCCTCAGATTAAAAAAAAAAAGAAAGAGTGTTTCTGAGAAACTGCATTGCAATGTGTGAATTCATCTCACAGAGTTGCACTGTTCTTTTCATTGAGCAGTTTGTTTTTTTTTTTTTTTTTTTTTTTGAGGCGGAGTCTCGCTCTGTTGCCCAGGCTGGAGTGCAGTGGCGCGATCTTGGCTCACTGCAAGCTCCGCCTCCTGGGTTCCCGCCATTCTCCTGCCTCAGCCTCCCGAGTAGCTGGGACTACAGGCGCCGCCACCACGCCCAGCTAATTTTTTTTTGTATTTTTTTTTTTAGTGGAGACGGGGTTTCATTGTGTTAGCCAGGATGGTCTCGATCTCCTGACCTCGTGATCCGCCCGTCTCGGCCTCCCAAAGTGCTGGGATTACAGGCTTGAGCCACCGCGCCCGGCCTCATTGAGCAGTTTGTTAACTCTGTTTTCTTGGAATCTGCAATGGGATATTGCAGAGTGCTTTGAAGTCTAATTTGACAAAGGAAATATCCTTATATAAAAACTAGAAAGAATCTCTCTGAGAAAGCACTTTGTGATGTGCTAATTCATCTCACAGAGTTACACGATTCTTTTCATGGATCAGTTTGATAGCACTATTTATGGCGAATTTGAGAAGGGACATTTTGGATTGCATTGAAGTCTATGGTGACAGAGGAAATATCCTCAGATAAAAACTAGAAAGAAGTTTTCTGAGAAACTTCCTTGTGATTCATGTATTCATCTCACAGAGTAACGCCTTTCTTTTCATGGAGCAGTTTGCTAATACTTTTCGTGGAATCTACAAAGGGATATTTGGGAGCGAGTTGAGGCCTCTGGTGAAAAAGGAAATATCCTTAGGTAAAAACTAGATGAAACTTTCTGTGAAATGGCTTTGTGATGTGTTAATTCAACTAACAGAGTTACACCACTCTTTTCATGGAGCAGTTTGGTAGAACTGTTTTTGTTGAATCTGAGTAGGAATACTTTGGATCGCATTGAAGCATATGGTGTCAACGGAAATATCCTCAGATAGAAACTAGAAAAATACTTTCTGAGAAACTGATGTGTGATATGAGAATTCATCTCAGAGAGTTACACCATTCTTTTCATGGAGCAGTTTGGTAGCACTGTTTATGGGGAATCTGAGAAGAGATATTTGGATTGCATTGAAGCCTATGGTGACAGAGGAAATATCCTCAGGCAAAAACTGAAAAGAAGCTTCCTGAGAAACTGCTTTGTGATGTGTAAATTCATCTCACAGATTTACACCTTCCTTTCATGGAGCAGTTTGTTAACACTGTTTTCATGGAATCTGCAAAGGGATATTCACGAGCATATTGAGGCCTATGGATAAAAAGGAAATATCCTCAGATAAAAATTAGAAAGAAGCTTTCTGAGAAACTGCTTAGTGATGTGTGAATTTATCTCACAGAGTGACACTGTTCTCTTCATATAGAAGTTTACTAACACCGTTTTCTTGGAATCCACAATGTGACAATTCTGAGCTCATTGAATCTTATGGTGACAAAGGGTATATCCTTAGAGAAAACCTAGAAAGAAGGTGTCCGAGAAACTGATTTCTGATTTGTGAATTCATCTCACAGAGTTACAGCTTTTTTTTCATGGATCAGTTTGGTAGCATTGTTTTTGGGGAATCTGAGAAGGGATATTTTGTATCAAAATGACTCCTATGGTGACAAAGGAAATACCCTCAGATAAATACTAGAAAGAAGCTTTCTGAGAAAGTTCTTCGTGATGTGTGAGTTCATCTCATAGAGTTACACCTTTCTTTTCATGGAATAGTTTGCTAACACTGTTTTTGTGGAATCTGTGAAGGGGTATTTGGGAGAACATTGAGGCCTATTGTGAAAAAGGAAATATCCTCAGATAAAAAATAGAAAGAAGTTTTATGAGAAACTGTTTTGCAATGTGTGAATTCATCTCACACAGTTACATCATTCTTGTAATTGTGCAGTTTGATAACACTGTTTTCATGGAATCTGCAGCAGGGTATTTGGGAGCACATTGAAGCCTATGGTGACAAAGGAAATATTCTCAGATAAAAAGATGTAAGAAATTTTCTGTGAAACTGCTTTGTGATGTGTGAATTCATCTCACAGATTTCCACTATTCTTTTCACTGAGAAGTTTCCTAACCCTTTTGTCATGGAATCTGCAAGGGGATATTCCAGAGCGTATTGAGAAATACAGTGAAAAAGAAAATGTCCTCAGATAAAAACTAGAAAGAAACTTTCTAATTTGGGAATTCATCTCACAGAGTTATACCGTTCTTCTCATTGAAAACTTTGCTAACACCTTTTTCATGGAATTTGCAATGGAATATTTGGGAGTGCATTGAGAAATGTGGTCAAAGAGAAAATATCCTCAGATAAAAACAAGAAAGAAGCTTTCTGAGAAATAGCTTTCTGATGTGGGAATTCATCTCACAGAGTTACGTCATCCTTTTCATGTAGCAGTTTAGTACTACTATTTTTGGTGAATATGAAAGTGGATAATTTGGATCATATCGAAGCCCATGGTGACAAAGGAAATATCCTTAGATTAAAACTAGAAAGAAGCTTTCTGAGAAACTGCTTTGCAATGTGTCTTACAGTGCATCTTACAGTGTTACACCATTCCTTTCATTGAGCAGGTTGATAAGAGTGTTTTCGTGGAATCTGTGGTAGGATATTTGAGAGTGCATTGAGTCCGGTAGTGACAAAGGAAATATCCTCAGATAAAAACTAGAGAGAAGCTTTCTGAGAAACTGCTTTGTGATGTGTGAATTCATTTTATGGAGTTACACCGTTCTTTTAATGGAGCAGTTTGATAAGACTGTTTTCGTGGAATCTGCAATATTATGTTTTGGGTGCTTGAAGCCTATGTTGACAAAGGAAATATCCTCAGATTAACCAAAAAGAAACTTTCAGTGAAACTGCTTTCTGATGTGTGAATTCATCTCACAGAGTTACACCATTCTTTTCATTGAGAAGTTTGCTAACGCTTTTGTCTTGGAATCTGCAATAGAATATATGGGAGGTCAATGAAGCCTCTGTTGACCAAGGATATAGCCTCATAGAAAAACCAAAAAGAAGCTTTCTAAGAAACTGCTTTGCAATGTGTGAATTCAGTTCACAGAGTTACACTGTTCTTCTCATTGAGCAGATTATTAGCACTGTTTTCTTGGAATCTGCAATGAGATATTTCAGAGTGCATTGAAACTTACTGTGGATAAGGAAGAATCCTCAGACAAAACCTAAAAAAATACTTTCTGAGAAACTGCCTTGTGATTTGTGATTTTATCTCACAGAGTTACATGATTGTTTTCTTGGATCTGTTCGATTGCACTGTTTTTGGGGAATCTGAGAAGGGATATTTTGGATCACATTGAAACCTATAGTGACTAAGGAAATATAATCAGATAAAAACTAGAAAGCGGCTTTCTGAGAAACATTTTTGTGATGTGTGAATTCACTTCACAGAGTTACACCTTTCTTTTCATGGAGCAGTTTGCTAATACTGTTTTCATGGAATCTGCAAAGGGATATTTTGGAGTGCATTGAGGACTATGGTGAAGTAGGAAGTACCCTCAGATAAATACTAGAAGGAACCTTTCTCAGAAATGGCTTTGTGATGTGTGATTTCATCTCACAGAGTTACACCACTCTTTTCCTTGAGCAGTTTGGTAACACTGTTTCCATGGAATCTGCAATAGGGTACTTGGGAGTGCATTGAAGCCTATGGTGACAAAGGAAATACCCTCAGATAAAAACCATAAAGAAACTTCTGAGAAACGGCATTGTGATGTATGAATTCATCTCAGAGTTACACCTTAATTTTCATGGAGCCATTTGCTAACACTGTTTTTGAGTACTCTGCCAAGGGATATTTGGGAGTACATTGAGGCAGGAGGTGAAAAAGGAAATATCCTCAGATAAAAACTAGAATGAAGGTTTCTGAGAAACCACTTTGTGATGTGTTAATTCATCACAAGGAATTATACAATTCTTTCATTGATCAGTATGTTAGTACTGTTTTTGGAAAATCTGAGAAGGAATATTTTGGATCACATTGAAGCCTATGGCGACAAAGGAAATATCCTCAGAGAGGAACTAGAAAGAAGCTTTCTTGGAAAGGTCCTTGTGATGTGTGAATTCATTTCAGAGTTACAGTGTTCTTTTCAATGAACAGTTTGCTAACACAGTTTTCTTGTAATCTGCAGTGGGATATTTGCTAATGCATTGAAGCTTGTGGTGACAAATGAAAATCCTGATATAAAAACTAGAAAGAATCTTTCAGAGAAACAGCTTTGTGATGTGATCATTCATCTCACAGAGTTGCACAATACTTTTAATGGAGCAGTTTGGTAACACTGTTTTTGGGGAATCTGAGAATGGATATTTTGGATCACATTGAAGTCTCTGGTGACAAAGGAAATATCCTCAGTTAAAAACTAAAAGAAGTTTTCTGAGAAAGGTCTTTGCGATGTCTGAGGTCATCTCACAGAAGTACACCATTCTTTTCATGGAGCAGTTTGCCAAAACCGTTTTCGTGGAATATGCAATAGGGCATTTGAGAGCACATTGAGGCCTATAGTGACAAAGGAAATATCCTCAGTTAAAAACTAGAAAGAAGTTTTATGGGAAACTGCTTTGTGATATGTGAATTCATCTCAAAGAGTTACATGATTCTTTTCATGTGGGAGATTGGTTGCACTGTTATTGGGGCATCTGAGAAGGGACATTTTGGATTGCATTGAATCCTATGGTGACAAAGGAAATATCCTCAGAAAAAAACTAGAAAGAAGTTTTATGTGAAAGTTCTTTTTGATGTGTGAATTCCCCTCACCAAGTTACAGCTTTCTTTTCATTGAGCTGATTGCTAACACTGTTTTTGTGGAATCTGCAAAGGATATTTTGGAGTGTATTGAGGCCTATGGTGAGAAAGGAAATATCCTCTGATTAAAACAAGAAGGAAGCTTTCTGAGAAAGTGCTTTGTGATGTGTGAATTCATCTCACAGAGTTACACTGTTCTTTTCATTGAGCAGTTTGCTAACACTGTTTTGTTGGAATCTGCAATGGAATATTTTAGAGCACATTGAAGCTTATGATGACAATGGAAATTTCCTCAGATAAAAACCAAAAAGAAGCTTTCTGTGAAACTTTGTGATGTGTGAATGCATCTCACAGGTTTAGACCTTTCTTTTGATGGAGCAGTTTGCTAACACTATTTTCCTGGAATCTACAAAAGAATATTTGTGAGTACATTTAGGCAAATGGTGAAAAAGAAAATATCCTCAGACAAAACTAGAAAGAAGTTTACTGAGAATCTGCTTTCTGATTTGTGAATTCATCTCTCAGAGTTACATGATTCTTTTCATGCAGAAGTTTGGTAGTACTGTTTTTGGGGAATCTGAGAAGGGATAATTTGATCACAGTGAAGTCTGTGGTGACAAAAGGAAATATCCTCAGATAAAATCTGAAGCAATCATTCTGAAAAGCTTCTTCATGATGTGTGAATTCATCTCACATAGTTACACCTTTCTTTTCATGGAGCAGTTTGCTAACACTCTTTTTGTGGAATCTGCAAAGGGATATTTTGGAGTGCATTGAGGCCTATGGTGAGAAAGGAAATATCCTCTGATTAAAACCAGAAAGAAGCTTTCTGAGAAAGTGCTTTTTGATGTGTGAATTCATCTCACTGAGTTACACTAACATTTTCATTGAGCAGTTTTCTACCACCGTTTTCTTGGAATCTGCAATGGGATATTTCAGAGCACATTGAACCTCATGGTGACAAAGGAAATAAGCTCATATAAAAACTAGAGGGAAGATTTCTCAGAAACCACTTTGTGCTGTGTTAGTTCGTATCACAGAGTTACATGACTCTTTTCATGAATCAGTTTAGTAGCACTGTTTTTGGTTAATTTTAGAAGGGATATTTTGTATAGCACTGAAATTGAGGGTGACAAAGAAAATATCCTCAGATAAAAATTAGATATAAGCTTTCTGAGAAAGTTCTTTGTGATGTTTGAATTCATCTTACAGAGTTACACCATTCTTTTCATGGTGCAGTTTGCTAACACTGTTTCCCTGGAATCTGCAAAGGGATATTTAGGAGCACGTTCATGCCTGTAGTGAAAAAGGAAATATCCTCAAATAAAAACCAAAAAGAAGCTCTCTGAGAAACTGCTTTGTGATGTGTGAATTCATCTCACAGAGTTACACTGTTCTTCTCATTGAGCAGTTTGCTAACTCTGTTTTGTTGGAATCTGCAATGGGATATTTCGGAGCACACTGAAGCTTATGGTGACAAAGGACATATCCTCAGACAAAGACAAGTAAGAAGCTTTCTGGAAACTGCTTTGTGATTTGTGAATTCATCTAACAAAGTTGCACTGATGTTTTCATTGAGCAGTTTTCGAGCACTGTTTTCTTGAAATCTGCAATGGAATATTTCAGAGCATTTTGTACCTTATGGTGACAAAAGAAATAACCTCATATAAAAATTAAAGGGAAGCTTCCTCAGAAACTGCTTCATACTGTGTTATTTCGTATCACAGAGTTACAAGACACTTTTCCTGGATCAGTTTAGTAGCACTGTTTTTGGTTAATTTGAGAAGAGATATTTTGGATAGCATTGAAACCTAGGGTGACAAAGGAAATATCCTCAGATGAAAGTTAGATAGAAGCTTTCTGAGAAAGTTCTTTGTGATATTTGAATACATGACACAGAGTTACACCATTCTTTTCATGGTGCAGTTTGCTAACAGTTTTTCCCTGGAATCTGAAAAGGACCAAGGACCACATTCAGGCCTGTAGTGAAAAAGAAAATATCCTCAAATAAAAACCAAAAAAAGCTCTCTGAGAAACTGCTTTGTGATGTGTGAATTCGTCTCACAGAGTTACACTGTTCTTCTCATTGAGCAGTTTGCTAACACTGTTTCGTGGAATCTGCAATGGGATATTTCGGAGCACATTGAAGCTCATGGTGACAAAGGAAATATCCTCAGACAAAAACTAGTAAGAAGTTTTCTAAGAAATTGGTCTGTGATTTGTGAATTCATCTCACAGAGTTACACATGTCTTTTCATGTACCAGTTTAGTAGCACTGTTTTTGGGGAATCTGAGAAGGGATAATTTGGATTGCATTGAAGCCTATGGTGACAGAGGAAAAACCCAGATAAAAACTAGAAAGAAGCTTTCTGAGAAACTGCTTTGTGATATGTGGTTTCATCTCACAGATTTACACCTTTCTTTTCATGGAGCATTTTACTAACACTGTTTTCATGGAATCTGCAAAGGGATATTCCGGAGCACCTTGAGGGTTGTAATGAAAAAGTAAATATCCCTAGATAAAAGCTAGAAAGAAGCATTCTGAGAAACAGTTTTGTGATGTGTAAATTCATCTTAGAGTGCTACACTGTTCTTTTCATTGAGAAGTTTGCTAATACTTTTTTCATGGAATTTGTTATGGGATATTCCAGAGGGCATTGAAGAATATGATGAAAAACGAAATATCCTCAGATAAAAACTAGAAAGAAGATTTCTGAGAAACAGCTTTGTGATACGTGAATTTATCTCACAGAGTTACACCATTGTCTTCATGGAACAGTTTGGTAGCCCTGTTTTTGGGGAATCTGAGAAGGGATATTTTGGATCGCTTTGAAGCCTATGGTTACCAAGGAACTATCCTCAGATAAAAGCTAGAAAGAAGCTTTCTGAGAAACTTCTTTGTGATGTGTGAATTCATCTCAAGCAGATACAGGATTCTTTTGTTGGAACAGTTTGCTAAAACTGTTTTTGTGAAATCTGCAATAGGATATTTGGGCATGCTTTGAAGCCTATGGTGATGATGGAAATATCCTCAGAGAAGAACCAAAAAGAAGCTTTCTGAGAAACTGCTTTGTGAAGTGTGAGTTCTTCTCACAGATTTATACCTTTCTTTTCATGGAGCAGTTTGCTATATTCGTGGAATCTCCAAAGGGATATTTGGGAGCGCTTTAAGGCCAATGGTGACAAAGGAAATATCCTCAGATAAAAAATAGAAAGAAGTTTTCCAAGAAACTGCTTTGTGATGTGTGAATTGATCTCAAAGAGTTACACTGTTCTTTTCATAGAGAAGTTTGCTAACACTGGTTTCTTGGAATCTGCAGTGGGATATTTCAGAGCACATTGAAGCTTATGGTGACAAAGGAAATATCCTCATATAAAAACCAGAAAGAAGCCTTCTCAGAAACTGCTTTGTGATGTGTTATTTCCACTCACAGAGTTACATGATATTTTTCATGAATCAGTTTGGTAGCACTGTTTTCGTGGAATCAGCAATAGGATATTTCAGAGTGCATTGAAGCCTATGGTGACAAAGGAAATGTCCTCAGATAAAAATTAGAAAGAAGCTTTCTGAGAAATTTATCTGTAATGTGTGAATTTATCTCACAGAGATACACCTTTGTTTTCATACAAGAGTTTGCTAACACTGCTTTCATGGGATCTGCAAAGGGATATTTGAGAGCGCATTGAGTCCTACGGTGAAAAAGAAAATATCCTCAGATATTAACTAGAAAGAAGCTTTTTGAGAAAGTACTTTGTGACGTTTTAACTAATCTCACAGACTTACAACATTCTTTTCATTGAGCAGTATGCTAAAACTGTTTTCTTGGAATCTGCAATGGGAAATTTTGGAGTGCATTGAAGCTTAGGGTGACAGAGGAAATATCCTCAGACAGAAACTAGAAAGAAGAAAGAAGCTTTCTGAGAAACTGATTTGTGATTTGTGAATTCACCTCAATGCCTTACTTGATTCTTTCATTGAGCAGTTTGGTAGCACTGTATTTGGGAAATCTGAGAAGGGATATTTTGGATTGCATCGAAGCCTATGGTGACAAAGGAAATATCTTCAGATTAAAAACTAGATAGAAGCTTTCTTTGTGATGTCTGAGTTCATCTCACAGACTTACACCTCTCCTTTCATGGAGCAGTTTGCTAACACTCATTTCATGGAATCTGCAAAGGGATAATTGGGAGTGCATGGAAGCCGATGGTGGAAAAGGAAATATCCTGAGATAAAAACTAGAAAGAAGCTTTCTGAGAAATTTCGTTGTGATGGGTGAATTCATCACACAGAGTTACACCTTTGCTTTCTATGAGCAGCTTGTTGGCACTGTTTTTATGGAATTTGCAAAGTTGTATTCCGGAGCTCCTGGAAACTTAGGATTAAAAAGTAAATACCTTCAGGTAAAAACTGGAGAGAGTCTTTTTGAGAAACGGTTTTGTGATGTGTATATTCATCTCATAGAGTTTAACCATTTTTTTTTAAGGAGCAGTTCAGTATCACTGTTTTTGTGGTAACTGAGAGGAGTTGTTTGGGAGCACATTGAAGTCTTTGGTGACAAAGAAAATATCCTCAGATAACAACCAAGAAAAAGCTTTCTGTGAAATTGCTTTGTGATGTTTGAATTCGTCTCACAGAGTTTTACCATTCTTTTCATTGAGAGGTTTGCTAACAGTGTTTAAGTTTAATCTGCAATGGATAATTCAGGAGTGCATTGAGGAATATGGTGAAAAAGAAATATCCTCAGATAAAACCTAGAACGGTTTCTGAGAAACATATTTGTCATTTGTGAATTCATCTCCCAGAATCACACGATACTTTTCATGGATGAGTTTGGTAGCACTGCTTTTAGGGAATCTGAGAAGGGATACTTTGGATCACATTGAAGCCTATGTTGACAAAGGAAATATCCTCAGATTTAAACTAGAAAGAAGCTTTCTGAGAAACTTCTTTGTAATGTGTGAATTCATCTTACAGAGTTACACCATTCTTTTAATTGATCAGTGTGTTAACACTGTTTTCGTGGAATCTGCAAAGGTATACATTGGAGAGCATTGAGACCTATGGTGAAAAAGAAAATATTCTCAGATAAAAAGTAGAAAGAATCTTTCTGAGAAACTGCCTTGTGATGTGTGAATTCATCTCACAGTATTATCCTGTAGTTTTCATTGAGTTGTTTACTAACACTAACACTGTTTTCTTGGAATCTGCAATGGGATATTTTGGACTGCATTGAAGCTTATGTTGACAAAGGAAATATCTTCATATAAAAACTAGAAATAACCTTTCTCAGGAACCACTTTGTGGTGCATTAATTCATCTCACAGAGTTACACAACACTTTTCATGGATCAGTTTGGTAGCAGTGTTTTTGGGGAATCTGAGAAGGGATATTTTGAATTGCATTGAAGCCTATGGTTACAAAGGAAATACCATCAGATGGAAACTAGAAGGAAGTTTTCTGAGAAATTTATTTCTGATATGTGAATTCACATCACAGTGTTACATGATTCTTTTCTTCCAGCAGTGTGCTAACATTGTTTTCATGGAATCTGCAATAGGATATTTGGGAACACATTGAAGCCTATGGTGACAAAGGAAATATCCTCATAGATAAACTGAAAAGAAGATTTCAGAGAAACGTCTTTGTAATGTATAAATTCATTTCACAGATTTACACCTTTGTTTTCATGGAGCAGTTTGCTTACACTATTTTTGTGGAATCTGCAAAGGGATATTCATGAGTACTTTGAGGCCTGTGGTGAACAAGAAAATATCCTCAGAAAAAAATATAAAGAAGCTTTGTTAGAAACAGATTTGTGATGTGTTAATTCATTTCACAGAGTTACACTTTTCTTTTCATGGATCAGTTTGATAACATTGTTTATGGGGAATCTGAGAAGGGATATTTTGGATCGCATTGAAACCTGTGGTGACAAACAAAATATCCTGAGATATAAACTAAAAAGAAGCTTTCTGAGAAATGTCCTTGTGATGTGTGAATTCATCCCACAGAGTTGCACTTTTCTTTTCATGCAGCAGTGTGCTAACACTGTTTTTGTGTAATCTGCAAAGGAATATTTGGGAGTGAATTTAGACCTCTAGTGAAAAAGGTAATATCTGCAGATAAAAACTAGAAAGAAGCTTTCTGAGAAACTGCTTTGTGGTGTGTGAATTCATCTTACAGAATTACACAGTACTTTTCATTAAGCAGTTTGATAATGCTGTTTTCATGGAATATGCAATAGGATATTTGGGAGCATGTTGAAGCCTATGGTGACAAAGGAAATATCCTCAGAAAAAAAGCCAAAAGGAAGCGTTCTGAGAAAACTCTTTGTGATGTGTGAATTAATCTCACTGCATTACACTGTTCTTTTCATTGAGAAGTTTGCTAACACTTTACTCGTGGAATCTGCAATGGGATATTCTGGAGCACATTGAGGAATGTGGTGAAAAAGAAATATCCTCAGATAAAAACTAAAAAGAATCTTTCTGAGAAACAGCTTTGTGATGTTTGAGTTCATCTCACAGAGTTACACCACTATTTTCTTGCAGCATGTTGGTAGCACTGTTTTTGGGGAATCTGATAAGGGATATTTTGGATCACATTGAAGCGTGTGGTGAAAAAGGAATTATCCTCACATAAAAAGTGGAAAGAAGCTTTCTGAGAAATTGCTTTGTGATGTGTGAATTCATCTTACAGAATTACACTGTACTTTTCATTAAGCAGTTTGATAACGCTGTTTTCATGGAATATGCAATAGGATATTTGGGAGCATGTTGAAGCCTATGGTGACAAAGGAAATATCCTCAGAAAAAAGCCAAAAGGAAGCGTTCTGAGAAAGCTCTTTGTGATGTGTGAATTCATCTCACTGCGTTACACCATTCTTTCCTTTGAGAGGTTTGCTAACACTTTACTCATGGAATCTGCAATGGAATATTCTGGAGCGCATTGAGGAATGTGGTGAAAAAGAAACATCCTCAGATAAAAACTAAAAAGAATCTTTCTGGGAAACAGTTTTGTGCTGTTTGAATCCATCTTACAGAGTTACACCACTCTTTTCATGCAGCATGTTGGTAGCACTGTTTTTGGGGAATCTGATAAGGGATATTTTGGATCGCATTGAAGCGTGTGGTGAAAAAGGAAATATCCTCACATAAAAAGTGGAAAGAAGCTTTCTGAGAAACTGCTTTGTGATGTGTGAATTCATCTCAAAGAGTTACATGATTCCTTCCTTGGAACAGATTCCTAAAATTGTTTTCATGGAATCTGCATTAGGATATTTGGGAGTGGTTTGAAACATATGGTGACAAATGAAATATCCTTGGACAAAAAGCTAAAAGAAGCTTTCTGAGAAACGGCTTTGTGATGTGTGAATTAATCTCACAGAGTTACACGATTCTCTTTATGGATCAGTTTGGTAGCACTGTTTTTGGGGAATCTGAGAAGGGATATTTTGGATTGTATTGAAGCCTTTGATGACTAAAGAAATACACTGGAATAAAAACTAGAGAGAAACTTTCTGAGGAAGTTCTTTGTGATGTGTGAGTTCATCACACTGAGTTACACCTTCCTTTTCATTGAGCAGTTTGCTAAAATTGCTTTCCTGGAATTTGCAAAGGGATATTTGGGAGCACCTTGAGGCCTATGGTGAAAAAAAGAAATATCCTCAGATTGAAACTAGAAAGAAGCTTTATGAGAAACTGCTTTGTGATGGGTGAATTCATCTGATAGAGTTACACCTTTCTTTTCATTGAGCAGATTGGTAGCACTGTTTTTGGGGAATCTGCAGTGGGATAATTCGGAGTGCATTGAAACTTATGGTGACAAAGGAATTATCCTTATATAAAAACTAGAAGGAAACTTTCTGAATAACTGCATTGTGTTGTGTTAATTCAATTCACAGAGTTACATGGTTCTTTTCATAGTTCAATTTGGTAGCACCATTTCTGGGGAATCTGAGAAGGTATATTTTGGATCACATTGAAGTCTACAGTGTCAAAGAAAATAACCTCAGATAAAACTTGAAAGAAGTTTTCTGAGAAAGTTCTTTGAGATGTTTGAATTCATCTCACAAATGTACACCTTTCTTTTCATGGAGCAATTTGTTAACACCATTTTCGTGGAACTTGCAAATGGATATTTGGGAGTGCATTGAGGCCTATAGTAAACAAGGAAATGTCCTCAGATAAAAACTAAAAAGAAACTTCCTGAGAAACTGCTTTGTGATGTGTTCATTCATGTTACAGAAACACACCATTCTTTTCATTGAGCAGCTTGATAACACTGTTTTCGTGGAATCTGCAATAGGATATTTGGGAGTACATTGAAACCTATAGTGACAAAGGAATTATCCTCAGATGAAAACCAAAAAGAAGCTTTCTGTGAAACTGCTTTGGGATGTGTGAATTCACCTCACGGAGTTACACCTTTCTTTTCTTTGAGAAGTTTGCCAACACTTTTTTCGTGGAAACTGCGTTGGGGTATTCCGTAGCGCATTGAGGATTGTGGTGAAAAAGAAAATAAAATCTGTGAAAAACTAGAAAGAAGCTTTCTGAGAGACAGCTTTGAGATGTGTGAATTTCTCTCTCAGAGTTACACCACAGTTTTTATGGAATTATTTGGTAGCACTGTTTTTGGGGGTGTGAGAAGGCATATTTTGAATTGCATTGAAATCTACAGTGAAAAGTAAATACCCGCTAATTGAAATAAGAAAGAAGTCTTCTGTGAAACTCCTAAGTGATGTGTGAATTCATATCACAGAGTTAAACGGTTCTTTTCATTTAACAGTTTGCTAACACTGTTTTCTTGCAACCTGCTATGTGATATTTCAGACCACATTGAATCCTATGGTGACATTGGAAATATCCTCATATAAAAACTAGAAAGAGGCCTTCGGATATCTGCTTTGTGATGTGTTAATTCATCTCACAGCTTTGCATGATGCTTTTCATGGATCTGTTTGTTAGCACTGTTTTTGTGGAATCTGAGAGAGGATATTTTGGATCACTTTGAAGCCAATGGTGACAAAGAAAATATCCTCAGATAAAAACTAGAAAGAAGCTTTCTGAGAAAGTTCTTTGTGATGTGTGAATGCATCTCACAGATTTACACCTTTCTTTTCATGGAGCAGTTTGCTAACATTATTTTCATGTAATCTTCAAAGAGATATTCATGAGCCCATTGAGGCCTATGGTGAAAAAGGAAATATCCTCAGAGAAAAATTAGAAAGAAGCTTTCTGAGAAACTGCTTTCTGATTTCTGAATTCATATCACAGAGTAGCACCATTCTTTTCATGGAGCAATTTGGTAGCACTGTTTTTGGGGAATCTGAGAAGGGACATTTAGGATCACATTGAAGCCTAAGGTGACAAAGGAAATATCATCAGATAAAAACTAGAAAGAAACTTTCTAAGAAATTTCTTTGTGATGTGTGAATTTGTCCCACAGAGTTACACTTTTCTTTTCATGGAGCAGTGCTAACACTGTTTTCTTGGCATCTGCAAAGGCATATTTGGGAGCGTATTGAGGCATATAGTGAAAAAGGACATATCCTCAGACATGAAATACAAAGAAACCTTCTGAGAAGCTACTTTTTGATGTGTCAATTCATCTCACAGAGTTACACTTTTCTTTTCATTTAGCAGTGTATTATCACTGTGTTTGTGGAAACTGCAAAGGGATATTTGTGAATGCCTTCACGCCTATAGTGAAAAAGGAAATAGCTTCAGATAAAAATCAAAAAGAAACTTTTTGAGAAACTGCTTTGTGATGTGTGAATTCATTTCACAGAGTTACACTGTTCTTTTCATTGAGCAGTTGGCTAACACAGTTTTCTTGGAATCTGCAATGGGATATTTTGGAGCACATTGGGGCTTAGGGTGAAAAAGGAAATATCCTCATGTAAACACTAAAAAGAAGCTTTCTGAGAAACCACTTTGTAATGTGTTAATTCATCTCACAGAGTTGCATGATAATTTTCATGGATCAGTTTGTGAGCAGTGTTTTTGGGGAATCTGAGAAGGGATATTTTGGATCGCATTGAAACCTATGGTGACAAAGGAAATATCCTCAGATGAAAACTAGAAAGAAGCTTTCTGAGAAAGTTCTTTGTGATGTGTGAATTCATCTCACAGAGTTACACCTTTCTTTTCATGGAGCAGTTTGCTAACACTGCTTTTGTGGAATCTGCAACGGTATATTTGGGAGGGCTTTGAGGCCTATGGTGAAAAAGGAAATAGCCTCAGATAATAACTGTAAAAAAGCTTTCTGAGAAACTGCTTTGTGATTTGTGAATTCATCTCACAGAGTTACAACTTTCTTTTCATTGAACAGTTTGGTAGCACTATTTTTGGGGTATCTGCAAAGGGATTTTCGGGAGCTCATAGAGGCCTATGGTGAAAAACAAAGTATCTTCAGATAAAAACTGGAGAGAAGGTTTTTGAGAAACTTTTTTGTGATGTGTGTATTCATCTCATAGAGATAAACCATTTTGTTGATACAGCAGTATGGCCTCACTGTTTCTGTGGTTTCTGAGAAGGGATATTTGGGAGCGCATTGAGACTGAGGGTGGAAAAGTAAATATGCAAAGTTTAATACTGGAAAGGATCTTTCTGAGAAATTTCTTTGTGATGGGTGACTTCATCTCCCAGAGGTAAACCATTCTTTTCATTGAGCAGTTTGGTTACCTTGTTTTTGTGGAAACTACAAAGTGATATTTGGAGTACAGAGATGCCTATGGTGAAAAAGGAAATACCGTCAGAAAAAAACTAAAAAGAAGCTTTCTGAGAGACTGTTTTGTGATGGGTGAATTCATCTCACAGGGTTAAATCTTTCTCTTCATTGAGCAATTGGTTAACACATTTCTTTTGGAATACAGAAAGGGATATTCGAGAGCAGATAGATGCCAATGTTGAAAAAGGAATATCTTCAGGTTGAAATTGGAGAGAAAGTTTCTTATAACTCCTCTGTGATGCATGCATTCATCTCATAGAGGTAAAGCTTTCTGTTGGGAGAGCAGTTTGACATCAATGTTTTTGTGGTGTCTGAGAAGGGGTATTTGGGAGTGCATGGAAGCCAATAGTGGAAAAGGAAATATTCTCATATTTAAACTAGAAATAAACTTCCTGAGAAAATACTTTTGGATGGGTGAATTCATCTCACAGTGGTACGCTGTTGTTTTTATTGAGCAGTTTGATAACACTGTTTTCATTGTATCTGCAATCGAATACTTGGAGCTCATTGAAGCCTATGGTGACAAGGGAAATACCTTCAGGTAAAAACCAAAAAGAAGCTTTCTGAGAAACTGCTTTGTGATGTGTGAATTCATCTCAGAGAGTTACACTGTTCTTTTCATTGAGCAGTTTGCTAACACTGTTTTCTTGGAATCTACAATGGCATATTTCGGAGCGCATTGAAGCCTAAGGTAACAAAGGAAATATCTTCATATAAAAACTAGGAAAAAGCATTCTGAAAAACTACTTTGTGATTTGTGATTTTATCTCACAAAGTTACACGACACTTTACATGGGGGATATTCTGGAACTCCTAGAGGCATACGATGAAAAAGGAAATAACTTCAGATAAAAATTGGAGAGAAGCTTTTCGAGTAATTGTTTTTGATGTGTTTATTCACCTCATAGAGTTTAACCTAATTCTTGATTGAGCAGTGTGGCATCACTGTTTTTGTGGTATCTGAGAGGATATATTTAGGAGCACATTGAAGTCTACTGTGAAAAAGCAAATATCGTCAGATTTAAACTAGAAAGAAGCTTTCTGAGAAACTGCTTTGTGTTTGGTGAATTCATCTCACAGAGTTACACCTTTCTTTTCACTGAGCAATTTGGTAGTACTGTTTTTGTGGAATCTGCAGAAGGATATCTGGGAGCACATTGAGGCCTAAGGTGAAAAAACAAATTTCTTCAGGTAAAAACTGGAGAGAAGCTTTCTGAGAAACTATTTTATGATGTGTGCATTCATCTCATAGAGCTAAACATTTCTTTTGAGAGACCACTTTGGCTTCACAATTTTTGCGGTGTCTGAGAAGGGATATTTGTGAGCCCATTGAGGCCAATGGTGACAAAGGAAATATCCTCAGATAAAACCTTGAAAGAAGCTTTCTGAGACACTGCTTTCTACTTTGTTAATTCATCTAACAGAGTTACAATTTCCTTTCATGGAGCAGTTTGTTAACAATGTTTTTGTGGAAACTGAGAAAAGATACTTTGGATCGCATTCTAAGCCTATGCTTACAAAGGAAATATCCTCAGATAAAAACTAGAAACAAGCTTCCTGGGAAACAACTTTGTGATGGATGAATTTATCTCACAGAGTTAAACCTTTCTTTTCAATGTACAGTTTGGTAGCACTGTTTTTGTAGAATTGGCAGAGGCATATATGAGAGCACATAGAAGCCTAAGGTGAAAAAAGGTAATTCTTCAGGTAAAAACTGCAGAGAAGCGTTCTGAGAAACTCCTTTGTGTGGTTTACATTCATCTCTTAGAGTTAAACATTTCTGTTGAGGGAGCACTATGGTATCACTGTTTTTTGTGGTGTCTCAGAAGGGATATTTGGGAGTGCATTGAAGCTTAAGGTGGAAAAGGAAATATCCTGATATAAAAACTAGAAAGAAGCTTTCTGAGAAGCTGCTTTGAAATGTGTTAATTCATCTCACAGAGTTACACAATTAGCAGTTTGGTAGTTCTGTTTGGGGGGAATCTGAGAAGGGGTATCTTGATTCACATTGAAGCCTATGGTGACAAAGGAAATATCCTCACATAAAAACTAGAAGGAAGTTTTCTGAGAAAGTTCTTAGTGACATGTGAATTCATCTCACAGAGTTACACCCTTTAAGATGTGTCCATTCATCTGGCAAAGTTAAACCTTTCTTTTGATTCAGCAGTTTTGAAACCCAAACAGACAATAACTGTCCATTCTGCAAATGGACAATTTGGAGCTCATTAAGGCCAATGGTGAAAAAGCAAATATCCCAGGATATAAACTAGAAGGAAGCTATCTGAGAAACTACTTTGTGATGTGTGCATTTGGCTTGCAGAGTTAAAATTTTCTTTTCATTATGCACTTTGGAAACCCTGTTTTTGTAGTGTCTGTGAAGGGATATTTGGGAACCCATTTAGGACTATGTAGAAAAAGAAAATATCTTCAGGTAAAAACTAGTAAGAAGCTTCATGAGGAACTGTTTTGTGATGTGTGTATTCATCCAACAAAATTAAAACTGACTTTCGATTCAGCAGTTTGGAAACCCTGTGTTTGTACATTCTGCCAATGGACAATTGAGAGTGCATTAAGCCCTATGATGAAAAGGAAAATATCTTCATGTAAAAACTAGAAAGAACTTTCTGAGAAACTGCTTGGTGTTGTGCATTTATGTCACAGAGTTAAACTTTTCTTTTCATTCAGTAGTTTGGAAACATTGCTTGTGTAGAATTTCATAGCACATTGAGGTCTATGGTGAGAAAGAAATCATCTTCAGATAAAAGCTAGAAAGAAGCTTTCTGAGAAACTAACTGTTTTGTGATGTGTGCATTCCTCTCATTGAGTTAAACCTTTCTGTTGATTGAGCAGTTTGGCATCACTGTTTTTGTGTAATCTGAGAAGGGATATCCGGGAGCCCTTTGAAGCCTATGGTGAAAAAGGAAATATCCTCAGATAAAAACTAGAAAGAGGCTAGGCACGGTGGCTCATGCCTGTAATCCTAGCACTTTGGGAGGATGAGATGGATGGATCACGATGTCAGGAGGTCGAGACCATCCTGGCTAACACATTGAAACCCCATCTCTACTAAAAAAAATAACAAAAAAAGATTAGCCAGGCGTGGTGGCCAGTGCCTGTAGTCCCAGCTACTTGGAAGGCTGAGGATGAGGCAAGAGAATGGCATGAACCCGGGAGGTGGAGCGTGCAGTGAGCCGAGATCGCACCACTGCACTCCAGCCTGGGCGACAGAGCAAGATTCCATCTAAAAAAAAAAAAAAAAAAAAAAAAAAAAAAAAACTAGAAAGAAGCATTCCGAGAAAATTCTTTGTGATGGGTGAATTCATCCCACAGAGTTAAACCTTTCTTTTCATTGAGCAGTTTGGTAGCACTGTTTTTGTGGAATATGCAATGGGATATTGGGGAGTACTGGAGGGAAGCTCTCTGAGCAACTACTTTGTGATGTGCATATCCCTCTCAGAGGGTTCTACCTTTCTTTATATAGAAGAGTTTGGGAAAATTGTTTGTGTAAATTCTACAAAGGGATACTTGGGAGCACATTGAAGCTTAAGGTGATGAAGGAAGTATCTTCAGAAGAAAACTAGAAAGAAGCTTTCTGAGAAACTGCTTTGTGATGTGTGAATTCATCTCACAGAATTACACTTTTCTTTTTATTGAGCAGTCATATAACACTGTTTTTGTGGAATCTGCAGTGGGATATTTGGGAACGCATTGAGGCCCACTGTGAAAAAGGAAATATCCTCAGATAAAAACTGGAGAGAAGGCTTCTGAGAAACTCGTTTGTGATGTGTGCATTCATCTCAAAGAGTTAAACCTTTCTGTTTAGGGGGTTGTTTGGCATCAATGCCGTTGTGGAATCTGAGAACGGATATTTTGGAGTGCATTGAAGTCTATGGTGGAAAAGGACATATCCTCAGATTACAACTGGAAAGAAGCTTTGTGAGAAACTGCTTTGTGAAGGTTCAACCTTTCTTTGGATTCAGCAGTTTGGAAACACTGTTTTTGTTCATTCTGAGAACTGACAGGAGCTTATAGAGGCCAATGGTGAAAAAGTGAATATCGTAAGATAAAAACTAGAAGAAAGCTATCTGGGAAACTGCTTTGTGATGTATGCATTCATCTGGCTGAGTTAAACCTTTCTTTTCATTCAGCACTTTGGAAACACTGTATTTGTATCTGTGAAGGGATATTGAGGAGTGCATTTAGCCCTATGGTGAAAAAGAAAATATCTTCAGAAAAGAATTAGAAAGAAGCTTTTGAGTAACTGGTTTGTGAAGTGAGCATTCATCTCGCAGAGTTAAACCTTTCTTTTCATTCAACAGTTTGGAAACACTGCTTTTGTAGAATCTGCAAAGGGATATTTGGGAGCCTATTGATGCCTATGGTGAAAAATAAAATGTCTTCAGAGAAAACTAGAAAGAAGGTCTCTGAGAAAATGCTTTGTGATATGTGCATTCACCTCAGAGAGCTAAAGCTTTCTTTTGATTCAGCAGTTTGCAAACACTGTTTTTGTCCATTCTGCAAATGTACATTTTGGAGCTCTTTGAGGACAATGGCAAAAAGTGAATATCCCAGGATAAAAATTGGAAGGAATGTATCTGGGAAACTGCTTTGTGATGTGCACATTCATCTCACAGAGGTAAAATTTTCTTTTGATTCAGCACTTTAAAAACGTTGTTTTTGTCCATTCTGTGAATGCACATTGGGGAGTTCATTGAGGCCAATGTCAAAAAAGCGAATATCCCCAGATAAAAACTAGAAGAAACTTATCTGGGAAACCGCTTTGTGATGTGTGTATTCATCTCGCAGAGTTAAACCTTTCTTTTGATTATTCAGTTTTTTAAAATGCTCTTTTTCTTCATTCTGCAAATGGACACTTGGGAGCTCATTGAGGGCATTGGTGAAAAAGCAAATATTCCAGGGTAAAAACTAGAAGAAAGCTATCTGAGAAACTGCTTTGGATGTTGGCGATCATCTCTTAGAGGTAAACCTTTCTTTTCATTCCACAGTTTGGAAACACTTTTTGTCAAATCTGGGAAGGCATATTTGTGAGCACATTGAGGCCTATGGTGAAAAAGAAAATATCGTAAGATAAAAACGAGAAAGAAGCCTTCTGAGAACCTACTTTGTGATGTGTGCAGTCATCTTAAGGCACTAAGCCTTTCTTTTTATTCCGTAGTTTGGCAACTCTCCTTTTGTAGAATTTTCAAAGGGATATTCGGGAGCGCATTGAGGCCTATGGTGAAAAAGGAAATATCTTCAGATGTAAACTAGAAAGAAGCTTTCTGAGAAACTACTTTAAGATGTGTCCATTCATCTGGCAAAGTTAAACCTTTCTTTTGATTCAGCAGTTTTGAAACCCAGTTATTGTTCGTTCTGCAAATGGACGTTTTGGAGCTCATTGAGGCCAATGGTGAAAAAGCAAATATCCCAAGATACAAACTAGAAGGAAGCTATCTGAGAAACTGCTTTTGTGATGTATGCATTTGCCTTGCAGAGTTAAACCTTTCTTTTCATTATGCACTTTGGAAACCCTGTTTTCGTAGTATCTGTGAAGGGATATTTGGGAACGCATTTAGGACTATGTAGAAAAAGAAAATATCTTCAGGTAAAAACTAGAAAGAAGCTTCATGAGGAACTGTTTTGTGATGTGTGCATTCATCCCACAAAATTAAAACTGTCTTTTGATTCAGCAGTTTGGAAACCCTGTGTTTGTACATTCTGCAAATGGACATTTGAGAGCACATTAAGGCCTGTAACGAAAAAGAAAATATCTTCATGTAAAAACTAGAAAGAACTTTCTGAGAAACTGCTTGGTGTTGTGCATTTATGTCACAGAGTTAAACCTTTCTTTTCATTCAGTAGTTTGGAAACACTGCTTGTGTAGAATTTCGTAGCACATTGAGGTCTATGGTGAAAAAGAAATCACCTTCAGATAAAAGCTAGAAAGAAGCTTTCTGAGAAACTGCTTTGTGATGTGTGCATTAATCTCACAGACTTAAATGTTTATTTTGGTTCAGCAGTTTGTAAACCCTGTTTTTGACCATTCTGCAAATGGACTTTTGGAGCTCAATGAGGCCAATGGAGAAAAAAGGGAATATCCCAGGACATAAACTAGAAGGAAGCTATGTGAGAAACTGCTTTGTGATCTGTGTATTCATCTCGCAGAGTTAAGCCTTTGTTTTCATTCAGCAGTTTGGAAACACTGTTTTTGTAGAATCTGCAAAGGAATATTTGGGAGAACTTTGAGACTTATGGTGAAAAAGAAAATATCTTCAGATAAAAAACAGATAAAAAAATCTCTTCAAATGTAGCTCTTTCTTAATTGAAAATTTTCCAAGAAATATTTAGTTTGTTAGTGTAAAATCAGTGCAGATATCAAACATCTGATGGTGGAAAAGAAAGATTCTATTTAGCTTTAACTCAGAATTTTTTGGAGAACTGGATTTACATTTACTTATGCTCACTTTGAATTTTAGTATGTTGATGAAAAAGAAGAGAAATATTTGAAGATAGCAATCATAAAGATAACAGGAATTGAAACCAAATAACATTTGTTGTTAAAATACAAATGATTTGTAAATACTTACCAGCCAATATACATGAAACTATATTATCCAGTCGATTTACTGAATCTAAAAAAGTTGAAAATATCTAGTATAAACAAACACTTCTTAGTACTACCAAGACATTCTAATTCAAATTAAAATAGAATTTAAATCAATAGAGTCTAATTCAGAGAGACATATTTCTGCATTGTACGTGTTACTATACCATTCAACCTGTCACAGAAAGTCTTTCCATTTCCATATCTAGCCAATGACTAAACCATGTTAGCATAACAAAAGCTTACATTTTAAAAATAACTTAGTTAACATAATAAAAGGAGGCACTTAATATGTGCTGGAAACAAAAATTAATTTCTTGTTGCAATTTCAAGTTTGCCAGAAAGACTGCCATGTCCCCAAATCCATCTCTACAGGTTTACTGGCAGCTAGACTTCTTATATAGGACTTTATAATCCTTCAGTTCATTCCTTTATTTTTATTAAAATAAAAATTTCCCTAGAATGGGTTATACTTTGAGAAATTATCAGATAAATGGCTTTCAGAATGAGGGTGTTTCAAACCTTATTAAGAATGTAATTTGAGGCTGGGCCAGTGGCTCACACCACTACTCCCAGCACATTGGGAGGTTCGGGGGTGGGGGGGCAAATCATGGGGTCAGGAGTTCAAGAGCAGGCTGGCCAATATGGTGAAACCCCGTCTCTACTAAAAATACAAAAATTAGACAGATGTGGTGGTACACACCTGTAGTACCAGCTATTCTGGAGGCTAAGGCAGAAGAATTGCTTGAACCTAGGAGGTGGAGGTTGCAGTCAGTGAAGATCACACCACTGTGCTCCAGCCTGGGTGACAGAGCAAGACTCAATCAAAAAAAAAAAAAAAGAAAGAAAGAAAAAGAAAAAAAAAGGAATGTAATTTGAACGGAAAATATATAAACATTCTGGGATCTAATTTGGAAAGAAGGATAACTAGGAAAAGAATGAGGAGCAACTTCTGAGAGGGCATCCAAAAGCCTTATTAAATACCCACATGGGAGTTCACTAAATCTGAAGAAATACATAGAAGAAAATAAAACAAATTGCTAAGGACTACTAGGTGTATTAAAATTTAGAGACACTTAAAATATCAAACCTAAAAATATATTATTTAGTACTAAATATCTGTGTTAAAATGATTTTTTATAAGGAGTAAAGAAGAGATCCAGTTTCAGCTTTCTACTTACTGCTAGCCAGTTTTCCCAGCACTGTTTATTGCATAGGTAATCCTTTCCCCAATTCTTGTTTTTGTCAGGTTTATCAAAGATCAGACGGTTGTAGATGTGTGGTATAATTTCTGAGGGCTCTGTTCTGTTCCATTCGTCTCAGAACATAGCCATGGGCAAGGACTTCACATCTAAAGCACTGAAAGCAATGGCAACGAAAGTCAAAATTGACAAATGGGATCTAATTAAACTAAAGAGGTTCTGCACAGCAAAAGAAACTACCATCAGAGTGAACAGGAAACCTACAGAATGGGAGAAAATTTTTGCAATCTACTCATCTGACAAAGGGCTAATATCCAGAACCTATAAAGAACTCAAACAAATTCACAAGAAAAAAAAACAACCCCATCAAAAAGTGGGCAAAGGATATGAACAGAAACTTCTCAAAAGAAGACATTTATGCAGCCAACAGACACATGAAAAAATGCTTATCATCATTTGCCACCAGAGAAATGCAAATCCAAACCGCAATGAAATACCGTCTCACACCAGTTAGAATGGCGATCATTAAAAAGTCAGGAAACAACAGGTGCGGGAGAGGTTGTGGAGAAATAGGGACAATTTTACACTGTTGGTGGGACTGTAAACTACTTCAACCATTGTGGAAGACAGTGTGATGATTCCTCAAGGACCTAAAACCAGAAATGCCGTTTGACCCAGCCATCCCATTACTGGGTATATTCCCAAAGGATTATAAATCATGCTGCTATAAAAACACATGCACACATATATTTATTGCGGTACTATTCACAATAGCAAAGACTTGGAACCAACCCAAATGTCCATCAGTGACAGACTGGGTTGAGAAAATGTGGCACATATACACCATGAAATACTATGCAGTCATAAAAAATAATGAGTTCGTGTCCTTTGTAGGGACATAGATGCAGCTGGAAACCATCATTCTCAGCAAACTATTGCAAGGACAGAAAACCAAACACCTCATGTTCTCACTCATAGGTGGGAATTGAAAAATGAGATCACTTGGACACAGGAAGGGGAACATCACACACTAGGGCCTGTTGTGGGGTGTGGGGAGGGGGGAGGGATAGCTCTAGGAGATATACCTAATGTAAATGATGAGTTAATGGGTGCAGCACACCAACTTGGCACATGTATACATATGTAACAATCCTGCACATTGTGCACATGTACCCTAGAACATAAAGTATAATAAAATAATAATAATAAATAATTAAATAAAATTATTTTTTAAAAGAAAGAAAATGATAAAACAAATTCTAGATTTGTAGTTACCCAAGGAAAGTTGGCAAAGTGCATAGTTAGTGTCAATGTTACTGACAAAATAATTAATCTTAAATTGGATGGTGGATTTCAGGTATTGATTTCATTTCATGTTTCCAGAATTTACATCTGTTTCATATACCCTTTGGTAGGAGTAAAAATATATGCCACAGACTAAGAGAAAACTTTTCAAAACTCATATCTGACAAAGACTGATATCAAAAATATACAAAGAATATATACATACACAGAACGTCGAAAACTCAATGACAAATTAAATTTTTAAATGACAATTTAAAAAACTGTTCAGGCAAAATAAACTCTTCAGGGCTGAGCGCAATGGTTTATGCCTGCAATCCCAAAGCTTTGGGAGGCTGAGGCAGACTGATCACCTGAGGTCAGGAATTCAAAACCAGCCTGGCCAACATGGTGAAACCCCATCTCTACTAAAAATACAAAAATTAGCCAGATGTGGTGGTGCACGTCTGTAATCCCAGCTACTCAGGAAGCTGAGGCAAGAGAATGGCTTGAACTCAGAGGCAGAGGTTGCAGTGAGCTGAGATAACACCACTGCACTCCAGCCTGGGCAACAGAGCAAGACTCAGCCCCCCACCGCCGCCCCCCCAAAATAAAAAACTCTTCAGCAAAGAACTCTTCACCAAAGAAGATATACCAATGGCATATAAGCACATGAAAAGATGCTCAATGTCTTATGACATTAGAGAATTGCAGATTAAAACAGCAATGACATATCTCTACACACCAATTAGAATAACAAAAATCCAAAATGCTGACAACACCCACTACTGTAAAACAGGTGTAGCAATAGAACTGTCACTCACTGCTGGTAGAAATGCAAAATGGTATAGACACTTTGGGAGAGGGTTTGACAGTTTCTTACAAAACTACAAATACAAACTAAACTTAAAGCAATTGCATTCCTTGGCATTTACCCAGGAGTTGAAAAACTTTTACTCACAAAACTTGTACATGGATGTATATAATAGTGTTATTCATAATTGATTAACTTTGGAATCAACCAAGAAATCTTTCAGTAGGTAAATGGATAATTAAACTGTGGTACATTCAGATGATGCTATATTATTCATTGCTGAAAAGATATGAGCTATCAACCCATGAAAAGACACAGAGAAACTTTAAATGTATATTATTAAGTGAAAGAAGACACTCTGAAAAGTGTACGATTCTGCATAGTGTATGATTCCAACTATATGACATTTGGAAAGGGTAAAACTATGAATACAGTTAAAAAAAAATTAGTTGTTGCTGGGAGTTGGAGGAGAGGGGAGAATAAATAGTCATAGCATAGAAGACTTTTAGCACAGTGAAAATATTCTACGTGATACTACAGTGGTGTCAAAACTCATAGAATACACAACACTACAAATAAACCATAATATAAACTATGGACGTAGGGTCATAATGATAGGTCATTGTAAGTTTATTGATCAAATCAATGTTTTACCCTAGTGGGGGATGTTGATAGTGGGGAAGGCTTTACATGTGTGGGGGCAGGTGAACTCTGAATTTTCCATAAAATTTTGTTGTGTACCTAAATCTGCTCTAAAAAAAATATGTCTAGTTTTATAAAAATAAACCTGAAAGCCCTAAGACTTGGGAAATTCCAAGAAATCAGAAAATAGAGAATGGGAGTATGTTTGGCATCAGAAACATGGACAAGCAAGCTGTACAAACGTTTCAGGCAAATATACATTCTAATACTAAATTGTCAACATTCTGTCCAGCAAGGAAGCAGATTGCTGTCTGGAAAGAAGCAGACTTAAAGGTGAGAGCATCTATATGAAAGAAGATGAGCTGCATTTAAAAAATTATTGTATCATTAACTGGCTCAGTTGAAAAATATGAGGACATAAATAGAGGTAGATGTAGATCTGGTGGTCATCACCCCTTAAAAAATATCCAGGCTTAAGACAGTAGAATTCCATGGAATAGCACTCAGAAATCCAAAGATTTAAACAGCTGGAACTAATTAACCTTTTAATATTGCCATTGTAATGTGCATACAGGAAGCAGCTTACTGGATTGAGCAGCTTTGTCAGACGATTAGAAGAATAAATGTCAACCTTCTTCCAGGATACGGCAATTCTTGTGATCCTATTCATCTCAGAGATCTTAATTGCTCTGAATAAGATTAAATCTTCCAGTGTAGGACATTAGATATATTGTCAGTATGAGAGGGTGGATTTGCTATGGTACACCTAACAACAAAGAGTGTTAGAAAAGCTCTTTTCAAATGGCGATCCAAATATAAAAGTATGGGAAAACACTTGTTTTGGTTTTAATCTGCTCAGTGACTGAATCAAAGAGAGCTGTCACAAAAACCTAAATCCTGCCCTTTAAAAGATGCCATTTTTTGGCAAGGCATCGTTTTTCTGAATTTTGTTGTGACCCAACATCTAATTCCTGAGCACATTCTTTCAAGCTTCTCTGCCTCTGCTGCTTACTGCCTCTGGCTTCTGTTCCCAAGCCAGTTATATCCTCCAATTTGGTTACTGTCATCTTACATTCTGACACTCAAAAAACCTACCATTGTATCCAAGATATAATATGAAATTTGACCAATTCTACTTGAAAAGGAGAGCCGCCTCATGGTTTATACCTTGCAATAATCTAACAACAGGTCTTCCATCCATTCCCTTACTCATCATTATTTACTCATGATTATTCAATTGTTTACTTATTCACTTAATGATTCATGGGCATTTACTTTCTACCAGGGACTGAGATAGTAAGCATCAAAAAGCAAGCAAACAAACAAACAAACAAACAAACAAAACATATCCATGGATCTATTTAATAGCTGCTAGTAAATCAGTAAGTCTTTGATTTTCCCTTTAGATTCTTCCTGCTATACTAAGAAATGTACTGTGCATTTGCTATGTAACCCAATCTAAGATTATAATAAAATGTTTGAATAGGATTTTGCTCAAATATGCTATGATTTTATCATTTTCTTATTTACACTCAATTAGAAACATAGGACCTAATATGAAGATTGTAGGCTAATTGTTAAGGCAGAACTGTGTTCAAGACAGTACAATCCATACAGCCACACTGTTCTATTGCTGCTGATTCTTTTTACCTAAAAAAAAGATGGTAAATGTAAGAGTCACAATTTGCTTTTTATAAAAAATATTATTTATGGTAGGCATGGTGGTTCAAAACACCTCTAATCCCACCATTTTGGGAGGCTAAGGCAGGAGGATCATTTGAGACCAGGAGTTTGAGACCAGCCTGGGCAACATAGAAATATTCCATTGCTACAAAAAAATTAGCTGTGCATGGTGGTTTGACCTGCAGTCTCAGTTACTCTGTAGGCTGAGGTGGGAGAATAATCTGAGCCCAAAATGTCAAGGTTGCAGTAAGCCATGATCCTGTTGCTACACTCCAGCCTGGGCAATAGAGAGAGACGTTATCTCAACAAACAAACAATAATGAAAAAAAATTATTTGTCAAAACAACAGAATTTAAGTAAGACTGCTCAAATCAGGTTTAACTGTAATACTTCAAGAACAGAGATGAAGGAAACAATTGTAACTTGGTGTCTTTAAGAGCTGTTTAGTCATTATTAATCACAGCTTAAGTAAATGGCAGTCTTATTCCTTGATTCTAAGTCTTGTGTTACAGTTAAACATATACATTGATTCTGAGAAATTCTTGCTCTTACAGCCTATGGCTGCTGTTCTTTTAAAAATGTGTCCTCAAAAACATTTTCCACCTTTCCAAAATGAAACAATATGAATGAGACAGTAATTTCTAATGCATGTAATGCCATCAAGAACATAAAACCTCTCATGATTGATGATTTCAACACCTACACAATTTCTCAATCAATTTTATTATTTTATAACAATGAAGTATCCAATACTTAAGGACTACATGTACACACATTATACATGTGTATGTGTGTGTATATATATGTATGTATGTGTATATATATACACACACACATACATTACATGTATAGGGAGAGAGAGAGAGAAACTTAGAGAAAATAGTAATGATCACTTCATAGTGTAGAGTATGATTAGAACTGACGTTTACAGAACATTCCATCCAGTGATTGTAGAATACACATTCTTTTCTACAAAACTACTAGCTACAAAACAAGCCCATAAATTTAAAAAGACTGCAATAATACAAAATAAGCTCTCTGATCAAAACAGAATGAAATTAGAGCTTTACAACAGAAAATACTGAAAAACACACAAATATTTCGCAACTAAACAAGACTTCTAAATAACCCAAGAATCAAAGAAGAAATTGCAGGAAATTTTTAAAAATATTTTGAGCTGAATTAAAATGAAAGCAAAATATATAAAATGTGTGGTGTGGAATAAAGCTAAAGTAGTGTTTATAAAGAAATTTATAGTGTGTATATATGTGTGTGTGTGTGTGTATGTGTGTGTGTGTGTCTGTGTATTAGGCATGATCATGTTTTAAGCCTGAATATGTAAGAAGATTTTGCAAGAATTAAAAACAATCTCTCTTTGAAAATTCTTAGCTATGTGGTTAAAACAAAATCAGATTCACATACAATAATTATCTGTGGTAAAAATTTATTTCTTTTTATTTATTTTTTTGCCTTTTTATTTTTTATTTTTTATTATTATTATTATTATTATTATTATTATTATTATACTTTAAGTTCTAGGGTACATGTGCATAACGTGCAGGTTTGTTACATATGTATACTTGTGCCATGTTGCTGTGCTGCACCCATCAACTCATCAGCACCCATCAACTCGTCATTTACATCAGGTATAACTCCCAATGCAATCCCTCCCCCCTCCCCCCTCCCCATGATAGGCCCCGGTGTGTGATGTTCCCCTTCCTGAGTCCAAGTGATCTCATTGTTCAGTTCCCACCTATGAGTGAGAACATGCGGTGTTTGGTTTTCTGTTCTTGTGATAGTTCGCTAAGAATGATGGTTTCCAGCTGCATCCATGTCCCTACAAAGGACACAAACTCATCCTTTTTGATGGCTGCATAGTATTCCATGGTGTATATGTGCCACATTTTCTTAATCCAGTCTGTCAATGATGGACATTTGGGGTGATTCCAAGTCTTTGCTATTGTGAATAGTGCCGCAATAAACATACGTGTGCATGTGTCTTTATAGCAGCATGAGGTTTTTTAAAAAAGACAGAGACACAATCTAAAGTACCTAAGAAACACCAGGTCTTTTTCAATGAATTATGAGTAGTTGGTTATTTCCCCATGTAACTGTGAACAGATTATAAAATATAATCAACTTCAGCCTCTATTTGTCATGCAGCACAGATGGAAACCTCAGACACAAATGTAATATTAGTCATGACTCAGGTCATCTGGAAAAGTATCTTCTGGAGCTGGAAAGAGTGGGTCAGAAGTTCAGGTCAAATGCGATTGGGCAGTAGTAAGTAGAATGATGTCACTGGTTAAGTCAGCTGAGACAGGTAGTCTGAAGGCTGCACCTTAATTCTCATACTGTCTTCATAACTGTCAGATAAAATTAATGATACATTCCAAACAACAAAAGACTGTTGTTTGTTACAAATTACTTTGCAAGGTCACTGCATGTGAACACCACATACTTTATTAACCTCAGGCTCAGATAATCAAGAGGAAAATAATGAGTTTGATTCCAACAAACCCCCAAAAATGACAAAGTTTTAAATTTTTTCATTCAATTACCATCATAATTCATATATATATAAGTACAATTATTTGCCTTCATAGAACTGAGGCATTAATTTGATTGTAAAAAATACAGACCCATGCAAATAATAATTTTAGGGCAAAATGCATATGTGGATGACCAGAATAAATAGATGAATAATGAACTTTTTAATGATTATACAATATCCAGTCATGAGAGCAACAGTTTTACACATACTATATCATTTAATCTTCAAAACTATGAGAAGATAATACTATCATCGTATCCATTTTGCAGACAAAGAGCTAAGGTTCAGTGAGATAATATCTTGCCCAAGATTGTTGCAGATATTGTCAGAACACCTAGGTTTGACTCTCAACCTGATCACCTACTAACTGGATATACTGAAAAACACAGAAAGCTGTTCAATATTTTAAATATTTTAAATATTTAAATAACATATCACAATAATATTCTTCCAGTGTATGAATGTGGGGAGAGAGGGAGAGAGAGAGAGAGAGAGATTGTGCCTATATGGAAGGGCAAGTTTTCCCTTCTTCTAACTAATACCATCTTGAAGAAGATGTATTTTGACAAAGGTAATGCCCTCCAGTTATATTTCATTGAAGAGGTCAGTGGCTGAGCAAACCCAAATGACTGTACAGCCATGCAATTTACCAGAAGTTTCAAAATCATTTTTAGATGGTATGTCAAATTGTATTTTAATGAACTAGGCTTTATTAGGCATCTTTATTGCTTTGCTTATTGATGTGATGGACACCGCATGACATACCGCCTGAAAATGTCACAAAGATAGCAGAAGAAATTTAAATAATGGTTGAAGAAGATATGAAAAATACAGCAGAAGCTGGTTGTATAAGAAGTATTGACTGATATATCCTATATGTAGAGTGTAATGGCAATTTTTGTAACAACTTACATAGGAAAGCATCCAATATTTTAAATTATTTCAGTAATATCAAAATTTCTTAACACAATATGTTTAATTTGCCAGAACTATACTATTTAGTAGAAAGCTTATGGTACTTCAATTTTAGTAACAGATTGCTTTATTCTCTTTGTGGATTAGCATGAATTCCATGGGAGGTTTGTTATATCGAATGACCAAGAGACTAAACGCTGGAATCATATAATGGGTTGGAGGGCTGGCAGCATGTTGTTTTTCAGCTGTGTGATCTCAGAGGTATTGTTTACGTTCTCTGAAAGCCAGGTTTTCTATCACAAATGATAGCACTTGATTGTATACTGCTAAAAAAGTGAAGAAAAAAGTAATATAAAGCAAGGAAAGGACTTACCACAGTATCATGTACATGGTAAATACCAGTTGTAAAATATTATATTTTATTAAAATTTAATATTATTTTCCAGTTCCAGGTATGCTGTGAGTACCTTCCATCCTGCCTCTCCCACTGACTGCGCCGAAAAATCTTGGACATAATGTATGGAGCTGCTATTCAAGAACTCTGAAAAGTAGTGGCAGACATATTGTGGAAGAAAAACCAGAATAGAAGTTCTCTGAATGGTTAATGAGTTTATCCTTTTTATTTCTCCCCAGTATTTATCAACCTAGTTTCAATAAATCCTCAGATCTGCAAGTGGGCATCAGAACAAACAGAAGAGCTGAGGAGAAGCCTTCAGCTCCAGCTCAAGGATTAGGAACGGAGTTTCATAAAGCTCAGAGAGAAAAATGGAGAGCCGTCATTTGTTTTCTCTTCATTGCTGTCTCTTACCCCAGACTATGATGACCCACGGGTGCTTAAAACACTGGGAAAGGAAAATTGCCTCCCTGTTAAGAGGAACTGTGACTACAAAATGAGGGGAATACCCTACTGCTTTTTATGTCTCCCTATTCTCCCACTGCTTGACTCCAAACATGAGCACATTCAAGGGAAATGAGTGTCAGTACTGAGTAAATAAAATCCCATATTTCCAACTAGATGAGTCACAGTGAATCCAAAAGTATTCATGACATTGCAAAGAGGGAGAAGCTTGGGAAAGTGACCCTATAGTTTATAAGCTGATGAATCCACCATCAAGCTCTACATTTGTGGTTTTAACCCTAGGCAGTATACCATAGACTTCAAAACTGAACTAAGATGTAGATCACTATTCAGGTCTCACAATGGCCACTTGGGAGCGCATAAGTGGGGAAGATCCATAAGGTACTGAAAAGACTTTGATAACAGAAATAACATTGTAACTACAACCAACAGAAAGCTGGTTCGAACCTGTGGCCTGAATGTCATTGGATGTTTTGCCTATTAAAACACAAAGTCAGCATTCTACATAGAATTTAATAAGACTCAAAGTCTCATAATGCAATATACAAAATTTTCAGGATACAATCCCAACTTACCTAGAATATGAAGAACCAGGAAAAGCTCCATTGGCATGGAAAAAGATAATAAATAAAGACCAGCACTGAGCTGGTCAGAAATGCAAAAATTGTTTTATAAGGACTTTAATAGAGCTATTTTTTAAATGCTGCAAAAAGTAAGGACAAAAACTCTTGAAATGAATGGAAAGTTGGAAAGATAATTATGAAGAAGAATTAAGTAAAAATTCTCAAGCTAAAATAATAATAAAAAATTTAAAATATCACTTGATGGACTTAATAGCAGAATGGAGCTAACAGAAATAAATAAATAAACTTGAAAAGAAATCAACAGAAAAAAATGTAATCAACACAGAAAAAAATTTTTTTAAATAAATGAACTCAGAAACCTATGGATAAATACCAAAAGACTTGATGTTTGCATAAACAAAATCTTAGAAAAAGAAAAGTGTGGTGTAAAAAATAAATTTAAAGAAATAATAGATAAAAACATCCCAAATTTAGTGAAAACTTAACCTACCTATTCAAGGAGCTTTTTAAAGCCCAAATAGGATCAACATAAAGAAATCCATACCCATGACACATCACAATCAAACTGTTGCAAACCAAAGGTAAATAATTAATCCTGAAAGTGGCCAAAGGAAAATATCACACTACTTCTAACAGGAAATGATTTCAAGAAACTGGAGATTTCTCATCAGAAACAACAAATGCCAGAAGGAAGTGGAACAACTTTTATAAAGTGAAAAAAAAAATTGATCATCAGACTTCTATACACAGCAAAAATATTTTAAAGAAATGAGAATGAATTGGAGACTAAAGAAGGAAAAAATAGAATACTCAGAGCTAGCACAATTGCTTTAAAATAATTACTGAAGAAAGCTCCTCAGGCAGAAAGGAAATTATAACAGAAGGAAGTTTTGAATATCAAGAATGAAAAGAGCATAATAGAAAGGTTAATATATAAGTAAACATAATAGACTATTTTTCTCTTCATATCTTTAACATACATTTGATGGCTGAAAGAAAAAATAACATTTTCCGATGGAGTTTTTGAAGTATGTAGATATAATATGTAAGACAACTACATTGACAAGAAGGGTAAAAAAAGCCTGTATGGTAATATAAATTTTATGTCACACTTAAAGTAGTAAAATTTTGATCCCTAATAAGCTGTGAAAATTGTATGTATTTGTAACCTCTAGAGCAGCCAGTAAAGAATGGCTCAAAGAAATATAGTAAAATACAATAGATAATATAGTAAAATATATTGAAATAACTCAAGAAAGCTAAAAAAGGGGAGACATTGAAGCAAATAATAAAACTAACTTTCAGAAAATATATTATATAATGGTGTACCTAATTCCAAACATGTCAATCATTACATTAAATGTAAACAAAATAAACGCATAAATTAAAAGTCAGTGGTCAACATGGATTTGAAATAAAGCGATACATATATATATACACACACACACACACACACACACACACACACATACATCTACCATGAAAAATGAATCAAAGGAAAGCTAGAGTGGTTACATTAATATCAGAAAAAGTAGACTCTAGAGCAAACAAAAGTTTTAGGAATAAATAGGGACGTTATGTGATGATAAAAAGAATCAATACATGATGATAAAAATAGTTCAGCAAAAGACTTAATGAATATAAACGTGAATTCATCTAACTAAACATTCAAATACACAAAGTAAAAACTGACAAAACGAAAATGAAAAGGAGTCAATATCACCAATATAGCTGGAAACTTCAGCATTACTCTCTCAGTGATAAATTGAACTAGTAAATAGAAAATCAACAAGGTTGTAAAACTGAACAATGTGATCAATCCACAGAATATAAGTGACATTTTTGAACACTCTTTTCAATAAAAACACAATGTCCATTTTTTCAAATACATATGGATAACTGCTAAGATAGAACATATCCTAAATGGTAAGGTAACTGTTAACAGACTTAAATGGAATAAAATTATACAAAGTATAATGGAATTAAACTAAAATTAATAATATATATCAAGTAAAATTTCCAACACTTGGGAACTAAACAACCCATTTTTAAATGAACCATTATTCTAGGCATGACCTTCAAAGAAAATAAGAAAGTAATTTAAGTTAAATGGAAATAAATAACATATTATAATTTACCAAATGCAGGTAAGGAAAAGCTTAAAGGAATATTTATACTGTCAAATGCTTATAGTAGAAAAAGAAAAACTCAAATCAATAAACTAAGCATCCACCTGAATAAACTAAAGAAAGGAGAACAATATAAACCAAATATAAACCAAAGAAAGCAGGAGAAAGTAAATAATAAAAATAAAAGTAGAAGTCAATGAAATAAACACCAGAAGTCAAACAACTTCTGTAAAGTGATGAAAGAAATAAAGAATTGGAAACCAGATAATCAGAAGTAGAGAAATAGAGAAAACCTAGGAAACAAAATCTGGGTCTTTGAAAAAGTTAATAAAATTGATAAAGTTCTAGAAAGACTGACAAAGAAAAAAGAGAGAAGGCACAAATTACCAGTACTGGAAATGAACAAGGGGCGATAACTACAGAGCATTCAGACATTAAAATGGCAATAATGGAATATTATAAACAACTCTATATACATAAAATCAACAACTTAGATGAAACGGACTACAAGCTACCAAAACTCAACCAAAATGAGGTAAATAATCTGAATAGTTTTGTAATTATTTAAAATCTCAAATCTATAATTAAAATCTTCTGAATAAGAGGTCTACAGGCCAACATAGTTTCTCTGATGATTTCTACCAAAACTTTAAGGGAAATCTTAAGAAAATAAAATGTAAAATAAACTTTAAAAAGTAAAAGAAATAATTTTTTAAATATTAATACTTCTTAAGAAAATAGAAGAACAGAAAATACTTCCTAACTCATTTTATGAACACATCATTGACCTGACACTAAAACCAGCCAAAGATAGAGTAAAAAAAGGACAGCTACTTAACAATATCTCTCATAAATAGGCAAACATCCTCATCAAAATATTTGCAAATAGAATCTGGCAATATGTAAAAAGAATAGCAAACCAGAACAACATAGGAATTATCTTTAGAGTGTAAATCTGGTTTAATATTTAAAAATCAGTCAATATAATCTACCACATTCAACAGTCTAGGGAAAAAGCACATTATGATATTATTCGCAGAAAAAGCATTTGACAAAATTCAAAATTCATTCATGATAAAAACTCTCAGCTAACTGAGAGCAGGAAGAAAATTCTTCAATCTAATAAAAGCCCTCTACAAACAAACATAAAACCAGTATCTTACATGACGGTGAAACGATGAATGATTTCCCCTTAACATTGTGAACAAGGCAAGGATTTCCACTCTCAGCATTCCTATTCAATATCATAACAGCAGTCCTAGCCAGTGCAGTAGGGCAACAATAGAAATTAGAGTTATGCAGATTGAAAAAAAGGAAGTTAAAATCTTCCTATTAATAGATAGTGTGAATTTATGCAGAAAATCCTATTTTTAAAAATCTTAGAACTAATTAGTGTGTTGAGTAACATCACAAAACACAAGAAAAACACATATCAATCCTAGTTTTAATTGGAGCAATTGGAAACCAAAATTTTTAAACAATAATAATTATAATACTCCAAAAATATGAAATTATTAGGAATAAATATAAAACTTTTGTATGGTGGAAACTAAAAAATATTAATGAGAAATTTAAAATTACCTAAATAAATGAAGAGATATATGGTGATTTTTGTGTATTAAAATTATTTAAAATATAAATTTTCCAATGGTATCAAGTGTTTTGGATGTGGAATTGGACTGCTCAGCCACGGCTGGTTAAGAATACAAAATGAAACAATCATTCTGGAACACAATTTGGTTGTTTCTCAAAAAATAAAATATATATTTACCATATGAACCAACATTCCCACTTCTGAGTATTTACTGTAAAGTAATGTAAACACATACTTATACAAAAATCTTTACACAAATGTTTTCAGCAGCTCTACTCATAATTGTGCAAAATTGGAAACGACGAAATGGACTTTAATAAATAAATGATTAAGCACATGGTGTTACATCCACACAGTGAGCTAAAGAATGGGAAGGAACAACTAAATACATTCAACAACTTGGATTAATTCATGGTGAATAAAATAAACCAGTTTCAAAAGGTTACATATTGTACAATTCAATTTTTGTGACAGTCTCAAAAAGACAAATCTGTAGCGGCAGGGAAAAGGTCAGTGAGTACCAGGATTTAGAAGTAGTGGAGCATGACACTGCAAAGAGATAGCAGGAGGGAGATTTTGATGGAGCTGTTCTATACCCTGATTGTGATAGTAGTTAACATGAATCTCTACAGCTATTAAAATTTATAGAATGGTACAACAAAAAGTTAATTTTAGTGCATGTTAATTAAAAATTAAAAATTTTTAATAGACCAATGGATGCTTTTTTGTATTAGAGATATTCTCAACCTCAAAAAGAAAATAGGAAGCTTAAAACTAACATTGACTTACTCAAATAGTTGTTTCTTTTTCATGGCTAAGAAGCACAAAATTAGGTAGCTCTTTGTGCGATTAGCTGCTCAAGAATGCTGTTTGACTTCACAAGCAGTTGTGTTTCAGTTTGTTCTCCTTAACCTGTTGACTTTTCATCCTCAGGCTTGTCTCCTGGTCAAAATATGGCCACCACAGCTTCTGGGATGAAGATCTTGCTTAAAGCTAGAGGGAAGAATTTAAGAAGAAAGCTGTATTTGCCCTTCTTAGCAGGAAACCAAAGCCTTTCCAGAAGACCACCCACTTCCAACAGTCTTCTCCTTTCCCTTCATTGGCCAGTACTGGTTCACTTCACACCCTAACCCAATCATTGGTGAAAGACTGAGAGAATGCCTTGATTAAGTCAATAAATCAGAGTTCACCATTACGGTCTGGAGTAGAGGGCTACTCCCACAAAAGTAAGAAAACCACACAAGCAACTATCTGCTCTGTTATTTAAGAATATGAGTTTGCTTTCCCAAATGATATGTGGAATTGTGTAAAAAGACTACTGCACTTTTAGAGTATAATCGTATTCTCTAATTAAAACGATCATTACAAATCCTTATCACAAGTGTTCTAATGTATCTAGCCTGTACAATGGAGATTGTATCTTGGACAGGCTTAAATTTATTTTATATCAATAACTTTAAAAATACATGAAAAACAAGTTTTCATGAAAGAACATGCAGAGAAACTATTGCTTTTTTAAAAAACAAATTCATAATAGAATGATTTGTAATCCTTTGGGTATATACCTAGTAATGGGATTCCTGAGTCAAATGGTATTTCTGGTTCTAGATCATTGAGGAATCGCCACACAGTCTTCTACAGTGCTTGAACTAATTTACACTCCCACCAACAATGTAAAAGCATTCTTATTTCTCCACAGCGTCACCAGCATCTGTTGTTTCCTGACTTTTTAATGATCACCATTCTAACTGTCATGAGATGGTATTTCATTGTGCCTCTGATTTGCATTTCTCTAATGACCAGTTATGGTGAGTTTTTCATCATGTTTGTTGGTCGCATAAATGCACACATATGTTTACTGCAGCACTCTTCACAATAGCAAAGACTTGGAACCAACCCAAATGCTCATCAATGATAGACTGGATAAAGAAAATGTGGCACATATACCCCCTGGAATACTACACAGCCATAAAAAACAATGAGTTCATGTCCTTTGTAGGGACATGGATGAAGCTGGAAGCCATCATTCTCAGCAAACTAACAGAGGAACAGAAAACCAAACACCGTATAGTCTCACTCAAAAGTGGGAGTTGAACAGAAAGAACACGCAGACACAGTAAGGGGAACATCACACACTGGGGCCTGTCAGGGGTTGGGGGGCAAGGGGAGGGAGAGCATTAGGACAAATACCTAATATATGTGGGGATTAAAACTACATGACAAGTTGATGGGTGCATGGGTGCAGCAAACCACCATGGCACGTGCATACCTATGTAACAAACCTGCACGTTCTGCACAGTGTAAAACTGTTCCTATTTCTTCATGTCCTCTCCAACACCTGTTGTTTCCTGATTTTTTAATGATTGTCATTCTAACTGGTGTGAGATGGTATCTCATTGTGGTTTTGATTTGCATTTCTCTGATGGCCAGTGATGATGAGCATTTTTTCAAGCGTCTGTTCGCTGTATGAATGTCTTCTTTTGAGAAGTGTCTGTTCATATCCTTTGCCCACTTTTTGATGGGGTTGTTTCTTTTTTTCTTGTAAAACTGATTGAGTTCTTTGTAGGTTCTGGATATTAGTCCATTGTCAGATGAGTGGATTGCAAAAATTTTCTCCCATTCTGTAGGTTGCCTGTTCACTCTGATGGTAGTTTCTTTTGCTGTGCAGAAGCTCTTTAGTTTAATTAGATCCCATTTGTCAATTTTGGTTTTTCTTGCCGTTGCTTTTGGTGTTTTAGACATGAAGTTCTTGCCCATGCCTATGTCCTGAATGGTATGCCCTAGGTTTTCTTCTACGGTTCTTGTGGTTTTAGGTCTAACATTTAAGTCTCTAATCCATCTTGAATTAATTTTCATATAAGGAGTAAGAAAAGGATCCAGTTTCAGTTTTCTACTTATGGCTAGCCAATTTTCCCAGCACCATTTATTAAATAGGGAATCCTTTCCCCATTTCCTGCTTTTGTCAGGTTTGTCAAAGATCAGATGGCTGTAGAACTGTGGCATTCATTATTTCTGAGGGCTCTGTTCTGTTCCATTGGTCTATATCTCTGTTTTGGTACCAGTAACATGCTGTTTTGGTTACTGTAGCCTTGTAGTATAGTTTGAAGTCAGGTAGCATGATACCTCCAGCTCTGTTCTTTTGGATTAGGATTCTCTTGGCAATGGGGGCTCTTTTTTGGTTCCATATGAAATTTAGGGCAGCATTTTCCAATTCTGTGAAGAAAGTCATTGGTAGCTTAATGGGGATGGCATTGAATCTATAAATTACCTTGGGCAGTATGGTCATTTTCACGATATTGATTCTTCCTATCCATGAGCATGGCATGTTCTTCCATTTGTTTGTGTCCTCTTTTAGTTCACTGAGCAGTGGTTTGTAGTTCTCCTTGAAGAGGTCCTTTACATCATTGTAAGTGGATTCCTAGGTATTTTATTCTCTTTGAAGCTATTGTGAATGGGAGTTGATTCATGATTTGGCTCTCTGTCTGTTACTGGTGTATAAGAATGCTTGTGATTTTTGCATATTGATTTTGTATCCTGAGACTGCTGAAGTTGCTTATCAGCTTCAGGAGATTTTGGGCTGAGACAATGGGGTTTTCTAAATATACAGTCATATAATCTGCAAACAGGGACAATTTGACTTCTTCTTTTCCTATGAATACACTTCATTTCTCTCTCTTGCCTGATTGCCCTAGCCAGAAATTCCAACACTATGTTGAACAGGAGTAGTGAGAGAGGGCAACCTTGTCTTTTGCCAGCTATCAAAGGAATGCTTCCAGCTTTTGCCCATTCAATATGATATTGGCTGTGGGTTTGTCATAATTAGCTATTATTATTTTGAGAAACGCCCCATCGATACCTAATTTATTGAGACTTTTTAGCATGAAGGGCTGTTGAATTTTGAAAAAGGCCTTTTCTGCATCTATTGCGATAATCATGTGGTTTTTGTCTTTGATTCTGCTTATATGCTGGATTACATTGACTGATTTGCATATGTTGAATCAGCCTTGCATCCCGGGGATGAAGCCCACTTGATCATGGTGGATAAGCTTTTTGATGTGGTGCTGGATTCGGTTTGCCAGTATTTAATTGAGAGGTTTTGCATCGATGTTCAACAAGGATATTGGTCTAAAATTCTCTTTTTTTCTTGTATCTCTGCCAGGCTTTGCTATCAGGATGAAGTTGGCCTCATACAATGAGTTAGGGAGGATTCCCTCTTTTTCTGTTGATTGGGATAATTTCAGAAGGAATGGTGCCAACTCCTCCTTGTATCTCTGGTAGAATTCAGATGTGAATCTGTCTGGTCCTGGATTTTTTGGTTGGTAGGCTATTAATTATTGGCTCAATATCACAGCCTACTATTGGTCTATTCAAGGATTCAACTTCTTCTTGGTTTAGTCTTTGGAAAGTGTAAGTGTCCAGGAAATTATCCATTTCTTCCAGGTTTTCTAGTTTATTTGCATGGAGGTGTTTATAATATTCTCTGATGGTAGTTTGTATTTCTGTGGGTCGGTGGTGATATCCCCTTTATCATTTTTTATTGCATCTATTTGATTCTTCTCTCTTTTCTTCTTTATTAGTCTTGCTAGCAGTCCATCAATTTTGTTCTTTTCAAAAAACCAACTCCTGGATTCATTGATTTTTTGGAGGGTTTTTTGTGTCTCTATCTCCTTCAGTTCTGCACTGATCTTAGTTACTTCTTGACTTCTGCTAGCCTTAGAATGTGATTGCTCTTGCTTCTCTAGTTCTTTTAATTGTGATGTTAGAGTGTCAATTTTAGATCTTTCCTGCTTTCTCTCATGGGCATTTAGTGCTATAAATTTCCCTCTACACACTGCTTTAAATGTGTCCCAGAGATTCTGGTACATTGTATCTTTGTTCTCATTAGTTTCAAAGAACATCTTTATTTCTGCCTTCATTTCGTCATGTACCCAGTAGTCATTCAGGAACAGGCTGTTCAGTTTCCATGAAGTGGAACGGTTTTGATTGTGTTTCTTAGTCCTGAGTTCTAGTTTGATTGCACTGTTGTCTGAGAGACAGTTTGTTATAATTTCTGTTCTTGTACATTTGCTGAGGAGTGTTTTACTTCCAACTATGTGGTCAATTTTGGAATAAGTGTGATGAGATGCTGAGAAGAATGTATAGTCTGTTGATTTGGGGTGGAGAGTTCTGTAGATGTCTATTAGGTCCTCTCGGTGCAGAGTTGAGTTCAATTCCTGGATATCCTTGTTAACTTTCTGTCTCTTTGATCTGTCTAATGTTGACAGTGGGGTGATAAAGTCTCCCATTATTATTGTATGGGAGTCTAAGTCTCTTTGTAAGTCTCTAAGGACTTGCTTTATGAATCTGCATGCTCCTGTTTTGGGTGCATATATATTTCGGATATTTAGCTCCTCCTGATTAATGATCTCTTTACCATTATGTAATGGCCTTCTTTGTGTCTTTTGATCTTTGATGGTTTAAAGCCTGTTTTATCAGAGACTACGATTGCAACCCCTGCCTTTTTTTTTTTTTTTTTTTCCATTTGCTTGGTAGATCTTCCTGCAAACCTTTATTTTGAGCCTATGTGTGTCTCTGCATGTGAGATGGGTCTCCTGAATACAGCAAACTGATGGGTCTTTACTCTTTATCCAGTTTGCCAGTCTTTGTCTTTTAATTGGACCATTTAGTCCATTTACATTTAAGGTTAATATTGTTATGTGTGAACTGGATCCTGTCGTTATGATATTAACTGGTTGTTTTGCTCGTTAGTTGATGAAGTTTCTTCCTAGCATCGATGATCTTTACATTTTGGCATGGTTTTGCAATGGATGGTACTGGTTGTTCCTTTCCATGTTTAGTGCTTCCTTTAGGAGCTCTTGTAGGGCAGGCCTGGTGGTGTCAAAATCTCTCAGCATTTGCTTGTCTGTAAAGGATTCTATTTCTCCTTCACTTATAAACTTAGTTTGGCTGGATATGAAATTCTGGGTTGAAAATTCTTTTCTTTAAGAATGTTGAATATTGGCCCCCACTCTCTTCTGGCTTGGAGAGTTTCTGCCAAGAGATCTGCTGTTAGTCTGATGGGCCTCCCTTTGAGGGTAACCCCACCTTTATCTCTGGCTGCCCTTAACATTTTTTCCCTCATTTCAACTTTGGTGAATCTGACAATTATGCATCTTGGAGTTGCTCTTCTCGAGAGCATCATGGTGGTGTTCTCTGTATTTCCTGAATTTGAATGTTGGCATGCCTTGCTAGGTTGGGGAAGTTCTCCTGGATGATATCCTGCAGAGTGTTTTCCAACTTGGTTCCATTTTCCCCGTCACTTTTAGGCACATGAATCAGATGTTGATTTCATCTTTTTCACATAATCCCATATATCTTGGAGGCTTTGTTTATTTCTTTTTACTCCTTTTTCTCTAAACTTCTCTTCTTGCTTCATTTCATTCATTTGATCTTCAATCACTGATACTCTTTCTTCCAGTTGATTGAGTTGGTTATTGAAGCTTGTGCATTTGTCACATAGTTCTCGTGTTATGGTTTTCATTTCTATAAGTTCTTTTAAGGACTTCTCTACATTGGCTCTTCTAGTTAGCCATTTGTCAAATCTTTTTTCAAGGTTTTTAGTTTCTTTGCACTGGTTACATAGTTCCTCTTTTAGCTCTGAGAATTTTGATCGACTGAAGCCTTTTTCTCTCAGCTTGTCAAAATCATTCTCTGTCCAGGTTTGTTCCGTTGCTGGAGATGAGTTGTGTTCCTTTGGAAGGGGAAATGCACTCTGATATTTTGAATTTCCAGCTTTTCTGCACTGCTTTTTCCCCATCCTTGTTGTTTTCTCTGCCTTTGGTTTTTGATGATGGTGACATACTGATGGGGTTTTGGTGAGGGTGTCCTTTCTGTTTGTTAGTTTTCCTTCTAACAGTCAGGATTCTCAGCTGCAGATCTGTTGGAGTTTACCCAGACCCTGTTTGCCTGGGTGTCAGCAGCGGAGGCAACAGAAGATAGAATATTGCTGAACAGCAAGTGTTGCTGTCTGGTGCTTGCTGTGGAAGCTTTGTCTCAGAGGTGTACCCAGCCATGTGAAGTGTGAGGTGTCAGTCTGCACCTAGTGGGTTATGTCTCCCAGTTAGGCTACTCAGAGGTCAGGGACCCACTTGAGCAGGCAGTCTGTCCATTCTCAGATCTCAGCCTCCATGCTAGGAGAACCACTGCTCTCTTCAATGCTGTCAGACAGGGACATTACATCTGCCAAGGTTTCTGCCGCTTTTTGTTTAGCTATGCCCTGTCCCCAGAGGTGGAGTCTACAGAGGCAGGCAGGCCTCCTTGAGCTGTGTTGGGCTCCACCGAACAAGGTTCCCAGTGGCTTTTTTTACCTAAAGCCTCAGCAATGTCGGGTGCCCCTTCCCCAGCCTCACTGCTGCCTTGCAGTTAGATCTCAGACTGCTGTGCTAGCAATGAGGGAGGCTCTGTGGGCCTGGGACCCCCCGGGCCATGTGTGGGATATAATCTCCTGGTGTGCCATTTGCTTAGATCCTTGATAAAGTGCAGTATTAGTGTGGGAGTTACCCGATTTTTCAGGTGTCGTGTGTCTCACTTTCCTTTGGCTAGGAAAAGGAATTCCCTTCCCCCTTGCACTTCACATGTGAGGTGATGCCTCGCCCTGCTTCCACTATCACTGGCCAGGCTGCACCTGCGGACCAACACCAACTGTCCGATATGCCCCAGTGAGATGAACCCAGTACCTCAGTTGAAAATGCAGAAATCACCCATCTTCTGTGTCACTCACCTTGGGAGCTGGAGGCTGGAGCTGTTCCTATTCAGCCATCTTGGGTGCACCCCTCTCTATACTCTTAAATACACACACACACACACACACACACACACACATGTATATATACACATTTTTTTTTTGAGATGTAGTCTCACTCTGTCACCCAGGCTGTAGTGTAGTGGTGCAATCTCAGCTCACTGAAAGTTCTGCCTCTCAGGTTCACGCCATTCTCCTGCCTCAGCCTCCTGAGTAGCTGGGACTACAGAGGCCTGGCACCATGCCTGGCCAATTTTTTATATTTGTAGTAGAGACAGGGTTTCACCATGTTAACCAGGATGGTCTCGATCTCCTGATCCCATGATCTGCCTGCCTCAGCCTCCCAAAGTGCTGGGATTACAGGCATGAGTCACCACGCCTGGCCCACTCTTAAATATTTTTTAATTTTTTCTTTCAATAAATTTTTCCAATCACATTAAGACCAAAGATTTTCTTCAAAAACTCTTCACTGCTAATGTTATTTGCTTAAGGACTACATGATAATTTGTCAGGTGAAGAGTGTCCGGAAGAAGTCAATAAAGTCATGAGAACATAGTGAAAAATTCACATTTCCTATTTATTTAAAAAGTCTGCAAGTGTTTTTTCTATCAGTTCCTGCTCATTCCTGATGTCATTTTCATTTTTCAGGTGCTGTGCAAAATTTCCAACCAGAGAAAAACATTTGGTACATTGGGCTCTTTGTCCTTTTATAGCCTTGCTGATCTTTGTGTCTGGCACTTCCTTACATTCTATAGTTTCCCATGGAGTTTGCAAAATCCAAGGAAAGGTTTATTTTAGTCCAAGATGGTGTCAAAGAACAGTTTCAAGTGTTCATAAAAGTGCCTGCCAATAGATCAGCATTCAAGAAGCTCAGGTGGAAATTCAAGTCGAATTTACTTTCTTTAGTTCTACTTTGTAAGTGGTCTTGCTAACTTAATGCAACATTTTTAAATGCTAAGCTCTACTGAGCTTTGGGAAGACAAACCAAATATAAGCTACTAAATGACATGCACTGTACCAGTTGTGTAAAGACAGGTATGGTGTCTGACTCATTACTAGTTTTCCCTTAGGTAATAAGAAGAAGCAGTTGCTCTGAGCAATTTCTATTGACTCACCAGGCCTTTTTGGGAGATGACAAGTTTCTTTAGAAGAGCATACCATAAGGTTGAGGTGGAGGTGATTGTGAAATTTCACTCATCATCTAGAAGAAAGCAAAAAATTAAAATCCCATCTTCCCCACTCTCAGCTCAACTCTGGCATTCGGTTGAGGTACTCAATTAAGAGAACTAAGTTGATGTTCTGCGTGTATGCACCCAAAGAAAGAAATTGACCTGACAAAAGATGTTCAATGAGTAGATAGATCCAGGTCATGTCATTGCAAGGAATGTAATCTAATATGATGGATTAGGTTTTCTTCAAGAAATATATTTTTCAAAGTTATAAAATTATTAGTTTCTGTTATTTATAAATCCAATAGTTCCCTTGAATGTGGAATTCATCAACTTCTAAGATGAATTTTAAAATACCCAGCACCCCTAAACCCTTCTTCCTTCACACTTGGATTAATTTAAATATTGCTTCATCAAGAAAATAGCATCTATAAGGTATAAATGTCCACAAATTGATTGCCTTTTATTTTTACCTGCATCTTTTCCCACCAAACTTGATCTTTGAGACTTTTGTCTCAAAGTGAGAAAGAAGTGGCTTTACTGCTTTGCATGTCAAATAAGCTTCTTTATAAGACCCAACCTTTCCTGAGATTTCAGTTAATATTTATATATCCAATATCAACCTCTCTGCTAAATTCCTTCTCTAAACTACCATGACTTAAATGATGTCCTTTCAAAACATAATATTAACTTGACATTGTTATCATTTCTTTTTTCTTTGAAATTTGGAATGAATTGTGAACATTCTTTGATTCAGCCATAAGATAAAATACTTTTCTCTGTTTTCATTATTCATAATAAACATTGTTGTCTGCTAAGTGCACACGTGTGTACGTGCACACACACACACACATACACACCCCTCACTCATGTCACTGTCCAGCATAGTTCAACACTATTCTTGACAGTAATTTGCAGACCTTTAAAGAAGGAGACCACACTACTCCTGCTGCCCTCCTGCCCCCACCTTGCCTAGTTCACAAGACAGGAGGAAAGATAGAAAGAAACAAAAGTAAGATAAATAGCCAGACAAACTGGGCACCACCACCTGACCCTAGGAGTTAAAAAAAAGTAATAATATTAACATCAACCCCTGACTTAAACTACTTGTGTTATCTGTAAATCCCAGACAGTGTATGAAAAAAAAAAATCATTGTAAAACTTTTTATTCTGTTAGCTGATGCATGTAGGCCCCAGTCACATTTCCCATGCTTGCTCGATTTATCATGACCCTTTCACATGGACCCCTAAAAGTTGTAAGCCTTTAAAAAGGCCAAGCATTTCTTTTTCAGGGAGCTCGGCTCTTAAGATGTGAGTCTGCTGACATTCCTAGCTGTATAAAAAACCTCTTCCTTCTTTAATCCAGTGTCTGAGGAGTTTTGTCTGTGGCTTGTTCTGCTACACCTTGACTCCTTCCATTTTGGAAAACAAACATGGAGAAAGAGATTCATACTGGATTTGAAAGTGAAGTTCCCCATTTACATGCAAATAATTCATTGATAAGGGTGGAATTTCAATAGCAAAACTCACAATTATTTTTGCATGAACCTAATGGTTCAAGAAAATATGAGATAAAGGAAATAAGCACAAGAGACTTAGTGGTCATCATCATAAGGTGTAAGGTTCACACTGCCAAATCCACTAATCTCTGCATTCAAACCTGGGCTCCACTATTTACTAGCTGTGTGATCTTGAGTAAATTACTTATCACTGTAATTCTGTGTCATTATCCACAATGTAGGTATAGTAATAGCACTTATCTCAAAGGATTATCCTACAGATTAGATGGATTACTACATATAGGGTGCTTAAAATAGCACTGAGCATACAGTATACAATCTCCAAATAATAGATTTTGTTTCTATTTTATTGTTTTTATATCTAAGAACTGGCAATTAAAATCCTTTAACAGTGCCTGACAAAGAGTATTTGCTCAATAAATGTATATCAAATGTATAAATAACAAATATAAAATATCATGTTATATACATACAAATATAAATATATTGAATATACATATGCACATATATTTTTATGTAATGCTTGTGCAAGTCTCATAAGGTGGAAATTTTTTCTGGATTTTAATAGAAGATAAGAAAGAAGGGGAGCGCCCAAGACGGCTGAATAGGGACAGTTCCAGCCTCCAGCTAACAGCATGAGCAACACAGAAGACAGGGGATTTCTGCATTTTCAACTAAGGTACCAAGTTCATCCCACTGGGCATGTCAGTCAGTGCTGGTCAGTGGGTGCAGCCCAACCAGCAAGAGCTGAAGCAGGGTGAGGCATCACCTCACCTGGGACGTGCAAGGGGTAAGGGAATTCCTTTTCCTAGCCAACGAAACTCTGACACACAACACCTGGAAAATCAGGTAACTCCCACCCTAATACTGCACTTTACCAAGGGTCTTAGTAAATGGCACACAAGGAGATTACACCCCATGCCTGTCCCAGAGGGTCCCACACCCAGAGAGCCTCCCTCATTGCTAGCACAGCAGTCTGAGATCTAACTGCAAGGCAGCAGTGAGGCTGGGGGAGGGGTGCCCACCAATGCTGAGGCTTAAGTAGGTAAACAAAGCAGCTGGGAAGCTTGAACGGGGTGGAGCCCAACACAGCTCAAGGAGGCCTGCCTGCCTCTGTAGACTCCACCTCTGTGGACAAGGCATAACTAAACAAAAAGCAGCAGAAACCTTTGCAGAAGTAAATGTCCCTATCTGACAACTTTGAAGAGAACTGTGGTACTTCCAGCACGGAAGTTGATATCTGAGAACAAAGAGACTGCCTGCTCAAGTGGGTCCCTGACCCCTGAGTAGCCTAACTGGGAGACATCCCACACTATGTGCAGACTGACACCTCACACTTCACACGGCTGGGAACACCTCTGAGACAAAGCTTCCAGAGCAAGAATCAGACAGCAACACTTGCTGTTCAGCAATATTCTATCTTCTGCAGCCTCTGCTGCAGATACCCAGGCAAACAGGGTCTGGAGAGGACCTCAACTAAACTCCAACAGACCTGCAGCTGAGGGTCCTGACAGTTAGTAGGAAAACTAACTAACATAAAGGACACCCACACCAAAACCCCAACAGTATGTCACATCATCAAAGACCAAAGGCAGATAAAACAACAAAGATGGAGGAAAAGCAGTGCAGAAAAGCTGGAAATTAAAAAAATCAGAGCTCATCTCCCCCTTAAAAGGAACACAGCTCATCCCCAGCAATAGAACAAAGCTGAAAGGAGAATGACTTTGATGATTTGAGAGAAGATGGCTTCAGTCGATCAAACTTCTCAAAGCTAAAGGAGGAACTAGGTACCCAGTGCAAAGAAACTAAATATCTTGAAAAAAGAATGCAAGAATGGATAACTAGAATCACCAATGCAGAGAAGTCCATAAACGAATTGATAGAGATGAAGACCATGACATGAGAACTACCTGACAAATGCACAAGCTTTAGTACTCACTCAATCAATGGAAGAAAGAGTATCAGTGATTGATGATCAAATGAATGAAATGAAGTGAGAAGAGAAGTTTAGAGAAAAAAGAGTAAAAAGAATTGAACAAAGCATCCAAGATATACGAGATTATGTGAAAAGACCAAATCTACATATGATTGGTGTGCCTGAAAGTGATGAGGAGAACGGAATCAAGCTGGAAAACACTCTGCAGGATATCATCCAGGAGAACTTCCCCAACCTAGCAAGGCAGGCCAACATTCAAATTCAGGAAATACAGAGGACACCACAAAGACACTCCTCGAGAAGAGCAACTCCAAGACACATAATTGTCAGATTCACCAAAGTTGAAATGAGGGAAAAAATGTTAAGGGCAGCCAGAGAGAAAGGTCGTGTTACCCACAAAGGGAATCCCATCAGACTAACAGCAGATCTCTCAGTGAAACTCTCCAAGCCAGAAGAGAGTGGGGGCCCGTTTCAACATTCTTAACAAAAAAATTTTCAAACCAGAATTCCATATCCAGCCAAATTAAGTTTCATAAGTGAAGGGGAAATAAAATGCTTTACAGACAAGCAAATGCTGAGAGATTTTGTCACCACCAGGCCTGCCCTACAAGAGATCCTGAAGGAAGCACTAAACATGGAAAGGAACAACCAGTACCATCCATTGCAAAACCATGCCAAAATGTAAAGACCATCGATGCTAGGAAGAAATTGCATCAACTAACGAGCAAAATAACCAGCTAATATCATAATGACAGGATCCAGTTCACACATAACAATACTAACCTTAAATGTAAATGGACTAAATGGTCCAATTAAAAGACAAAGACTGGCAAACTGGATAAAGAGTAAAGACCCATCAGTTTGCTGTATTCAGGAGACCCATCTCACATGCAGAGACACACATAGGCTCAAAATAAAGGTTTGCAGGAAGATCTACCAAGCAAATGGAAAACAAAAAAAATAAGGCAGGGGTTGCAATCGTAGTCTCTGATAAAACAGGCTTTAAACCATCAAAGATCAAAAGACACAAAGAAGGCCATTACATAATGGTAAAGAGATCATTAATCAGGAGGAGCTAAATATCCGAAATATATATGCACCCAAAACAGGAGCATGCAGATTCATAAAGCAAGTCCTTAGAGACTTACAAAGAGACTTAGACTCCCATACAATAATAATGGGAGACTTTATCACCCCACTGTCAACATTAGACAGATCAAAGAGACAGAAAGTTAACAAGGATATCCAGGAATTGAACTCAACTCTGCACCGAGAGGACCTAATAGACATCTACAGAACTCTCCACCCCAAATCAACAGACTATACATTCTTCTCAACATCTCATCACACTTATTCCAAAATTGACCACATAGTTGGAAGTAAAACACTCCTCAGCAAATGTACAAGAACAGAAATTATAACAAACTGTCTCTCAGACAACAGTGCAATCAAACTAGAACTCAGGACTAAGAAACACAATCAAAACCGTTCCACTTCATGGAAACTGAACAGCCTGTTCCTGAATGACTACTGGGTACATGACGAAATGAAGGCAGAAATAAAGATGTTCTTTGAAACTAATGAGAACAAAGATACAACATACCAGAATCTCTGGGACACATTTAAAGCAGTGTGTAGAGGGAAATTTATAGCACTAAATGCCCATGAGAGAAAGCAGGAAAGATCTAAAATTGACACTCTAACATCACAATTAAAAGAACTAGAGAAGCAAGAGCAATCACATTCTAAGGCTAGCAGAAGTCAAGAAGTAACTAAGATCAGTGCAGAACTGAAGGAGATAGAGACACAAAAAACCCTCCAAAAAATCAATGAATCCAGGAGTTGGTTTTTTGAAAAGAACAAAATTGATGGACTGCTAGCAAGACTAATAAAGAGAAAAGAGAGAAGAATCAAATAGATGCAATAAAAAATGATAAAGGGGATATCACCACCGACCCACAGAAATACAAACTACCATCAGAGAATATTATAAACACCTCTATGCAAATAAACTAGAAAACCTGGAAGAAATGGATAATTTCCTGGACACCAACACTCTCCCAATACTAAACCAAGAAGAAGCTGAATCCCTGAATAGACCAATAGTAGGCTCTGATATTGAGCCAATAATTAATAGCCTACCAACCAAAAAAGTCCAGGACGAGATGGATTCACAGCCGAATTATACCAGAAGTACAAGGAGGAGCTGCTACCATTCCTTCTGAAATTATCCCAATCAACAGAAAAAGAGGGAAGCCTCCCTAACTCATTTTATGGGGCCAACATCATCCTGATACCAAAGCCTGGCAGAGACACAACCGAAAAGAGAATTTTAGACCAATATCCCTGACAATCATTGATGCAAAAACCCTCAATTAAATACTGGCAAACTGAATCCAGCAGCACATCAAAAAGCTTATCCACCATGATCAAGTGGGCTTCATCCCTGGGATGCAAAGCTGGTTCAACATATGCAAATCAATCAACATAATCCAGCATATAAACAGAACCAAGACAGAAAACACATGATTATCTCAATAGATGCAGAAAAGGCCTTTGACAAAATTCAACAGCCCTTCATGCTAAAAACGCTCAATAAATTCGGTATTGATGGAATATATCCCAAAATAATAAAAGCTATTTATGACAAACCCACAGCCAGTATCATACTGAATGAGCAAAAACTGGAAGCATTCCCTTTGAAAACTGGCACAAGATAGGGATTGCCTCTCTCACCACTCCTATTCAACATACTGTTGGAAGTTCTGGCTAGGGCAATCATGCAAGAGAAAAAAATCAAGGGTATTCAGTTAGGAAAAGAAGAAGTCAAATTGTCCCTGTTTGCAGGTTACATGACTATATATTTAGAAAACCCCTTTGTCTCAGCCCAAAATCTCCTTAAGCTGTTAAGCAACTTTAGCAAAGTCACAGGATACAAAATTAATGTGCAAAAATCACAAGCATTCTTATACACCAATAACAGACAAACAGAGAGCCAAACCATGAATGAACTCCCACTCACAGTTGTTTCAAAGAGAATAAAATACCTAGGAATCCAACTTACAAGGGATGTGAAGGACCTTTTCAAGGAGAACTACAAACCACTGCTCAGTGAAATAAAAGAAGACACAAACAAATGGAAGAACATGCCATGCTCATGCATAGGAAGAATCAATATTGTGAAAATGGCCATACTGCCCAAGGTAATTTTTAGATTCAATGCCATCCCCATTAAGCTACCAATGACTTTCTTCACAGAATTGGAAAAAACTACTTTAAAATTCACACGGAATCAAAAAAGAGTCTGCATTGCCATGACAATCTTAAGCCAAAAGAACAAAGCTGGAGGCATCATGCTACCTGACTTCAAACTATACTACAAGGCTACAGTAACCAAAACAGCATGATACTGGTACCAAAACAGAGATATAGACCAATGGAACAGAACAGAACCCTCAGAAATAATACCACAGTTCTACAGCCATCTGATCTTTGACAAACCTGACAATAACAAGAAATGGGTAAAGGATTCCCTATTTAATAAATGGTGCTGGGAAAATTGGCTAACCATAAGTAGAAAGCTGAAACTGGATCCTTTCCTCACTCCTTAAATGAAAGTTAATTCAGGATGGATTAGAGTCTTAAGTGTTAGACCTAAAACCATAAAATCCCTAGAAGAAACCCTAGGTAATACCATTCAGGAGATAGGCATGGGCAAAGACTTCATGTCTAAAACACCAAAAGCAACTGCCACTGAAGCCAAAATTGACAAATGGGATCTAATTAAACTAAAGAGCTTCTGCACAGCAAAAGAAACTACCATCAGAGTGAACAGGCAACCTACAGAATGGGAGAAAATTTTTGCAATCTACTCATCTGACAAATGGCTAATATCCAAAACCTACAAAGAACTCAACCGAATTTACAAGAAAAAAACAAACAACCCCATCAAAAAGTGGGCAAAGGATATGAACAGACACTTCTCAAAAGAAGACATTTATACAGCCAACAGACACATGAAAAAACTCTCATCATTACTCGCCATCAGAGAAATGCAAATCAAAACCACAATGAGATACCATCTCACACCAGTTAGAATGGCAGTCATTAAAAAGTCAGTAAGCATCAGGTGCTGGAGAGGATGTGGAGATATAGGAAGACTTTTACACTGTTGGTGGACTGTAAACTAGTTCAACCATTGTGGAAAAGAGTGTGGCGATCCCTCAAGGATCTAGAATTAAAAATATCATTTGACCCAGCCATCCCATTACTGGGTATATTACCAAAGGATTATAAATCATGCTGCTACAAAGACACATGCACATGTATGTTTATTGTGGCACTATTCACAATAGTAAAGGCTTGGAATCAACTCAAATGTCCATCAGTGACAGACTGGATTAAGAAAATGTGGTGCATATACACCATGGAATACTATGCAGCCATAAAAAAGGATGAGTTCATGTTGTTTGTAGGGACATGGATGCAGCTGGAAACCATCATTCTCAGCAAACTATCACAAGAACAGGAAACCAAACACCGCATGTTCTCACTCACAGGTGGGAATTGAACAATGAGATCACTTGGACACAGGAAGGGGAACATCACACACTGGGGCCTATTGTGAGGATGGAGGAGGGATAGCATTAGGAAATATACCTAATATACCTAATGTAAATGATGAGTTAATGGGTGCAGCACACCAACATGGCACCTGTATACATATGTAACAAACCTGCATGTTGTGCACATGTACCCTAGCACTTAAAGTATAATAGAAAAATAAATAAATAAAAAAAAATAAGGAGATAAGAAAGAAGAAAGATAGAAGAAAGGAGGGTTACGAGAGGCCATGTAATCTGCATAAAGTCATACAGCTAATCACAACTTCATTCCAGGTCTGTCTATCTTTCTGTGCCATCCCTCTGCACCACTTCCCACTGCCTAGAAGTAGGTAAGCCATTTATTCATACCACCACAATAGTGCTAATTACATAACTAAAATTTTATTATTGTATTAATTGTCTCCACTTCTGTGAATGACTCAACTTAGAGGCAACATGCTGTTAGCAATTAACGGCAAGTGTTAGCAACATAGACCAAAGTGCATCTCCACTTTCAAGTAGATGGACTGGACATTCATTGGGTACATGACAGTTCTAGGATTAACTCTAAGAGGGGAGAAGTGCACAGTATTAAGGACCATGTTCAAATAAGCCCAATGATCCCAGGCTGGGTTACCATCTTGATAGGGAGATTGGCAAGAACAATTTGGAGAATCTCTTTGATGGCCAAATGGTCTGAACTTTTGAGGAGCGCCTTTATGTAAGTGAATGAAGCTAAGGAGAACATATGTATCTTTAGTTGAAACTCTTGAGTTAACTTGTGAGAATAAGAGGATTTCAACTTACAGAGCATGCTAGGTTCGTAGACTGAGTCACATAGAAAAACAACTGATTCTTAGTGAGATTAATTTTTAAAACAAGTGTTTGTCTAGTTTCTATAGTTGTCAAGCACTATTGACAACTACATATATGTAGTAACCGGTGATATACCAGTTAACAAAGCAAATAAGAAATTTCTGCACTTACGGCATGTACAAGCAATCAAACAGAGACAGACGACAAGTGAAAATTTAAGTAAAATAAAGGATATGTCAGTTGTTAATAAGGGCTACAAAGAAAGGTAACTTAGGGAAGGGCCAGAGAGGTAGGTTGAGGCTTATAATGTAAAATATGGTTGTCTGGGCATTGAGTACTAAGGAGAAATGAAAGGAAATAATGATACCATCATAAGCAAAGACCAGTTCATAAAAGGTTTTGTATGCCATGCAATAAACTTGGGCTTTTTGCTACTGAGAGTCACCAGAAGTTTTCCCAAAGCTGGGGAGTGCATAGTCTGGTTTGTATTTCAGAAAAGGCATGCTGACAGCAGTGGTGAATAGACGGCATGGAGCCCAGAGAAACGGCACTTTCCATATCCAGGTGAAGCAATAATGAGGGCACAAACTAAGCCACTAGAAGTGGAAAAGGAGAGAAAGGAAGATAACAAAATGATTTATGAGGTATGGTCAACTAATTTTTAAACAATTGGATATAGTTGGTGTGGGGAGAGTCACAGATGACTCTAAGGTTTCCAGCTTTGTCATTTGCTAAGATTTAGAGCACTGGGAAAGAATAAAGTTTGGGAACAAAGATATGTAGATGGGGATGTCAAGTAAGCAGTAGGACAAATGGGCTCAAAGCTCACAAAGCTACATCTCCCCTAGATATAGATATAGAATTCATTATCGACAGGTAGAATAAAAAACATGCCAGAGGATGAGATCATTGAAGGTTGCAATTAGACTTCTTTCCTTACCATCATATCAAAAGTCACATAGACCTAATCTAGCATTTCTTACTCTTTCCAACATATTGCATACTTTTGTTGTATTCCTGGAAATAATTATTTAAAAATCCTACTTAATCCTTTTCCACCTCATTGCTTCTTCAGTCGGTTAATTATACTTTAAAGGGGAAAAATGTACATCACAACTGTAGTAAACTACGTCCCAATTTTAAAAAGTGACCTTGTTTATTTTCATGTAAGATAAGAGATTTAAACTTAGAGAAGTCTCTAGCAACTTCTAAATGAGAAATAATGACCAATCATATCCTGGTAAGTAGAATGTTAAAAGACATTAGAGCCACTGAGAAACTAATCACTACTTTTCCTAAGTGGATATCTCTTTTATTGTCTGTCTAGGATCTGTTCCCTCTTCTGGTCACAATATGCCTGTTTTGCTTAAGAAAACAAAACAAACAAACAAACAAAAACCTTTCCCCATTGCTAAAGCTTTAGTAAGACTATAAATCAAAAAGTTTACTTTTATCACAGCCACTGCATAAGTAAAAGACCCTACAGTGAATCTGGTTCGGAAAGCATAACCTTTAAATATTGATAGAACTCAATCATTTCAGTGAAGTATATCTCTGATTTCTATCCTTTCAAAATGTTTCAGTTTCTTTTCTTTTAGTTTGTCAGTTTCCTAAAACAAAATCACAACCATGGGATGCCATGGTAAATCTGTTATGTTTTTCAATTGTAAGCATCAGAAATCACAACTGACTCATTGAGCCAATAAACAAATGAAAATCAACCAAACAAACAAAGACAGAGGTCAAGAAATGATTATGTAACTTCCCTGAAAATCTTATAGTCCCAGAGCTAGTTAACTGCAAATTAAGAATTAAAACTCAGACTTCCATTTCCCAGAATATTGCTCTATTCTGACTATACTCTTCACTTTCCTATGTGCTCTATAGATCACAAGATACGTAAATCACAATATACAGCATGTGTCTTTCATTTACATGAAAAATAAAAAGCTCTTCCATTTCAATTTATGACAAGTAGCTTTAAACAAGGACTGAAAGAGTAATAAACAAATACTTAACCTAAAAATAATGATGGTTTTAAAACAATATTTTAAATACTGGGTGGTGATATATAGGATCATGAAAAGGAGAGGCTTTCCAAAACATATGGCTGGCTCACAACCTGTATCTGTTTCCCCTGATATTTTTGTAGGAGTGGTATGTTTATCATTAGAAACAAGTTATTTAAGTATTCTTTCTTTTAATTTGCCGGTAGACAACCTAGATTAAAGGAAAAGAAGTAAAAGCTAACTTCACCTATGTGATCTGTATATCTTGGAATTATCTTGTCCTTAATTGCTTTCAGGAAGATACTACACAAGAGAGTGTTCCTTTTTGGGGGGGGGAGGGGGACGGAGTCTCGCACTGTTGCCAGAGCTGGAGTGTAGAGGCGTGATCTGGGCTCACTGCAACCTCCGCCCCTCCCAAGTTCAAGCAATTCTACTTGCCTCAGCCTCCCAAGTAGCTAGGATTACAGGCAACCGCCACCAGGTATGGCTAATTTTTTTTTGTATTTTTAGTAGAGACGGAGTTTCACTATGTTGGCCGAGCTGGTCTTGAATTTCTGACCTCGTGATCCATCCACCTCAGCCTCCCAAAGTGCTAGGATTACAGGGGTGAGCCACCACACCTGGAGGGAGAGTGTTTTCTTAAAGGAGTTTGGAGACTTCCTACAATCAAAGGAAAATATGAGCATCCAAACATGATATGTAGAAAACTACTAACATCTCTGCTACTCAACTACTACCTCCTTCATATCCATTGCCAATATACAATGGATGCACACATACCTATGCAAAACCATCTTTCCTTTAATATCTAGATTTTATTTCTATGCAGAATGTCTGAGGTGGTGGCACTCTTTTCTTATACTTAGCTATTATCCTGTTGGAAACCCCTATTGCTTATACTAATGCAGAGATGCTAAAGATGATTAAGTTTAGAGCCTTACTAAAGGATTACGGAGTAAATAATGACAATGGTTACTCCTAAGGTGGGGATAACACAAACTCCCAGCTGGCTTGTTGTGGAAGGCAAGAATGTGCTTGTCTTTAAACTTCCTGATGAGCCTGTAGTGATTTGAAGATTCCAGATTTCAATAATCCCTCTTCGGATGTTTATAAATATACCCTTGTTATTAAAGAGGTGGTTCGCTAAAGAATATTTTATTAAGACTTTTTTGAAAACGTTACTTTTCCTCCAACTCTTATATTGTTAAAAAAGAGACCTCTGTTTATTTCACTTGTCAAAGTGTATGTAACTTCTGTTACTAAAATGTCTTGCTCAGGATTCTGAGAGTTAAGCTGACTACAGACTAAACTTCATCTTATGGTTATTTAATTTTTTAGATAACCTTCAAAGCACTGAGCAAAAACCGGAAACTTTTGTGTGAGCCTAGGCAGACTGCTATAGATACATCCTGTAGTGCCAAAGTATATGGAAGTCAAATGCATTATAGCTACTTATTGCATTTTTGTTGAATTCCATTTCTTGAGATAATACATCTCATAAACCTTTATAGACACAAAAAAATGTTTGGACTGAATACAAACCCACAGCCCTCACTGGGCTATGCCCTCAAATCATTTGGTACTGTTTCTGTATGTAAATACCATGTTTCCCGGAAGGGATTGGTGGTCAAAAGGTTTTGTCCCTTAGATTGTATTTGTAGTTAAAATTGTTATTTAACATGCTAGTTTCCTTATTCTCAAGTTACTGATTCACAAAAGTAATGAAATAAATATTACTATCCTCTGGAAAAAAGATGCAGTATTACAGGAGATCAAGGGAAACTCCCTCCTGGGACTTTGCCTAGCATTTGTGTTACGCCTTAGCAGTAAGTGAGATGCTAACTAAATCTCACAGACATATTAAAGATTACAATGCTCATTTCTAGTTAGCCTTGTATCAGTTAAATTGTGACAATATTGAGGTACAGAGTCTTGCATGGATTAAATTATAATTTGGTTGTATTTGAGGAAATTGGAATGCTCTGTGGATCAATCTGGCTTAACATATTTGGTTTATTGAACAAGTTAAGTGAAGTATAATGGGATATGTGATTTCACATTAGAAACTTAACTTTCCTATGGAAAAAGGGAATTTTAAAAATTGAAAATATGTGCTAATATGTTTACCATGATTCAGTCAAAGGAATTCTGGGACTCACATGGCAGAAAGAGACATGAGGGACTCTAAACCCCAATGAATCCACTTATTTACTTTTTTTTTTTTTTTTTTTTTTTTTTGAGAGAGAGAGACTCTGTCATCCAGGTGGGAGTGCAGTGGTGCAGTTATGCTCACTACAGCCTTGAAATCCTGGCCTCAAGCAATCCTTCTCCCTCAGCCTCCCCAGTGGCTAGGAATACAAATGTGAGCCACCATGCCCAGATAATTTTTTATTTTTATTTTTCCTGTAAAGATGAGATCTTGCTATGGTGGCCAGGCTGGTCATGAATTCCTGGCCTCAAGTGATTCTCCTGCCTTGGCCTCCCAAAGCACTGGGGCTACTTACTTTGTCCAAAGGAAAGAATGAGGCACATATGTCTGAAGTAATTTGGCTAAAGTATTGCCAAAAAAGCCAGAGATTACTCAGTATCTTGTCACCCATATTATTTCTACCAGCCCAAAACATATCTGTACAATTGACTGTAAAAGTAAAAGTAACAAAAAAGAAGCTAACTCAAGTAGTTTCAGTTGCTTTTTTCCCCAGTTAATTTATTAAAATTTAATTTAATAATCTACTTAGGCATTTAGATTAATTACAGCTCTGGGAATATAACCAATACTTCAGAATGAGACATTTGATCATAATTCAAGATTTAGGAAACGCAGTTAAGAGAAATATCCTAACAATTGAGGAAGGGGTGTCTGAACGCAGCAAGTCATCAATCATCTCTGTCTGTCAGTCCCTGGGGAACAAGTCTATTCATTTCTCACTCTGGGTAGAACATTCACCAGATGTTAAGGAATGTGGAAAATTGGCATGGAAAACTGCTAACTGTCCCTGTTTCTCAGTAATCAGCAAACAAATTTCAGGAGAAAGGATGATCAGATGGAAACTTAATGGTCTTTCCCTGGAGTAATACTAGTCCCTTATGAGGCAGCAAATGAGGATTGTTTTATGAAATAACCCTTATAACTCAAGGCTGACTTTCTACAAAATGTCTAAGATTTACTTTAGAGAAGCATTTTATATTTTCTCTCCTATTCCTTTATCTTTTTTATTCCCTTTTCCTGCATTTTTTTCTTTCTGTATTCAACACATATATCTTTGTCTCTTTCTTTGTAAGAAGGGAGAATAATTTCTTAGGGAAAATAAAATAATTACCTCTACTTTATAAGTTTTCTTCCTATTTCTTTCAACTTCTTAGTTCTAAATGATACTGAAGAAAAAATAAGCTTAGAGTTTATTTTAAAAAAATACAATACCTAGAAAAAAAGCTATGACTCCCCATCCAAATTTAACCACCCTTCACATCTTGTCATTTTAGATCACTTTATCTTTTGTATTCACTCTCTCATTTCCATGGGTATTGCACATACTCATTATAAAGAATCAAACAATAGAGTATGTACAAAGGCAAACACTAAGAACTCACCCCAAAACAACCACTGAGAAATTATCCTCATTACCATTAGGTGACTGTCATTCTAACTTATTTGAATAAATAGAGATAACACAATGAAAATGTACAAGGGAGACTGGTTGGATTAATTGATAAGTAGATGGAAAGAAGATAGATGCTAGTAATGTTTTTATAAAAATAAATCAGAATAAAGAGAGTTTTTTTAAAATTAAAAACACTCCAAATATTTCATTTATATTTATTAATTTAATAATGAAAAAACAAAACTAAAAAATTTGAACCTTGAGTTATTCTTTACTATGCAAAATATTGTTTCCTAAAGTATCTCATGAAGGTGTAAATGAAAAAAAAAAAACAGAGCATGTATACTTTCGACTAGTTTGAACTATGTGTTTCTATTTCTACTGACCTCTTACTTTGACGGGTAGAGGATTTTAGCATTCTCCCGTCTTCTCGTCTTCCTTCCCTCAAGCACCTCAAACATTTGTATTTGCTATACTATCATATTAATATATCTCAGGTTTATATTATATCACGAGCATTATTTTCTGTTATATATCCGTTATTACCATTTTGCTCAGTATAAGTCCTGTGTTTCAATGGTTTCAATATTTTCAACTAGTCTTTATTAGACTACATGGCCTTAGTTTTGTTGTTTGTTTGTTTATAATCCTGAGATGTTATTATTAGTCCTATTCTAGGGATCCTATCTCACTAAGGTTGTCAGGTCTAGCAAGGAAAAATGCAGCATACACAGTTAAATTGGAACTTCAGATAAGCACTAATTTTATTTTAGTATAAGTATGTCCCATACAATATTTGAGATATACTAAAATAATATTCATTGTTTATCTGAAATTCAGATTTTTCTGGATGTCTTGTGTTTTTATTTGCAACAAGATGTTTAGTTAACTTCAAATTTCAGATAAACAGTGTGTAATCCTTATTATTAATAAGTATTTAGTCTGGCAACTTTTACTCCATTGAGTTTGGAGTGAAAGTAGGGAGGAAGGATAGGCCATTGGTGGGAGAAATGGCATTAAAGTATGGATTATTTCCTCAGTTTGAGGTATCACTAGCGTTTCAATTCCGAAGGCCTATTAGTCTTTTTTTTCCTTGCATTTCTCCTATTAGAGATCTCCACTATGCTTCTTCAGAAGTAGAGGGGAAGAAGGATCAATACTATTTTGCACTAGGTTTCGGGATATTAGTGGAGATTCTCCTCACACTAAGAGGGTTTGTGGACTTGAGGATCGAATGAGGAACAACACCAGACTGTGCTTTTCTATTCTGTTTGGAAATGTATGTTTTATTCTTTACCAACAGTTTTGCTTTACTTTTCATTGTTTGTTTGCTGCCATTTAAAATTAATGTATGCTATTGACCCTATGGAGATAGTATTAGTAAATTTATTGAGTTGGTTCTTTGTTTCCGCCTTTTCCATTTGCTAATGTTTTTTAAGTTTTGGGAGGGCAAGTTGAGTCTATGAAGAAGTTGTAATCTGCTTTCTTAACCCAGAAAAACTATCTTTAGAATTTCCATTGAATCTATACAACCTGAAATTATTTCAGATAAAATCTTGTAGAAACAAACACAAGTTTTCAACACTTGGGTTGTAGTACAGAGTGCCTGCAACTTGGGCCCTTGAATCAAACTGAATTCAAAGCCCAGTTCTACCTTCCCTGTCTGAAAACCTGAGCATAGCACTACCGCATGATGCTTCACTTTCCCAGTTGGCAATAAGGCATAAGAGCAGACCTTTTTACAAGACATTTTCTGAAAATAAGATGAAATAAGGCATGTTTCTTAGAGAGTCTGGCATGTACAAAATGCTCATTAAACATTGACCACTTTTTTTTTCTTTTCTTTTCTTTTTTTTTTTTTTTTTTTTTTTGAGATGGAGTCTTACTCTGTAGCCCAGGCTGGAGTGCAGTGGCGTGATTTCAGCTCACTACAACTTCCACCTTCCAGGTTCAAGCAATTCTCCTGCCTCAGCCTCCCTAGTAGCTGGGACTACAGGCACTCGCCACCATGCCCAGCTAATTTTTTGTATTTTTAGTACAGATGGGGATTCACTGTGTTAGCCAGCATGGTCTCAATCTCCTGACCTCCTGATCTACCCGCCTCAGCCTCCCAAAGTGCTGGGATTACAGGCATGAGCCATTGCACCCCACCAATGACTATTATTATTTCAACCAGTAAAGAATATCCTACTTTTAGAATTGCAAGATGTTAAAACTGGAAGAATCCTTCACACATACTAAAAACTTTTTAAATGCAAAATCTACTGTAACGAAAAAAACTCTTATTAGTTTATACTTTTAGGAAAATTTTAAATACTTGAAATTTTTTTTTTTTTTTTTTTTTTTTTTTTTTTTTTTTTGAGACAGAGTCTTGCTCTGTTGCCCAGGCTGGAGTGCAGTGGCCAGGTCTCAGCTCACTGCAAGCTCCGCCTCCCGGGTTTACGCCATTCTCCTGCCTCAGCCTCCCGAGTAGCTGGGACTACAGGCGCCCACCACCACTCCCAGCTAGTTTTTTGTATTTTTTAGTAGAGACGGGGTTTCACCGTGTTAGCCAGGATGGTCTCGATCTCCTGACCTCGTGATCCGCCCGTCTCAGCCTCCCAAAGTAAATACTTGAAATACATTTTAAGTCATTTAGAAATTTTTTGGTTATCTTCAAATTAGTTCAAATCCATGATTAAAATTCCAAAAGGAAAAATTTAATCTTCATTAAAAGCAACAAAGCTTACAAAGGAAAAACAGCTCTTTTGAAGGAAAATGGAAAATGGTTTCAAGTATCTTCTAAAATTTTTAATATAAAGTTTGTACAAATTACATGCATTTACAGGAGGCTAAAAAACATATGTCTGGACAACTGATGGCCACTTGAATAGACTTTAGTGCTCTGTACTGTAAATATGAAGCCTTTCTATATGATTTCACAATTATGATACTTTTTAAATTACATTTTTGATAAGTAGCCAGCTTTTTTAAGAGCTTTATTTATAAGATAAACATTTTCTAAAAGACTTTGAGTTAGTAATGGCAGCAATTACAACACTTTTTGTCAAAATTTTTCTTTTAGGGAATATGCAAATTATCCTTTATTGGACAAACATTTCTGGAAGGTATGGAGAATAGACAGTACTTTTGTGCATAGTTTCCCCTATAAAAGAAATTGGTCTTCTTAATTCCAAAATCAGGACCCTTCATAAACTTTGTTAAGGAAATACATTCTAGAATGCTGCACTCTGTGTAACCACATATCCTCATCTCAGCACATATGAAAGTCTTCTATAATATGAAACAGGTTGACATGATAGTATCGCACATCTAAAGTAACATACAATAAATTTACCTTTCATCCCAGAGTGTACTGAACGTATCTGGCTAGTTCACTTCAAAAAAAAAAAAACAAGCAAGCAAGTGATCAAGAACCACAACAAAACCTTGTTTATAAATACATTTATTGATTTCCATACAAAGCCTAGTAATGCAGATCAATACATAATTGAGAAGTATTGCCCAATCTTCAAGCTGGATAACATTTCACAGATGCCAAGTTCTTAAATACTTTCAGCAGTGACCACACAGCTTAGTATCAGTGAGGGAAAGCCATACACAAAGGCTTACACAGTTCATCCTTGCAGTCAGACCAGGGGCCATACACTAAATGATAATTCCATCCAAAACACAGGTACTAATGGGAGTGGAAATGCATATCTGACAAATGGCTAAAAAGATACAAATATTTTTTAAGAGACTACACAAATTAAACAAATAAAATTCAGTAAAGAGAGCCACTGAAGTATAAAGCAATGACTCCCAACAGTGGAGAGTTGGGAAACAGCAGCAGCAGGAAACAGATTCATAGTTCTGGAGCCATCATCCATTCTTTCTCTTCCTCTCATCTTTCATGAAACAAAGAAAGAGAAAAGAGACAATCAAAAATGTTGGTCTTGTTGTGGCTACCATTCATCTATAGGCAAATAAAATTATTCCCATTAATTTTAGAAATTATGACATCTTTGAGTTAATAATGCAATATGAAATCTATTAAAAATTGCACTGCTGGATTAAGTATACATTTGACTTAAAATTTAATTTTCCCCTTTAAATATTTTATAATATGTTGGAAAATATTTTTGAAATATTAATAGTTTTTCTTTTTATTTTATTTTATACCCTTAATTTGCCTGTGCCATGTTCAAGCTTCCCAGGTTTTTTTGTTGTCGTTGTTGTTTGTTTTGCTTTTTTTTTAATTCTAATTTCTTCGGAAGAGGGAATATTAGGTAAGATAAAGCAGAGGATATGGATGACAATGGACAGGTGCTCAGCACCCCAGAGAGAACTGGAAAAGAATCAACACAGGACAGAGCATTTGTGGGATCTGAGAACAGGAGAGTCTGTGTGCTGCCTCGGGAGTGAAACATCGCATCTGGAAAACAGCAAGACCCAGTGGAAAGAATAGATATCAGTCATGCCTGGATAGCCAGGGCTGTGGACAGCATCCTCAGAGCGACCCCTCTGCTGGCAGTACAGGAAGGAGCCGAGCAATTCCCAGGCTCACAATGGCTTACCAACAGCAGGAAAACTCACTAGACCCAATGTAGTGTTAAAGACAGAAATAAAATGAAGTTATATATGTACTTTTTACACCTAACTTTGGTTGACTAAGATTTGTATCCAGCTAATTTTCAAAATAATCATCACTTTAAAATGTTGTCATCCATCCTTATGGCATTTCAGGGTTTAACAGTAGAGTTAAGAACATGACATGTGACTGCATGATTTCAAATCCCAGCTCTGCTACTTATTAGTGAGCAAGTCACTTATCTATTTCGTGCCTGAGTTTCCTAATGTAACAAATATAGCACCTATCTTCAAAGGTTGCTATAAGGATTAAACAAGTCTATGTATGTACTACATAAGTGCTTGATAAGTGAAACAAGAAATAAAATATGAAAATCGATGGTATCACAAAAGAAGAAAGTAAGCCACTCTGCTTAAGGGTGAAACAAATGCTGAATAAGACATAATAAAGAGCAGGGGAGGGGAGGGCATGAGCCAAATTCCAACACCATGCCACTCAAACCACATTACTTTTCAAAAGATCACCATCTGCTATTACTATTATAATGTGATCAGACTGCGTCACCAAAAGAATCAGAAGTTCACCTTCAGCAAAAATCATTTTGAAAAATATTTCTTTTTAGTATCTACATTTTGTAGTAAAATATTATGCAATCTTGTAGAAATTAGAGAACTGTGAGAAAGTAAAAAGGTACAGAGATACAAAACATTTAGACATGATTACACCATCCATAAATAACTACTGCTAACATTGTGTCCTTTAACGTATACACTTTTAAAAATCATGATCTTTTTATATATATCACCACACTCATTTCATAAACAGACACATCTTGTTGTATTGCACTTCACAAATTTCATTCACTTTGCAAGTTGAAGGTTTGTAGTAACGCTGTATTAAGCAAGTTTATCAGCGCGATTTCTCCAACAGCAAGCACTTGCTTCGTATCTGTGTCACATTTCAGTAACTCACTCAATATTGCAAACTTTTTCATTGTTACTATGTCTGTTATATGGATCTGTGATCAGTGATGTTTGTTGTTACCATTGTAATTGTTTTGGGGCACCATGAGGATGTGCACCAAAAGTGGCAAGCTTTATCAATAAATGTTGTGTGTGTTCCGACTGCTCCACCAACCAGCCATTCCTGCATCTCTCTCCCTCTCTTCGGATTTCCCTATCGCCTGAGACACAACAATATTGAAATGAGTCCTATTACTAACCCTGCAATGCCCTCCAAGAGTTTAATGGAAAGGAAGGGTCTCACATTTCCTACTTTAAATCAAAAACTAGAAATGATTAAGCCAATGAGGCAGACATGTCGAAAGTCAGGATAGGTTGAATGCTAGGCCTTTTGCACCAAACAGTTTGCCAAGTTGTGAATGCAAAGAAAAAGTTATTGAAGAAAATTAATAGTGCAACTCCTGGGAACACACAAATAATAAGAAATCAAACAGCCTACTGCTGAGATGGGGAAAGTTTGAGTGGTTTGGATAGAAGATCAAACCAGTCACAACATTCTCTTTAACCAAAGCCTAATCCAGAGCAAAGCTCCAATTCTCTTCAATTCTATGAAGACTGGGAGAGGTGAGGGTTGCAGAAAAAGGATTTGGGAGGTTGGTTCATTAGATTTTTAAAAAGAAGCCGTCTCCATAACATAAAAGTGCAAGGTGAAGCAGCAAGTGCTAATGGAGAAGCTGCAGCAAGATATCCATCAGATCTGGCTGAGATCATTGATGAAGGTATCTTGACAAAACAAAAGATTTTCAGTGTAGAAGAAACAGCCTCATATTGGAAGAAGATGTCATCTAGGAGTTTCATAGCTAGAGAGAAGTCAATGACGGTCTTCAAAACTTTGAACGATGGGTTGACTCTCTTACTAGGAGCTAATGCACCTGGTGAATTTAAATTGAAGCCAATGATCATTTACCATTCTAAAAAATCCTAAGGCCCTGAGAACTATGCTGAATCTACTCTTGCTGTGCTCCGTAAATGGAAAATGAAAGCCTGGGTGACAGCACACCTGTTTACATCATGGTTTACTGAATATTTGAGCCCACTGTTGCAACTAACTCTTCAGAAAAAAAAGAAAGAAAGAAAGAAAGAAAGAAAGATTCCTTTCAAAATAGTACTGCTGATGACAATGCATCTGGTCACCCAAGAATGTTGATGCAGTTGTATAAGGAGACTAATATTTCCATGACACAGCATCCATTCTGCAGTCCATAGACCAAGAAGTAAATCTGACTTTCAGGTCTTACTATTTAAGAAATACATTTCATAAAACTACAGTAGCCATAGATAGTGATTCTTCTGATGGAACTGGGCAAACTAAACAGAAAACTTTCTGGAAAGGATTCACCATTCTAGATGATGTTAAGTACATTCATTATTCATGGAAAAACATCAATATCTCAACATTAACAGGAGGGTTGAAGTTGATTCCAACCTCATGAATGCCGTTGAGGGGTTCAAGACTTCAGTGGAGGAAGTAACTGCAGATGTGGTGGAAATAGCTAAAGAAGGAGAATTGAAGGTGGAGCCTGAAGATGTGACTGAACTGCTGCAATCTCATGATTCAACTTGAACAAATAAGGAGTTGCTTCTTGTGGATGAGCAAAGAAAGTGGTTTCTTCAGATGGAGTCTACTCCCGGTGAAGATGTTGTGCACATTGTTGAAACAACAATAAAAGATTTTGAATACTCCAAAAACTTTAAGGATAAAGCAGTGGCAGTTTATGAGAATTGACTCCAATTTTGAAGAAATTCCGCTGTGGGGAAAATGCTGTCAATCAGCCTTGCATGCTACGGAGATATCTTTTATGAAAATCAGACTTCATTGTTGCCTCAATTTGTGAAATTGCCACCTACCCCAATCTTCAGCAGCCACCACCCTGATTGGTCAGCACCAACAATCTTCCATCAGCAAAAAGATCACAACTTGCTAAGTTGTGAAGATGACTTAGGAAGTCATCTCAATGACTAATAAGATTCAGATGCTTATTAGTATTTTCAGCAATAAAACATTTTTAAATTAAGGTATAAACATTGGTTGTTAGACATAATGCTGTTGCACACTTAATAGACTACAGTACAGTGTAAACATTAAACATAACTTTTATATGCATTTTACAATCAAAAAATTCATGTGGCTAACTTTATTGTGACATTCATTTTATTGAAGTGGTCTGGTACTGAAATTGCAATAGCTCCAAAGTATGACTATATATATATACATATATATATATACACACACACACACACATATACAGTAGTATATAAATAGTGTATACTACTCTTTTCCAGTTGACTAAAGTTTATATAATAATTTTCATATTTTATGCATGACTTTTGACTTATTTTTTTAATTCAAACAGTATGAATTTTTTTTATCTCACTAAGAATAAATAATGGTACTTTTCAGACCTTACCATTTCACAATCAGTGGATATATAGTTCTTATCTACAAGCATGTTTTAAGTGTTCTTATTGCAATCTCTAAGAAAGTGTATGTTCTGTTCCTTATATTCAACTTACTTTATTGAGTATCTCCAAAAAAAAATCACAAAACTCCAATCATGTTTAATATTGCATAAGATAGTGTAAGTCTGCCACCTGCTGGCTACCTGTGAACTTGCACAATTTTTACCAATTGGAAACAAATTTTAATTTCAATTTACAAAACAAGCTGAATTGGGGCTTAGTACTGCCTTGTGAGGTTAAAAATCAGTAGTGATCTTTTTGTGGTCATTTCAGTTTCCAATTTCCTTATAAATTTTAAAATTTTAATTTTCTACCTTTTGATACAGTTAAATGATGGCTCTGTATTTTAAACAGAAGTTTTGAGAAACAGATTTAAACCTCAAATTATGTAACTCTATTTTATTTATTTATTTATTTATTTATTTATTTATTTATTATTATTATACTTTAAGTTGTAGGGTACATGTGCATAGCGTGCAGGTTTGTTACATATGTATACTTGGGCCATGTTGGTGTGCTGCACCCATCAACTCATCATTTACATCAGGTATAACTCCCAATGCAATCCCTCTCCCCTCCCCCCTCCCCATGATAGGCCCCTGTGTGTGATGTTCCCCTTCCTGAGTCCAAGTGATCTCATTGTTCAGTTCCCACCTATGAGTGAGAACATGCGGTGTTTGGTTTTCTGTTCTTGTGATAGTTTGCTAAGAATTATGGTTTCCAGCTGCATCCATGTCCCTACAAAGGACACAAACTCATCCTTTTTGATGGCTGCATAGTATTCCATGGTGTATATGTGCCACATTTTCTTAATCCAATCTGTCACTGATGGACATTTGGGTTGATTCCAAGTCTTTGCTATTGTGAATAGTGCTGCAATAAACATACGTGTGCATGTGTCTTTATGGCAGCATAATTTATAATCCTTTGGGTATATACCCAGTAATGGGATGGCTGGGTCATATGGTACATCTAGTTCTAGATCCTTGAGGAATCTCCATACTGTTTTCCACAATGGTTGAACTAGTTTACAATCCCACCAACAGTGTAAAAGTGTTCCTATTTCTCCACATCCTCTCCAGCACCTGTTGTTTCCTGACTTTTTAATGATTGCCATTCTAACTGGTGTGAGATGGTATCTCATTGTGGTTTTCATTTGCATTTCTCTGATGGCCAGTGATGATGAGCATTTTTTCATGTGTCTGTTGGCTGTATGAATGTCTTCTTTTGAGAAATGTCTGTTCATATCCATTGCCCACTTTTTGATGGGGTTGTTTGTTTTTTTCTTGTAAATTCGTTTGAGTTCTTTGTAGGTTCTGGATATTAGCCCTTTGTCAGATGAGTAGATTGCAAAAATTTTCTCCCATTCTGTAGGTTGCCTGTTCACTCTGATGGTAGTTTCTTTTGCTGTGCAGAAGCTCTTTAGTTTAATTAGATCCCATTTGTCAATTTTGGCTTTTGCTGCCGTTGCTTTTGGTGTTTTAGACATGAAGTCTTTGCCCATGCCTATGTCCTGAATGGTACTACCTAGGTTTTCCTCTAGGATTTTTATGGTATTAGGTCTAACATTTAAGTCTCTAATCCATCTTGAATTAATTTTCGTATAAGGAGTAAGGAAAGGATCCAGTTTCAGCTTTCTACTTATGGCTAGCCAATTTTCCCAGCACCATTTATTAAATAAGGAATCCTTTCCCCATTTCTTGTTTCTCTCAGGTTTGTCAAAGATCAGATGGCTGTAGATGTGTGGTATTATTTCTGAGGACTCTGTTCTGTTCCATTGGTCTATATCTCTGTTTTGGTACCAGTACCATGCTCTTTTGGTTACTGTAGCCTTGTAGTATAGTTTGAAGTCAGGTAGCGTGATGCCTCCAGCTTTGTTCTTTTGACTTAGGATTGTCTTGGAGATGCGGGCTCTTTTTTGGTTCCATATGAACTTTAAAGCAGTTTTTTCCAATTCTGTGAAGAAACTCATTGGTAGCCTGATGGGGATGGCATTGAATCTATAAATAACCTTGGGCAGTATGGCCATTTTCACGATATTGATTCTTCCTATCCATGAGCATGGTATCTTCTTCCATTTGTTTGTGTCCTCTTTGATTTCACTGAGCAGTGGTTTGTAGTTCTCCTTGAAGAGGTCCTTTACATCCCTTGTCAGTTGGATTCCTAGGTATTTTATTCTCTTTGAAGCAATTGTGAATGGAAGTTCATTCCTGATTTGGCTCACTGTTTGTCTGTTACTGGTGTATAAGAATGCTTGTGATTTTTGCACATTAATTTTGTATCCTGAGACTTTGCTGAAGTTGCTTATCAGCTTAAGGAGATTTTGGGCTGAGACAATGGGGTTTTCTAAATATACAATCATGTCATCTGCAAACAGGGACAGTTTGCCTTCTTCTTTTCCTAACTGAATACCCTTGATTTCTTTCTCTTGCCTAATTGCCCTAGCCAGAACTTCCAACACTATGTTGAATAGGAGTGGTGAGAGAGGGCATCCCTGTCTTGTGCCAGTTTTCAAAGGGAATTTTTCCAGTTTTTGCCCATTCAGTATGATATTGGCTGTGGGTTTGTCATAAATAGCTCTTATGATTTTGAGGTACGTTCCATCAATACCGAATTTATTGAGCGTTTTTAGCATGAAGGGCTGCTGAATTTTGTCAAAAGCCTTTTCTGCATCTATTGAGATAATCATGTGGTTCTTGTCTTTGGTTCTGTTTATATGCTGGATTATGTTTATTGATTTGCGAATGTTGAACCAGCCTTGCATCCCAGGGATGAAGCCCACTTGATCATGGTGGATAAGCTTTTTGATGTGTTGCTGAATACGGTTTGCCAGTATTTTATTGAGGATTTTTGCATCGATGTTCATCAGGGATATTGGTCTAAAATTCTCTTTTTTTGTTGTGTCTCTGCCAGGCTTTGGTATCAGGATGATATTGGCCTCATAAAATGAGTTAGTGAGGATTCCCTCTTTTTCTATTGATTGGAATAGTTTCAGAAGGAATGGTACCAACTCCACCTTGTACCTCTGGTAGAATTCAGCTGTGAATCGATCTGGTCCTGGACTTTTTTTGGTTGGTAGGCTATTAATTATTGCCTCAATTTCAGAGCCTGCTATTGGTCTATTCAGGGATTCAACTTCTTCCTGGTTTAGTCTTGGAAGAGTGTAAGTGTCCAGGAAATTATCCATTTCTTCTAGATTTTCCAGTTTATTTGCGTAGAGGTGTTTATAGTATTCTCTGATGGTAGTTTGTATTTCTGTGGGGTCGGTGGTGATATCCCCTTTATCATTTTTAATTGCGTCGATTTGATTCTCCTCTCTTTTCTTCTTTATTAGTCTTGCTAGTGGTCTGTTAATTTTGTTGATCTTTTCAAAAAACCAACTCCTGGGTTCATTGATTTTTTGGAGAGTTTTTTGTGTCTCTATCTCCTTCAGTTCTGCTCTGATCTTAGTTATTTCTATCCTTCTGCTAGCTTTCGAATGTGTTTGCTCTTGCTTCTCTAGTTCTTTTAATTGTGATGTTAGAGTGTCAATTTTAGATCTTTCCTGCTTTCTCTTGTGGGCATTTAGTGCTATAAATTTCCCTCTACACACTGCTTTAAATGTGTCCCAGAGATTCTGGTATGTTGTATCTTTATTCTCATTGGTTTCAAAGAACATCTTTATTTCTGCCTTCATTTCGTGATGTACCCAGTAGTCATTCAGGAGCAGGTTGTTCAGTTTCCATGTAGTTGAGCGGTTTTGATTGAGTTTCTTAGTCCTGAGTTGTAGTTTGATTGCACTGTTGTCTGAGAGACAGTTTGTTATAATTTCTGTTCTTGTACATTTGCTGAGGAGTGCTTTACTTCCAATTATGTGGTCGATTTTGGAGTAAGTACGATGTGGTGCTGAGAAGAATGCATATTCTGTTGATTTGGGGTGGAGAGTTCTATAGATGTCTATTAGGTCTGCTTGCTGCAGAGATGAGTTCAATTCCTGGATATCCTTGTTAACTTTCTGTCTCGTTGATCTGTCTAATGTTGACAGTGGAGTGTTGAAGTCTCCCATTATTATTGTATGGGAGTCTAAGTCTCTTTGTAAGTCTCTAAGGACTTGCTTGATGAATCTGGGTGCTCCTGTATTGGGTGCATATATATTTAGGATAGTTAGCTCTTCCTGTTGAATTGATCCCTTTACCATTATGTAATGGCCTTCTTTGTCTCTTTTGATCTTTGATGGTTTAAAGTCTGTTTTATCAGAGACTAGTATTGCAACCCCCGCTTTTTTTTGTTCTCCATTTGCTTGGTAAATCTTCCTCCATCCCTTTATTTTGAGCCTATGTATGTCTCTGCGTGTGAGATGGGTCTCCTGAATACAGCAGACTGATGGGTCTTGACTCTTTATCCAGTTTGCCAGTCTGTGTCTTTTAATTGGAGCATTTAGTCCATTTATATTTAAGGTTAAGATTGTTATGTGTGAACTTGATCCTGCCATTATGATATTAACTGGTTATTTTGCTCATTAGTTGATGCAGTTTCTTCCTAGCCTCGATGGTCTTTACATTTTGGCATGTTTTTGCAATGGCTGGTACCGGTTGTTCCTTTCCATGTTGAGTGCTTCCTTCAGGGTCTCTTGTAAGGCAGGCCTAGTGGTGACAAAATCTCTAAGCATTTGCTTATCTGTAAAGGATTTTATTTCTCCTTCACTTATGAAACTTAGTTTGGCTGGATATGAAATTCTGGGTTGAAAATTCTTTTCTTTAAGAATGTTGAATATTGGCCCCCACTCTCTTCTGGCTTGGAGAGTTTCTGCCGAGAGATCTGCTGTTAGTCTGATGGGCTTCCCTTTGTGGGTAACCCGACCTTTCTCTCTGGCTGCCCTTAAGATTTTTTCCTTCTTTTCAACTTTGGTGAATCTGGCAATTATGTGTCTTGGAGTTGCTCTTCTCGAGGAGTATCTTTGTGGCGTTCTCTGTATTTCCTGGATTTGAATGTTGGCCTGCCCTACTAGGTTGGGGAAGTTCTCCTGGATGATATCCTGAAGAGTGTTTTCCAACTTGGTTCCATTTTCCCCCTCACTTTCAGGCACCCCAATCAGACGTAGATTTGGTCTTTTTACATAATCCCATACTTCTTGCAGGCTTTGTTCATTTCTTTTTCTTCTTTTTTCTTTTGGTTTCTCTTCTCACTTCATTTCATTCATTTGATCCTCAATCGCAGATACTCTTTCTTCCAGTTGATCGAGTCGGTTACTGAAGCTTGTGCATTTGTCACGTATTTCTCGTGTCATGGTTTTCATCTCTTTCATTTCGTTTATGACCTTCTCTGCATTAATTACTCTAGCCATCAATTTTTCCACTTTTTTTTCAAGATTTTTAGTTTCTTTGCGCTGGGTACGTAATTCCTCCTTCAGCTCTGAGAAATTTGATGGACTGAAGCCTTCTTCTCTCATCTCGTCAAAGTCATTCTCCATCCAGCTTTGATCCGTTGCTGGCGATGAGCTGCGCTCCTTTGCCGGGGGAGATGCGCTCTTATTTTTGGAATTTCCAGCTTTTCTGCCCTGCTTTTTCCCCATCTTTGTGGTTTTATCTGCCTCTGGTCTTTGATGATGGTGATGTACTGATGAGGTTTTGGTGTAGGTGTCCTTCCTGTTTGATAGTTTTCCTTCTAACAGTCAGGACCCTCAGCTGTAGGTCTGTTGGAGATTGCTTGAGGTCCACTCCAGACCCTGTTTGCCTGGGTGTCAGCAGTAGAGGCTGCAGAAGATAGAATATTTCTGAACAGCGAGTGTACCTGTCTGATTCTTGCTTTGGAAGCTTCCTCTCAGGGGTGTACTCCACCCTGTGAGGTGTGGGGTGTCAGACTGCCCCTAGTGGGGGATGTCTCCCAGTTAGGCTACTCAGTGGTCAGGGACCCACTTGAGCAGGGAGTCTGTCCCTTCTCAGATCTCAACCTCCGTGTTGGGAGATCCACTGTTCTCTTCGAAGCTGTCAGACAGAGTCGTTTGCGTCTGCTGAGGTTTCGGCTGTGTTTGTTATTGTTTACTGTGCCCTTCCCCAGAGGTGGAGTCTACAGAGACAGGCAGGTTTCCTTGAGCTGCTGTGAGCTCCACCAAGTTCGAGCCTCCCAGCAGCTTTGTTTACCTACTTAAGCCTCAGCAATGGCGGGGGCCCCTCCCCCAGCCTCGCTACTGCCTTGCCGGTAGATCACAGACTGCTGTGCTAGCAATGAGGGAGGCTCCGTGGGTGTGGGACCCTCCCGGCCAGGTGTGGGATATGATCTCCTGGTGTGCCTGTTTGCTTAAAGCGCAGTATTGGGGTGGGAGTTACCCGATTTTCCAGGTGTTGTGTGTCTCAGTTCCCCTGGCTAGGAAAAGGGATTCCCTTCCCCCTTGCGCTTCCCAGGTGAGGCAATGCCTCGCCCTGCTTCAGCTCTCGCTGGTCGGGCTGCAGCAGCTGAGCAGCACCGATCGTCCGGCACTCCCCAGTGAGATGAACCCAGTACCTCAGTTGAAAATGCAGAAACCACCGGTCTTCTGTGTCGCTCGCGCTGGGAGTTGGAGACTGGAGCTGTTCCTATTCGGCCATCTTGCTCCTATGTAACTCTATTTTAAAGCGATCATAAAATTTTCTACAAGGTTTAAATATAAATATTCTTATAATTTTTCTTGTATAGTAATTTAGTGACCTAGCCATATTTATTTATTTTTTCTTGTATAAATTTAAGAAGTACAAGTGCAATTTTGTTACCTAGATATATTGCTTAAGGATGAAGTCTGGGCTTTTAGTGTATCAAACTCCCAAATAACGTACATTGTACCCATTAAGTGATTCCCCATTGCCCACCCCAGTCCCACCCTCTGCCCTTCCAAGTCTCTAGTGACTAGTGTTCCACACTCTACGTCCATGTGTACTCATTATTTAGTGCCCACTCATAAGTGAGAACATACTGCATTTGACTTTCTGTTTTTGCATTGTTTCACTTAAGATAATGGCCAACAGTTTCATCCATGTTGCTGTAAAAGACACGATGTCATTCTTTTTTATGGCTACATAGTATTTCCTTGTGTATATATCCCACGTTTTCTTTATTCAATCATCTGTTGATGGACACTTAGCAACCTTGCCAACTTTTTTTTTTTTTTTTTTTTTTTTTTTGAGATGGGGGCTCTGTCACCCAGGTTGGTGAGTGCAGTGGCATGATCTCGGCTCACTGCAACCTCCACTTCCCCAGCTATAGCAATCTTCCTGCCTTAGCCTCCTTAGTAGCTGGAACTACAGGTGTGCGCCACCATGCCTCGCAATTTTTTGGTATTTTTTTAAACAGAAACAGGGTTTCACCATGTTGGCCAGGTTGGTCTTGAACTCCTGGGCTCAAGCCATCCACCCACCTGGGCCTCCCAAAGTGCTGGGATTACAAGCACGAGCCACCACAACTGACCCCAAATTGATTTTTTCAAAAAAAAAATTGTATAAACTTAAGGTATAAAACATGATGTTTTGATAGACATATGCATAGTGAACTTATGACTACAACCAAGCTAATTAACATAACCATGTCTTCACATAGTTACCTTTTGTGGTGTATAGTGAGAATACTTAAGGTCTACTCTCTTAGCAAATTTCAAGGATACAAAAGAGTATTATCAATCATAGTCCCCATGTTGCACACTAGACCTCTAGAATATAATCACCTTACATGACTGAAACTTTGTACACTTTGACCATCTCCCCATTTCCCCCACTCCTCCACCGCTGGTACTCACCATTCTACTCTCTGCTTCTATGAATTTTTCTTCAGTTCTACATAAATATGAGAATATCAGTATTTTTCTTTCTGTGTCTAGCTTATTTCACATAGCATAATGTCCTCTAGGTTCATTTTTGTTGTTGCAAGTGGCAGGATTTCCTACATTTTTTAAGGCTGAATGATATTCTATTGCATATATATACACATCACAATTTCTTCATACATTCACCCATTGGCAGACACTTAGATTGTAGCCCTGTCTTGGCTATTGTGAATAATGCTACAATTCATAACATTATTAATGATTATTTTTGATGTTTTAATCTGAGATACTGGCCAAATTGATTATTTTTAAAACATTAAATCAAACTTGAAGAAATACTGCCCCACCATGCAAATACGAATTATATTCTCATCCAGGAATATTTGCTACCAGTTTCTACATGCTATGCTCAACTTCCCAGAGTGGCAATCATTATAACCTATGTCAGAATTTTGATCCTTGTGCTTATCACTCTCTATCTAGGATTTTTCATTTTTTTCACATCATCATTATCATCTTTATTTTTCATGGATACTTTGAGTTTATCCTGATTTAATTAATCATCCTCTTTTTGCTTAAGTTCTCACTGTTTCCAATTTTACTTGACTCGAAACCGTATTGTAATTAATACCTTCATAAACTTTGTTTACAAATAATAGAATCTTTTATATCAGCGGTTGAAGGTAATATTCAAGATAAATATCTGGGGCATTTAAAGCTAATATTAAATGTTTTTAAATTGTCAAGCAGAGCTATGTATAATATTGATTTTTGTTGTGATTCCAAATGTTTCCCAATGGACAAATATTCACTGAGTATTCATTTGTGTGAATCACTGACAAGCGTAAGAAGGAATGAGACACAATTGTCTCACTTCTTGCACTGGAAAATGCCATTTGCTTGTGGAGATGAGATGTAGACAAACACTTTTAATGCAAAGTAGAAATGGATCATTGCAAGAATAGAACTCAAAGATAAAGATGGCTTTCAGAAGAAATATTCAAGGAAGGCTTCATTAATAGAAATTAAATTTAAATGAAAATATGAGTTTCATTTTTTTCTTTCTCGATTTCTACATATTAAAAAATTATGATTTTCATGTTAGACATATTTATTGAGTTGATCAATAGGAGAAACAGATGAGGTAGTATTGCTACACAGCGAGGTGTCATTACCTGAGAATTGCTGCCTAGATTCCTACTTATTAAAAAAAGAAAAGAAACAATTACAACATAATGTGTTGGAAAGAAGACTAGTAGTGCTGATTTTCTGAAGATCTGAATGTTTTCCTGGCTTCACCTCTTCTTTACAAAATCAGAGCCAAGGCAATTCAACCTCCACATTACACATCTTTACCTCACTTCATGATATATTAATGAAGACCACACAGAGACACACACACACACACGGTGTGGCTTTCAAGTTTTTTAAGTAACAGAAGAAATTTTATGAAGATGTACAACACATAAAGCAGCTCAACTTTCAGCTACTGTGTTAAATGATGTGGGGGGAGACTGTGAAGAAGCCCTGCCAGACTACCCCAACAACCAACCTCCACTCTTCCTTCATCTCTCAGAAACTTGACCTTAGTTAGTTAGAAGAAAATAGCTGTTAGAAAGAAAAAAGCAGTTCCTGACATACAGGAACCAATCTGACTAAACTAGGCCATGGTGGTTTTAGAAGCTGTCCTGGTACTCACGCATAGGCAGTGTCTTTGTCGTGTAGGTTATAAACAATCTCACAGAACACCAACAATGTCACACTGCAACCACGATGATGTGTGACAAAACAAGGCCACTTCATAATTTTGTCTAACCAAAGAGAGAAGCAAGTCCACTGGGCAAACAACAAAATATCCAATAACTTTCTCTCCAGGGTAATATGAGTGTACTGAGTGTATTCCTCCTTTATTGTAATATACTACATAGTAATACACAATGAGTAATCAACTCAATGTGTTCCTAGTGGGTTTTGATGGCATGAAGAAATACAATTAATCGTGCATGTTAATCTTGTATCCTGCAAACTTGCTAAACTTATGAATTTATTTTCCTGAGGTTATTTGGTAGGTTTTTGTTTTTATTTTCTTAGTTCTCACAGGACCTTCTATATAGACTTAACCTTTTATCAAGTTAAGAAAGTTCTCTTCTGTTTTTAGTTTCAAGAGGGTTTTAATTAGGGATGGTTGTTGGGTTTTTATGTGCTTTTCTTGCATCTATTTAGATGCTCATGAATGTTTTCATTATTAGTTTGTTACTAAGAAAATTATATTGATTGATTTTTGATTGTTAAATCCTGCATTCTGAAGGTATACCCCATTTAGTTATGCTATATAAACCTTTTACTATATTGTCAGCTTTTATTTGTTAAAATTTTGTTAAGAACTTTTGCATCTCTGTTATTAGTCTTTTGGGGTATTAGTCTGTTGGGGTTTTCTCTGTAATATCCTTGCCAAGTTTTGGTATTAGATAATGTTTGCTTTATAGAATGAGTTGAGAAATATTCCATCCTCTTCTATTTTTTTATTTCTTGAATGTTTTATATTCTTTCTTGTGTTGTTATCTACAAGAAATCGCCACCATCCTTATTTTTATTTCTTTGTATGTAACTTGAAATTCAGAAGGATTGCAGATTTTTCTCTTTATCACTGATTTTTATTAAATGTGTCCCATGACTTCTCTGCTCTAATCTGTGTCTGCACTCCTCCTTGCTCACTATTATCTAGCCACATTGGCTTTTTGCTCCTTTTTTACTATTTCAAGTATACTCTGACCTCAGAACCTTGTACAACCTTGTACTGACTGTTTTCTTTGCCTGAAAAAATCTTTTTTTTTTAATCTTTATGCAGCTGTTCACCTCCTTCAAATGTTCACTCAACTATCATGTCTCAATAATGCTCACTGTGATTCTCCCACTTAAAATTACAAATCCCCTAGCACTTTCAAACCATCTTTCTTATCATGCAATATAATTTCCCATAACACTCACCACTTTATAACTTTCCATATGCATTTTTATGCTTATTTTCTGTCTCCTCAACTGGAATGTAAATCATAGGAGGGCAGTAAACTTTATCAATTTTTTTCACCGTTATATATTCAGTACTCAGAATGAAACCTAGAACAGTGCCTAGAATACTGTATTTTTAGAAAATATTTGTTGAAAGAATTAATTATTCAACAAAGGAAGATAATTAAAATTCTACTTTTAAAAGAGTATTTTAATCAATAATTCTTTTTGATTGAGATCTACTTCATACTATGAGATTATTGATTTTAACTTTTTCTTCCTGACAGTTAGTAGGCCCTTAATAAATATTTGTTGAATTATTTAATAATAAATTCTACCTTTTCCACATGTTATCATGATGCTTCTGTTTATAAATTTCATGAATCTAAATTTGCTAGCAATTGTAAATTTACTAGCAATTAATTGCTAGATCGTTTACCATTAACAATGTTGTATGTATTACTTACAGTGTGGATTGAAAAGTTCTGTCATTTAACATTCATTTTGGAAAATTTTAGAACTGGTGAAGGTTAATTTTTAAAATATTTATCTTAGATTCAGAAGACCTAAGTTTGGGTCTCAGTTTTTCCACTTTCTAGACCTATAGCCATAGGAAAATTTCTTAAACTTTCTGACTCCCCATTTTCTTATCCTTAAAATAAGGACAATGAATTTTAAGTTCTCCAAGTCCTTTCCAGCTCTAATATTCTGGGAATCTACTGCAGTAAATTACCTGTCCACACTCAGTGTTATAAACATACTGTTTTGCAGCTAGACAAGATCAGTACCATGATACAAATGTCCATAATAATGACCTGAAGGCATTCTGAGATCTCAGATTGCCTCCTGGCTCATCCTAAATGTTCTAAGGTTAGTTTCCAATCCGTCCTAACCAATAAATTGAAAACAAAGTTTTAAAGCCCATGCATGAGTTGTAACAAAGAAACAGGAGATACCTTTTTTTTTCTCTTTGTTCCAGAACTATGCACTTGGTGATTATTGGCCCATGTTGGCCTTTTGAAGAACAAATCTCTACTCAGGCTTTGTTTACAACTACTTAGTAATTACTCTGTTAACAATAGTATTTCTATAACTCTAATTATTCTATGAGTCTTGTAATTACTGCTTAAACCTAAAATTTGGGCTTTGTTTGCAACTACTTAGTAATTACTGTGTTAAAAATAGTATTTATATAACTCTAGTTATCCATAGGTCTTGTAATTACTGCTTACATCTAAAAACTATAACACTGGGAGATTTTCTTGTCATTTGAAATACTTACTGCCTGTCACATCAGAAATGCCATTGCTGGAATCTACTGTGTCATTACCTCCAAAATGTTTGCTATTTGTTGTAGGCCCAGTGTAGACTACACAGAGGTTTGATAGGAAAAAAAAATTCTCTTTGTAAGTATAGAGAAAAGGATACCTCACATCCTTCAGACCCCACAACAAGCTTCCAAGTTTATACACACATACACTGACACACACACACACACACACACACAGACTTAGGGGTGGAAACTTTTTATTTTGCCATGCACAACTTTTTCAAAGCAACTACCTTTTGTAGCCATCATTTCATAAAATAAAATATATAGTAACAGCAAAATTTAGGAAACATATAATATCAGAATAAAAGGCAATCCTTTACATTTAATAAATATAAACAGTTCAGTATATTGGGTTTTTTTTTTTTTGTTTTTTTTTTTTTAAGAAGTCTGTGCTCTATAACACTCCCTGGGTCTCCCACATAATGCAGGGATGTGTGAATCCTTTCATGATCATGATGTGTTGGTGACACTTGAATTTTCCACAAGTTGAGGGGGAAAAATCATCAAATTGACAGAAATTCAAAGTGGTCATCTAAGAACTTGGGACACCTGAGAAGAGAATGTCTATAGAAGAAAACAAATGCACCTTTCTGTCATTCTGTAGACTTATTCTTTAGAGCTATGATTTGGTTGACTGCAACAACGCCAACTCCATACATATAGCCTATGTGAACAGTGACTATGTATCTTTGTTTTGCTGCTATAACAAAATATCTGAGAAGAGGAAACTTACAAAAAATAGAAATTTGTTTCTCACAGTTCTGGATACTGGGAAGTCCAAGATCAAGGCACTGGCAGGATTGGTGCCTGGTAAGAGCTGTTCTCTGCTTCCAAGAGGGCACCTTGTTGCTGCATCCTCTGGAAGTGACAAATGTGTCCTCACTGGGGGGAAGGGACAAAGGGTGCAACCTAATTTCTTTTTTTTTTTTTTTTTTTTTTTTTTTTTTTTTTTTTTGAGACGGAGTCTCACGCTGTTGCCCAGGCTGGAGTGCAGTGGCGCGATCTCGGCTCACTGCAAGCTCCGCCTCCCGGGTTCCCGCCATTCTCCTGCCTCAGCCTCCTGAGTAGCTGGGACTACAGGCGCCCGCCACCGCGCCCGGCTAATTTTTTGTATTTTTAGTAGAGACGGGGTTTCACTGTGGTCTTGATCTCCTGACCTTGTGATCCGCCCGCCTCGGCCTCCCAAAGTGCTGGGATTACAGGCTTGAGCCACCGCGCCCGGCCGCAACCTAATTTCTTTAAGTTCTTTTATAAGGACTTTAATCCCATCCTGGAGTGCTGCACACTACTGACCTAATCACCTCCTATACATTCCACATCGTAATACAATCACATTTGCAATTAAGATTCATCACATGACTTCTGGAGGTCATTCTAACCACAGGACTATATTTTCTCTGTCTTCTTTTCTCCTTTCCTCCATGGACTCTTCATTGTCTCCCTTTTCTTCATCTTCCTCAGACAGGAATTATGAAAGATGAGAGACAGAGGAAAGGAAAGAGAATGGTGATATAAGAATGTATTCATCAATGCAATCTGAGGGGGACACAGGGCTGCAGCAACACTTGCTGTTCAGCAACATTCTATCTTCTGCAGCCTCTGCTACAGATACCCAGGCAAACAGGGTCTGGAGAGGACCTCAAGCAAACTCCAACAGACCTGTAGCTGAGGGTCCTGACTGTTAGAAGGAAAACTAACAAACAGAAAGGACACCCACACCAAAACCCCATCAGTACATCACCATCATCAAAGATCAAAGGCAGGTAAAACCACAAAAATGGGGGAAAAGCAGTGCAGAAAAGCTGTAAATTCAAAAAATCAGAGTGCATCACCCCTTCCAAAGGGGTGCAGCTCATCACCAGCAATGGAACAAAGCTGGACAGAGAATGACTTTGATGATTTGAGAGAAGAAGGCTTCAATCAAACTTCTCAGAGCTAAAGGGGGAACTACATATCCAGCACAAAGAAACTAAAAACGTTGAAAAAAGAATGGAAGAATGGATAACTAGAATCACCAATGCAGAGAAGTCCACAAACGAACTGATAGAGATGAAAACCATGACATGAGAAATACATGACAAATGCACAAGCTTCAGTAATCCACTTGATCAACTGGAAGAAAGAGTATCAGTGATTGAAGATCAAATGAATGAAATGAAGTGAGAAGAGAAGTTTAGAGAAAAAAGAGTAAAAAGAAATGAACAAGCCTCCAAGAAATATGGGATTATGTGAAAAGACCAAATCTATGTCTGATTGGTGTGCCTGAAAGTGACGGGGAGAATGGAACCAAGCTGGAAAACACTCTGCAGGATATCATTCAGGAGAACTTCCCCAACCTAGCAAGGCATGCCAACATTCAAATTGAGGAAATACAAAGAATGCCACAAAGATACTCCTCGAGAAGAGCAATCCAAGACACATAATTGTCAGATTCACCAAAGCTGAAATGAAGGAAACAATGTTAAGGGCAGCCAGAGAGAAAGGTCGGGTTACACACAAAGGGAAGCCCATTAGACTAACAGCAGATCTCTCGGCAGAAACTCTACAAGCCAGAAGAGAGTGAGGGCCAATATTCAGCATTCTTAAAGTAAAGAATTTTCAACCCAGAATTTCATATCCAGCCAAACCAAGTTTCATAAGTGAAGGAGAAATAAAATGCTTTACAGAGAAGCAAATGCTGAGAGATATTTTCACCATCAGGCCTGCCCTACAAGATATCCTGAAGGAAGCACCAAACATTGAAAGGAACAATCAGTACTAGGCATTGCAAAAACATGCCAAAATGTAAAGACCATCGATGCTAGGAAGCAACTTCATCAACTAACGAGCAAAACAACCAGCTAATATCATAATGAAAATATCAAGTTCACACATAACAATATTAACCTTAAATGTAAATGGACTAAATGGTCCAATTAAAAGACACAGACTGGCAAATTGGATAAAGAGTAAAGACCCATCAGTTTGCTGTATTCAGGAGACCCATCGCATATGCAGAGACACACATAGGCTCAAAATATAAGGATGGAGGAAGATCTTCCAAGCACATAGAAAACAAAAAATGCCACGGGTTTCTATCCTAGTCTCTGATAAAACAGATTTTAACCCAACAAAGATCAAAAGAGACAAAGAAGGCCATTACATAATGGTAAAGGGATCAATTTAACAAGAAAAGCTAACTATCCGAAATATATATGCACCCAAAACAGGAGCATGCAGATTCATAAAGCAAGTCCTTAGAGACTTACAAAGAGACTTAGACTCCCATACAATAATGGGAGATTTTAACAGTCCACTGTCAACATTAGACAGATCAACGAGACAGAACATTAACAAGGATATCCAGGAATTGAACTCAGCTCTGCACCAAGCAGACGTAATAGAAATCAACAGAAATATCCACCAAAAGTCAACAGAATATACATTCTTCTCAGAACGACATCGCACTTATTTCAAAATCGACCACATAGTTGGAAGTAAAGCACTCCTCAGCAAATGTAAAGGAACAGATTGTAACAAACTGTCTCTCAGACCACAGTGCAATCAAACTAGAACTCAGGGCTAAGAAAATCAAAACCGCTCAACCACATAGAAACTGAACAACCTGCTCCTGAATGATTGCTGGGTACATAACGAAATGAAGGCAGAAATAAAGATGTTCTTTGAAACCAATGAGAACAAAGATACAACATACCAAAGTCCCTGGGACACATTTAAAGCAGTGTGTAGAGGGAAATTTATAGCACTAAATGCCCATGAGAGAAAGCAGGAAAGATCTAAAATTGACACTCTAACATCACAATTAAAAGAACTAGAGAAGCAAGAGAAAACACATTCAAAAGCTAGCAGAAGGCAAGAAATAACTAAGATCAGAGCAGAACTGAAGGAGATAGAGACAAAAATCACTTCAAACAATCAATGAATCCAGGAGCTGGTTTTTTGAATGGATCAACAAAATTGACAGACTGCTAGCAAGACTAATAAAGAAGAAAAGAGAGAAGAATCAAATAGATGCAATAAAAAATGATAAAGGGAATATCACCACCGACCCCACAGAAATAGAAACCACCATCAGATAATACTATAAACACCTCTATGCAAATAAATTGAAAACCTAGAAGAAATGGATAATTTCCTGGACACATGCACTATCCCAAGATTAAACCAGGAAGAAGTTGAATCCCTGAATAGACCAATAGCAGGCTCTGAAATTGAGCCAATAATTAATAGTCTACCAACCAAAAAAGTCCAGGACCAGACAGATTCACAGCCGAATTCTACCAGAGGTACTAGGAGGAGCTGGTACCATTCCTTCTGAAACTATTCCAATCAATAGAAAAAGAGGGAATCCTCCCTAACTCATTTTATGAGGCCAATATCATCCCGACACCAAAGCCTGGCAGAGACATAACAAAAAAAAGAGAATTTTAGACCAATATCCCTGATGACCATCGATGCAAAAATCCTCAATAAAATACTGGCAAACCGAATCCAGCAGCACATCAAAAAGCTTATCCACCATGATCAAATGGGCTTCATCCCTGGGATGCAAGACTGGTTCAACATATGCAAATCAATCAACGTAATCCAGCATATAAACAGAACCAAAACAAAAAACACATCATTATCTCCATAGATGCAGAAAGGGCCTTTGAAAAAATTCAACAGTCCTTCATGCTAAAAACTCAATAAATTCGGTATTGATGGAAAGTATCTCAAAATAATAAGAGCTATTTATGACAAACCCACAGCTAATATCATACTGAATGGGCAAAAACTGGAAGCATTCCCTTTGAAAACTGGCACAAGACAGGGATGCCCTCTCTCACCACTCCTATTCAACACAGTGTTGGAAGTTCTGGCTAGGGCAATCAGGCAAGAGAAAGAAATAAAGGGTATTGAATTAGGAAAAGAAGAAGTCAAATTGTCCCTGTTTGCAGATGACATGATTGTATATTTAGAAAACCCCATTGTCTCAGCCCAAAATCTCCTGAAGCCGATAAGCAACTTCGGTAAAATCTCTTGATACAAAATCAATTTTCAAAAATCACAGTCATTCTTATACACCAATAACAGACAAACAGTGAGCCAAATCATGAATGAACTCCCATTCACAATTGCTTCAAAGAGAATAAGATACTTAGGAATCCAACTGACAAGGGATGTGAAGGACCTCTTCAAGGAGAGCTACAAACCACTGCTCAATGAAATAAAAGAGGACATAAAAAAAAGGAAGAACATTCCATATTCATGGATAGGAAGAATCAATATTGTGAAAATGGCCATAATGCCTAAGTTAATTTATAGATTCAATGCCATCCCCATTAAGCTACCAATGACTTTCTTCACAGAATTGGAAAAAACTGCTTTAAAGTTCATATGGAATCAAAACAGAGCCTGCATTGCCAAGACAATCCTAAGCCAAAAAAACAAACTGGAGGCATCATGCTACCTGACTTCAAACTATACTACAAGGCTACAGGAACCAAAACAGCATGGTACTGGTACCAAAACAGAGATATAGACCAATGGAACAGAACAGAGTCCTCAGGAATAATACCACACTTCTACAGACATCTGATGTTTGACCAACCTGACAAAAGCAAGAAGTGGGGAAAGGATTCCCTATTTAACAAATGATGCTGGGAAAATTGACTAGCCATAAATAGAAAGCTGAAACTGGATCCTTTTCTTACTCCTTATATGAAAATTAATTCAAGATGGATTAGAGACTTAAATGTTAGACCTAAAACCATAAAAACCCTAGAAGAAAACCTAGGTAATACCATTCAGGACATAGGCATGGGCAAGAACTTAATGACTAAAACTCCAAAAGCAATGGCAACAAAAGCCAAAATGGACAAATGGGATCTAATTAAACCAAAGAGCTTCTGCACAGCAGAAGGAACAGAACAGAGTCCTCAGAAATAATACCACACTTCTACAGCCATCTGATCTTTGACAAACCTGAGAGAAACAAGAAATGGGGAAAGGATTCCTTATTTAATAAATGGTGCTGGGAAAATTGGCTAGCCATAAGTAGAAAGCTGAAACTGGATCCTTTCCTTACTCCTTATACGAAAATTAATTCAAGATGGATTAGAGACTTAAATGTTAGACCTAATACCATAAAAACCCTAGAGGGACACCTAGGTAGTACCATTCAGGACATAGGCATGGGCAAAGACTTCATGTCTAAAACACCAAAAGCAACGGCAGCAAAAGCCAAAATTGACAAATGGGATCTCCTTAAACAAAGAGCTTCTGCACAGCAAAAGAAACTACCATCAGAGTGAACAGGCAACCTACAGAATGGGAGAAAATTTTTGCAATCTACTCATCTGACAAAGGGCTAATATCCAGAACCTACAAAGAACTCAAACAAATTTACAAGAAAAAAACAAACAACCCCATCAAAATGTGGGCAAAGGATATGAACAGACACTTCTCAAAAGAATACATTTATACAGCCAACAAACACATGAAAAAATGCTCATCATCACTGGCCATCAGAGAAATGCAAATCAAAACCACAATGAGATACCATCTCACACCAGTTAGGATGGTGATCATTAAAAAGTCAGGAAACAACAAGTGCTGGAGAGGATGTGGAGAAATAGGAACACTTTTACACTGTAGGACTGTAAACTAGTTCAACCATTGCAGAAGACAGTGTGGCAATTCCTCAAGGATCTAGAACTAGAAACACCATTTGACCCAGCCATCCCATTACTGGGTATATACACAAAGGTTTATAAATCATGCTGCTATAAAGACACATGCACATGTATGTTTACTGTGGCACTCTTCACAATAGCAAAGACTTGGAATCAACCCAAATGTCCATTTATGACAGACTGGATTAAGAAAATGTTGCACATATACGCCATGGAATACTATGTAGCCATAAAAAAGGATGAGTTCACGTCCTTTGAAGGGACATGGATGCAGCTGGAAACCATCATTCTCAGCAAACCATCTCAAGAACAGATAGCCAAACACCGCATGTTCTCACTCATAGGTGGGAATTGAACAATGAGATAACTTGGACACAGGAAGGGGAACATCACACATCGGGGCCTATTGTGGGGTGTGGGGAGAGGGGAGGGATAGCATTAGGAGATATACCTAATGCAAATGACGAGTTAATGGGTGCAGCACACCAACATGGCACATGTATACATATGTAACAAACTTGCACGTTGTGTACATGTACCCTAGAACTTGAAGTTTAATAAAAACAAACAAACAAACAAATAAATAAATAAATAAAATTTACCATTTGATATAACTACAACATAGTATATAGGAATGAGTGATTGATCTGGAGGAAAGAGTGTGGCTTTTATTTCGGATTAAGTGGCAGAGGCTTCTGAACAAACCAATGGATCAATGAAGAAACCAAAAGGAAACTTTTTTTTAAAAAAAAGCTTGATGTAAACAAAAATGGAAACACAACATACCAAAACTTATGGAGTACTGCAAAAATAGGTCTAATGAGGAAGTTTATATCAATAAATGTCTACGTTAAGAAAAAAATCTCAAATAGATAACCTAAATTTACTCCTCAAGGAAATATAAAAAAACACACTAAGACCAAAGTTGGTAGAAGAAATGAAATAATAAAGATCAAAGCAGAAACAAATGAAGTAGAGAATAGAAAAATAATAGAAAAAAAAATCAATAAAACCAAGTATTTATTTTTAAAAGGCAAACAAAATTGATAAACCTTTAGCTGGACTAACTAAAGAGAAAAGACAGAACAGTAAAATAATTAAAATTACCAATGAAAGAAGAGACATTGCAAATGATACTAAAGAAATAGAAAGGATCATAAAAGACTACTATGAACAATTATTTGCCAAAAGTTGGATAACCTATAAGAAGCAATAAACTCCTAGACACATACAACCTATTGAGAATGAATCATGAAGAAATAGAAAATCTGAACAGAACAATAACAATGGTTATGAAAACCCTAAGAACTCTGCCAAAAATCTGTTAGAAATAATCAGTTGCTTTTCTATACATTAATACCAAATTATTCAAAAAACAAATTATTAAAACAATCTAATTCACATTTGTGTGAAAAAAATTAAAAAGGAATAAATTCAACAATGGTGATGAAAGATTTGTACACTGAAAATGATATTAAAATATAAATTAAAGGAATTGAAGAAGACCCAAATAAATCCCAAGATATCCTGTATTCATGGATTAGAGTAATTAATATTAAAATGTCTACACTACCCAACTGTCCTATAGATTCAGTATAGTCTCTATTAAAATTTCAGTGACATTTTTCACAGATAGAGAAAAAATAATCCTAAAATTCATATGAATCCACAAAGACCCTTAGTCAAGTCAATCTTAAACAAGAAAAAGAAAGCTAGAGACATTGCATCACCTGATATCAAAATATACTACAAACTTGCAGGAATCAAAACAGCATGGGACTGGATAAAATCAGACATACAGACCAATGGAAAAGAATAGAGAGCCCAGAAATAAATCCACTTATTTATTGTCAATTGATCTTCCACGAATCTGTCAAGAGCACACAATGGGGGAAAAACAGTCTCTTCAATAAATGGTGTTGGGAAAACTGGTATCTACATGCAAAATAATAAAATTGGACCGTTACCTCATACCATATAGAAAACTACCTCAAAATAAAAACTTAAATAACTGTAAAACTACCAGAGGAAAACATAAGGAAAAAGCTTTTTGACATTGGTTTGGGAAATTATTTTTAAAATGTAACCCCACAAGCACAGGCGATAAAACCAAAAATAGACAAATGAAATTGCATCAATCTAAATAGTTTCTGCACAGTAAAGGAAACGATTGAGTGAAAAGAAAACCTACAAAACAGGAGAAAATATTTACAAATGATACATCTGATAAGGGGTTAATATTCAAAGTATATAATGAATTCAAACAACTCTACAGCAAGAATACAAATAACCCAATTTAAAAATGGATAAAAGATGTAAATAGACGTTCACCAAATAAGACAAAAAAAATGACCAAGAGGTATATTAAAAAGTGCTCAACATCACTAATAATCAAAGAAGTGTAAATTAAAATCACAATGAAATATCACTTCACACCTGTTGGAATGGCTATTATCAAAAAGATAAAAGAGAGCAGGTGCTGGGGAAGGTGTGGGAAAAAGGAAACCTTGTACACTGTTGGTGGGAATGTAAATTGCTACGGTAATTATGGAAAACTGTATGAAGGTTCCTCAAAGAATTAAAAATAGAACTAACATGTAATCCAGCAATCTAACTTCTGGGTATATATCCAAATGAAAGGAAATCAGTATGTTGAAGAGATATCTGCACTCCTGTCTTCATTGCAGCATTGTTCGCAATAAACACACACATTTATGAATATTACTCAGCCTTATTAAAAGAGAAAGGAAATCCTGTCATCTGTCATTTGGGGCAACATAGATGAACCTGGATAATGTTATACTAAGTGAAATAAGTCAGACATGGAAAGAAAAATACTGATGATCTCACATATGTGGAATCTTAAAAAGTCAAACTCATAGAAAGAGAGAGTAGAATGGTAGTTTCCAGGGGCTGGGGGATGGCGATAGGGAAAGAGGAGATGGTGGGCACAGAGTACAGTTTCAGTTATGCAGGATAAACAAATTCTGGGGATCTAATGTATAGCAGAGGGATACAGTTCATACTACTGTATTATATACTTGAAATTTGCTAAGATAGTAGATGTTAAATCTTCTCACCAGAAAAAAAAGTTAGCCATAAGGTGATGGGTATGTTATTTAGCTTAATTGTGGTAACCATTTCACAATGTATATTTATATCAAAATATCATGGTGTATGCCTTAAATATATACAATTTTTATTTGCCAATCGTAGCTTTAATAAACAGGAAGAAATACAAATGCTAGAGGTAGTCCCGCTTCTCAAAATGGGAGAATTAATGCAGAAAGGTGGCTAATTCAGGAAGAAGGGGAAAGAGACCATTGTGGAAACAATCGTATAGTAAAGGATAATTGTTTGGGATGATACTATCACACTTTGATGTAGGGATAATAAATAACAAACTTAGGCTCCAGCTTCATTCATCTGGGTGACTCATTAAGATGCAAACTCTAAATTAGTAAGTCGAGCATAGGAACCAAAGTTCTGCATTTCTGTAATGCCTGTGCTCATCCACAATCCACAGTGTGCAGAACAAAGTCTCAGAAGACAATGGACACTGGGATCAATGGCCAGAGGACTTGTCTCATCTGACTGGGATAACAGATCTCAAATCTATAGGCTCCAGGAGCTTCTTTTCCTGACTGGTGAAAAGCTCAAAAACTGAAGACTTGGCATTGACACCCAACCGTTCTAGAGATTTTTGTCCCCTCTTTACTTTTATTATATGAAATATTTTTTTTCTATCTCCCTAACTCCTGTAATGGCTCTTCTTATATACCTCCTGCCACCTGGGAATAGACATTAAACAAAGTTGTATTGTGGAATCCTGCAGAAACAGATCCAGTTTATGACTTCAGTTAAGCTTGCCACAGATTTAACTTCAGGTTTCTACTTCCAGCTTGAATCTTTCTCTTAGTGTTTACATTAGGGCTTGATATGGTTTGGCTGTGTCTCCACCCAAATCTCATCTTGATTGGGGCTTCCATAATTCCCACATGTTGTGGGAAGGATCTGGTGGGAGATAATTGAAGCATGGGAGCAGTTTCCCCCATACTATTCTTGTGGTAGTGAATAAGTCTTATGAGATCTGATGGTTTCATAAAGGGAAATCCTTTTGCTTTGTTTGTTCTCTCTTGTCTGCTGTCAGGTAAGATGTGCCTTTCACCTTCTGCCATGATTGTGAGGCCTCCCTAGCCATGTGGAACTGTGAGTCCATTAAACCTCTTTTTCTTTTTAAGTTACCCAGGCTCAGGTATGTTTTTATCAGCAGCGTGAACACAGACTAATACAGCAAATTGGTACCAGTAGAATGGTGTGCTGCTGTAAAGATACCTATTATACAGCAAATTATTTATATAAGATTATACACAATATGTAATTCAAAGTGATTTAAACAAAAAGTGGGATCCATTGTTTTGTGTAAAAGGAACAAGGATATCTTCAGACAAGTCTTGATCTAGATAAAACTGTAATAAACAATAACAAGCTTCTTCCTTTCTCTTTCTCCTGCCTTTTGAAATCCTGTCTTGATCCTCAGACTCTACCTAGTTGCCTCTGGAATGTCTGAGCTCTACCCTTATTATAGGAATGGGTATCGAAGTTGTAAACCTTACTTCCTGTAAAAGAAAGATATATTTTCAGGCTGGGCGCGGTGGCTCACGCCTGTAATCCCAGCACTTTGGGAGGCCGAGGCGGGCGGATCATCACAAGGTCAGGAGATGGAGACCACGGTGAAACCCCGTCTCTACTAAAAATACAAAAAAATTAGCTGGGCGCGGTGGCGGGCGCCTGTAGTGCCAGCTGCTCAGGAGGCTGAGGCAGGAGAATGGCGTGAACCTGGGAGGTGGAGCTTGCAGTGAGCCCAGATCGCGCCACTGCACTCCAGCCTGGGCGACAGAGCGAGACTCCGTCTCAAAAAAAAAAAGAAATATACTTTCAATTCCCTATAATTCCTACAAATATATCTTAACATCTTACTGACTCTAATTGGTTTATTTGCCCAACATTGCACAAATAATTGAGGACAGAAGATGGTATAAACTTATTAGCTCAATAAATCTGGGTAAAGTTAATCCCACTCAGATTTCATAGCTGAGAATCAGAAAGAGTACTTTGTGTAACAGAAAGAAAGAGTAAATATTAGGGAGTAAATGAATAAATGTCCTTTGCATTCAGTTCTAGCTTTCTAACAGACATTTACCTTGTTTCCTAACATTGCCAACAACCCCAGGTAAGACATTTTTCAAAAACAACTCTCGTCTTCAGTACTTTGTTCTTGATTTGGCTGAAAAAAATATATACTCTGTCTATCTTTGGGGTCTTAACTCACAGTTGACTTTTGATCTTTCTGAATCATATTTGTCTTCCCTCTCTCAATATTCCTTTAGTTCACCTTATTCCCTAATTATCTCATATATGTTTTTTTATCCAAATAGATTGTAGTACATGAGAAGCTCAGGATACATCTTACATCTTTTATATCCTCCTTCAGTGCAAAGTATATTTTTAAGTACATCATATACACTCAATTAACGATTACAGAATAAAGCCTATTACAAGTCACTAGCAACACATTGAGCCAAAAGAGCACTAGAAGAAGTGGAGACCTATACTTTAGCTCCAGCTCATCTCTTGCCAGTTGGCCAATTTTTCACAAATTATTTGGCTAGAAGCCTCATAATTTCATCTATAAAATAAGTAAATGTCTATATGTTGTGCCTATCTCATATTCATTTTTGGAATCAAATTAAATAAAGTGTTTTTCAAAGTAAATAGCAGAGAAATTCAGAGGAGAATCTGACAATAAATTCTGAAATATTAGTAGTAAGATGTAGCTGGGCTTTTAAGTATGAATACCCCTAGAATAAGGAGCAGGAGAAAAGATAGTATTCCAACTAGGGGAAGGGTAGGAGGACCAGAGAAAGGTCAGGAATAAGCACAGCATTGGAGGAGAACAAGTCCCTGAATGATCTTGGCAAATCCAGCTCTTCCCTCTCTTGCTTGCGATTTTCAAACAGAATATACTAAGAATGTAATGTTCTCAGATAAGTAGAAACTGTTCAGAACAGCTTAAGCTTTGTCCTTGTCCCTTTTAGAATAGCATATCTTGTGACACAGCCCAGTTCTCCTGGAATACAAAACCCATAGCAGAATGCTTTGAGGGTCTCATAGATGTTATGTGAAGTGGGGCATGTGCGGATGAGACTCCTTCAACCCTGGGCACCTTTCCTGAGCCTTAGGTGAACAGCTTGTCTATGGATCCAAGGCTTCTGTTAATTCTTGCTACTTACCTGTGCTCATCCACAGGTAAGTGGATGAAGTTGTGGCAAAAGTTGTTTTGCCAGACTTGTGCAAGTCTTTTGTCTCACATAACTCAAGCTCTGGCAGCTGGCTTAGTACAAAAATTCCTGCCAGATCTAAGGACCCTGGCAAAAATTAATGAGGTATTTAGAGCCTTCCCCTGGAATTGGTAACTGGTGCATGGTATTTCCCTTCCAAGGATTGATATTGATGCATATTATTCTAATTAATAAGCATTTTCCCTCAACCACAAATATAAAAAAACAGCCTAACCAACACATCCTTTTCAAATGAGATTGACAAAAAGAAGCCTTTTGCTTTATCCTTTTTAACAGTTGGAAATAGAAAATTTACCATCTGTTTCCAGTCAATTATTGACTCTGGGTCTCTGAAATATCAGAAGGAATTAGGTTAGGCAAAGAGAAGTAGCTATTGCCAATAAAACCAATTATAATCACAAAATCACAGAATCATAGAAAGGAAGGAAGAATAAGAATATATCTGGTTCTTACCACCTTTAATTAAGAGAATCCCTCAACTTTCCAAACAGACAAGAAACCAACTTTTTAATGGTGATAACAACATTTTACAATCTTTTTAAGATGTCAATTTTCATTGTGTTATTACATTCAGTATTCACATATAAATGCATTTTGTTGTCTCAAAACCACAACCATAATTTTGAAAGAGAATACTTGAAACTGAGACCTAAAGCTTGAAATCTACCAGACATTCTCTGTGAAAATAACTGTACTCCTAACACCGAACTCTTTCCACTGCTTTAACCTCTCATTGTTAGCCTGTGGTTAATGTAAACTTGATATTCCTGAGAGAAATCTAAAATACCCAACAGGATTATTATCTAACAATAGGGACAAACAGGAAAACACATGGAGTTCATTTAGGTAAGTCTCAAATCCCTGGCCATTTGATGCTCACAAACAAATATACGCAATTATAAAAATAAGACCAGCCTGGGTAACATAGGGATACCTCATCTCTACAAATAATAATAACAAAATTAGCTGGGCTTAGTGGCACACATATGTGGTCCCAGCTACTAGGGAGGCTGAGGTGGGAGGGTTGCTTGAGCCCAAGTGGTCGAGGCTGCAATGAGTCATAATTGGGCTAATGTACTCCAGCCTGGGTGACAGAATGAGACCCCTGTCTCAAAATAAATACACAAATAAATCACAACATCTGCAGGATACCAATATACTTTCTCTCATACTTGAGCCATTTAATTTTAGAAAGGGAATTATAAGAGTTATTGTTGATGAGTTTAATAATCACATAACTGTCACTTTGCTCAATAATCAGCTGTAATATTTCCTTCCTTGATGTTGCTTACTGTATGCAATTGTGAACTCAAAATTTTTATAAGTTTTGACTTTATAAGTATATAAAGAAGCATTATTTATGTGCTTATTTCTGAGGAGTGCAATAGCAATGATAAAAGGAAGAGCAATTATATGGGAGGACTGTATTTTCTCTATATTTACCTTTAAATGTGTGACATTTAAGATATTTCCCTAATAAAATGATTTTTATTGTTAGTAGCAATGTGGAGAAAAAACACCCTACTCATTGTTGTGCACATAGTGCAACTTTTATAGAAAATGATTTAAATATATGTTTAAAATTTATCTATAAATCCCACTATCAGAATTTTACTTTACTGATAGACTTAATTGTATGAAAATATGAGCAGAAGGATTTCATTTCAGCATTTTTGTAGTTGCAAAAATAAACAAATAGCAACAACAAAACAGCAAATACAAAAGCAACTGTTCCATCTACAGGGGACTGGCTAAATAAGTTTGGGGATACTACCAAAAAAAAATTAGCCACCATGGAAAATAAAAGCAAACATAATATTTTAAAAGCTCTCCAAAATACAGGCTCAAATGTAAAATTCAAAGTGCAAAATAATGTATATAACACGATTTATTTTCTGTAAAACAACTAAAATAATATGCACGTAGATACACCTCTATTTTCTTTTTTCTCTTCTTTAGAAAACTGGAAGAATTCAGAAAAAAAAAAATTTAAGATTACCTTAAAGAAGCAGAATGAGAGAAAATGTAGAAAGGTTTTTAATGTTTCTAACCCATAACTTTTCATGTGGCTTGGTTGCCTATCTGTGTATGTGTACAGTTTTATTATTGTTTTTATTGTTTTTAATTCTACTCATATTTTTTGTACAGTGAGATTCAAGGTTGTAATTGCTTTTCATTTGTGCTATTATGTGATTTTTTAAAATGACAACATATAGATACATGTTTTCTTTTCACACACAAAGAAACTGGAAATTCTGACTGCTTTAGTAATTCCCTTATTAGAGCAACGGGTATGAGATTTTTAGGAGGGGAAGATGTTGCATGTCATGTTTCAAAATTATTTAACTACAGAATCTTTTTTAAAAAAACCATAGAGATCAATATTCCATGCAAGAAATGTTAGAAAATTCTGACTTCACTGATCAATAAAGTGTCAGCTGAATCAGTTCCTTGTGATGATGGTGGTGGTGGTTGTTAATTATAGAGAACATGATAAAATTTAGTTGATTTAAGTTCTATAAGTCCTTTCACCTTGATTCATATTTTATACCAACTAAATATATAATTTTCTAGTTTAGAGCAGAGGTCAGCTTTTCTCATAAAGGAACAGATAGTAAATATTTCCAATTTTGTGAGCCATATGATCTCTGTTGCAACTATTCAACACTGCCTATCTGGAGGGAAAGCAGCCATAAACAATATATAAACAATGGGGCATGCCGGTGTTCCAATACAATTTTACAGACAAAATCAGACAACAGTCTGGATTTGACCCAAGAGTCATAGATTTAAAATTCCCGATTCAACATTACTTTTCATGTATATTGTTTAACCTAAGAATCAAATATTTCCCTAAAGCTGTGGTAGGCTGCATCATTTGATCATACACTCTTCAACAAACTAGGCAACTCTATTTAGACAAGCATAATTCTCATGGATTGCTGACAGCTGAGAGTTCTCAGCAGTCATGAGAAAAATTCCTTTAGTACTAAAAGGGACTTGGGGACTTTAGACTGCATTTACTAGGACTCATCTCTTTAACATAGATATCTGACTCTGATCACTATCACATTTACTTATTTGTTCAATGCTAGAACATAAAAAAAATAGTTTTAAAATTACTAACCCACCCCATTGGGAAGGTTGGAGAAGGAAAACGAGTAACTAGAGTTCAATATCGGTTTAGCTGTCTTTTAATCTCAAGGTATATCATGAATATATTGTGTTCAAAGGTCACTTGTGTTATTTCTTTCTCCCCACTTCAGTGTGTTTATGGTACTCAATTGAAATACACTTCTTTTTTATATATATGCTTTAAGTTCTAGGGTACATGTGCACAGCATGCAGGTTTGTTACATATGTATACATGTGCCATGTTGGTTTGCTGCACCCGTTAACTCGTCATTTGCATTAGCTATATCTCCTAATGCTACCCCTCCCTCGTCCCCCTACCCCATGACAGGCCCCAGTGTGTGATGTTCCCCACCTTGTGTCCATGTGTTCTCATTGTTCAATTCCCACCTATAAGTGAGAACATGCGGTGTTTGGTTTTCTGTCCTTGTGATAATTTGCTCAGAATGATGGTTTCCAGCTTCATCCACATCCCCACAAAGGACATGAACTCATGCTTTTTTATGGTTGCATAGTATTCCATGGTGTAGGTGTGCCACATTTTCTTAATCCAGTCTATCACTGATGTACATTTGGGTTGGTTGCAAGTCTTTGTTATTGTGGATAGTGCCGCAACAAACATACGTGTGCATGTGTCTTTAAAGTAGCATGACTTATAATCCTTTGGGTATATACCCAGTACTGGGATGGCTGGGTCAAATGGTATTTCTAGTTCTAGATGCTTGGGGAATCACCACACTGTTTTCCACAATGGTTGAACTAGTTTACAGTCCCACCAACAGTGTAAAACTGTTCCTATTTCTCCACATCCTCTCCAGCACCTGTTGTTTCCTGATGTTTTAATGATCACCATTTTAACTGGTGTAAGATGGTATCTCATTGTGGTTTTGATTTGCATTTTCCTGATGGCTAGTAATGATGAGCATTTTTTTCATGTGTCTGTTGGCTGCATAAATGTCTTCTAAAAGAAGCGTTTGTTCATATTCTTTGCCCACTTTTTGATGGGGTTATTTGATTTTTTTCTTGTAAATTTGTTTGAGTTCTTTGTACGTTCTGGATATTAACCCTTTGTCAGATGGGTGGATTGTAAAAGTTTTCTCCCATTCTGTGGTTTCCTGTTCACTCTGATGGTAGTTTCTTTTGCTGTGCAGAAGCCTTTAGTTTAATTAGATCCCATTTGTCCATTTTGGCTTTTGTTGCCATTGTTTTTGGTGTTTTAGTCATTAAGTTCTTGCCCATGCCTATATCCTGAATGGTATTGCCTAGGTTTTCTTCTAGGGTTTTTATTATTTTGCATCTAACATTTAAGTCTTTAATCCATCTTGAATTAATTTTTGTATAAGGTTTAAGGAAGGGATCCAGTTTCAGCTTTCTACATATGGCTGGCCAGTTTTCCCAGCACCATTTATTAAATAAGGAATCCTTTCCCCATTTCTTGTTTTTGTCAGGTTTGTCAAAGATCAGATGGTTGTAGATGTGTGGTGTTATTTCTGAGGACTCTGTTCTGTTCCATTGGTCTATATCTCTGTTTTGGTACCAGTACCATGCTGTTTTGGTTCCTGTAGCCTTGTAGTATAGTTTGAAGTCATGTAGCGTGATGCATCCAGCTTTGTTCTTGTCTTGGCAACGAGGGCTCTTTTTTGGTTTCATATGAACTTTAAAGTAGTTTTTTCCAATTCTGTGAAGAACGTCATTGGTAGCTTGATGGCGATGGCATTGAATCTATAAATTACCTTAGGCAGTATGGCCATTTTCATGGCCATTCCTATCTATAAGTGTGGAATGTTTTTCCATTTGTTTGTGTCCTCTTTTATTGCGTTGAGCAGTGGTTTCTAGTTCTCCTTGAAGAGGTCCTTCACATCCCTTTAAGTTGGATTCCTAGGTATTTTAGTCTCTTTGAAGCAATTGTGAATGGGAGTTCACTCATGATTTGGCTCTCTGTTTGTCTGTTATTGGTGTATAGGAATGCTTGTGATTTTTGCACACTGATTTTGTATCCTGAGACTTTGCTGAAGTTTCTTATCAGCTTAAGGAGATTTTGGGCTGAGACGATGGGGTTTTCTAAGTATACAATCATGTCATCTGCAGATAGGGACAAATACACTTCTTATGTTGACTAGTTTCTGTTTGTATCACATTTTAGTTTTTTACCTTCAATCCCTGTTGATTTTATTCATTCCCTCATTCATTCATTCAACTTGAAGTGAAATGTTAACACTTCCAAAAGTGAAACCTATCCAAAATATATACTCAGAGAACTATCACTCCTCTCCCTTATGCCTTTTACTCATGTGCATACTCTCTGTTCCTCCAATCTGATCCCACTAATTTCGTATAGGTAACCAAGCTCACTCTTTCTTGGAATTTCTCTCTGTGTTTCCTTTTTGAAATGTGAAACACATCCTTGCTTGCATTCTTATTTCTTCATTTTCTTACACAAAAGTTAATTGTAATTAACATTTTTAATCTTTTTATAAGTTAAGAATACATTGTGGCAATCTCATCAGTTCATAGAAAGCTTGCTCATTTTTGTTATACAGTTGTACTCCCTTGGTGGACGTCTCATAGTTTACTCAGCTAATCACCTATGGTACAGTATTTTAAGCTATTCCTAATATTTTACAATTACAAATGATGTTGCATTTAATAAACTTAAGCATGTATGTTTTTGTGTTCTGAGTACTGTGTCTTCACAGTTAATTTCTAGAAGAGGATTGCTAGGTATTTTATATTACTAGATTATGAAAAATATTGAGTCCATTATGAACTCCTGAAATAAATCCTATTTGTGTATAATGTATTATTTTGTTAATATGGTATTAGATTCTTTGTATTAATATTTTATTTTATATTTTTATAATATTAATAATATTCACAAATGATATTGGTCTGTAATTTTTCTTTATTGTACTAACCTAATCAGATTTCAGTTTCATTGTTATACTTCCTTCTAAAAAATAATTAAGAAATATCCCTTTATTTTCTATGTGCTGAAACAATTCACGTAGCATTGGGACCATCTAGTTTTTGAAGGTTGGTGGAATTTTCCTGTGAAAATATCTGACAATAGTGTTTTTGTATGAAGTATTTCCGAAATAATTTTCTCTGTTTCTTCTACAGAAGTTTCTATGTCTTCTAAAAACAATATCCAACCATCTAGGTTTTTGGATTTTATTTGTAGGGAATGTCAACAAATTAGTTTAATATGTGTTTAATTTAATCTCTTTCAGTGTTTATTTCACCCCTTGTTATGTATTATGTGAGTATTAGGATTTTCTTTCATTTTCCTCATAGTGATTTGTTTTGTTAATTTTTCTCAAAAAGCAAAACAGGATTTTGAATACAATAGATCCACTGTTTTCAATCTATCTCATTTATTTTCTGTTTGGACACTTATTATTTCTGTGTGTGTGTATGTGTGTTGCTTTGTTTTGTGCTCTTTTACTAGCTTTTGGGGCTAGAAATTATATTAATATTCATTCTTTCATTTGCATTAATACAATGGAATGTTTTCTGAGATATGAGTCATTAGGGACCACGCACCTTGGGAAGCTGAAGCAGGTGGATCACTAGAGGTTGGGAGTTCGACACCAGGCTGGGCAACACGGCAAAACATCCTCTACTAAAATATACAAAAATTAGCCGGGCATGGTGGTGCATGCCCATAGTCACACCTACTCGGGGGCTGAGGTATGAGAATCACTTGAACCTAGGAGGCAAAATTTGCAGTGAGCTGAGATCATGCCACTGCACTCCAGCCTGGGTGTCAGAGTGAGACTCTGAAAAAAAAAAAAAAAAGGAAAGAGAGAGAGGAAGGAAGGAAGAAAGGAAGGAAGGAAGGGGAAAGAAAGAAACGAAAGAAGGAAGGAAGAAGGAAGGAAAGAAGGAAGGAAGGAAGGAAGGAAGGAAGAAAGAAAGAAAGAAAGAAAGAAAGAAAGAAAGAAAGAAAGAAAGAAAGAAAGAAAGAAAGAAAGAAAGACAGACAAAGAGGGAGGGAGAGAGGAAGGGAGGGAGAGAGGAAGGGAGGGAGTGAGGAAGGGAGAAAGAAAGAAAAGAAAGAAGAGAAAGAAAGAAAGGAAGAGAGAAAGAAAGAAGAAGGAAAGAAGAGAGAAAGAAAGAAGGAGAAAAAGAAAAAGCGAGAGGGAGTGAGGGAGGGAGGGAAGAAGGAATAAATGAAGGAAAGGAGAGAGAAAGAAAGAAGATAGAAAGAAAGAGAAAGAAAGAAGAAAGAAAATGAAAGAAAGAAAAGAAAGAAAGAAGAAGGAAAGAAAAGAAAGAAAGAAAGAAGAAAGCAAGAAAGGAAAAGAAAAGAAAGAAGAGAAAGAGGGAAGGAAGGAAGGGAGGGAGGGAGGGAGGGAGGGAAATGAGTTGCTAGGTGATTCTGTCATTGTGCAAACCATACAGATTTTACTTACACAAACCTACATGGTATAGCCTACCACACACCTAGGCTATATGGTATAGCCTATTGCTTCTAGGCTACAAACCTGAACAGCATGTTTCTGTACTGAATACTGTAGACAATTGTAACACAATGATAAGTATTTGTGTTTCTAGACATAGAAAAAGCACAGTAAAAAATACAGTATTATAATCGTATGGGACCACTGCTATATATGCTCTCTGAAGTTGACAAACATGTCATTATACAGAGCATGACTGTATAAGCATATAAAAGTTATACATTGTCTACTGGTTATTGCTTTAAATGCATTTCACAGATTTGAGATGTAATTTTTAAACTTCTGATTAGGAGATAATTGTAGATTCACATGCACTTGTAACAAATAATATGGAGATCCAGTGTATCCTTCATTTAGCTTCCCTCAATGCTAACAATTTACTCAACTGTATTACGATAGCACAACCAGGAAATTAACATTAACAGAATCTATTAACCGTATTCAGATTTTACCAGTTTTGCATACATTTGTGTGTGTGTGTGTGTGTGTGTGTGTAAAATGGTTAATTTTATATGTCCATTTGACTGGGCTGAGGGATGCCCAGATAACTGGTAAAACATTATTCCTGGGTATGTCTGAGAGGGTATTTCCTGGAGAGATTAGCATTTGAATCAGTAGATGAGTAAAGCAGATCCACCCTCACCAATGTGGGAGGTATCATCTAAAAGTGTTAGGACCAGACAGAATGAAAAGGTGATGTGAGGGCAAATTCACTTTCTCCTCTTGAGCTGGTGCATCCATTTTCCCCTGCTCTCACACATTGGAACTCCTGGTTCACAAGCCTTCAGACTCCAGGATTCACACCTGCAGCTCCCTACCCTGGCTCTCAGGCCTACAGCTTTGGACTGGAAGCTATATCATTGGGTCTTCTAGTTCTTAGCCCTTTTGGCTCAGACTGAATTACACCACCAGCTTTCCTGGTTCTCCAGCTTGCAGATGGTATTTAATGGAACTTCTCAGTTCTCACCATCATGGGAGCCAATTCTCATAATAAATCCCCTTCTATAGGGGGGTGTGTGTGTATTTAATTCAATTGATTCTGTTTCTCTGATGAACCCTGAGTAATGCAGAGTGTGTGTGTGTGTGTGTGTGTTTATTTCTATGAAATGTTATCACATATATTTGTATGATTGTCATTCAAGTCAAGCAACTGAAAAGAAACTGCATCCCCCATGCTACTTTTTTACAATCACAATAAACTAGATTTCTCCCTGTCTCCTTACCCATGGCAACAAATAAATCTGTTTAATGAGTGATCCAGTTTCTTTGCATCGTTGTCAGCATTTGGTATTATAACTATTTTTTTTTTTAATTTCAGCCTTTCTGATATGTGTGCAGGGCTAGCTCAGTATGGTTTTAATTTGCATTTCCCTAATGGTGAATAATACTGAACATCTCATGTGCTTATCTGCCATCTGTATATCCTCTGCTGTGAAATGTATGTTCATGTCTCTTGTCAATTTTCTATTTGGGTTTCTTACTTTTATAGTTAGATTTGATAATTTTATTTTATATATTCTAAATACAAGTTATTTTTTAGATACGTGGTTTGCAAATCTTTTCCCACAATCCATAGCTTGTCATTTTATCCTCTTCACAGGATAGAGCAATACATTTTGTACAGTAAAACTTTTTTGTTTAGCAAGGTTTACAACTTTGATGAGATCTATTTTTATCAATTTTTACTTTTATGAAATATGCTTTTGGTGTCAATTCAAATAACTTTCACTTAGCTCCACATCCCAAAGATTTTCTCTTATGCTTTTAGTAAAATTCTGTGGTGTTACTTTTTACATTTAAGTTCATAAACCACTTAGGTTAAATTTTGTAAAAGGAGTGGGATTTAGATTGAGATTTTGTTTTAGTTTTTTTTTTTTTTTTCTACAGTGTTCAATTGCCCCAGCACCATTTGTTAAAACATCTATTTTCCTCCATTGTTTTTATGTCTTTGTCACTAATTAGTTTTCAAAGTATGTATTTTCCTCTGCCAACTCCACCAATACCACACAATCTTGGTTACTCTACCTATACAGAAAGCCTTAGTATCAAACAGGATCACTCCTTCCACTTTATTCTTTATTTTTCCAAAATTCTTTTGTCTATTTCAGCTCCAATGCCTTTCCATATGAATTTTAGAATATGTTTATGTCAACAAAAAGTTTACCTGGGGTTTCTTATGGGAATCACATTATACCTACAGATCAGTTTGAGGAGAATTAACTTTTTTTTTTTTTTTTTTTTTTACTATGAGGAGGTTTCAAAACAATGAGCACGGTATACCTCTTTACTTATTTAGGCCTTGTTTGATTGTTGTCTTCATTTATATGCTGCTTTTGAGAAGGTCGATAGTCTAATTTTCATGAAATGTATTTATTTGTTTGCTTGTTTATTTAAGCTGAGGCATGGAGGGGCTTGGTAATTTTTTTATTTTTAAAGTTTAATAGTTTTATAAAAATATGTCTATGATTTGATTTTACTGAATCGATCTCGACTGGTAATTGGGAAGTCCTACTGATTAATGTCATTTTTATTTCTGGAAATTGTTCCTGTCTTATATATAAAAATACTAGTTTTGTTTCTGTGTTTTATTTTTCTTCTTCGGTAAATTCAAATTATGCTTATGTGAATTTTCTTTGCTTGCATATTTCAACTACTGTTTCTCTGGCCCAATTTACTTCTTTCCCATCTCAATTTTTATTCTCTTTGATGTTTTCCTACTTTTGTTTCTCAGGCATCTTGTAATTTAGTCTTATTATTATACAATTTTCTCCTTTTCTTCTATATCTTTCCTAAAGTCAATCAAATACCATTTTATTTCTTGATGGTTTGGGTACCTTTCTGTCCTTTCTAAAATTATGAACCTAAGATTATTGGTTTTATTTTAATATTAGCAAATGTTTGAGAATATTTAATTTATTTCACAATATTGGTTACATTTATCTGTGTGTGTGGGAGGGAGAAGTTTTCATTAGCTAAAATAGTTTGATTCTTATTTTTAGTTTTCTCTGATGGTGTCTTTCTGGAAGTCAAAATTTATTTTGCAATAAATTTCATGGACAGTACTCTTGATTTAGGGTGATTTAAAACATTCTTAGTTAAAGAAGGCCTACTCCACTCTTGTCATGGTGGGAAAGTACAATTTCTTTAACTGATGGCACTTAGAGAACAGGTTTTATGTTTTGTGCTCTGTTATTTTATTTATTTACTTGAGACAGGGTCTTGCTCTATAGCACAGGCTAGAGGGCAGTGGTACAATTGTAGCTCACTATAGCCTTGAACTCCTGGGCTCAAGCAGTCCTACTAACTCAGTCTCCCAAGAAGCTGGGACTACAAGCACCAACACCTGGCTAACTTAAATTTTTTTTTTTTTTTTTTTTTTTTTTGTAGAAACAGGGTCTAGCTATGTTATCCAGGCAGGTTTTGCTCTGTGATTTTTGTCTTTTCTTTTGTCTTTCAGTATTTTAAGTCCCTACTTGTCCCTACTTGCTCTGTTTGTCTCTTTACTGCACAATTTTCAAAGTCTGACTCTCTCTTCTTTCTTCCCTTATTCTTCCCAGAAGAAATAGATTTCCAAGACTGTATCCTTTTTAGGTCCCTTATCTGTAGCCAATGTACTGATATACAAGGTTCTTTTTCAGTATTTTAACACTTAATATAGACTTTCTTTTTTCTAGTGATGATGTTAGTTCAGTCATAGGCCCTCCTTTTGCTTCTGCTATCTTCCACTTGGTTTTTCAAGATGCCTACGCCTTACTCTCTGCAAAGGTCAGTGGGAGCTCAGCAAACAACTCTATGAAAGTGATGTTTATAGTTCTGTTTACAGGTAATTTGAAGCAATGGTGTTCCCTGTTTTTTACTTGAGATTTGTGAGTTTCTCTGTTGTTGTTCATGTTTAGTTGTATTGTTTTGAAGAGTCTGTTGGGAGATTTTAATTGAGGTGGCCACCATTACTTTGGCTATTCCAAGTCCATCAATTTACTTGATAAGGTTTGGCTGTGTCCCCATCCAAATCTCATTTTGAATTGTAGTTCCCATAATTCCCAGGTGTCATGGGAGGGACCTGGTGGGAGGTCATTGAATCATAGGGGTGGTTACCCTCATGCTGTTTTCATGATAGTGGGTGAATTCGCACACGATATGATGGTTTTATAAGGGGTTTTTCTCCCTTTTCCTCGGCACTTCTCCTTGCTGCTGCCCTGTGAAGAAGGATGTGTTTGCTTCCCCTTCCACCACGCGTGTAAGTTTCCTCAGGCCTCCCCAGTCATGCTGAGCTGTGAGTCAACTAAACCTCTTGTCTTTATAAATTACCCAATCTCAGGTATGTCTTTATTAGCAGTGTGAGAATGGACTAATAAAGTACTTTTTAAAAAGTTGTGTTTTATCTATAGACTCTTAATTATTGCAGAGGAAAGCATAAGCTTATCTAGATTTTATTCAAAATTCTTCACGGTATGACTTAAATTTAATTTTACCCCTTCATCAACCAAATCTTACTCCTAGTCCCGCGCCCCTATCTTCTATTTTAATAACCTGTGCCACAGTGTTTTACATTCCTTAATTTTGCCACGTATTTCTCATCTCTGTACTTCCGCTGCGCTCTCTCTTCCCCTAAAAAATGCCCTCCATTAACTTATTCACTAGTTAAAAGTATTATTTGTTTACTGGGTTTCTGCCCTTTCCCCTTAGGTTTAATTAAATTTTCACTCCATGATTATATGAAGAGAAATCAAATCAGGAGTTATTTCTCACTCTTGAGACTGGTACCATGGGGTGGGATGACTAGATGTAACATTTAAGCAAGATAATCTTTTTCTCTCTTCCAAAACTAATTTCAAAGGAAGGAACGAATTCAACTAAATCAATCATTTATAATTCATTAAAACTGACTCCCACTTAGCATTTTGGTAACATATGCTAACCTTTTCCTTGGTAAACATTGTGATTATGAAGTTTCAATTCCTGTGATATTTCGTATTCTCCCAAAGAGACGTTTTTAAAGCACCAGATGTTTTAAATAATTAAAGGTCAATTTTTCACAGCATAAATATTTTCTGTCCTTGATTAACCATTACATGAGACATAATTAGGAGGCTGGATGTCAATTTTAAATTTTAGAAAGAAGATATGCTTTTTACATAAAAAGGCACTTTGATATTTTCCAATTTATAACTGCAGGTGTTGACTTCCACCATCACTTGTCTTCGTAAACTAGAGTGTGCTTTGAATTATATCTAAACATCTACAGAAGAATATGGAGGAAATGAAACTTTGGGGAAGCCTCATTCACTGACAACCCATGAAGTACCTTATCAAGAACTTCTGAAGAATCGATTACCTTTCAGTTCCTAACCTTTCTTATACTATGAGGATTGGCCTACTCTAGATAAACTAAATTTATGAAGCCCTTGTAGATTCAACTTGATGTTGTAAACTTCTTGCTAATTTGGGCATATTTTGCTTACTGAGGGACTTATTACTGATATAATTTGGCTAAACTTTGAGGCACAATAAAATTAAATATAGAAATATTGAAACCTTATTCCTCATAGGGTATATATTTATGCAAATACCTCATTATCCACCATATTTCCCCTTAGAAAATTGACATTTTTAGTTCTTCCCTTTATGTGCCCATGACCCTCTAAATGGTATTTTCCCAAATGAATAATTTCACTGAAGGAGTGGAGAAAATATTTATAACTAATGAAATTTTCCTAATACACCTTATCAGACTACTACACAGATAGCTGACCTTAATATCAAGATACCAAACACATCAAGTCATTTTGGAAATCAAATTTAATGCTCTTTAGCTGATGAAAAGGTAATGACTTCTTCCCTGGCTTCCTTTCCTACTTACATATTTCTGTCCCTCTACTTTGCCTTCAAGTATGCACAACACAAATTGGATTTTCTTAGTCAGGTTGGAAGATACCCCTGTTCAGAAAACAAGCTTAATTTTTTTCTTTGATGAAAAAAGTCTGCACATTAATGAGAACATTTGGTAGAAGTGATTAATATGAAAAATTAGAGTGAAGCAGTCACAACTCTTACTTTTTCAAGGTTATCTTTCCTGTTACTTTTAGCCATGGCCCTTCATAGGGATGACTGTCACTTTTCCTTTCTTCTTTCTCTCTCCTTTCCCTTCCTTCCTTCCTTCCCTCCCTCCCTCCCTCCCTCCTTCCCTACCTTCCTTCCTTCCTTCCTTCCTTCCTTCCTTCCTTCCTTCCTTCCTTCAAGTAAGATAATCTTTTTCTCTCTTCCAAAACTAATTTCAAAGGAAGGAACAAATTCAACTAAATCAATGATTTATGATTCATTAAAACTGACTCGCACTTAGTATTTTGGTAATGTATGCTAACCTTTTCCTCTCCCTCCCTTCCCCCCTCCCTCCCTTCCCTCCCTTCCTTCCATTTCCTCCCTCAGTCTCTCTCTGTGTGTCTTTCTTTCTCTCTCTCATAGTCTGACTTCTCACTGGAGAAATATTTGTATTAAGTGGAAATTATATTTGAAAGTCTAGTTCATCTGGGCTGGCAATAGAATGATGAAGAAATATTTTGTCACGAGATTTTTCTCTTCATTGGAAAACATTGATTTCAATGATTTGTCTATCAACTGCCAATATACTAAACATGTATTAATTTGTTTTGTCATAAATTTTGCACATTTTGCATTTAATATACTACAGATTTTTTTTCAACAAGATTTGATGAGCATCTCATTGGAGTATGGGTACAGAAAAAGATTTCTATGTGTTTTATTGACTGTGTTTTTTGAAGTTTAAGTATTAAGCAAACGATCAAGGAAATAAACACGTGAGGAAGTAATGTCTGTAACTGATATTTAGCTAGTTCCAAGATAAACTTTATAACTACAAATCTATCAAGCCATTACCAAGATGACCTTAATAGAATTTAGAATACCATCATATACTTTTAACTTGTCTCCCTGCTTTGACTCTAGACTCCTCCATTCTTCACACAGCAGTCCAAGGGATCCTTTCATAACCTAAATCAATTTGTGTCATGCTTCTGCTCAACACCATCCAATGGCTTCTTATGTCAGAGCTTATTCATATTCCTCCAATGTCTACTTACTATTTTGGGGGAGTAATTGGACCCCTGATGTATTCATGAATGACTAGAATAAAAACTACATTTTCTTCTTTATCTCAGACCTAGAGGTAACCATGAGATGAAATGAAATTCTATTCAATGGAATGGAATCAAAGTATCTTAACTTTCTGGGACATAACTTTTTAGATAGAGGTATTTTCTTTGCTCCTTTGTATTTTATGGTTGTTGAAATATAGAGTTGATGACTGGAGCTCATTCAGCCATTTCAGTCCCTGAGGCAGAAGTCATAGTCTGAGTATGATTGAACAGCAAGAGAGAGGGGCTTAAGTCCCTGACAATTTTTTGAGTTTGAACAGGATGCCTACATCTTGATGTCTTTATATCAAAGTGAATGAATCTTTATCTTTCCTGGAAAGAGACAGAGAGAGAGGGAGGGGGAGAGAGAGAGAGAGAGAGAGAGAGAATATATTTTTATATATATTCTATATGTGTATATATTAATATATATTACATATATTTAATATATGTTATGTATGTTATATATGTAATATATGTATGCAATATATATGTTATATACATTTTTATATATGTTATAGATATATATATTCTAGTGCTTCTGTTTACATTACATTAAATAGAATTTAATCTTATGGCTAACTCTAGCTCTGAGATAAAGTAGAAAACGTAGTTTTTATTGTAGTCATTTGTGAATACATCAGGGGTGCAATTTCCTAAAAAGAATAGTAACTATGCATTGGAGGAATATGAGTAGACTCCAGCATAAGAAGCCATTGGGTGGTGTTGAGCACAGGCGTGACACAAACTGATTTAGATTATGAAAGGATCCCTTGGACTGCTGTGTGGAGAATGGAGGAGTCCAGAGTCGAAGCAGGGAGACCAGCTAGAAGTCTATGATAGTAATCTAAATTCTATCAAGGTCATCTTAGTAATGGCTTAATAGATATGTAGTTATAAGATATATAAGTTATAAGGTTTACTTTGGAACTGGCCAGATATCAGTTACTGACCCTACTTCCTCAAGTTTTTATTTCATTGATTATTCACTTAATATTTACTTCAAAAAACACAGTCAATAAAAAATGTAGAAATATTTTTCTGTACCCCTACTCTAACGAGATACTCATTGAAAGACAGATTCATTCACTTCCACATATATATACCTGTGTGTGCGCGCACGCGCGCACGCGCGTTTGTATACATATATATTTCATTGCTGCCTAATTCTAACTTTTCCCAAAATTGAGAGGGAAATTTAAAATCTTCTTCATGGCTTGTATGTTCCTATATGACTCAGTCCTTGGCTTTCTCTGTTATTTCCTAACATTCATCCTCATTCATTCTAGTACAGCTATGCTAAACTTCTTGTTGCTCCTTAGAGCACACCACACCATAAGGTTGTCCTTTCTGCCCTTCAGGCTGCTGTACTCTTTCCCCAGATACTCACATAACTTTAATCTGATCTCCACTTGGATCTTTTCCAGAAATGCCTTCTAATCACCATATATTAAATAAAAGCACAAGTTAGTCTTTCTTTGTCTGCTACTTCTTTTGTAGTACTTATTAATCTCAGCTTATATATTATATATTTTATTTGTCTTTTACTTTATCAGTCTTCTCTGTTAGAAGGTAAGTTCCATGAGGGTAGGCACTTCAATTTGTTTACCATGCTATTTCCTAGACCAATAACTGTTCCAGGTACAGTTGTCCAATATATATTTATTGGTTGTGTAAATGCATAAATAATTGATTATACATTAACTTACCCACAAAATATTCTTATACTATACTTATAATATCATAAAGGGATATATCCTATGTATTATACCCAGGACATCCAGGATACAGTTAGGCTGGTAAACTGATGAGACACTGATCATCATTTGGATGGTCAGTTTATTAAAGGACCCCTGAAGAATCTTCAGAGAGTTATTTGGTGAATTCTTATGTTGTTCTGTGAGTTTTACATACAGAAAACAGGAAGAAATTTGCTGATATTAGACCCTAAGTTCAGTTTTTTTAAACCGGAAAAGAGTAGAAAATAAATGCAGTGACTGTTACACCACAACCTGACCTGGACAATTTTTGACTCAACATGATACTATCTAACATTATATAATTCAAAATTCTGAAAATATACTGATTTCACAATACTGGGATTGTTTAGATATGTGTGTTATGGATGGGAGTAGAAGTTTCCCTCATGAATACTTCCACAGTCAATTATACTGGATAAATTGTCAATCCTGGGGAAGAAATTTCCTCAAGAGCCTCAAGAGGTGCAGCACAGCTGAGAAGTATGAACATCTTCCATTTTTTCTAAATGTTTTGGACATTTGGCGTAGATTCAGTGAGACATGGGTTCTCACATTGGTGGAGGCAACCTAGATGTAAACAGGAAGAAGTGGGGCTGATAAAAACTCTGCAGTATAGGGCTGCAACTATGCAATAATTGTGAATTCTTTTCTATGCTCTATTTTCTTCTAGCGTGGTCAAGCCTTCAGTAAAATCTTGATAAATATTCTCTATGTCATGAAGAATTAAGGAAAAGGGACTTTTCTACATATTAGGATAAAGCAGTCAGAGAGAAAGTAGCGTCTCTTTCCGGTCTCTGGGTATGGATGTGCCCAAAATAGTGGCAATTAACCCAGGTGATATAGCTGAGACAGCAGTGCCATAGAATAATAACAAAATTGGAGGGGCAAATCAGAAGGACCTGACACAAGAGCCAGAACTCTGAAAAAAATTTAGAAATTGTTAAGCTTGAGAATTTGAGAAAGTGTTCATTTCTGCACTAAAGCGTGTGAGAGGTCATTCCATTTTAAAGAAGGCTACTTCGGTAAGATCTCCTTTATATGTTCTTTTCTATGTATATACCAGAGATCATTCATTTAAAATAAAAGCATTTTATTTTAGTATAATTTTTCACATTGTACTGAAAATTGTTGCTTATCTTTTTACCCACGACTTGCGCATACATTCTTTAAAGACAGGAGCTGCCTCATTTATCCATGTATTCCCAGTAACTAGCACACTCCTAAGCAAAGTGAACCCTCCATAAATATTTGTGGAAGGCAGAAACAAATCTTTTAAATAGCATTTACAGTCATTCCCATGATTTGAATGAAATAACATATACAAAATATGTGTCTTAATAATGCTAATTGAATTTTGAGTTGTGCCAAGGGCCTTGTACAAACAAAAACTAAAACAAACAAAAAAAGAAATCAGCAAGGAATATTTTAGAATACCTTTATTGCAAAAACACTTGTGCATTGTTATAGAATAAGAGGTTAAATGACATGAAAATAATGCTCTACATCATTGAAATTCAATCATTTTCTTCTTCACATTTTTACAATTCTTACCCTGTCTTTCAAAATTACAAAATGAGAATTTAGAATAGAAAAAAAGCCTAGAGAAGAAACATGAGAATAAAAAGGTATTTTTCTCTCAATCCAGCTGTGACCTAATTCTAAGAAAACATACTAGCTCTAAATTATGATCTCTCTAAATATTAACTTCCTTCCTCAAGTGTAAGTTCTTGGGTTTCTTTTGTTTTTTTGTTTGTTTGTTTGTTTGTTTTTCGAGATGGAGTCTCTCTTTGTCAACCAGGCTGGAGTGCTCACTGCAACCTCCGCCTCCAGGGCTCAAGCGATTCTCCTGGCTCAAGCTTCCTGAGTAGCTGGGATTACAGGCACATGCCTCTGTGCCCAGCTAATTTTTGTATTTTTAGTAGAGATGGGGGTTTCACCATGTTGCCCAGGCTGGTCTTGAACTCCTGACCTCAGATGATACAACCACCTTGGCCTCCCAAAGTGCTGGGATTACAGGTGTGAGCCACCGCACAAGGCCAGTTCTTGGTATTTCTAAGGCTAAAGCAAATGAACATGGTGGCTGATGCCCGATCCCTCACTAATACTGGTTAGCAACAGTTCTGGCAGATATAATGTACCAATTGCTACCACATTCTATTGTGTGTAGTGTAAAAGGAAAATTGGTAAAAAAAAAAAAAAAAAAAAAAAAAACAAAAAAAAAACATCTAAGTTCTTATTTATGATCTTAGCTGTTCAAAGGTTATGAAAGGAAAACATTTTGCCACAGTTCTCAGGAATTTGCAAAAATTCATTTGTGTTATATAGTTCATTTGTTTGGCATCCTTCTTTCTTAAGTCAGCCAAATGCAAGGACATTCAGCTCCTGTCTTCTTTTAACAGCAATCATTTGGACTGATAAGCTTCCAGCCTAAGCTCAATCTTATGGATACTGATAGCTTTTCTGAAACATATTATTACATTAATTGGAGGCCATTTATTCTGTATACACAGGGATACACAGACATAAACATTTAGTACTTTGGCAAATTGATATGATTAAAGCAGAAAAGTAAGAATGACAGATGAATTTCATGTTTTAGAGTCAGATTAATAGCCAAAAATGAAATAATGCCTGTTCCCATTATATAAGGGAACATCATTGTCTTTTATACAACCGATTTTAATGAACAAGTTTTGGGATCTGAGCTCGAACTGTACTTCACCGGGAATTATTAAGCTCAGAATAACAGAAAATAGTAAGGCACTACTTAATAAGTGTAAGAACAGAAATTGATGTTTCATTGCTGAGGATTAATTTTCTTAACTGTGGTTTCCTCTGTATAAATAGAGTTATAGTTTCTGTCATCTCTGTGTACTTTCATAACATTAAAAAACACACTTTGAAAGAGTGATGCCCACAAGATGGAAGAATAGGAAGTCCGAGAGTTTATTTCCCCCAGAGAAATAGCAAACAATAATATATGCACCAAAATACCATTATGAGAAGTCTAGAGTGTAGGTAAAGAGTTGCAGCACACCACATGAGCACAAAACCAAGAACAGACACACTGAAATGGATATGAATAATTTTACTTTATCCACATCAGCCTTTCCCCCAAACTGGCATAGCTCAGCACAGAGAGAGATCGTCCGGACCCATGACTTCTACAAAGGGGGAGGTGAGGGTGAACCATAAGCCTAGCTTCCCAGCTTTTCAATATGCTTCACAAGAGGCTAGTTTCAGTGTTACCTTCTATAAAGTGCTGAAGGAACCAGCATAGCTCAGATTACTGGAACAGCCTGGAACAAAGAAAAATGGGTAGGCATCCCCCTACAGCTAGCACAGATCTGCAAGATTGGAAACAGTACAGAATTGAGACTTCTCCCTCAGGAAAGAAGATGAGTGGAACATGACTCCAATGTCCCATGACTCCAATGTCCCTGGCCTTTCAGCACACTATTCAAGGAGTCAGTGCCTGTCTTGACTTACACTGAGCACTAAAGGAACTGACATAGTCTAACACCAGCAGGAGCAAGAAATATGGGCTTTAAAAATAAAAAGACTGGATGCCTGGGCAGCTAGGAACACAGGCCTGGAATCCCTAGCCAGGCTGATCAGGAAATTTTTTCTATCAAAGCCAGTCTATGGAGAATTGCTAGAAGTGTTAGTTGTTTCTTCAAATATGTAGACATCAATACAAAGCTACAAAAAAAAAAATAGGAAAAGATCAGGAAATCATGCATAATCAAATAAAGAAAATAAATCTCTAGTAATGGATCCTAAAGAAAAGGAGATATAAAAACTATCTGACAAAGAATTCAAGATAGTCACCTTCAAGAGGCTCAGGAGTTGCAAGAGAACACAGACAACTAAACAAATTATGAAAAATAATACATAAGCAAAATAAGAATATAAACAAAGAAATAGAAATATTTTTTAAAAAAGAATCAAACAAAAATTCTGGAACTGAAGAATATAACTGAACTAAAATATTCAATGTAAGTGTTCAGGAGCATATTTAATCAAGCAGAAGAAAGAATTTGTGAACTCAAATATAAGAAAAGAACAGACTTGAACAATGCTACAGGCCAAATGAACCTAACAGATGTGTAATAAACATTCCACTCACTAGTGGCAGAATATACATTCTTCTCAAGTCAACAGGAAATATTCTACAGGATATGTCACACATTAGGTCACAAAACAAGTTTTAATAAACTTAAGAAGGTTGAAATTAAACCAAGTATCTTTTCTGAGCACCATGAAATCAAACTACAAAATATAAATGGCAATAAAATAAATGGGACACACACAAAAAAATGAAGTTATCCAATACTCATGAGTTGGAAGAATTAATAGTGTTAACTTGTCCATACTACCCAAAGTGTTCAACAGATTCAATGCAATCCCCATCAAAATTCCAACTGAATTAATTATATTTCTTTACTGAAGTTAAAACAGAAATATAGATCAATGGAACAGAATAGAGAGCCCAGAAATAAAATCATGCATATACCACTAACTAGTCTTCAAAAAGGGTGCCAAGAATACACAATGGAGTAAAACAGTCTCTTCCACAAATAGTGTTAGGAAAACTAGATACTTACATGCAGAAGAATAAAAATGGACTCTCGTCTTACACCACATATAAAAATCACCTCAAAATAAAGACTTATATGTAAGACCCCAGACTGTAAAACTCTTAGTACATACAGGGGGAAAGCTTCTGGATGTTGGTCTTGACAATGATTTCCTATATATGACAAAAGCCCAGGAAATAACAACAAAAATGAACAAGTGAAACTCCTTTAGACTAAATAGCTTCTGTATAGCAAAGGAACCAATCAACAGAGTGAAAAGACAGCCTATAGAATGGATTAAAATATTTGCAAACCATATCTCCATAATGGGTTAATCTCCAAATGTATAAGGAACTTCTACAACTCATTATCAAAAAATAATTTTTAATGGGCAAAGGATTTGAATAGACATTTCTCCAAAGGTGACATACAAATGGCCAACAGATAAATAAAAAAGCATTCAAACTGGCTCAGTGGCTCACGTCTATAATCCAACATTTTGGAAAGCTGAGGTGAGAGGGTCACTTGAGCCCAGGAGTTCGAGACCAATCTGGACAACATAGTGACACTTTATCTCTACAAAACACTTAAAAATTAGCCAAGCATGGTGGTACATGCCTGTAGTCCGAGTTACCCAGGAGGCTGAGGGAGGAGGATCACTCGAGTCCAGGAGACTGAGGCTGCAGCAAGCTGAGTTTGCACCACTATACTTCAGCTGGGTGGCACAGTGAGACCCTGTCTCAAAAACAAAACAAAACAAAACAAAAATTCAACATCACTAGTCATCAGGGAAATGTCAATCACCTCACACCCTTAGGATGATTCTTAAAAAACAAGTGCTGTTGAGGATGTGGAAAAGTTGGAACTCTTATACACTGTTGATGGGAATAGTTGATGCAGCCACTATGGAATGCAATATGGAGGTTCCTCACAAAAGTAAAAATAGAACAACTATATGATCCAGCAGTCCCCCTTCTGGGTATATATCCAATAGAATTGAAATGAGGAACTCAAAGGAATTTCTGCATTCTCATGTTCACTGCAGCATTATTAGCAACAGCCAAGATTTCAAAACAATCTAAATCTCCCTCAATAGATGAATGAATAAAGAAAATGTGATGTATACATACAATGAAATATTATTTAGCTCTTAAAAAACTTCTACCATATGTAAGAACATGGATAAACCTGAAGGATATTGTGCTAAGTGAGATAGCCAGAACAAATGCCGTATGATGCCACTTATCTGAGGTATCTAACGTAAGTCAATCTCATAGAAAGAAAATGGTGGTGGCTAGGAGCTGGGGGAAGGGGAAATGGGAGGTTGTTTACCAAAGGGTATAAAGTTTCAGTTATGTAAGACAAATAAAGTGAGACTCTGTCTCTACAAAATATTGTAAAAATTAGCCAGATGTGGTGGCATGCAGCTGTGGTCCAAACTACTCAGGAGGCTGAAGTGGGAGGCTTGCTTGAGCCCAGGAGACTGAACCTACAGCAAAGTGTGTTCACTCCACTGTACTCCAGCCTGGGCAACAGAGCAAGACCCTGTCTCAAAAAAAAAATAATAATAATAAAAATAAATAAATCCTAAAAATCTGGTGTACAACATTGTGCCTATACTTGAAAATACTATATTATGCACTTTAAAATTTGTTAAGAAGGTAAATCTCAAGTTCAGCATTTCTGCCACAATTAAAAATAACTGAAAATTAAAAACAAACTTTGGTTTCTCTTTAGATAAACACACTTATGTTTATATTTTAAATTATCATATTTTATATTTAGGCTAAAGGTTTTTGTTTGCCCCAATTCAGGAGACTTCAGAACAAAAGCAGAATTAGAGTATCATTTGATAATTGTTTTCAGAATCTCAAAAGTTTTAGAAGCATAACATTTTTTCACTCCACAGAATTTTAATGCTTTCAGCACTACCTGCCTCAGCAAAGCACACAGGCCGGCTCAAGGTACTATCAGACAGGTATCCCTCTCACTCATAAACATGTGCTGCTGAATGCTATCTCCTGCCACAAACTGTCTCCTGCCACTGCAAATCATTGTGAACCTTGATTAAACATTATTATCTCATGCACCACTTTTTAGCTACTATAATGGCTCCAGAAATCCTATTCACAGAAAGAAATACATGAGTAAATGTAGTTATCATAGGGAGGTGACATGAATATGAATATTTACTCTAGTGTTTTGTGTGTACAGATATATTTTAGTAAGTGTGAAAGGTTTTGATTCAAACTTGAAAATGTACTTATTTCCAAAATAAAATAACCTTTTTTTTTTCCCCCACTATAAAGCGGCTATTGTAGCTATGGCTAGATACAATGAGAGATTTAATACATACAATTTCTTTCTCTTCTGTAGCTACAGCGACACAAAACAAAGATTCTTCTCAAATGATCTTTATCAAGTTTATACATAACTGTTGTCAATCATTCAATGATGAAAGAACATTTTAAAACCTGTATTGTATTTAAACAGAAATAAGAAATAGATGGGTTTTGTTGTTGTTGTTGTTGTTGTTGTTGTTGTTGTTGTTGTTTTTTGCAAGGACTATCTGGTAAGACATTATAATCTGAGCACATGGACTTGTAACTGACTCTGTACTTTGCTTTTATGCCAATAGTTTCACCTGATAGTTTAGGTTGATTTTCTACCTAAACCAATAATAAAGAAGTAAAAAAAAAAATCCATATTCTTTTCTAACACTAATCATTTAATGCTTAGACTAATGAATTGATTCAAACATTTTAAAATATTCTGGTTTGAAAAAAATTAGATTCATAGAAAGTTGCAAAGATATTACAGAGAGGTCTCATCTTCACCTAATTCAGTTTCTCCCCATACTTATATCTTAATTATAGTACAATATCAAAAGAAGGAAATTGACATTGGTTATAATGTATATGTATTAGTTCTACGTCTTTTATCATATATGCAGATTCACACAACCACCAAGATACAAAACTAACCCATTCCCACAAAGATCTCCCTATTATTACCTCTTTATAATCACATCTACTCCCACTTCCCTGCCCCCCAGCATTCCTAACCCATGGTAACCACTAATTTGTTTTACATCTCAGTAATTTTGTCCTTTCAAGGACATCATATCAATGGACTCAGATTTTTTGAAATGGGCTTTTTTTTTTCACTTAGCATAACATCCTTGAAATCCATCCAAATTGTTGCATGTATCAATAATTCATTCCTCTTTATTACAGAGCAGTATTCCATGATATGGATGTACCAGAGTTTGTTTAAATATCCTCCTACTTTAAGACATTTTGTTTACTTATAGCTTTAAGCTTTTATAACTAAAGCCGTTATGAACAATCATGTACAATTCTTTGTGTGGACATAAGTTTTCATTCCTCTGAGATAAATTCCCAGGAATTAGATTCATTGGCCACATAAGTATATGTTTATTTCTTTAAGAAATTGCTAGGCCGGGCGCGGTGGCTCAAGCCTGTAATCCCAGCACTTTGGGAGGCCGAGACGGGCGGATCACGAGGTCGGGAGATCGAGACCATCCTGGCTAACATGGTGAAACCCCGTCTCTACTAAAAAAAATACAAAAAACTAGCCGGGCGAGGTGGCGGGCGCCTGTAGTCCCAGCTACTCGGGAGGCTGAGGCAGGAGAATGGCGTAAACCCGGGAGGCGGAGCTTGCAGTGAGCTGAGATCCGGCCACTGCACTCCAGCCTGGGCGGCAGAGCGAGACTCTGTCTCAAAAAAAAAAAAAAAAAAAAAGAAACTGCTGAGGCCAGGTGCGGTGGCTCATGCCTGTAATCTCAGTACTTTGGGAGGCCGAGGCAGGTGGATCACCTGAGATCAGGAGTTCGAGACCAGCCTGGCCAACATGGTGAAATCCATCTCTACTAAAAATGCAAAAATTAGTCGGGCATGGTGGCAGGCGCCTGTAATCCCTGCTACTCGGGAGGCTGAAGTAGAAGAATCTCTTGAACCAGGGAGGCGGAGGTTGCGGTGAGCCAAGATCGCGCCCCTGTACTTCAGCCTGGGCGACAAGGCAAGACTCTGCCTCAAAAATAAATTAAGAAAAAAGAAGAAAAGAAAAAGAAACTGCTGCACTACTTTTCAGTGTGTCTGTACATTTTCACAAACAATGTATGAGAGAGAAAATTTCTGTGTATGCTTACCAACATTTGATATTGTCAGGATTTTTATGCTATTTTAAGCTATTGTCATATATATGTAGTGATACTCATTGTGGTCTTCATTTGCAGTTTTTAATCGCTAGTGATGAACATCTTTGCATGTGCTTATTTGCCATCTATATATCCTCTTTGGCCTGTTCATGTCTTTTGCTCATTTTCTAGCTAGAATTTTTGTTTTGTTGTTATTGTTGGGTTTTGAGAGTTCTTTAAATATTCTAAATGAATCATCTTTAAGATATAGGGTTCCCAAATATTTTCTCCCAGTGTGTAGATTGTCTTTTCATCCTCTTAACAAGGTCCTTCAGAGTAAAAGTTTTAAATTTTGATGAAGTGTAATTTATCAATTTTATTTTTATTTTATTTTTATTTTTATTTTATTTCTTTTGATGTCAAGCACTCTTTATGAAGCTCTAGATCTTAAAGATTTTCTTTTATTTTTCTTCTGAAAGATTTACAGGATTTTTTTATCCTATCACTTTTTAAATTATAATTTTTAAAACCACAAAACTTGCCATGGTTAAGACGAACTATTTTTAAGTGTACTGTTAGTAATGTTAAGTATATTTGCATTGTTGTGAAACAGATCTCCAGAACATTATCTTGCAGAACTTAAACTCTATACCCATTAACCAATTACTCTTCTTCCCTCCCGTGTCCCCTGGTAACCATTATTCTACTTTATATTTCTATAAATTTGATGACTTTAGATACCTCATATAAGTGGAACCATACAGATTTTTGTGTGTGTGTGATTGGCTTATTTCACCAAGCATAGTGTCCTTCAGGTTCATCCATATTGTAGCATGTGACAGGATTCCCTCCACTTTAAAGACTGCGTAATGTTCCATTGTATGAATATACCACATTTTGCTTATCCACTCATCTGTCAATGACATTTGGACATTTGCATTGCTTCCACTTCTTGGCTTTGTGAGAAGTGCTTCTATAAACATGGGTGGTACAGGTTTGTAGTATGCTTTAGAATTAAATCTAAAATCCAGTTTGAGATGATTTTTGGCTAATGTGTGAGATTTAAGGTGAGGTAATCTTTCTGGATATGCAATTTTTCCAGCAACATTTGTTGAAAAGACTCCTTGGCAATACTTGCGTGGAACTATTTCTGGTTTGTTTTTCTATTACATTGTACTGTTTTTCTATCCTTCAGCTAGTACCACACAGTCTTGATTAAGGTACTTATATAATAACGTTAAAATAAGATGAAGTGGTTACTCCAACTTCATTTCTATTTTTCAAAAATTGTTTCAGCTCTTCTATTTCCTTTTCCTTTTCTAATAAACTTTAAAATAACTTTACTTTTTCTTTAAAAAATCTTGCTAAGATTTTTATAATTGTGCAAAATACGTGTATTACCTTGGAGACAAATGACATTTTTACTCTGTTGAGTGGTCCAATCCATGAACACTGGATGTCTATTTCTTTAAACCTTCTTTCTTTCATTACTGTTTTGTAGTTTACATCATAGTAGTCCTGTACATATTCTGTTAGATTTCTAAGTAGTTCAGTTTTTTAAAAACATTATACATAGTATTGTATTCTTAATTTTAGTTTCTATAGGGCTATTGCTTTCATGTAGGAATACAATTAATTTTACATGTTTTACTTGGAATTTTTGGCATCGCTGAACTCATCAGTTCTAGGAGTATTTTAACAGATCCCTTATTTTTTACGTAGACCATTGTGTCATCTGCAAGTAGGAACAGCTTTATATTTTCCTTTCTAATTTATGTCTTTTATTTCCCTTTCTTACCTTATTGAGCTTCCTAGAACTTCCTGTAAAATGTTGACTAGCAGTGGGACTGGGAGACACCATTACATTGTTCTCTTCTTAAGAGGAAAGCATTCTACTTTCACCACTAAGATGTTAGCAATAAGATTTTTGTAAATTTTCTTCATCAAGTTGAGGGTGTTTCTTTTCCTTATTTTCTGGGCTTTTATCATAAATGAGTGTCAAATTTTGTCAAACGCTTATTTTGCCTCAATTGATATGACAATGTGATTTATCTCCTTTACATTGGTAATATGGTGAATTACAATGATTGTTTTGAAATATTGGACCAATTTTACATCTCTAGGATGAACTCCAAATGGGCATTATGTATAACTCTGTTTATATATTGCTGAATGCTATTTTCTAATAATTCATAAAAGATTTTTGCTCTATATTCATGAGAGATATTGGTTTATAGTTTTCTTCATTTTGTACTATCTTTTATTTGGGTGTAAAAGTAATATTGGTTTCATAAAATGATTTGGAAAATGCTCCCCCCTTTCATTTTCCAAAAGAAATTGTGCAGATCTTGTGTTATTTCATTTTTAAATGTTTAATGGTATTCTCCTGTGAACCGATCCGGACTTAGCTATTTCTTTTTCAGTAGTTTTTAAATGATGAATTTAATTTCCTTAATAGTTGTAGAGCTATGCAATTATCTTTTGCATACTGAATAATCCTTGGTAGTTTATGTGGTAGTTGTAGAGTCCATTTCATCTAAATTGTCAAATTTATGTGTGTAGAGTTGTTCATACCATTTCTTTATTACCTTTTGAAATCTATAGGGTCTATAATTATATTGCCTGTTTCATTTCTGGTATTGGTAATTTGTCTTTCTCTCTCTTTTTGCTCTGTCAGTTTTGTTGGAGCTTTGTCAATTTTACCGTTTTTCCAAAGAACCATCTTTTTGTTTCATTGATTTTCCCTGTTGTTTATGTATTTAATTTCATTGACTTCTGCTCTTACATTCATAATTATCTTCCTTTAGCTTGCTTTGGATTTTTGTTCTTCATTTTCTAGTTTCTTGGTGTGGGAGCTTAGGTAGATTTGAGGCTCTTTCTCTTTTTTAACATAAGAATTTAACACTATAGATGTCACCATTGCTTTAGCTGCATGCCCAAATTTTTGATGTGTTAAATTTTCATTTTCTTTCTGTCTCATTTACTTTTAAAAATTCCCCTAAGACTTCCTCCTTGACTCAAGAGTTATTTACAGGGGTGTCTTTTAACACCCAGGTGTGGATATATTTCTGTTATCTCTATTACTAATGTCTAGTTTGATTCCATTTTTGTCAGAAAACATACTCTATGATTTCAATTATTTTATATTTTTTGTATTAGTTTTAAAGTCCAGGATACAGTCTATCTTGGTAAATGTTCTATATGTATGTGTGTATTCTGCTGTTTTTAATATTCTAAACACATAAATCAGATGATGACCATTGATGGTGTTATTTTATATATACTTGCTGTGTTCCTGTCTAGTCGTTCTAACAGTTGTTGGAAGAGGCTTGTTGATGTCTCGAAACATAATTGTAAATTTGTCTATTTATTATTTCAGTTCTATCAGTTTTTGCTGATGGTCTACCACATATTTTGCAACTCTATTGTTTAGTTTATATTTTCTTGGTGGGTTGATTCTTTTATTATTATGTAACGTCCCTTCTTGTTCCTGGTAATTTTCTTTGCTCTAACATCCATTTTATCAGGTATCAATATATCACTCTTGCTTGCTTTTGATTAATGTTTATATGGCAAATACATTTGCATCCTTTTACATTCAACCTACCTATATTGTTCTATTTGAATTGAGTTTCTTGTAGGCAGCATATAGTGAGGTTCTTTTTCATCCACTCTACCAATCTCTGTCTTATTGGTATAAGAAACCTATTTAGATTTATGATAATTATTAATTTATTAGAACCTAAGTCCACCATTATTTTTATTTTCCATTTCTTCTGTTTTTCCTTACTGATTTTCCTTTCATTCCTGTGAGTTACTAGAACTTTTTTAGAATTCCATTTTGATGTATCCCTAGTAATTTCATTATGTTTCTTTTATAGCTTTATTAGTGGTTGTTCCAGGTATTATACAACTGAATGTGTAACTTTAAATATAAGTTGTCACAATTTATTGATATTGAAATTTTACCAATTTGAATGAAGTTTAAAAACCTTACCTACTTTTACATCCCTTTATCTTGCTCCTTTGTAAGCATCTTCAGCATATCCTTTACATTTACATTACATTGAGAACCAGATCAGTGTTGTATTTTTGCTTTAATAGTTAAAAATTATAGAGAAAAATCAAGAAGGGAAGAATGTCTATTATATTTGATGCTTCTACTCCCTCAAGAAAGTGTTATTTTTCCCTTCCTGATGTTCCCCAAATCCTTCTTTTATGATTCCCTACCTCTTTGAAGAACTTTCTTTAACCATTCTTTTAAGATAGGTCTGCCAGTTTCTTAGTTGTTTTCATTAAGGATATCCTGACTTCTATTTCATTATTCAGAGATTCTTTCATCAGATATAGAACTTTGGACTGCCTACTCTACTTTTCTAGGAGCATTTGGAAAACGTGACACTTCATTTGTCTTCCATAGTTTCTGATGTGAAATGCACTGTCATTCATTTGGTTTTCCCCAGTAGGTGAGGTGTTGTTTCTCTATCTCTGCTTTTAAGGTTCTCTGTCTTTAGCTTCTGTAATTTTGATTATGATGTGTTTTGACCTGGATTTCATTCAGTTTATTCTGTTTGGGGTTTGCTCAGTTTCTTGAATGTGTAGGTTAATGGCATTTGTTAAAGTTGGGGAAATTTTCAATTGTTATTACTTTGAATATCTTTTCAGCCCAACATTTTATCCTCTCCTTCTGCAATACCAATAATACAAATATTTGTTACAAGTCTCACAGGGCATAAGGTTCTGGGCACTTTGCATTTTTTTTCCCAGCCTATATTACCTCTATTATTCAGAGTGGATAATCTTTATTTTCTTCATCTCTTATATCATCTATTTATTTTCTGTCGCTTTCTATTTGCTGAGGTTATTTTTCATTTGTTCCTAGTTGCTCATGCAGCATTTTGATGATGGCTGCTTTAAATAATTGTTAGATAATTCTAACATTTGATTCATTTTGGTTTTGGCATCTATTGTTTTTTTCTTAATCGAGTTGAGAATTGCATGACTCTTGGTATGTTTTTTATTGAAACCTAATATTTTAGATATTATGGGATTCAGATCTTATCTAAATCGGTTTAGTAGACCTCCTCTGACACCACATTACTGGGGAAAGAGATACTCATTTCACCTTATTACTGTCAGGTAGAGTTAGAAATCTAAGTTCCTCATTCTGCCTCCGTTAAAAATTCAGGGTAAGAGGGGTACCTGGTTCCTCCACATCTAGAGTGGGAGTTCAGGCTTCTTACTAGGAATGAAAGGGTTTCCTTATCACCAGTTCAGGTGACAGTCTTGGCTCCCAGCTCCCTAGTTGGGGAGCCTTTGCTGCTGGAGGTGGAGGTGGGGCCACAGTAGCTGTGTTGGCTAAAGTCAGAATCTTTTACTGTTTGTTTTATAAGACCTAATGTTGTTAGCTGTACTTACTAGGAGGAGTAGGGGAAAGCATACCTACTCAATCTTTCCAGAAGTTGATCTCCCAATAATTGTTTTCTAATGCAGTCACCAAAAAAATACAATTACTCATTTCCTTTAAACTGGCCTCACATGCTTTAGAACACAAACAATTATTTACCAGTCATTAATCATTTTAGCATAAAATTATTTCAAATAAGAGTCAAATAAAATACATAGTGAAATACTGTATATTCCCCCTAATATTTTTTCATGTTTTTAATGTTAGAAACATTAAAATGCCTTAATTGGAATGTTGATGTTCTTTTGTAATAGTCGACATTTTCATGGAATATAAATTGTGAAATATTTTGCAAGCATTTGTGCTGAATCAACCTAAACTAACATGGTAAAAAAAAAAAAAAAAAAAAAAAAATTTACCCAGAACAATGGGAGCCTGGCAATATGGTCAAATAGGAACAGCTTTGGTCTGCAGCTCCCAATGAGATCGATGCAGAAGGTGGGTGATTTCTGCATTTCCAACTGAGTTACACAGTTCACTTCATTGGGACTGGTTGGACTGTGGGTGTAGCCCAAGGAGGGCGAGGTGGAGCAGGGTGTGGCATGACCTCACCTGGGAAGTGCAAGGTGTCGAGGAACTCCCTGTTGGCCAAGGGAAGCCACTTGGGACTGTACCGTGCACTCTGGCCCAGATACTGCGCTATTCCCACAGTCTTTGCAACCTGCAGACCAGGAGATTCCCTCCAGTGCCTACACCACCAGGGCCCCTGGGTTTCCAGCACAAAACTGGGTGGTCATTTGGGCAGACACTGAGCTAGTCGCAGGAACCTGGAACGCCAGAGACAGAACTGTTCACTCCCCTGGAAAGGGGGCTGAAGCCAGGGAGCCAAGTGCTGTGGCTTGGCGAGTCCCACTCCCACGGAGCCCAGCAAGCTAAGATACACTGGCTTGAAGTCTCGCGGCCAGCACAACACTAAAATCTGAGCTCAATCTGGGACACTCCAGCTTGGTGGGTGGAGGGGCATCTGCCATTGCTGAGGTTTGAATAGGCAGTTTTCCCCTCACCAGTGTAAACAAAGCCACCAGGATGTTCAAACTGGGTGAAGCCCACCACAGCTAAGCAAGGCCTCTGAGGCCAGACTGCCTCCTCTAGATTCCCTCTCTGAAAAAAAGGCAGCAGCCCCAGTCAGTGACTTATAGATAAAACCCCCACCTCCCTGGGACAGAGCAACTCTGGGAAGGGGCGGTTGTAGGTGCAGCTTCAGCTGACTTAAATATCCCTGCCTGGTAGCTCTGAAGAGAGCAGCAGATCTACCAACACAGTGTTCAACCTCTGATAAGGGACAGACTGCCTCCTCAAGTGGATCCCTGACCCCTGTGTATCCTGAATGAGAGAAACTTCCCAGTAGGGCCAACAGACACCTCATACAGGAGAGCTCTGGCTAGCATCTGGTGGGTGACCCTCTGGGAAAAAGCTTCCAGAGGAAGGAACAGTTAGCAATCTTTGCTGTTCTGCAGCCTCTACCGGTGATACCCAGGAAAACAGGGTCTGGATTGGACCTTGAGCAGATTCAGCAGACCTGCAAAAGAGAGGCTTGACTGTTAGAAGGAAAACTAACAGAAAGGAATAGTATTAACATCAACAAAAAGGACGTCCACTCAGAAGACATCATCCGACTTCAAAGACTAAAGGTAGATAAATCCGGGAAGCAAAAAAAGACTGAAAATTCCAAAAATCTTAATGCCTCTTCTCCTCCAAAGGATCACAACTCCTCGCCAGCAAAAGAACAAAACTGGATGAAGAATGAGTTTGACAAATTAACAGAAGTAGGTTTCAGAAGGTGAGTGATAACAAACTCCTCTAAGCTAAAGGAGCGTGTTCTCACCCAATGCAAGGAAGCTAAGAACCTTGAAAAAAGGTTAGATGAATTGTTAACTAAAATAAACAGTTTAGAGAAGAACATAAATGACCTGAAAGAGATGAGAAACACAGCATGAGAACTTCGTGGAGCATACACAAGTATCAATAGCTGAATCGATCAAGTGGAAGAAAGGATACCAGAGATTGAAGATCAATTAAATGAAATAAAGTGAGAAGACAAGATTAAACACGGTGAAAAGAAACGAACGAAGCCTCCATGAAATATGGGACTATGTGAAAAGACCAAATCTACGTTTGATTGTTGTACCTGAAAGTGATGGGGAGAATGGAACCAAGCTGGAAAACACTCTACGGGATATTATCCAGGAGAACTTCCCCAACTTAGCAAGACGGGTCAACATTAAAATTCAGGAAATACAGAAACCACCACAAAGATAATCCTCAAGAAGAGCAACCCCAAGACCCATAATCATCAGATTTACCAAGGTTGAAATGAAGGAAAAACTATTAAGGCCAGCAGAGAGAAAGGTTGGGTTACCCACAAAGGGAAGTCCATCACAGTAACAGCAGATCTCTCATCAGAAACCCCACAAGCCAGAAGAGAGTGAGGGCCAATATTCAACATTATTAAAGAAAAGAATTTTCAAATCAGAATTTCATATCCAGCCAAACTAAGCTTCGTAAGTGAAGGAGAAATAAAATCCTTTACAGACAAGCAAATGCTGACAGATTTTGTCACCACCAGGCCTGCTTTACAAGAGCTCCTGAAGGAAGCACTAAACATGGAAAGGAACAACTGACACGAGCCACTGGAAAAATATACCAAATTGTAAAGACCACCGATGCTATGAAGAAACTGCATCAACTAACAGGCAAAATAACCAGCTAGCATCATAATGGCAGGAACAAATTCACACATAACAATATTAACCTTAAACGTAAATGGGCTAAATGCCCCAATTAAAAGACACAGACTGGCAAAGTGGATAAAGAGTCAAGACCCATTTAGTATGCTGTATTCAGGAGAATCATCTCACATGCAGAGACACACATAAGCTCAAAATAAAGGGATGGAGGAATCTTTACCAAACAAATGGAAATAAAAAAAAAAAAAAAAGAAAAGCAGGGGTTGCAATCCGAGTCTCTGATAAAACAGACTTTAAACCAACAAAGATCAAAAGAGACAAAGAAGGCCATTACATAATGGCAAAGGGTTCAATGCAACAAGAAAAGCTAACTATCCTAAATATATATGCACCCAATACAGGGGTACTCAGATTCATAAAGCAAGTTCTTAGAGACCTACAAAGAGACTTAGACTCCCAAACAATAATAGTAGGAAACTTTAACACCCCATGAGAACAAAGATACAACATACCAGAATCCCTGGGACACATTTAAAGTAGTGTGTAGAGAGAGGTTTATAGCACTAAATGCCCATAAGAGAAGGCAGGAAAGATCTAAAATCAACACCCTAACACCACAATGAAAAGAACTAGAGAACCAAGAGCAAACAAAATCAAAAGCTAGCAGAAGACAGGGCAGAATTGAAGGAGACAGAGACACAAAAAACCATTCAAAAAAAAAAAAATCAATGAATCCAGCAGCTGTTTTTTTGAAAATATCAAATAGATGCAATAAAAAATAATAAAGGGGATACCACCACCAATCCCAAAGAAATACAAGCTACCATCAGAGAATACTACACACACCTCTATGCAAATAAAGTAGAAAATCTAGAAGAAATTGATAAATTCCTGGACACATACACCCTGCCAAGACTAAACCAAGAAGAAGTTGAATCCCTGAATAGACCAATAACAAGTTCTGAAATTAAGGCATCAATTAATAGCCTACAAACCAAAAAAAAGCCCAGGACCAGACAGATTCACAGCCAAATTCTACCAGAGGTACAAAGAGGAACTGGTACCATTCCTTCAGAAACTATTTCCAAACAACAGAAAAAGAGGGAACCCTCCCTAACTCATTTTATGAGGCCAAAATAATCCTGATACCAAAATCTGGCAGAGACACAAGAAAAAAGAAAATTTCAGGCCAATATTGCCAATGAACATCTATGCAAAAAATCCTTGATAAAATACTGACAAACCGAATCCAGCAGCACATCAAAAAGCTTATCCACCATGATCAAGTCGGCTTCATCCCTGAGATGCAAGGATAGTTCAACATCGCAAATCAATAAACACAGTCCATCACATAAACAGAATCAATGAAAACAACCACATGATTATCTCAATAGATGCAGAAAAGGTCTTCAACAAAATTCTACTATAAAGAAACATGCACACGTATGTTTATTGTGCCACTGTTCAGAATAACAAAGACTTGGAACCAACCCAAATGCCCATCAATGACAGACAGGATAAAGAAAATGTGGCACATATACACCATAGAATATTATGCAGCCATAAAAATGGATGAGTTTATATCCTTTGCAGGGACATGGATGACACTGGAAACCATTCTCAGCAAACTATCATAAGAACAGAAAACCAAACACCGCATGTTCTCACTCATAAGTGGGAATTGAACAATGAGAACATATGGACACAGGGAGGGGAACATCACACACTGGGTCCTGTTGCGGGGTGGAAGCTAGGGGATGGATAGCAGTAGGAGAAATACCTAATGTAGATGATGGGTTGATGGGTACAGCAAACCACCAGGGCATGTGTATACTTATGTAACAAACCTGCATGTTCTGCACATGTACCCCAGAACTTAAAATACAATGAAAAAATTTACCCAGAACAACAAGAAAATTTGTTCTCTGCATCATTTTGACTTAAAATATCTATTTTGGGGGCACGCCCAAGATGGCCAAATAGGAACAGCTCCAGCCTCCAGCTCCCAGTGTGAGTGACACAGAAGACGGGTGATTTCTGCATTTTCAACTAGGTACTGGGTTCATCTCACTGGGGCGTGTCTTGTCGGACAGTTGGCGCTGGTCTGAGGGTGCAGCCCAACCATCGAGAGCTGAAGCAGGGTGAGGCATCGCCACACCTGGGAAGCACAAGGGGGAAGGGAATTCCTTTTCCTAGCCAAAGGAAAGTAAGACACACAACACCTGGAAAATCGGGTAACTCCCACCCTAATACTGCGCTTTACCAAGGGTCTTAGCAAACGGCACACCAGGAGATTATATTCCATACCTGGCCCAGAGGGTCCCACACCCACTGAGCCTCCCGCATTGCTAGCACGGCAGTCTGAGATCTAACTGCAAGGCGGCAGTGAGGCGGGTGTGGGCGGGGGGGGGGGTGCCTGCAATTGCTGAGGCTTAAGTAGGTAAACAAAGCCTCCTGGAAGCTCAAATTGGGTGGAGCAACCACAGCTCAAGGAGGATGGCCTGCCTCTGTAGACTTCTCCTCTGGGGACAGGGCATAGCTAAACAGAAAGCAGCAGAAACCTCAGTAGAGGTAAATGTCCCTGTCTGACAGCTTTGAAAAGAGCAATGGATCTCCCAGCACGAAGGGTGAGATCTGAGAACGGACAGACTGTCTGCTCAAGTAGGTCCCTGTCCCCTGAGTAGCCTAACTGGGAAACATGCCCGACTAGGTGCAGACCGACACCTCACACATCACACGGTAGACACCCCTGAGACGAAGCTTCCAGAGCAAGAATCAGAGAGCAATACTCGCTGTTCAGCAATATTCTATCTTCTGCAGTCTCCGTTGCTGATACCCAGGCAAACAGAGTCTGGAGTGGACCTCAATCAAACTCCAACAGACCTACAGCTGAGGGTCCTGAATGTTAGAAGGAAAACTAACAAACAGAAAGGACACCCACACCAAAACCCCATGAGTACATCACCATCATCAAAGACCAAAGGCAGATAAAACCACAAAGATGGGGGAAAAGCAGTACAGAAAAGCTGGAAATTCAAAGAATCAGAGCGCATCTCCCGCTCCAAAGGAACGCGGCTCATTGACAGCAACGGGACAAAGCTGGATGGACAATGACTTCGACGAGTCAAGAGAAGAAGGCTTCAGTTGATCAAACTTCTCAGAGCTAAAGGAGGAACTACATAACCAGCGCAAAGAAACTAAAAACCTTGAAAAAAGATTTGATGAATGGCTAACTAGAATAACCAACATAGAGAATTCCTCAAAAGAACTGATAGAGATGAAAACCATAACATGAGAACTACGTGACAAATGCACAAGCTTCAGTAACCGACTCAATCAACTGGAAGAAAGAGTATCAGCGATTGAAGATCAAATGAATGAAATGAAGTGAGAAGAGAAGTTTAGAGAAAAAAGAGTAAAAAGAAATGAACAAAGCCTCCAAGAAGTATGGGATTATGTGAAAAGACCAAATCTATGTCTGATTGGAGTGCCTGAAAGTGACAGGGAAAATGGAACAAGTTGGAAAACACTCTGCAGGATATCATCCAGGAGAACTTCCCCGCTTAGCAGGGCAGGCCAACATTCAAATTCAGGAAATACAGAGAATGACAAAACGATACTCCTCGAGAAGAGCAACTCCAAGACACATAATTGTCAGATTCACCAAAGTTGAAATGAAGGAAACAATGTTAAGGGCAACCAGAGAGAAAGGTCGGGTTACACACAAAGGGAAGCCCATTAGACTAACATCAGATCTCTTGGCAGAAACTCTCCAAGCCAGAAGAGGGTGGGGGCCAATATTCAACATTCTAAAAGAAAAGAATTTTCAACCCAGAATTTCATATCCAGCCAAACTAAATTTCATAAGTGAAGGAGAAGTAAAATCCTTTACAGACAAGTAAATGCTGAGAGATTTTGTCACTACCAGGCCTGCCCTACAAGATATGCTGAAGGAAGCACTAACCATGGAAAGGAATAGCAGGTATCAGCCATTGTAAAAACATGTCAAAATGTAAAGTCCATCGATGCTAGGAAGAAACTGCATCAAGTAGCAAGCAAAATAACCAGCTAATATCATAATGAAAGGATCAAGTTCACACATAACAATATTAGCCTCAAATGTAAATGGACTAAATGGTCCAATTAAAAGACACAAACTGGCAAAGTGGATAAAGAGTCAAGACACATCAGTTTGCTGTATTCAGGAGACTCATCTCACTTGCAGAGACACACATAGGCTCACAATAAAGGGATGGAGGAAGATCTACCAAGCAAATGGAAAACAAAAAAAATGCAGGTGTTGCAATCCTAGTCTCTGATAAAACAGACTTTAAACCATCAAAGATCAAAAGATAAAGAAGGCCAACATAATGGTAAAGGGATCAATTCATCAGAAGAGCTAACTATCCTAAATATATATGCACCCATAGAGGAGCACCCAGATTCATAAAGCAAGTCCTTAGAGTCTTACAAAGAGACTTAGACTCCCATACAATAATAATGGGAGACTTTAATGCCCCACTGTCAACATTAGACAGATCAACGAGACAGAAAGTTAACAAAGATATCCAGGAATTGAACTCAACTCTGCACCAAGCAGACCTAATAGACATCCATAGAACTCTCCACCCCAAATCAACAGACTATACATTCTTCTCAGCACCACATCGCACTTATTCCAAAATTGACCACATAATTGGAAGTAAAGGACTCCTCAGCAAATGTACAAGAACAGATATTATAACAAACTGTCTCTCAGAACACAGTGCAATCAAACTAGAACTCAGGACTAAGACACTCAATCAAAGCCGCTCAACTACATGGAAACTGAACAATCTGCTCCTGAATGACTACTGGGTACATAATGAAATGAAGGCAGAAATAAAGATGTTCTTTGAAACCAATAAGAACAAAGACACACCACACCAGAATCTCTGGGACACATTTAAAGCAGTGTGTAGAGGGAAATTTATAGCACTAAATGCCCACAAGAGAAAGCTGGATACCCTAACAGCACAATTAAAAGAACTAGAGAAGCAAGAGCAAACACATTCAAAAGCTAGCAGAAGGCAAGAAACAACTAAGATCAGAGCAGAACTGAAGGAGATAGAGACACAAAAAACCCTCCAAAAAATCAACAAATCCAGGAGCTGGTTTTTTGAAAAGATCAACAAAATTGATAGACCGCTAGCAAGACTAAAAAAGGAGAAAAGAGAGAAGAATCAAATAGAAGCAATAAAAAATGATAAAGGGGATATCACCACCGACCCCACAGAAATACAAACTACCTGCCATCACAGAATACTATAAAAACCTTTACGCAAATAACCTAGAAAACCTAGAAGAAATGGATAATTTCCTGGACACTTATACTCTCCCAAAAATAAACCAGGAAGAAGTTGAATCCCTGAATAGACCAATAGCAGTCTCTGAAATTGAGCCAATAATTAATAGCTTACCAACCAAAAAAAGTCCAGGACCAGACATATTCACATCCGAATTCTACCAGAGGTACAAGGAGGAGTTGGTATCATTCCTTCTGAAACTATTCCAATCAATAGAAAAAGAGGGAATCCTCCCTAACTCATTTTATGAGGCCAAAATCATCCTGATACCAAAGCCTGGCAGAGACACAACAAAAAAAGAGAATTTTAGACCATATCCCTGATGAACATCAATGCAAAAATCCTCAATAAAATACTGGCAAACCGAATCCAGCAGTGCATCAAAAAGGTTATCCACCATGATCAAGTGGGCTTCATCCCTGGGATGCAAGGCAGATCAACATATGCAAATCAATAAACGTAATCCAGCATATAAACAGAACCAAAGACAAAAACCACATGATTAACTCAATAGATGCAGAAAAGGCCTTTGACAAAACTCAACAGCCCTTCATGCTAAAAACTCTCAATAAATTCAGTATTGATGGAACATATCTGAAAATAATAAGAGCTATTTATGACAAACCCACAGCCAATATCATACTGAATGGGCAGAAACTGGAAGCATTCCCTTTGAAAACTGGCACAAGACAGGGATGCCCTCTCTCACCACTCCTGTTCAACATAGTTTTGGAAGTTCTGGCTAGGGCAATCAGGCAAGAGAAAAAAATCAAGGGTATTCAGTTAGGAAAAGAAGAAGTCAAATTGTCCCTGTTTGCAGATGACATGATTGTATATTTAGAAAACCCCATCATCTCAGCCCAAAATCTCCTGAAGCTGATAAGCAACTCCAGCAAAGTCTCAGGATACAAAATCAATGTGCAAAAATCACAGGCATTCTTATACACCAATAACAGACAAACAGTGAGTCCAATCATGAATGAACTTCCATTCACAATTGCTTCAAAGAGAATAAAGTACCTAAAATCCAACTTACAAGGGATGTGAAGGACCTCTTCAAGGAGAGCTACAAACCACTGCACAGTGAAATAAAAGAGGACGCAAAAAAATGGAAGAACATACCATGCTCATGGATAGGAAGACTCAATATTGTGAAAATGGCCATACTGCCCAAGGTATTTATTATAGAGTCATTGCCATCCCCATTAGCTACCAATGACTTTCTTCACAGAATCGGAAAAAACTGCTTTAAAGTTCATATGGAACCAAAGAAGAGCCCACATTGCCAAGACAATCCTAAGCCAAAAGAACAAAGCTGGAGGCATCACTCTACCTGACTTCAAACTATACCACAAGGCTACAGTAACCAAAACAGCATGGTACTGGTACTAAAACAGAGAGATAGACCAATGGAACAGAACAGAGCCCTCAGAAATAATACCACACATCTACAGCCATATGACCTTTGACCAACCGAACAAAAACAAGAAATGGGGAAAGGATTTCCTATTTAATAAATGGTGCTGGGAAAATTGGCTAGCCATAAGTAGAAAGCTGAAACTGGATCCTTTCCTTTCTCCTTATATGAAAATTAATTCAAGATGGATTAGAGACTTAAATGTTAGACCTAAGACCGTAAAAGCACTAGAAGAAAACTTAGGCAATACCATTCAGGACATAGGCATGGGCAAGAACTTCATGTCTAAAACATCAAAAGTAATGGCAACAAAAACCAACATTGATAAATGGGATCTAATTAAACTAAAGAGTTTCTGCATAGCAAAAGAAACTACCATAAGAGTGAACAGGCAACCTACAGAATGGGAGAAAATTTTTGCAATCTACTCATCTGACAAACGGCTAATATCTAAAACCTATAAAGAACTCAATCAAATTTACAAGAAAAAAACAAACAACCCCATCAAAAAGTGGGCAAAGGATATGAATAGACACTTCTCAAAAGAAGACATTCATACAGCCAACAGACACATGAAAAAATGCTCATCATCACTGGCCATCAGAGAAATGCAAATCAAAACCACAATGAGATACCATCTCACACCAGTTAGAATGGCCATCATTACAAAATCAGGAAACAACAGGTGCTGGAGAGGATGTGGAGAAATAGGAACACTTTTACACTGTTGGTGGGATTGTAAACTAGTTCAACCATTGTGGAAAACAGTGTGGCGATTCCTCAAGGATCTAGAACTAGAAATACCATTTGACCCAGCCATCCCATTACTGGGGATATACCCAAAGGATTATAAGTCATGCTGCTATAAAGGCACATGCACACGTATGTTTATTGCAACACTATTCACAATAGCAAAGACTTGGAATCAACCCAAATGCCCCTCAGTGACAGACTGGATTAAGAAAATGTGGCACATATACACCATGGAATGCTATGCAGCCATAAAAAAGGATGAGTTTGTGTCCTTTGTAGGGACATGGATACAGCTGGAAACCATCATTCTCAGCACACTGTTGCAAGAACAGAAAACCAAATACTGCATGTTCTCACTTATAGGTGGGAACTGAACAATGAGATCACCTGGACACAGGAAGCGGAACATCACACACTGGGTCCTATTGTGGGTAGGTGGAGGGGGGAAGGATAGCATTAGGTGATATACCTAATATAAATGACGAGTTAATGGGTAAAGCACACCAACATGGCACATGTATACATATGTAACAAAGCTGCACGTTGTGCACATGTAGCCTAGAACTTAAGTTATAATAAATAAATAAATAAATAAATAAATAAATTACAGTGAAACATTTAAAAAAGTTATTTTCTTTATAGTAATAAAAACTATTTCTTATATGCAAAAAAAACTATATCTATTTTTATGAAGTTCATTACTGCCTTTTAAACTGTTCAAATATATTTTGGGATACTTTGAAAATTCCTTTCTGAAAGACTTCTGACTTCTGGTTTGATGTGATAAACTAGAATCCCAGCTCTAGGTGCACTTTTTCACTGCGCTTGAGAAGGACATATTGTTCAACATGATTTAAATTACTTGTGAGTATACACAAAGAAAAAAAAAAAACTAATGTTTTCTGTTTAGTGCCTTTATATTCTCTTTTAAACTACTATTAAAAAATAAAAAGTATGACAATGTTTTCCAATACTTAAATTTTTAATTCACAAAGTATCATTTTATTCAATTTAATTGCATATTAGATGTATCTTTTGAGTTACATGAAATAGAAAATGTTTTTTAAACATTCCTATATAGACATTTTGTGCTATTTACACAGTACAGAAAGCCCTCGATGAGAATTTAGGCACATATGCTTACAAAGGAAAACATTATAATTATTAGAAAGTATGACAAAATAAATCCATGATCCTTGATTTAAATAAAACTAAAGATTATGATCATATTTCTTTCTTTAAAGGTACAAAGACAGTTAATAAAATGCTAAAGTTATAAACATTACGTGCTATGATTTTGCAGCATTAAATAGTATTACAGTTACATAAGTAATAAATCTAACATTGTGCTACATTATTTTCTAAAGTAAATTAAAAATTAAATAGCAAAATCAGTTTTTATAAACAAAGTTTTTAAATGTAATAAGCCAACACATAAAAATAATAAACATAGTGTTGCAGGTTAATCATGTGATTAAAAGTAATTTTGACAATGTTATTCATGAATTATTTTCACTGACTTCATAAACAAATTTTATTGTAAAAGCACAATCACGCATTCGTGATTCACTGAGAATCACACAGACATTATTATGGTACATGAATCAGAAGATATGCAAGTCCAAAGAATTCTCCAGTACATTCCATAGGCCAGCAAAAACATGACTTTGACAGCTTCTCTTACAATTTGTGAATGATACTTTTGCATACCAATAAATCCCAACCTGTTAGATGCTTTTGGAGATTAATAGAACTTTAAGCTTACTAAACTGTTTCATTATAGGCAGTTTATATAGTGAGACTCACCTGACATTTACTTAAAATGGCTATTTCCCTATGTTTACTAAAAATGGCTATTTCTCTGAAAGTTGATTTTTGTTTATCATTTACTTGTTGCAGATGCCACTGTTGTGTCTAGGGCAGACGATCCATAACATACTTAAATGCTCTCTGCAGGCTAAATGTGTGACCAGAGAGTATTTTCTGCCTGTTATCCTGGTGAAATCATAAAAAGCACCTTCTTTCACTTTCAGTGGTTGGATGATAAATTTTAAGGCCACCCTCCCAATTTATACGTAAAATTACAAAAAAAAAGAAAAAAGAAAGAAAGAGTGCTAAGGCAAATAAATGTGTCCTGATTCCCCAGCACCACTATAGGGATATAAGAGTGGCAAAGCATGGGTTCCATAAAAATTCCATGGAATTTATGATATAACTGACCAGTTGAAAGGAATAAAATTGATATTAAAAAATACAGATTACAGATAATAGCCTTGTTTTCTAAGAAGCATGTAATTTGCAGGCCAAAGCTGTTCAACATGGCGGTTAATCCTAGGTTCTTCAGGAGGACTCCGTGAATGTGAATCTCAGCTCTAAACACTTACAGACAGAGTGACTTTAGGCAGCTTACCTAATCTCTCTAAGCTGGAGTTTCCTCATTTATAAAAAAGTAGATATTAACCGTTTTTACAGCATAGGACCATTGTGTGGATTAAATGAACAAAACATGTCAAAGCATTTTGTACAGTGCCCATCATATGCCATGTACTAAATGTCAGTTATTATTATTCTTAGTGAAGCAGAATTCAATTGGTAAACAGGGCATGTAACTGACCTTCTGGATACAGTGCAGATACATTCCTAAGTATCATATGAAAGCAGGATCCATAATTCCATTTCCTTTTTCTCAGTACTAGACTAGGATAAATTCATGGTTAATTAATAAAAATCAAAATAGACATTACATAAATCTGTATAACTTAAGATTCTAAAATAATTGAGTCATACTTCTATTTTTCATTCATTTAGTAAGTATTTATTCAGAATGTAGTACAAATAGGTCACTTTGCCTTTAATTAATACTGCGACACATACTTGATTTCCACCTATAGATGAACAATGCTAATGAGGAATAGGTCCCCAATTCCTTGCATAAATTTGTTCAATTAGACAAAACGAAAGAAATGCTTTCAGTGATCAAAACTAAACTATGAAACTGTGAAAATAATTATATGTTTTAGGATTAAATTTTGAATTGGATCTGAGATATTCTGAAGTATACTGGCAGGGGAAAGTGGAACGAGGTTAGGGAGTGAACACAAACATCAACTCTCTCCAGTACGATGTAAAGGAATACAATCGCTAAATTTCGGAGGGAACAGACACAGGGTCTTCCTCTGTCTCCCGGGCTGAAGTGCAGTGGCAATCATAGCTCAGTGCAGCCTCAAACTCCTGGGCTCAAGTAATCCTCCCGCCTCAGCTTAGTTGGAACTACAGGCAAGTACCATGCCTGGTTAATTTCTTTTTTATTTTTTGTAGAGACAGGGTCTTCTTACTCTGTTGCCCAGGCTACTCTCAAGTTCCTATCCTCATGTGATCCATCCTCCTTGGCCTCCCAAAGTTCTGAGATTATAGGTGTGAGCCACCATACCTGGCCTAAAATTCTTTATATTTAAAATCAATGCATTATTAGAATAAAGGATAAAAATAAGGTTTGCATTTGTACTGTCCATGAAACATGAAGAACAAGGGAAATTTAAGTAAGTTGAATGCAACATAATCTGTGTAATAGTTTCGGAATTAGACTCCTTTTGCTCAGAAGACACTAATTCATTATTAAAGAAAATATGACTGGACCTTTATACTATTCTATGTTTTTTTCAAAGTAAAAGAAGCAAATACTGAAGTTATAAAAGCTTGTTTTTCTTTATAATTTTTTTCAATTATGATTTGTCACAATTTAGATTGTTTTTCTAAGAACAAGTAGAAATTTACAAAATTTAATTTTTATTTATACATTCATCCATTCAATACACATTTTAAGACATCTGTATTACACCCTTGCACTGGTAGTTACAGGACAAAGAAAGAAAATAATCCAAGACAGAGAACAACAAATGTGTATTTAGAACACAGAGTAACAAACACAAATAAATGTGGAGTTATTTAAGCATGTAAGATGGTAATTGCTCTACTAGGTATGGGGGCTTCTCTAAGACACAAGATCAGATTAAAGTCTTGAAAGATAACCTGGGGTTAGTCAAGCAGGTGGAAGTGTGAAGAGCACTTTCTGAGCGGAATCTCCATGTGCCAAGTCTAGTTCAAGAGACTGGATAGAGATTAGCAATTTGGAGAATGCAATATTAAGAAATGGCAAAGGTGAGCCTACAGAGATTCCAAAGTTGCATAGTGAGGTTTGTGTTTGAGAAAGTGGACTCAGGCAGCCATGCAAAAGAGGGATTAATAGAAAAGGAGACTGAGGTAGGAAAATAAAGGCATTAGCTGTTGCAGCTGGTGAGGGCAGAGTTGGGAAGGCAATGGGGTGGATTCATGAACTATTAAAAAGGTCAAAGGAGCAGGGATTCATGACCTATAAGTGTTAATTAACACAGAAGAAGAAAATATCACAATGAGTTCTAGATCGGGGTCTGAGAAGCTAGATGTTGGAATAATAACAAAAAGACTGCAAAAGGAGATTTACACTTTGGCAAAAAAATGTGTATGAAAGTATCTGAGAATTTTATGCCATCATTAAATCTACTTATTATGCTGAAAATCCTTGTTAGCTGGAAAGACTAAGAGAATTACCCAAGGTGCCTAATATATAAACTTGAGTAGTTTTCCTACTTCAGCTTTTATGTGGCTTATTATTTGCAGTCAATTTACAGTTGGTCAGTATTAGTTAATCCATTTATCATCACTATAAGATTGGTTAATGGAAGCAGATTAAAATCCAACAGTGGTAATTTTCTAGAAGTCCTCTAGAAAGACTATAAAAAGCCAAACATCAACTTTAATTTTTGAGTACTTTTCCTATTTAAGGTTACTGAAATAAAGTATTTTTGCAAAAAAAAACCAACCAAACAAACAAAACAAACAAACAAAACACAGTATTGCCAATTAAAAATTCAATTTACTCTAGAAATATTTCTGATTATTTTACCTTCAGGAAGCAATGCTTCTTGCTTGAAAATTGTATCAGCCTTGAAGGTTAGTGGTGGCAAAATGGAAGAATGCATACTGCAGATGGGCTACACATTTGTTGGGCTACACATTTGTTTCCTTGTGTTCTATATTCCCAGTCACAAATATACTGCTTTGAATTGTATTTAGTCAAACAGCAGATTTGACTAATATTTCCCCGAATTCAAAGAGTTTAGATTAATTAAGCTGATTGGTTATCTACCATTATATAGATATCACCCAAATAATGTCAAAATAATAATTAATTAAATTAAAATAAATGCATGGACCTGAGACCAGAATAAAATGAAAACCAAGAATAAAATGAAGTTTGCCATTACTGGGATGTATTCAAGTTCAGCAAACTTACATGTGTAGTTAGGATGCTTTACAACAAAATATTGCATTTTGTTATACCAACAAAGAATTCACCAGCTTCCAAGTCACTACCTTATGTGTATTATTCATACTAGTAATAATGGTAAACATTAGTGATATAATTTTCACTACCAAAATTTTATTACATTTTTCTTAGCCAATATATGGAGTAAATTTTTATAAAGTATTTCTTTTCAAATCTTTGAATTACTCCTCCCCAACCTTTAAATCCCCTAGTCGCCAAGAATCTTGGGTTCCACACCACCACTCTTCTGTTCTTAAAGTTGTTGCCCTGCGAGCAGTGCAACACTGCGCCCACCAGTTCCAAGGACACATCATGGTCATTTACCTTATCTAGCATCCTGTGGCATGATTTTAGTATTTCATTCAAGCACTGACAACTTTTCATGTCGATTCAGATTTTATAAGATTTGATTACAGTGAGTTTATAAAATATTTCAGTTATATACGCAATAGAAACAACGCATCCTATTTTTGAAGATAAGTCTAAGGCATTCACAGCAATAAAAAAGAAGTACTTTAGTACTTCTGGACTTCAGTCGAGGAAATTATTATTGTAAAGCACTAATAATACAAGTTTAGATATCTAACCAGCCATAGATACCAGGAAGCCAGGTGTTAAATCAAAGACACCAGGAAACCATGAGCCACAAAAGCATCAGTGTAGGAGTGTTTTAGGTATTACAACTATATGGACCTGTACTCTAAAACATAAACAATGGTGTACCTTATGAAGTTCGAAACCCTAATTAAAGACTAATAAGCACTTTAGCCTGGTGGGGAGAGTAGTGGTTATGAGTGGAATAAAGACTGGAAAATTTGCTTTTGTAGTGACAGAGCTTTAGAGTAAGCACAGTTTTATTTATTTGCCTTAAGCCAATATTTCTGGATAAAAGGTATGTTTTTCTTGTGGAGATTGTAGAATAACTATCATTAGCAAAGGCAGAAAGTATTCAACTTAGTAAAGACATATTTTTTCACTATCCCAGAAAGATGACCTTTATATAAAAACTGTTACATATACTTCCATAGATACTAATAATAAGCATGATTTTGTAAAAAAATAACTTTCTAAGACAAATGGCAAAGGCTTTCTTTTTCATGAATTCTTTGGTTATAAACAGGTTCTGAGTGATTTTTATTCTATGAAGTATTAAGTGATTCTGCTGATATCTGTTCCATGTGTACTCTGAAGACCAGAATATAATTAATTTTATTCTGGTCTACCATATTTATTCTGATTTACATTGCTTTTATGTAACATAATTACAGAATGAAAATATACCCTTAGATCTGAGATAGCATGTATTATTGATGAAGCTCCTCTCCTGCTGAGCATGCTGCATAAGCTTTTCATCCTTTTAAAACTAAAAACTCAGAGGTTCTTAACAGGAAGGATAAAGAAAGCTGAAATACGAACTCTGTATATCTTCCAATGATTCTCGACATGAGGTTTTGCATTCACTGGCCCAGAGATTCCTGAGTTAAATAAAGTATAATCAAATATAATTAGTATGTTCTGGTTACTTTATAGTAACTTACTATCACTTTAGCAAAGCAAAAAATACTGGGAAGTGAGGGATCCAATCTACTGCCAAAACAAAGATCTCCTACTCTAATGTTGATGAACTAAAAATTTTGAATCTAATCAGCAAAGAAAGTTAGCATATTATATGCATAAGTTTACACCCCCAAATATATGGGAATAGATGAAACTAAAATAACAGAAAATCCAGAAAATTTGAGAGGAAAACAAATACAGCTACAAGAAAAACTGTAAAAGAAACTAGCCCATGGTGATAAAATAAAATATGTAGCCAGTGCAAAAGATTTACTTCTAGATTGGTTGCTATGTGTCCTCTGGTGGAAAAGGAAAGTATTTATTTTTGTACAACTATACTGTATATATTCCCCTATAATAGTGTAAACAAGCATATTTGAGCACATCATAAATGACCAGATCTTTTACGGAACTAAAAAAAAAGTAACTGACTAATAGGTAGCCTATGTATATTGAATTTTACCTTTTATTTGGAATATCATTCAGAAGTAACTTACATTTTTTCTATGCCTGGGGACATTATTTTCTATACCATTGCTATCATCTGATTTCCTGTACAGAAAACAAAAAAGAAAATTACTAAATGTTTGTATTATATAAAATTAAGTAAGTACATCACTGATATGGCTATCAGGTTAAAATGTAAAATGTCAATACAGACAGAATTCTTTCTTCCTAAAAATATTTTACTTACAATGTTGAATTTATTTTTATGGCATTGCTTGAAGAGGAGCCGTAACCACAAATGATAGTGATAAAGGCTTGTTGATTTTATGCACAGGGAGAATTGCTTCTGCCCAAGCATGAGTGAGGACTTGGGCATAAAGACCATAACTTATGTGTGGTTTTGGAAACATGCAAGGTAACAGCCAATTAGGAGGTCAGCCAACATGTGTGATATTGGTGCTATACATTTGTGTGCTTATTACACTGAATTAGAGGTTAAAAATGGTTCTTTTTCCACCCAAAGTTTATCACAGCAGGATTACAAATGTGGGCCTCAGATTCTAAAGATTGACTAAAACTAAATAACCAGTATGCATAATGAATACATTGCCCTTCAAGGTCTTGGGGGCAGGCTTCAATTATCAAATCATAATGCATATCATAAGACAGTGTTACTTATAATTAACAGATAATATTTTCTAAAAAAAAGAAATCCCACCTGAGTGCTTCTTTTTCTTTTGTGTGTACTCTTCAGAAGCAGAATAATGGCCACTAAGAAAACACCTCAGCAACTATTGCAAGAAATGGTTTGAGGGGCACCAAAAAGCTCATTGTTCTGAATGAGTTCAAGTGCCCTTGATATTTGTATGCAATCTAAAGATAGTGAAATAACCTAAAGATAAGAAAAACTAAACACCTTCAGTGATCCTTATGGTGCTGTATATGATGAGCAAAATGATGTATATTAACCCAATTTTCAGAAAAAAAAAAATTCATCTTTTACACTACAGATTGAATCCATTTTACATTGTTCAGAAGTGATGGTCCATTCCACACTGTTCTGGCACCATCCCTTCAGAGTGTGTTTTAAATCAGAATGCAACCTCCAAATGTGAGCTCAGAGGAATGGTTAGAGACAGTGGGAGGCAGAGCTCAGAGAATAAAGGAACCCGAGCAAGGTTCTGTCTTCAAATATGTCAATGACTGTCACGTTTGTTATATGATGCTAAGAACAAGAAAAAGGCCAACACATGGAAATAGGAAAGATTAAAAGTTCAAATCAACATAAATGTCGACGCTCTCCAGAAAGAGAAGGGATTCCTTTGGGAGAGATACAATTCCCTTCCAACTATAGGTGTCTATGATTCTAAGACAATGCTGCTTTTCTCTATCTGGTGTTATAGGATTTCTGATGTAGTTATTTTGTGCCCTTAACCTGGAAGCTCATATCATATTGGTTTATTTTACCAGCCTATGTGAACTGAGTGAACATGATTATTTGAATAATGTCTACAAACATCTAAATGACAACTGTCTACTCCACTCCTGCTATTTGTGCCTGTAACACCCTCTCCATAGAGCTCCTGTTGGCTGATAAACTCTAAGTGCCATTTTGTGTTGGTAATAGTTGCTCAGGCCTTCCACTTCTCAAGTTTCTTGCAGCAACTTTAATCTAGCCTCGTTTTCCTGGCCCCCAGCCCTTGGCTCTATTGTTCAGGCGTTAATCCCAGTGTTAGACACCTCTGTCACTGGCCTCCGTACTCAGTTCTCCGCCTTGGAGGAATTTGGAACTCCCATCTTTGCCAAACTAAATTACATCCCTGGTGATTTTATTTCCAGATCTCCTCATGCTTAACTCTAAACAAAGGCTGTGTAAAAGAACCTGTGGCACAATTTGTGTTCTCTGAATAACTAATAGAATTCTAGGCCAGTGATTTTCAACAGACAGAAGATCAAAACCATTCGTAGATGTTTTCAAGAAATACAGATGCCATAGCCCCAACCCAAGAGATTCTGATCCAGGAGATTCAGCAAGGTCTGAGCAACTGTATCTTTAAAGAGACTCTTAAGTGATCAAAAATAGCCAGGCTTGAGAACCATTGCTTTAAAAAAATAATATTAAATACTTCTGATGGTTACTGTACACCTTCTGTGCACCAAAACCTATGCTACACATTTACACATATATAATATTCATTCCATCCAACAAGCTCATATGGTGAGTACTATTATTAAATCCATTTTGTAGAGAAGAAAGCTGAAGTACAGAGAAGTGCAGGTAGTAAGTGATGAAGAAGAATTCTCACGGAGGCAGGCAGACTTGGAATGCCACTTTTCACCACCACATGGACATATACAGAAAATACTCCTCTGCCTTTTTTCCCCCAACTGCAAACATTTCATTCAATTTTATATGTCCCTATATTTTACTCAAGTGAAAATTAATCTGTAAAAAATAATACTTACAGCTGTTCAGTCTGCTCAAATTCTTTCCCCTCATCTGTGTAACAAAAGAAGAATTTGACTATGAAGTTGGTTTGTCATTTTTATGGAACATATATGCTCAATTAAACCTCCTTCCTATGTAAGAAAGTACTATGCTGTTTCTCCTGTTTGGAATGAAGGAGAGACATGCTACCTTAGACACCTACACCTCCTTCATCTGCACTACAGACCTTATCTGCATTTCTGATCAAACATAGTTTAGTGGCTTGGTATTTTCAAAAACATGACTGCTTAGTTTGTCATTACTTAAATCATTAAAATTTAGTACAAAATCAGTAAAGAAAACAGGATGTAAGGTCAATTTTCTCGAGGATTATTGCTTTATCAACCTGTAACCCATCAGGCACAGGCTGCAAAAATAGGAAATGACAGGACAGTCTCTCTTCAATGAGAACTCTGGAATGGTTAATAAAATATTTTTTTAAATGATAATCTAAGTGAAAGAAAAACTGTTTCTTTGAGACTTTTTATATTAAGCTATCATAGATTTTTCTAATAATCCAGGGCCAGAATACATATCACCTAACTGGTACTTAGGTACCAGTAGCACCAAAAAAAGGCGAGGGGATTAGGGGTGAGGTGGGGAAGAGAAAGAAAAAAGGCACTTTTATTTTCAGGAATTGAAACAGGAAGACCATTGATACATCTTTCTACCTCACTGTCACCATTGTTGTAAACCTAAATAATGCTCCAAATAAGAAAATGAAGATTTTCCCCAAAAATCCTAAAGTCATTGCAATGTATCAAATCATAATCCATATAAGTAAATGATACTTATAATTAACTGATAATACTTTCTAAAAAAAACAAAAAACAAAAAGTAATCCCACCTGAGTGCTTCTTTTCCTTTTGTGTGTACTTTTCACAAAGCAGAATGGCGGCCACTAAAAGAACCACCTCAGCTACTATTGCAAGAAATGGTTTGAGGGGCACCAAATAGCTCAGCACCACAAGCTCAATGTGTTCTTCACTCTCGCCTACTTGGAATAGTGCATGGCACCAGTAAGATCCCCCATCTTCCTCCAAAAGTTGTGTTATCTTCAGCTTTGTTTCATTAGCATATGTTCCATTGATCACATATTTATTCATTTGAACACCAACAGGAACCTAATATAAGGAGACATTAAAATCATTCCTATCATAGTACATAAAAGATACATGATGTAGTTTCTGAGTGAAAGCTATAAGATAATGCCAACAATATTGCTTACTAGAGAAAAGCATATTAAAATGTATGAGAGGTTATCTATAACAGACTTAAGTCTTATCAGAGCTTGATCTCCCAGGGAACAAACAAAGAAAACATGTATACATTGCTATAAGGATTTAGCAGTGAATGTTTAAAACTACAAAGAAGCAAGTAGGTCATCGTGGCTAAATATTATAGAAGAACTAAAAACAGAAAAATCCCAAACATCTGAGTCTCACATTCCTATCCTTGCCTAGTGCTTTAGTCAAAGTACTTTTTCCTTCACAAGCACAGGCACATATTTAAACAACTACCACCCTGAAAGCTACTATTTCTGATAATTCCTATAAAGGAAAATTGCTCACTCCGACAATGTGATTTCCCCAGGCTAGAAATGAAGATGAAACTTTCAGGCCTTTGGAGGTGATGTAGATAGAATGGAGGGGACCCCCTGTGAGCCTGGGATCCAAAGTGAACTGCACACCTTCTGCCTTTTCATATCCGAATTTCTTTCTCTCTCAGGTAAGCTGGCTTCTAAGAGTTGCTGGGTTTTCCACAGCCTCACAAGATGACATACTAAGCTATTTCGGGCTGTTTTATTTAATCTATTTAAATTAAATTTTATTCCCAAGCCATTTGATGCTTTCCCTGCTCCATCACTCAACCGCACTGTTCAATAAGTGGTAATCTGCATACAAATATTCTCAGAGCTTATCAAAGGAAGAACTATCTGTGAATATATTATTTGTGCAAAAAAAATTACAGCAACCTGGCACCATGTGCACAGCACTGCCTGGGATGTTTGGTACAGATTGGTCAGAGCTAATCAATCAAAATACCATATTTTTAATAAGTACCCAGCTGATTCTGATGCACATGGTTGGTCTACATTTTGAAAAGGCATTTGTGCTCAAGTTTTGACCTGCCCCCTGTTCCCCACACTTTTCTCACACCCTAATATGACTCATGCTTAGAGTCAAATTAAGAGGATAATGACTAGTATAGCAATGGACGGAAGCACCAGTATGTCTAAAATGACATTTTCAACATCGGATATAATTAGATGAAGGGTAATGTTTTTCACGTATTGTCGTACCACGTACAGATCAATAAATAAAGCTGTGTATTTCAAATACCACAGTTGACATTTGTTTTTACAAAATTACACTTTTTAAAAAAAATTACATATACACAATGATTGCCTTTCCTCATCATCCATCAGAAGACAAGCAGGAGTAGGAATGGCTTTAGTCTGCATCTACGGGATTTTGTTGGAGCTATTTCATTGAAAAACTGAACCTGTTAGCACAGAATAAGTCACACTCCCTTCTGAGTCATTTATCTATCATCCTTCAATAGTCTATAATAACATCAATTTTGTCTAAGAAAGAATTTAATATTTCATTGTAACATCTACACTGTCTCACATGTTCCTTCTACAATTATAGCTTGCCTTTAATGGGACTTTAAATTGTAATGTTTATTAGTGCCAGGGCAAAGGAAGGGTGTCTCCTAAAGGACAATGTCCTACATTTTCCTGCCATTAGAGGCTATTTGGGGAGAAGAAAGGAAACCAGAAATTATTTACAAAATACTCATGTTTTTCTTAATATCAGCTCTCTGAATAGTGATTTCTCTTAGTAAAAAAGGAATTAAAAGTATTTGGCTTCTCTCAGGTATCTTGAAAAGGCCAATGACAATTACTGATAGAACTCAAGATGTAATATTAAGTTACAAAGTTTTCATGATTTTCTCAAATAGTGCCATTATTTTCCATTCTATCACAGATGTTTCAGGAGACAGAATCCCAAAAAGGTGGCTAGCATTTTTTCTAGTTACTTTCACGGAATGATTTTTAAAAAGAATCTTTTCTAATGGAGTTATTTCTAAACTAGGCAACGATACACAAAATGTAATTTCTTTTCAAAGAATGTAATTAAATTGTTAAACCTAAAAAACAAAGTACCAGCTAATGAAACGTTAAGAGTATCTTCATATGTATAATGTAAACATGCCAAAAACCATCAAATAAAAACTCCATTTGTCACTGCTCTTTCTTTACGAACATAAGCTAAAGAACAATATAACAAAAGTATAAATCATCTTAGGAATGTTGAGTCTGTTACAATCTTGTTATTAAATAAATGTTTTTTGTTTTTGTTGTTTTCTTCAAATCAAGGAACTATCTTACCTTTACACTCCCATTAGTACTGTACCAGGTCCAATTTAAAGGAAAACAATTTTGACATTTACATGTCAAGACAGTAGAATCCCCTACGTAAGAGATCAATGGCTTGTTTTTCCCATGAAGTTCAGGGACTGAGAATAAAATAGAGAAATGTATGTTACTGAAAGAGTTTAGGTAAAGGAAATGCATTAAATGTGCAGATACTGTCACCTTTCATTTTTTCATTACATTATTTTACATACTTTCAGTTAAATATAAATGAAACTAATTTATACTAGTTAGGGTGTAGTTAGCAGTAATAATAATAGTAGACAGATTCAATATAATTGTCTCCAATGTATAGAAATTGAAGGTCTTCTATTACTGAGCCTAACAACAAAAGTATTGTTCCTTTTTGGATAAGTTACATGTTTTGGATAAAAAAAGAGGCTTCACGTTTTCAAACCCCTGTTCTTTCTCCCCACTTACTAAGCTACCTTAGAGTAATTATTTTCTTCAAAGTTTTAACCTCAGGTAGCCTTTGAATGAGAAGATAAAATTTCCAGGATAGGAAATCTTTAGTTGATACTAATTTATTAAAAGCCAGCAAAGAGTTAGAGAAGGTGGGAACAAGGAACAAAGGAAAATTGACAAAAAGAGAACAGTGTAAAACAGAAAATAAGATTTAAAAATGATTTCATGTGATTTTGTAAAAAATATATATACACTAATATCCATTATGATAAATTTCCTAGTCAAGGAAGTTTGAAGTAGATTCCATTAGAAACAGAATACAAATGAGCACTGAATTTAGAAAAAAAAATAAGTTTTAAGGATGTAAATAACTTGGTAAAGAATAGTAAAACGTAAGAGCATAAACAGTACAATGAAAAGCCTACATGGTGCAATCAGTTCCTTCTGATTGACCTAGAAGGATGCATTATAGAAGGTACACTTACATTGAAGATATAGACTCATCAACTAAGATTATTTTAATTTTTTTCTTTTACTTCTTCAAATTTTAGCAGGTTTTTGCTTTTTTTGGTTTTGTATGTCTGTGTGTGTGCCATATGCGTGTGTCTGTGTGTTTACTTTTTTCATTTATATGTTTAGTTTGCCAGTAGGGAAAGAATGGATGAAATCATGTCAACTAAAGACCTGCAGATAAGCAGAGATTGGAGCTTTGCTAAAATAGGGATTCTTTGCTGAAGTCACAAGGTTCCCTATAACCTGAAAGGAAGAGCAGCCACACTTCTTGACTTCCACGTGAAGAGGCACAAGATGCATTAGTGCATTACAAGGGCAACGACCTCTACGGCCCTGTTAGGCTCACCTTAAAACAAATGCTGCTTTGGAGTGCAGGCTTTGTATTAGACACTAAAGAGTTAAGGACACAGTTTCCTCTTTCTCAGGTTGTTTATCTCCCAGATATCCTATTTCTCAATCTCCACGTTTCTTTCTGGCAATTGAGTCATGCTTTAGCAGGAAAATATATGTTGAAATAGGTTCAAAATACCAAAATTTACCCACAGGCTAAAAATAAAATGTGGAAGAAAGGTAATTCTTGGGGAAAAAATCGGCAGAATATACTCTGTTTTTCAGTATTCCTCGAAGAGCCACCTGCTTGGGAAGCATACTGGAATCTGCAAGGGGCTTTTCAAGAAAGTTGAGTATTCTTTGAGATTTGATGAGGAACATATGATTATGTTATTAAACCATCCCAACTAAATATTAAGATCAGGCTGTAAATTGCAGGAAACTGACAATGACTGAGTGACAACATGGAAAAGCTGAAACCAAAATTCTGTTTTCTTGCCATCTCTTCAGTTTTCTTGATTAACCCCTAGACTAACGACTAAAATACCATAAACCATGCTTTTGTTCTGCTATATATGGCTAATAACAGCAGTGTGGATTTAAATTACAAAATGCACTATGTTCAGGGAACATGACATTTGTTTGGACTATTCTGGGATTTGGGGCCATAGCTTATGTTTGGAAATATTTATTAATATAAGGACAGTGCGACAGTATTCGAATGTGCCCTGTTGACCTTTTAAGAGTTTGCATAAAGTAGGATGCATAAGAGTGCTGGGGTTGGAATAAACCAGGTTTGAAGGTGGTGAAATTGCTGATTCAGGCTAGTGTCTAGGAAGATGGGGTTTGGATATACCCAGTGAAAGTAACAGCTCTCTGGAGTTGTAAAATTGGAAACTATATTCATATATTCATGAATTAGAATAAACTGGCCTAAATGTCATATTGGTTCAAAGACTTTTAGGTATCACCAAATTAAGAAAAAAGATTACTTCATGTAGTAAAAAAATGCTAACTATACTTCAACATTGGGATCCAGAGCTGAAGTCCCAGCTGATTCTATTATGCTACCTTTTCATACTTTGAATGTTTAGATACTTCCAGGGAAAGACATATAGTTGAGCTATGACAGGCTTCACTGCATTTGGTACTATCAAAATCTCATCATGACTTCCAAAAAGTTCTTGTTCTTTACCAATTATATTTCTGCATACTTTTTACTAAGAGACTGTAACACTGATAAATATTATGGAAGCTTTCAACAACCACTCAGAATATTTGACCCACTACTGAGAAACACTATAGACCATCACTCATCTTTCTCTTTCTTGGGTGGCAAGTAATCAGCAACATATTAGCAGTCACAAACTCCCAGTGTACACTTTTGCTGTCTCCTCTGTCCTGGCATCAACAGTGAAACACAAAGTCAGCAGGTTTTTGTGCACTGAGCTAATCATAATCTTGAGGGACGTTTACAACCTTGTAGTAGTAAATCAACCAGCACCCATAAAGACAGCAGCAGGGTCTTTGCTGATGAATTGTTCTGAAGACTCAGGCTCATGCACTATAGGTGGCTCATGTAGTCAATGGCAGAAAAATTTATCTTTGGCTCAATTTAAAATAGAGAATAAAACAGGCTTTTCGTCTACATGCAGTTGTAAGGCTTCTAAGAAAAGATAATTATTCTTCTTAGGAAAAAACATTAAGTAAACCATATGGAGAAATAATAGGACATTTATAAAAATATGTACCATTTTATAAGCCTTTCAGACCTATTAAATAACTATAATATGAATAATGTACAGATGTCTTTAAATACTACTCAAGTAAAATTATTTCTCTAAGCAATATTCAATTTAGATGAATTGTAGAGAATTTTTATTTTACCAAGGAAGATTTGAAAGGACCCAATTTATTAATGTTATAAATATCTTCAAGATATAATACATACTTAAAAGTTACATTAATGTTAAATGGGCATTAAAATAAATTAGCTAACCTAAACTGCTTCAAGACAACTAGAAAACGAAAAAAAGTAAATATTCAGTGATTCTTTGCTTTCCATAAAGCCTTGATTTAAATCCTAGGCCTTGGGTCAACACTGCTGACACCAGCCAAAATCAGCTTAGTTATGTCAAAACAGTTGGAGGATCAAGAGACCTTCCGTGTGAATACTTGCAATTCAACGTATTGGTATGTTGGAAAGTAAAATGCTTGTTAATCTTCACATTAGACACAAGAATGATCAATTCCATATAATAATTTAAGTAACCATCAAAACTAATGAGAAAAATGTGTTATCTTCAATAATGAAAGCAGGTATGACTAGTATATATTTCCAGAGCACAATGTCTTAGAAAAAAAAAAGGAAAACAGTGTTTAAAGTTGAGTATCTTGGGAGCACGTTAAGTCACAAGGTTCTGTGAGCATTTCCTCAGAATTTGTAAGCCTTCTTTACATATTTATTAAAAACTCAATAAAACATGTTCACTGAAATTTTGTGTGTTCAACATTATTTTAGCTCATTGGGAAGAAAAAGAAAGAAAGCAAAAAGAAAGAGAAAGGGAGGAAAAAAGGAAGGAAGGAAGAAGGAAGGGAGGGAAGGAAATGAACTCAAAAGGTGGGAGGGAAGAAAGGACAGAAAAAGACAGGGAAAGGAAAAGAGAGATAAGGAAAGAGGAGGGGAAGGGAAGATGGGGCAGAGGAGGGAAAAATGAAACACAGAAGGAAAAGGAAACTGAAAGGAAATGTATATGGTGTTATCTAGTCCTTCACTAAGTTAAAGGCAAATGGAGGGGAAAAAGTTAAGAAAGAATATACATGACTAAAATAATCAAAGAATGATACTAGTTTCTGCTTTTGGAGAGATCAAGATATATAAATACAATAATTTATTATATTCACCACATTGGAACAATTACAAAGCCATAAAATTAAAATGACTCTGTGAGTGGAGAAGGGACACAGTGAGGGACACAGGAATGAACCACTAGATCACGACAATGGTGAAGCATGCTATTCTGCTATTGATGGAGCCTTCAGAATAGCATCCACATTCTGTCACAGCAGACAGTCAGGCTTTAGGAGTTTTAGGAAAAGTTACAACAATTTTCATGTTTCCTGGGAAATTAGTGCAAAGCAGAGTCCCAGGTAGTTAATATGGCAACAGATTGCATATCCCAAATACCAGCACGATACTATGGTTCATTAATCACCACAAAATACTGGGTTTTTCATAATGATAATTACATAACTCAAACAATCAGTCTTTATTATGAGATTGAGACCTTCTTGAGTTTTGGTTTAATAATGGTAACAGTAAAATATTTTAATTTGTTTGTTTCCAAGGAGGAGAAATGTGTATGATATTCTGGGGCTTGTATATATCTTTAAACATCCTTACTTGCTGAGATAAAAAGTAGGCAACCCTTTATGCATCTCCATATTATTTTTCAAGTTTTATGGATCCTAAAATCCCATGTCAAGGGCACCCAAGATGGCCAAATAGGAACAGCTCCAGCCTCCAGCTCCCATTGTGAGCAACACAGAAGATGGGTGATTTCTGCATTTTCAACTGAGGTACCGGGTTCATCTCACTGGGGCATGTCCAACAGTTGGTGCTGATTAGTGGATGCAGCCCAACCAGGAAGAGCTGAAGCAGGGCAAGGAATTGCCTCACCTGGGAAGTGCAAGGGGGAAGGAAATTCCTTTTCCTAGCCAAGGGAAACTGAGACACACAACACCTGGAAAATCGGGTAACTCCCACCCTACTACTGCGCTTTACCAGGGGTCTTAGCAAACGGCACACCAGGAGATTATAATCCACACCTGGCCCGGAGGGTTCCCATGCCCACGTAGCATCCCTCATTGCTAGCACAGCAGTCTGAGATCTAACTGCAAGGGGCAGTAAGGCTGGGGGAAGGGCGCCCACCATTGCTGAGGCTTAAGCAGGTAAACAAAGCCACCTGGAAGCATGAACTGGGAGGAGCCCACCACAGCTCAAGGAGGCCTGCCTGCCTCTGTAGACTCCAACTCTGGGGAGAGGGCATAGATAAACAGAAAGCAGCAGAAAGCTCTGCAGATGTAATGTCCCTGTCTGACAACTTTGAAGAGAGCAGTGGTTCTCCCAACACGGAGGTTGAGATCTGAGAACAGACAGACTGCCTGCTCAAGTGGGTCCCTGACCCCTGAGCAGCGTAACTGGGAGACATCCCTCACTAGGTGAAGACCAACACCTCACACCTCACACAGGTGAGTACACCTCTGAGACAAAGTTTCCAGAGCAAGAATCAGATAGCAACACTTGCTGTTCAGCAATATTCTATCTTGTGCAGGCTCTGCTGCTGATACCCAGGCAAACAGGGTCTGGAGTCGACCTCAAGCAAACTCCAACAGACCTGCAGCTGAGGGTCCTAACTGTTAGAAGAAAAACTAACAAACAGAAAGGACACCCACACCAAAACCATCAGTACAACATCATCATCAAAGACCAAAGGCAGATAAAACCACAAGGTTAGGAAAAAAACAGTGCAGAAAAGCTGGAAATTAAAAAATTCAGAGTGCATCTCCCCCTCCAAAGGAATGCAGCTCATCCCCAGCGATGGAACAAAGCTGGATGGAGAATGACTTTGATGAGTTGAGAGAAGAAGGCTTCAGTCGATCAAACTTCTCAGAGTTAAAGGAGGAACTATGTACCCAGGCCAAAGAAATTAAAAACCTTGAAAAAAGAATTGAAGAATGGATAACTAGAATAACCAATGCAGAGAAGTACATAAACGAACTGAAAGAGATGAAAACCATGACATGAGAACTACGTGACAAATGCACAAGCTTCAGTAACCGACTCGATCAACTGGAAGAAACAGTATCAGCGATTGAAGATCAAATGAATGAAATGAAGCGAGAAGACAAGTTTGGAGAAGAAAGAGTAAAAAGAAATGAACAAAGCCTCCAAGAAGTATGGGATTCTGTGAAAAGACCAAATCTACATCTGATTCGTGTGCCTGAAAGTGACAGAGAGAATGGAACCAAGTTGGAAAACACTCTGCAGGATATCATCCAGGAAAACTTCCCCAACCTAGCAAGGCAGGCCAACATTCAAACTCAGGAAATACAGAGAACACCACAAAGATACTCCTCGAGAAGAGCAACTCCAAGACACATAACTGTCAGATTCACCAAAGTTGAAATGAGGGAAAAAAATGTTAAGGGCAGCCAGAGGGAAAGGTCGGGTTACACACAAAGGAAAGCCCATCAGACTAACAGCAGATCTGTCGGCAGAAATTCTCCAAGCCAGAAGAGAGTGGGGGCCAATATTCATCATTCTTAAAGAAAAGAATTTTCAACCCAGAATTTCATATCCAGCCACACTAAGCTTCATAAGTGAAGGAGAAATAAAATCCTTTATAGACAAGCAAATGCTGAGAGATTTTGTCACCGCCAGGCCTGCTCTAAAAGAGATGCTGAAATAAGCACTAAACATGGAAAGGAACAACCAGTACCAGCCATTGGAAAAACCATGCCAAAATGTAAAGACCATGGAGGCTACGAAGAAACTTCATCAACTAACGAGCAAAATAACCAGCTAATATCATAATGACAGGATCAAGTTCACACATACCAATATTAGCCTCAAATGTAAATGGACTAAATGGTCCAATTAAAAGACACAGACTGGCAAATTGGATAAAGAGCCAAGATCCATCAGTTTGCTATATTCAGGATACCCATCTCACATCCAGAGACATATATAGGCTCAAAATAAAGGGATGGAAGAAGATCTTCCAAGCACATGGAAAACAAAAAAAGTAGGGGTTGCAATCCTAGTCTCTGATAAAACAGGCTTTAAACCAACAAAGATCAAGAGACAAAGAAGACCATTAAATAATGGTAAAGGGATCAATTCAACAAGAAGAGCTAACTATCCTAACTATATATGCACCCAATACAGGAGCACCCAGATTCATAAAGCAAGTCCTTAGAGACTTACAAAGAGACTTAGACTCCCACACAATAATAATGGGAGATTTCAACACCCCACTGTCAACATTAGACAGATCAACGAGACAGAAAGTTAACAAGGATATCCAGGAATTGAACTCAACCCTGCACCAAGCAGACCTAATAGACATCTACACACTCTCCACCAAAAACCAACAAAATATACATTCCACTCAGCACCACATCGTACTTATTCCAAAATTGACCACACAGTTGGAAGTAAAGCACTCCTCAGCAAATGTACAAGAACAGAAATTACAACAAACTGTCTCTCAGACCACAGTGCAATCAAACTAGAACTCAGGACTCAATCAAAACTGCTCAACTACATGGAAACTGAACAACCTGCTCCTGAATGACTACTCGGTACATAACGAAATGAAGGCAGAAATAAAGATGTTCTTTGAAACCAATGAGAAAAAAGATACACCACACCAGAATCTCTGGGACACATTTAAAGCAGTGTGTACAGGGAAACTTATAGCACTAAATGCCCACAAGGGAAAGCAGGAAAGATCTAACATTGACACCCTAACAGCACAATTAAAAGAACTAGAGAAGGAAGAGCAAACATTCAAAAGCAAGCAGAAGGCAAGAAATAACTAAGATCAGAGCAGAACTGAATGAGATAGAGACACAAAAAATCAATGAATCCAGGAGTTCGTTTTTTGAAAAGATCAACAAAATTGATAGACTGCTAGCAAGATTAATAAAGAAGAAAAGAGAGAAGAATCAAATAGACGCAATAAAAAATGATAAAAGGGATATCACCACTGACCCCACAGAAATACAAACTACCATCAAAGAATACTATAAACGCCTCTAGGCAAATAAACTAGAAAACCTAGAAGAAATGGATAAATTCCTGGACACTTACACTCTCCCAAGACTAAACCAGGAAGAAGTTGAATCCCTGAAGAGACCAATAGCAGGCTCTGAAATTGAGGCAATAATTAATAGCCTACTGACCAAAAAGAGTCCAGGACCAGATGGATTCACAGCCGAATTCTACCAGAGGTACAATGAGGAGCTGGTACCATTCCTTCTGAAACTATTGCAATCAATAGAAAAAGTGGGAATCCTCCTAACTCATTTTATGAGGCCAACATCATCCCGATACCAAAGCCTGGCAGAGACACAACAAAAAAAGAGAATTTTAGAGCAATATCCCTGATGATCATCAATGCAAAAATCCTCAATAAAATACTGGCAAACCGAATCCAGCAGCACATCAAAAAGCTTATCCACCATGATCAAGTGGGCTTCATCCCTGGGATGCAAGGCAGATCAACATACGCAAATAAATAAATGTAATCCAGCATATAAACAGAACCAAAGACAAAAACCACATGATTATCTCCATAGATGCAGAAAGGGCCTTTGACAAAACTCAACAGCCCTTCTTGCTAAAAACTCTCAATAAATTCGGTATTGATGGAACATATCTCAAAATAATAAGAGCTATTTATGACAAATCCACAGCCAATATCATATTTAATGGGCAAAAACTGGAAGTATTCCCTTTCAAAACTGGCACAAGACAGGGATGCCCTCTCTCACCACTCCTATTCAACACAGTGTTGGAAGTTCTGGCTAGGGCAATCAGGTAAGAGAAAGAAATAAAGAGTATTCAATTAAGAAACGAATAAGTCAAATTGTCCCTGTTTGCAGATGACATGATTGTATATTTAGAAAACCCCATCATCTCAGCCCAAAATCTCCTTAAGCTGATAAGCAACTTCAGCAAAGTCTCAGGACACAAAATCAATGTGCAAAAATCACAAGCATCTTATACACCAATAAGAGTGAAACAGAGAGCCAAACCATGAATGAACTTCCATTCACAATTGCTTCAAAGAGAATAAAATACCTAGGAATCCAACTTACAAGGGATGTGAAGGACCTCTTCAAGGTGAACTACAAACCACTGCTCAGTGAAATAAAAGAGGACACGAACAAATGGAAGAACATACCATGCTCATGGATAGGAAGAATCAATATTGTGAAAATGGCCACATTGCCCAAGATAATTTATAGATTCAATGCGATCCCCATCAAGCTACCAATGACTTTCTTCACAGAATTGGAAACAAATGCTTTCAAGTTCATATGGGACCAAAAAAGAGCCTGCATTGCCAAGACAATCCTAAGCTAAAAGATCAAAGCTGGAGGCATCACGCTACCTAACTTCAAACTATACTACAAAGCTACAGTAACCAAAACAGCATGGTACTGGTACCAAAACAGAGATATAGACCAATGGAACAGAACAGAGCCCTCAAAATAATACCACACATCTGCAGCCATCTGATCTTTGACAAACCTGACAAAAACAAGAAATGGGGAAAGGATTCCCCATTTAATAAATGGTGCTGGGAAAATTGACTAGCCATAAGTAGAAAGCTGAAACTGGATCCTTTCCTTACTCCTTATACAAAAATTAATTCAAGATGGATTAGAGACTTAAATATTAGACCTAAAACCATAAAAACCCTAGAAGAAAACCTAGGTAATACCATTCAGGACATAGGCACGGGCAAGGACTTCATGTCTAAAACACCAAAAGCAACGGCAACAAAATCCAACACTGACAAATGGGATCTAATTAAAGTAAAGAGCTTCTGCACAGCAAAAGAAACTACCATCAGAGTGAACAGGCAACCTACAGAATGGGAGAAAATTTTTGCACTCTGCTCATCTGACTAAGGGCTAATAACCAGAACCTACAAAGAACTCAATCAAATTTACAAGAAAAAAACAAACAACCCCATCAAAAAGTGAGCAAAGTATTTGAACAGACACTTCTCAAAAGAAGACATTTATACAGCCAACAGACACATGAAAAAATGCTCATCATCACTCACCATCAGAGAAATGCAAATCAAAACCACAATTTCAAATCAAAACCATCATTCTCAGCAAATATCGCAAGAACAGAAAACCAAACACCGCATGTTCTCACTCATAGGTGGGAACTGAACAATGACAACACTTTGCCACAGGAAGGGGAGCATCACACACAGGGGCCTATTCTGGGGTAGGGGTAGGGGAGAGGGATAGCATTAGGAGATATACCTAATGTAAATGACGAGTTAATGGGTGCAGCACACCAAGACAGCATGTGTATACATATGTAACAAACCTGCACGTTGTGCACATGTACCCTAGAACTTAAAGTATAATAATAATAAAAAAAAATCCCATGTCATGGAGCTATGGATATAGAACATCCACCCACGCTCTCAGAAGCTGATACCACAATAACTTAGAAATGTGGAGGACTATTATAAAAACTATGAATTTAGAGGTGTAAATAAAGAAATTCATGTGACTCTCATAATTCACTCATAATGTGGTAGGCTATCCTTTTGAACTAAAACCTGTGCTTTAAGCCGAGGAACAGAAGCAGAAAGGAAATTGACTTGGGGATACAAGACCATTTTCAAGGTTACCTCTTGTGACTCTGGAAAGCATATGACTTACTTTCAGCTATATTATGTTTATTATTGTAAAAATAATTTTAAAATTACAGGATTGAGAAATCTAAGAACATAGTGCTGAAGTTATTAACTATTCCTCAAGCTATTAATACTGACCTTTGAAATTAAATGTTCCCCTTTGTTCCTTTTCCTCTCGAAAGAAACAAGAATAACTTCCCATTTGTTTGCTATTAATGATGGTGAACCTAAAGATAATTGAAGTTATTAATATAGGCTTAGTTCTCAAAACCTTCTTAATGAAAATGAAAAGACTTAGCCATTAATCAAAATTTTAAAATAGAAATAATTCTGTTAATATGCAAATTAGAATATTAGCATAACATTCAAGTGGCTGCAGAGGGAAGAATGCTCAGTCAGCAAAAATATTTAGAATTAAGCTACTTTTGGCAAACAAGGTAGGTTAAAATTTGTATACTCACCTGTATTGGGTATACAAGGTGCTTCCTGTTGCACTGACAAGATAATTATTCTCAAGTTGTTCACTGTCTTTTTTCCAAGTCACATTTACTGCATTCAAATCCCCAGATGTCGTGAACTGGCATGTGAGATTTACATTAGAAGGCCTTTCTAAAGTGATATTTTTTTCTACTGGCATACTAGAATGTTCTATTAGCACAAAAGAGGACAAAATGTGAAAGTTATATTCAGAGGAATCTAATATATAAAACCTTTTAAATTATTAACTGAAGTGTTTTATTGACAATTTCATTCATTTGAAGAATTATTCCTCTATCAACATAGTTGGTTCCCTTTCTTATTCCCTTTTATATGCACACCTAAAGAAATGTTTTGATCCAACATTAACACAATTAAAAAAAACCTAAAGCTGTGATAGTTATCTCCTTAAGCTCTGTAATAAGCAGAATATAGGGTACAGAGTACTCAATAACATGTGCTGTATGCTCTGACAGTGTAAAAACAGCACAACTGTAAATACAACACACTCATGGGTGAGAATGGAATGCCTGTTTCAATAATTTTGAGTAATCATGTTGTTGGTAGTTATTACGAGAATGTTTTTTGTATAACATGGATTTGAGTGATATATTATATTCTAACCATTCCTAGTCTTCTTAAGAACCCGTAGGGACTGGATATAGACATAGGTACAGGACAGAGAATTTAAATAAGCATCCTGTAGTTCTGAATTTGAACTGAATTTCAGTATCAGTATGAATTCATAAGGTGTTTATCTTTTTTTTGACTTTCAAAATAGATATCTTATTTATTTTGGATTGATCGATTGATTATCATAAGAACACTTAACATTAGACCTTCCCTCTTAGCAAATTTTTAAAACTTGTACCTAAAAAGTAGTCTGAAAGGTTCTCAATTTCTCTTCCCATCTATAGGTGGGAAGAGAAGGAGCTAACCCTTAGAGAAGCTTTAGGGAAGTTGAAGTGTTTATCTTAAAAGGAAAACAATACACACACACACCACACACACACACCACACACACACACACACACACACACACACACACACAAGTTGAAGTGTTTATCTTAAAAGGAAAACAATACACACACACACCACACACACACACCACACACACACACACACACACACACACACACACACACACACTGAAGGGGTCCAGAATATGCCAGGATAGCATACAAATTATTTTGAGAAGGCATTTGAGTTCCTAAAATAGCTACTCTGACTAAAAGCAGAGCCTTTCAAAGCAACTCCAAAAAACCTCTATTGTCATAAATCCCCTCCCTAGCAGCAACAGGGACAATGGACTCTTATCACTGAAGATGAGAAGTCTTCACACCACACCTAAACAGACACTGTCACAAAACTATCATATCTTCCACCTGTTATCTAAAGGGCTCATTTATCTTTCCTAAAACTCATTTGTTTTTCCATAAAAGGCCTTTCTCCTCCTCTTCTTACCCTACTAAGATGGTATATAAGCCCCTACTTTTAACTGCCCCTTTGAGCTACATGTTTTTCTAACTTTTGTCCACATGTGATTAAGTATGTTTTTTGTTCTGTTAATCTATCTTTTGTCAGTTTAATTCACTGAGCCTGAAATTATATAGAAAAAAGTTCTCCTTGACAGTTTGGCAAGGAATACGGAATGGTTAGGACTCCCCACCCTTCCACTCCAACCCCATTTCCAAAGCCTGAGATTTCAGGACCTCTGACCCAGCAGGTAAGTACGAGCTCTTTTTTTTTCCACCAGTATCCAATCTGGGATACTGGTTAAAAAAAAAATAAAATAAAATAAGGGGTGCACTAGAACAAGAGCAGTAAGAGCCTCTACTTGTCTTTTCTTTCTTCAGTTTAACCCTCAGGTTCCCAACCACTAACTCTCCGATAATACATACACACACACACACACACACACACACACACACACACACACACACACTCTTACGGAAAATATAAAAAAGCTTACTTTAATTTTGAACAGTGGCAAATAAAGAAAAAATGTTCAGGCCGGGCTCGGTGGCTCAATCCTGTAATCCCAGCACTTTGGGAGGCCGAGACGGGCGGATCACGAGGTCAGGAGTAGAGACCATCCTGGCTAACCCTGTGAAACCCCGTCTCTACTAAAAAATACAAAAAAACTAGCCAGGCGACGTGGCGGGCGCCTGTAGTCTCAGCTACTCGGGAGGCTGAGGCGGGAGAATCGCGTAAACCCGGGAGGCGGAGCTTGCAGTGAGCTGAGATCCGGCCACTGCACTCCAGCCTGGGCGACAGAGCGAGACTCCGTCTCAAAAAAAAAAAAAAAGAAAAAAGAAAAAAAAAACGTTCAGCATGTACCTTGTTTGTCCTACACTAACTGTATCACTGGCTAACCAAACAGTAGAGAAAGTCAATGTTCTCTTTATAGAAAAATTCCAGCAAATGAATAAAAAAGAAATCATACAAATATACCATAATGATGATGCAATCCCTAGTAAATCATGAATCTAGGCATTTTGCATCAACTGGGGCAATAATTTCAAAAACAGAATTATGTCTCTCTTGAGGAAGAATACCCCACTACCTAGGATACGGTCTTGTCAGAAAAGGTGCTGAGGAGGTTCTTCAAACTGGTTAAGTCTCTGGATTCAATTCTCAGTTTACAGGAAATATGGATTATGGAAGAACACATTAACCTACATTTCATGAAAGTAATCAACAAAATCCAGATTCTGCGAAAATTCTACAAAATAAATGATCTGTTTTTTTTCTTTTTCTGTCTTTTTTGTTTGTTTGCTTGAGATGGAGTTTCGTTCTTGTTGCCCAGGCTGGAGTGCAATGGTGCTGTCTCGGCTCACTGCAAGCTCCACCTCCCGGATTCAAGAGATTCTCCTGCCTCAGCCTCCCAAGTAGCTGGGATTACAGGCACCCGCCACCAAGCCTGGCTAATTTTTTTGTATTTTGAGTAGAGATGGGGTTTCACCATGTTGGTCATGCTAGTCTTGAACTCCTGACCTCACGTGATCTGCCTGCCTCAGCTTCCCAAAGTGCTAAGATCACAGGCATGAGCCACCGCACCCAGCCTGGTTTTTTCAACACATAAATTTTAAAAGGGAGAGAGATGTCTTTGTATTGGACGTCAGGTGCTATGTTTCGGGCACCTGAAGATTATAAGATACTCAAAAAATTCCATTAAAAGAAAAGCAAAACTGAACTGTAATATTTAGGGATGCATACCTGGGTAATAAAACAATATAGAAAAACAAGAAAGTAACTGCATAAAAATCAGAATAGTGGTAATTACTCTTAAGGGGAAGAGAAAGAGTTGTGTTTGGAAGACGGTAGTGCATCATACAAATTTCTCACGCTCTTCTCATTCTCAACAATGGTATAGTATGATTAAATGGACTATGCAGAGCCAAATGTAGAAAGAAAAATAATACAACTCAAATAAAATGGTCAGGTGCAGTGGTTCATGCCTGTAATCCCAGTAATTTGGGAGGCTGAGGTGTGTGGGATTGCTTGAGCACAGGCGTTCTAGACCAGCCTGGGCAACATGGTGAGACCTCATCTCTGGGAAAAAAAAAAAAAAAAAAATGAAAAAATTAGCCAGGCTTCATAGTGCATGTCTTTGGTCCCATCTAGTCGTAGGCAGAGGTGGGAGGATATTTTGAGCCCAAGAGTTGAGGCTGCAGTGAGCTAAGGTGGCACCACTGCACTCCAGGCAGGATGATAAAGCAGGGACCTGTCTCACAAAAAAAAAAAAAAATCTATCACTTTTAATTACATTTGAAACTTTACGAAATGCTTCCATAAGCAAAGACCAGGTACAAGGTTTGCAGATAGTGAAGTACAGCTCGTGCGAAGCACTTTGTGAGCACATGCTTGAAATAACTGCTTGTATGACTGCAAACTGCTGAATTGAATTTAATGCTCAAAAAGAAAAATAACATTTGATGTCTCTAGAATACATATATTGCCAGAGATTACCTTATTCCTTGCAGTTCCCCTTACTGTGCTCTATTTCACTATCCTAGTATATTTTAAACATTTTGCTAGCCACACCAAATTATTCCAACTACCTTTCAATTGTTGGTGCCCATCAGGATTTTGCTCTCTGGTCTCTTTACTTCTCAGTTTGGCACTCCTTTGTTGGATTCAACTATTAACCATAATGCTCTTTACTTGCAAAATTAGAACCTCCACTGAAGTCTTTTTTTTTATTTTATAGCTCCAGCTGTCTATGGAGCATCTAAATCTGGATATCCCATGGGAAGTTCAAACTCCAAATATCCAAGAGAGATCCATTAATATTCCCTTGTGCTGACCTATAACACTGAATCACATGCAGTAGCATTTAGTTGATTCTACCGCTAAAATGTCAAACAAATTTGTCCAGTTTTATCCAACCCTCCTATTATTGGCCTTCATTATCTTTCACCAAGACAAGGCAAATTACCTAATTTCTCTTGGCCAGCTTCTCTTGCTCCAGCCAAAATTGTCCTTTGGTTGGAGCAATTTGAGCAAAACTCAAATTGTTTAACTGCCTTGATTCTATACCTCGCATTTGCAAATCAAAGTATTTTTGTATTGGACATCCATTTCCTTATTTGTAAGGCAGGATAATACATATTTCATGAGATTGTAGAAAGTTCTATCATAAGAAATGCAACAGTAATATAATATAGCAATTAATAAATGCCCATTTACTTCTTCTCACCATTATCTCACTGGGGAATATTATAAAAACTATCATATATGGTGCTAAGGGTTATATGTTGATTAAATCATTTAATCTTCACAACAGCTTTATGAGGTAAGTATCACTGTTACCATTCCAACTTTAGAAATGAGGCAAACAGGCTGCCTGTCTTGTCTAAGATCACACATCAAGACAAAGGCAACACTGAATCTTAGATTTAGGTATGCCTGAGTCCAGATTGTGATAACCAACAGACTATACCAACTCTCAAACATATTAAATTCTCATTACAATGGAATTAACTTCATTACCTTCAAACTGTTGAACCAAGATTTTAAATAAAAGAAAATATTAATAGAAGATTAAAGAAATGTACAGTGTAGCTATATATCAATGTGAATGTGATGATAAATGAACAGTGCAATCAAAATATTTTTAAAATACACATTTTCAACTAAACACAGTTTTATATAACTTAAAATGCAATGCAGCTTTTCTTATTGGTAGGCCATCCTCCAAGCCCTAATCCTTGTCTCACTGTTCCCTATAATACTTTGCAGGTGCTTCTGCAGTTTGCTGTGCTTCTGCAGTTTGTTTTCCTCCCTGTCAAGAAATCACAGCATCAAAAATATGCAAAAAGCTCTACCTTTTTACATATTTTGTGGTTAGCCAACAAACTAATATGAGCTCAGTCGACAATGTTTCAACTTCCTTAATACTGCACAACTGCAATGCATTTTTGCCGCTTTAGAGTGCTGCAAAAACATCTATGACATCTGCATTTCTAAAACCATAGCAATTTGTTTCTGAAACATATTTTTAAGACTGTTCTTAAAACCATATAGTAATTTATACCTGTCTAAAAAATTTCTTATTTTCATAGATAACATTTGCAGTCTTCAGAGAAATGACATTTAGATTTTCTTGGGTCTATTCAGGACCCAATCTTTTAAACCATTTCACTACAAATAAAAGTCTGCTTTGTTATTTATTAAGAAAAAGAAAATATGGAAGAAGCCAATTAAAATTTATTGCATAGGATAGTGTTTCCAAACATGCTTTAAAGGCAGAAACTCTTACTAAAAACAATTAAGTGAACTGTGATATATACAACAGATTAGATGGGACAACTCTGATAGAAGCCAAGATAGAAAACACAGAGCCCCATCAGCCTGACTTTTCATTATTCATAATGAGGTAGGAGGTGGAATGTGACTCTGGACCACACTGAAGACTGACAGAAACAAGGAAGAGACATCGAAAGCTCCTCTCCACAAGACACACCCACCAGCACCATGGCAGTTTACCATTGCCATGGCTACACCCAGAAGTTACCATCCCTTTCCATGGCAATGACCCAGAAGTTACCTCCTGTTTTCTAGAAATTTCTGAATAGCCTGCCCCTGAATTTGCACATAATTAAAAGTGGTATAATCATGGCTGCAGAACTGCCCCTGAGCTGCTATTCACGACACACTGCCCAGGGTGTACCCCTGCTCCGAAGGAGAAGTCACAGAGCTGTAACACCCCTGCCTCAATAAAGCCGCTTTTTTCTACCATCAGCTCACTCTTTAATTCTTTCCTGAGCCAACCTTCTCCGGCTAAACCCCAGTGTTGGGATTCACCTGCCCTGTAACAATTTCACCATAAAAGTCAATAAGGCTTCATGATGCAACCCAAAATGTCTATTAAACATCCAGAATCCTTACAGAAACAGAAGGCCACACTAACATGAGGCCAACACCCCTACATAAAAATGATACAATGGGGCCGGGCGCGGTGGCTCAAGCCTGTAATCCCAGCACTTTGGGAGGCTGAGGCGGGTGGATCACGAGGTCAGGAGATCGAGACCATCCTGGCTAACCCGCTGAAACCCCGTCTCTACTAAAAAATACAAAAAACTAGCCAGGCGAGGTGGCGGGCGCCTGTAGTCCCAGCTACTCGGGAGGCAGAGGCAGGAGAATGGCGTAAACCCGGGAGGCGGAGCTTGCAGTGAGCTGAGATCCAGCCACTGCACTCCAGCCTGGGCGACAGAGCAAGACTCCGTCTCAAAAAAAAAAAAAAAAAAAAAGATACAATGGATCTTATTTTTATCATTAATGTTGTGCGTCTTAAACATATGGAGTTAACTTATAATTCCTCTGAATAAGAATAAAATTCTCAAAGTTTATATCCAAAATTTATAAAACATAATACCATTCCCTTGATTCTTATAATTTCACCACTCTCCCAAATTAAGTCTCATATTGATTGAAGAATCATGACAGTTTATTAAGTGATCCTATCAACAAGTTATTTACATGCCATCTGATTAGTGCCATACCAATGTGACACAACCTAAAACACATGTGCTTCCTGAATCCCATAAACTTAAAATGTGAAATCACCAATGTGCACAGAGAAGCCTGAAATTACATAAACCCAACTTGAGTAAAATGTAGTACACATATACTTTGATACACTTTTTTATATCTATATAAAATCTCCAAGTACTCCCTGGAGACTCCCTCAAGACCTGTGAACTATGTGGCTGGCGTTTATGAGCTGAGCCTATTTTCAAACTTTTAGATTTTTCTTTTTACACAGATATCCTCAAAAGAAAGAGAAACACCAGAAAATGTGAATGGCTTCTACACAAATGAAGCCAGGTTTTCCAAAATAATTCATCAAAGATTTAAAATTATCTAAGAGGTGATGCTAGTTGAATTTTACTAAACAAAGCTTCTATTAGTCACTGTTTTCCTCCACTTCAATTAGTAACAGAAATTAAGGCATGTAATGGTTATTTCTCTACTTTCTAAACTGATTTAATGTCATTTCAAAGAAAAGCAAAAACAATTCTACTTGAATTCCAGAATTGCATGTCTCTTGTTTCAACAATGTAGTACTTAATTTGAGACAATAACAATGGGTAATAATCCAATAATTAAATATATTTTTCTACAACATAGAGAACAACACTGCAACTATTGTTTACATCCGTTACAGGAAAACTATAGTAAATGGTTACATTGTTCTAGTAACCAAATACATTTGTTGCCACTGTTTCCAAATAATTAACAGGAAGTTCATCCAACACTATAGTGAGGGCTATTGATCATATTTTTGGACAACCAGAATCCGAACACCCTTCCCATCAGTGTAAAGTTCGGTGACAGGCAAAGTACTCACTCACTGTGGAAACCTAAGAACAGGTATTTCTTCTCTCTGCCCAGCTGAGCACTAGGGTTTGGCCACTTTAATTATAACCTCCTACTCAGGGTTTTAAAGTTAGAGGGAGGGAGTTAAGGACCTAGGCAGAACTGAGAAATTAATTACAATAGCAATGGCAAGTGTCTAGCAGTGATTGTGCCTCATTATTCCTTCAATCATTCATTTAACACTTATTTACTGAACACCTACCACGTGCTTTTCATGTATCCACTCGTTCAACAATTTTACTAAAAATATATTACGTGCCTTTATTCTAGGCCCTAGTATCAAGAGTCCAGTACCAGCAGAAATATCTCAAGCAGACTCTTCCAGTAATCCTTGCTGTCTGTCATCCTGAGGTCCCCGGCATTGCCAGAACTTGATTTCCAGTTTTCTCATCAATTCTGCTAGCCAACATCCTTTACTCAACAAATTATTTCCTGCTTAACTGGCTATAGACTGTTTCTGGGCTTGAGATCATTAACCTAATCCATATATACCTATCAAGATTTATACTAGATACTTCATTTATGCACTCCTTCCATTTGATTAAAATTTCATAGCACTGATGTCACTTGATAGCTCACAAATATCTAGAACATATGATAATATTTGGTCTCCAGAATAAATTCTACAAAGTGGTAATCATAGTACCAGTTCAGTACATCTGAAAGGCAATACCTGAGGTTACATAGGGGATAAGATCCAGGCTGAGGTAGCAGTCCAGGACTCAGAACAGTCAGTCCTTGGCCCTGTATGCTCCCCTCCATGTCCAGTCCTGCCCTTTTGTTCTTGGAGCTATAAATCACACTTTAGTATTTTTTCCATCTCTTCTACATTTACAAATCAAAATCATCTCAAGCCATAACAACTTGCCTCCGATCTTTACTTCTAATTTCTGCCTTCTCTACCCTGATAAAAAGCTTTCATTTATTTTGAAACATTTTTCACATATCCACTTCAATATAATGGAAGAAAGGAACAGCAAATGACAATGTCATATCATTTGATTCCCTGGTACAAGAACCATTTAAATTTTGAAATGGATTATTCTAACGGATTTCAAAATTATTTTAGTAGCAGAATTATTTCAGAAATAAATCAGAGGAAAACTTAAGCAGAACCCCCCCGCCCCACCACACACACACACACAGATAACTGTATAAAACTGACAAAAAAATGTTGCTACAATTAGTGAAGACTGGAGAAGGTATGGAAAGCATTCAAGATTGGCTTCTTCATCCCTTCTTCTTCTTTACCCATCATGGTTACACCTCAAGGAACAAAGGATTTAAAAGTGACACATGCACACGTATATTCATTGCAGCACTATTCACAATAGCAAAGAAGTAGAATTAACCCAAATGCCCATCAACAACAGACTGGATAAAGAAAATGTGGATTTAAAAGTGACACATGCACACATATGTTCATTGCAGCACTATTCACAATAGCAAAGACATAGAATTAACCCAAATGCCCATCAATGATTGACTGGATAAAGAAAATGTGGTGCATATACACCATGGAATACTATGCAGCCATAAAAAAGGAACAAAATCATGTCCTTTGCAGGGCATGGATGAAGCTGGAAGCCATTATCCTCAGCAAACTAACACAGGAACAGAAAACCAACCACCACATGTTCTCACTTACAAGTGGGAGCTGAACCATAAGAACACATGGACACAGGGAGGGGAACAACACACACTAGGGCCTGTTGAGGGAGGGCAGGGGGTGCAGAGCATTAGGGAAAAGAGCTAATGCATGCTGAGCTTACTGCCTAAGTGATGGATTGACAGGTGCAGCAAACTACCATGGCACACATTTACCTACGTAACAAACCTGCACATCCTCCACATGTACCCCAGAATCTAAAAAATAAAATACAATAAAAGTAACCGGATTTCAGCAAAGGAGAGGTAAACACAAGCCTCAGTACACCCCAGATCAAGATAAGGGGTCATAAATACCTAATGTAAACTGAAAGCATGGCCCGCTACCTTGGTAATGAATTTGTCCAAACTGCAAGTGTTTACACCCTGACACCAGTCCTTGAGATTAAGTCTTATAACAATGGTTTATGTTTCATGGTATCAACTTCTATGGTGCTAACCATGCAGACACTCAGAGAGTCAGTACATACATTTTGTACACACCCCAAGTGACTGTCTCAGGTCACATGCCTCCTTTGCAGAAAGGGCTCCTCTAACCTTACAACACTGCTAACAACAGACTCTCTCTATCACACTTCCTTTATATATTTTCTAGCATTTGGCACCATCTGGTTTCACCTTTCATATTAATTTGTTTACTTACTTATTCATTGCCTCTCCCACTGAAACATATACTGTATGACATGAGGGGAGGAGGGCAGAAAGGGAAGTCTGTCATGTTCATCACTGTAAACCAGGCTTTCAATAAATTTTTGTTGAAGTGGTTGTAGCTCCTGGAATATCGTATTTAAAAAACGAATCACTTCTTTAGACAGATAACGCACCTTGCCTTAGACTGAAGGTTCAAGCATATTAAAATTCTGGCCCATGATTTATATGAGGAATTCTAGGCAGAAAGTACTTTAGAGGATATGCAAGAAATGCATAAGAAGTTCTTGTCTCACACAGTTGACTCATCCATTGGCCAAAACAAATTTGTTTAGTACTTTTATATGCTATATGTGATACAGAGGTGATTTAAAAAATTATTAATCTAGCAGGGGACATATAAGTCAAGCATAAATAACTACAATTAAGTTTAACTGCAACAGATACTCTAAATCAAATGAGATCTAAATCACAGATGGCAATACAACAGTATAAAACATTAATTTTCCCCAAAATAAATCTACAGAGTCAGTGGAGAATCAGCCAAATTCCAAAAGTGCTTTTTACGGAACCCAATTTAGAGAAGTGCATGTGAAAGAATGAAAATCCAAGAAAGAAAATCTGGTTTTTTAAAAGAACAGACATAAAAAGATATAATGTTTTAAAAAATAATACTAACATGTTAATGATGCGATAAAATACCAATAAATCAATGAAATAAAACAGGCAAAACTTTTCAAACTGCAAGTCAAAATCCATTAGTGGATCAGGAAATCAATTTCATAGTTATCACCAGATTTGTTTTTTAATGGATTGGAGTAAAAGAGAAATTATCAGAGCATAACAAACCTATTAGGTGTAAGTGTTATTTGATGAATATTTTGTTTCATATGTGTGTGAAAATGCAGTTGGTGCATTAGGTTACAAAGTAAAATGTACTTCTTACTTTGGGAAGCACTTTAATCACTTTGTAAAAAGAACAGAGTTTGGGAACTGAAATATGATTAGAGTGCTATTTCAAAGCTATCAGGAAAAAGAGAACTATTCAGTTAAAAGCATTGAGACGCTGGCTAACAGTACAAAATAATAACCACAAAATTAGTTCCTTCTGACATACAAAACATAAAACTGTATTACAAATGGGTTAAAAAGTGAAAAGTGGAAAAGTATGCAAATAATAGCAGGAAACACATAATGAAACTTCTTCACAATTAAAAAACACCACATAAAACTTTAAAGACAAGTGGGAAAAAATATTTGCAACTTCTATAAAAAGTAAAAATTCAGTAACCAAAATTTACGCCTACCTCATTGTTTTGAATCATTTAAATTAATTCAAAACATAAAATATAAGCCTACTATGTGGGTCGGGGGAAGGGGCCAACTGTCAAGATGTTTTGAAGGGCAATCTGGAAGTATATGATAAAATAAAGATATACATAATTTCTCACTGAGCAATTCTACTTTGTGATAGTTTTTATAGAGAAAACATTCACAATTATGCCCAGAGAGATATATGTAGTGTGTCCCTTAATACATGGTTTTTAGCAAAAATATATTAGCCAACTAGGGTCCATTAGGAAAAAAACTTGTAAGTAAGCTGGTGTATTTATACTGTGCATACAAGTTAAAAAAAAAAAAAAAGCTAGATTCATATGCAATATGACTAGATCTCCAAAAACTAATGTTGAATGACAAAAATCAATTTTCAGAACAATATATATGGACTAATACCACTAAAACTAAAGAATACAAACAATACTACATAGTTTTTATAGATGCACACATACACACACACCCACACTCAGCATGGGAAAGAAACACATTGAACAGAGTTTACCATTGGAAAAGAGGAGAGAGAACAGAGATAGAAATGGCGGTAATTCAATGAGACTTGAACCTCATTAGTCAAGTTTTTTATTTCACCTCCTGAAGTTCTATTTGGACATTTTTCAAACCTGCTTTATCTTTTTAAAAAACAGTATAATATTCATTCTCATGTTTTTAATATTTCTTTTATTTGTCTACCTAGTATTTCTATAATCTGAAGCTCTAGAATGTCTAATCCTACCTCTCCTTAGCTCTGTTAGGGACTGTGTGTTTGTTTTTTATATTTTTGTTTTGTAATATGTTGAGATATGTAACAGTAGGGATTATGTCACCAGGATGGACAACACATTCCTCCACAGAGGTTTTTAATTGCTTCCCTGTGGAAGTACTACCTGGCAGGGTCATTTTTGTGTTATTTCTCAGCTGGGAGGCTCCTGTACAGTATAATGCAAGTAATGTAAATTTGCAATTTAAACTGTGTTGAGGACACGCCCATGTCTTTAAATAATAAGGGAAATCTTTGGGGGTTTGGAGGTTTCTTGTTTTAAAATTATTTTTATCCATATTATTTTTAGTTAGCAGATAACACTGGAAATCTTTTGGTTTAAATGCCTAACAAAACTTTAAAAGAAAGAAGTCAACTTGTCATCTTGTGCTGTTTGCTGATTTTCTTCCCTAAATCAAACCTTTCCCTACATTTACAGCCTAGGAATGATAGCTTTCTGCAGGTTTTCAGGTCCAGCTTTCCTCCTTGCATGAACTCAAGGCCTTGTTTTTTATATTTTTGTAGCTCTTAAAACTCAAGTATCTTGGCAACAAACACAGGAAACCTAACACAATATTCAGTTAACGGGCTTCATGCCCTGATCACCAATTTTGATCAGTAGAAACTTCTTTACTTCTGTGTAGATAGCCATATATTTAAAAGAATGTTTAGGTGTGGCAGGAGGGTTTTCAGATTCTCTAATTTACTCTAATGCTGAAAATAATGTTTTAATATTTTCAAACGGAACTCATTTTTACTTACACAATTAAAAATTAACAAAAATACAGTAAATACATATCAGAGAAGCAGGAACATATGTGCTTCTCTGCTATGTGCTTTATTGAAGATGGGCTCTTGGCTCCATTCTTAAAGAGAGGAAGGATTTGAACACCAGTAGGAGGGAAGGAAGAGACAGGTCCCACTTACAGAGTGTGAGGTCCTGTGCCTGTGATTCAGCACCATCATCTAACTTTATGGTGAGATTCTTTACTAAATGTTAATCACAATATTATTAAATCATGTGTATTCCCACAATAAAGGGATGGGAAACATGTGCAGGGCTCTCATTTTTAACGTGTAGAACGGTGGGGGTAATTTTCAAATGGGGAAAATTTTGTCCCCCAGGGAATGTTTGGCAGTATCTGGAGACATATCCAGCTGTCATAACTTAGCAGGTGCTACTCACATCTAGTGGGCAATGGCTAGGAATGCTGTTAAACAGCCTACAATTCTGCAAACAACCTCCAACAACCAAGAATCATCCAGCCCCAAACATCAATACCTCTGTTAATAAAAACCAAAACAAAAACAAACAAGCACCTGATATAGAACAAAAGTTGATCACAGCCACTGCCACTTGTGTTGCTATGGGTAGATCCCTCTTCCATCTTTGCTTTCTCTGACTCTCTACGAATGTTAGGTCTCAATTTTTTTCTCTGTACATCAACAGTCTACATATCAGGTTTGATGAGTGCCTTTGAAAAATATTATAACATTTGCAGCACTGGAGTCGTGCTAGGATCCTTTCTGCAATGAAGTATTTTCACTTATTTTCTTCTTTTCAATCTTATCAATCACCTGCCCCTAGAATCTGGGTGGTCCTAACCTAGACCTCTTGCTGGCCTAGATTTAGACTATGTGGTTGTCTTTCCTTATCTTGACTAATCTTCCCGAATCTTACATTGTGCCTTAATTTGCACATCTGCACCTCTAATGTCTGCTTATATTACCTCCTTGGCTCACAAGGACTTTGTGGGACAGCTGCTCACATCTCAACATGTAAATAAAATGTAAAATGTGCCACTGGGTCATCACAGGTGAGCTGATTCCAACGTTAACAAGTTGGTCAAGGTAACTGTCAGCTGTTTATTTTTATTTCAGTGTCTTCCGTTAAATTATAACACATGGATTGAGAAACTAAACACTAACATGCAGAGAGGAAAAAAGCAAAAATAAAAATATATGGTGGTAATACAAACAATATAATGAATTCCAAATACTATGGACATTCAAAAATTAAGTACAGTGATATAAAAATAGTCCATTATGAAAAGCTCTGTTTTAAAACCCCTGAGAGCAGAAAAAAATACTTTTAGTTTCAGTCAATTACTTTCACAAATTTAAGATTAAGCAAGTGCAATTTCTTTTTTTCTGGGGGGCAGGGGAGATGGACTCTTGTTCTGTCACCCAGGCTGGAGTGCAGTGGCGCAATCTCAGCTCACTGCAACCTCCGCCTCCCAGGTTCAAGTGATTCTCCTGCCTCAGCCTCCTAGGTAGAAGGGAATACAGGTGCCTGCCACCACACTTGGCTAATTTTTGTATTTTTGGTAGAGACAGGGTTTCGCTATGTTGGCCAGGCTGGTCTCGAACTCCTGACCTCTGGTGATCGCCTGCCTGGGCCTCCCAAAGTGCTGGGATTGCAGGCAGCAAATGCAACTTATAAAGCAATAGCTTTATTACTAAATAATCCTAGAAATAGCAATAAATCTAGAAAATAGCTTTATTTTCGTAGTTTACTACATCATTTCAAAACTAATGTCATTCTTCTTAAAATAAATATAATTGATTTAATAATGCTGTTAAAAGAAACAAGTAACTGGGCATTAAGAAAGGCTGCAAAGCATAATGGTTAACAGCACAGACTGGGCACCAAGCTGCCTGCATTTAAAACTGTAAGCTCCAGCTCAGGAACTGTGATCCTGGTCAGTTCACTTCATCTCTTTGTGCCTCTCTTTCCTCACCTGCAAATTACAAATAATAACAGTACCCAACTCATTGAGCTGTTATAAGAATTAAGTTATTTAGAAATACAAACATGGTACATAGTCAACATCATGAGTTTGTTAAGTAAATAATTAGCAATATTTTAAAAATATTAAAATAAGTAAACAACTAAGCTTTTATGAATCAAAGGCCATGTTTTCATTCTCCCAGACACAAGAATCCATATGTTTTCCAGTCTCAAGAATCTTTGGATAAGTATATATGTAAAGAGCCAGACCAAAGTCCAAAATTTACAATTAACATATTGTATTTGAATCTCTCTACAAGAAACATTTTATCCTAACAGAGAGGTTAACTTCAACAATGGCCAGAGGGAAAAAGAAAATAATAAGTAACAACATAGAAATGTCGTAACTATTGTTTATAGACAAACACGAATAATAAAATCAATATTGATACATATCAAACAACATTATGAAAATATGAAAACACTCCATTTACAAATAGTAAGTTAAAAATCTTAACAACAGTATGAAGAAAGTCTATATTTGATAAGGTGAAATTTGATAATCAGGAATTGGAGTTACCTTGTCATATTCAACTAAATTAGACCAGAGACCCGGTAATAAAGAAAAGAAAAAAACACACTGGGGACACAAAGCACCTGCCTGGGACTAATACTGCAAGCCAGCTGCTGAAATGACCTGGTATAACTTTAAAACCAGTTTTACCTAGCAGCTTCTGAAACAAACCACCATGACTCTAAGACTAATTTACCGACCTCCATCACTCACCAGTCAGAGCTTGTAAGCTCCCAAAAACTTTGTTACTGCTAATAATGAGTTTTCTTCCAAAACAATATATAACATTTCTCTCTAATAAAACCTCTAAGCTTCTCTTGGTTTTTCAGTCATACTGAAGACCATTCTACTCTCTGTGTATGCCCTGAACTCCAATTCTGTTCTACCAAACAGAACATTTTGTTTAGAGATTCATCTCGATATTTTTATTTTACATTGACACTAAAAATTATAAATGTATCTTCAAATTTAAATTCCATAGTTCAGTAAAGGTAGCTTCTAAAACCAAACTTTTTGATGGCAAGGCAACTAGAGCAACAACCTACATGGAAATGTAACCGTTCAGTGCCCGACTCTGAGATCTAATGTTTCTAAATTAACGTCAAATCTTTTCTTTTGTCAAAAACAAATCCAAACTTAAATGAAGACATTATTTTTATTATTATTATTATTTGACAGAGTCTCACTCTGTTCCCCAGGCTGGAGTGCAGTGGCTCAACTTCAGCTCACTGAAAACTCCAACTCCTGGGTTCAAGTGATTCTCCTGCCTCAGCCACCCAAGTAGCTGGGACTACAGGCATCCGCTACCATGCCCAGCTAATTTTTGTATTTTCAGTAGTGACAAGGTTTTGCCATGTTGGCCAGGCTGGTCTTGAACTCCTGACATCAAGTGAACCACCCACCCTGGCCTCTCAAAAGTGCTGGGATTACAGATGTGAGCCACCATGCCCAGACTGAAGACATTATTTTATAAAAGACTATTGCAATAGAGAAAAAGCTCCAAACTTAAGATCTGCAAGCCTCCCAAAAGTAAACAGAAAAAGGTTATTTTTTAATATGGGATAAGCAATGAAGCAAGAACTTTTTAGGGAAATTGGGCAAATGAAAGAGTGTACACAGACAGTATGACCGGGCTGCAGTCAGCCAATTCTCAAGATGTTCTTTATTTTAATGCTTGCTCGGACTTAGGGCAAGCCACATTTCACAGGTCTGTAAGGAAGAAAAAGGACAAAAGTTTAATCAAGTTTAAAGTTTAATCAAGCCAAGACAGAGGTAAGTAATGGATAATGGCAAACAATTAGTCTCTTTATAACAGTGGGAATACGGCTTTAAATAGCACTATTTAGAATAAAAGAATAGGAGTTAAACCCTCCAAACAGGTTAAGTAAGTAAATAACCAGCCTGGTAACAATTAAAAAGTCCATTTTTTTGTTCCTGCCCTGAGCATTGACCATTTTGTTTCCAGGCCACAGCTGTACTGGTTGAGTAAGGGGTGCCCTGCTGCTGACATTGCCAGGCTGGTTAAAGAATGTGCAAACTGCTTTCTCACATGAGTCTCTTAAAGAAACATTTCATCATAACAGAGGCAACCAACAACTAGAACGTGAAAAAAGTAAAAGAACATAGGAAAATTATAATAATTATTTTTTTACAATAATAAACTCCATACATTGGGAACAAACAAAACTCCATACATTTGGGAACAAACAAAAGCTGTACAAAGTTACAAAAATGCTCCCTCAAAAAGCTCAATGCAAACATTCCATTCTTATCAGATTTGGAAACAGACAGGTACGCACACACACACTTTCTATTCATATTAAACAGAAATAGAGAAACAGTTCATAAGACTAGAGGATAGTTAAAAACTAGATGTGTATTTGGAAAAACCTAACTATTGATTTAATAGCTAGGTTTGTGATGTTTTAAATTCTAATTATACAATTTTAATATTGTTCCTAAACCAGATTAATCACTCTTAGGAATTTAAAAGACTGAGATTACTTTGGAAACATGGAATCCAAAACTGTGAAAGAAAAAGCAGAGAAAGCAGGGCTGGGTTTAATTTTGGAGTTCCTTTCTTGCTTCTCCTTAGCACAGTGACTCATTTGATATCATCTTTACTTTCTCTGGCTAAAGGTCTTCCAATAGATACACAAATTCTCTTCTTGACCTACAGTGATGTAATGGATGTACCAGCAGGAATTAATGAAAACATAAGAGTATCCGCAAATCAAAATTGATTCTCCCTTTTCTCAGGTATCCATTTTCTGGGGAGCCATTCTTAGCCCTAGCATGTCTGGAATATTTTCCTCCTTTGTGGGCCCCCAGTAAAACATCCTCACCACATGAGATTCCCAGCACACTACTGGTATGTTTTTCCCACCAGGCCAGGAACAGGGATTACCACTTCACAAAGCAAAAAGCAGCAGCTTTGTTTAAGAAAAATTGCTTAAACCCTTATTTTGGAATTGCCTTATTTGAAACATGATACATTTACCAGTCAGTGATATGTTATGACTCTCCCAGGAAAAGTTATTTGCCATCATTTCTTCTCTGAGAGGTAGACTTGTAAAAGGCAAATCTATAAGAGAAAGAACACGTGATTACACACTCTTACCAAAAGTAAATGACTATCTAAAAACTACTTTGCAACAGCTAAAATACTGTTGAGAACTATTAATGAAAAACCGTGTTTTAAGAAAGCTCAAAGTCTTATATACTTCAAAGACATTTAGAGACATATTAGACTATTAAATGTGAAAAAAAGTTCTGATTTTTTTTTCTTTTTTAACCTAAAAATCCCTACTGACTTACATCAGATGGCTTTTTTTTAAAATAACGCCTTCCATTTTTATTACACTATTATAGTTTTTTACAAAACATAAATAAACTGAAGATAACAAAGAATTATATGAGAGAGCCAGAAAATGGAAAGACATGAAGAGGCAGAGAGAGAAGATGAAAGAAGAGGACAGGCAGACCTTAATAGAGGGAATTAAAAAAAAAAATGGACATCAAGGAACAGAGAAGATAAAATGGCTGACAGGCCACTTTGGGTTGCTATTTGTTTTCCAGCTACGGTTACCAAGAGGCATGCCCTCTATCACCTGAATTTCAGTTTCCTCTGCCTCTGTCACTTCTCTCTCCTTTGGAACTTTCATTAAAGAAACAAGGTTTCTATTTCCACCTCTCTCACTCTCCTCGAAGCTACTTTATTTTATTTTATTTTTATTTTTTATTTATTTTTGAGACACAGTCTCACTCTGTCGCCCAGGCTGGAGTGCAGTGGCGTGGTCTCAGATCTCTGCAACCTCCGCCTCCACAGTTTAAGCGATTCTCCTACCTCAGCCTCCTGAGTAGCTGGGACTATAGGCGCCCGCCACCACGCCCAACTAATTTTTGTATTTTTAGTAGAGACAGGGTTTCACCACGTTGGCCAGGATGGTCTCAATCTCTTAACCTCATGATCTGCCTGCCTCGGCTTCCCAAAGCACTGGGATTACAGACGTAAGCCACCGCTCCCAGCTGACAACATGGCCTACTGTTCCTTTTATTTTACAGTACCAGACCTTACCTTCCAGGAAACCACTCAAATATATCAAACAAGTCAGAGAAGATGGAAAAAAGGCTTATTATTATAAATTTGGCAGCATTATTTAAATTAAATCCCATTCAATTTAAATGAAACCTGAGCCATTTTTATTGCACTTTTTAAAAATAATCTGTTCAGAAAGTTATTTCTAGTACAATATTAGATTTCCAGTTCTTTCATTTTCTTATATGTATGAAAAATATAATCAAAGTTGGTGATCCCTTTCGTTACGTTAGCTTTAGAACACGGCTTTTACAATATTGCCTAATAAAATAACGTACCTGGCAGAACCTAACTCTCCAACAGGCTGTGTTCCTAAGGTTTAATCACCTCTAAAACAGCTTCCGAAGTTTAATGCACTTCCTAAACTACCATAGCACATATATACCTATGTAACAAACCTGCACATTCTGCATATGTATCTCGGAACTTATAATACTTTCAAAAAAGAAGAAAAAAAGTCCTTAAATAATGTATTAAATCAGACTACAATGATTACATAGGAAAATATGTACGGAGTTTCTCACTGGGCTATCAAGTATACAAGACCTTTCCTCCAGTCACATCTAGTATTCATTCATTCATTCATTCATTCACTTATTTATTCATTCATATTCATACCCATATTCTCCCATTCTCCCTCTCCCCCCATTACCCTCCCTCTGTCTTTTCCCCCTTCTCTCTCTTTCTCTTCCCTCCCACCCTCCCCAACTCTCTCTCTCTCAGACACACACACACACACACACACACAAACATACACACACACACTGCTTAAAAGAGAGGCTCCCATAAATGTTATTTTCCTAATGAAAATTCCTTGTTTCCATTCTTGGGGCTAGCATACTTAGAAGTTATTTTTTTTTTTTTTTTTTTTGAGACGGAGTCTCGCTCTGTCGCCCAGCCCAGGCTGGAGTGCAGTGGCGCGATCTCGGCTCACTGCAAGCTCCGCCTCCCGGGTTCACGCCATTCTCCTGCCTCAGCCTCCCGAGTAGCTGGGACTACAGGTGCCCACAACCGCGCCCGGCTAATTTTTTGTATTTTTAGTAGAGACGGGGTTTCACCGTGGTCTCGATCTCCTGACCTTGTGATCCGCCCGCCTCGGCCTCCCAAAGTGCTGGGATTACAGGCGTGAGCCACCGCGCCCGGCCTTAGAAGTTATATTAAAGACAAAATATTTCAGGAAGATCAAGGCAGATGATATTCACTTACGGACAGGAAGCCAGGTGGGGGTGGATGAGAAGGAAACAGCTATTCTACTATATCATCTGTTCTGTGAAGCCTGCAAAACGTAAGCTTTGGTATCTTTGCTTTCCTCCCCAGGGGTACCCCAACTACAGAGCAGAATACAATCTTAAGGGTTCTTACTATACTCTTTATCCCTGTAACAAGCCCATAACCTTTTTGAGATTTCCAGCATCATTTATTATTATTGTTCACAGTATCAGTAACAATAAGAGTGACATACACTAAAGAAAAAATGTGTTCTGTCATTCTTACTCCTATTTCACTTAAATAAGTGAAGATACACAATATCTGATGCACACTTGGTACTGATGGGGAATATGAAGCTGGGTAAACTTGGTCCCTAAAGGGCTATATGGATCATAATAGCAGGGGTTTAGGCCCACAATTTGAGATTGAGAGTCATTAAAATTTCACAGCAGCACCCATTAATGCATAGTATAGACTATAATTAGTCAGTATATTTTATACAAATTGGCACATGGGCTAGAGTGTGAAGCCTGAGCCTGGTGGTGGAAGGAGGGTGAAGATAATTTCAGGGAGATGAGCTCCAATGCTGGGGCTATTCTCCCTTACTGATCACTAGGACTTGTCATGGATGGGCTCAACAGGGACCTGTGTTAGAACAAGGAGAGAAAATGAGTCTAAGTTTGGCTTTGGCAGAATCTAAGCTGATGACAGTTGAAGGAATCAGAAAGGAAGGAAACACCAAGTTTCCAGAGGTAGGGAAGTCTGGGTATTTCCAGAATATACAAGCTGTTGAGGCCATTTCCAATTGCAGGCTCACATATTAAAAATGCAATCAGACATCCATAATCCAAACAACACCAGCACCTTAACTTCATATTCCCTTTAAAGCATTAATCTTGATCAAGCTTCAGGTTCCACTGAAAACGCCCCAAGTGCAAAAGAACATATATTACTGCTGTGTGGTTTTTGCCTTGGGAAAAGTCCCTTAAAGAGGCAATATACAGAAATGCTTTAAGTGGAAAAGCAGGGCAGCCTACAGAAGGTATTAGGATAGTAAAAGAAGTTCTTTGTTTAGGCAAGATATTTTTTAACCAAGAAAGTGAGAATGTAAACCTTATTGCTTTTAGTTGGAGGACAGCTGGCAGGAGGCTGATTCAGCAAACACTGGGGTTTAAAGGAAATTGGCAGGAGACTCAGGCAGATGTGGTTTGAATACTTCCCTAAAAGGATTAGGCTGAGTCACAAAAAGAAGTATAAAATGGAGAGGAAGGAATTTGGGGTCTTAATTCAAATTCTGTCACTGACTTGTTACTTAGGGTTTCCAAACGCAGTATGCCCAGCTCAGTGCTTTGAAAATATGTCTCCACTGTAAACCTCACCTGATAGGGAAAAAAAATGAGGATCAGAAAAGTTGCATAAATATGAGTGATGATGCCAAGATCATAACATGTATTTCTCAGTTATCAAACTCACCCTTTCTTAATCATTGCTGGAAAACTTCCATATAGCATTATTTTATAGGTAGAGACAAAAATATCAACATGAAAGAGTAACATCAAATAGTTGCTCAAGAAGTCAAAAGACTTTTTTCTCCCTTTGCAGGGCAGATGAGGCATGAGAATACCGCATCAAAGAATTGAGTAACATCTTAATTTTCACCTGCTATAATTTTCTGTGAAATAGCAAAATGGTCTCTACTTAGTTTTTCACATATTATATTTTAAAATATGTGTTGCTAGAAGGGCTTATAATTTATTCCATTAAGACTTTCAAGTGAAATAAACATGCTATAATTCTACTTAAAGATATTAAGGTAACATTTTCACATATTTCATTTTGAGGGCTTCATTTAATTGAAGTTGGGAAGAAAAATAATTAACACTAGAAAACTGCACTGGGTCTTAAGACTTGCTTTTTTAAATCAGTAAATAAATGCAACTACATCTCTGATTAAGAATAAACATTCTCTCTAAAGCCTCCCAAATCCCTTTATTATATGTAAAAATCTTGGAAGGGTCCGAACTGAATTAAGAAAAAAGTGTAACAAGCAATTACTATTAAAATAAGTATTATTCTTTCTCTTTCCTTTTCTCACCTCTATACTGATTGCTATCAACATGCAGTACTTAATGAAGCTTAATTTTAACATTCTGATATACAGCATTATAAACGTGCAACCCAATTACAGAAACACTGATAGGAATGATTATATATTATTCATAAAATGGAGATTTGGAAATGAGAATATATTTCTTCATGGAAGCAATATTATATATAACCATGTGATCCCATGCCAAATTGTAAATGCCACTTAAGCCATGATATGGTTAAACCTTAGCTGTAAAATACCTCATTACTAAGTAAAATACTGATTATACACAACACATGGAGAATTATGGGTTTTAGGAACACAGTAGCCCTATCCCCTGTCCATAAATGCAGCAGAAGGAGAAGAAAGGAAATAAGGCATATCTGAGTCCTGGAAGTTATACTCCAGAGAGATTCATCCAAAAAGGAAGAAAAACAAGGGGGACAAAAAAAAAAAGCTTGTCAAAAAATTCTAGTTATCGGGGCTGGGCGCGGTGGCTCATGCTTGTAATCTCAGCACTTTGGAGGCTGAGGCGGGCAGAGCACGAGGTCAGGAGTTTGAGACCAGCCTGGCCAGCAAGGTGAAACCCCGTCTCTACTAAAAATATAAAAAATTAGACAGACATGGTGGCGTGCGCCTGTGGTCCCAGCTACTCGGGAGGCTGAGGTAGGAGAATTGCTTGAACCCGGCAGTCGGAGGTTGCAGTGAGCTGAGATCGCACCACTGTACTCCAGCCTGGATGACAGAGTGAGACTCCATCTCCAAAAAATATATATATACACACATATATATACATACACACACATATATATATACACACATATACACACACACACTAATCCTGATGGGGACATTTATAAGTCAGACTTTCTAAGTCAGGGACAGACAATACTCCACATAAAGAACTCTTGATATTTTCTGCATAGTATGGAAACTATTGGACAAGAAGCCTTTACAGACAAGTTTTTTTTTAAGGCCTACTGACAAGTACAATGTACACTTTTGCCAGTCTTGTAAAACTATTTTAAAAACTAGATGGTATAGGAATGGAAATAAACTGATCTTTTTAAAAAATATACAATTTTGGCAATAATATACATTTCAAAGGGCAATGTAAAAATTCTCATGTTTCAAACCACCTCTACATGGGTCACTAAGATACTTTAACAGTCAAACTTATGCCAAATAAAAACTTATTAAAAAATAAACCCCAAAAGTTAACTACTAAGATTTCCGTTCTTTCTAAAGACTGTAGATTTGTTAAATGTTTCAATTGTTAGTCTATTTGGTAAGAGTTGGGATTTTGTTCAGTGGCTTTCAACTGAGGGTAGTTTTGCCCCACAGGAGACATTTGGCAATGTCTGAAAGCATTGTGCTTGTCACAATTGGGGGAAGATTACTACATTTATTTAGTAGGTTACATTAGTTTCCACATCAAGTTACCACAAATTAGGTGTCATAACAAATGACTACAAATTTGGTGGCAAAAACAACAGAAGTATATTCTTTCACAGTTCTGGAGGCCAGGAGTCTGAAATCAAGGTGTTGGCAGGGCCTTCCTTCTCTGAACTCTCTAGTGAAGAATCCTTCCTTGCCTCTGCCTAGCATCTGGGAGTTGCTGGCAACCTTGGCATTCCTTGGCTAGTGGTAGCTGCATTAGTCTAACATCTGCCTCTGTCTTCACATGATCATCTTCCCTCTGTGTATGTCTCCATCCAAATCTCCCTTTCCTTTCTTTTATAAAGACCACAGTCATTAGGTTTAGGGCTTACTCTAATTCAGTATGACCTTATTTTCATTCATTACATCTGCAAAGACTCTACTCCCAAATAAGGTCACTTTCACAGGTACCAAAGATCAGGGATTAAACATATCTTTTTGGGGTGTACAATTCACCCACCACATATGTAGAGGCCAGGGATGCTGCTAAACATTTTAGGATAACAGCTTGCCAGGACAAAGAATTACCCAGCGGAAAATGCCAATAGTACCAAAGTTGAAAAACCTTGATTTTGGACAGGTACATCGGCAACCCTGATTCTTCAATGTGATGATTCTTAATAATCTTTCAATGGCCCTGTGGCCCTAAATTCCTGTGCTGCATAGTTTAGGTGCAGACATTTTAAAGTGTGAACATTTTTTGCCACCTTTCCCTCCCAAGAACACCCTCCTGCCAGGGGTCTATTTTGAGGACTTTTTATGAAGGAAAACCACATGCTGGATGGACGCTGAAATGCAAACCAGGAAAACAGTCATAGTTATTAGCTATCTCACTGCTATTGGCTAAGTTAGAAAAGCACTTTGGGCTTCAAGATCAATCAAACGAGGTATCTAAATTCCCTTTCAGTTTCTCAGAAGTATATAACTGTAAGGCTATTAAAAGCTTCTGGTTTGGGATTAGAGACACATTAGTACAATAACCTCAATAACTTCAAAAATGCCAGGAAAATGCTATTTTCAAAAAAAAAGAATAACAACTCTTTAAAGGCAACATTCATTATTTCTATTCTAACATTATTTGAGATATTCTATGTTTAAATAGTGGCAATTTTTATCAGGAGTAGAGTTTATTTTTAGCAAAGTGTTGTGAGGTTTGTTCTCCTACATCAGCATATATGTCATAAGTTGTTAATTTCTAACATTCACCTTATATTGTGCAATACGTGAGACCAGCTGTACAAAGTTAATGTCAAAAGATTACACTCTAGGACAAATAGCCTCAACACATGTGATTTGTTTCTGTTGGAGGGCATATACACCTTTGGAAAATGATACCTAACAACATTAACAGATTTCTCAACTATTGTTTCAGTTTAACGCCTATGTAAACTGAATCTTTCTCACGTAAACTAATTCTTTTTGTTTATTTTCAAACAATCTCAAAGTAGCAGAAACATTTCAAGAACAGAACATTTTCTCCTCTGAACCATGTGAGAGTAAGTTTCTGACCTGATGTTTCATGCCCCATGAAAACATTACCATCTATTTCCTACAAAGGACATTTCCCATACCATCCCAATACAGCCATTAAAATCAAGAAATGAATATATATGAAGCACCATCTCGTCCCTATACCCCATCTAAATTTCAAAAAAAAGTCCCTATAATGCACTTGGTAGCAAAAGGTTCCAGCTCAGAATCAAACATTGCCATTGGCTGTCACTTCTCTCTAATGTGGCTCCACTCTGGAACTGTGACAGTCTCTTCTGACTTTCATAACCTTGACACTTATTAAAATTCCAAGACAGTTCTGCTGATATATGATTATATTTGAGGCAGGCACATTTGGCAGGAACATCATAGAAGTGATGCTGTGCTCTTCTTACCAGATTGTCTCAGATGGCACACCATTTTTTGGTCTTTGATCGTTTGATTAAAGTGCTGTCTGCCAAGCTTCCGTATCTTTTTCCCTTGATATTAATAAGCATATTCTGAAGAGTTACTTTGAATCTTTAGTACTTTGTACCCCATCAAATTTTTCATTGATTCATTTTTTAATTTGCAGTAGTTGGTATTCATGAATCCTCATATTATTAGATGGGTTATAATCCACTAATATTATTATTTATTTTGATGCTCAATTTTGTCCCAGATTTGTCCAGTAGGAACCCCTTCATGTCGGCTCCTGTATCTTGACATGACTCATTATCCTTTGAGCACTCCATTGCTTTCTGGCACAAGATGTTCTAGGCTTATCTGCTACTTTCCCACTCAAGGCCTGAAATCAGCCATTTCTCCAAGAAGCCTTGGTTACTATTAGTAAAGAATGGTATTTAGAATCCAAGATCTGAGGGCTAAGTATACTCATCACTACTGGAAATCACTGCTAAGAATACATGTGCACACATTCGTATACACACACATACAACTTATTATGTATATCATACACATATATGTATATGACATGCATATGTATTCATCCATATATTTCCACATATACTTGTTTAAATCTATATGCCTATATAGACATAGGTAAAGAGACAGGGATTTAATGTCATGGGTTCACAGGGATACTGCCAACTGCAATCCAACACCACAGGGTTCATTCTACTTTTTCCCTATCTTTATTTCATTCTTCTCTAGTGAAAAACCTAGATCCTATTATCGTTCCTAGATTTAATTATTTGATCAATCACCCTGTATATTGCTAAACTCTCATTGCCACTGCCACACCTGTCCCCACAGAGATGTCTTCCTTACCCACTCGGGCTCCAACCTCCATCGCTGGTCTGACCCTCCTACATGCTTTCCTCCACATCTTGTTTGGGATCAAATATCACCCATCTGCTGCTCCTGCACAAAAGCCTTGTTAAATCAACTCTGGGACCCTGTGTCAAGCCGCCTCCTGCAGAAGCACCCATTCACCATGCTCAGGCCCTAACACTCCACACCAGGCTGCCCTCCTGCCTGGATGCCATCCTTACCAGGGTCAGCCTCAGATATCCTGATCTGAGCCCCTTGGGCTCCATCCACTTAGTAAGGATGTCTCCTTGCTCTTCCCCACCAAATAACTATAGGATCTATCGAGGGAAAGATGAGACGGAAGAGGGAAGAGAATGAGGGTGACAGAAGATGAGGAAGAGTCAGTTGCCCTAATTCTTAACAAATGTTTTAAACATATAATTTTTTTGTGATGATAAACTTAGGGTAAAAATGTTCATGCCAAATGTTTTAAACATATAATTTTTTTGTGATGATAAACTTAGGGTAAAAATGTTCATGCATCAGAAACATCACTATTAAAGGTAGGCTTAGGCTGGGCATAGTAGCTCTCGCCTATAATCCCAACACTTTGGGAGGCCGAGGCAGGAAGATTGCTTGAGCTTAGGAGTTCAAGGCCAGGCTACGCAACACAGTGAAATCCATCTCTACAAAAAATACAACAATTAGCCTGGTGTGGTGGCATATGCCTGTAGTCCCAGCCATGTGGGAGGCTGAAGTGGGAGGATCCCTTGAGCCCAGAAGTCAAGGCTGTAGTGAGCCATGAGTGTGCCTTGGTACTCCAGCCTGAGTGACAGAATGAGACCCTGTCTCAAAAATTAAATGAATGAATAAATAAATCAATAAAGGTAGGCTTATGGCTAATCTGTTCCCTTTAAACAGATTTTGGTCTTTGATCATTTGATCAAAGTGCTGTCGGCCAAGCTTCTCCACCATAAAGTTACTCTTTTTCCTTTGATATTAATAAGCACATTCTGAAGAGTTACTTTGAATCTTCAATACTTTGTACCCCATCAAACTTTTCATTGACTCATTTTTTAATCTACATCAGTTGGTACTCATAAATTCCCATATTATTAAATGAGTTGCAATTCACTAATATTATCATTTATTTGATGCTCAATTTGTCCCAGATTTGTCCAGTGGGAACCCCTTTAAATGTTCTTAAAGATAGAAACTGCTAGCATGTTCTACTGAGATATGAACTAACAATGTCAGACATACGTGGGTGCTTGAATAATATTTGCTTCAAAAATATTTATTACTAGAAAGCTGCTGTGTTTGGGATGAGGGGTTAGTAGGGAAGGGAGTCCATAAAGGGAATGCAAAAGCCATGTCCTCTGGAAGTTAAAAGGATCATTTAAAATGATTCTACTGCAAACATTTTTCAAAAGATAAACATGACCCATTTCTCCAATTCGTGCCATGTAATAGTAATAATAATGATATTTAAATACTCCCACTGATGTATCCTTTACAAAGATATATTACATGTCTTATTTAATCAAAAAACCTTAAAAGAGTCCCTGTACCTAATTTTATTCTAGGACTCAAACTGTGTCAGCATGTCATTCAGTGCAAGTCAGACATTTAGATGCATAGGCTATGCTGTCAGTAGCTCTGAACTTTCATAGACATTTCCAATTAGCTCAGAGAGACAATTGGATATTGTGCTTAAGCACTGTGTTTAAGAAAACAGGCACTGGATGGACCAATGCCAAATTTCCTGCTCTACTGCTTAACTAAGTATGCGTATTTGGGCAATTACTTAACTTAAGCCCCAATTTCTTCATCTTGAGCCCAGAAGGTCAAGGCTGCAGTGAGCTGTGAATGTGCCTCTGCCCTCCAGCCTGAGCGACAGAGTTAGAATTCCCCAGGAGTGCAGAGGTTCTCAGAACTGCGATACTCTCAGATGAATTTTGAAAGGTGAAACAGGGATAGAAGAACTGGGGATAACTAGAAGGGAGAAAAACGTCCTGGACAATTCTTTTTTTTTTTTTTTTTTTTTTCCAGCTGGAACTAAAAAAAATGCTAACTCATAGGGCTATATATATATAACTATTCTTATTATTAAAATTTGACTCAAAGTCTTAAGTTAATAGAAAACCCATGTCCAAGTATGTAGGTCTATACATCTAGGTAAAAAAATATCCAGTAAACCTCACAATATCCTTTGGCAAAGAGAAAACTAAATTTCACAGAGATCAATACAGAATCTAGAAAACAAGCTGAGAGTGCCTGACAATTTTTAATTCTGGCTTAAATTCGATGCTAACATCATAACTTTTGTCTTGTACATTACTCCACAATTTTAGCTTAAGTGGAGCTAAAAGGACAGAACTTACACCATATACATAGAGGGACATCCTCTCCCCCCATTAATCTTATTGATTTACACCTTCATTTATTCCACTTTCATTTGTTTCCTTTTTTCTCTCTCTCTCTTTAGAGATAATCTCTGCATATCAACTTAACCCTGATGCCTATGGAATAAGTATTTACCTAACAGTGCACTCTCTAGACCATATCATTTTAAAGCTGTGGTTTTTAACCAGCTTAAAATCACATTTAAAGCTACACAGGGAGCTGATAAAAATTCTTAATGCCCACACTGAATACCAAGCCAAATGAACCAGAGTTTCGTAGGGAAAGATCCAGGTATCAGAATTTTTCAAGCTCTCTGGTGTTTCTGACATACAGTCAAGTAGAGAATCAAACTTCTACAATGAATCCAGAATGCACTGGTTCTCAGAACTGCAATACTCTGAGGTGAACCAGGGATAGAAGAATTGGAGATACCCAGAAGGGGGAAAAATGTCCCGGGCAATTCTGTTTCTTTTACTTTCTTTCTTTCTTTTTTTTTTTTTTTTTTTTTGAGACTGTTTTGCGCTGTCACCCAGGCTGGAGCTTAGTGGCACCATCACCATGATAGCTCACTGCAGCCTCAAACTTTGGGCTGAAGCAATCTTTCTGCCCTGGCGTCCCAAGTACCTGGGACTACAAGTGTACATCACCACAACCGCACTTTAAAAAGTTTTTTTTAATAAAGAAAGGACCTTGCTATGTTGCCCAGGGTGGTCTTGAACTCCTGGATTCCAGCCATCCTCCCACCTCAGCACCCAAAAGTGCTGGAATTACAGGCCTGGACAATAAGTGGTATGATGGAAAAGAGATGTGGCACAAGGAAATTTAGAACTAGAGCAACCCAAGATGTTCTGTCCAAGTTGTTAACAACGAGACCTTTTAAAAGGCATTTATAAAAATTAATAGTCTTACCTTTTGATTAGCCTTCTTTCTCTATAGTGTATTACAAAAATTCCACATATTACAAGCCCACGAAAATAAATTCCCATGTGAGTTTGAAAACTTTTTGTAGAATAATGTCCCAATTTTAGTTACTGGTGGCCAATATTTACCTTGAGAGTAGCTTGAGAGGTGGTGGTGTTTTATTACCCTTACTGGCTGCTAACATTTGTGACACAGAAACCTGCAATAGGTTGGATGGACTCCTTTCAACATGAAAAGTAATTATAAACAGGTGAAGGTAAAACGGCAATTTTCGTGTTGGCTTTGGTAATGTTTTGCACGTAATCCCTCTGTCAAAGTGTCTTAAACAATAAAACAGCAAGCACTAATCACACACACACACGCACGCACACATTTTGTTTTCAAAGATCACGGTGTAAAATGAAGATACACACACGTTATCCTGTAAGTTGTGGATCTTTGGTTGGCTGGTTGGTTATGAAGTTTTTTCCCCTCTCAGCTCTAAAAAAAAAACATCCTTGGCAAGGTGAGGTGGCTCACGCCTGTAATCCCAGCACTTTGGGAGGCCGAAACGGGCAGATCACCTGAGGGTGTGAGTTTGAGACCAGACTGACCAATGTGGAGAAACCCCGTCTCTACTAAAAATATAAAATTAGTCTGGTGTGGTGGCTGGCGCATGCCTGTAATCGCAGCTATTCTGGAGGCTGAGAGAGGAGAATCGCTTGAACCCGGGAGGCGGAGGTTGCGGTGAGCCGAGATCACGCCACTGCACTCCAGCCTGGGCAACAAGAGCAAAACTGTCTCAAAAAAAAAAAAAAAAAAAAAAAAAAAAAAAAAAAAAATTCCTCAAAGCCAACCCACCTGCCAAGAGGAGGGAAGGAGGTAAGGGGGAGCTTTACTCTGGAATCAAGAAAAGGGAGTAGGCCTTGGGAAAATGTGGCTTTCAAAATTCATTCCACATTTGCACAAGCCAAGTCGCTAGCTGGTCCCTGCATCCACCTACACACCCCACTGACCTCTTCCTAGGAAAAACCACACTCTCCCCCGTTACCTACGCCCCCGAATTGTGGGGCGCTGTTTGTTCAATCTCTCCCCAAAGAGCGCAGGAGCGCGAGCCGCCCCAGTTCCAGGGTTCAGCTTAGGTGACACAAACGTAGCCAATGGGAGGCCGCCGCCGCCAATCGCCACCCACCCTTACCAGCATCCCGGCGCCTCTCCCCGCCACCCTTGCCCGGCGCGCCGGCGATGCCCTCTGCCCGCGGGGACCCAAGCCTCGCGCGCCCCTTCCTGCGCGCCCTCCGCCCTCCCTACCCTGGCCCCTGTAGCCATCACACCTGGGGCACTGCCGTCCGCCGAGCTTGGGCGCGCGGTGGCGAGAAGGCACTGGAGGAGGAGGAGCAATCGGGGTGTAGGCGCCCTGGCCGCCAGCAGGCCGGGGAGGGCGCGCATGGCGCCGGAGGGTCCGCCTCGGTCCTCGTGGAGACTGCTCTCTCAGCTCGCTGCCGCGGGTGTCCGGAGTCCCTGCGCACACTCGCCTGTGGCCAGGCGCCCGCAGTCAGTGCCGGCGGCAGGACGCTGAAGAAAAGGCGGAATGGGAGGGGCCCGGCCGCCTTGCCCTACTCCCCCGAGACGCTCTCACCGCGCCCGGCCCTCCACCAATTATGCAGCCCTCAGCCGGCTGCTGGCGTTCCCGGATGTGCGGTGCTACTTCCCGGCTGCAGCCTCTCTGGCCTCCGCCCTCTCGGCTCTAGCAGGTCCAGGTCGGGAGAGAGCTTGGGCAGGTTGTGTCTAGCCCATCTGCTGGGGAGAGGTTGAAACTCTCCCTGCAGGCTGGCCTTTGCACTTCACCTGAGGCAGGTTTCACTAATTTGCTTTGATGGGACACATGAGAGTATAGAAGACTTTTCTCCTCCCCGACCCCGGACATCTTTGGACTTTCTTATGAGGGAGGCTTGTTTTTGCTGCAGGTGTAAAGGTTCTAAGCAGCTGCCAGACAACTTGTACTAATCTTTCTTTGCTTTGCCTACCAATCACACACACCCTCTCTTCTAGCCTCTGAAGGCTTCACTGGTTTTCTCTGGGTGAAGGTTTCAGAGTCCCAAGGCCCCATACCGTGTCTGATTTTACTTTATTTTTGTTTGTTAAGCCTAACAGCTTCTGAGGAGCCACCTAGAGCTCAAGAAGCAAAAGCTACTGAGAGTAGATACTATGTAAACTGCACAAGACGTTGACCTTTGTTAAATCTGAACACTGTTTAAGATAATGCTATCTCTTACCCACAAGGCTGTAGTTTGAAATTTTCAGTGCTCTGAACCAAATTAAATAAAACAACTAATTAGTGCTTTATCCAGGAGGGAAGGAGAAATCTATGTTATAACATTGAAACACATTGATTTGATTTCTCTCTGGGATGTTATAACACATTAAAAGATATTTTATAGATTTTTCACGAGCTTTGTTTCCTCTCCCTGTATTTTTTGAAGTTCAGCTTTCACGTTCGTAAATTCAAAGTATATCAGCGTCAAAAAAAAAAAAAAAAAAAGGATTGGAAATAACGTAAGAGACAGATTTTGAAAATAGAACTATTTAACAAAACCTATGCTTACTCCAGGCAGGAATGGTTAATTTTTAATTGGTACGTATTACTAAAACATGTCCGTTTCTGGTCTAGTATTATATGCGCAAAACTTTGGAAACAATGTAGATTCTTCAAATTGGCAGTGAGAGAATATGAATAATACAATTCATTCAACAATATCATCTACCAGGTGCCAGTCATTGTGTTCAAAAGAGGCTGGATAGGAACACATGCACAAATGCATGCATGCACACATGTACACACACACATACACACAAATTAGACAACTGTTTATCAGTGAATGACAAATCTCAGAAAAGCCTCTTCTCAGAAAGTTATGGTCACAATGATTAAAATCTTTTGAATGAAATTTTAAAAGATGCCTTCAAGGACTAAGTCTTATTACACTGTTGACCCTCTCAGGGCATTGACAGGACTTGCTAAACCCAAATTGCCTAATCAATGGCAACTACATCACGCCTCTTTCTTTCTACCCTGCATCTGGTCTCAGGACTAACTGAACACATTTCCCTATAATTAGGTAGAGTGTCAACAGTAAGCACTTCTCACCTCACACTAAACTCTGACTGACTTTTCCCAGTTAGTCTCTTAAAATCCTTAGACACAAATTCACCCTTCTTCTAATGAGCTGAACTTACTTAAAGAAACATTTTTTCAGTCGAATCAGCATATTTATGACCAGAAAAACTTACTTGCCCAGGTTGATGCTGAGCCCCACTGTTGCTTTTGCTGTTAGAACAAAAAAGTTGAGAAAGAAATATAATTCTCATTTTGCTAAGCATTTTAAAAGTCTTTTCATCATTGTTCCTGTTCTATATTTAGATATTTGATATTTCCAGCCTTATCCGCACTCCACTTTTTCAAATGCTCCATATCCTTTAAAACCAGCTTATCAACTACCTTCCCTATATAACTTTTTCTGACCTTTCTGGTCCAAATTGACCTTTCCCTCCTTGGTGAAATAAATATTGCAACAAGCACTTTGACACTCCCATCATCATAAAGTGTATAAAAGGGGAATAAGGGTCCTTTGTTTTCTCCCCTTGAGTTAGGTGAGCTCTGTGACTCCCCTAACCTACTGAATATTGCTGAAGAGATATTGTGTGGGCTGGCTGGGTGTGGTGGCTCAGGCCTGTAATTCCAGCACTTTGGGAGGCTGATGCAGGTGGATCACAAGGTCAGGAGCTCAAGACCAGCCTGGCCAATATGGTGAAACCCTGTCTCTACTAAAAATGCAAAATAAAATTAGCTGGGCATGGTGGCGCATGCCTGTAATCCCAGCTACTTGGGAAGCTAAGGCAGAAGAATTGATTGAATCCAGGAGGCAGACCTTGCAGTGAGCCAAGATCACACCACTGCACTCCAGCCAGGGCAACAGAGCAAGACTCTGTCTCAAAAAAAAAAAAGAGAGAGAGAGAGAGAGATTGTGTGGGCTTTCTGTTCCAGACCACAAGAGCTTCCACTTCCTTTCTCTTGGAGACCTTGCTCACAGAAGACAGTTCCCTGGTAAAAAGTACTACTGTATTACCCTTAGACTGCCACACTGTGAGAAACCCAAATGCCATGGAGGAACCCGTAAAAATAAAGTCAGGTCAAGTAAAAAAGGAGTATGAAGATTTATTATACATACAAAAGAATAGTTCACAAACCGGAAGACTTCAAATCAAAAGTAGTAAGAAACTTGACATGAGAGTCACAGTGCAGCTTATAAAGCATCAGTGAGGAAGTGCATTGACCTCTATTGTGGCTGGCTATTAAAAACTTACATTCCTTTTTGGGCAAGTAGAGCTGTATAAGCTTAGTTTTCTCTAACAGTTTGGTACAATTTCATCATACTAACAAGAAAGGAAAGCTTAACTTTTGTTAATGTTTAGAAATTGCATTTCAGGGAAATCAGGATAGCTTAAATTTTGGTTATGTGGCTATGAGTGGTTGACCTAGGGATATAATGTGTCCTCCATTTTGATTCTACTTTAACAAATCCCCCATACAGGACCTTAAATCATTGTTGAGTGTTTACTTTGCTGTGCAGAAGCTTTTTAGCCTGATTCAATCCCATTTGTCTATTCTTTCTTGGTTGCCTGTGCTTTAGAGGTCTTACACAAAATATTGTTTCTCAGACTAATGTCCTGGAACACTTTCCTGAAGTTTTCATCTAATCATTTCGTAGTCATAGTTGCAGGCCTTAGATTCAAACCTTTAATCCATTTTAATTGTATTTTTGTGTATGGTGAGATATAGAGGTTTAGTTTCATCCTTCTACATGTAATTACCCAGTTTTCCCAGCACCATTTATTAAATAGACTCTCATTTTCCCATTGTATGCTCTTGGTACTGTTGTTGAAGATGAACTGGTTGTCAACACATTGATTTATATCTGGGTTCTCTATTCTGTTTCATTGGTCTATGTGTCTGTTTTCTTGCCAGTTCTATGCTAATTTGATTACTATAGCTTTTTTTTTTTTTTTTAATCTTTAACTGTTGTTGTAAGTTCCAGGATACATGTGCAGACTATGCAGATTTCTTAAGTAGGTAAATGTGTGCCATGGTGGTTTGCTTCACAGATCATCCCATCACCTAGGTATTAAGCCCAGCATGCATTAGCTATTCTTCCTGATGCTCTCCCTCCTGCAACACCCCACCCCAACAGGCCCATCATGTGTCCACGTGGTCTCATCTTTCAGCTCATTCAGGTGAGAATATGTGGTGTTTGGTTTTCTGTCCCTGCGTTGGTTTGCTGAGGATAACAGCTTCCAGCTCCGTCTATGTCTCTACAAAGGATATGATCTCATTCCTTTTTATGGTTCAATAGTATTCCATGGTGTATATGTACAACATTTTCTTTATCCAGTCTACCACTGATGGGCATTTGGATAGATTCCATGTCTTTATTATTGTGAATAGTTGGTTACTATATCTTTTTTTTATTATTATTATACTTTAAGTTCTAGGGTACATGTGCACAACGTGCAGGTTTGTTACATATGTATACTTATGCCATGTTGGTGTGCTGCACCCATTAACTCATCATTTACATTACGTATTTCTCCTAATGCCATCCCTCCCCTATCCCCCAACCCCAAGACAGGCCCTGGTATGTGATGTTCCCCACCCTGTGTCCAAGTTTTCTCATTGTTCAGTTCCCACCTATGAGTGAGAACATGCGGTGTTTGGTTTTCTATTCTTGCGATAGTTTGCTGAGAATGATGGTTTCCAGCTTCATCCATGTCCCGACAAAGGACGTGAACTCATCTTTTTTTATGGCCACGTAGTATTCCATGGTGTATATATATTCCACATTTTCTTAATCCAGTCTATCATTGATGGACATTTGGGTTGGTTCCAAGTCTTTGCTATTGTGGATAGTGCCGCAATAAACATACATGTGCAAGTGTCTTTATAGTCACATGATTTATAATCCTTTGGGTATATACCCAGTAATGGGATCGCTGGGTCAAACGGCATTTCTGGTTTTAGGTCCTTGAGGAATCATCACACTGTCTTCCACAATGGTTGAACTAGTTTACACTCCCACCAACAGTGTAAAAGCGTTCCTATTTCTCCACATCCTCTCCAGCACCTGTTGTTTCCTAACTTTTTAATGATCACCATTCTAACTGGTGTGAGATAGTATCTCATTGTGGTTTTGATTTGCATTTCTCTATGACCAGTGATGATGAGCATTTTTTCATGTGTCTGTTGGCTGTATACATATCTTGTTTTGAAAAGTGTCTGTTCATATCCTTTGCCCACTTTTTGATTGGCTTGTTTGATTTTTTTTCTTGTAAATTTGTTTAATTTCTCTGTAGATTCTGGATATTAACCCTTTCCCAGACGGGTAGATTGCAAAAATTTTCTCCCATCCTCTAGATTGCCTGTTCACTCTCATGGTAGTTTCTTTTGCTGTGCAGAAGCTCTTTAGTTTAATGAGATCCCATTTGTCTATTTTGACTTTTGTTGCCGTTGCTTTTGGTGTTTTAGTCATGAAGTCCTTGCCCATGCTTATGTCCTGAATGGTATTGCCTAGGTTTTCTTCTAGGGTTTTTATGGTTTTACATATAACACTTAAGTCTGTAATCCATCTTGAATTAATTTTCGTATAAGGTGTAAGGAAGGGATGCAGTTTCAGTTTTATACATATAGCTAGCCAGTTTTCCCAGCATCATTTATTAAATAGGGAATCCTTTCCCTATTTCTTGTTTTTGTCAGGTTTGTCAAAGATCAGATGGTTGTAGATGTGTGGTGTTATTTCTGAGGCGTCTGTTTTGTTCCATTGGTCTATATCTCTGTTTTGGTGCTAGTACCGTGCTGCTTTGGTTACTGTAGCCTTGTAATATAGTTTGAAGTCAGGTAGCATGATGCCTCCAACTTTGTTCTTTTTGCTTAGGATTGTCTTGGCTATAAGGGCTCTTTTTTGGTTCCATATGAACTTTAAAGTAGTTTTTTCCAATTCTGTGAAGAAACTCATTGGTAGCTTGATGGGGATGTCATTGAATCTATAAATTACCTTGGGCAATATGGCCATTTTAACGATATTGATTCCTCCTATCCATGAGTGTGGAATGTTCTTCCATCTGTTTGTGTCCTCTTTTATTTCACTGAGCAGTGGTTTGTAGTTCTCCCTGAAGAGGTCCTTTACATCCCTTGTATGTTAGATTCCTAGGTATTTTATTCTCTTTGAAGCAATTGTGAATGGAAGTTCATTCATGATTTGGCTCTCTGTTTGCCTGTTACTGGTGTATAAGAATGCTTGTGACTTTTGCACATTAATTTTGTATCCTGAGACTTTGCTGAAGTTTCTTATGAGCTTCAGGAGATTTTGGGCTGAGATGATGAAGTTTTCTAAATATACAATCATGTCATCTGCAAACAGGGACAATTTGACTTCTTCTTTTCCTAATTGAATACCCTTGATTTCTTTCTCTTGCCTGATGGCCCTAGCCAGAACTTCCAACACTATGTTGAATAGGAGTGGTGAGAGAGGGCATCCCTGTCTTGGGCCAGTTTTCAAAGGGAATGCTTCCAGTTTTTGCCTATTCAGTATGATATTGGCTGTGGATTTGTCATAAATAGCTCTTATTATTTTGAGATACGTTCCATCAATACCTAGTTTATTAAGAGTTTTTAGCATGAAGGGCTGTGGAATTTTCTCAAAGGCCTTTACTGCATCTGTTGAGATAATCATGTGATTTTTGTCTTTGGTTCTGTTTATATGCTGGATTACATTTACTGATTTGCGTATATTGAACCAGCCTTGCATCCCAGGGATGAAGCCCACTTGATCATGGTGGATAAGCTTTTTGATGTGCTGCTGGATTCAGTTTGCCAGTATTTTATTGAGGATTTTTGCATCAATGTTCATCAGGGATATTGGTCTAAAATTCTCTTTTTTTGTTGTGTCTCTGCCAGGCTTTAGTATCAGGATGATGTTGGCATCATAAAATGAGTTAGGGAGGATTCTCTCTTTTTCTATTGATTGGAATAGTTTCAGAAGGAATGGTACCAGCTCCTCCTTGTACCTCTGGTAGAATTCGGCTGTGAATCCATCTGATCCTGGACTCTTTTTGGTTGGTAGGCTATTAATTATTGCCTCAATTTCAGAGCCTGCTATTGGTCTCTTCAGGGATTCAACTTCTTCCTGGTTTAGTCTTGGGAGAGTGTAAGTGTCCAGGAAATTATTCATTCCTTCTAGATTTTCTAGTTTATTTGCGTAGAGGTGTTTATAGTATTCTCTGATGGTTGTTTGTATTTCTGTGGGGTCGGTGGTGATATCCCCTTTATCATTTTTTATTGCATCTATTTGATTCTTCTCTCTTTTCTTCTTTATTAGTCTTGCTAGCAGTCCATCAATTTTGTTGATCTTTTCAAAAAACCAACTCCTGGATTCACTGATTTTTTGGAGGGTCTTTTGTGTCTCTATCTCCTTCAGTTCTGCTCTGATCTTAGTTGTTTCTTGCCTTCTGCTAGCTTTTGAATTTGTTTGCTCTTGCTTTTCTAGTTCTTTTAATTGTGATGTTAGAGTGTCAATTTTAGATCTTTCCAGCTTTCTCTTGTGGGCATTTAGTGCTATAAATTTCCCTCTACACACTGCTTTAACTGTGTCCCAGAGATTCTGGTATGTTGTATCTTTGTTCTCATTGGTTTCAAAAAACATCTTTATTTTTTTTATTTATTTATTTATTTTGTATTATTATACTTTAAGTTCTAGGGTACATGTGCATAATGTGCAGGTTTGTTACATATGTATACTTGTGCCATGTTGGTGTGCTGCACCCATCAACTCATCAGCACCCATCAACTCATCATTTACATCAGGTATAACTCTCAAGGCAATCCCTCCCCCCTCCCCCCTCCCCATGATAGGCCCCAGTCCAAAAAACATCTTTATTTCTGCCTTTATTTCATTATGTACCCAGTAGTCATTCAGGAGCAGGTTGTTCAGTTTCCATGTAGTTGAGCACTTTTGATTGAGTGTCTTAGTCCTGAGTTCTAGTTTGGTTGTTCTGTGGTCTGAGAGACAGTTAGTTATAATATCTGTTCTTGTACATTTGCTGAGGAGTCCTTTACTTCCAATTATGTGGTCAATTTTGGAATAAGTGCAATGTGGTGCTGAGAAGAATGTATATTCTATTGATTTGGGGTGGAGAGTTCTGTAGATGTCTATTAGTTCTGCTTGCTGCAGAGCTGAGTTCAATTCCTGGATATCCTTGTTAACTTTCTGTCTCATTGATCTGTCTAATGTTGACAGTGGGGTGTTAAAGTCTCCCATTATTATTGTATGGTAGTCTAAGTCTCTTTGTAAGTCTCTAAGGACTTGCTTTTTGAATCTGGGTGCTCCTGTATTGGGTGCATATATATGTAGGGTAGTTAGTTCTTCCCGTTGAATTGATCCCTTTACCATTATGTAATGGCCTTCTTTGTCCCTTTTCATCTTTGATGGTTTAAAGCCTGTTTTATCAGAGACTAGTATTGCAATCCCTGCTTTTTTTTGTTGTTGTTGTTCTCCATTTGCTCGGTAGATCTTCCTCCATCCCTTTATTTTGAGCCTATATGTGTCTCTGCATGTGAGATGGGTCTCCTGAATACAGCAAACTGATGGGTCTTGACTTTTTATCCAATTTGCCAGTCTGTGTCTTTTAATTGGACCATTTAGTCCATTTACATTTACCTTTAAGGTTAATATTGTTATGTGTTTTGGTTTGCACTAGGATGCAAAAGAAAAATCCCTGCACTTTCTGTCTGTCTTTGTGGCAGCCCAGATTGAATTGGGGAATATATCTATAGCCTAGAAATGTAGGCTATGTTAATGGTAATGTAATTTTTGCAATGTAATGTTTGAAAAATATTAATGTAGTTTTTGTTTTTACAGTAACAAATTTGGCAATTACTGACAAAAACAAGCAATGGGCTCTACATTCTGTTCCATTTTTCTAGATACTAGACCTTTGTCAGATGCATAATTTACAAAAATTTTCTCCCAGTCTGTAGGTTTTCTGTTTATTCTGTTGATAGTTTATTTTGCAGTGCAGGAGATATTTACTTTAATTAGGTCTCATTTGTCAGTTTTTGTTTTTGTTGCAATTGCTTTTGGTGCCTTCTTCATGAAATCTTTGCCAGTGCGTATGTCCTGAATGTTATTGCCCAGGTTGTTTTCCAAGGTTTTTATAGATTTGGTTTTTACATTTAAGTGTTTTCTCCATCTTGAGTTAATTTTTCTATACGGTATAAAGAAGGGGTCCAGTTTTAATTTTCTGCATGTGGCTAGCCAGTTCTTGAACAAGGAATCCTTTCCACATTGCTTGTTTTCATCAGGTTTGTCAAAGATCAGATAGTTGTAGGTGTGCAGTTTTATTTCTGAGTTCACTGTTCTGTTCCATTAGTCTATTTGCCTGTTCTTATACCAGTACCATGCTATTTTGGTTACTGTATCCCTGTAGTATAAAGTCAGGTAGGGTGATGGCTCCTGCTTTGTTTTTGCTTTTTTTGTTTGTTTGTTTGTTTTGCTATTTTTGCTTAGAATTGCCTTAGATATTCAGGCTCTTGTTTGGTTCCATATGAATTTTAAAATAGTTTTCTCTAATTCTGTGAAGGATGTTGATGGTAGTTTAAGGGGAATAGATTCTTTACGATATTGATTCTTCCTATCCATGAACATGGAATGTTTTTCCATTTGTTCATGTCATCTCAGATTTATTTGAGCAGTGGTTTGTGATTCTCCTTGTATAAATCTTTCACCTGCCTTATTAGCTGTATTCCTTGGTATTTTATTCTTTTTGTGGCAATTGTGAATGGAATATCATTCATGATTTGACTCTTGCCTTCACTGTTTTTGGTGTTTAGGAATGCTAGTGATTTTTCCACATCGATTTTGGATCTTGTGACTTTGCTGAAGTTGTTTATCAGCTTAAGAAGCTTTTGGGCTGAGATAATGGAGTTTTCTAGATATAGGATCATGTCATCCACAATGAGAAATAGTTTGACTTCCTCTCTTCCTATTTGAGTACACTTTATTTCTTTCTCTTGCCTAATTGCCCTGGCCAGAAATTCCAATGCTATGTTGAATAGGAGTGATGACAGAGGGCATCCTTGTTTTATGCCAGTTTTCAAGGGAAATGCATACAGCTTTTGCCAATTCAGTATGATCCTGGCTGTAGATTTGTCATAGATGGCTCTCATTATTTTGAGGTTTGTTCCTTCAATAGCTAGTTTATTGGGGGGTTTTTTACGTGAAGGAATGTTGAGTTTTATCAAAAATCTTTTCTGCATCTATTGCGATAATCATGTGGTTGTTTGTCTTTAGTTCTGTTTATGTGATTAATCACACTTATTGATTTGCATATGTTGAACCAACCTAGAATCCCAGGGCCTACTTGACTGTGGTGGATAAGCTTTTTGATGTGCTGCTGGATTTGGTTTTCAAGTATTTTGTTGAGGATTTTTGCATCAATGTATATCAAGAATATTGGCCTGAAGTTTTCTTTTTTGTTGTATCTCTGCCAGATTTTGATATCAGGATGATGCTGGCCTCATAGAATGAATTAAGGAGGAGTCCCTGCATTTCAATTTTTTGGAATAGTTTCAGGAGGCCCATTGCTTGTTTTTGTCAGTTTTGTCGAAGATCAGATGGTCATAGGTGTGCTGCCTTTTTCCTGGGCTCTACATTCTGTTCCAATTTTCTATGTGACTGTTTTTATACCAGTACCATGCTGAAGGAGTTTTCTGGCTGAAACTATGGGGTTTTCTAGATTTAAAATCATGTCATCTACAAAGAGATATATTTAGAGTTTCTCACTTTCCATTTGGATGCCCTTTATTTCTTTCTCTTGCCAGACTGATCTGGCCAGAACTTTCAATGATATGTTGAATAGGAGTGGTAAGAGAGAGCATTCTTGTCTTGTGCCAATATTCAAAAGGAATGCTTCCAGGTTTTGACCATTCAGTATGATGTTGGTTGTGGATTTGTCATAGATGGCTCTTACTATTTGAAGTACATTTCTTCCATACTTAGTTTATTGAGTTTTTAACATGAAGGGGTGTTGAATTTTATTAAAAGCTTCTTTTGCCTCTATTGAGATGAGCATGTGGCTTTTGTCTTTAGTTTTGTTTATGTGGTTAATCACATTTATTGATTTGCATATATTGAACTAACCTTTCATCCCAGGGATGAAGTCTATTTGAGCATGATGAAATAGCTTTTCGTGTGCTGCTGGATTTGGTTTGCAAGTGCTTTGGTTTTTTGAGGACTTTTACATAGATACTCATCAAGGATATTTTTGGCCTGAAGTTTTCTTTTTTTGTTGTGTCTTTGCCTGGTTTGGGTGTCAGGATGATGCTTCATAGGATAAGTTGGGAGGAGTCCTTCTTCCTTAATTTTTGAAATAGTTTCAGTAGGAATGGTACCAGTTCTTTTCACATCTGGTAGAATTCAGCCATGAATTCATCTGGTGCTGGGATTTTTTGGTTGGTAGGCTATTTATTACTGATCCAATTTTGTTCCTTGTTATTGGTCTGTTCGGGAATACTGTCTATTTCTGGTCCTGTCTTAGGAAGATGCATGTGTCCAGGAATTTATTCTTTTCCAGGTTTTCTAGTTTGTGTACGTAGTGGTGTTTTTAGTAGTTTCTGATATCTATTTTTCTTTCTGTGAGGTCAGTGGCAACATCCCCATCATCATTTCTTTCTTTTTTTTTTAATCAAACAGAGAATTTCAGTTTAATGTGTTATGATTTATTTTTATTTTTGAACAAAGTGGGCATTTTTAATGGTAACAAATGAACCACTACTGTGAAGAAAAATAAAACTACAAAATTTAACAGTTGTGTTATGCCGGTCAGTCAAATTTTGGGTGCCTATGCACAAACCATTCTTCACAGCACTGCACTACCTATCATGGCAGCAATTATGCAAGGCTCAAAAGGGACTCACATCAAATTATCATCGCAGTGTTAGTGGAGCTCACTCTTGGCATATATTAAACTTATTTCGTTACACCACGGTAATATTTGAAAGAAGCACAGTCACCTTATTTTCTAATCATTGTTTTCTTCATAAGCACAAAGCTAAAGCCCATAGTAGGTGGTGAAAGCTGAGAACATCTTCTAAACATTGATTCAAAATGACAGGATATAATCTTTTCCTTGATGAAATTTCTGTATTTTTTTTCATTTTTTTTTTTTATTATTATACTTTAAGTTCTAGGGTACATGTGCATAATGTGCAGGTTTGTTACATATGTATACTTGTGCCATGTTGGCGTGCTGCACCCATCAACTCGTCAGCACCCATCAACTCGTCATTTACATCAGGTATAACTCCCAATGCAATCCCTCCCCTCTCCCCCCTCCCCATGATAGGCCCCAGTGTATGATGTTCCCCTTCCCAAGTACAAGTGATCTCATTGTTCAGTTCCCACCTATGAGTGAGAACATGCGGTGTTGGTTTTCTGTTCTTGCGATAGTTTACTGAGAATGATGGTTTCCAGCTGCACCCATGTCCCTACAAAGGACACAAACTCATCCTTTTTTATGGCTGCATAATATTCCATGGTATATATGTGCCACATTTTCTTAATCCACTCTGTCACTGATGGACATTTGGGTTGATTCCAAGTCTTTCCTATTGTGAATAGTGCCGCAATAAACATACGTGTGCATGTGTCTTTACAGCAGCATGGTTTATAATCCTTTGGGTATATACCGAGTAATGGCATGGATGAGTCATATGGTACTTCTAGTTCTAGATCCTTGAAGAATCGCCATACTCTTTTCCATAATGGTTGAACTAGTTTACAATCCCACCAACAGTGTAAAAGTGTTCCTATTTCTCCACATCCTCTCCAGCACCTGTTGTTTCCTGACTTTTTAATGATTGCCATTCTAACTGGTGTGAGATGGTATCTCATTGTGGTTTTCATTTGCATTTCTATGATGGCTAGTGATGATGAGCATTTTTTCGTGTGTCTGTTGGCTGTATGAATGTGTTCTTTTGAGAACTGTCTGTTCATATACTTTGCCCACTTTTTGATGGGGTTGTTTGTTTTTTTCTTGTAAACTCGGTTGAGTTCTTTGTAAGTTCTGGATATTAGCCCTTTGTCAGATGAGTAGATTGCAAAAATTTTCTCCCATTCTTTAGGTTGCCTGTTCACTCTGATAGTAGTTTCTTTTGCTGCGCAGAAGCTCTTTAGTTTAATTAGATCCCATTTGTCAATGTTGGCTTTTGTTGCTATTGCTTTTGGTGTTTTAGACATGAAGTCCTTGCCCATGCCTATGTCCTGAATAGTATAACCTAGGTTTTCTTCTAGGGTTTTTATGGTATTAGGTCTAACATTTAAGTGTCTAATCCATCTCGAATTAATTTTCGTATAAGGTGTAAGGAAAGGATCCAGTTTCAGCTTTCTACTTATGGCTAGCCAATTTTCCCAGCACCATTTATTTAATAGGGAATCCTTTCCCCATTTCTTGTTTTTCTGAGGTTTGTCAAAGATCAGATGGCAGTAGATGTGTGGTATTATTTCTGAGGACTGTGTTCTGTTCCATTGGTCTATATGTCTGTTTTGGTACCACTACCATGCTGTTTTGGTTACTGTAGCCTTGTAGTATAGTTTGAAGTCAGGTAGCGTGACGCCTCCAGCTTTGTTCTTCTGACTTAGGATTGTCTTGGCAATGCGGGCTCTTTTTTGGTTCCATATGAACTTTAAAGTAGTTTTTTTCCAATTCAGTGAAGAAACTCATTGGTAGCTTGATGGGGATGGCATTAAATCTATAAATTACCTTGGGCAGTAAGGCCATTTTCACGATATTGATTCTTCCTATCCATGAGCATGGTATGTTCTTCCATTTGTTTGTGTCCTCTTTGATTTCACTGAGCAGTGGTTTGTAGTTCTCCTTGAAGAGGTCCTTTACATCCCTTGTCAGTTGGATTCCTAGGTATTTTATTCTCTTTGAAGCAATTGTGAATGGAAGTTCATTCATGATTTGGCTTTCTGTTTGTCTGTTACTGGTGTATAAGAATGCTTGTGATTTTTGCACATTAATTTTGTATCCTGAGACTTTGCTGAAGTTGCTTATCAGCTTAAGGAGATTTTGGGCTGAGATGATGGGGATTTCTAAATATACAATCATGTCATCTGCAAACAGGGACAATTTGACTTCTTCTTTTCCTAACTGAATATCCTTGATTTCTTTCTCTTGCCTGATTGCCCTAGTCAGAACTTCCAACACTATGTTGAATAGGAATGGTGAGAGAGGGCATCCCTGTCTTGTGCCAGTTTTCAAAGGGAATGCTTCCAGTTTTTGCCCATTCAGTATGATATTGGCTGTGGGTTTGTCATAAGTAGCTCTTATTATTTTGAGATACGTTCCATCAATACCGAGTTTATTGAGAGTTTTTAGCACCATGAGCCGTTGAATTTTGTCAAAGGCCCTTTCTGCATCTATGGAGATAATCATGTGGTTTTTGTCTTTGGTTCTGTTTATATGCTGGATTACATTTATTGATTTGCATATGTGGAACCAGCCTTGCATCCCAGGGATGAAGCCCATTTGATCATGCTGGATAAGCTTTTTGATGTGCTGCTGGATCTGGTTTGCCAGTATTTTACTGAGTATTTTTGCATCGATGTTCATCAGGGATATTGGTCTAAAATTCTCTTTTTTTGTTGTGTCTCTGCTAGGCTTTGCTATCAGGATGATGTTGGCCTCATAAAATGAGTTAGGGAGGATTCCCTCTTTTTCTATTGATTGGAATAGTTCAGAAAGAATGGTACCAGCTCCTTTTTGTACCTCTGGTAGAATTCGGCTGTGAATCCATCTGGTCCTGGACTCTTTTTCATTGGTAGGCTATTAATTATTGCCTCAATTTCAGAGCCTGCTATTGGTCTATTCAGGAATTCCGCTTCTTCCTGGTTTAGTCTTGGGAGAGTGTAAGTGTCCAGGGAATTATCCATTTTCTAGATTTTCTAGTTTATTTGCGTAGAGGTGTTTATAGTATTCTCTGATGGTTGTTTGTATTTCTGTGGGGTCGGTGGTGATATCGCCTTTATCATTTTTTATTGCATCTATTTGATTCTTCTCTCTTTTCTTCTTTTTTAGTCTTGCTAGCAGTCTATCAATTTTTTTGATATTTTCAAAAAACCAATTCCTGGATTCAGTGATTTTTTGGAGAGTTTTTTATGTCTCTATCTCCTTCAGTTCTGCTCTGATCTTAGGTATTTCTTGCCTTCTGCTAGCTTTTGAATGTGTTTTCTCTTGCTTCTCTAGTTCTCCTTTAATTGTGATGTTAGAGTGTCAATTTTAGATCTTTCCTGCTTTTTCTTGTGGTCATTTAGTGCTATAAATTTCCCTCTACACACTGCTTTAAATGTGTTCCAGAGATTCTGGTGTGTTATATCTTTGTTCTCATTGGTTTCAAAGAACATCTTTATTTCTGCCTTCATTTTGTTATGTACCCAGTAGTCATTCAGGAGCAGGTTATTCAGTTTCCATGTAGTTGAGCACTTTTGATTGAGTTTCTTAGTCTTGAATTCTAGTTTGATTGCACTGTATTCTGAGAGACAGTTTGTTATAGTTTCTGTTCTTGTACATTTGCTGAGGAGTCCTTTACTTCCCATTATGTGGTCTATTTTGGAATAAGTGTGATGTATTGCTGAGTAGAATGTATATTCTGTTAACTTGGGGTGGAGAGTTCTGTAGATGTCTATTAGGTCTGCTTGCTGCAGAGCTGAGTTCAATTCCTGGATATCCTTGTTAACTTTCTGTCTCATTGATCTGTCTAATGTTGACAGTGGGGTGTTAAAGTCTCCCATTATTATTGTGTGGGAGTCTAAGTCTCTTTATAAGTCTCTAAGGACTTGCTTTTTGAATCTGGGTGCTCCTGTATTGGGTGCATATATATTTAGGGTAGTTAGCTCTTCCTGTTGAATTGATCCCTTTACCATTATGTAATGGCCTTCTTTGTCTCTTTTGATCTTTGATGGTTTAAAGCCTGTTTTATCAGAGACTAGGATTGCAATCCCTGCTTTTTTTTGTTCTCCATTTGCTTGGTAGATCTTCCTCGATCCCTTTCTTTTGAGCCTATGTATGTCTCTGCATGTGAGATGGGTCTCCTGAATACAGCAAAGTGATGGGTCTTGACTCTATCCAGTTTGCCAGTCTGTGTCTTTTAATTGGAGCATTTAGGCCATTTACATTTAAGATTAATTTTCTTATGTGTGAACTTGATCCTGCCATTATGATATTAACTGGTTAGTTTGCTCGTTAGTTGATGCAGTTTCTTCTTAGCCTCGATGGTCTTTACATTTTGGCATGTTTTTGCAATGGCTGGTACCGGTTGTTCCTTTCCATGTTTAGTGCTTCCTTCAGGATCTCTCGTAAGGCAGGCCTGGTGGTGACAAAATCTCTAAGCATTTGCTTTACTTCTCCTTCACTTATGAAACTTAGTTTGGCTGGATATGAAATTCTGGGTTGAAAATTCTTTTCTTTAAGAATGTTGAATATTGGCCCCCACTCTCTTCTGGCTTGTAAAGTTTCTGCCGAGAGATCTGCTGTTAGTCTGATGGGCTTCCCTTTGTGGGTAACCCGACCTTTCTCTCTGGCTGCCCTTAAGATTTTTTCCTTCATTTCAACTTTGGTGAATCTGGCATTTATGTGTCTTGAGTTGCTCTTCTCAAGGAGTATCTTTGTGACATTCTCTGTATTTCCTGAATTTGAATGTTGGCCTGCCCTACTAGGTTGGGGAAATTCTCCTGGATGATATCCTGAAGAGTGTTTTCCAACTTGGTTCCATTTCCCCCTCACTTTCAGGCACCCCAATCAGACGTAGATTTGATGTTTTTACATAATCCAATACTTCTTGCAGGCTTTGTTCATTTCTTTTTCTTCTTTTTTCTTTAGGTTTCTCTTCTCACTTCATTTCATTCATTTGATCCTCAATCACTGATACTCTTTCTTCCAGTCGATCGAGTCGGTTACTGAAGCTTGTGCATTTGTCACATATTTCTCGTGTCATGGTTTTCATCCCTGTCAATTCGTTTATGGCCTTCTCTGCATTAATTATTCTAGTTATCAATTCTTCCACTCTTTTTTCAAGATTTTTAGTTTCTTTGCGCTGGGTACGTAATTCCTCCTTTAGCGCTGAGAAGTTTGATGGACTGAAGCCTTCTTCTCTCATCTCGTCAAAGTCATTCTCCATCCAGTTTTAATCCATTGTTGGCGATGAGCTGCATTCCTTTGCAGGGGGCGATGTGCTTTTATTTTTTGAATTTCCATCTTTTCTGCCCTGCTTTTTCCCCATCTTTGTGGTTTTATCTGCCTCTGGTCTTTGATGATGGTGACGTACTGATGGGGTTTTGGTGTGGGTGTCCTTCCTGTTTGTTAGTTTTCCTTCTAACAGTCAGGACCCTCAGCTGTAGGTCTGTTGGAGATTGCTTGAGGTCCACTCCAGACCCTGTTTGCCTGGGTATCAGCAGCAGAGGCTGCAGAAGATAGAATATTGCTGAACAGCAAGTGTACCTGTCTTTTTCTTGCTTTGGAAGCTTCCTCTCAGTGGTGTACTCCACTGTGTGAGGTGTAGGGTGTTGGTCTGCCCCTAGTGGGGGATGTCTCCCAGTTAGGCTACTCGGGGGTCAGGGACCCACTTGAGCAGGCAGTCTGTCTTTCTCAGATCTCAACCTCCGTGTTGGGAGATCCACTGCTCTCTTCAAAGCTGTCAGACAGAGTCGTTTGCATCTGCAGAGGTTTCTGCTGCTTTTTGTTGTTGTTGTTGTTGTTGTTTAGCTGTGCCCTGTCCCCAGAGGTGGAGTCTACACAGACAGGCAGGACTCCTTGAGCTGCTGTGGGCTCCACCCAGTTCGAGCTTCCCAGCCACTTTTTTTATCTACTTAAGCCTCAGCAATGGCGGGCGCCCCTCCCCCAGCCTCGCTGCTGCCTTGCTGGTAGATCACAGACTGCTGTGCTAGCAATGAGGGAGGCTCCGTGGGCGTGGGACCCTCCCGGCCAGGTGTGGGATACAATCTCCTGGTGTGCCCGTTTGCTAAGATCCTTGGTAGAGTGCAGTATTGGGGTGGGAGTTACCCAATTTTCCAGGTGTTGTGTGTCTCAGTTCCCCTGGCTAGGAAAAGGGATTCCCTTCCCCCTTATGCTTCCCAGGTGAGGCATGCCTCGCCCTGCTTCAGCTCTGGCTGGTTGGGCTGCAGGAGCTGACCAGCACCGACTGTCCTGCGCTCCCTAGTGAGATGAACCCAGTACCTCAGTTGAAAATGCAGAAATCACCTGTCTTCTGTGTTGCTCGTGCTGGGAGTTGGAGACTGGAGCTGTTCCTATTCGGCCATCCCCATCATCATTTCTAATTGTATTTATTTGGATCTTCTCTCTTTCCTTCTTTATCAATCTAGCTAGTAGCCACTCTATCTTATAACTTTTTCAAAAAACCAACTCCAGCATTCATTGATTTCTTCAATGTTTTTTCATGTCTCTATTTCCTTCAATTCAGCTCTGATTTTGGTTATTTCTTGTTTTCTGCTGGATTTGTGGTTGATTTGTTTTTGCTTCTTTAGTTCTTTCAGTTGTGATGTTAGATTATTAATTTAAGGTTTTTCTGCCTTTTTGATGTGGACACTTAGTGCTATGAAATTCCATTTTAACACTGCCTTAGCTGTGTCCCAGAGATACTGGTATGTTGAATCTTTGTTCTCATTTGTTTTGAAGAACTTCTTGATTTCTGCTTTAATTTAATTATTTACCCAAAAGTGATTCAGGATCATGTTGTTTAATTTCTATGTAATTGCATGGTTTTGAGCTATTTGCTTAGTCTTAACTTCTATCTTTATTGCACTGTCGGTCTGAGAGTGTGTTTGGGATGGTTTTGGTTTTGCAGAGGATTGTTTTATGTCCAATTATGTGGTCAGTTTTAGAGTATGATCCATTTGGTGATGAAAAGAATGTATATTCTATTGTTTGGGGTAGAAAGTTCTGTAGAGGTCTATCAGGTGCATTTGGTCCAATGTTGAGTTCAGGTCCTGAATATCTTTGTTAATTTTCTTCCTGAATGATCTAGCTAATATCCTCAGTGGAGTTGTGAAGTCTCCCACTATTATTATTGGGAATCTACACCTCTTTGTAGGTCTCTAAGAACTTGCCTTATGAATCTAGTTGCTCCTGTGTTGGGTGCATATATATTTAGGTCTTCTTGTTGAATTGAATTATTTACTATTATGTAATGTACTTCTTTGTCTTTTTTTTTTTTTTTGAGCTATTTACATTTTTAATGTAATTTTAAAATCCTGGATCCCAAAAAGTCTTGGCTTGAAATTGCTTTTCTTTATAACAAACAATTTTATTTCCCACCTTAAATTCTATATTTTCTTCATCTAAATTGATACTACAATCCATTCCAGTTTTGACATTTTTTTAGTGTTTCAGTGAGGTTAATGATCCCCTCCAGATTACATGTCCATTACAGGTTAATTTAATTTTTTTTTTCTAACTGTCCCTTTTGGACTCTGCAGCAATTCACAGGAACTTTTTTCTTCCCTTCTGTTATAAAGAAGGTAGCTAATATAGACCTTTCACCTACTGGGTGCTCTTCCACAGCACAGAGTAATCTGCTGCTCACTTCCTCTTGCAGATCTCCAACGAGACGGTAAATTATTTTGTGAAGTGTAATTTTTACTCCTTTTTTGCAGTTAACTGTTGGATAGCATTGCCTGTATTCACATTAAAGTCATATATAACACCATCAAATCTTTCAGCAAGGTTGACATCATTTGCCCTTATATCACCCACTCCAAAATGTTCTAATTCTAGTTCACACTCGTGTGATGCATCATAGGTATCTATAATGTTCAAAATAGCCTCAGCAGATCATCAACATCACTTTTAATAATCATAGGAAGTACATTTGAATGTCTTTCCATTTTCTCTTTTGGCTTTAAGGATGTTTGTTCTTTTCTTTCTAAATACTTTAGAAATGATCTTTCCTTCCACTGCACATTGCCATACTTCTCACGGGCTTTTTGATGTGCTTCTTGGTGTTCCTTTGACTTTTCTTCTATTATTTTCAGATCCTCTTGACTTTTCTCCTGTTCTCGTTCATACTTCCGCCAGTCAAGGAGGATTCAGATTCTACTTCAAGAATTTCATCTCCAGCAGAAGGAAGGTCTCTCCAGCCTATAATTCCCACTGCCATGCTGAGATATGGCTCATCGATTGTTTTTCCATTTTAATCAAACATTAAGTGTACCTTTGTCCAACTTTTCCCGGCAACCAGAACAGAGTCTTCTCTTAAAGTTTCTCTTTGAATTATAGCTATAGTAAAAGGACCTCTTCCTTTGTGACTCTATTACTGTTCCTTCCACTGGACCAGTGAGTTCTGCTTTCAATTCTAACATTTCCACAGTTGTTCTTCTCTCACAGCCATCAGATTATCACCTGTAACTGCAGAGACAGGCAGTGTTTGAACATAACCTCCATAATCTTCACACAGCACATCATAAGCCAGCAGCTCTTTTTTCACTTTCTCAGGGTCAGCCTCAGGTTTGTCACATTTATTTATGGCAAGGACAATAGGAACTTGAGCATCTTTGGCATGCTGAATAGATTCTATACCCCATTATCTTCAGCTACAACCAATATGACAATGTAAGTGACATGAGCCCCTCTGCTCTCATTGCTGAGAAAGTAGCAAGTCCTAGAGTATCAAGAAAAGTTATCTTTTCCCCAGAAGGCGGACACACAACAAAGGCACCAATGTGCTGAGTGGTGCCTCCAGCTTCCATTGCTGCCATTTCAATTTTCCCTTTTTTTTTTTTTCTTTTCTTTTCTTTCTTTCTTTCTTTCTTTTTTTTTTTTTTTTTTTTTTTTAACTCATGGTTTGGCTGTTTGTCTGTTATTGGTGTATAAGAATGCTTGTGATTTTTTTTTTCTTTTTTTTTGAGACGGAGTCTTGCTCTGTGGCCCAGGCTGGAGTGCAGTGGCTGGATCTCAGCTCACTGCAAGCTCCACCTCCCAGGTTTACGCCATTCTCCTGCCTCAGCCTCCCAAGTAGGTGGGACCACAGAAGCCTGTCACCACGCCCAGCTAGTTTTTTGTATTTTTTTAGTAGAGACAGGATTTCACCGTGTTAGCCAGCATGGTCTCGATCTCCTGACCTCATGATCCGCCCATCTCGGCCTCCCAAAGTGCTGGGATTACAGGCTTGAGCCACTGCGCCCGGCCATGCTTGTGATTATTGTACATTGATTTTTTATCTTGAGACTTTGCTGAAGTTGCTTATCAGCTTAAGGAGATTTGGGGCTGAGACGATGGGGTTTTCTAAATATACAATCATGTCATCTGCAAACAGGGACAATTTGTCTTCCTCTTTTCCTAATTGAATATACTTTATTTGTTTCTCTTGCCCGATTGCCCTGGCCAGAACTTCCAACACTATGTTGAATAGGAGTGGTGAGAGAGGGCATCCCTGTCTTGTGCCAGTTTTCAAAAGGAATGCTTCCAGTTTTTGCCCATTCTCCATGATACTGGCTGTGGGTCATCATAAATAGTTCTTTTTATTTTGAGAGATACCTTCCATCAATATGTAGTTTATTGAGAGTTTTTAGTATGAAGGGCTGTTGAATTTTATTGAAGGCCTTTTCTCCATCTACTGAGATAATCATGTGGTTTTTGTCTTTGGTTCTATTTATGTGATGGATTACGCTTATTGATTTGTGTATATTGAACCAGACTTGCATCCCAGGGATGAAGTCAGCTTGATCTTGGTGGATAAGCTTTTTGATGTGCTGCTGGATTTGGTTTGCCAGTATTTTACTGAGGATTTTTGCATTGACGTTCATCAGGGATATTGGTCTAAAATTCTTTTGTTGTTGTTGTTGTGTCTCTGTCAGACTTTGGTATCAGGATGATGCTGGCCTCATAAAATGAGTTAGGGAGGATTCCCTCTTTTTCTATTGATTAGAATCGTTTCAGAAGGAATGGTACCAGCTCCTCTTTGTATCTTCGGTAGAATTCGGCTGTGAATCCATCTGGTCCTGGACTTTTTTTGGTTGGTAGGCTAGTAATTATTGCCTCAATTTCAGAGCCTGTTATTGGTCTCTTCAGAGGTTCAAATTCTCCCTGGTTTAATCTTGGGAGGCTGTATGTGTCCAGGAATTTATCCATTTCTTCTACATTCTCTAGTTTATTTGCATAGAGTTGTGTATAGTATTCTCTGATGGTAGTTTGTATTTCTGTGGAATCGGTAGTGATATCCCCCTTATCATATTTTATTGCATCTATTTGATTCTTCTCTCTTTTCTTCTTTATTAGTCTTGCTAGCAGTCTAGCAATTTTGTTGATCTTTTCAAAAACCAGCTCCTGGATTCATTGATTTTTTGAAGCTTACATATAGCTATTTTATTAGAATAAGTTACTGGTTCCTTGTTTTGTTTATTTGAGGAGAACATGGTTTCCTGTTTGCTATTGTTTCTTGTGGATGTATGTCTGTGTCTTTGCATTGAAGTATTGGTTATGCATTCCAAACTTCCTTGTCTGGCTTGTTTAGTTTTACTGGATGTATTTGCTTAGAGGTTCTTTATTGTCAAGTCATTGCTTCCTTTTCAGTTCTAGACGGCACCTTAATCTCAGGTTCACCTCAGCTCTAATACACAATCCGAGTTCTGCCCTTTGCTAATGGGAGAGGTCCAAAAGGGGATGTACCAGCAATGTAGGAACGCTAGTTAGGGGATCATGCCCAGGGAGCATGTGGGACAAACTTCCTACAGTGTTGTGCTGCTGAATAGCCACTCTGATTTGGCATCTCCTTTGGCCCTGAGTCACACAGCAGAGTTTCCAGGGCTGGGGATGGTAGACATTACTAAGCTCCTTTTGAAATGTCTGCCCACCAATACTTCACCAGGGTTTGAATCATTTTATCAACTCCATGGTAAGTAAAAGAATGAAAAGCTCAGAAGAATGGCAACTTTAGGGACTCAGAAAGTACTATACAGCTATCTGGGTGCCCCAGAACCCCTCAAGGATTTCACATTCTGTATTAATCCAATCTTGTTTTTTTTTTTTTTTCCCCATTTCTAAGGCATATTTTTACCATTCTTGTAAGTTCCGAATTTTTTTTTTATGTCCTTTGGATGGATTTCACTCAAGGTGCATAGTTTATTAGTTGAGACACTTTTGAAGTTTTTTTGTTTTTTGTTTGTTTGTTTTTTTGGTGGCAGCTTTAGCATGAAAATCAGCCATGTAATTTCCCTGATATTCAGGGTCTCTTTTATAAGTAGAAGTTTTAATTTTTATGATAGCTACTTATGAAGGCAGCAATAATGCAGAGATTAACAACCTGAGACCCATTTTTATAAGCATATCATTTGACGTTAAGGATCCCCTCTGTTTCTACAACACACTAAAATCACCGACTACTGAAAAAGTATACCTGGCATCAGTCTAGATATTTTCAGTCTTATCTTTTGCTGTTTTACAATCTCAAGTGAGGGCAAATAATTCTGCAGATTAGGCTGAATTAAATTGGGGAGATCTCCTTTTTATCATAGTTCATGTTGGATTGTAACAGCATGACCAGCTTAGTATTTTCCTTCAAAATTTTTGGCATAGGAAACATCGGCATAGAGCACGAGCTCTGGATTGGTGAATAGAATTTCTTGTAAATCCAATCTCAGAGTCAAATTTTGGGAAATCAGTTTAACACAATTATAAGTCTCTCTTTTGTTGGGTAAAGGTAAGATGGTAGCAGAGTTTAAAGAAAGAATTGCAGCAAAGAATATGCAGATTTGAAGGTGATAGGAGCAGAATCACATAAAATGTTATCCTGCTGGCTGAGAAATGCTGGGTACATTCAGGATTTAGCAAGCTTTCTACAGCATGTGAAAGGTGTAGGCATAAGTTATTGCCTTGAACAAGTTCTGAGAAAGATTGTATAATTTGGCACCTGCAACTACTGCCTTTAAACAATTTGGATGTGCTATAACCACCAGACATAACTGTACACTATACTATTCTACGGTCCTATTTTGTCCTACAAGTTTTTGAGTGAGGACCTCTAGAGTCTGATTGTTTCATTCATGAATAAACAATGTGAATGGTTTATAAAACTTGGAGAGTCATAACACAGGAGGATTTTGCAAAACCTGTTTTAGTTCAATAAGGGCCTCCTATTATTTTGCTTTCCACAGAAAAGGGTCCTGATTGCTATTTTTAGTTAGTTCATAGAGTGGAGAGGCCAATGTTGTGACCCGGTCCATCGTGAAAGTCTGAGGAATCCTCTGAGTTGCCTTTTACTCACAGGTCTAGAATAATTTTGAAGAGTATTTATTTTTTTCTGGAGACAGAAAGATTACTTTTGCAGAGAAGTTGTGACCTAGATAATGTGCCACTTCTTGTGAGAATTGAAGCTTATCTCAAGAGGTCTTATGGCCCTTATAAGCTGGTTGTTATAATGCATATATTTGGTCAATTTGTACATCCTCTTTAGATGAAGAACAAAGAAGCAAATCACCTACATACTGAATCAAGGTAGAATGTCTGGGAAACTGCAGTGTTCAAATCTTGATATAAAATTTGTGAGAAATATGAAGGAGCGTTGATTAATCCTTAAGGTGTTGCTGTCAAAGTACGTTGTTGATTTTTCCAAGTGAAAATATACAAATACTAACACTCTTTTAGTCTACAGGAATGCTAAAATATACATACAAAGTATAAGTTTACTACTGTGAACCACTCAGTTTCAGTTCATTCCTTTGACAGCAAAGCGTTTGAATTTGTTATCACTGGGAATTTTTTTTTTTTTTTTTTTTTTTTAGACAGAGTCTCACTCTGTCACCCTGGCTGGAGTGCAGTGGCACCATCTCAGCTCACTGCAAGCTCCACCTCCCAGGTTCACTCCATTCTCCTGCCTCAGCCTCCGGAGCAGCTGGGACTGTAAACGCTCGCCACCATGCCCGACTAATTATGTTTTTGTATTTTTAGTAGAGACGTGGTTTCACCGTTAGCCAGGATGGTTTCTATCTCCTGACCTCGTGATCCACCCAACTCGGCCTCCCAAAGTGCTGGGATTACAGGCGTGAGACACAGCGCCTGCCCGGGAATCTTGATATATAATTTTATATATAGCTCTAAGGCCCTGTACAAATCTCCATCCCTCTCCAGGGATTTCTTGACAGGTAAGATAAGGTCACAAGGACTAGTACACAAAATAATTACTCCTTGATTTATTAGGTCCTCTACTCTTAGAGTGAGTCCTTGTGTTGCTTCAGGTTTCAGAGGGTATTGGGGTAACTTACAAAGCAGTTTAGGCTGAGCACAGTGGCTCATGCCTGTAATCCCAGCACTTTGGGAGGCCGAGGTGGGAAGATCACCTGAGGTCAAGAGTTTGAGACCAGCCTGGCCAACATGGTGAAACCCATCTCTACTAAAAGTACAAAAATTAGCCTGGCATGGTAGTGCACAACTGTAATTCCAGCTACCCAGGAGGCTGAGGCAGGAAAATCACAAACTCGGGAGGCAGATGTTGCAGTGAGTCGAGATCACACCACTGCACTCAAGCCTGGGTGACCGAGTGAGACTTCGTCTCATAAAAGAAAAAAAAGAAAAAGAAAAGAAAGCAATTTAAAAAGGGCCAATCACAATTTTAGTGGATTTGATGTGTTTGATCTTTCCGACATCTGTAGAGAAGAAGCCCATAGAGCATCAGGAATTTCAGAAAGATGTATATCTATACTTTTATGGAACTTAATAGTTTCCTTAGGATAGTAAATTTGGGCCACAATGTTTTATTGTCTGATAAATCTTAGATAGATCATTTCTTAGATAAATCATTTAGATAAATCAGATTATCTAAGATGATAAATTTAGATAAATCAGATTATCTAAGATGATCATCTTGGATAAATCATTTCTCTGGAGGATAATTTTATTGAGCCTCCAATTAGGAAAACAGATCTTTATCTAGGAGATTCAGAGGAGCAGTATCACATACAAGGAAGGCATGATTCTTAGAAAAAGGGTCAAGGGTGACAGCTGAAAATTCTGTTAAAGGAACCCTTTGAACTTGATTTGAAACTCCTGCCATTGAGATAACTTTTATTATCCTGAGAAAGTTCTTGATATATCATGGTGGACTCTAAAGTAGAAAGAGTCTTTCTGGTGTCACAGTACAAATTTCTTCATTTAAGTTTGGTTTCTCCTCATTGATTTAAAGGAATTATTGGAAGTAGCTTACTGGGCAATTCCTTGGAACCCTTTAAACATTAAGAGTTGTTAAAAGGATGTGGGGGTTGTTCCAATTTCCCCTTATTTAGCAATGGGCAGTCTTTTTGCCAATGCCCCTTCTACTTCCAGTAACCATAAGCATCTTTATCAATGGAGGCAAAATTGGGAATAAGATTTTTTAGAGACAGGCCAAATTCCCTGCAACTGTTGTAATTGTAGTGTCATTAGTTTGTTTACCTGATGGCTTCTTTTTCTTGTCTAATATCCCTTCAACATGCTCTGCTAGATATTGCAGTTCTGTGAGAGTTACCTCTCATTTTAGTTTAGGAACAAAATGGGCTGGTATAGCCACTTTATCATCCTGGCCTTTAAAGCCAGTATTATGTGAAAACTGTCTACACATGAGCATGATAGTCTGCAGCAGATTCATTTTTTTATAAGGTTAAATTATGGTCCAGCCTATTCTCATTGGAAGTGCTTCAGGAATAGCATCTAACAGTTGTTGGCCCATTTTTGTGTCCATCTGCATTTCCTATTTAAAAGCATGCTTAGCAGGATCCTCAGTACATCCAGATGGATTATCCCAATGGGGTTTTTCTAGACATTTTCAGTTATCTCTTGTGCATACTATCACATGGACAAATTGGTACAAATTAAAACCATGAATTATAGACCCCTTAAAAATTTTTAAATTTTAAATTCTATAAATTTGGTTGTATGTTTTTAGTATCACAAAATCTTTTATGATGGCTCAGAGTTCTGTGTAAGACCAAGGTTTAAATTCAGCTGTAACAGGTACTCCTGGCTCATTTGAGTGTCTAATTTTTTAAAGGAAGCTGGTATGAAGAGGTTTAGGTGGAAAAGCCAAGACATTAAAGGGGTTAGTAGGTTCAGAAAAATCAGTTACTGGAGGATAAAATGAAGCAGAGGGATTCACAGAAGGGTCTATAGAGTCAGGCTGAGTTTTAGCTTTTAAATTATTATTTGCACACTGATAGAGATTATTTTGGAGAGGTTATTGTGAGTCATTCTGTCTTTTAAAAGCTTCTGCATACCAGTCCAAGACTGCATTCAGTTGTCTTTGAGAGGTTCTGGGTCATTTCTTTTCAAGAGTGCTTTCAGAATGAACTATTTTGTGTAAGTTAAAGGTTGCCCAAAGCGGCCACTGCAGCCTCACATTGTCCTTTATAAAGTTCACCTTTTCACACACAAAAACACACAAGATCCTGATCCATAGCTGCTAAAAATATAGGAAGCAGGGGGTTCAGACAGATGTAGGGAAGGGATTATCGACCAGGTGGAATGTATCTTTGCCTTGGATTTCCTAAAATGAATGTATCTATAGGGAACCTTGTACTTGTACTGCTGTCCAGAAACCCAGTGGAATGGCAGGTTGTCTCCTGTTACAGACACAGGGAATAATGGGTTTTCTCCTCTTGCAGATGGAAGGATGACTTATCAAGAAGCTTTCACACAGCACAGGTGTGCACAACAAAGTTGAAGAGCTTGAAATGCAGAGAGTACATCTTGGATCTGAGAGAACCTTTGAGCTCCATGTTTAGCAAGAAAGCAGTGAGTGCCATGTGCTCTGTGGTACTGGCATCAGGTTACTCTCCTGTCTTGGAGCTTATCAGCGATCTACTTTACATCTCATATTTGATACCGAAAACTGCTAAAAATAAAATCAGATCAACTAAAACAGGAATATAGGAGTTTGTTGTGCCTACGGCATCGGGTTACTCACCTGCCTTGGAGCTTATCAAGGATCTACTTTACATCTCATATTTGACACCAGAAACTGTTAAAAACAAAATCAGATCAAGTAAAACAGGAATATAGGAGTTTATTGTGCCTACCAAAGAACATTTAAAAAACCAGGAGATTTCAAACTGAACAGGTTAAGAAGCTCATCTCACAAGTGTTAAACAGCACAGCTTATAAAGCATCAGTGACAAAGTACATTGAACTCTATTGTAATTGGCTACTACAAATTTGTATCCCTTTTAGGGCACATAGAGCTACAGAAGCTTATTTTTCTGTAGCTGATTGACTCAACTTTATCATATTGACGTGGAAGAAAGGCTTATGGTTTGTTTATGGTTAGAGCTTGCGTTTCAGAGAGATCAACATAGCTTACATTTTGTTATGGCTATGGTTGGTTGTTCTGAGAATATATCCAAACTGTGGCCTCCCTTTTGAATTCTTTTAACATCCCTTAACAATGAGATGCCATGCAGAGAGAGAAAGAGAGAGGCCAAGGAGCAGTGAGGTGCCAGATTTGTGAGAGACCTTTCTTGGAGCTTTCAGGCAAGGAAAGACTCCAGCTGAGTACCACACAGTGATCCAGTTGATGCCACTTGGAGCAGAAAAACAGCCCAGCTAAGCTCTACCCAAACTTCTGGCCCACATAACTGTGAGGTATAATAAAATAGCTGTTGTTGTAAGCCACTAAGTTTTGGGGTAACATATGTTACCACAATAAATAATCCAAACATTCTCCTCTAAACTTAGATTGTCGATAGGATTAATGTGACAAGTAATAACTTATAGCCTTGTGACTTGACCTCCACTGTTGGCTTAAATTTCAATTTAAATATTTTATTGTTATTCAATTTGTCATGTGAGTATATCTTCCGTCCCAGTGAGATTGCAATTCCTTTTTAGTACCTACATATAGTCTTATATATAATAATTTTGGTGAACTCTGCTTTTATTCTTTAGAAAATTAACATAGGTAAAATTTACCTTTTTTAACTAAAATTTGTGTTGTGTTTGTATAATGCTACAAACATCTTTATTTGTTGTTCCTTTTAGTATATGTGCCATCATTGAATAAAAGTGAGTGACAAGGTGCTGGGAAAATGTGGAAATGAGAGTGGGAATGTGGATGTAGGTTATCTCTTATTAAAAAATAATATTTGATTAAAAATCATTAGAGAAAAACATATGTTAGCCACTGAGTGGTATATAAAGTAATAAAATAAAGGTGAGAATTTACAAATGATCCATTAGTAGAAAACAAACAATCAAACAAAAAACCAAAAGTGCAAACACAAGTCCTGGGATAGTGTAGTTAAAGTCTGTGATGACCCCCAAGATTACTGACCCTGGCATCATAGCTTATATAATTCATTCCCCTTGAGCATGGACAGGCCTGTGAATATATTGGGGTAGTCACCCCTTGATTAGGTTATATTTTATGAGACTTCATTTTAACCAACTGGATGGAGAAATTCCTAGTGAGAGAGATGCCCTCATGCTTGTCTGGAAGAAGTAAATAGCCACATTGTGAAATGCCTATGAAAAGGGATAATCTTCAAAAGCTGAGCACCTCAGTTCTACAACCCCAAGGAACTGAATTCTGGCAACAACTAATGAACTTAGAAGAGGCCCCCAAGGTCTCAGATGAGGTCATAGCCTGAGCTAACACCTTGATTGCAGTCTGTTGAGACTTAAGCATAACATCCAGTAACTGTGCCTGAACTCTTTACTCATAAAATCTGTCAGATCATAAATTTCTGTTGTCTTAAGCCACTAAGTTAGTGATAATTTGTTACACAGCAATAGAAAACTAACAGAGTGTGATTCTACTTATACTGTAAAAAAAAATATGTTTCTATACTCGAACAAGGTCAAGAATGAGTGTGGAAGGAAAAGAAGAAACCAGGTTCCTTGATGACATCATTGAACTGAGCCGCCATCCCTGAGATGCTTACTTCCAGACCTTCTGTAAAACAATAATAATAATACCAGTAACTGTTAGTTACAGCACTGTTATTTGGATTTTTGAATAATGGACAACTGAATGCATTCCTATTTGCTCTAGGACATTCTGTGGCCTGCCTTAATTTAAATAAATATAAAGCTTTGTGCTATGCCTTAGAATTGCCATTTGAAGTCCCGACACAGAATTCTTTTTCTACCTTCTAGCTTTAATGGCTCATCCCTGCTATGAGGATAATGTCCAGTATCTAAGGTCTTTCGTTATGTGGGCCTTAAATAACAATTTAACTTACCTTTCAACAATCTTCCTGCACCCAAACTCGAATTATCAAGAGATACTTGAAGTTCCTCCAAAGTTGGCTGTCCTATGTACCTCATTGATTTTACCTCTGATTATTTTATTTTTCATCTTCTTTTTTACATGCTTGACATAGCTTTGCCTAAAGCTCTGATGACTAGTTCTCAGTTCAATTCCCTTGCAGCCTTCTCTTTGGAAAGCTTTTCTGATTGTCCTTCTTCAAGAGCTTCTTCTCTGGGTTCCCCAGCATCTTGCGTACATCCTTATCCCAGCTTTTAACCCATTATGCTATAATCATTTTTATCTGTATCAATTAACCCCCAAATGCTGAGGCAGTGTCTGGGTTACCTTTGTGTCCTATGTGCCATGGTATTCAGCACACAGCTGTCATTCCATAGTTATTTCTTACACAGAAGGAAAGAATGAAATTCAAAAGCCCACAAACAGGTATACTTTGAGAAGCAACCACCTCCTGGAGTATCTTTCATCGAGCTTCCTTCCCTAGAGATAACAGTTATCAGTTGAACCTTCTTCTAGAGATCTTCCAAATCTATGCATACATTTCTGTTTTACTTTCCTTTCTTGACAGATGGCAGCATTCTGTGATCACTGCCCCACACCCAGCTTTTCTACTTTTAACAATATGTCTACTGATTCACATATAGAGCATTCCTCTTTATACAGCTAAATATTACTCCATTCTGTGGATGTTCAACCATGTATTAATCAGTTCTCAATTGACTACATTAACGTTAACACTCCCCACTTACAAATAATTCAAAAATTATTATTGTATATTGTATATATTGTATATATCTTTACTGGTTCATACGAATGCATATGTAGAATATAATTGTAGCAATATTTCTTTGTCAAAAGATTTTTTTTTTGAGACGATTCCTCGCTCTGTCGCCCTCGGCTGACTGCAAGCTCCGCCTCCCGGGTTCACCCCACTCTCCTGCCTCAGCCTCCCGTGTAGCTGGGACTACAGGCGCCCGCCAACACACCCAGCTAATTTTTTCTCTTTTTAGTAGAGATGGGGTTTCACTGTGTTAGCCAAGATGGTCTCAATCTCCTGACCTCATGATCCGCCCGCGTTGGCCTCCCAAAGGGCGATTACAGGCGTGAGCCACCGCACCCGGCCTGTGCTATATGTTTTCATAGATACTGCCACATCATTTTCCTTCAACACTGTAACTTAATTGCATTCTCACCAATGAAAGGGTTTGTTTTCCTATACCAATGACTATAGATCAAATTTTTACTCTTTGTCAATGTGACAGATGAAAAATGGCATGAATTTACAGTTTACTTTGTGTTTGTTTTATTATGAGCCAGGGTGAGCACTTTTTATGTATTAAAATGTGATGTAAAATCTTGCTGCAATCAACAAATCCAGTCTGGCTAGTTCAGCCAGAAATACAATATCTTAAAAGTAATTAGATACTACTTGAGACTGTGGAGAAAACAAACTCAAGGATAAACTTTCGGGAACACAAAAAACCATGCAATAAACGGCCTGACATGGATACCACTGGGGCTTCTTTCATTACACATGAAATGCCAGGTCTCAGTGCTCCTACATTCACTATTGCTCCATCACTGACACTACCTGTGATCAGGTACTTGCCCTTGCAATTCCTCCTGCCACCTACTCTAGCAAAATGGGAACACTGTTTTGCTCATCTCTAAATCAGTCTCATAGAGGTGTGTCTGTCGGTCGAAGTCTAGGTCACCTGCCTGAGTGCTAGCTGCAAGAGAGGCTGGGTATTTGAGTTCTAGTTTTGATTGGAAAGGCAGGATTCATGATGTTAACATTTCCCCCAAAATGCAAATGTTTTTCAAAATATGAAAAGAAGCCCTGAACATGTCATATATCCTCTCCAGAACTCCAAATCATTCTTCATACTCAATCTTTGAAACAAAAGCAGATGTTCCCCCAACATAGTACACCTTCCACTCATTTCCAATGCAAACTTTCCCATCCCCAGCATCCCCCAGAAAGGGATGTGTCTCGTGTCTCTAACTTGTACAGGTGCATTCTAAGATCCTGGGAGATGTTAGTAATATGTTTATTTCCCATATGCTTTTGTAAAATTTGCTGAAATAAACTACTTTAACTGAAATTGTTTAATACTACTATTTATTTCTACTCCAAATTTTTCATTACACTTAGTCACATGTCAGAAGATGTGCTAAGAGGAAGTTAAGGGTACATTTGTCAGAGATTTTTTATAATATAGTTTGTGTTTTGCAGCCACTTCTGTGTAGAGACAGGTTATTGCTAACCATCACAGGGTAGAAATGGCTTCAAGGTGTACAGAACTTCCGCTGTGTAACTCACTCAGCACTGGGATTGAGTATTCCAACATAAAGGTGCAGTGTCATAAACCTGGTCCTGATATCCTGGTGTCACTTGCCACCAGAAGTAAGTACGGAGTGCAGGAGATACCAGGTTACAAATGTATGGAGCCAGGAGCTGGTTCATCAAAAATTCTTCCAATCATCAGACCAGTTAAATTTAAGGGAAAGTTTCAATTCTCATCCACATTTAAACAGAACTGAAGTTTGTCCTATCAGGGATATATTTTACAATACGACATATACAATTACAAATGAAACATAAGTTATTTTTTCTTTTATGATGGTAATTGTGTGAATTACAATACGTCAGAAATGGAAGGTTAGTGGGAAGAACTAGAGCACCTGCTACACTGCAGCTGGTTTTGGCAGCATACTCGACACTTACAGTCTTCTGTTTCTTCTGTCGGGGCTCAGAAACTAATACCCTAGAATACGGCACTTTGACATGCTGAACTGGAAAAGAAATCTCTCGAGCTCTCTCTGGCCTTCCTTGCCCTCCTGTCTCTCAATTCTCCTTCCCAAAGCATAGGAAAAAGTTGTTCTCTGAAGATCCCTTATCTGCCTAAAGTTCGAACTTGCCAAAAACAAACAAACAAACAAAAAAAAACTACTTTTGGTTTCTTCCCTGAGTTTTCATTAGCTAAATTCACATCACAGAAAGACAGACTAAAGTCTTTAAACACATCTGGACAGATTTTTGTCACAAAGCATTTTCTGCCCTATGGGCCCAGTAGACTTCATCCCAGGCCATTGTATGTTCTTTATGCCCATTAAATTCCCCTAAAAATTATTTTCTACCCCTTTAATATCATCCACACTTCTCCATCTCACTCTCCTCTTAAAAAAAAAAAAAAAAGATATAGAAACTTCTATACCCCATGAAAATACTGGTCAATCACTGTATAATTCTCCCCTGTACATGCTAATTATATGCCATTTTCCTAGTAATCTGGATTTTATAAATTAATTTTTTTAGCAAAAATTCAAAGGGCAAAGGGAAAGTTTTCTCTTCATTTCTACACAACTATCTAACCTGCTTGAACCTATCTGGCTTCAGTTTCTTACTTGGATGCATAATACAGACCCTCATTCCAGAGGAACTAGAGCTCCTGACCACTGTGCCCTTCTCAGTCCCTTTACTGTGTGTGGATCATCTGAGTGCCAGCCTTGCCAAGATGCTGACTCCTTTTCTTGTTTTCCATTTCTTTGTGATGATGAGGACAAAGTACTCAAGTGGCAGTGATGCCTCACTGTTAATGAGACTCTTTCTGTTTTCTCTAGTGGAAGTATTTTCTCCTTAAGAACCAGGAACCTTAATTCCACAGAAGCCTGAGTTGCAAGGATAGGAAACAGGAATTCTCTAATTTCCACTGCTTAGTTCCTGGGTTCATATAAATTTGTTGTTTTAAAGTATGCACTGTATTGCAAGATGGCCTTCTATTCTCTCAAAGTCCTGTTTCTGAATTGTCACTTCAGCCATGTCTTCATAGGCAGCTTTGTACCTCCATCAAACTGACAACTTCTGGATGCTGAAAATGTCATATGACCAGTGGACCCCATAGTCATATGCCCACTCTTACGCTTCCTTTGCTAGAAAATGAATCCCTTGGTCTGTCACAATGTTGTGCGGGACTCTAAGTCAATGCATCAAGCATGTAGTAAGCCATGGGTGAGACGTGCAGGCTGAGATTCTGCAACCTGGAAAGACAAACCTTCATAAAAAATACATGCCTATTTCTGTTAAATGAATTACTGTGCTTCCCAAGGGTTGAAAGGGTCAAAGTGATCAAGTTAGTTAGCTCCATCAGAAATGCAGCACTGGTCTCTACTATTGACAATTTGGAAATTCAGCATCAGCCAAAACTAGATCATCTTTGGTGTTGTAGGTTGAACTGTGTCTTGCCAAAATTGATAGGTTGAAGTCCTACCCTCAGGAACTCTGAATATGATCTTATTTAAAATCAGGATTGTTGCAGATATAGCTAAGATGAGGTTATACTGGAGTAAGGTGGGCTCCTAATCCAGTAAGGCTGTTGTCCTTATTAAAAAAAAAAAGAATACTATATAAATTAAAAGACAGAGAAACAAAGAGAGTGACGATGATGTGACGCCTTCAGAACTGTGAGACAATACATTTCTGTTGTGAGAGCCACCCAGTTTGTAGCACTTTGTTGCAGCACACTAAGGAAACTAATATACTTGGCAAGTAGAAACTCATGCTGTTAACATTCGTAGCTTCCATCTCTGCCACCATGTTTATTCATTTCAAATGAACATTGTCCCAACACTGAGCCTGCCCAACTGATGTCAACTGGCTGAGGGGGCATTAATATGAAGTACAAAGGCTTCACACTGTGAGCCCATTCAGAAACGTTCATCCTCAGGCATTTTCCTGATACCTCCTTTTTCTCAAATATTCAGTGTTTTCTATTCCAGGTTCCTGACAAATTGACCAAGCTATTTCCACTGTCTGTAAGTCTGTTCATATGCTAATCTTGGGTTCCTTCTTTCTCCTTAAAGTTGGATGATCAAGTGAACCTCCTGAGGCTCTGCCCATTGGGAGTATTTCTCCTCACCACTGACTTACAAGTTCATCTCTGAGTGGGCCTGAGTGCAGTTGCCATCCAGGAAGCAAGCTCAGATTTATCCCTCCTCCACTGGCTAGTTATTTGGGCTTCTCAATATAACCATAATGAGTGCTGAGAGAGGTACTGATGCAAATGTGGTAGGTGCCATGAGCTCAGTCTATCTTCTCATTCAGCTTATTGGGCCCTCTGACTCTGCTTATGCACCATCCTAGATACATCACTTCCATCCTCATTGCTGCTGGTTCTGCTCAACCTTAACACTTTGTGAGTCTTACTGTACTAGTGGACTACTCTGGCCTTACAGTCTTTTACTATCCACCATCCAGAACTCCACTGGAAAAAAAAGAAGCTCTTTTTTGAAAAGTATGTAATCCTTTGGTGCAGATAACATGGCATTGCTCCAGTTCCCAAAATGTCAGCTATGTTTTTCCTATTTGGTCTTGCCTTAAACCCCATATAGCAACTTTTCCTACCAATAATACCTCTAATATCATAGGTTCTGCTCAGTTTTATGGCCCAAGCAGCATGGCATCCCATGAGTCTGCCTGGATATGTTGTAGAGACCTTTCTTGTTCCGGAAAGTATTTCATGTCAACTACTCTACGAGTCAGAGAATTATTCACAGCTATGGAAAATGCTGAACCAAAACCTGAAAGGAACTACCAGACCTGCGCTTACTTCTGCATAGTGGATAATGAAGAATAAATGCTTATTTTATTTCAGAAGGGTAATTCTAGCAGGCCATAGATACTGGAGACTTAGAAATCAAACTGAAGTGATGAGCCCCTGAACCTCCATAGGATTTATTTCTCACCCTCTGGAGTATAAATGTCTTACCACAGACCTGAATACACTAGCAGCTTCTTGCACATGCAATCTGATTAGCATGGTGTCACTGATATAGACATTGATATAGACCCATGTGATATTCTGCAGGAGTTTGAGCTAGTCTGGGTATCTTCTGAATATATAATGACAGAAGGGAGAGAGGACAAACCTAGACTCAAGGTAAGATAGGAAAGTACTGTTGTCTATTCCAAGTAAATATAAACTATTTCTGATTTTTTTTATAAGGAGGGAAAAAGATGTACTAGCTAGGTCCTGGAATTCATATGTTGAAGCTTAATCCCGGTACCTTTCAATATGGCCATACTTGGAGATATGGCCTTTAAAAGGTAATTAAGGCTAAATGAAGCCATAAGGTTAAATGAAGCCATAATGACACAAAATATATATCTATTCTGCCTTCATAAAAACAGAAAGAGACACCAAGGATGTGCACATACAGAGAAAAGTCCACGTGAGAACACAAAGAGAAGGTGGTCATCCGCAGACCAAGGAGAAACCAAACCTACCGAAATCTTGATCTTGGATTTCCAGCCTCCAAAAATGTAAAATAAATAAATTTTTATGTTCTTTAAGCCACTCCTTCTGTGATATTTTGTTATGGCAGCTTCAGCAGACTAGCACAAAATGACTATATTCCTGAGGCTGTGTTAATCTACTCTAGCAAGGGTATCGCATCTGGCATAGCAGCTGCAACTAGGGCTACTGCTTAGTTAAGTTTGCAATACTGCACTGTCATAGTACAGGAACTCTATATATATATTTGGGGGTGGGAAGGGTGGGCAGACTGGTGAGTTAAATGGGATATAGGCATTTAAGAATGGCAGTAATTCCTTTAATTCCTGTATGACCTGGAGACATAATATTAGTTTTGATTAACTATCTTGGTTGGGATTAGGGGAATTTTCAAACGTTTCCACTTAGCCTTCCCTATTATAACAACTCTTGTTCTGGAGTCTAAGAATCTAACATATATATTATGCCAAAACCAAATACGTTTATTTTAATTTTGCAATCAGAGACTAGATGAGTCATTGCCAAATGGGTCTCCAGACCCAAGGAACCCCGGTGAGGCAAATTTGGACCAGGACTTTATTTATTACACAATTTTAAATAATAATTCCTAGGCAAAAGGTCTTGAGTTTAACTGGGGTAATTTCCTTTAGCCTCCTGGTTACCCATCCTTGATTTCTTTTTATTGTACAGTTGAATACCCTTGTTGACTGCCTATTTATTTTGTTCTAAGGGTGTTATGTTCTAACTATTTCCATAGACCCCTGTGGGTCAAGACCCTTGGTTGCCCCTCTAAGCTTTTCATTCATTACAGTAATTGTGTCCATTTAGTTTATCTTGGTTAAGTGCCATAATCCATCTAGCCTCTATTATTTCAAATTACCACTGTTATTATCAATCAGCCTAGTTCTGTAACAACCTCTCTTACTTTGTTAGGGAGGAGAGCCACCACTGAAAACTTTACTGATGCTGTTTCTCCTCTCCCCAGCACATTTCAATTGCTACCATAAATGGTATCCTTGGAGCCCTCCCAAGGAACAATTGGAAAACTGTGGGTTTTTCTGGCTGTCACTAATATTTGATTCTAGCACACCTAAACCTCTGAAACTTTTATTTTTTTCCACTACCAGTTATGGTAATTTATGCATGGGCCATATTTCATATTTCTAGGGACTATCCTGTTAGTGAATTTGCACCATCTTACAACCTTGTGTTCTCCCACTCGACATCTGTATCAAGAATTCTCAGAATCCACCCTCATGTGTGCTTCTGCAGGCATATGCTGGAAATGTCACTTGCTAATGCAATACACTTGCATCTTGCTTGAGAGCTCATGCTTGATCATGTCTATTTTATCTCCAATTCATGAAAGCATGCTGCAGAACATGCATGATTTTATGACTTGATAGTTCAGATGATACTGTGTTCATGATGGGCTCAGCCTCACTCAAACCTGGTGTTTACTGAATACCTATATGTGTATGTGTTGTCACACAAGTGAAAAGAGGCTCAATGATTTTTGTGTTTGTATCTTGGTGAAAAGCAATGACATTGTAGCATTTTTTTTTTTTTTTTTTTTTTTTTTGAGACGGAGTCTCGCTGTGTCTCCCAGGATGGAGTGCAGTGGCGTGATCTCGGCTCACTGCAAGCTCCGCCTCCCGGGTTCACGCCATTCTCCCGCCTCAGCCTCCCAAGTAGCTGGGACTACAGGCGCCCGCCACCACGCCCGGCTAGTTTTTTTTTTGTATTTTTAGTAGAGACGGGGTTTCACCATGTTAGCCAGGATAGTCTCGATCTCCTGACCTCGTGATCCACCCGCCTCGGCCTCCCAAAGTGCTGGGATTACAGGCTTGAGCCACCGCGCCCGGCCGCATGTTTTCTTTATTTTGGTGAAGAAAGTCCAACATATCCCAGGCTATGGTTGGCATGAAGCTCCTAAAATTTGACTGAGGTGAAGCCACTTGTATTTAGGGAAGAGGTTATTTATCTTCTATCCTCTGGTGTGAATACTTTTATGACAGCATTTAGATTACCTACTACTTTCAGCTCACCAGATTCTATCAGCATAATGTAATTAGTATAGTAATCTAGTGCAAGTCCTATTACAGTGATCCAAATTGTTATTCCTTCCAGGATCATTCCCACAAATATTCCCAGGTAGTTACTTTATAAAAAATCACATTATTGCAATTTGGTAGGGGACATGCTGGGATTCAACTGTGATCATAGATACAATATGGGTGAGGGTTAAGGAGGATTAAGTTGTTTTTGTAAGGTTAAGTGCCTCACATAACTTTGTAACCAGATCTTTTTGCAAGTAAGAATCTGCTTTTTCATGAGGAGAAATAGGAGCTGCTTCTGCTAGTAAAGGATATTTCATTAAAATGGAGGATTTTAGAAGCCCTCAGTCATCTGAATCTTCTCACATGTCCCCATTCTAATTTTCACAGCCCAACTCTCTCTCAGTAAATACATTTCCGTTCACATAAGAGAACTACAGAGTATTCAAATTCAACTCTACATAATGCAAAAACTCCAAGGTTAAATATTTTAGTTTGCTTTCTAGTTACTTTAAGTTTTGAAGCCGCAAATGACAAAGTATTATTTTACATTAGATGGAAAGTTTTGTTTTTGTAACACTGACTTCAGTCAAGATTTCAGAACTTTACATGATCATTCTCTTTCTTTAGGCTCTCCAACACAGTTGGAAATAAGCAGACAATCACACAGTCCTTGAATTCTCAAGCTTAGCAATTTCCACACTTAGCAGCACTTGATATCTAAGGCCGTCCCATCAATGACACTTCATTCTAAATGATATTTGAATTAGTTGCCTGGTCATTACATGCTTTCAAATGCCATTAGCTGTATTGTCCCAACCTTTCTCTTTGATGAAGAAATTCCACTATGCCCCTAGAATAATCCCACTTCTTAATTTTTTGCATATCCTTTTTCTTTGACTACCTACATATTACCATATCACTTGTGACTGTTAATAGCAAAGAAAAAAATCCATTCTGGCAAACTTAGTCAGACAAGAAAACAAATCATCTTATGGGCTAGAGAAGAAAACAATTCTAAGCAGCCAAGATCAACATTGTAAAACTACATTTAAACAAACAAACAAACGAACAAAAAACTGACCTAAAGAGTATACTGCCACTGTAGTCACTGCCTCCACCAAGCATAAGATGCCAGGAATCCAAAAATATTAAAATTATCGGTCAGGCACATTGGCTCACGCCTGTAATCCCAGCACTTTGGGAGGCCGAGGTGGGCGGATCACGAAGTCAAGAAATCAAAACCATCCTGGCCAACATGGTGAAACCCCATCTCTACTAAAAATACAAAAATTAGCTGAGGGTGGTGGCACATGCCTGTAGTCCCAGCTACTCGGGAGGCTGAGGCAAGAGAATTGCTTGAACCCTGGAGGCAGAGGTTGTAGTGAGCTGAAATCATGCCACTGCACTCCAGCCTGGCAAGAGAGCGAGATTCTGTCTCAAAAAAAAAAAAAAAAAAAAAAAAAAAATTATCCTGCAGCAAGCACCAATGCCTTTTTATATCAGGAAGTGAACCTTGAAATCACTACAACTCACAAAAATCAGAGGCCTTTATTATCACCTACATTAGCAAAACTGGAAAATCCGCAGAGTCCATTTTCTCTTCATGTTAACTGATGAATCAGGGTGTTAAATGGGTGCTTGTGTGACTGTCAGAGGCTAGCTTACATGGCTGTGTTATACTTGGGTGGGAAAACATAACACATAATACAGTTAATTTCCCAAATATAAGAATAGGACAAATGCACATAATAGCTTGTGTATTTCTTTTTTAATGAACTAACTGTTCAGGTCACTGATTTCCATAGTCTATTTAGTGTTCCATAGTAACATTTCCCAGTTTGCCTTTTGTCTTGTGACATTGTTTATAACCAAAAATTATTTTGGTTGTTAGATTAACCAGTCCAAAAAAAAAAAAGTCTTATGTTTTTCTTTAAAAAATATTAAAAATAAAGATATGTTTTCTTCTAGTATTTTTTGCTTTGTCTTCTTATGTTTGAATCTTTGATGCATTTGCAAACTTAGTCTAATAATTATGACTCACTTTCCTTTCAAATTTAACCATCCTTTATTTCAGAATTTCAAGTTGCTTCCACATTTCTGGCAATAAAGTAATCTAATCATTTAAATAAATTACTTATATATTATTTTTAAATATTCTGTAATGTTTCTCTTATTTCAAACTGCCTCAAAGAAGTGACAATGTCCAATTAAAGCTATGTGGAAGGGTGGCTAACCAAACACACAAACAGAAAGGGAAAATTAAGTAATCTGAATATTTAGCCAGAAGGAAGTAAAGATTTCATAGCTGGACTGAATCTCATGAGATCCAGTTTGTGTTTGCATTTTAGAGATGAAGCAATTTATAAAAGGTGAAATTAGAGATGTAAAAGTCCTTATATGTGAAATTTTATCTCAACCTTTACAATGAGGGAGTGGGAAAGGGATGAGGAAGGCCATTCTTCACAATAATAATGTAAAAGTCTAAATTTCTATTCCAATGTTTGAATTTATGCAGTTTTATCTCCAAATAGAGTCAATATATTATTTGACTTGGCATTTTAACTGTTTTGTTTAAATATTTAAATGGATAAATTTTAAAAGTTATATAAAACTTGGCCAGGTTTGGTGGCTCACACCTGTAATCCCAGCACTTTGGGAGGCTGAGGTGGGTCACCTGAGGTCAGGAGTTTGAGACCAGCCTGGCCAACATGGTGAAACCCTGTCTGTACTAAAAATACAAAAATTAGCTGGATATGGCAGTGCATGCCTGTAGTCCGAGCTACTAGGGAGACTGAGACATGAGAATCATTTGAACCTGGGAGGTGGAGGTTTCAGTGAGCCGAGATTGCAACACTGCACATGAGCCTGCGTGACAGATTAAGACTCTGACTCAAAAAAAAAAAAAAAAAAAAAAGTTATATTAAAGTAACTAGTCTCTATGATACAGTTTGGCTGTGTCCCCACCCAAATCTCATATTGAACTGTAGATCCCCATAATTCCCACATGTCATCGGAGGGACCCAGTGGGAGGTAATTGAATCATGGGGGTGGGTCTTTCCCATGCTGTTCTTATGATAGTGAATAAGTCTCATGAAATCTGATGGTTTTATAAAAGGAAATTCCCCTGCACACACGCTCTTGCTCACTGCCATGTAAGACATCCCTTTGCTCTTTCTTCATTTTTGGCCATGATTGTGAACTGTTAGTTCATTAAAATTATTTCCTTTCTAAATCACCCAGTCTTAGGTATGTCTTTATTAGAAGCATGAGAACAGACTAATACAATAAATTGGTACTAGTAGAATGGGATGCTGCTGTAAAGATACCAAAAGAAATGTGGAAGTGACTTTGGAACTGGGTAATAGGAAAAGTTTGGAATGGTTCGGAGGGCTCAGAAGAAGACAGGAAAACATGGGAAAGTTTGGAACTTCCTAGAGATTTGTTGAATGGCTTTGATCAAAATGCTAATAGTGATATGAACAATAACGTCCAGGCTGAGGTGGTCTCAGACAGAGACGAGGAACTTGTTAGGAACTGGAGTACAGGTGACTCTTACTGTACTTTAGCAAAGAGACTGGCAACATTTTGCCCCTTCCTAGATATCTGTGGACCTTTGAACTTGAAAAAGATGATTTAGGGGATCTGGCAGAAGAAATTTCTAAGCAGCAAAGCATTCAAGAGGTGACTTGGGTGTTATTAAAAGCATTCAGCTTTATGTATTCACAAATTGAAACATGTTTAAAAGGGAAGCAGAGCATAAAAGACTGGAAAATTTGCAGCTTGATGATGCAGCAGAAAAAAAAAAAATTCTGAGGAGAATTTCAAGCCAGCTGCAAAAAGTTGCATAAGTAGTGGGAAACCAAATGTTAATCACCAAGACAATGGAGAAAATGTCTCCAGAGCATGTTAGAGACCATGCCTGCAGCCCCTCCAATCACAGGACTGGAGGCTGAGGAAGAAAAAATGGTTTTGTGGGCTGGGCCAAGGGCCCCCTGCTCTGTGCAGCCTAGGAACTTGGTGTCCTGCATCCCAGCTGCTCCATCCCAGCTGCTGCCTAAAACAGGCCAAGGTACAGCTTGGGCTATGGCTTCAGAGGGTGCAAGCCCTAAGCCTCGGCAGCTTCCATGTGGTGTTGAGCCTGCAGGTGCACAGAGTCAAGAACTGAGGTTTGGGAACCTCAGCCTAGATTCCAGAGTATGTATGGAAACGCCTGGGTTTACAGGCAGAAGTTTGTGGCAGGTAGGAGCTCTCATGGAGAACCTCTGCTAGGGCAGTGTGGAAGGAAAATGTGGGGTTGAAGCCCCTACAGAGTCCCTGCTAGGGTACTGCTTGGTGGAGCTGTGAGAAGAAGGCCAGCGTTCTTCAGATCCCAGAATGGTAGATCCACCGACAGCTTGCACCATGTTTCTGGAAAAGCCACAGACACTCAACAGCAGCCTGTGAAAGCAGCCAGGAGTGGGGCTATCCTTGCAAAACCACAGGGGCAAAGCTGCCCAAGACCATGGGAACCCACCTCTTGCATCAGTGTGACCTGGATGTAACACATGGAGTCAAGGAGATCATTTCAGAGCTTTAAGATTTGACTGCCCTGTTGGGGCCTGTAGCCTCTTCATTTTGGCCAATTTCTCCCATTTGGAATGGGTGCATTTACCCAATGCCCACACCCCCACTGTATCTAGGAAGTAACTAACTTGCTTTCAATTTTACAGGCTCATAGGTGGGAGGGACTTGCCTTATCTCAGATGAGACTTTGAACATTCAAGTTAATGCTGAAATGAGTTAAAACTATGGGGGACTTGGAAGACATGATTCATTTTGAAGTGTGAGGGCATGAGATTTGGGAAGGGCCAAGGGCAGAATGATATGGTTTGGCTGTGTCGCCATCCAAATCTCATTTTGAATTGTAGCTCTCATAATTTTCACGTGTCATGGAAGGAATCCCCTGGGAGGTAACTAAATCATGGGGGCAAGTCTTTCCCATGCTGTTCTTGTGATGGTAAATAAGTCTCACGAAACCTGATGGTTTCATAAAGGGGAGTTCCCTGCACACGCTCTCTTGTCTGCTTCCATGTAAGCCTTCCCTTTGCTCTTGATTGTGATGCTTCCAGCCATGTGGAACTGTGAGTCCATTAAACTTCTTTCCTTTATAAATAATCCAGTCTTGGATGTGTCTCTATTAGCAGCCTGAGAACAGAGTAGCACACTCTAAAATTAGATATTTATCCATTTATAGTATTACTAATATCCTCATTTCTGTTTCATTAACTGTTGCAGAGAAAACATACTTTAGTTTTACAAATTTTACTATACGTCTTCTTGAAGATGTGGCAAAATAAAGAAATAAATAGCAACATTATTCTAGGTTCTGATACAAAGCAGCTTTGTTTTTATTCTGGACAATTAATGGTTGCTAAACATAGTGGTTGAGTAATAAACCTAAGCATTGTTGTTTATGGAAACTGATAAGCAAAAGGGAAAGGCAGAAAGATTAGTCTCCCTCAATGAAGAAAATTAGCAAAAGTAAAGAGGTCATGAAAAAGAAAAACAGAAAAACGTATGCCTGGAGATGAGACAGCTTTGCATATTCACACTGGTAAGAGGATGTTTGGAGGCAGCAGTTTTGAGACTCAGCACTATCACTTACTCTTTTTGTGAAACCGAGAATAATCACTTAACCATTTACTTACTTTACAGGGGTTTCCTTTCCTGTAAAGTAGGTAAACAATACAGTCTGCTAGTGTTGTACAGTTCAAAAGAAAAGTTTTGGCAGTGCTACAAACTATAAAATAAAATATGTCAATGTTTGTTGTAATGATTGTTGTTGGTGTTGTTGCTATTGCTATATATTATATGAAAGTAATAATTTTTCCTTGACCAAAATGTGCAAAGTCAATCCATTTGGAGCTGTGTCTTGTTGTAAAGTAGAGCTCAGGAAGAACATTACCAAGTCACTCTAATGGGTTAATGAACAGATTTTAATGCAAAACTTATAAGGTATGTGTTCACAAAAAAGAAAGGCATGCATTTCCCAGTACCTCCCTTGATTACACAAACAGGCATGGAAGGTCAAGGTGCTCTATTAGACACACACTGTGGGATCACCATTCAAGGACTCCATCCCACTGTTGATAGAGAGGAACGTTTTTAACAGAAGAATGAAAGATGGCTTACCAACAGGCAGTCTGGATGTCAGCCACCAGTCACGTTTTGGAGTGGTAGAGAAAACTACCCAGGTTGTGACATTGGTATCCTTGGAAAGCTAGATTTAGGCACAGCTGCCTTATTGGAAAGGGGAGGAAAGAAGAGTGAAATTTAGTGCTAGAATAAGGAAAATTGTGTGGAGTTCAAATTAGAAATAGTGGAGTTCCTACCTTCATTTTATGCTGTTGGACAAATGTCCCTCTCCCACCCTCAGAGAAAACTGGAGAGGGTAAAAACCAAGGGTCTTTAGTCTTAGAACTTCAGACTTGATGATACAGGTACCCAGGACTGGATACATAATGCGTGGAATCCAGTGCAAATTAAAATATGAGTACATCATTCAAAAATTACTAGCAATTTCAAGATGGCAGTAGCAGATAATTAAATTAAGCCCTTCCAAGACAGCGTCCTGTGTGACATCATGGGAGGATTGACCATATAAGAATTGTACTGAAAATAAAAAGACTGGTGTTTATACACACAATGAATGCAGAGTACTAAATGACCATTATCTTTACTCCTGAGAGAGGACATTGAAGGACTATTTTCAAGTGCATATGTGCAGCCCAAGGGTCCTCAAAATCATGTTACTTAGGATAACCTTCAAGTGAAGCTCAAAGTCAGGAAGTCCCACACACTTGCTCAGAATGATTAAAAGAAACTTTCAATCTCCTTAATCTTAAAAAAAAAAAAAACAACTAAGGATGCCAAACACCCCAAACAATGATCTAATATGGAAAGAGAAACCAAAACAGAAGAGACACGATTTATTAGTAATCAATATACAGAGAGAAGAAATTTTACAAGAAATTATTTAAAAAATCCTGAGAGTAAAAGATTACATTGCAACTATGAAAAGAACTATGAAGAGGACACCCGGGGGAAAAAAGGAGATCAGATTTTAAAACATCATAGGATAAGTGAAATAGACATTTCAGAAAATAAATTTCAGGAAATCTCACAGAAATTAGAACAGAAAGGCAAAGAGATGGCTATGAGAACAGAAAAAAGGCAGTATCAGTGGGTTAGTCCAGGAGGCCCAACATCCAAATAACAGAAATTCCATAAAGACAAAGAAAATAAAGGGACAAAAATCAACAATGAATAACTCAAAAATTCACTAAACTGAAGGCAATTCAAGGTGAGGGCTTCTGCAAGGTTCCCAGCAAAATGGATAAAAATTGACCCAGGGCAAAGCACATCACTGTGAAGTTTCAGAACCCTGTGGACAAGGAGAAAGTCACACAGGTTTTATAGAAGGGGGAAGAAATATGGAATGGTCAGAAATTAAAATGGCTTCAACTTCCTTAATGGAAAAGAAACACCTCCAACATTCTGAAAGAAAATGTTTCCAACCTAGGCCCTTTTGAAATGTCAGTTAAATATGAGGATAGAATAAAAACATATTAAAATATAAACTGTCTCAAAAGAAAAAAATTCCCATGCATCTTTTTTTCTCAGCAAGCTCCTGGGGAATGTATTCCCCAAACCTGAGAGAGTAAATCAAATGAAAGAGAAGGATATGGGAATAGGAATCATCTTACGTTGAAGAGAGATGCCAGGATGATAAATAGGCTCCAGAAAATAGAGCCACGTGACTTGCTGAGGACACCCCTGTGCATGCCTCTGCCTTTGTCCCTTGAGCCTGACCTCATGATTCACTAGGACTAAACAAGGCAAAATATCAGATAAGAGGATGCGGCCAGAAGCAACAGATCCAAGCCAGAAGAGAGGCAGAGGGAATTCAAAGCATAACAGAAAAGCAAAGTCCTAGAATGACAGCTCCATTTCTGGCCTAGAATGCAATCAGTTCAGACCCTCAGAAAGGGGCTTTCCAAGAGACTGTTTCCAAGAAAATAATTGAAATGTCTGTTTATCTGATGTGATTGGCCTTATTGAAAAGTGTATTTAAAGGCTATTGAATGATTGGGGGTGGGCAGAGGAAATAGCAACAGAAACACACAAAAAGAAAAAGCATGAAGATAAATAAAAGGGGGAAACAAAAATATTCATAATGCACTAAAGTATCAGCTGTGAAAAATAGTTCCATAGGCCAAATACTGTAAACATTGAATATTGACTTAACAATAGAGCATAACGTCAAGTGGGATATATTCTAAAATACAAGGAAATAATTCAGCATTAGGAAATATATTCATGCAATTTACTATTTTATATTAATAGAGAAAATGTATAATTATCTCCATATATGCTAGAAATATATTTGATAAAAATTTAACACTCATTTTTTTATTAAGGTTACAACAAAAACTCTTTAGTAAGCTAAAAACAAAAGGAAAGTTCTGTAATATTATTATAGTATCAATCAAAAACAAAAACATGTTTAAGGGTAAAATACAATAGAAATTCCAATGAAAGTAAGAAATAAAATGAGTCATACCATTACTATTCAATATATTTTAAAGGGTATGAAATATTTGTGTTAATTTTTTGTTTCTGCTCAACATGTAAACCTTGATCCTATGATTTGGAAATTTTCCCACAAATAGAAGAACTCTGAATCGTGGAAAAACACACTTTTCCCAATTTCCCTTGCCACTTTGGCATGTGCATATGACCCGGGCTTAGCCAGTCAGATATTCAAACACAGCCTTTAATTGGAAATAGTGCAATGAAGCAAGGGCAGACGAGAAGCCACCCCGGCTTCCCAAGGAACAAAAAGGCAGTATTGTCGTGCTGGGAACGTCAGCTGTTCAATAGCAATAGCAGTAATATGTTCACCAGATGGATTCATTTTGCATTTGGTCTGACTGCTTAGTGTACTTGTTTTCCAAATGTGGTTCGATAGTTTTCCTTTGAACTACTTTTTATGTTTTGCCAAAATTAACCAGCGTCTGACTTATCCTACTGTTTAAAATCAAGTACTATGATCATTACATGGAAGTCCTGAGAAATAAGAACTGAAATAAGATATTAGAGAGAAACAAAAATCTTCATTAATTGCAACTTATGCAATTTCCTACATAGAAAATCCTGGAATATCAGTAGAAAAACTATCGGAATAAATGAAATAATTTAAGAAAAGGGCCAGTTATAAGGTAAATTTACATCTTTTTTAACTTACAGAAGTAAATGACAAATATTTATTTTAAAATTCCACTAACAAAGACAAAATAAGCATACACTTATGAATTTATTTAACTAAAGTTGTGAAGGAAAAGTTAAAATTTTCTAAGATCCAATAAACTGGAAAGGTATTACAAGGTGGAAAGTATTCAACATTACAAAGATGCCAAATCCCCCCAAGTAAATCTTTAAATTTAATACAATTTCTATTTAAATTCCAAAAGAATTTTATTATAAAAAATGATTTTAAAATATCTGTAAAATGTAAATCAAAACAATAACCGGGGAATTTCTGAAGAAAATTGAAGGAGAATTTGTCCTACTAGATATCATAATATACTACATAGTTATAATAACTTCAACAATGTGATATGAGTACAGGAAAAAAGCAAACAGTCTAATGAAAGAGAATAGAGAGAAAAAGAAGACATATATACATGTAAGAATTCAGCATATAGCAAGTACGATATTTCAAAATAGTTAAAAAGGGTTAGATTAGCCAATAACTGGCGGTGTATTTAAAAATCTATCTAGTTTGATAAATAAATTTAGATGTTTGCCTTATATATTTATCAGACAATAAATTCTAATTCATTAGAGTTCTAAGGATAAACTATAACATTATTCAAATGCTATAGAAGAATTTTAAAGTTATTTTTGGGATAGGAAAAGTCTTCATAGGCATAAAATTTAAGAATACAGAAGCGTGGCACAGTGGTTCACGCCTGTAATCCCAACACTTTGGGAGGCTGAGACAGACGGATCACCTGAGGTCAGGAGTTCAAGAACAGTCTGGCCAACATGGTGACACCCCGTCTCTACTAAAAATACAAAAATATCTGGGCATGTTGGCAGGCACTTGTAATCCCAGCTGCTCGGCAGGCTGAGGCAGGAGAACTGCTTGAACCCAGGAGGCTGAGGTTGCAGCGAGTGGAGACTGCACCATTGCAGTCTAGCCTGTGTGACAGAGTGAGACTCCATCTCTAAATAAATAAATAAATAAATAAATAAATAAATACAGAAAAATACTAAACTTTTTCATTACACAAAATTTAAAAGAAAGTTTATACCTGATGAAAGATGCCACAAAGTAACAACAAAACGCAGATTAGGAGAAAATATGTGCAATGTATCACTTCTAAGGGGTTAATCAGCACAAAATATAAAATACCCACTTGAAAAAATATGTGGGATTGGGTGCAGTTGGAACAATACATAAATGAATTAAGGTTACTCTTAAAAATTTGGATAATTAAGTAGTCTATTGCAATTTCATAGTCCTCTTTAACATGTTCCAAACACCACTAATTTTATAACTACCATAATGAGCTCCCGTGTGAACCAGAAATAAAAGGACAAATAGACCCATCAGCAAAATCACTGGCATGAAGACATCCAAAAAATGACCCGCAAGTGCATTGGATGATCAGGTCCATAGAAGAGCCAGGTGCAGAGCAAATGCTGTGGGACTCAGTATCTTCCAGATCTTTGAGCGGGTGAATTATATTTTCCATCTGTTTGTGGCTTGGCAGGACTCCATAGCCAAGAAAAAAGAGTACTGTTGTCCTGGTGATACTTTGAAAAGCATTTTGGAAATGCTGAGTCCTTTCTTGGAGAAACAAGTCAATAGTGTAAGTTTGGGGTAGGCCAGGGGAACGGTAATGAGGGTGAATGAGTTGGCCCCAAAAGCCCTGAGAGAATCTGGAGAAGTTTGTCACAATGAGGGAGTCAAGAAACATAGTCAAACAAAAACACCTGCAGCAACATCTAGAACACGTCACCAAGCTCTCTGCCAATGAGGGATTCTCTCCAGGATGTCAATCAGCTGGGCTGAGACAGCTCCGTTATCTGCAGGATCCAGCACAAAATGTAAACGCGGGGCCCCTTATTCAAAAAGCACAAAGAAAGTTCCACCAAACGTAATAAACTATCAAGCTGTTACCTTTCTCCCACAGTCACCACGTTGTTGTCATGTCTTTTATTTGCTATTTAATGTCATTCTAAGTAAAGAAAAAAATTTTGGGGGCGCGGAGCAAAATGGCCGAATAGGAACAGCTCCAGTCTTCAACTCCCAGCGCGAGCGACACAGAAGACCGGTGATTTCTGCATTTTCAACTGAGGTACTGGGTTCATCTCACTGGGGAGTGCCGGACGATCGGTGCTGGTCAGCTGCTGCAGCCCCACCAGCGAGAGCTGAAGCAGGGCGAGGCATTGCCTCACCTGGGAAGCACAAGGGGGAAGGGAATCCCTTTTCCTAGCCAGGGGAACTGAGACACACAACACCTGGAAAATCGGGTAACTCCCACCCCAATACTGCGCTTTAAGCAAACAGGCACACCAGGAGATCATATCCCACACCTGGCCGGGAGGGTCCCACACCCACGGAGCCTCCCTCATTGCTAGCACAGCAGTCTGTGATCTACCGGCAAGGCAGCAGCGAGGCTGGGGGAGGGGCGCCCGCCATTGCTGAGGCTTAAGTAGGTAAACAAAGCTGCTGGGAAGCTCGAACTGGGTGGAGCTCACAGCAGCTCAAGGAAACCTGCCTGTCTCTGTAGACTCCACCTCTGGGGACAGGGCAATAACAAACACAGCCGAAACCTCTGCAGACGCAAACGACTCTGTCTGACAGCTTTGAAGAGAGCAGTGGATCTCCCAACACGGAGGTTGAGATCTGAGAAGGGACAGACTCCCTGATCAAGTGGGTCCCTGACCCCTGAGTAGCCTAACTGGGAGACATCCCCCACTAGGGGCAGTCTGACACCCCACACCTCACAGGGTGGAGTACACCCCTGAGAGGAAGCTTCCAAAGCAAGAATCAGACAGGTACACTCGCTGTTCAGAAATATTCTATCTTCTGCAGCCTCTGCTGCTGATACCCAGGCAAACAGGGTCTGGAGTGGACCTCAAGCAATCTCCAACAGACCTACAGCTGAGGGTCCTGACTGTTAGAAGGAAAACTATCAAACAGGAAGGACACCTACACCAAAACCCCATCAGTATATCATCATCATCAAAGACCAGAGGCAGATAAAACCACAAAGATGGGGAAAAAGCAGGGCAGAAAAGCTGGAAATTCAAAAAATAAGAGCGCATCTCCCCCGGCGAAGGAGCGCAGCTCATCGCCAGCAATGGATCAAAGCTGGACGGAGAATGACTTTGACGAGATGAGAGAAGAAGGCTTCAGTCCATCAAATTTCTCAGAGCTAAAGGAGGAATTACGTACCCAGCGCAAAGAAACTAAAAATCTTGAAAAAAAAGTGGAAGAATTGATGGCTAGAGTAATTAATGCAGAGAAGGTCATAAACGAAATGAAAGAGAAGAAAACCATGACACGAGAAATACGTGACAAATGCACAAGCTTCAGTAACCGACTCGATCAACTGGAAGAAAGAGTATCAGCGATTGAGGATCAAATGAATGAAATGAAGCGACAAGAGAAACCAAAAGAAAAAAGAAGAAAAAGAAATGAACAAAGCCTGCAAGAAGTATTGGATTATGTAAAAAGACCAAATCTACATCTGATTCGGGTGCCTGAAAGTGAGGGGGAAAATGGAACCAAGTTGGAAAACACTCTTCAGGATATCATCCAGGAGAACTTCCCCAACCTAGTAGGGCAGGCCAACATTCAAATCCAGGAAATACAGAGAACCCCACAAAGATACTCCTCGAGAAGAGCAACTCCAAGACACATAATTGCCAGATTCACCAAAGTTGAAATGAAGGAAAAAATCTTAAGGGCAGCCAGAGAGAAAGGTCGGGTTACCCACAAAGGGAAGCCCATCAGACTAACAGCAGATCTCTCGGCAGAAACTCTACAAGCCAGAAGAGAGTGGGGGCCAATATTCAACATTCTTAAAGAAAAGAATTTTAAACCCAGAATTTCATATCCAGCCAAACTAAGTTTCATAAGTGAAGGAGAAATAAAATCCTTTACAGATAAGCAAATGCTTAGAGATTTTGTCACCATTAGGCCTGCCTTACAAGAGACCCTGAAGGAAGCACTAAACATGGAAAGGAACAACAGGTACCAGTCATTGCAAAAACATGCCAAAATGTAAAGACCATCGAGACTAGGAAGAAACTGCATCAACTAACGAGCAAAATAACCACTTAATATCATAATGGCAGGATCAAGTTCATACATAACAATCTTAACCTTAAATGTAAATGGACTAAATGCTCCAATTAAAAGACACAGACTGGCAAACTGGATAAAGAGTCAAGACCCATCAGTCTGCTGTATTCAGGAGACCCATCTCACACGCAGAGACATACATAGGCTCAAAATAAAGGGATGGAGGAAGATTTACCAAGCAAATGGAGAACAAAAAAAAGCGGGGGTTGCAATAGTAGTCTCTGATAAAACAGACTTTAAACCATCAAAGATCAAAAGAGACAAAGAAGGCCATTAATAATGGTAAAGGGATCAATTCAACAGGAAGAGCTAACTATCCTAAATATATATGCACCCAATACAGGAGCACCCAGATTCATAAAGCAAGTCCTTAGAGACTTACAAAGAGACTTAGACTCCCATACAATAATAATGGGAGACTTCAACACTCCACTGTCAACATTAGACAGATCAACGAGACAGAAAGTTAACAAGGATATCCAGGAATTGAACTCATCTCTGCAGCAAGCAGACCTAATAGACATCTATAGAACTCTCCACCCCAAATCAACAGAATATACATTCTTCTCAGCACCACATCGTACTTACTCCAAAATCGACCACATAATTGGAAGTAAAGCACTCCTCAGCAAATGTACAAGAACAGAAATTATAACAAACTGTCTCTCAGACCACAGTGCAATCAAACTACAACTCAGGACTAAGAAACTCAATCAAAACCGCTCAACTACATGGAAACTGAACAACCTGCTCCTGAATGACTACTGGGTACATCACGAAATGAAGGCAGAAATAAAGATGTTCTTTGAAACCAATGAGAACAAAGATACAACATACCACAATCTCTGGGACACATTTAAAGCAGTGTGTAGAGGGAAATTTATAGCACTAAATGCCCACAAGAGAAAGCAGGAAAGATCTAAAATTGACACTCTAACATCACAATTAAAAGAACTAGAGAAGCAAGAGCAAACACATTCGAAAGCTAGCAGAAGGCTAGAAATAACTAAAATCAGAGCAGAACTGAAGGAGATAGAGACACAAAAAACTCTCCAAAAAATCAATGAATCCAGGAGTTGGTTTTTTGAAAAGATCAACAAAATTGACAGACCACTAGCAAGACTAATAAAGAAGAAAAGAGAGAAGAATCAAATAGATGCAATAAAAAATGATAAAGGGGATATCACCACCGACCCCACAGAAATACAAACTACCATCAGAGAATACTATAAACACCTCTACGCAAATAAACTGGAAAATCTAGAAGAAATGGATAATTTCCTGGACACTTACACTCTTCCAAGACTAAACCAGGAAGAAGTTGAATCCCTGAATAGACCAATAGCAGGCTCTGAAATTGAGGCAATAATTAATAGCCTACCAACCAAAAAAAGTCCAGGACCAGATGGATTCACAGCTGAATTCTACCAGAGGTACAAGGAGGAGTTGGTACCATTCCTTCTGAAACTATTCCAATCAATAGAAAAAGAGGGAATCCTCCCTAACTCATTTTATGAGGCCAACATCATCCTGATACCAAAGCCTGGCAGGGACACAACAAAAAAAGAGAATTTTAGACCAATATCCCTGATGAACATCAATGCAAAAATCCTCAATAAAATACTGGCAAACCGTATTCAGCAACACATCAAAAAGCTTATCCACCATGATCAAGTGGGCTTCATCCCTGGGATGCAAGGCTGGTTCAACATTTGCAAATCAATAAACATAATCCAGCATATAAACAGAACCAAAGAGAAAAACTACATGATTATCTCAATAGATGCAGAAAAGGCTTTTGACAAAATTCAACAGCCCTGCATGCTAAAAACGCTCAATAAATTCGGTATTGATGGAACGTACCTCAAAATAATAAGAGCTATTTATGACAAACCCACAGCCAATATCATACTGAATGGGCAAAAACTGCAAAAATTCCCTTTGAAAACTGGCACAAGACAGGGATGCCCTCTCTCACCACTCCTATTCAACATAGTGTTGGAAGTTCTGGCTAGGGCAATTAGGCAAGAGAAAGAAATCAAGGGTATTCAGTTAGGAAAAGAAGAAGACAAACTGTCCCTGTTTGCAGATGACATGATTGTATATTTAGAAAACCCCATTGTCTCAGCCCAAAATCTCCTTAAGCTGATAAGCAACTTCAGCAAAGTCTCAGGATACAAAATTAATGTGCAAAAATCACAAGCATTCTTATACACCAGTAACAGACAAACAGAGAGCCAAATCAGGAATGAACTTCCATTCACAATTGCTTCAAAGAGAATAAAATACCTAGGAATCCAACTTACAAGGGATGTAAAGGACCTCTTCAAGGAGAACTACAAACCACTGCTCAGTGAAATCAAAGAGGACACAAACAAATGGAAGAACATACCATGCTCATGGATAGGAAGAATCAATATCATGAAAATGGCCATACTGCCCAAGGTTATTTATAGATTCAATGCCATCCCCATCAAGCTACCAATGAGTTTCTTCACAGAATTGGAAAAAACTGCTTTAAAGTTCATATGGAACCAAAAAAGAGCCCGCATCTCCAAGACAATCCTAAGTCAAAAGAACAAAGCTGGAGGCATCACGCTACCTGACTTCAAACTATACTACAAGGCTACAGTAACCAAAAGAGCATGGTACTGGTACCAAAACAGAGATATAGACCAATGGAACAGAACAGAGTCCTCAGAAATAATACCACACATCTACAGCCATCTGATCTTTGACAAACCTGAGAGAAACAAGAAATGGGGAAAGGATTCCCTATTTAATAAATGGTGCTGGGAAAATTGGCTAGCCATAAGTAGAAAGCTGAAACTGGATCCTTTCCTTACTCCTTATATGAAAATTAATTCAAGATGGATTAGAGACTTAAATGTTAGACCTAATACCATAAAAATCCTAGAGGAAAACCTAGGTAGTACCATTCAGGACATAGGCATGGGCAAAGACTTCATGTCTAAAACACCCAAAGCAACGGCAGCAAAAGCCAAAATTGACAAATGGGATCTCATTAAATTAAAGAGCTTCTGCACAGCAAAAGAAACTACCATCAGAGTGAACAGGCAACCTACAGAATGGGAGAAAATTTTTGCAATCTACTCATCTGACAAAGGGCTAATATCCAGAACTTACAAAGAACTCAAACAAATTTACAAGAAAAAAACAAACAACCCCATCAAAAAGTGGGCAAAGGATATGAACAGACATTTCTCAAAAGAAGACATTCATACAGCCAACAGACACATGAAAAAATGCTCATCATCACTGGCCATCAGAGAAATGCAAATCAAAACCACAATGAGATACCATCTCACACCAGTTAGAATGGCGATCATTAAAAAGTCAGGAAACAACAGGTGTTGGAGAGGATGTGGAGAAATAGGAACACTTTTACACTGTTGGTGGGATTGTAAACTAGTTCAACCATTATGGAAAACAGTATGGCGATTCCTCAAGGATCTAGAACTAGATGTACCATATGACCCAGCCATCCCATTACTGGGTATATACCCAAAGGATTATAAATTATGCTGCTATAAAGACACATGCACACGTATGTTTATTGCAGCACTATTCACAATAGCAAAGACTTGGAATCAACCCAAATGTCCATCAGTGACAGATTGGATTAAGAAAATGTGGCACATATACACCATGGAATACTATGCAGCCATCAAAAAGGATGAGTTTTCGTCCTTTGTAGGGACATGGATGCAGCTGGAAACCATCATTCTTAGCAAACTATCACAAGAACAGAAAACCACACACCGCATGTTCTCACTCATAGGTGGGAACTGAACAATAAGATCACTTGGACTCAGGAAGGGGAACATCACACACAGGGGCGTATCATGGGGAGGGGGGAGGGGGGAGGGATTGCATTGGGAGTTATACCTGATGTAAATGATGAGTTGATGGGTGCAGCACACCAACATGGCACAAGTATACATATGTAACAAACCTGCACGTTATGCACATGTACCCTACAACTTAAAGTATAATAATAATAAATCAATTAAAAAAAATAAAAAATAAATAAAAAAGGTTTAGATCTCTTAAAAAAAAAAAGAAAAAAGAAAAAAATTTTGATTATTACAAAGAATTTTACCATTCATCTTTGTATTGTGTAATATCACACTTAGATGCTAATATAAGGGCATTTAATTTTTATGTCTAATTATTGAAAATATACAATTTATATTTCATAGTTCATATATGCATGTGTATTTTGCTCTTACCAAATAAGAAGAAATTTTGCACCAAAGCAGTGCAACAGTTTTTATTTTACTTCTCGATACATGCACATTCTACCAACACTCTACCTTTTGCTACAGGCAAGTAAGGAAAGACTGAAAGGAAAAGGAACTGTGGGCTGTCCTATTTTTCCCTTTCCTTCTGTGTCATCACTTTTTATGTAAGTGCTTGGCCAATACAAGAAGGTAACTTAAGTAGGAAAGGGTGTGATAGGTTTCCTTGGTTATTCAGATGTCATGAAAGGCCACTGCTCTCTTTCTGCATTTGAAGCAAGGTTATGTTCAAAGGAATGCACTGCCTTTAAAAGCTGTCAGTGTCCTGTTCCATCACCCTCCTCTTACTCAGTACCATATACAAAATTCTTACCTTTTATTTACTTTAAGTCTCACTGAATTCCCAAGCCTAGTGGTCCACTGAAATTCTGTGCATATGGCGCATTGCAAAGGCAATCTGCAAGTGGTGTGTCAAGAAAGCACAGTGCACATGTACCCTGAATGTATCTCCTCTGCTCATGTGCATGTTCCATTATCCCATTAAATTCCACTTAGAAAGCACAGTTCAAAGAAAAAGTGTTAAGAATGTTCAGATAATAACAGCAGAGTTAAACCACACACAGCATCTTTCTGACTTTCTGAGCACAAGGCTCTGTGTAAATGCACTGGTCAAATGCTCATCAGGCCCACTCTGATTTGCAGGGTGAAATCTGAAGACTGAAGTTTCTCCACACCCTGCATGTCAAAGTGCCTTGTACCACTTGATATATCAAGGCTGCAGCCTGGGTCCAAGAGAGCATGTTTTCTTTTTCACAGCAGCTTTTCCATATCTTAGAAGGCCTGGAGGAGCAGAATGGTGACCACCTTCTGGATGTCTGAAATCTCACCTCCACTCACCACCAGGCTGGTTCTCAAGCCATGCATGAGGACAACATTCATTCCTGCCTTAGTTCTGTCTTTAGAGGGGCTTCTTGTACCCCCCTTGTTCTGTTCTCAGAAATTAATCCTTCCTTCTATTCCTAAGACTTCCATAAACAATACAAAGTTTTTAAATAAGAAAAAAACAAGAAAGGGAAAAGGAAAGGATAAAAACAGTAATCTCCTGGAAGAAAAATTAATATGGTTAATAAATAAAAAATAAATAAATGGATGGATAAATAGATGATAAGTGATGTGTATCACCAGTGATAAGGGATATATAAATTAAACATTATCATTTGTCACAGATTTGTTAAATGCTAAAAAGATTGACAATAAACCAGTTTTTAAATTAATGCATAATTTATGATATTTGGATTCCTACATTGAAGACATGAATGTTTTTTCCTTTACTATAAAGACATTCAATTTACTATAACAAAACTTAAACCAAAAGTCGAAGCTTTTTAGTATCTGGAAATATAATTCAGGGAACATTCCCATGTCAAATTAAAATACATCTTATTATCCTCCCCCAAAAAAGGAATGCAAATTCAATCCCCTGGTATGTTTCCAAACTCACACAATGCCACGCTGTTGAAGCATTCACCGCTTATGCTTTGCAAAATTAAAATTGTGAATTTCATGAGTGAAACTCTTGTTTTTGTTGCTTTCAATTTTGTTTTGTTTTTTGCTCTTAAGCATAGCTTGATTGGAAAACACCAGTTACCATCTCAAGGAGTTTTCCAAGTACAGAAGTAGCAAAAGGGGATCAACCATTGAAGTCAAGTTGTTATTTATTGGCTATAATTTTTTAAAAGACATATCTTACCACATTGAAGGCATGTTTTACTATAGTAAAAGCACTATCTGAAAAATACATGACAAACTAACCAAAAATAACAAAAGTCCAGAAATTTGCTGAGTAGAACCAAGACATCATATGAAAGAATTTTAAAAATTGGGATCTTGGAGAAAATGGCAGACAATACTAATAAACTAACTCATCTGCTCCATTGGTCATTAGTAGTAATGATTTTTTTAAATGAATAAAATCCTATACATTTAGTTTTTGACAAACCCTTTACAATTTAGATTCATGTAACATGACAAGAGAACATTTTTTTCCAACTTATTAGAATGCATTTTTTTCTGTATTTTTTAAAGGAAACCATTCTGATATAAACTTTAATTTTACTATCCACCAATTTTCAGAGACCTGATTTTATGAACAAATGCATCTGACATTGGCAATAGTTTAGAGAAAGGAATGCCTTCATATTTCATATTAATTTTTTTTTTTTAAATTTCGCCATGTTGGCCAGGAGGCTGGTTTTGAACTCCTGACCTCAAGTGATCCACCCACTTTGGCCTCCCCAAATTCTGGGATTACAGGCGTGAGTCACCACCACACCTGGCCAGGAATGCATTCATATTCTATTAGAGTAAGTTCACATTGTTTCCACTTTTGTTAGAGGGCGAAATGGAAAACTATCAAAATATAAAATATGCAAAATATCTGACCCAGCAATCCACATCTATTGTTTAAAAATTGTTACAGTATATATTCAGCCATTTTCAAACCCGAGACTGGGAAGAGGTTTAATGGACTTAACAGTTCTACATGAATGTGAAGGTCTCACAATCATGGCAGAAGGCAAGGAAGAGCAAGTCAACATCTTACATGGATGGTGGCAGGCAAAAGAGAGCTTGTACAGAGAAACTCCTGTTTTTAAAACCATCAGATCTCATGAGACTCATTCACCATCACGAGAACAGTTCAGGAAAGACCCATTCCCATAATTCAATCACCTACCACCAGGTTCCTTCCATGACACGTGGGAATTGTGGGAGTTATGATTCAAGATGGGATTTGGGTAGGGACAACCAAACCGTGTCACACTAGTTTACAAAAGTTTACATAATGTTTATTGCAGTATCACATTACAGTTGACATCACAAACTCTGATGCCTGATTATCTTTGCATAATTATGGTACCAGTTTAATAATTGTGTAATTTAGGACACATTATTTAAACTCTCTGCTTCAGTTTCCTCATTGGGAACATATGGGAATAACAACCATTCCTAACTCACGAAAGTATTGAGATTAGACTATGAGAGCTGTGCCTGACCCATAGTAAGTTCTTAGTAAATATCATCTGGTTTGTTTTTAGAGAGTTAGTTACATGAATGACTGTATTATAACTACAGAATTCTAGGCAGTCTTTAAAAACATGAGTCCATTTCTATGTATGCTATAAAATAATAGCCATTATAACTTGTTGAATGAAGAAAAATATGACATACATATGAGTATTTTGCATATAAATTGTGTGTGTGTCTAGAAAAATTTCTAAGTAGCTAAAACCATATCTATCAGTGCCCCTTCCACAGTTGCACTGGGAATAGAGTAGGAAAGGCTGTCAATTTTATTATAAAGTACTCTATGGCTTGAATTTTTATAAAATTTAAATAAAACCAATAAAAAAAGATAAAAAATCTTTTCCAGCATACCCTGACCAATCTTGTCTGTGTTATCCTATGTAATACTAAAGCCTATCTGATATTCATTTGAAATCTCTTTCATTACCTCTCTTTCTTGACTCATTCTATAGATGCAGAATAATGTAAATAACGTAAAATGGTACATCGTATTATTACACAAGTATTGTTCTTGTCCCCACTTCTTGGTCTGAAATATTTCACTTAAACAATGCTATGATGTGTATGTTACTCTTAGTTTCGGCTGAGTATAAATAAATAAAATGTTATACCTATTCCAGCCCAACCACCATAAACATTTCATGGAAAAAAAAAACTAACCAAATGGTCAGCCAAGAAACATGGATTTAATTCTGGGCCTGTAAATAGAAAAAAGCAAAGCATCCTGACGTAGCCAAGACGCATGACAAACAATTGAGGCCACAGTGAAGAAAAATTGCAATTACAGAATTAAGTTCATTCTCACTCTGTCATGACACTTTGCTTATGATTATTGCTGCATATTGTAAAAGTGCAAGTACTGGTATAAGAAAATAACAATGACTGCCTTTCAAATGTGCATACTACCTTTCGGATGATTGAAAAAATAAGGTAAAAAACAGATATCATATCTTCAGATGAAAATATTGACAGATTACATTTATTTATTCAGTCATTTATTCAGCAAGTCCTTATTGAGCACCAACGATATTCCAGCTACCATTCTAGGTGCAGGGGACAAAGTAATGCACTGAAGAAAGGTCCTACCCTGATGGAAGGGAGAGAGTGACAACGAATGGAAATATAATGTCTCTCAAACTAATAAAAACCCATACACACATTTAATCTTCACAAGCTCATAGGTTTGGTGCTCTCATCATTGTCATTTTTCTGATTTTACAAGCGGAGAAAAGAAAGAATAGTGTAGTCCCAGCTACTCGGGAGGCTGAGGCAGGAGAATGGCGTGAACCCGGGAGGCGGAGCTTGCAGTGAGCCGAGATTCCGCCACTGCACTCCAGCCTGGGCGACAGAGCAAGACTCCGTCTCAAAAAAGAAAAAAAAAAGAAAAGAAAAGAAAAAAAAAAGAAAGAATAGAAAGGTTGTCACTTACTGGAGGGCGTATAAGCAGTAATGTAAACAATCTGTGATAGAAATGATATTCAAACCCCAGAATTTGATGCCAGATCCTGAGGCCTTGATATTCCTGTTCAAAATCACATCACAAGGTTGTTCAGAGGATTAAATGAGATAATTTATGTTGAACCAATTTTTAAATTGTATTTTAAAAAAATATCGACATCATCATCACCATCAGCTATGGTATTTTTGTCTGGGCAAATTGCAAACTTCAAGGTTGGCATTGGAAAATAGCATCAGCTGTGCTAAATTTTTCCCACGAATTTAGTGAAAGTCCTTTAGTATAAAACATCCAAGAAAGCCTGTGTGTGATTCAGAGGTCCAAAAAATTCACTATGTCATACAGAGGAGGTACAGAGAGACATAAGTGTTCAGGGGCTGTAATGAGGCCCAAAAACTTAGCATGAAGATTATTTGAGAGCACAGAAAGAATAATTCCACCTGATGCCTTGTAGAAAGCTGCTTTTTCAACTGTTAATATAATAACAGTAAAACTAAATCTCTGCATACTTCTATAAAGATATGACCAAGAGAAATCTCTCTAAAAGAAAGAACTAGAAACTGAACTGTGATCTAGCTATAAAATCACACCTCCCACGTACAAATTATTTATTTCTCAGATACTGCAGCTTCCCTCACCATTGAGTCAAAGCAGAAATATCAATGATGAATGGCCTTAACATTCAACATATATGTATTGTGAATCCTGAAGGAGAATTATTATGAAAGATGGTGATTATCAAATTGAGAATGGAAGATGGAAAAGATGCTAAACTGGGCCAACTGAGTTAATAATTAAAAGGCTATTTTTATACAGCAATGATATATTTACCACAGGAAAAACAAACAGTGGATGATAATTGTCTTAGTGAGGGTTTTATCAGAGAAGCAGACCCACTGTAAGTGATATAGAGTAAGGGATTTATTTCAAATTTAGAACTTAGGTAACTGTGGCACAGTGGTCAGACTGTCTATGTAAGGCCTTACTTGGCCTGAAATTAGCAGAGTTAGTGGTTGAAAACAACATTTCCTCCAGGAATCTCTTTCTGAGGTCCAGAATACATTAGGTCTCTATAAAATTAGGACTTGTGTTTGTCTGCTGGTAAGAGAAAATGGAAATAATAATGGCTTTAAAAATTCAGGTTACTTCTCTTACATAAAGAGGTTCAGAGGTAGGAAGACCAACTTCCCATTGTCAATAGGATCCAAAACCCTCTTTCTACACCATCCTGGCACATTATTTTTATACTCAGATTTACCTCAGGTCACTATGTGGCTACTAAAGATCTTGGCATCACTGTCATGGTAGAGGTCACAAAAAATTAAGATCGTTAGAGGAGAAAAATGATGGTGGTGGTAGTGGGCTGTGATCTCTAATGTGTCAGGTCTCACTAATCAGTTTTCATAGATGTCCCACACATCACATCTTCTTGCATCTCATAGATCAGAATATCATCACCTAGCTGCAAGGGAAGAAGGTAAATCTAGTCCTTATTCCAGGTAGCAATGTGCCTAATAATAATAATAATGATTTAAGAATCATTATTATGGATTCAAGTAATAAAGATGAAAATGTGAACATATTAAATATTAAATTAACTACTAAAGACTTACTTTGTATTTTTTAGATAAAAATACATTCAAATGCAAATTCTATTTTTTTTTTCTTGCACTCTAAACAACATTCTAGAACATCCCCTGAAATACATACAAATCATTTTGGAAGCCACTGATTTGGAGAATAGAAAAACGTTATTTGAAAGTGACAGATGATGACTAATAGTTCACATATGTTGATTCTCAAGAGATGCATTCTTTCATCCAGCATGTATTAATATAGATTATTTGGAACATTAATATTTAAGAGATTATAATGCATATATAGTAAACATGCATTGAATTTCTATATTTATTTTCCTGAATAGATATGATTCAAAAGATTTCAAAGAAAGATATTAAAGTTACTCATGTATAGAGTTAAATATGTCACTGAACGATTCATGTCATATATGAGAGTGAGCACTAAAACACACAGACATTTTGGGTATACACACTGGCACACATACACAAACATATGCATACATATATCCATTTACTTATTCAACTTTTTCTCTAAAACTGAAAATGAATGCACTTTGAAAGGTTAATTTAAATTTCTCTCAGGTTGGCAGAACTAAAATTTATCTTTTGCTTATGATTACTATATATGCTATCTATAAGTTTTTTACAGTCTTTATTTTTAATAAATAAAATATTTCTTTAAAGAACATTTTATTTTCAGTAAAAATTAAACAATAAAACTTTAGAAACTGTAAAAAATGTGATATTAAAAGTTAAACATTTTTACTTTAAAATATTACCAGAAATAGCTCCATAAATATATAGCAAAAAAGTTCTTAATTAGCCCTTATCTCATCTTATAAGCTAAAGTATTTCGCAACTTCTAGAGTAATTTCAAATAACTGATTTTACCCGTGATGGCCTTACACTACTTATGTTTCCGATTTCAGCAATCATTTATCTTTGAAGTGAGATATTGCCCCTTGAGGAAATTCTAGACTTCTGCCTTTCAATTTCACTTATCTAAACAACTCAAGTTTATAGGTGGGAAGATAGGCAACGTCTTTTATATATAAAGGAAGAGAAAGAGAAAGGCAGAAGAGAAGATGGACTCTTGTTAATCTGTTACTAAATAAGCTCTTTAGTTGAATTTGCTTTATTCCATAATTTACACTATTCTATTCACTTTCTACACAGTTTCATGAGCATTAGTACCTGACTGGATTCGCCTCTCTGCACTCACAATTATTGTTTATTTGACAGAAACAGCCACAGTTTTCTCTGAAGTTTAAATTTCCCAAAGTTGCAAATACAGCCTGGTTCTTACACTGTGGAGGGGTGTGTGTGTGTGTGTGTGTGTGCTCAAGCGTGTGTGTGTCACATATGCAATTACTGATTATTCCCTATTAGGTAGGCTCTGCACTTTATATATCTGCTACTAAATTTAAGGGAAGTCAATGCAAAACTATTTTATCAAAATTATAATATTTAACTTTCAATATTACATATATCCATCAAATAGCTATACTGCTACATTCTGCATTGTATATAAATGTATGTGGAATATAAAATGGTATATTCCCTATATTCCCATCTACTGGGGAATTTCATCAACATCGCATACTACTGCACATCAGGTTTTAGGATTATTTGTAGTTATCTATTTTCTACCTTTTACTTGACTAAATTATAATTAGTCTCTAAAATGCTTTATTGTATTTTGTCTAGAGTATTTTCCTCAATCCCATGTTGTCTGCAGAAAGGAATATTCCAAAAACTTCAAAGAACAGAACAGTAATGCCCTCATGGGATGGAAAGCGCTTGAGATTGCCCTAAAATACACAAATTCATTTCAAGTCATACACAAATGCACATACATATGTGTGTATGTATATGTTCATATATATAATTTCAAATTCACATATGTGACAAAATTTTCAATTTAATAAATATGTAGACACAAAAAATGAAATTTGAAATGTTAGAAATATTTGACTAAAAGTCCAGATTCCTCACAAAATAACACAATTCAGTGCGTATCACTCTTTAAAATATAAAACTATGTATACAACTTCAATATTATCAGAATCTTCCTGCATATGAATCCAGTAGTGGTACTAAAATAGCAACATAATCCTTTCAAATAACAGTGGCTGTTCCATCTGAACTCTAACTTTCTCAGGCTAATATCAAAACTTAAGCTTAATTCAACCCCATTCTTTTCTCTTTTTTTGTAATATTTTATGGACTACCATAATTTTCTTAACCATTTCTCTATCATTGAGCATTTAAGTTAATTCAATATCTTTTCATAATAAACCATGTACCTTGCAGTATAGAATTCTCCATATTTTGGATAATTTTCTTAGCATAGATTTATTGAATTGGATTAATGTGTTTTTTTTGTTGTTTTGTTTTTTATTTTTTATATTATAATTATACTTTAAGTTCTAGGGTACATGTGCATAATGTGCAGGTTTGTTACATATGTATACTTGTGCCATGTTGCTGTGCTGCACCCATCAACTCGTCATTTACATCAGGTGTAACTCCCATTGCAATCCCTCCCCCATCCCCCCTCCCCATGATAGGCCCCGGTGTGTGATGTTCCCCTTCCCCAGTCCAAGTGATCTCATTGTTCAGTTCCCACCTATGAGTGAGAACATGCGGTGTTTGGTTTTCTGTTCTTGTGATAGTTTGCTAAGAATGATGGTTTCCAGCTGCATCCATGTCCCTACCCCATTCTTAAATCAAACTATGTGCCCAAATAAGGCAAAGCAAGAATACACAGTAGTTTGAAAACCACATATTAGTGAAGCACTCATATTGGTTGATTTTTAAAGATATTTTACTAGAAAATAATGTTAAATCACTGAAAATAAAGGCGTCTCAAAATGTAACCACTGGAGCTAGGTGTAATTTTAACATTATAACCAACTGTAGTAATTTGGTTTAAAAATCAGGACTCAGAGTGTATAATGTTCTTCTTAAACACTTCTACATTTTATTCAAGTCAGTATTGACTTTGAAAATTTTTGTGACTTCAGATTTTGTATAGCTGTTTTTCTTAGGCTTTTCCTATCTTCTACATTTTGTTATGGAATAATTCAGAGCAATAGTCCAGGTTATTCTTGATGTGAGAAATAGTGACAAATAGCACATAGTCTAAAAGATGACAGTGTGAAGATAAGCAGCCAGCAGCATTTTATCTTGGTGTTGGAACAGAGGCAAGGGTGTGAGAATATGGAATTTCACTTCCAACTTTGAGCCATCTCTATTCCCTTTGGAGAGATCCTTCTCCTCATTACTACCTGATACCTACCCAGTTTTCACAATATTCTTTTTTTTTTTTTAAAGAACAACACTTGTTGATACATTTCTCTCATGTGCACTATTGTATTTATAAGCTTATGATATGATTAACAGAAAATAAATAGATCAACAGCAATATAATTGATAAACTCTTGGTGCCTCCACATTGTTTTAATTGCAGACAAAGGTATTAAGAAACTATAAAATTATAACATCAACATCTTTTCAAAAACTGAGCAGTTTGCTGAACACCCATCAAGTCAGAATACTTACTAGTATTTGATTTACAAGTGAAACAGAGGACAGCTGTAAAATGTGATCCAGACCAGGACAGATGTTTGTTGGTGCAGTCCCAATTGTAGGTGTCATTAATATTCAAACAGTAGATTAGTAGCTTATACCAGACTTACAGACAGTGTTTTTTATAGTTTTGGGCATGTTCATTTGTCCATCAATTCATTACCATTTACCCTAGTTGACAGTTCTCCAACCTGTTGCCCATCAAAATCAATTTTTGAAATGTCTTACAAGCACAGTTGTAAGTACAGTCTAATTCAGATCTATTTAATCAGAATATTTGGGAAGAAAATGTAAAACTTTCCCTCCTTCCTTCCCTTCATCCCGTTTTCTCTCCATCTCCTTTTCCCCCCTTTTTCTCCCTCCCTTCAGGCATATTATAGGAGAAAAACTAATATAAGATGAAAGAGAGAAATAAACAAATAATGAAAATAAATAATGTTGCGGGAAATATCGGGGGCTGGTTTCCCCCAATAAATAAATCAGTATTAAAAATCTTTACTTAACAGAACAAAAGTAAATACTCAAATACTTTTTGGAATGAAAAATATGACTTATCCAGTTCATATAGAAGTTCTAGCAAACTGTTCAAAACCAGATATAATACCAGAGAACATAACTCGATGTTTTTGTTTTTGCTTTTTTGAGACAAGGTCTTACTCTGTTGCCCACGCTGGAGTACAGTGGTGTGATCACGACTCATTGCAGCCTCGACCTCCTGGGCTCGAGTGATCCTCCTGCCTCAACCTCCTAAGTAGCTAGCACTACAGGCACACAGCACTGTGCCTGCCTATTTTTTCTATTTTTTATAGAGACAGAAGTTTGCCATGTTGCCCAGGGGAGTCTCAAACTCCTGGACTCAAGTGATCCTGCCTCACCCTCCCAAATTGCTGGGATTACAGGTGTGAGCCCCACAACTGTCCAACAACAGCAGTTTAGGCCTTTTAAAATAAGTATTTATTTCAAGGGTGAGAGGTTCCCACTATCATGTTTCTACAGCATTTTATTGAAACTTCTGAAGGTCCAATATGATTGGTTTAGTTGCCTACCTATATATATCTATAGTATGAATTTCTTAAAGGAAATTTAATAGTACTGAGTTTGTCTCTAATTTGGCCCAATTTATCCTGCTCCTTCCTTGCTTCCACTGCCTAACATACCTTTTCCCATCTGCATTTGTCAGGGTTCTCCAGAGGAACAGAACCAATAGGATATGTGTATATATAAAAGGGAGTTTATTAGGAAGAATTGGCTCACATGATTACAAAGTGAAATCCCCCAATAGGCATTCTGCAAGGTGAAGAAGAGAGAAGTTGGTAGTGGCTCAGTCCAAGTCCAAAAGCCTCAAAACCAGGAATCCAACAGTGCAGCCTTCAGTCTGTGGCAGAAGGCCTAAGAGCCCTGGGGAAGCTGCTGGTACAAGTTTCAGAGTCCGAAGACCAAAGAAACAGGAGTATGATGTCCAAGGGCAGGAAGAGCAGAAGGAAGCAACCAGCATGGAAAGAAGAAAGAGAGCTGCCTGCCTTGTCCTAGCTGGCTGGCAGCCAATTAGATGGTGCCCACCCACATTTAGTGTGAGTCTCCCTCTCCCAGTCCGCTGACTGAAATGTCAATCTCTTCTGGAAACACACTCACAGACACACAGAGAAACAATACTTTACCAGTCATCTAGGCATCCCTCAATCCAATCAAGTGGGCACCTAATATTAACCATCATGCCATCTTATTTATCTCTTAAATTCCTTTTTTTTTCATTCTAAATTAAGCTTGTACATTCAGTAAATAATTACAGAATGCCTATTTAGTGCCAAGAGTTGTGATTCCATAGAAAATACAAAATGGAATTAAGCTTTGCCTCTTCATCAAGGATATTACTGTCCTGCTGTTGGGAGTGATAGGTAAATAAATAATTACAGAAAGAGATAATGAAGATATGCCTGGAACCAATTCCCAATGAATATCAAGGGACAACTGTACATCATCACTATTTAGTCTTTAATGTGTCTACCTGGCTGTGCTGAACTACATTTTCCACTATTCCCTTACTTGTATATTAGGGTGGCCGCAAGGGAGACAATTGGCAGATCTGAAGAGCAGGAAGCAACAACTTTTGTTGCTAACACCTGTTGTTGCTGATCTTTGAAATAGAGCTAAAGCAGTGTCAGGAGGAAAGTTTACAGTGCTAAATTCCCACATCAAGAAGTTAGAAAGATCTCAAATTAACAATTCAACAGTGTACTTAGAGGAACTAGAAAGAAAAGAATAAGCCAACCCCAAAGCTAGCAAAAGAAATGAAAATTAACTAAAGTCAGAGCACTGAATGAAATTGAGATGCAAAAACTTATACAAAAGATTAATGAAACCAGAAGTCTGTTCTTTGACAGATGAAACAAGATTGATAGATCACTAGCTAGATTAACAAGAAAGAAGATCCAAATAAGCACAATCAGAAATGACAAAGATGTCATTACAGCTGATCCCACAGAAATACAAAAGATCCTCAGAGACAATTATAAACACCTCTGAGCACACAAATTAGAAAACCTACAGGAAATGGATAAATTCCTGGACACGCATAACCACCCAAGATTCAATCAGGAAGAAAGTGAAAACTGGAACAGACCAATAATAAGTTCCAAAATTGAATCAGTAATTTAAAAAAACCTACCAAACAAAAAAAGGCCTGGACCAGATAGACTCACAGATGAATTCTACCAGACATACAAAAAACTGGTACCAATTCTACTGAAACTATTCCAAAAAAATCAAGGAGGAGGGACTCCTGCCTAACTTATTCTATGAAGCCAGCATCATTCTGATACCAAAATCTGGCAAAGACACGACAACAAAAAAGAAAACTTCAAGCCAATATCACTGATGAACATAGATGCAAAAATTCTCAACAAAGTACTAGCAAACCATGCTCAGCAGCACATCAAAAAGTTAATTTATCACAATAAAGTAGGTTTAATCCCTGGGATGCAGGATCTATTTAACATATGCAAATCAATAAATGTGATTCACCCGATAAACAGTTAATATAAAAAACCATATGATCATCTCAACAGATGCAAAAAAAGCTTTTGATAAACTCTAACATCTTTTTATGATTAAAAATGCTCAACAAATTAGGCATCAAAGGAACATACCTCAAAACAATAAGAGTCATCTATGACAAACCCACAGCCAACATCAGACTGAATGGGCAAAAGCTGAACCATTCTCCGAGAAATTGAACAAGACAAAGATGTCCACTCTCACCACTCCAATTCAACATAGTACTGGAAGTCCTAGCCAGAGCAATCAGAAAACAGAAATAAAAGAAATACCCTTTTGATATCCGCGATGGCAAATAATTTGTGGCTAAGTCCTCAATAGCAATTGCAACTAAAACAAAAATTGATTAGTGGGACCTAATTACAGTAAAACACTTCTGCATAGCAAGAGAAACTGTAAGGAAGTAAACAGACAACCTGCAGAATGAAACAATATATTTGCAATCTATGCATGCAGCAAAAGCCTAATATCCAGGATATATAATAAACTTAAATAAATCAACAAGTAAAGATGAATAACACCATTAAGAATGGGACAAAGGACATAAACAGATATTTCTCAAAAGACAACATACAAGCAGCCAACAAACATATGAAAAAATGCTAATCAAAACTAATTATCAGAGAAATACAAGTCAAAACCATAATGAGACACCATCTCACACCTGTCCAAAAGGCTTTTTTTGAAAAGTCAAAAAATAACCTATGTTGGTGAGGTTGCAGAGAAAAGGGGACACTCAGACACTGTTGGAGAGGATGTAAATTAGTCCAGCCACTATGCGTTACAGAGAGTAGTTTGAATACTTCTCAAAGACCTAAGAGTTTAGCAATCATTTGATGCAGCAATTTCATTAGTGGGTACATACCCAAAGGAAAAGAAATTATTCTATCAAAGGACACATTCACCTGTATGTTCTTTGCAGCACTATTCACAATAGCAAAAACATGGAATCAACCCAGGTGCCTATCAACAGTGGTTTAGTAAAGAAAATGTGGTACATATACACCATGGAATATTATGCAGCCATAAAAAAATGAAATCATGTCATTTGTTGCAACATGGCGGCAGCTGGAGGCCATTATTTTAAACAAACTAATGCAGAAACAGAAAACTAAATACTGCATGTTCTAACTTAAAAGCAGGGCTAGACATTGAATAAATGCTGACATAAAGATGGAAAAAACGGGCACTGAGGACTACTAGAATGTGGAGAGGGGGAGAGAGTAAGAGTTTAAAAATTACCCGTTGGATACTATGTCCATTACCTAGGTTAAGGGTTCAGTCATACCCCAAAACTCAGTGTCATGTAATATACGTCTTTAAAAAACTTGCACATGTATTCCCTGATTCTAATAAAAATGTTGAAAAAGAAAAAAAAACATAAAAACCCAAAGTAGAATAGCATAATATTTGCATATAACCTACACACATCCTGTCATATACTTTAAATCATCTCTAGATTACTTACAATATCTAATGCATTGCAAATGCTACATAAATAGTTCGCTATACTGTTGTATTATTTAGGAAATCATGACAAAGGAAAGAAGTCTGTATATGTTCAATACTGATGCAACCACTCATTTTTTAAAAAAATATTTTTGATCAATGGTTGATGAAATCTATGGATGCAGAACCCATGGATACAAGGACTGACCTTATTGTTCACCTACCAGGCTACTTTAGAAGAAAGTATACTACCTGTTTTCTCACATTTAATAATTTCACCGTATTTGACGGACAATGTCTATGTTCAACGCTGGGTATTGCATTTTAAGAAGGTCTTGGAGGAAATAAAATGTGATCTGAGGGTTCATTCATAATAGTCATATGAGGAAGATTCTGGTGACCCTTGAGATTTTTGAAAATTTCACATGTGGAATATGTGATAGGCTTATTTGGCTTACTGCAGAGGATCAACAGTTAAAATGTCATGGAAAGGTAATTTTTTTCTTTCATTTAAAGCCTAAAAACTCATCTTAAATGCAAGCTCTACACAAACAGGGAATAGAGTGTTTGTGTGTGTGTATGTTGTGTGTATTTTTTAAATTTCAAATGCTCAGTGAATACCCACATATGTTAAAGTGATCAAAACTGTTTGTTGGATTAATCAATTAATTGATGGACAACTGAGACAGTTTTCTTGAAAAAAATAAAATTGAACTAGCTAACTGTGAAATGGGCTATCCATATATTCCATAACTCCATTGTGTCACAACATAAGTGTGCCATCTCTTTTTAAGCATATATTCTTGTAACAAACAGATGACGAGAAAATTTTGAAACATAAGCAATCTCCATAAAAGATTCAGAATAGCTCAGATCTTCGAGAATTTATATTTTAATAAAATCATGAAAATAGCACAATGGCTAAAAATATTTTGTTCTTCCTCGGGCAACCTGAATTTGTTTAATTGTAAAACTAGATGTAGGGTAAAAAATTATTTTAATTTTATTTTTTAGTAATGTTTATTATTCCCAAATGATATAATTGACCAAAATATTATTTCATTTCTCATTTCCTTTTATTGGCTTAGTAGTAACTAATTCTACATCAAAGACAAAAACACTGAGGATACAAAATAGTGGCTACTTAGGAATGTTTTTGGTTTCACATGTGTTTGGTTTCACATCTAGGTACCTAGCATCTTTTGAGCAACCCACTTGTATGCATATATACAACCAGTGTTAGAATCACAGGTCGCCTGCACACTCAGCAGCAACCTACGAATGCAGTTAGAATACCAATCAATTCTCCTAAAACAAAACATCCTGCCTTCTACTCATAATCCAAGGTCCCTTCTCCCCAATAACCCAGATATAAAGTATTTTTATTACAGTACATGAGATAATTTTCTATTCAAAATGCTTCCTCAACAGTAATAGATTTTCAAAATAAATTAGTAGTATTCCATGTATTTGTAAGCATAACGTGAATTTAATGGTTGTATATAAAAACAAAATTATTCTTCTAGAACTTTCCATATCCCTCATTTCAAACTGTTGTACTTTTCTTTGTTTTTTGAAATTTGGTTACAGAAAATTGAGTTAGTTATACTCTGAAGAGTATTATCTGCACATTCAAGGCCCTTTGTTGGTTGATATTGACTTTTCCCTTTCATCCCTGATCCCTGTCCCCATCACTTTTCTCACCCCTTAGATTCATTTACAGCAAGTCCTTGAATAACATCATTTAATTCAATGTCACTTTGTAATAACCGTAATGAGAAAACAAATGGATTCCTACATGAGACCACTTTCCGTGTAGAATTTGCATGTTCTCTCCATGTCTGCATGGATTTTCTCCAGATATTCCAGTTTCCTCCCATGACCCAAAGATGTGCATGTTCAGTTAATTGGTATGTCGAAATTGTTCCAGGATGGGCTGGTGTGGGTGTGTATGTGAGTGTGCCCTGTGATAGAATAGCATCCTGTCCAGGGTTGGATCCTGCCAGGATAGGTTCTGGCCACCCATGCCCCTTAATTGGAATATGCAAGTTAGAAAATGAAGGAAGGAAGGAAGGAAGGAAGGAAGGAAGGAAGGAAGGAAGGAAGGAAGGAAGGAAGGAAAGAAGGAAGGAAGGAAGGAAGGAAGGAAGGAAGGAATAAAAATTATTTTAAAATAAAAATCTGTAAACTATGCAATAATCCTACAAATGCTCAACAATAAACAATGAGGTACAAAAGCCCTCATGGAGCCATATTTGTGACTGTTTTTGAGCTGCATAGTGGTAGGACATCCTGATTAAAAATTTCACTTTGCAATATTTATTCTTTGATCTAACCCATGACCGCTATGATTGTTTTAACTCACTGATTCACCAAAAATTACGTAATTACTTGTTTCTATTCATCTTTCTTATTATACATATGTATAGCTCACGTTTATTTCAATGTTTAATATAAGAAGTGTTTGGGGCCTTTATTTAGAAATTTGGTGATGTTTTTGTGTCCAGAAATATGCCGAAAATAGCAGCTTAACTCCTGTTTATATCAATTAGCCTATGGTAAAATTGGTTCCAATATTCGTCATTTTGCCTAAAGCCACAATTTCCAATAACTTACCTACAACAATAAGTGAGGACTTACTGGATATCCCTGCAAACTGTATTGAATTTTGGGAATGTCAGTGTTTTAAACTTTTTCCTTTGCCCTTTTTTCCCCCCAGGTTTTCTGTTTTTCCATGCTGATTTTCATGAATTCCTTCCCTAATCTAGATGTCAATCTAGAATATTTATTTATTTTACACATTGTAAATATCTTTTCTGAATTAGTTAACAATTGTTTAACCTTGTCTCTATTTCTTCATTAAAATAAACTTTTAGTTGTAATGTAATCAAATCTGTAATTTCTTTTTTCCTTTCTTTCCTTCCTTCCTTCTTTCCTTCCTTCCTTCCTTCCTTCCTTCCTTCCTTCCTTCCTTCCTTCCTTCCTTCCTTCCTTCCTTCCTTCCTTCCTTCTTTCTTTCCTTTATAGTTCATCCTCCTAGGGTCATAATCAACGTGATTTTCCACTACCTCAAGGTAACACTTATATTCTCACGATTTTTTTTTTCCTTCTTAATAATTCTACTTTTCACTAATTTAATGTGTGGTATATGGCCTTAATTTTTTTTTCAATATTCCAATGCTATCTACCAATCTGTGTTTCTCCAAATCATTTATAGTTCAACTTTATTATAAATCAAATTAACACACAGGTTTATAACTGCATGTTTGTGTGCATTTCTGAGCTCTCTGTTATGTCATCTTTCTATCTGTGATTAATATCACAATGATTTCATTATTATTATAATCATCAAGGCTTCATACTTTATATTATGTCTAGCAAGATGTGTCCCCATTCCTTGCTTTTCTTTCGTTTTTTTTTTTTTTTTTTTGACGGTGTCTCATTCCATCACCCAGGTTGGAGTGTAATGGTGCGGTATCGACTTGCTGCAAACTCTGCCTCCCAGGTTAAAGCGATTCTCCTGCCTCAGCCTCTCGAGTAGCTGGGATTACAAGCGTGCACCACTACGTCCAGCTAATTTTTGCAATTTTAGTAGAGATGGGGTTTCACCATGTTAGTCAGGCTGGTCTCGAACTCCTGAACTCAGGTGATCCGCCCACTTCAGCCTCCCAAAGTGCTGGGATTACAGGTATGAGCCATCAGGCCTGGCTGCTTTTCTTTAAATAAAAGTAGCTAACCTATTCATAGACCTTTATTCTTCCATATATATTTTTGAATACAGTGGTTAATTTCTTTTTTAAAAAGTCTGAATTTTGTTTGAAAATAAGAAGGCATCTTCTTGGAAATTGTGGCCATGCATATTTTAGATCCTTATCTGTCTGGTCCATTAATTCTGTTGACTAGGTTTTAGTTTGTTGCCTTTCTTTTACAACACTGGAACAATCTGTGGTCTCCTCAGGGGCGAGGGTGGTTGTTCACAGCTGATGAGGTTACAAATGGAACAGGATACAGAGAACCTCTGGTTTAACAATCAAGGCTTAACCATTCTGTTTTAATTTTCTCCCTCCTCCCAACACTGCCATGTGGCTGGCTGACAGGCTGGGCTCTCTGCTCTCCCTACACCGAGTGTCTTCCAGTGCCTACCAGAAGTGCTCCTTCCTGATATTAACTCTTCAGTGTTTGGCTAATATAGCTACTCTCTCATTCTGAGTTCAGCTTCTTCCTAACATTGTTAATAATGATACCATCACAGGTCCTGTTTATTAGATCAGATTGTCCATAAAACTGATTAGTGCTGGTAGTTTGCAGCATCAATAAAATACATTTTCAGACTTCCTTTTCCCAAGATGTGTATATGAGACTGCTCACAAAATTCCTTGCTTGCCAGGCAATGCAGTAAAAGCAAGCTAGGAATTTTATCATGCTAGAAGAAACTTCTTGCTTCTTCTCACAGGTTAGAGGATGATTGTACACACTTTGTAATAAAATATAACACACACAATAGAGATTGTCATCCATGGGAAGAAGTAAGAATTAAGTGTGCAGACTGGGGATTTACTTCCTTCATACCCTTGCACTAATTATTTAACCTCAGTTTCCTCATCCTCATCTACGAAATGGAGATACTGACAGTACTTATCCATAGGATTGTTGTGAAATTAAATATGTGAGTGTGTGTGTGTGTATTCATCAATTTAATTAATATTATATATTATACAATTTCTACAACTGTGCTTGGCACATAGTAGGCACCTCATAAATGTTAACTATTGTTATTATTACAGTTGTCTTCAGAGGTTCCTGGGATTTGAAAATTCAGATTCCTGAAATCCACTATTATGTATTCTTTTCCCCCTATTTTCTGCCCTCTAGTGGTAATTTCAAATATGATTTCTTTGCTTGATTTTATGTGGAATTCTTGTTAAATAAAGACCTACTTTTTTCCTTTTTTCCTATTAAGTGCAAATTATTTTAAGTTCAGTCTTGTATATGCAAGACTGCAAACAATTTGTAATCGTTTCTCATGCATTTGGAAAGGGATAGCTTGAATCTTGTAAAAGGAACTTTCTCTTTAATGCCTATTGATATTCATTTCTCTAAGACACTGCCATCCCTTTCTCTAGAAACCAGAGCTCTTCTTTCACCTGACCTTACCTATGAGATTCCACCCCATTTTAAGTCCTACAAAAATAATCAGGTATTTTTACATTAAAGATATTACTTTCTGAAAAGCAAACCTTTACCTCCAAAAATAACAATGTTCCAAAGATAAAATGTTAGCATCTATAGCTATTGAAAACTTTAATCAAATAATAACAATCCTTACATAAGCTATTCATTGCCTCACAAAATATGCTACGTCCTTTCATTTCTTTTAACAGTCTCTTTCCCAATATACTTGTACTTACTCTGAATGTGGAGCTAAAGAAGAATATTCTTAACTGTTTTACAGTGAAGACAGATATTGTCAATTAGTGTAAACAACAACTGCCAAACCCCCTCCCCATTCCCCTTTTCTCCCAGTCCCAGAATATAAATAATAGCAAAGACTTAACTGGTATTCTTTTTTTTTCTTTTTTTCTTTTTTTTTTTATATTTTAAGTTCTAGGGTACATGTGCACAACGTGCAGGTTTGTTACATATGTATACATGTGCCATGTTGGTGTGCTGCGCCCATTAACTCATCATTTACATTAGGTATATCTCCTAATGCCATCCCTCCCCTCAACCCCTCCCAACAATAGGACCCAGTGTGTGATGCTCCCCTTCCTGTGTCCAAGTGATCTCATTGTTCAATTACCAGCTATGAGTGAGAACATGCGGTATTTGGTTTTCTGTTTTGGTGATAGTTTGCTGAGAATGATGGTTTCCAGCTGCATCCATGTCCCTACAAAGGACACAAACTCATCCTTTTTTATGGCTGCATAGCATTCCATGGTGTATATGTGCCACATTTTCTTAATCCAGTCTGTCACTGATGGACATTTGGGTTGATTCCAAGTCTTTGCTATTGTGAATAGTGTCGCAATAAACATACGTGTGCATGTGTCTTTATAGCAGCATGACTTAAAATCCTTTGGGTATATCCCCAGTAATGGGATGGCTGGGTCAAATGGTATTTCTAGTTCTAGATCCTTGAGGAATCGCCACACTGTTTTCCACAATGGTTGAGCTAGTTTACAGTCCCACCAACAGTGTAAAATTTTTCCTATTTCTCCATATCCTCTCCAGCACCTGTTGTTTCCTGATTTTTTGATGATTGTCATTTTAACTGGTGTGAGATGGTACCTCATTGTGGTTTTGATTTGCATTTCTTTAATGGCCAGTGATGAGGAGCATTTTTTCGTATGTCTGTTCACTGCATGAATGTCTTCTTTTGAGAAGCGTCTGTTCATATCCTTTGTCCACTTTTTGATGGGGTTGTTTGTTTTTTTCTTGTAAATTCGATTGAGTTCTTTATAGGTTCTGGATATTAGCCCTTTGTCAGATGCGTAGATTGCAAGAATTTTCTCCCATTCTGTAGGTTGCCTGTTCACTCTGCGCAGTGAACAGGCAACCTTTTGCTGCGCAGAAGCTCTTTATTTAATTAGATCCCATTTGTCAATTTTAGCTTTTGTTGCCATTGCTTTTGGTGTTTTAGACATGAAGTCCTTGCCCAGGCCTATGTCCTGAATGGTATTACCTAGGTTTTCTTCTATGGTTTCTATGGTTTTAGGTCTAACATTTAAGTCTCTAATCCATCTTGAATTAATTTTCGTATAAGGAGTAAGGAAAGGATCCAGTTTCAGCTTTCTACTTATGGCTAGCCAATTTTCCCAAAACCATTTATTTAATAGGGAATCCTTTCCCCATTTCTTGTTTTTGTCAGGTTTGTCAAAGATCAGATGGCTGTAGATGTGTGGTATTATTTCTGAGGGCTCTGTTCTGTTCCATTGGTCTATATCTCTGTTTTGGTACCAGTACCATGCTATTTTGGTTACTGTAGCCTTGTAGTATAGTTTGAAGTCAGGTAGCATGATGCCTCCAGCTTTGTTCTTTTGGCTTAGGATTGTCTTGGCAATTTGGGCTCTTTTTTGGTTCTATACGAACTTTAAAACAGTTTTTTCCAATTCTGTGAAGAGAGTCATTGGTAGCTTAATGGAGATGGCATTGAATCTGTAAATAACCTTGGGCAGTATGGCCATTTTCACAATATTGATTCTTCCTATCCATGAGTATGGCATGTTCTTCCATTTGTTTGCGTCCTCTTTTATTTCACTGAGCAGTGGTTTGTAGTTCTCCTTGAAGAGGTCCTTTACATCCCTTGTAAGTTGGATTCCTAGGTATTTTATTCTCTTTGAAACTATTGTGAATGGTAGTTCATTCATGATTTGGCTGTCTGTCTGTCTGTTATTGGTGTATAAAAATGCTTGTGATTTTTGCACATTAATTTTGTATCCTGAGACTTTGCTGAAGTTGCTTATCAGCTTAAGGAGATTTTGGGCTGAGACAATGGGGTTTTCTAAATATACAATCATGTCATCTGCAAACAGGGACAATTTGACTTCTTTTCTTAACTGAATACCCTTGATTTCTTTCTCTTGCCTGATTGCCCTAGCCAGAACTTCCAACACTATGTTGAATAGGAGTGGTGAGAGAGGGCATCTCTGTCTTGTGCCAGTTTTCAAAGGGAATGCTTCCAGTTTTTGCCCATTCAGTATGATATTGGCTGTGGGTTTGTCATAAATAGCTCTTATTATTTTGAGATACGTTCCATCAATACCGAATTTATTGAGAGTTTTTAGCATGAAGGGCTGTTGAATTTTGTTAAAGGCCTTTCTGCATCTATTGAGATAATCATGTAGTTTTTTTCTTTGGTTCTGTTTATACGCTAGATTATGTTTATTGATTTGCATATGTTGAACCAGCCTTGCATCCCAGGGATGAAGCCCACTTGATCATGGTGGATAAGCTTTTTGATGTGCTGCTGGATTCGGTTTGCCAGTATTTTATTGAGGATTTTTGCATTGATGTCTATCAGGGATATTGGTCTAACATTCTCTTTTTTTGTTGTATCTCTGTCAGGCTTTGGTATCAGGATGATGTTGGCCTCGTAAAATGAGTTAGGGAGGATTCCCTCTTTTTCTATTGATTGGAATAGTTTCAGAAGGAATGGTACCTTAACTGGCATTCTTAAGAGCACATTTGGTGTTTTACTATATATATATATAAAATATTTTCTTTTTTTTTCTTTTTTACAATATATATTTTTATACAGAATTTTAAAATATCATCTTGGGCCATACAGCTTTATCAAATAGATATATAATGAAGACAGCTATACTAAACTGTAAGAAATTAACTGAGTTATCAGGACTTGCAGTTTACATTTATAAATCTGGAAACTGAGTCAGAAAGAACTGAAGAAGGACTACACTGAGTAATAAACTATAAGATTTAGTGAGTGGATCAAGCATTCAAAATATGATCTTGAACTACTTAATGTATCTATACATTATTTTGTCCTTGATCAGGATAGGATCATAAATATGAGAGGAGGAAACGACCCCCAGCCTGTGTAAGTCTGTTTGGTTTGACTGATAACATTCATTTCATGTTCTCTAAACCTTCCTCTAAGTAGTCTTTCCTTGAGCTTGGTGTAGAAAGATGCTTACCATAAATAAAATTTTATTACCTTCCCCTTCTGAGTTAGTGGAATAATGAGGACATGTTTCCTGATGTCAGAAATGTAAGATGTAAGATTGCAATCACTACCTTACAGTCAGAAAGCAAGAGGGGAATAAAGGGAAAGCCTACCTACTCTCTTCAGAAAGGAGATGCTGGAGGCGTCCTAGGCATAGACAACAATGACTTTTCAGGAATATACCTAAACCTGATTCATAAGTAGCTATTACTCAGCAACAGCACTGGTATTAGAAATTAATATCTTGGTACTAATTCATATTAACTGTTTAAATACTAAATGCTTTATGCACAATCAATATAAACTAATACAACTGTGCTAAATTTCTATTACTTATTAAGATTTATTTGATACGCTTAATTTCCTTTAATTCCATTGAAAGAAAGAGCTAGCAAAGGCAAAAAGAAGAGGAAGAGATTTTGAGATTTTACAAGAATTCAAAAAAGGAAGTGGAAGAAATGGAAAAAAAAAGGGGGGGGGAAATCTAGTGGCCTAATCTTCTCAAAATAATAAAGCTAAAGAAAAATGTAAAAATTAATTCATTTGAACACATTTTATTAGTACCTTTTATAAGTAAGGTAATGTACTAAGTCCCAGAGACAAAATAAGCAAAAAGATATTATTGGTAAGAAAATGCAGCATGGTAGAGCACGCAATTATATATTAAATAGTATGTAGGTACTGCATTGGGGTCATAAATAGGACTCTTCAAATAGCTTGCCTTGTAGAGTCAGTTAAAATTTACCAGTGGTAATAACATCTGAAATGAGTGCTGGAGAATAAGGGAGAGACAGATAAAGAGTGGTGAAAAGAGTGTTTTAGATAGAGGGAAATATGTGCAAATGCTGGGAAGTAAGAAAAATAATGCACAAATACAAGTGAATGAGCAGGTTCAAACAGCTAAAAGTAATTCAGTGTAGTTGGATATTAGAGTTGTGGAGGCAGGGAAGAAAGTGATGGAGAAATCCAAGAATAAGGATGAAATCAGGGGCCAGACATTAAAAGATCCTCTAAGGTCTATTGAAGAGTTTATACCTTATCACACAGAGATGGGATGGGGTAATACACAGGGGGTTTAAATATTAGTTAACATGTCCGTGTGTGTGCATGTGCGTGTGTGCATGTGCATATGTGTGTAAAATGGATTGGAATAAACAAGACAGGAGAGAAAAAGAAATGAATGTATTCAAGTTATTTAGGAGAAGGAATATAAACAAATTGGGAATTACTTAGCATAAAGTATAAGGGAAAGAAAGGGAGAAGCTAGAGATGGACTTTTCATTTGGGGCATGGGCAGATGAGTGAGTGGTGCATCCTTGCCCCGATAATACAACACACAAAGAAAAAGACAAGCTGGTTCGTTGGGAAAATGGGACAGATGTGTTTGGTGATTAAACATCCACTCCACCTTAACTTACGGATGAGGAAACTGTGGTCTTTGTTTTTTGTTTTAACTGAAAAAAATTTTAAAGTACCATACTAAGGTGCTACTACTTACAAAGCTTTGGCCTATTAATTTATAGGAAGTCAAGAGATAAAGTATAAATACCATCTTGTAATGCAAATCTGCCTGACAGACCTTGCTAAATTCTTCTTTTTACACACTACTTTGCCATTTATTCATCTATAATCATGTGTTAATCTTTTGCTATGGGCTGGCAGCACTTCAAGTTCTGGAGATATAAGGGAAGCAAAACCAGAGACGGTCTTGCTTTAGGAAGCCCATGTTCAGTCCAATATCCTAAAGCAAAAAGGCAGAATAAAAGTACAAAGGACGTGGGGGAGCTGTATAAATAAAAGATTCAATGCCATAGAGCCATGAAGCAAAATAATAGTAATAATAATACTGCAATCTATTTTTCCCTCAAAAAGTGAACCTTTGCTTCAGATTTTATTGTAACTCAAAGACAAAAATAATGCCCCTGGGAAGGCAACACCTGAGCATACCACTGGATGTATATTAAACGTACAATGCAGTGGGATGGAAATGTTATATTTTAACATTTCTAGTGAGTGATACTGCTTTTTTAAAAAATCTCAATTTAAATGTATACACTATGCACACATTTCCAAAGTACCTTCTGGGAGAATTGAAGGGTATACAGAGTATATCCTCATATGAGGATATACTCATACCTTGATACACTCACTGTGACTAAATGTTTGTCTTTTGGGCTTTGTGAAGCTGTGTGATGAGTGCCCTAACATATTTTTCCTCTCAACTTTAAGTAACATACAATATTGTGATTCATGCACATATCCAATTTCCTGGTAAGTGATTCAGGGTCTCATATATGTCCTTCTTAGAGTGTAAAGCTCACTTGTAAGGCTTAAAATCATGAGATTTTTATGTCTTTTTTTTTTTTTTTTGCTTTGTTGTTGTTTTTTTTTTTTTTTTTTTTTGTGGGAGATTTAAAAGTGGATTACACATTTTAAAGACCCTGACAAGAAGCATCCTAAGGGACTCCACTGTATCAAGTATTAGTCAGAATTCTCCAGAGAAACAGAACACACAGCATGTGGATAGTGTGTGTGTGTGTATACACACACATATAATAATGTATATAATTATATATTCTTGTTGTACATGTATTTTGTATATACACATTTATTATAAGGAATTGGTTCACACAATTATGGAGACTCACAAGTCTCAAGATCTGCAGGGTGAGCCAGCAAACTGGACACCCCAGAGAGCCAATGGTGTAGTTCCAGTGTGACTCCAAAGGCAAACTGAAGACCGAGGAGAGTCGGTGTTATAGATCAGTCTAAGGTGTGGTAAGGTCGAGACTCAAGAAGGGTCAGTATTTCAGTTCAAGTTGAAGTAAAAAAAAAAATGCCAATGTCATAGTTCAAAGAGTTAGGCGGAATCTTCTCTGATTAGCGGAGAGTCAGTCTTTTTATTCTATTCAAGCCTTCAGCTGATTGGAGGAGGCTCAGACACATTAAGGAGGACAATCTGCTTTACTCAGTCTACCGTTTCAAAAGTTAATCTAATCCCCAAAGACACATTCACAGAAACACGCAGAATAATGTTTCACCAAATATCTGGAAACCCTGTGGCCCAGTCAAGCTGACACATAAAATCAACCATCACAGTGACATCATTTCCTTTGGCTTCTCAAGCTAACAAAAATGCCATAAACATTAAAAGAAAAGAGAAAGAGTTGACACAAAAACCAACCCACTGACAAATATTTACTGCATATTTTCTGTGTGATCAGTGGGACTGCCTTCCAGGGGCTGGTGAGCTGGCTATAAATCTAATCCATGCAATAGGACATTAAGGTAGGAGGAGATGTTTCACTGGACAGTTGGGTAGGATTTAAAGAGGAAGAAGTGAGCAGATAAAATAAACAAGAATAAAAGTAAGGATAAACATGACATCTTAAGGAGTTTACTTTACCTGGACAGAGAATGCCCATAGAACAGTGATGAGAAGTAAAGATAAACAGATGTGTGGTAGTCAATTTATAAAAAGCCTTGAAATAGGTAGTGCACAACTTCATTTGTATAATGCTTTGAACTTTTAAAATCGCTTTGACATACATAGCCTTTTTTATCCTTTTAACAATTTTGTGAGGTAAATAGTGTCATTATTAATTTTATCTTAAAAAATTTACTATCGTTTGTAGAGACAGGGTCTCACTATGTTGCCCAGGCTGCTATCAAACTCCTGGGCTCAAGTGGTGCTCCCACCTTGGCCTCCCAAAGTGCTGGGATTACAGGCATGAGCTACCATTCCCAGTACATTACTAATTTCATAGTGGAGAAGGCTTACTATTGTGCAGGTGTGAAAACTATCATCTGATTCCTACTTCAGGGCCCTTTTCCCATTGAAGTTGCAATGGGGAACTATTATAGTTCTTGAGCAAGGGGTGCCACTATAAAAATAGTGTTATAGAAGATTTGAACATGGTTTATAAGTTGCATTGAACAGTGAGACCTAGGAAGCCAAGAGGGCAGCAGTAATGCCTTGTACTTATCTGGGCATTAAGCATTACTATGGAATAAAGGAATAAAAGAAAATTGGCATACGTGGAGTCATGATTAAAGGAAGAAATAATAAACTTTAAAGTGTGAGATCTATTAAAATGCATGTAGTAAGATACAGAATACAGGCATGCAGACAAGAGGAGATAGATACCCACTTCAAAAACTTTAGAAGATATACTTTATCTATTTTTAAGTTTAAATTCAGCTAGTTTTAAAGCTAACCAAAATGTTCAATTTCATTTTCCACTTACATAGTCTTGTGGAATCCCCCACAGTTCAGGGGAAACAACTCTCCGAAGAGTTTATTCTCATATATTTATGTCATTTCATGGAACAAGCAATAGATTCAAACTATTTCAATAAAAGGAATGGTATTTATTTCTATCTTAGTTTGTACTACTAGAACAAAATACCTGAAACTAGACAATTTGTAAACAACAGAAATTTGCTTCTCACAGTTCTTAGGTTGGGAAGTTCAAGATCAAGGGGCCAGTAGGATCAGTGTCTGGTGAGGGCTGCTCTCTGCTCTCCAGATGACACCTTCAACTCTGTATCCTCTGGAGTGGATGAATATTGTATCCTCACATGGAGGAAGGGATGGAAAAGGGGAGGCATCTTTCTGAAGGTGTTTGTAGAAGGGTACTAATCTCATTTATGAAGGCAAAGTCCTCAGAGTCTACTTACCTCCCAAGGGTCTCACCTCTTAATACCATCATCTTGGGGGTTAAGTTCCAACATATGAATTTTGGAGGGAAACATACATTCAAACCACGGCAATTACATGTCCAAAGCACTCTTTTTCTTCTATGCCTCCCTTTTCTTTTTTTATTTTTAATTTTTGCAGGAACATAGGAAGTGTATATATTTTGATACAGGTATGAAATGTAAAATAAGCACATCATGGAGAATGGAGTATCTATCCTCTCAAGCACGTATCCTTTGGGTTACAAACAATCCAATTACACTCTTTAAGTTATTTTAAAATGTACAATGAAGTTATTATTGACTATAGTCACACTGTTGTGCTATCAAATAGTAGGTCTTATTCATTCTTTCTATTTTTGTTGCACCCATTAATCATCCCCCCACCCCTGAGCCCTCCACTACCATTCCCAGCCTCTGGTAACCATCCTTCTATTCTGTGTCCATGCATTCAATTGTTTTAGTTTTTAGATACCACAAATAAGTGAGAACATGTGATGTTTGTCTTTCTGTGCCTGGCTTATTTCACTTAACATAATGATCTCCAGTTCTATCATGTTGTCACAGATGATGGAATCTCATTTTTTTTTTATGGCTGAATAGTACTCCACTGTGTATATGCACCACACTTTCTTTATCCATTCATCTACTGATGGACACTTAGGTTGGTTCAACATCTTGGCCATTGCAAATAGTGCTGCAACAAACAGGAGTGCACATATCTCTTCGATATAGTGATGGTCTTTCTTTTGGATATATACCCAGCAGAGGGATTGTTGGATTGTATGGTAGCTCTATTTTTAGTTTTTTGAGAAACTTCCAAAATCTTCTCCATAGTGGTTTAGTAATTTTTGCCACCAATTGGGTACGACTGTTCCCTTTTTTCCACATCCTTGTCAGCATTTGTCATTGCCTGTCTTTTCTAAGCCATTTTAAGTGAGGTGAGATGATACTTCATTGTAGTTTTGATTTGAATTTCTCTGATGATTGATGATGTTCAGCACCTCATCATAAGCCTATTTTCATATAATTGTTTGCTATTTGTATGTCTTCTTTTGAAAAATGTCTAATTAAATCTGTTGCTTTTTTTTTTTTTTTTTTTTTTTTTGAGACAGAGTTTCGCTCTTGTTGCCCAGGCTGGAGTGCAATGGCACGATCTCAGCTCAGTGCAACCTCCACCTCCAGGGTTCAAGCAATTCTCCTGCCTCCGCCTCCCGAGTAGCTGGGATTACAGGTATGCGCCACCATGCCCAGCTAATTTTGTATTTTTAGTAGAGAAGGGGTTTCTCTATGTTGGTCAGGTTAGTCTCAAACTCCCAACCTCAGGTGATCCACTCACCTAGGCCTCCCAAAGTGCTGGGATTACAGGTGTGAGCCACCACACCTGGCCAGCTGTTGCTTATTTTTTAAGCAGATTATTAAGTCTTTTCTTACAGAGTTGTTGGAGACCCTTATATATTCTGGTTAGTAATCTCTTATCAGACAGGTAGTTTGCAAATATTTTTTTCCCATTCTGTGGGTTGATTTTCACTTTGCTGATAGTATCCTTTGCTATGCAGAAGCTTTTTAACTTGATGTGATCTCATTTGTCCATTTTGACTTTGATTGCCTGTGCTGTGGGGTATTACTCAAGAAATTTTGCCCAAACCAAGGTCCTAGAGAGTTTCTCCAAAGTTTTCTCATAGTAGTTTCATAGCTTTAGGTCTTAGATTTAAGTCTTTAAACCATTTTTATTTGATTTTTGTATGCAGCAAGAAATAGAGATCTAGTTTCATTCTTCAGCATATGGATATCTAGTGTTCCCAGTACCATTTATTGAAGAGACTGTCTTTTCCTCAGTTTATATTCTTTGCACCTTTGTCAAAAATGAGTTCACTATAGGTGTGTGGATTTGTTCCTGGGTTCTCTATTCTATTTCATTGGTGTATGTGTCTGTTTTTATGCCAATACCATGTTGTTTTGGTTACTAGAGCTCTGTAGTATAATTTGAAGTCAGGTAATGTAATTCCTCCAGTTTTGCTCTTTTTGCTTAGGATAGCTTTAGCTATTCTGGGTCATTTGTGATTCCATATAAATTTTAGAATAGTTTTTTTTTTTTCTATTTCTGTGAAGAATGTCATTGATATTGTGACACGGATTGCATTGAATCTATAGATTGCTTTGAGTAGTATGGCCATTTTGGCAATATTAATTATTCCAATTCATGAACATAAAATACCTTTCCATTTTTTGATGCTCCCTTTAATTTCTTTCATTAATGTTTTATAATTTTCATTGTAGAGATCTTTTATTTCTTTGGTTAATTCCTTGGTATTTAATTTTATGTGTGGCTATCATAAATGGGATAACTTTTTAATTTCTTTTTCAGATTGTTCACTGATGGCATATAGAAATGCTACTGATTTTTGTATGTTGACTTTGCACCCTGCAACTTTACTAAATTTATTCATAAGATTTAAAAGTTTATTAGTGGAGTCTTTAGGTTTTTCCAACTATTTTCCAACTACATCATCTGCAAACAAGAATAATTTGACTTCTTTCATTCTAATTTAGATGCCTTTTCTTTCTTTCTCTTGTCTGATTGCTCTAGCTAGGACTTCCAGTACTATGTTGAATAAGAATGGTGACAGTGGGCATCCTTAATGTGTTCCAGATCTTAGAAGAAAGGCTTTCAGTTTTTCTATATTAAATATGATACTAGCTGTGGGTCTGTCACATATGGTTCTTATTATGTTGTGTATGTTCCTTTTATGTTCAGCTTTTTGAGGGTTTCTTTTTTATTATGAAGGAATGTTGAACTTTATCCTATACTTTTTCAGCATCAATTGAAATGATCATATGGATTTTATCCTGTATTCTGTTGATATGATGTATCACGTTGATTGACTTGCATATTTTGAATCATCCTTGCATCTCAGGGATAAATCCTACTTGATCATAATGAATGATCTTTTTAATGTATTGTTAAATTGGTTTGTTAGCATTTTGTTGAGGATTTTTACATGAATATTCATCAGAGATATTGGCCTGTAGTTTTCTGTTTTTGATGTATCTTTGTTTCATTTTGGTATTAGAGTAAAAATAATCTCATAGAATAAGTTTGGAAGTATTTCCTCCTCCTGTTTTTTTTTTGTTTTTGTTTTTGTTTTTGTTTTTTTGGAAAAGTTTGACTACAATTGGTGTTAGTTTTTCTTTAAATGTTTGGTAGAATTCAGCGGTGAAGTCATTGGGTCCCGGGATTTTCTTTACTGGGAGATATTTTATTACAGCTTTGGTCTTGTTGTTTGTCATTGGTCTGTTCAGGTTTTAGATTTCTTCTTGGTTCAAGGTTGGTAGGTTGTATGTATCTAGGAATTTGTCTCTCTCTTCTAGATTTTCCAATTTATTGGCATATAATTGCTCATAATAGCCACTAATGATCCTTTGAAGTTCTGCAGATTCAGTAGTAATGTCTCTTTTTTCAATTTCTGGTTTTATGTATTTAAATGTTCTCCCTTTTTACTTAGTCTAGCTAAAGGTTTGTCAATTTTGTTTAACTTTATAAAAAAACACTTTTTGTTACATTGATCTTTTGTATTGTTTTCAATTTTGTTTATTTCTGCTCAGATCTTTATTATTTCTTTTCTTCACTGATCTAGGGCTTGATTTTCTCTTGCTTTTCTAATTCTTTAAGATACAGCATTAGATTGTTTATTTGAAGTTTTTCCTCTTTTTTGATGTAGGCACTTATAGCTATAAACTGCCCTCTTAGCACTGCTTTTGCTATATCTCATAGATATTGGTATATTGTGCTTCTATTATCATTTGTTTCAAGAAATTTTTCAATTTCCTGTTTAATTTCTTCATTGCCCCACTGGTCACTCAGGAGCATATGTTAAATTTCTATGTTTGTATGGTTTCAGAAATTCCTCTTGTCATTAATTTCTAGTTTTATTCCATTATGATAAGAGAAGATGCTTGATATTATTTCAATTTTTAGCATGTTTTAAGGCTTGTTTTGTGACATAACATACGGTCTATCCTCGAAAATAATTCACGTGCTGAGGAGAATAATGTGTATTCTGCAGCTCCTGGATGAAATGTTCTGTAACTATCTACTAGATCTATTTGGTCTATAACATAGATTAACTCTGATATTTCTTTGTTGATTATCTGTCTGGGAGATCTGTCCAATGCTGAAAGTGGGGCGTTGAAGTCTCCAGCTTTTACTATATTGGGACCTATCTATCTTTCTCTCTTTAGCTTTAATAATATTTCCTTTATATATCTGGGTGCTCCAGTGTTGGGTGCATATATATTTACAATTGTTATATCATCTTGTTGAATTGACCCCTTTGTCATGATATAGTGACCTTCTTTGTCTCTTATAGTTTTTATCTATAACTGTTGATATAAGTACAGCTACTCTTAATCTTTTATGGTTTTCATTGTCATGGAATATCTTTTTCCATTCTTTAATTTTCAGTCTATGTGTATCTTTAAAGGCAAAGTGTGTTTCTTGTAGACAGCACATCATTGACTATTGTCTATTGATTGGATAATTTAGTACATTTACATTCATGTTATTAATGATAAGTAAGGACTTACTCCTTCCATTTTGTCATTTATTTTCTGTGTCTTTTTGTGTGTGTGTGGTCTTCTCTTCCTTCTTTCTTTCCTTTCTCTGTCCTTCAGTAAAGGCGATTTTCTCTGGTGATATGATTTAGTTTCTTGCTTTTTACTTTCTGGTATCCATTGTACGTTGTATGGTTTGAGGTTACTACGAGGCTAACCAATACTATCTTATAAACCATTATTTTAACCTGATAACAATTCAACACTGCTTGGTTAAACAACCAAGCAAAAAGAAAACTAACAAAACCTCTACACTTTATTTTGTTGTTCTATTTACATCATATATCATACTGCCTATGTCTTTATTTTTTATTTATTATTTATTTATTTATTTATTTATTTATTTATTTATTTGTTTTAAGATGGAGTTTTACTTTGTTGCCTAGGCTGGAGTGCCATCTCGGCTCACTGCAACCTTTACCTTCTGGGTTCAAGTGTCTCCTGCCTCAGCCTCCTGAGTAGCTGGGATTACAGGCATGCACCATCATGTCTGGCTAGTTTTGTATTTTTACTAGAGACAGGCTTTCTCCATGTTGATCAGGCTGGTCTCGAACTCCTGACCTCACGTGATCCACCCGATTCAGCCTCCCAAAGTGCTCCAGGTATGAGCCACCATGCCCGGCCTCTACTGCTTATGTCTTGAAAAGTTGTTGTAGTTATTATTTTTATCGGTTCATCATTTAGTCTTTCTGCTTAGGATAAGAGTAGTTTGCACACCACAGTTACAGTGTTATGATATTCTGGGTACTTACTATTATCAGTGAGTTTTATACATTCTAATGATTACTTATTGGTCATTAATGTGGTTTTATTTCTGATTTAAATACTCCCTTTAGCATTCTTACTGCACAGGTCTGGTGTTGATGAAATCCCCCAGAAATTCCTCAGCTTTTGTTTGTCTGGGAAAGTTTTTATTTCTCCTTCACGGTTGAAGGAAATTTTCTCCAGATAAGCTATTCTAGGGTAAAAGTTTTTTCCTTCAGCACTTTCAATATGTCATGCCACTCTCTCCTAGATGGAAAGGTTTCCTTGGAAAAGTCTGCTGCCACACATACTGGAGCTCCATTGTATGTTATTTATTTATTTTCTGTTACTGCTTTTAGGATCCTTTCTTCATCCTTGATCTTTGGGAGTCCGATTATTAAATGCCTTGAAGCAATCTTCTTTGGGTTAAATCCGCTTGGTGTTCCATAACCTTCTTGTACTTGGATATTGATATCTTTCTCTAGGTGTGGAAAGTTATCTGATATTATCCCTCTGAATAGGCTTTCTACCTCTATCTCTTTCTTTACCTCCTCTTTAAGACCAGTAACTCTTAGATATGCCCTTTTGAGGATACTTTCTAGATCCTTTAAGTGTGCTTCATAGTTTCTTATGCTTTTATCTTTGTCTCTTCTGTGTATTTTCAAATAGTTTTTCTTCAAGCTCACTGATTCTTTCTTCTGCTTGATCAGTTCTGCTATTAAAGAACTCTGATGCATTCTTCAATATACCACTTGTACTTTTCACCTCCAGAATTTCTGCTCAATTATTTTCAATTATTTCAATCTCTTAGTTAAATTTATCTTATAGAATTGTGAATTCTGTCTCTGCGTTAACTTGAATATCTTTGAGTTTCCTCAACACAGCTATTTTGAATTCTCTGCCTGAAAGGTCACATATCTCTGTTTTTCCAGCATCTATCCCTGGTGCCTTATTTAGTTCATTTGGTGAGGTCATGTTTTCCTGAATGGTGTTGATGCTAGTAGCTGTTCTTTGGTGTCTGAGCATTGAAGAGTTAGATATTTATTGTAGTCTTCATTGCCTGGCCTTATTTGTAGCTGTCCTTCTTGGGAAGCCATTCCAGATATTTGAAAGGACATGGGTGTTATGATCTAAGCTGTGACCTAAGCTTTAGAGGGCACCCCAAGCCCAGTAATGCTGTGGTTCTTGCAGAATGGTAGAAATACTGCCTTGACACTCTTGGACAAGATTTGGAAGAATTCTCTGAATTACTAGGCAAAGTCTCTTGTTTTCCTCTCTTACTTTCTCTCAAACAGAGTCTTTCTCTCTGTTCTGAGCCACCTAAAGCTGGGGTGGCAAGACACCCCTGTGGTTACCACCACTATGGCTCCACTGGGTCAGACCTGAAGCCAGTACAGCCCTGTCTACCCAAAGCCTCCTGTAGCCATTCTCTGGCGACTGCCTATGTTCATTCAAGGCCCTGGAGCTCTACAAACTGCAGTGTCAAAGCCAGCCAGGCTCATGTCCTTCCCTTCAGGGTGGCAAGGTTTCCCAGATCCCAGATGGGTCCAGAGGTGCCATCTGGGAGGCAGGCACTAGATTCAAAAACCTTAGAAGTCTAACTGGTATTCTTTTCTAGTGTGGCTGAGCTGGCATTTAAACTCACATGCAGTCCTTCCCACTCCTCTCCCCTTTCCAAAGGCAGAGGAGCATCACCCCCAGTCACCACCACCCCCAGGCCAAGAGGAGTTCTGCCAGACTACCACCAATGTTACCAATGTTCCCCGAAGGCCCAAGGGCTCTTAAGTCAGCTTGTGATAAATGCTGCCTGGCCTGGGACTCACCCACCAGGGCAGTGTCCAGGAATGTCATCCAAGAGCCAAGTCCTGGCATTGGGGATCCCAAGACACCACTTGATGCTCTACCCCTCTGTGGCTGTGCTGGTACCTAAGGTGCAATACAAAGTCCCCTTTACTTTTACCTCTGCTTTTCTCAAGCAGCAGTTTTGCCCCATATGCACCACAGCTGGTAATGTACTGATTCTCACCTGAAGCCAGCAAATTTCAGAGGCTCACCCAAGGCCCTTGACGTAGTGCCTGGGTATTGCTGCTGATTATTCAGGGCCCAAGGGCTCCTCTGTTAGTAGGTGATAAATATTTCCAAGGCTGGGTCCTTTCAAGGCAGCGAGTTCCCTTCTGGCCTAGGGTGTGTCTAAAAATATCAGATGGGAGCTGGGACCTGGAACGGGGGCCTCACTACTCTGACTGGTGCCTTATCCTGCTGTAGCTGAGCTGGTTACCAAGATGCATAACAAAGTCCTCCCCATTTATCCCTCTCCTCTCCTCAAGCAGAAGGAAGGGGTTGCTTTTGAAGCCGTGAACTGTGCAGCCTGGGATTAAGTCTCTGTACCTAGTTCAGCACTAGGTCTTGCCTAAGAGTTGCAGTGCTTATGGTCTAGACTGCCTTTCAAGTTTACTTAGAGACATGGAGTGCTGTAACCCTCAGTGACAAGGTTTGGGGGAACTCAAATTTGGACCACTAAGATCAGGAATTCCCCTCTGGCTAGCTGGTTTAAATGCTCCCTCCATGGACAGGTGTAAGGTGAGTTTGGTCTGGATTTTCTTTTTACTCAGATTTACAGAACTGAGTTCAATGCCTCACGATTAGTGTGTTCTCCCCGTCGCCAACAGCGCCCAGAGATGCTCTCAACAACACGCAGCTGCTGGGGGGAAGGCACAGTGAAGGATGGGGGTGAAGGAGGGGTGGTATTGGTGATTCAAGACTGTTTTTGCTATCTTTTCAGTGCCTTTTTCAGCAATATGAAGTTTAAAACCAAGTACTGTGAGTGCTCACTTGATTTCTGGTTATTATGAAGGTGTTTTTTTCTGTGTAGATAATTGCTAAGTTGCTGCCCTTTTAGGGGTAGGAGCATGATGGGTGGAGCCCCTTCTATTTCTCCATCTTGACTATGTCTCTCTTTTCTCATAACAATAACTTTCCTTATTGTGCTGCTAAATGTATCTCACAAACACCTTTGGACAATGCTTAAACATAGACTTTTTTTGTTTGTTTATTGTTTTTTGCTGGAGACAGAGAAAGTTAGAAAATAGACTCTTAGCTAGAAAGGACTAAGAGAGAAGACTATTCTGAGAATTTAAAGATCAAAACAAAATAAATCATTAAATGTCTATTTTTAAGTTACACAATGAAAACAAACTCATTTGACTTTTTCTGTCTCCTTTCTGGTTTGATACACAAGCACATGCCATCTTAGAAAAAGGAATTGCCTAAATGAATAAAATAAACTTTATTCTTATGGACTCTTAGAGCAAATCCAGTCAATTAAGAGACTCTATCATCATCATTAGAGCAAGAGTCAAAGGGACATTGACTTTTACAGGTAGAGTTTATACTGACCAATTCTCTGCTTTCTTTTGTTTGACACTTAATCTAGGATTATAATAATTTAGACAATAATTTAGCCATCACATATATACAGTGGCACATTTTATGTGGTGACATTTTTAAAATATTATATTTTAGCAGTATAGACAACAGCATCTAATTTTATCGAAATAAGCTTGCTAGTCATTGTTATTCCCATTAAAAAGATAAATTATCTTTTCAAATAATTCTTAAAGATATATAAAATGCAACTTTGATTTTTAGCAAGATGGCTGAGTAAGATAACTAGAAACTCTAAAAGTGTAAATATCTAAATGTAACATATAACATGGTTAACATATAACAAAATGGGTTGGTAACATATAATAAAACATTTTAAATGCATAGCTATGTTTTCAACAAAGTAAAGGAAACCTGTAGGTAACAGAAATAAGATGGAAACTGAAAACCAAAGGGTAAGCATGCGAGTGGAACCTGAGGTGATGTACTTTTCCTCCCAGTATTTCAAAACTCAAGTTCCTTTTACAAGATGAGACAGAGGACATGCATGGCCTATGTGACCCATGCATGGCAAAGAACAGGAACTGAGAGAGTGGAGCAGAGCAGGGACCCTCAAAAGTCTACACATTTGATAGATGATTAAATTTTTTAAATTGCCCAACATCACAGGAAGATAGCAAGGAAGTTTGTCTGTCTCCGTCTAGGCTCTGTTTTAGAGGTATATGTCTGCAAACAAAGAGAAATTTTTGTCATACGGCTATCCCAGGTTTGAGATTAAAATGAATAAACTTAGTTGTAACAATATATATCATATTATTCCTAACACAGGGATTACCATTAAACCGCCTGGTAAAGCTACTTCAAAGTTGTTTCTTAAAGACAGGCCACAAGTATTCTCTCAGATAAAATGTATGGAAAAGCCTCAGTAAAATAAAGTAGCAATTAAAAAAAAAAAAAACATGGAAATCACAGAAATAAACAACCATGAATTAGATTAAGCAAACACTATAGAAAGATTAGAGTCTCGGCCAGGCGCAGTGGCTCATGCCTGTAATCCCAGCACTTTGGAGGGCTGAGGTGGGCGGATCACAAGGTCAAGAGATTGAGACCATCCTGGCCAACATGGTGAAACCCCGTCTCTACTAAAAATACAAAAATTAGCTGGACATGGTGTACACCTGTAGTCCTCACTACTGTAGCTGGGCACCTGTAGTCCCAGCTATTCAGGAGGCTGAGGCAGGAGAATTGTTTGAACCCAGGGGCGGAGGTTGTGGTGAGCCGAGATCATGCCATTGCATTCCAGGCTGGCTACAGAGCAAGACTGTCAAAAAAAAAAAAAAAAAATTAGTGTCTCAAGAATGTAAGATACAGAAAGCTAATTTAAAAGAGAATATAGAAAAATACATATCAGTGTACAACTTTTTTTAATGTACAGAGGCATAAACATGGCTACACTGACAGATAATTTTCCTAAAGGGCTATGGGGAGGCAGAGATCAATCTAGAGAGGAAAAAGAGGATCAAAGGTAAATAGGTAAATGAGGGTAAATGAGGTCATGATCCATATAAAGGAAACAGTTTGAAGAATATATTGTAAAAATAGAACTCAAACAAATTTACAAGAAAAAAACAAACAACCCCATCAAAAAGTGGGCAAAGTATATGAACAGACAGTTCTCAAAAGAACACATTCATACAGCCAACAGACACACGAGAAAATGCTCATCATCACTGGCCATCATAGAAATGCAAATGAAAACCACAATGAGATACCATCTCACACCAGTTAGAATGGCAATCATTAAAAAGTCAGGAAACAACAGGTGCTGGAGAGGATGTGGAGAAATAGGAACACTTTTACACTGTTGGTGGGATTGTAAACTAGTTCAACCATTATGGAAAAGAGTATGGCGATTCTTCAAGGATCTAGAACTAGAAGTACCATATGACTCATCCATGCCATTACTCGGTATATACCCAAAGGATTATAAACCATGCTGCTGTAAAGACACATGCACACGTATGTTTATTGCGGCACTATTCACAATAGGAAAGACTTGGAATCAACCCAAATGTCCATCAGTGACAGACTGGATTAAGAAAATGTGGCACATATACACCATGGAATACTATGCAGCCATAAAAAAGGATGAGTTTGTGTCCTTTTTAGGGACATGGATGCAGCTGGAAACCATCATTCTCAGCAAACTATCACCAAAACAGAAAACCAAATACCGCATGTTCTCACTCATAGCTGGTAATTGAACAATGAGATCACTTGGACACAGGAAGGGGAGCATCACACACTGGGTCCTATTGTTGGGAGGGGTTGAGGGGAGGGATAGCATTAGGAGACATACCTAATGTAAATGACGAGTTAATGGGTGCAGCACACCAACATGGCACATGTATATATATGTAACAAACCTTCACGTTGTGCACATGTACCCTAGAACTTAAAGTATAATAACAAAAAATAAAAAAGATCGATCAATTGGAAAATTGATAAATAATTGTGCTGGATCCATATATTAAACGTTGCATAACAGAGAAGATGAATAAATCCAAGCTATAGATATCAATATGGGTGAACCTCACAAATTTAAAGTGGAACAAAAATAATTGCCAAAAATATATAAAGCACAATGTTTTAAATGTATAATTCTGTACATAATTGTATAATTGTATAAACCTTTAATCTATGTATAAGTACACATGTGTGTGGATAATCAATCTTACATTCATGGCAATAATAAAAAATTTCATAAAAGTGGTAGCCTCAGAATTTGAAGAAAGCACAATGCTATTAAAGAGTTATAATCGGCTTTAGCTGTATTCAGATTGATTTTTTTTAAGCTGGATAATTAGCATACAGATTTTTATTACCTTATTTTTTCTTTTGGAACACATGAAGTATTTCATACATATTTCGTTTATTTTTTAAATTAATTTTTTCAAATTATTTTTTTTAGACAGGGTCTTTCAGAGCCCTGGGTGGAGCACAATGATGTAATCATAACTCCTTGCAGCATCGAACTCCTGAGCTCAAGCAATTCTCCCACCTCAGCCTCCCAAGTAACTGGGACTACAGGCATGCTCCACCATGCCTGTCTAATTTTTCCTTTTTTTTTTTTTGGTAGAGACTGGATCTCATTCTGTTGACCAGGCTGGGGTCAAAACTCCACTCCTGGTCTAAAATGATCTTCCCCCCTCGGCCTCCCAAATTGCTCGGATTACAAGTGTGAGCCACTTAGCTGGGCCGATAACGTATTTTAATAATAGATTTTAAATATATTGACTAAATTTTTGTAGCTTCACAAGTATTTGTGTGGTTTGAACATTAGTAAACAGTGTATTATCTTATGCATAAAATCCCTCATTAGTAGTTCTTCCTTTCAAGTTTGGGAATACTTGAATTAAATATGGAAGCTCCTTATTTAATTACCAATGAGTCAGTAATGTTATTAAGGATTTTCTACCCAATTTCAAATTGTAACTTTCAGAGTAATTCATGTGCAAAATATCAGAGTTAATAATTGAGAACTGGAAACAGGAGTAATCTCACCTAGGACGTAAAGAATGGTGACACAAATACAGTCTCTCTTTGTTATCCATTATCTGCATTTTGTCCTAGGAAGACCTACCCAGTTTTTCATGACCAAGATTTGTGATGTCACCTGAGTGTATATGCTGGTGTGTGTGTGCACAAACACGTGTGTGCAAATGTATGTGTATACAGTGAAAAGTGCCTGATATAATTTTTAATTATAGAAATGAATCCAAAGCACAGAACATAAATTGTAATCAAATAGGGTAGTTTCTCTAGAACTAACTTGCATATTGATTAAAGACTCAAAGACATTGAGCTTTTGATCTAGAAATCCCTGCTTTGCCAGTCTTAGAATGAAATGTAAACACTGCTGGATGGAGGTAAACACTGCTGAGATAACTCTAAATTAGCCTATAGAGAATATTTTTTTCTCCCTTCATTGAAGTTTAAGGTCAGATCTAAGCAAAAATTGCCTTGCAATAAAATGGGCTTGGGGAGAACAAAAATGTAGTCAGCCATAGATTTTCCAAATTCTAGACCTCCTTTGGTCACTGACCAGTTTTGTAACCTTATTTCTCTAGTCTTACTTTCTCATCTCATCTTTTCCCACTTGTATAAAATATCTGGCATTTTATGCATAATTATGTGATTCATGCTGATTATATTTACTTGTGGTAAATAGACCTGGAATGTTTAATAGAATTTGTTTCCCAAGGCAACCTATGACTTTACATGTGCCCCAGAATTTTCCTCTGAAATAATGAAAGCTTCATAGCATTACAAATACTGAAACAAGGTGTTTTTTTCTGGTTTATTCTTGGTAGAAAAAAATAAAATAAAATTAGAATACTTGTGAACTGAAAGAATGAGGAAAGTACATGCAGATGTGCTTGCCCTAAAATGAAAACAAATTTTGAGGAGAAATGGAGAAGCAGCATGTAAGGTTTTACTGATGCTCGAACTTTTCTTCTTTGCTAGGACTATGCAATCTTTTTCTTAGAACCATATAACTAAAGGGATTTTATCAGACACTAGCAGAAGTGTACTTTAAGGAAATAAAACAATTATAAAACTCTACATGAAAAAGTGTTGATATGTCAAAAATTATAAGTTAAGTAAGACTAGTTTACTTACAAATGCTATATCATTTGATACATTGTTTAAGACCAAGCCTGGTGGCTCATGCCTGTAATTCCAGCATTTTGGGAGGCCAAGGCGAAAGGACTGCTTGAACTCAGGAGTTGGAGACCAGCCTGGGCCACACAGGGAAACCTTGGTCTCTACTAAAAAAATAATAATAATTTAAAAATCAACTGGGTGTCGTGGTACTTACCTGTAGCTCCAACTACTCAGGAGTCTGAGGCAGGATGATCGCTTGAGCCCAGGAGTTCGAGGCTTCAGTGAGCTATGATGACACCACTGCACTCTAGCCTGGGCAACAGAGTGAGACCCTGTCTCTAAAATGTAAATAAATAAAAATAAAATGTAGTTCAACTTATGAAAATTATATCTTCATTTAAACTTTATTAAATATGTACTGGTTGTACAGCTTTGATTTAAAACTTATGTTAACACAACATCTTGCATACATAAAAATGATGTTAGATGTTACAGTGTTCTGTTTTTTCATTTTTAATTGAGGACTGTGTTGTAATGTACACAACCCAAAACCTCAATATTGGTCCTTGCAGATTAATACTCTGAAATGTACAATTCTGTCATTTGATAAAGTAGTGTAAGTGGACTCAGGGTGGATACAGAGTATAATAATGACATTAAAAATAATTTAGGTCGGCGGAGCAAGATGGCCGAATAGGAACAGCTCCAGTCTCCAACTCCCAGCGCGAGCAACACAGAAGACCGGTGATTTCTGCATTTTCAACTGAGGTACTGGGTTCATCTCACTGGGGAGTGCCGGACGATCGGTGCTGCTCAGCTGCTGCAGCCCGACCAGCGAGAGCTGAAGCAGGGCGAGGCATTGCCTCACCTGGGAAGCGCAAGGGGGAAGGGAATCCCTTTTCCTAGTCAGGGGAACTGAGACACACAACACCTGGAAAATTGGGTAACTCCCACCCCAATACTGCGCTTTAAGCAAACAGGCACACCAGGAGATCATATCCCACACCTGGCCGGGAGGGTCCCACACCCACGGAGCCTCCCTCATTGCTAGCACAGCAGTCTGGGATCTACCTGCAAGGCAGTAGCGAGGCTGGGGGAGGGGCGCCCGCCATTGCTGAGGCTTAAGTAGGTAAACAAAGCTGCTGGGAAGCTCGAACTGGGTGGAGCTCACAGCAGCTCAAGGAAACCTGCCTGTCTCTGTAGACTCCACCTCTGGGGACAGGGCACAGTAAACAATAACAAACACAGCCGAAACCTCAGCAGACGCAAATGACTCTGTCTGACAGCTTTGAAGAGAGCAGTGGATCTCCCAACACGGAGGTTGAGATCTGAGAAGGGACAGACTCCCTGCTCAAGTGGGTCCCTGACCCCTGAGTAGCCTAACTGGGAGACATCCCCCACTAGGGGCAGTCTGACACCCCACACCTCACAGGGTGGAGTACACCCCTGAGAGGAAGCTTCCAAAACAAGAATCAGACAGGTACACTCGCTGTTCAGAAATATTCTATCTTCTGCAGCCTCTGCTGCTGATACCCAGGCAAACAGGGTCTGGAGTGGACCTCAAGCAATCTCCAACAGACCTACAGCTGAGGGTCCTGACTGTTAGAAGGAAAACTATCAAACAGGAAGGACACCTACACCAAAACCCCATCAGTACATCACCATCATCAAAGACCAGAGGTAGATAAAACCACAAAGATGGGGAAAAAGCAGGGCAGAAAAGCTGGAAATTCAAAAAATAAGAGCGCATCTCCCCCGGCAAAGGAGCGCAGCTCATCGCCAGCAACGGATCAAAGCTGGACGGAGAATGACTTTGACGAGATGAGAGAAGAAGGCTTCAGTCCATCAAATTTCTCAGAGCTGAAGGAGGAATTACGTACCCAGCGCAAAGAAACTAAAAATCTTGGAAAAAAAGTGGAAGAATTGATGGCTAGAGTAATTAATGCAGAGAAGGTCATAAACGAAATGAAAGAGATGAAAACCATGACACAAGAAATACGGGACAAATGCACAAGCTTCAGTAACCGACTCGATCAACTGGAAGAAAGAGTATCTGCGATTGAGGATCAAATGAATGAAATGAAGCGAGAAGAGAAACCAAAAGAAAAAAGAAGAAAAAGAAATGAACAAAGCCTGCAAGAAGTATGGGATTATGTAAAAAGACCAAATCTACGTCTGATTGGGGTGCCTGAAAGTGAGGGGGAAAATGGAACCAAGTTGGAAAACACTCTTCAGGATATCATCCAGGAGAACTTCCCCAACCTAGTAGGGCAGGCCAACATTCAAATCCAGGAAATACAGAGAACCCCACAAAGATACTCCTCGAGAAGAGCAACTCCAAGACACATAATTGCCAGATTCACCAAAGTTGAAATGAAGGAAAAAATCTTAAGGGCAGCCAGAGAGAAAGGTCGGGTTACCCACAAAGGGAAGCCCATCAGACTAACAGCAGATCTCTCGGCAGAAACTCTACAAGCCAGAAGAGAGTGGGGGCCAATATTCAACATTCTAAAGAAAAAAATTTTCAACCCAGAATTTCATATCCAGCCAAACTAAGTTTCATAAGTGAAGGAGAAATAAAATCCTTTACAGATAAGCAAATGCTTAGAGATTTTGTCACCACTAGGCCTGCCTTACAAGAGACCCTGAAGGAAGCACTCAACATGGAAAGGAACAACCGGTACCAGCCATTGCAAAAACATGCCAAAATGTAAAGACCATCGAGGCTAGGAAGAAACTGCATCAACTAACGAGCAAACTAACCAGTTAATATCATAATGGCAGGATCAAGTTCACACATAACAAGATTAACCTTAAATGTAAATGGACTAAATGCTCCAATTAAAAGACACAGACTGGCAAACTGGATAAAGAGTCAAGACCCATCAGTCTGCTGTATTCAGGAGACCCACCTCACACGCAGAGACATACATAGGCTCAAAATAAAGGGATGGAGGAAGATTTACCAAGCAAATGGAGAACAAAAAAAAGCAGGGGTTGCAATCACCACCGACCCCACAGAAATACAAACTACCATCAGAGAATACTATAAACACCTCTACGCAAATAAACTGGAAAATCTAGAAGAAATGGATAATTTCCTGGACACTTACACTCTTCCAAGACTAAACCAGGAAGAAGTTGAATCCCTGAATAGACAGATAGCAGGCTCTGAAATTGAGGCAATAATTAATAGTCTACCAACCAAAAAAAGTCCAGGACCAGATGGATTCACAGCTGAATTCTACCAGAGGTACAAGGAGGAGTTGGTACCATTCCTTCTGAAACTATTCCAATCAATAGAAAAAGAGGGAATCCTCCCTAACTCATTTTATGAGGCCAACATCATCCTGATACCAAAGCCTGGCAGAGACACAACAAAAAAAGAGAATTTTAGACCAATATCCCTGATGAACATCGATGCAAAAATCCTCAATAAAATACTGGCAAACCAGATTCAGCAACACATCAAAAAGCTTATCCACCATGATCAAGTGGGCTTCATCCCTGGGATGCAAGGCTGGTTCAACATTCGCAAATCAATAAACATAATCCAGCATATAAACAGAACCAAAGACAAGAACCACATGATTATCTCAATAGATGCAGAAAAGGCTTTTGACAAAATTCAACAGCCCTTCATGCTAAAAACGCTCAATAAATTCGGTATTGATGGAACGTATCTCAAAATAATAAGAGCTATTTATGACAAACCCACAGCCAATATCATACTGAATGGGCAAAAACTGCAAAAATTCCCTTTGAAAACTGGCACAAGACAGGGATGCCCTCTCTCACCACTCCTATTCAACATAGTGTTGGAAGTTCTGGCTAGGGCAATTAGGCAAGAGAAAGAAATCAAGAGTATTCAGTTAGGAAAAGAAGAAGTCAAACTGTACCTGTTTGCAGATGACATGATTGTATATTTAGAAAATCCCATTGTCTCAGCCCAAAATCTCCTTAAGCTGATAAGAAACTTCAGAAAAGTCTCAGGATACAAAATTAATGTGCAAAAATCACAAGCATTCTTATACACCAGTAACAGACAAACAGAGAGCCAAATCAGGAATGAACTTCCATTCACAATTGCTTCAAAGAGAATAAAATACCTAGGAATCCAACTTACAAGGGATGTAAAGGACCTCTTCAAGGAGAACTACAAACCACTGCTCAGTGAAATAAAAGAGGACACAAACAAATGGAAGAACATACCATGCTCATGGATAGGAAGAATCAATATCGTGAAAATGGCCATACTGCCCAAGGTAATTTATAGATTCAATGCCATCCCCATCAAGCTACCAATGAGTTTCTTCACAGAATTGGAAAAAAACTGTTTTAAAGTTCATCTGGAACCAAAAAAGAGCCCACATCTCCAAGACAATCCTAAATCAAAAGAACAAAGCTGGAGGCATCATGCTACCTGACTTCAAACTATACTACAAGGCTACAGTAACCCAAACAGCATGGTACTGGTACCAAAACATAGATATAGACCAATGGAACAGAACAGAGTCCTCAGAAATAATACCACACATCTACAGCCATCTGATCTTTGACAAACCTGAGAGAAACAAGAAATGGGGAAAGGATTCCCTATTAAATAAATGGTGCTAGGAAAATTGGCTAGCCATCAGTAGAAAGCTGAAACTGGATCCTTTCCTTACTCCTTATACGAAAATTAATTCACGATGGATTAGAGACTTAAATGTTAGACCTAATACCATAAAAATCCTAGAGGAAAACCTAGGTAGTACCATTCAGGACATAGGCATGGGCAAAGACTTCATGTCTAAAACACCAAAAGCAACGGCAGCAAAAGCCAAAATTGACAAATGGGATCTCATTAAACTAAAGAGCTTCTGCACAGCAAAAGAAACTACCATCAGAGTGAACAGGCAACCTACAGAATGGGAGAAAATTTTTGCAATCTACTCATCTGACAAAGGGCTAATATCCAGAACCTACAAAGAACTCAAACAAATTTACAAGAAAAAAACAAACAACCCCATCAAAAAGTGGGCAAAGGATATGAACAGACATTTCTCAAAAGAAGACATTCATACAGCCAACAGACACATGAAAAAATGCTCATCATCACTGGCCATCAGAGAAATGCAAATCAAAACCACAATGAGATACCATCTCACACCAGTTAGAATGGCGATCATTAAAAAGTCAGGAAACAACAGGTGCTGGAGAGGATGTGGAGAAATAGGAACACTTTTACACTGTTGGTGGGATTGTAAACTAGTTCAACCATTATGGAAAACAGTATGGCGATTCCTCAAGGATCTAGAACTAGATGTACCATATGACCCAGCCATCCCATTACTGGGTATATACCCAAAGGATTATAAATTATGCTGCTATAAAGACACATGCACTCGTATGTTTATTGCAGCACTATTCACAATAGCAAAGACTTGGAATCAACCCAAATGTCCATCAGTGACAGGTTGGATTAAGAAAATGTGGCACATATACACCATGGAATACTATGCAGCCATCAAAAAGGATGAGTTTGTGTCCTTTGTAGGGACATGGATGCAGCTGGAAACCATCATTCTTAGCAATCTATCACAAGAACAGAAAACCAAACACCGCATGTTCTCACTCATAGGTGGGAACTGAACAATGAGATCACTTGGACTCAGGAAGGGGAACATCACACACAGGGGCCTGTCATGGGGAGGGGGGAGGGGGGAGGGATTGCATTGGGAGTTATACCTGATGTAAATGACAAGTTGATGGGTGCAGCACACCAACATGGCACAAGTATACATATGTAACAAACCTGCACGTTATGCACATGTACCCTACAACTTAAAGTATAATAATAATATTTAATTATTATAATTTAAAAAAATTTATTTATTATATTTTATTTATAAATATATTATAAATTTATTTTTTTAAATTTATTATAATTTAAAAAAAAAATTAATTGGTATCTTCATGAGAAAGGCCTGTAGACATTTTTTTTTTTTTTAGGATAAGTCCACAATTAGTTTCCAAATCTCATTATTAGCTTGAAGCAGTAAGCCCCTTTCCCAAAATAGTCCAGAAGGAAAAATTTTCCTTTCTTTTCTTACCAGCAGTATCAAATTTCCAAAAAAAAAAAAAAAAAAAAAATTGAAAGTACAAGTTACGTTACAGTTTCAAATGCTCAATTACCTTCTAGACTGTTCTAATTCAGGGCATAGAATCCACTGTGTGCACAGTGGACTCAGGGTGGATATTTGGAAACTAATTCAGGGCATAGAATCCACCGTGCAGATCCCCACATTCAAGTCTGCTTCGATAGCCTGCTCATTGGAACACTTCCACATCACTGTCCCTCTGGGGCCTCATCTGCTTACACTGCTGGCTATCTCAGTCCTCCCAGGTGTCAGCTGGGCTCCAGCAGAGCCCTCACTTCCTAGTCACAAGGGGACCTGCAGCAGCCCATGTGTCCAGACCTACGCTGAAGGGACGCAGAGGGGCTGTGGTTCTTCCCATCATGTCCATACTCAGATGAAGTTCTGTAGAATGCCTGAGACAGAACTTCCCGAGCAGCTAATGACACAACTCAGAAGTGTGGGGCGTGATGCCTCATTGTTCAGCAGTGAGAGACAGAAGAAAGAGGTTGACAAATCTAGTTTCTCAGAAAGAAGCATTTAATAGTGAAAACTAAAAATAAAAGTCTACACCCCCCAACAGACTGAATGGACAGTTTCTTGGCCAAGGTGGACTCCAGAGAAACCTTGAAAACTGAGTTCTTAGCCATGACGGAATAGGAGGTTGGACACAACTCATTAGACCCCCTCCCTTACTAACGGCTAACCACCACTAGGCTTTCTTTCCTAGGGACTAAAAAGAAACCAGTCCTCTCAAAGGACTCCACCGCAGATATAAACCAACCACCCGAAAAAAGACCACCGACCCCAGAGTAGTCCTGACCAGTCTACGGAGAATGGGCAGGAAGGATTTTCATGTCCTCTGCTTCATCTTTTGGCATCAGAGCGCTGAAAATTCTACCCACGGATCATGCTAATGCTGCTGTTTTTTTGTACGTGGGACCCATGAGGGCAGAGATGCTCAATTGCACATGAGCATAGTTCTCCTTTCACAAATATACATCACTCCTCACATACCTTATGGAATGTGTACATTTACCACCCTGCCCAATACAGATTCCTGTTCCAGTTTTCCCTCCCTGGAAGTGTCTGTTTCTGGTTCCTGGCTATAGGCTGCAATTCCCAGCCTGTCAGAACGGCACCACGAAGGCTGCAGCCCTTTATGAGAAATAAAGCTCTCCTTTCCAAGGAGAAACCTTGTCATTCTTCAGCTGACTTAGGAATATTAGCCATATCTCTGGTGGTGGTGAGAGGATATGGTGGATCCCTGCACCATTCTCCCTCAGACCCAAGTTTTGTTTTTTTTGTTTGTTTGTTTGTTTTGTTTTGTTTTTTACCATAGGGAAAGGGTACACGCGCTTCAAAAGGAATTTGTAAGACAATTGAAGTAATTTGCTCAAGGACAGAATTTGTGGTAAGTCAACACCTCTGAGTAGTATTCAAGATGGAGTTGCTTTACCTTCACACAAATTTAGACCAATGAGAAAAATAAAAAAGCCCGCAGATAAATTCCTGTCCAGTCTTTCTATCTCACACTTTTCTGAGTAGCAGGGGTTACCTTACAATCTGCTTGGAATACGTCGTTAGTGTTAGTGAGGAAGCAAAAGGTGCTTTGTTCTAAAGCTGTGGATTCCTGGACGATGCGCTACCTTTTCTCCTTCCCTGAATGACTTCTTTTCCCTCACTGTTGCTACCCTAGCATTGCTTTTTCAAGAAAGTATTAGGACTTAAGCTTTGACCCAGGCTATATGTTTTTAGGGAAATTTAAAACATTCACTTTAGGCATAGGTAATCTTAAACATATAAGAAATCTAAAATATGAGAATAATTAAAAGTTTTTCAGTATAATTTTCCCTGAATATCCATAGTTTTCACTCCTTAACAATACCCCAAATTAAAAATATATATATAAAGCAAAAGTCTCCTTAATGCCAATCAATTAATCTAGTTCTGAAGAAAGCTTTATTTTTCTCATAGCTCTGTACCATATAATATAAAATGCTACCAATTAAAAAAAAATCGTAGTGAGGACTGCTGAAAAATAAAATGATAAGTCAGTATTTTAAAAGAAACACAGGAAACATTTTATTTAGTTTACTATGGGGAAAAGATCCTATAAACAGTAATTATAAATGTTAACAGAAACAAATCCATTCACTGTTTTTTAAAACAAATTTTATTGGGTGTAATATTCATATAAGAAAATGTACCCATTTTTTAAAATGTACCCACTTTACAGTTTAATGAGTACTGACAAATACCTAAATACATGTAACCACCATCACAATCAAGATTTAGAATATTTGCATCACCCCAAATAGTTCCCTTGTGACCTTTTGCAGTAACATTTTCCTACCCTTATACCCAGGCAACTGCTGGCCTCATCAGCTTTCACTTCCTGTCACTACACAGTTTTGTCCATTCTAGAATTTCGCAGAAATATAATCATCACACACACATGTTATGTATGTATGACATGTTATGTATATGTGTACATGTTGTGTATATATCTGCTGTTTCTCTCAGCATATGTTTTTGAGACTCATCCATATAGTTGTATGTATAAGTTTGTCCTACTAATATACTATATACCTAATATACTATACACCTAATATACTATTGTATTCATGTACCACATGTTGATGCACATTTGCATTACTTCTCATTTTTGGCTCTTACCAATGCTATGAACATTCCTGTGCAAGCTTTTCTGTATATATATATATATATTTTTTTACCTATTTTGGGCAAATATGTAGTAGTGGAATTGCTGTATCATAAGGTAAGTGTATGTTTACTGTTACAAGCAACTGCCACATTATTTTCTAAAGTAGTTGTACCCACAAGGAATGTTCAAGAGTTCCAGTTGTTCCACATCTTTCCCAACACGACATTGTTAGTTTTTATAGCAGTATCTATTTATATGAGTAGTGTTATCTCCTGGTAGTCTTATTTTGTATTTTCTTTCTGAATAATGATGTTGAGCATCTTTTCATATGCTATTGGCCATCTTGTATCTTTTTCGTGAAGGGTCTGTTCAAATCTTTTATCCTTTTTTTTATTGATGTGTTTGTCTTTTTATTCACTTTTAAACAATAGAAAACCATCAGAATCTACTGGGCATCTTGTAGTCTGTAAATATACCAGGAAATTTTAGTTAAATTTATTAAATAAATTGTTGGCAATAATTTGCTACCTCATTTTCTGCTGTTATCCTCCTTTTTCAGGAAGCTTCATCTATTTTAGCTTTCTATCCATTTTTGGAACAGGCCCAGTCTTTCTCCCCACTTCACATTGCTCTTACAATTAGCTGTGCTTAGAATCCTTCCTCCCTATCCCCTGGCTCCTTCTCATCTTTCTAGGCTCAGTTCCAATGTCATATCCTCAAAGGTACCTTCCCTGAGCACCAAAACTAAAATAAAGCCTTTTACACCATTTCTTATCATGGCACTCTGTTCCATCACTTCTCACAATCTGCAGTAATATATTTTTATTTGCTTACTTGTGTATTGCTGCATGAGAGCAGAGATTATACTCAGCCTGTTTTCCAAGGAATCTCCAGCACATTGCACAGTGCAAAGTTCACAATTAGTGTTGAATAAATATTTGTCACTGAATGAATTAACACCTCAATTCTCCATGAGTTATTAAATTGGAGGGTGGGTAGGTTTAGAAAAATCATTCCTTATAGTTCTTTTGTAGTTTTTCACAACTATGAGGAATTCACAAATGCAGATAACCTTGTAATTATGTCTTACCTTCTTATTCATCAGGAGATTCTTGTAGTAGAAGAGGCTTCATAAGCCTTCCTAGATAACTGTATGCAAAAATGGGCATTCCAAGGAGCCATATAGATTTGTCCTTGGCTTTTTTGGAACTCCATATCAATGTTGAAACTTTTTAGAAGTTTACAACTTTGGGAACTA